>NC_140020.1:20863765-22123069 GCF_964263955.1 Coregonus lavaretus
GAAAATATATTTATGAAGTCCAATAGCACAGCTGTTGATCATAATCTACAAGTACAAATAATATGCATTTACCATGACCAGCTTTGTAACTATTATGCAACCCTGCCGTCATTGGGCTGGCATTGAACATATTCTATCCATATTTCCCCTCTGTATGAATCAAAATAATATTGAAATAAACTACTTTGACCTGCTCTCTTTCTATGAACCAACGGGCTGAAATATGCTCTCTGATGTTCACCAGCTGTTCATTGCACTGATTGTTTTTTCATAGTGCATCTTTATGTAAGAAAGGGGAACCTGAATCCTCATTGGCTGGTGCTTGGTGATATTTAGGGCCTATGTCAGTTGGGTAGGAAATAAGGAGTCTCCACTCTACAGTAGAGGACTGGGGCGGTGAGCTCAAACAGTTTCTTAAGCCCTGGTCTCAGTTTCTGAATTACCGGGGTATCCACGAGTGCTGGGTATACCTATAACAAACCACGGCACCCTATTGCACCCCCTATTAGATAACGTACAATGAGTAATCCAAACCCTGAATGGTTCCATGCACCCATGGATCAACAACCCACAAACACATAGTCAATCTGTCTGACTTAATGTTGATAATGCTCTCATTCCATGTTTGAAAGGTGCACAACTAACATCCTTTGTGTTGGACCACTAACATCCTTTGTGTTGTGTCTGTGAGGTAATAGGGAACCAAGCCTATCTTCTCTAAACAGGAAACCATATGATTATAAACACACAACATATTTACAAGACAGCAACTAACACAAAGGCCATGAAATAAAGTTTTTCTCTCTAAATATTTATTATTGGAGCAGAATAATATGAACTAAGATGAGCTTCCAAGTTTCTCTCTCAATCTCTCGCTTTCTCTCTGTTACGTCTCTCACACACATGTAGGATCTTCATGAGAAACGCTGGAATGGGTTCTTAACTTCTCACACCCATTTGACCAAAAGTATGTGGACACCTGCTCGTCGAACATCTAATTCCAAAGTCATGGGCATTAATATGGAGTTGGTCCCCCCTTTGCTGCTATAACAGCCTCCGCTCTTCTGGGAAGAATTACCACTAGATGTTGGAACATTGCTGAGGGGACTTGCTTCCATTCAGCCACAAGCGCATTAGTGAGGTCGGGCACTGATGTTGGGCGATTAGGCCTGGCTCGCGGTCGGCGTTCCAATTCATCCCAAAGGTGTGCAATGGGGTTGAGGTCAGGGCTCTGCGCAGGCCAGTCAAGTTCTTCAATGACGATCTCGACAAACCATTTCTGTTTGGACCTTGCTTTATGCACGGGGGCATTATCATGCTGAAACAGGAAAGGGCCTTCCCAAAACTGTTGCCACAAAGTTGGAGGCACAGAATCGTCTAGAATATCATTGTATGCTATAGCGTTAAGATTTCCCTTCACTGGAACTAAGGGGCCTAGTCCGAACCATGAAAAACAGCCCCAGACCATTATTCCTCCTCCACCAAACTTTACAGTTGCCACTATGCATTCGGGCAGGTAGCGTTTTCTTAGCATCTGCCAAATCCAGATTTGTCCGTCGGACTGCCAGATGGTGAAGCGTGATTCATCACTTCAGAGAATGCATTTCCACTGCTCCAGAGTCCAATGACGGCGAGCTTTACACCAGTCCAGCCGACGCTTGGCAATGCACATGGTGATCTTAGGCTTGTGTGCGGCTGCTCAGCCATGGAAACACATTTCATGAAGCTCCCGACGAACAGCTCCAGCACTCGGCGGTCCCATTCTGTGAGCTTGTGTGGCCTACCACTTCGCGGCTGAGCCGTTGTTGCTCCTAGAGGTTTCTACTTCTCAATAACAGCACTTACAGTTGACTGGAGCAGCTCTAGCAGGGCAGACATTTGACAAACTGACTTGTTGGAAAGGTGGCATCTTATGACGGTGCCACGTTGAAAGTCACTGAGCTCTTCAGGAAGGCCATTCTACTGCCAATGTTTGTCTATGTAGATTGCATGTCTGTGTGCTCGATTTTATACACCTGTCAGCAACGGGTGTGGCTGAAATAGCCGAATCGACTAATTTGAAGGGGTGTCCACATACTTTTTTTTAAATATATAGTGTATTTGCTTTAATTTGTTTGTTTCACACTGGAAATTCCAATAAAATAGAGAAAAGCGAATAAAATAATGAGAGCAAAGTCAGCAAAGGAGAGAGAGAGACCGAGACCGAGACAGAGGAAAGAGATGTTTGTTAGTGACATTGTTTTGGATTATCTTAGACTGTTGGATCTGATCGATGGGATAATGATCATTTGATTGTATTGTCTTCTATTTTACCAAGCACCTTTTTCCTTCCAGTTGTTCACCTTATTCCACCTTCTCCTCCGAATCTCCTCTTCCACCTACAGTTGAAGTTGGAAGTTTACATACACTTAGGTTGGAGTCATTAAAACTCGTTTTTCAAACACTCCACAAATTTCTTGTTAACAAACTATAGATTTGGCAAGTTGGTTAGGACATCTACTTTGTGCATGACACAAGTAATTTTTTTAACAATTGTTTACAGACAGATTATTTCACTTATAATTCACTGTATCACAATTCAAGTGGGTCAGAAGTTTACATACACTGAGTTGACTGTGCCTTTAAACAGTTTGGAAAATTCCAGAAAATTATGTCATGGCTTTAGAAGCTTCTGATAGGCTAATTGACATCATTTGAATCAATTGGATGTGTACCTGTGGATGTATTTCAAGGCATACCTTCAAACTCTGTGCCTCTTTGCTTGACATCATGGGAAAATCAAAAGAAATCAGCCATGACCTCAGAAAGAAAATTGTAGACCTCCACAAGTCTGGTTCATCCTTGGGAGCAATTTCCAAACGCCTGAAGGTACCACGTTCATCTGTACAAACAATAGTATGCAAGTATAAACACCATGGGACCACGCAGCCGTCATACCGCTCAGGCAGGAGACGCGTTCTGTCTCCTAGAGATGAACGTACTTTGCTGCAAAAAGTGCAAATCAATCCCAGAACAACAGCAAAGGACCTTGTGAAGATGCTGGAGGAAACAGGTACAAAAGTATCTATATCCACAGTAAAATGAGTCCTATATCGACATAACCTGAAAGGCCGCACAGCAAGGAAGAAGCCACTGCTCCAAAACCGCCATAAAAAAGCCAGACTACGGTTTGCAACTGCACATGGGGACAAAGATCGCACTTTTTGGAGAAATGTCCTCTGGTCAGATGAAACAAAAATAGAACTGTTTGGCCATAATGACCATCGTTATGTTTGGAGGAAAAAGGGGGCTGCTTGCAAGCCGAAGAACACCATCCCAACCGTGAAGCATGGGGGTGGCAGCATCATTCTGTGGGGGTGCTTTGCTGCAGGAGGGACTGGTGCACTTCACAAAATAGATGGCATCATGAAGAAGGAAAATTATGTGGATATATTGAAGCAACATCTCAAGACATCAGTCAGGAAGTTAAAGCTTGGTTGCAAATGGGTCTTCCAAATGGACAATGACCCCAAGCATACTTCCAAAGTTGTGGCAAAATGGCTTAAGGACCACAAAGTCAAGATATTGGAGTGGCCATCACAAAGCCCTGACCTCAATCCTATAGAACATTTGTGGGCAGAACTGAAAAATGTGTGTGCGAGCAAGGAGGCCTACAAACCTGACTCAGTTACACCAGCTTTGTCAGGAGGAATGGGCCAAAATTCACCCAACTTATTGTGGGAAGCTTGTGGAAGGTTACCCAAAACGTTTGACCCAAGTTAAACAATTTAAAGGCAATGCTACCAAATACTAATTGAGTGTATGTAAACTTCTGACCCACTGGGAATGTGATGAAAGAAATAAAAGCTGAAATAAATCATTCTCTCTACTATTATTCAGACATTTCACATTCTTAAAATAAATGTGTGATCCTAACTGACCTAAGACAGGGAATTTTTACTAGGATTAAATGTCAGGAATTGTGAAAAACTGAGTTTAAATGTATTTGGCTAAGGTGGATGTAAACCTCCGACTTCAACTGTACTTTAGGCTCTCCTCTCCACCATGTAGTTCTCCCTCATCCTGTTACTTTTCCTTCTTCTCCCTCCTGTCCTTCTCCCAGCTGTACCTTCCCTTCTTCTCCCTCCTGTCCTTCTCCCAGCTGTACCTTCCCTTCTTCTCCCTCCTGTCCTTCTCCCAGCTGTACCTTCCCTTCTTCTCCTCCCTCCTCCACAAGACTAGCCCTGGCCAAGCGAAGGAAGGCGAACTGACCACAACCCAGAAAGCTGTCTCTCTCGCTCTCGCTCTCTCTACTCCCCCTCTCCTTTGTCTCCTACACACTCATCAGTAGAGAAGCATCTCCCTAAATCCCCCTGTACACATAAACAAAGCAAGCAGAAAGCAGAGGAAGAAAGGGACCTAGTCTTGACCTTTCACACCAATATAACATTTGAAATAAGAGAGTTTACATACATTAGAACAGTGTTTCCCAACTCCAGTCCTCGAGGCGACAACAAAAATGTGTACTGTTGGGGGTCCTCGAGGCCTGGAGTTGGGAAACACTGCGTTAGAATATCCATACTACCACTGACTGAACATCCATACCGGGGGTGGCAGTGGACTTATCTTTGGAGAGCAGGGAGGGGAGAGAGACGTAGCTGAGACTCAGCTGTGTGTGTTTGTGTATTTTAGTGTCAACTCTGAACATGCCTGCAGACAGGGAGTGTATTCCTCCTCCTCCTCCTCCTCCTCTCTGGCAGTCTACTCTCCTGAACATGGGAGACCTGTTAACTGATTACAGATGTGTGCTGCTTGGAGCAGGTCTGACTGCAGCCAACACACACTCCTCTCCAGAGCACTGTCAGTAAGCACTGTGGAAATATCAGCTTTCACACAGTTTAATGAACACATGGAAATGTCAGGATACACCCACACACTTTTATCCACATAGGGATATAGGCTACTATTCATATTACCTGCTCTGTCATGGACAATCACATTCATACATACAGTCACATGTTTACAGACATAAAACCTACATGCAGGCACGCACGCACACATGCACACACACACACACACACACACACACACACACACACACACACACACACCCCTGACCCCTTACATACAAACCTAGATATGCATACACACAGTCACACACACACAACAACTTTGGCACTGGATTCAAAGTAAACACTTTCACCTTTTGCATCACTGTGGTTATAAATCAATCTGAGTACGAAAATAAAGCCTTGCACAACTCTTCTCCTCCGACATATGCAACCAATACAACTCATCAATCTTAAAGTAACACCCTAAAGCAGTAGGTAACTATGGTTAGTCAGGGAATGTCACAGGACAGGCAAGCCCCTTGCCATGACAACCACCATGCTCGTGCATGGAAGAGTAGCTGCTGCATGTGCAGAAGTTAACTAAACCATGATGTCACTCATTTCCAGACCTGACCTTGTACATACTACAGTACTTCAAGTCTATTCTCCATATTCTGCTTAATTTAAATGATTGAATAACTGTGGTATTCTCTCTCTGTGGATGGAGGACTGTGGCTGACTATATGCATATCTTACTGGCTGTGTTAATTCTGTGGGAGTTTAAGTGGATCCCTTGGAGTTTGGTCATTAATTGGAGTTTAGTCATTTGTGTTTGGTCCAGACCATCCCGCTGACTACACCACTCTCCCTTGAGGCAGGTAAACCAGCAAATTGTTCAGCCACGTTTCTAACATTTGCCATGTTGCGCTCTATACAGCAACAATGCATGCTGGAGATCCTTAAAGGGAAATTTCACTGCTGCTCTATTACACTGTGTACAGTATGTCCATTAATTTCTTCACTACACGCAAATACGATCGTTTCTGCATCTCATTGGTAGAAACGGGCCATCTACATTTCCTGGTTGTAAGCAAACCACAATATCCAGAATTCATATCGATTTCAGTAGAGGTGGATCCAGTTGATGCGAATAATCCCGTGGAGAAATATCAAAATGTCTGTGTTTGTAACGAGCACTTTCAGCCAGAGGATTTCGAAACTGACCTGAAGTCTCAACTGATGGTGTTGTCAGGTCATCGAACATTTAAAAGTGATGCTATTCCATTGATTTTAACCCTTCACTTCAAAGAGGAAAGGTATCCGATCAGCCAACATCAGTGCAGCAGAAAATAAGTTGAGCTGAGATAACGTAGCTAACTTTACTTAGCTAACTAGCCAACTACGTTTATTAATCTAAACCAAAATCTAACTAGCTAGATTTCATAATACGCTGGCTAGACATTCCAAAGCAAATCAATGTAATTAGCTAGCTGCTATCTGGCAAAGTGATTTGTAACTTTGCAAGCTAACAATAGCTACATTAGGTTACGTTAGCTACAGCCTACCGGATCGTATCTAACCGTTAGCTAGCTAACTAACTGACTACCAGTACCGCAGAGGCTAACATGACTATGTGTTCGATCCCATCAACATCTGCAGCGGCATCAACATCAAGCTCAGCACCAGCAATTAGTGTAAGTCACCTTTGCTAAATCTTTCCATGACTCCATGATGAGCAAATAAATATACTGGAGCTAAGGCATAAACATGGTCCATGTCTTGTTGTCATAGCTGGTGTGTTTACAAGTAGGCTATAACTTCTACTGTACTTTTCTCTGTGTAATGTAGGCTTAGTTGATTGTTCATACAAGGCTTGAAGTCTACATTGGAAAAAAGCAGAGGTATTAGTAAGGAGGGGATAGTGTGGGTGACTGACTGGTGTCTGCTGGGGGTGGGTATTGTGTGTGTGTGAGAAGGTTAATATGTGTGATCGATTGACTTGAGGGGGATGAGTGGATATAGTACCTTGTTTGAGTGTGTAAAATTGGGACAAATTAGTCAAATGTTGGCTAATCACTGACTACTGTGTGTCCTACAGATTCTTTGGCATGGGGGAGAGAGGCTGTTAGTATGCCCTTCTAATCTATGTACTCTATTGTTGTGCTTGTCTACTCAACATCACAATTGTAGGTGCTCATATACAACAATACACAACTGGACTGTCTACAAGTCCCCATCAAACCGTTCACATCTTTGCTAACAGCCCATCTCAATGCCCCATTATTGACTCTGAGTGTAACAAAACACATACCAGTCTACTGTACCCTTTTTTGTTTCAAGTTTTATTAGTCGTATGTACGGGATACACATTGTATACAGCTTCTAACTAAATGTTTACTTGCAGGTTCCTTCTCGATAATGCAACAACAATGAGAAATGGTAAAAAAATAAGAATACAAACATAAAGTAGATGACTCAGTAGAATATAATAAACATTTTAGCATAAGTATAATACAGGAAGGCACAATTTATAGTACAATATTTACCTGTGTATTGGGGAAGGGGGGTTGGGGGCAAGTGTATAAATTGAGCAGTATAATAAGAGTCTGGTAGCAGCAGTTGTGATGTGTGCTAAGGTGCAGAGAATCAGAGCAGGTGGTCAGTCCAGTTCAAGTGTTCAGCAGTCTTGTAGATACCAACAAGCTCAGAGAGTTTCTATCAGACCTCATTCTCTGATACCATCTGCCTGACGGTAAGGGAGAGAACAGCTTGTGGCTGGGGTGTGTGGGGTCCGTGATGATGCTGCATGCTTTTTAGAATAGATGTCCTGGATGGGTCCCAGTGATGTACTGGGCCGTCTTCACCACCCACTGGAGGGCCTTGCGGTCATGGAAGGAGCAATTCCCGTAACAGGCTGTGATGCAACCGGTCAGGACGCTCTCGATGGTGCAGCGGTAGTATTTGGAGAGGACCCGGGGCGGCATGCCAAATTTCTTCAGCCATTTACAGATGAACATGGTTTCTTGTATGGTTACACATCCTCATTATCAGTCTTCATGTTTTACACATCCTCATGATCAGTATTCATGTCTTTCCAGGAGTCTTGCAGTACAAACACATCTTCTGCAAGAGGTCGACGCAGTGGGTGGTGAAGAAAGTGTATGAGCCCAGAACCCACCACTTCAGGGAAAGGCTTGTCCACCTGTCTGTGGAGTGCAGAATGACCAGACTGTTGTCTACAAGGAGCCAGAGTCACAGCTCCCCAAACCCAACATCCCTGCCAACAGCGCCAAAGCCTGCTACACCAGCTGCCATTACCCAACACAAGACGAGGTTCACCAGCTGAAGAACACTCTGGAACCTGCCTGGAACATTCAACCAACACAACATCCATATTCAGTTAGACTGATGTTGTAGTATAATATAGAATGCCTAGTATGCTCACAACTGCATTGTGTTATAGATATTGCTAGCTCTTGTACATATGTTTATAATGGTGTTTGATCAAATGTTTTATATAATCTTTTTTAAAGTGTACTGACAAGTGACTAGATGATTCCAGCTTCACCAGAAACCAATAAAGTGTCGTCTTCAACTTCTGGATCAATTCATTGTGATATTCATTAAATGTACCTGTATTTGGATAAACTAGCTACAATCTTAATTCTAAAACAAGTGGTGATGCAGGGAGTTGGTGTATCATTTCAACTTTCATTTGTTGGCAAGTAAACATGTTAAAATAAAACAGTAGATTAGTCTATCAATATAGCACATAAGTAGACATGGCTTGGAATTAAGGCTTGGTTTATTTTATCTGGAGACCGAGGTGAATTAACATTTACATTTACATTTTAGTCATTTAGCAGACGCTCTTATCCAGAGCGACTTACAGGAGCAATTAGGGTTAAGTGCCTTGCTCAAGGGCACATCGACAGATTTTTCACCTAGTCGGCTCGGGGATTAGAACCAGCGACCTTTCGGTTACTGGCACAACGCTCTTAACCACTAAGCTACCTGCCGCCCCATATATATATATACACACACATACACACACACACTGAGATCATGTGACACTTAGATTGCACACAGGTAGACTTTATTTAACTAATTATGTGACTTCTGAAGGTAATTGGTTGCACCAGATCTTATTTAGGGGCTTCATAGCAAAGGGGGTGAATACATATGCATGCACCACTTTTCCGTTATGCTTTTTTTTTTTTTTTTTTTTACACGTTTTTTTTTTAAATTTCACTTCACCAATTTGGACTACTTTGTCTAGGTCCATAACATGAAATCCAAATAAAAATATATTTAAATGACAGGTTGTAATGCAACAAAATAGTGAAAACGCCAAGGGGGCTGAATACTTTTGCAAGGCACTGTATAATGACATCAGCCTCAACTGCCAGGAAGCGTGCAGCACATTGCTGAACAATGATGAGAGGGATTCCTCTTCAGTACGAGAGTTTGCAACAGTGTGTGAGCCAAAGATAAAATCAGATTCAGTGCCCACAAATACTACAATATGGAAACTGCCAAAATAATGAATATAAGAACTCTTGCCTGCAGAGGAGCAGTACATTAACTACACCAACAAACTGAAGTGTGTAGATGTGTTATACGCCTGCCTGTACTAATAAAAATATAAATGTGTCTCTGGTGATGAAGGCCTTTTTCTGTTTGACAGTGTAGGCCTCTTTTTCTATGGAAGAGGACAACAATGTGGTGATCCATCAGCAAGATATCACTAATGTCCACCAGATGGCATTAAAAGCAATGTAAGTGTCTCAAAGACTGCTCAGTGGATAATGTACGTTTTTCACTCTTGAGAAGGCACATGTTCCCCCAAAGATCTCATGCAAAATGACTATATCACTAGGCGCCAACTATAATGTTTTATCTCATTAAAACAGCTGTAAGACTAAATCATGTACCAGCTTGAAATTCTAAGCTTGGGCTTCTTCTTATGTGACAAAAAACATATAGGGCTACAAACTCACTCCCTTGTTATGTAAGGCAGCTAAGGCTGCGTTTACACAGGCAGCCCAATTAACACAGCAGTATGCAGAAACAGTTATGGCAATGTATGACATTGTATATACAGTAGAAGAAAAATATACTACTAACGCCTATAATAAATACTACAGTTCTACAAAGGGAATACTTGCATATGGTGTGTTTGGGTGGTGAGTTCTACAAAGGGAATACTTGCATATGGTGTTCTTGGGTGGTGCAGTGAGGTGTTCAGAGTCACTTTGATACACGGGCCGATTGTTGTTATGGGACCTTTCACACCTCCTCTTGAGAGTCATTAACTTCTTTGTATCCAAGCGGTATTGTCTGAGAGAGAAAGACAAAAACGCTATTAGACATTCATGAACAATCGTTGTGTACTGTCTGTATTTCTACTATAGCAGCATGGAGTAGAATATGAGACATCCCACAGACAGACATTAGCTAGCTAGCTACAACACACAGGTATAGTTACTCCAAGACTAATATGAGTCATAAAGCCAAAGTCATTCCTTGACTCTTCTTCATCATCAAAATGTTTCTCCAGTTTTGCTCCTAATGAGATGCACTGAGGCTAGCTAGCTATAATGGACTACAGTACATTTTAGATATAGCAAACAAAGCTAGCTAGCTAAACTTGGCTAGCTTGGCTTGTAGTGGTACTAGCAAGCCCCGTTATGGCCGACTCGATCACAGAATTGTACTGTACTGAACAACACTGCCTTGTGTAAAAAGAGAGCTTATATTGCTAGCTAGCTGCCAACATCAAAACAACTTACTCATTTGTAATTTGCCCTGCTTGCTGGTCTCACTATTCTTTTTCTCGCTGTATCAACTCCTCTTCAGTGTATTCCTGCTAATGTATGCATGTTCCTTTGTAAAATAACATTTAAACAAATGTTTTGTCATCCAGCTCTTTTTGGAAAGAGGAATTATTAGAAGCAGCCATTGTAATTATTTAGCAATCTCGGATAAACACCCCAAATAGTGTCTAGAGGTGAAGTTTCCGTTTAATGTAAAGATTGTTGTAATCATCAATCATGAAGGAAATTCAAGGTTACTCACGTGACCCCGGTTCTATAAGCATATGAGTGCGATGTCTTACTATGGGATGCACCTGGGCATGTCCTTGAGCTCGAAGTATCCAATCACACAGCGTCTGTTGGAGACAGACAGGTCGAGTGGTGAATGAGGTGAGCCCCTCTCCTCCGTAAAGGGAGCTACTTGCCCGCCAAACTGGTCTTTCTCGAGCATGCCTCTTTTCCTTGCGCTTTTGCAAGCAGTGGAAAGCTCACCGCTTTGACTAGGGTTGCAAAATTCGGTGAACTTTCAATAAATCCCCTGGTTTTCCAGAAATCCTGATTGGAGGATTCCGGATTTCCTGCTTATTCCCTCCTGCTTACAGGAATCCTCCAAAGTTGGATTTCGGGAATAGCAGGGAATTTATTGAAAGTTCCCAGAATTTTGCAACCCTAGGTAAGACATCTCGCTCATATTCTGATAGAACTGGGGTTACGTGAGTAACCTTGAGTTGTATTTCAAATACCTGTTTCGATGTCTCACTATTGGATATGGCCAACTCCCGTAACACAGACATGCTCTCCGAAGCCAGTGTAGTTCCAACAGCATCACCCCTCAGAGGCTCCGACACTGAGGGAGTATGCACCAAAAAAGGTGCAGTGACATCCAGTCGGTAAAGACCTTGGTCATAGAGGGGCTCGAAGATGAGGGATAAGCCTGTTACCTCGCTCAGTCAGAGTGGAGGGTGTCAGGCCTAGGAGAGGGAAAAAGCTTAAGGCATTACCCTTGAGAGGGTGTGCCAATGCTTCCACCTCTAGTGGTGTGTAACCACCATATCAGGACAGGGTCTCCAAAACCCTAATAGGGTTGTCGCTTTCTAACAGTCTGTCTTTTGAGTCAGTCTGGATAGATGCGGAGGGCGAGCTCTCAGGAACAGGTTTGAAGTACTAGCACGTGCGTGTCATGCGCACCCCAGGGCGTGCTAACGTCACAGTGGGGCACAGGGCAGAGAGTGTGTCCCATTGCTGGGATATCCTCATAATGCATCCGAGGCATATGGGCATACTATTTATTTAAAAACATACCTGATCCCCTTGGACTGCGTCCCTAGCAGGTGGCAATAAGTATGGCTATACCGTGTCACTGAGCAGGGCTTTTGCATGAGAGCGGCCAACGGAATGAAATAAGGCGTCAATAGGTGTAGCTTAAAGGAAGAAGGAAACATGCTGATAACCCAGATGTCCTAATCCTGAGAAATGGATCAGCTATGTGTCTGGTCTGTCTTAGTCCTACCCCGGAGGGAAGGGCTGACAAGCGAAAATGTCCTCAGCAGCTGACAAGTGCCCGACTGTGTGAACCAAGTGCAGGTAAGAATGGGACAAGGAAAAAATGTCAGTGTGGTGGACTTGAGATAGCTGTTTGTGGCTGCCCAGCAACAGGCATCCCCCCCCACACTTTCTTTTTCCTCGGACCAGACTACAGGTTTGCCACTTAGAAAGTGCTATCTATAACCAGAAACTGTTATTTGGCTGTCCCCATAGGAGAACCATTTGAAGAACCCCTTTTGGTTTCAGGTAGAACTATTTTGGTTTCAGGTAGAACCCTTTTGGTTCCAGGTAGAACCCTTTTGGGTTCCATGTAGAAGCCTTTCCACAGAGGGTTCCAAAAAGGGTTCTACCTGGAACCAAAAAGGGTTCTCCTATGGGTACAGCTGCAGAACCCTTTTTTCTAAGAATGTAGTCTGCTGAGTCGCCGGGGGTCTTGGGCCCCCAAAGCCAGCTTGTTGCCCCCTCCCTGCTGTGAGGCTAGGTCGAGTTGCAGTGACCAACAGGCTGCCACGGACTTCGATTTCTTTCTAACACGTCACACTTCTTCCGCATGGCAGAGACAGCAGGGCCGAAACAACTCTTTGGGTGTCACAGGGACATCCAGGAGGTCCACTTTCTCTTTGTCTGTTACGCTGGACAAGATTAGCCAAAGTGCCCTTTCTTCCACCCCTGCCAGGCTCATGGTGCGACCACAGCCATGGATGGCATTACGGGAGGCTTGGAGGTTTAGATCCGTAATCATACAGATCTCATCCCAAGCATCCTGATACAGGGTTCCCGAATCTAGTTGCTTCCCAACATCCTCCAGTAACTATGCCTGGTAAGCCAACACGTTAGGTGCTCTGATTGATAAGGCCAAGGCTTTGTACGTTTAATGAAAAATGGAGGCAGAAAAGCGCTCTCTTTCCAGGGAGGGAAGTTCCAGTAGTGCTAGCAGCACGGCTTGTGGGGTGGAGGTGGTCCGCCAGTGACAGCTCCACCATGAGAGGGTTGCAACACCCAGATTCTTCCATATTGTGCATGTCCATGCTCGGGAAACCCCTAGCCAGGATATTGCTGGTAAGGAGCTTATCCCATGAGTTCCTTGCAGGCTAGGACCGCAGGAAGCAGTTGCTTAGCGGGGGCTATGCGGGATGGGAGTATTTTCCAATCATATAGGTCCCTTCTCGGGTCCTGGCCCCCCAAAGGAGCCGGCCACGTAATATCAAGTCTGCCCGCGGCTCGCTTGCAAACATTGAGGAGCCCGTACTCCAAGGGGAGATCAGCGGCTCCTCCGTCTTGGGGGCGGGGGGATCTCGGGACTTGAGATGGGGGAAGAACGAGGCCTTCACCCTCCATGTCAATCACAAAGTCGAGGAGACCCACAATATTAATCCCGTCGTTGTCTTCGTCATCACTTAGCTCGCCTTCCTCCGACACTATGTTGTCAGACAGCAAGGGGAGGGAATCAAGCTGGGCTCGGCTGTGGGGAGTTTAGCCTCCACCTCGGCCAGTGGCTGAGAGGGGAGGGAGGGGGAAGTAATAGCGGAGCGTTTTAGCCTCCTTTTCAAACCTGCTCTAGAGAGCAATTTACAATGCTTACACGACATTTGATGTATAGAGGGTGAAAATCCTTCCCCGCAACCATGGAGCCGCAAGCACAAGAACGTGGTGGGTTGGGTGCTAGGCTCGTCTAGGGATGGGGCAGCAGTGGCCATGGTGTAGAATAGGGTTATGATGAAAACGGCTGTTGTATACTGAACAAAAATATTAATGCAACATGCAACAATTTCAATGATTGTACTGAGCAGGGGCGCAGCCATGGGTGGGCCTGGTAGGGCATATGCCCACCCACTGGGGAGCCAGGCCCACCTATGGCTGCGCCCCTGCTCAGTCATGTGAAATCCATTGATTATGGCCTAATGAATTTATTTCAATTGACTGATTTCCTTAAATAAACTGTAATCAGCCAATCAGAATGTGTTTTTCCCCACAAAAGGGCTTTATTACAGACAGAAATACTCCTCAGTTTCATCAGCTGTCCGGGTGGCTGGTCTCAGACGATCCCGTAAGTGAAGAAGCCGGATGTGGAGGTCCTGGGCTGGCGTGGTAACACGTGGTCTCTAAAATGACGTTGGAGGTGGCTTATGGTAGAGAAATTAACATTAAATTATCTGGCAACAGCTCTGGTGGACTTTGCTGCAGTCAGCATGCCAATTGCATACTCCCTCAAAACTTGAGACGTCTGTGGCATTGTGTTGTGTGACAAAACTGCACATTTTAGAGTGGCCTTTTATTGTCCCCAGCACAAGGTGCACCTGTGTAATGATCATGCTGTTTAATCAGCTTCTTGATATGCCACACCTGTCAGGTGGATGGATTATCTTGGCAAAGGAGAAATGCTGACTAACAAGGATGTAAACAAATGTGTGCACATCATTTGAGAGAAATAAGCTTTTTGTGCATATGGTACATTTCTGGGATCTTTTATTTCAGATCACGAAACATGGGACCAACACTTTTACATTTTGCGTTTATATTTTTGTTCAGTATAAAAACAATATGTAAGCTCTGGGCTTTAGTTAGGTGTAAGCTATCTAGTAGAAGCCTTACAGCTAAAGCTAGCTAGGATGTCCACAGTGGGAACACCACAGCTGTGACGAACGCACCATGTTGGTCGAAGGCGTGTGCTGACCTAGTCAGCCGAAGCCTCGCGGCGAGGGCTAACCGAACCTCGATAGCTAGCCATGTGGAGCTAGCTAGACGGAGACTGAAGAGTAGAAAATGAATTCTACTCGAAGCAAAAACCTTTCGGTCGGTACTCAACTATCGACAGGAGCTGAGGTCCTATGTTTGGCACCGTTAACCTCACAGTTCGCGTGAGATCAGTTCAGTAGGAAACCAGGAATCTAGTCAAGCTGAGTAGAGCTAAGTGAACGCATTCACTTCCGCAAGGATGAGAGGCGAGAATTACCAGTTTGGCGGGCGAGTGGCTCTCTTTATGGAGAAGAGGGGCTCACCTCATTCGCCACTCGACTTATCTGTCTCCAACAGACTCTGTGTGATTGGATACTTTGAGCTTATGGACAGGCTCAGGCGCATCCTATTGTAGAACATCGAAACTAGTATTTGAAATGTAACTAGGTAATTCCTATAGACAGCATTATATACCATAGTCTGAGTTAACCCTTATTTTGCATGGTCTCTATGCACACTGACAGCCTCCACACAGTCACGCACACTGACACTCCAACACACACATAACATGCACAAAATATTTACAGTATACTGACTACACACACACTCACATACAATTATAATTTACGCTGCTGCTACTCTGTTTATCATATATCCTGATGCCTAGTCACCTTACAGCTATACATATCTACAGTGCCTTCAGAAAGTATTCACACCCCTTGACTTTTTCCACATTTTGTTGTGAATTTAAAATTGATTAAATTAAGACTTTGTGTCACTGGCCTACACACAATACCTCATTATGTCAAAGTGGAATTATGTTTTTAGACATTTTTACAAATTAATTAAAAATGAAAAGCCTAAATAAATTCAGGAGTAAAAATGTGCTTAACAAGTCACATAAGTTGCATGGACTCTGTGTGCAATAATAGTGTTTAACATAATTTTTTTATACTATCTC
This sequence comes from Coregonus lavaretus, assembly GCF_964263955.1. NCBI lineage: Eukaryota > Metazoa > Chordata > Actinopteri > Salmoniformes > Salmonidae > Coregonus > Coregonus lavaretus. Next base: position 20,879,575 of record NC_140020.1, read on the forward strand.
ATCTCTGTACCCAATCATTATCTGGAAGGTCCCTCAGTCAAGCACTACATTTCAATCACAGATTCAACCACAAAGACCAGGGAGGTTTTCCAATGCTTTCCATCGAAGAGCCCTTTAAGCATGGTGAAGTTATTCATTACACTTTGGATGGTGGATCAATACACCCAGTCACTACAAAGATACAGGCGTCCTTCCTAATTCAGTTGCCAGAGAGGAAGGAAACAGCTCAGGGATTTCACCATAAGGCCAATGGTGACTTTAAAACAGTTACAGAGTTTAATGGCTGTGATAGGAGAAAACTAAGGATGGATCAACAACATTGTACTTACTCCACAATAATAACCTAAATGACAGAGTGAAAAGAAGGAAGCCTGTACAGAATAAAAAATATTCCAAAACGTGCATCCTGTTTGCAATAAGGCACTAAAGTAAAACTAGAAAAAAATGTGGCAAAGAAATTAACTTTATGTCCTGAATACAAAGTGTTATGTTTGCGGCAAATCCAATACAACACATCACTGAGTACCACTCTTCATATTTTCAAGCATGGTGGTGGCAGTATCATGTTATGGGTATGCTTGTCATCGGCAAGGGCTGGGCGATATGGCCAGAATATCATATCACGTTGTAAAATTTTTAAAAATGACGGTATTTTATGTTTTTGAATAATAAAAGTTCTAAATGTTCTTTATGAGTAGTGCATGATCCTAGAGTGGCAACACATACATTCTAAGTGATTTCAATGGGTATTTCCATACTGCCACATAGGGCTGCACGATATGGGCAAACAATCTAAGCCTTATTTTTAACCAAATGTTTGACTTGCGATTTAGAGCAAAACACATGGGTGTACTGTTGGAATCATGGAAATTGAATAATCATTCTAATTCTATAGTTAGAATATAATAGTGGGCACTTTGAATACAGTGTTGTTTGAAATGACCACGAATGAAAATGCCAGGGAGGAGTTATTGTGACAGGGTAGGAACTAGGAAACAAAGTGTTGATAAGTGTATCCTAGGGGACCCTGTAATCTTGGCTACATTGAATGTTCTCTCTTAGCTACTTCATGTAGCTAACATATTCTTGCTTCGCATATTCCTCTTTGATTTAGAAGATACTGTTGCACAAACAACATGTTGAGTTAGGTCTACATCATTACTAGTATTATCAGGCTGTATAGCTAATTACGTTTGCTCTGACTCTGTACATTTATTAGCTAGCTAGCGATTAGTATTAGCGATTAGCAGCTAACAATTAGTGGCTAACAGGATTTAGGCCCAAATTGCTAAGAAAAGACAAATGTTAGCTGTTGGCAGATGTAAGAAACGCAAACTAATAGTGTAATTCTAAAACGCTAGTGGATTTATATTCAGAAGCAAAGTGAAAACAGCATCGTTGTCATCAACGTTTTTGCATGTGCTTCATTAACCCTGCAGACTGAACGCAAGTGTCTAGTGGTCGAGTAACAACGAATGCGCTACTTGAGCGACAGGGGCAGGGCTAGGTCTGTGGTAAGGGGAGTAAACTATAAAAATGGACGTTCACACAACGTATCACATTTAACAAAATAATCAAATACTGTTATAGAAGGTAAAGTAAAAACCCAAACCGGTCTGTGCATCAATACCGGTACATCGTAAAATACGGTATACCGCCCAGCCCTAGCAAGGACTAAGGAGTTTTGTCGGATAAAAATAAACGGAATAGAGCTAAGCACAGGCAAAATCCTAGAGGACAACATGGTTCAGTCTGCTTTCCAACAGACACTGGTAGACAAATTCACCTTTCAGCAGGACAATAACATAAAACACAAGGCCAAATATACACTGGAGTTGCTTACCAAGACAACATTGAATGTTCCTGAGTGGCCTAATTACAGTTTTAACTTAAATCGGCTTGAAATCTATGACAAGATTAGAAAATGGCTGTAGCAATGATCAACAACCAACTTGATAACACTTGAAGAATTGTAAAAAGAATAATGTGCAAATATTGTACAATCCAGGTGTGCAAAGTTCTTAGAGACGTGTAATCGCTGCCAAAGGTGATTCTAACATGTATTGACACAGGGGTGTGAATACTTGTGTAAATGGAATATTTCTGTATTTCATTTTCAATACATTTGCAAAAGTTTCTAAAAACATGTTTTCACTTTGTCATTATTTTAAATTCAGTCTGTAACACAACAAAATGGGGAATGTCAAGGGGTATGAATACTTTCTGAAGGCACTGTACCTCTATCACTCCTGTATCCCTGCACATTGTAAATATGGTATTGGAACTGACCGTGTATATAACTTCTTACTTTCTCATGTTCTTTCAATGTTCTTATTTTTTATTTCTTGTGTGTTTTTGTTCTACCTTAAGTTATTGTTAGTGCTATATTGATTACTGCATTGTTGGGTTTGGAGCTTGCAACTAAGGCATTTCAGTGTACTTGTGCACGTGACATAAAAACTTGAAACATAGTAGTTATGACCACTTCAAGCCTGACCGTGACTCATCCTTCAGTGCATGCGACTGTTCAGACACAGAGCTCTCGTGGTCTCATCGACTATAGAGCCTGACTCCAAACCAGCTGGCTCAGACTCACTGACTGTATAATGACCACATGGGTTTGTAAGTATAGTCACTGTCAGCATTTTCTCTCCCCCCAAAAACCATCAGAACAGTGATTGATACAGAGTGGAACGTAAATAAACTCAGGATAAGCAGAGAGAGGATTAGGGTATGTTTACAGAAGGATATTTGATTGAAATCATGGCTATTTGGAGAGAATCAATCAAAGTTTCCAGATGAAGAAAAATCGGATTCTTCCCATGCAACAAGACAGCAATTTCCTAATGTTTCTTATAAATATTTATTTGAATTTAAAAGGGCCCTTGACAGAGTTTTAAAAAACATTTCCTGTAAGGTCATTGAACCAGATAATAGGCCATGGATGGACATAGCACAGTACACACTACAGCGTTATATAATGGTCTGTCATACAGGCCTATCTATCTCACTTATGAGCGTGAGATTAAGATTGGATAGAGGTCCTACAGGGACGCCCCTGAAGGATCATATACTGTGGGAAACCCCAGATACTGTATGTTGTTTCAACCCCACGGTATGTTTCTGTAGTGGTGGTATGCGCAGGGAGAAATCCCTGTAGGAGGTGAATGAGGGGTTGACAGGTCAGTATCAGTGCCAGTAGCCTGTAGACACCAAATGTAGAACCATAACAAATGAACTGTTTTACAACCATGACAATGAAGTTGTATTCTATTCAATACTCCAGGCTACAGAAAGATGGTTGATATAAACCCTCTGTCCATCTCTCTCGCTCTCTCTCTGTCTCTCTCTCTCTGTCTCTCTCGCTCTGTTTGATATCAAGTTCCTTCCAGTCAAAATCATTAAGATTATGTGGAACATTAACCATGACTAATGCAGCCGGAGTTCCAAATGGTTCTTCAGAGCACACACAATCATATACAATCATAGAGACCTTTGCTGTTATGTTACTGTAGCCTTAGTAGCCTGTATCCTATTGGTCACACTGAAATCCACATGACAGGAGGGAGCACTGCATTGCTTAGTGAACCTTTAAAGGGGCAATCAGCAGTTGCTACATCCATTTTTGGACATAGACATTAATTATATGTACCCATTCATTCTTGAAGAATATAACTTAGAAATGCCTGATAAGCTTATTTCAACTGGCATACCCCATCAGACCCCAACATATAAGCTTGTTTTACTTCAATGTTTGTAAACAAAGTAAATGTAAACAAACACTATATAGCCTCAAAACATAGTTCAAACTATCATTTTAAAATCATGGATGGTCAGACCTTGCATCCATAGCTCTGTCTATGAATTTGAGAGTGGTTACATTTCTCCAGCCCCATCATTTTTACATTTATGTCATTTAGCAGATGCTCTTATCCAGAGCGACTTACAGTTAGTGAATGCATACGGGTTTTTTTCATACTGGCCCCCCGTGGGAAACGAACCCACATCCCTGCCGGTCAAACCGTCCCCTAACTTGGACGACTTGTGCGCCGCCCATGGGTCTCCCGGTTGCGATAGAGCCTGGACTCGAACCAGGATCTCTAGTGGCAGAGCTAGTGCGATGCAGTGCCTTAGACCACCGCGCCACTCGGGAGTCAGCTTTTCACTGAAACAGGGGCGTGGAGGGCAGTTTGTTATTGTTTCTACTGCTGATTGCTGGTTTTAGATTAAAACATATCTGAAATCAATTAATTACTACCAGATATGGGAGAAATAACTTATCTAGTTGCATAAAAAAGTCATTTGGATCTAAGTGTCTCGGTCACCATAATGACAAACACTAGTTGACATTCTGATTCTCATTTGTGTTTGAACTTTTGTTTAAATCAAAACGCTGTGTTTGACAACGAGCAGAAGAGAACCTACTTACCATTTGAGACCTCCTTACTGTTTGACTGGAGAGGACAAAAGGACTCAAGCATACTGTACCCTCCTGCCTTTGATGGGGTGCAGTGAATGACAGCTGGGGCCGTAATAACTGTGTAAATACTGCCACCTAGTGTCAGCTAAGAGGGAGACGCTTTGGAGAGGAGGCATTCTCCATTGATAGAAAGTCTCTAGTTGATGGACCTGGTGCTATTCAGTCCAGCAGGTGGCAGAACAGGACCTTATAGTTGTATGACTTGTTAGACAGTGAGTGAAAGAGAGAGACTAGACAGTTCTGAATCCCTACCTTTCTACCCAAGTGTACACTTTAGGGAGATGGGTAGAGAATCAGACAGCAGCTTGTGTGTGACCGGGTGAAAGACTGTGCTGTAACTTAAGAAGATACAGTGGGGGAAAAAAATATTTAGTCAGCCACCAATTGTGCAAGTTCTCCCACTTAAAAAGATGAGAGAGGCCTGTAATTTTCATCATAGGTACACATGAACTATGACAGACAAAATGAGGAAAATAAATCCAGAAAATCACATTGTAGGATTTTTTATGAATTTATTTGCAAATTATGGTGGAAAATAAGTATTTGGTCAATAACAAAAGTTTCTCAATACTTTGTTGTATACCCTTTGTTGGCAATGACACAGGTCAAATGTTTTCTGTAAGTCTTCACAAGGTTTTCACACACTGTTGCTGGTATTTTGGCCCATTCCTCCATGCAGATCTCCTCTAGAGCAGTGATGTTTTGGGGCTGTCGCTGGGCAACACGGACTTTCAACTCCCTCCAAAGATTTTCTATGGGGTTGAGATCTGGAGACTGGCTAGGCCACTCCAAGACCTTGAAATGCTTCTTACGAAGCCACTCCTTCATTGCCCGGGCAGTGTGTTTGGAATCATTGTCATGCTGAAAGACCCAGCCACGTTTCATCTTCAATGCCCTTGCTGATGGAAGGAGGTTTTCACTCAAAATCTCACGATACATGGCCCCATTCATTCTTTCCTTTACACAGATCAGTCGTCCTGGTCCCTTTGCAGAAAAACAGCCCGAAAGCATGATGTTTCCACCCCCATGCTTCACAGTAGGTATGGTGTTCTTTGGATGCAACTCAGCATTCTTTGTCCTCCAAACACGACGAGTTGAGTTTTTACCAAAAAGTTCTATTTTGGTTTCATCTGACCATATGACATTCTCCCAATCCTCTTCTGGATCATCTAAATGCACTCTAGCAAACTTCAGACGGGCCTGGACATGTACTGGCTTAAGCAGGGGGACACGTCTGGCACTGCAGGATTTGAGTCCCTGGCGGCGTAGTGTGTTACTGATGGTAGGCTTTGTTACTTTGGTCCCAGCTCTCTGCAGGTCATTCACTAGGTCCTCCCGTGTGGTTCTGGGATTTTTGCTCACCGTTCTTGTGATCATTTTGACCCCACGGGGTGAGATCTCGCGTGGAGCCCCAGATCGAGGGAGATTATCAGTGGTCTTGTATGTCTTCCATTTCCTAATAATTGCTCCCACAGTTGATTTCTTCAAACCAAGCTGCTTACCTATTGCAGATTCAGTCTTCCCAGCCTGGTGCAGGTCTACAATTTTGTTTCTGGTGTCCTTTGACAGCTCTTTGGTCTTGGCCATAGTGGAGTTTGGAGTGTGACTGTTTGAGGTTGTGGACAGGTGTCTTTTATACTGATAACAAGTTCAAACAGGTGCCATTAATACAGGTAACGAGTGGAGGACAGAGGAGCCTCTTAAAGAAGAAGTTACAGGTCTGTGAGAGCCAGAAATGTTGCTTGTTTGTAGGTGACCAAATACTTATTTTCCACCATAATTTGCAAATAAATTCATTAAAAATCCTACAATGTGATTTTCTGGAAAAAAAATTCTCAATTTGTCTGTCATAGTTGACGTGTACCTATGATGAAAATTACAGGCCTCTCTCATCTTTTTAAGTGGGAGAACTTGCACAATTGGTGGCTGACTAAATACTTTTTTCCCCCACTGTATTTGTGGGTAGATAAGCAGCAGGAGAGTATGTGGAGCGTGAGCATGTGTCTTTATGTGGTGTTGCCGTGTTTCTCTTAAGTGTGTGAATGTGTGTGTGCCTGTGAAATAATTGACTATATTAATGTGGAGATCACATTTCATAACACGGAATCAAACAAGAACTGAGTCAGCTCTCTCTGCTAACTGACTCACTTCCTGTTTATGTCGCCGTGGCAATCAATGCCAGTCCTCAGGAAAGGTCACTCAACATGAGGGGGAAATAGCTAAGTTTCCATTAACTTGCCCAGTGATTTTTTTGTCAACATTTAGCACGTTTGTATAGAAAATAGATGTGACAATTGCCTGCTCGGGTCCGTTTCCATTTAACTATATTGTGTCGATAAAAACAGCTGGACGTAATGACGTCACACCAAAAAAAATCGCTAAAAACTACAGTGTCGAATAAGAAGGTAGTGCTTGAAGTGTTTCCATTACCCATTTAGACAAATTAAACATTAATAAATTTGGCGACAGCCAGTATGCCCTCCCACCTATCTGTTTCATGTCTCAGGTAGCCTGCGAAAGCCAACATGGATAGAATGCAATAATTAACTAATATTGGCCATATTCTAATAATAGGCATTAATTCTAAATGCAGTTAGCGTTTAGAATTAAATGTGGAGTGGAGTTTATAGTTACGTGATGACATCACGTGCCCCGCGTTCCTTCAAAAGTATTTGGCAATCATCATTTATTTGAAGAACACCGTTTCCATCATCATTTGTCAATAAAGAAAGTTAGAAAAAATAAAAATCCACCCCTGTCGAAAGGATAAATTTTTTGTCTATCTTTTGAAAATGTATCCTATATCTGCCGTTTCCATTACGCCACATTGCTTTTGTCGAATAAACCTGGGTCAATGGAAACTTGCATTATGCCAAGCTGTACTTCTGTACACATGCGTGCTAGTGGTCAGTCTTGATAACCATTATTTTGAGAGTATATATCTGTATCTAGATACATTGTAGCCTATAGTGTTGACAGACATGCAAGACAGAGGATGTGCATGCACACTGAATGCATTACTCAAAGCACAGCCATTGCAACTCTGTCTGGCATCTAGCCCAGTGGCGATTTTAGCATGTCAATCTTGGTGGGGCAAACTCAAAACAAATGTTTTAGACGCATGCCAGCAAAGCCACAAAACAACACATCACTAAACAATACATTAATTGCACTATAACGGTGACAAGTGGCGACCTGTTTTGAGCCCCACCTGCTTAGCAAAAAATATATATACAGTACCAGTCAAAAGTTTGGACACACCTACTCATTCAAGGGTTTTTCTTTATTTTTACTGTTTTCTACATTGTAGAATAATAGTGAAGACATCAAAACTATGAAATAACACATGTGGAAGAGTATGCAAAGCTGTCATCAAGGCAAAGGGTGGCTACTTTGAAGAATCTTAAATATATTTAGATTTTTATTACACTTTTTTGGTTACTACATGATTCTATATGTGTTATTTCGTAGTTTTGATGTCTTCACTATTATTCTACAATGTAGAAAATAGTAAAAAATAAAGAAAAATCCTTGAATGAGTAGCTGTGTCCAAACTTTTGACTGGTACTGTATATGTATATATTTTTTGTGCCTGTTTTGCATGTTATTTTGGCATTAATACGTGTCACATATCAGTTTGCAAACAATGTAAAAAATAAAAAATAAAGAATCTTTGAATTAATAAAGCCACATACAAACATGGTCTCTTTTTTGCTTTCTTGAGTAAGGCAGCTCCAAAATGTAGGTGTTTCAGCCTAGCTCAGTGCTTTATGTGGTGGTGGGGCAGCCAGCGGAAAATACAGAGCATAGGGGTTGGTAATGTTCTCTAGTTGCGCCGTGATTGGTTCAGTGTTCTGTCACTCATGGGGACACTACGTCACTGCAAAATCTACAGGGACAGTGTGGGAGTACCATTACAGTGAGCTAGAAAGTTCAAGCCTCTTGGGTGCTGCCATAGATTTACATTAGAAGTGCCCATCCAAGAAGGCTCAAGGTCATTGGCCACAGATAAAATGACGTCAAATCACGTTATATCTGCCGTAGCTTTGATTGGACTGATAATGTTTACATCATACTTTCAAAATCTTAGCTAGCAAGCTAGACAAGCAGTCATCATCATGAATCAAGACGACAATCTACTGGCAAATCCTTTTCAATACTTGTCATATGAAGAGAAATTATAGATAAAATGTATCGGTGCTCATCGGCCATTGGACATAAACATTACACAACAAGTTGGAAATAGCAAATTCAACAATGAGGGGTTTGGAAGAAATCAGTGGCTAACTGAAAGCATTGCAAAGCAATCACTGGCCTGCTATTCGGTGGCGAGGGTGTGTGGTCCAAGTCTGGGTGTAAGGGTCTCTTTTCCAAGCTTAAAAAGATAAACATTTACATGCAACACCATGGGCCAGAAAAGGTTGAATACATTGGCCATGCTGTCAATCCAGCATGACTTCTGCCACATTCAAAACCACTGGAAACTCGGAACTGGGAAATCTCAGACTTCAATGAGTTCAACTGGCAACTCTGCAAAAAACGAGTTCCGACTGGGAAAATACGTTTAGAACGGTCATCCAACTCGGAATTCCAAGTCGGGAACTCGGGCCTCTTTCTAGGGCTCCGACCTGAAGATCACTGATGTCATAATTCGACCTTGTTTTTTTCGGAGTTCCCAGTTGTCTTGAAAGCACCATAGATCCAGAGAATGCCAGACTTTGATGACGAAGTTTTATGACAAAATTTGCCAACAAGAAGGACCGCCGTGCCACCTTCCTGTTCAAGTGAGCACAGCACAACAAGGTGAGTCCAAAAATGTCTTGTATGCTGCTGCATAAATGATGTAAATGCCAGGGAGATGCACTGTAGCTAAGAAAGTAATACTAAGTGTATGTTGTGTAGTAAGCTGTTAGTAGCCCATGTGCCTCACCCTAATAATTTGGTCCCTTTCCCCTCATAACTTAGCTTACTGTTCTGACTTGGTGGTGCACATGTAGCCTATAGCCTGTTTTAGAGAAACGTCATCATTGAATATTGTAAGAGCTTTCATTGTCTGCTTATATGCCCCCTTTATTTATCCTACGGTTCTGACTTGGTGTACAGGGAGAATACTGTAAGAACGGCCCATGTTCTGAATTCTGTCACTGTACATTTTAAAAGTGCTGAACAAATAGTTATATTGACTACGTCCGTCTTAGCTCGCTCATTAATGTCTTAATCGAAATTACGGATTGCCTCTTATCCGCTCATCGTTCCCTTATGCCATAGTTTGTACATCTCAATTGTCAGTAGAAACTACATTTGATTAAGAAAGTCAGACATATCAGCTATGTTTTTTAAAAAGGCAGTAAATGAGGCTGAATTAACTATTTCGCTGCCAGGCAAGGCTCCGCTGATAGCCAGGTGTAGCGGTGGTAAGAATTCACTCCATGGTGCTGAAAAGAAAGCTCTGCTGTTGGGACAGCTTTATGTAGGCCCTAACAGTTTATGTGCACGGTTTGTCACCGTTATAGTGCAATTAATGTATTGTTTAGTGTTGTGTAGTGGCTTTGCTGGCATGCATTTAAAAAAAAGTTTGCCCCACCAAGATTTACATGCTAAAATCGCCACTGACAGTGACAAACAATTTTTATTTTTTTGCTGGCTGCCCTTCCACCACAGAAAGCACTGAGCTAGGCTGAAACACCTGCATTTTAGAGCTGCCTTACTCAAGAAAGCAAAAAAGAGACCATGTTTGTATGCGGCTATATTAACTCAATTATTATTACTTTTTACATTGTTTGTAAACTGATATGTGACACGTATTAATGTAGGGATGGGAGCTGTGCATCTTGGTTTAGTGGGCAGGGCGAGTCAGCGAATCTCATTAGCAATGGAGCCGTTTAGCTGAGGCTTAATGAGCGTGCTCCAGAAGGTCAGTTGGGGTGGAGCGGTAACTCATTAAGGTCAGGGCCACAGGGAGGTGTGGGAGTGGCCATATAGAAATACAACCTGTAGAATTAAAATATGTCTGTAATTTTACACATACAATTGGGCCTACAATTCCAAAGTACATTGTCTAGAAAGGACACTACACCTGTGCAAGCACTTCTATTCCACAAACCATGGGCTTTTTAGAATCTATATTTCACAGACGTGTGGAATTGCAGTGCAACTGAAGTTACCTCTCCAAACTGTCTAATGTCCAGTGAGTTCTATGTACTCTATATCTATGAGTATCAATTAAGCACAGTAGGTCAATGCATCTTTTCTGGGCCTGCTCAGACGGACAGTGGGAGGGAGGAAGGGTGGGGATGTACATTCGGCTCTCACAGGCTCATGGTAATCTTATAATGAATTTCCTTTCTTATACAGGTGCATCCTATTTCTGCACTATAGCTGTGTGTGCACTTACTATGTAGCCTAATGTGCATGCACTGCTGCCTTGAAGAAATACAGTTTTACTGTATTGTATATTGTATTGGAATCATGTATTGCACTGCATTTTATTCTATTCTATTGTAAACTTCCTTGTGGGACAAACAGAATCTAACACATGGTGAAACAGGGTAGGTAGCTAGATGATTCATAATTATCTCTTGTTACAATAAGTATTCAAAGATACTTATGTTATTCTTGGTAAAATCAGCCTCTATAAACCAATCACTCAACTGCCCTCTCTCTCCCCTCCTGTGTGAACTTGACTATGTATAATCTCAGCCGGAAGCACGTAGCTACATTCTGAACTCTAACCCTACTACCTCTACGACTTAGTCTCAGACACATAGAACATCCCCTAGACTAGAGTAGATGGTCCAGGGTTGTGTAACATTATGTAAGTCCTATCTCTTCCCCCTTCCCCCAGATGTTGACCACCATCTTCCTTAATCCATTATGATTCTGGGGTAAAACTGTATGGTTGGAGGTGAGGGTAGGCTATACTGTGCTGAATTTCTTGAGTCATTTCACTGGCAAGTTTGCAAGTCTGGCAAAGTAGCCATACAGAAATGGTGGATTGAAATTGCAGCCATTCTTTCTGCATGGACTATATTCCAGATACTATTGTCAAACGATTAATCTAAAAACCACTGTGTAACTGTGATATCCAAATGAAGTTAATGGAACTATTTTCCATTGTGTTCATGGATAGGGACTCCCTTTGCAGGTGTAACATGTCAGAGTGTTGTCTTCCGTCACCTCTTCCCTCACACACCTCTGTCTTTTCCAACAGGCTAGCCCTGGGGAAGAGTGTATGGTTTCATAGCGTGACTGTGCAAAGGTTTCTCTTCCAGGTCGCTGTTTATAGACCCAAAAGGCCATGCCCTCTGTGTCAGTAAAAGAGTGGTTTTACAATGTGGAGCATGCACAGGGCCAGGTCCAGGTCACATGTCATTCGCCAGGCTGGTCTTTCCTTCCTGGTTTCTGCCAGGAAGTTGTAATTGTAAATGTAACACTGTAAAAGAGCAACTTAGGTTCATCAGTCATGGGAAAAACACAGGCCTACTAGGAACAGTATGAGCTGTGTGTGTGCGTGCGTGCGTGCGTGCGTGTACATACAGTACATACATACATACACATGTGTGTGTGGGACTATGTGTGTATGCATGTACGTGTGTGTGCATGTATGTGTAGGTTTGTGTGTGTATAGGTATGTGTTACTGTACATACAGGGTAATCTGCAGTAAGATGGTTTATGGGCTAGTCGACAGTGACGCAGATATGCCAGTGAAGCTCTATCTGATGGATTCTGAGTGACAAGTACTGTAGCCCAACCTGACACTATGGCCTATAGCCTACATACTGTACCTGTACACAGCAGTTACATATACACACACAAATACATTTTGGATTGGGAACTGTGAAAACTGACTTTTTAAAGATTTTACATGCAATGCTTACACTTCTTAAAAGGCAGAGCGAGAGAGAGCGCGAGAGAGATTTTGCCAACCCTAAAGGGTGACATAAGGAAGGATCTAACATAGCCCAGTTTATATCAAGAGATGAATATGACTGATAGTTAACATTAATATTTTTGTAAACAACATGATCTACATATCTGACACAATACTACACAAAACGAAAGGTACTCTCTGGTACTCATACTCTGAAGGGTATGATGACCACATTGGAGTTTGTCAAACAACACATGCATGTGGCTTTTAGTAGTGAATCTTCGGGGTGTAAAATAACTGTGAAAAGCACATCAAAATCCCTGTGCAAAAGGTGTTGCATCTATAAAAACAGCCTTTGTCAGTTTCCAAGTCTTCTTGTAGAATGTGCCTAGTGACAGATCTATAATCAGCGTTCATTCTGCCAATATAACATTAATCTATGGGGGGGTGAAACGCAAAACTGACCTCTGATCGGCATATGGGACAACTTTATTCCCTTTGCACGTTGCAAGCGATGTACCCTGAAGCGCCGATTACAACGATTGGTGGAACAAGCTGCCACTCAAACTAACCATTCCCGCTGTTCCTTCGCTGGGGAAAGCATTTTCGACGTCAGAACCTCTCAGTGGCGCAACGCACTGCCACCAAGCGAAACACGAGCAACATGTAACGGGCAAGTAGAAACCATACACCATTTTATGTAATGGTATGTGAAGGTGTATAGGAATACGTATTTCGTAGGTTAAATCTGATGCGTAAAAGAGCAGCAGATATATTCGAAGAGAGGCGAAACCTGCTGCGTGTAAAAGTGGGAGGAAAAGAAACTTTTGGGGAATGGGAATACAACTTACTAAGAAAGTGCAAGACGCTATTCTGTATCAATGCTAATTGACAGGCGCAACTTTAGGCGATGGCGACCCAGACGGAAGAGAAAACGCACAGTGAGCTAACGAATACGGGACAGTGAGCGAGGCCCACGGCTGGACAAGCCCTTCAGACCCGCCCAACAATCGAATAATATCCCAGTTGAACTTGGGGAAAGGGGAGAGATTGGACAGCTAGCTTTACGCAGCGCAACGAGCTGAACATATACCCCGACTTCACTACAAGCAACTGAGAAGTGGAACTACACGTCTGCTGTGCGTAAATTGGAGATGATACGGCTTGTTATGATTAACAACGTTATCTAAAGGACGGCGATGAAGGTAAATACAGCCAGCTGATGTGGCCAAAGCACTCTTGTAAGCTACTCCTGCGGCAACACGGCCGCTTTAATTCAAAGCGAAGCAAGAGACGGAGGGAGTGAACACTTTTGGCGTTTATATTTTCTTATCTACCTTTTATCAATATGGGCGAGAAAGTCGACTCGAAACGATCGACTCCGGTGGAAGGCTGTTTGGACGGGGAGAGCAGCAACCTCAGCGTGCTCAACTGGGAACAAGTGCAGCGCCTGGACGCTATCCTGGCTGAGTCCATCCCAATCCACGGTCGCTGGAACTTCCCAACCCTTGAGATTAAACCGCGGGACATAGTCAAAGTGGTCCGGTGTCGCATGGAGGAGAAACGCATACATGTCCGGGAGGTCCGCCTGAACGGTTCCGCGGCCAGCCATGTTCTCCATGAGGACAGCGGGTTGGGATGGAAGGATCTGGACTTGATATTCTGTGCCGACATGAAAGGCGAGCTAGAGTTCCAGACAGTGAAGGATATAGTTCTTGATGCTTTGCTAGACTTCTTACCCGAGGGAGTGAACAAGGAGAAGATCACACCAGTGACCTTAAAGGTAATATCACTTTTATTATCAGTTGACATGATCATTTCAGATCCATACTGCTGGTTAATGCAGTTTATTACGCAACAGTTTAGGTGCGCAATGTTTGTATGAGCATTGCATGCTGCGTATCATGGCTGCGTTACAATGCAACCAGTGAAAGTTATGCTCCAGTATAAGAATGCAATACATTAGTTTTACATTACAATGCAACCAATGAAAGTTATGCTCCAGTATGAAAATGCAATACATTCGTTTTACATCTTCATTTCCACTCAATGTGCTTACTGCAATAAGTTATGCACCCTACAGTAGCCTATAAATTACAGTTATGCCAATCCACATAGTATCAACATTCATTTATTTGCTGTAGGCCTATGATGCATTCAGAATTCTGCCCTGCATTCTAAGCTGCATGGTGATAAGGCTGCAGATAGTAGAAACTGTGGTTTCCACTACAAAGAGGATTCAAACTAATCCAATTGGTACGGGATCCGCTCATTTACCTAGATACCTACTTACACATGACCCAACACTAGAGCTGTCCAGCTGACCAAATAAGGGAGAAGATTACCCTCTGTTCAATGCAAAACATATATGGTGTTTCTCAATATGCATACTACCGTGCTCCACACTCATGCTCTGAGTGCATTCTCCGAGGATATTCCCTGTGTGGAGAGTGTGGAGAACGCATAAAACATTACATTTGAGCAGCACTCGCACTCCCCCTATTGTATTACCTCATGCTGCACATCCCCATTCACTGAACCTTCTTCCAGCCAGGACAATAGCAACAGAAGAAACAAGATTTACACAAAGCAAACTTTTTATTCCATAACTATCACTTAGCTATATGTGAATTGTAATTATCTAGCTAACCAGATAGTTTAACAGGCAAAAATGACCTAAAACTAATGTTATACAAGGTAGATGTCAATTCTTGGTGGGTAGCTAGCTGTACATTCTTCATGGCCATCTAACTAGCGAATAGTAGTAGCTAGCCAGTTAGCCCTATTAACTTACCATGGGCTTGCGATCTACGCACACTACAGTGGGTATTGTAGGCAGATAAACATGCCAAAATTAACACAGTGGGTGTTTCTCAAAATGCATACTACCGTGCTCTGAGCACGCAAATTGGAGCATGGGAGGGTCGGAGTATGAGTCCAAATCAAAGTATGTGAAACAGAGCATGGAGGGCAGTTCTCGAATGCATACTCTGTTTGTACATACTTTGAAGCATGCATCGATGCAAGCTTCAACGGAAAGTATGCAAAGAAATATGACGCAACCACGTAACAAAATTATGCAAAATTTCTTGAAATCAATGGCAGCCATTATTTGAGCTGAAGTGAGAGAAAAAATTAACTCAGACTTCGGAAAGAAAGGTTTCCTATTCACATCTCATATGTTGCCTGACTACAATATTGTATCTTGATATGTTAATAAATACATGCTGTGTTAATTTTGGCATGTTTACCTGCCTACATACTGTAGATCGCAAGCCCATAATAAGTCAATAAGGCTAACTGGCTAGCTAGTAGTACTGTTAGCTAGCCAGATAGTCATGAAGATTTGTTAGCTAGCTACCCATGAAGAATTGACATTTATCTTGCATAACATTAGTTTTAGATCATTTTTGCCTGTTAAACTATCTGGTTAGCTACATTATTACGATTCACATATAGCTAGCTGATATTTATGAAGTAAAATGGTTGCTTTGTGTATATCTTGTTTAGTCTCTATTGCCATTGTTGTCTTGGCTGGAAGACGGTTCAGTGAATGGGTAAGTCCATAGTAAATCAATAGGGCTAACTAGCTAGCCACGAAGAATTGGTAGCTACCCACGAAAAATGTACATCTACAGTACCTTGCATAACATTCATTTTAGGTAATTTTTGCCTGTTTATCTAGCTGGCTAGCTAGATTATTATGATTCACATATCTAGCTGATAATTATGAAGTAAAACATTAGATTTTTGTATATCTTGTTTCGTCTATTGTTGCCATTGTCCTGGCTGGAAGAAGGTTCTGTGAATGGGGAGCTGAAGCGTGAGGTAATACAGTAAGGGGAGTGTGAGTGCTTGTCAAATGTATTGTTTTATACATTCTCCACACTCTCGTCCTCAAGAGAATGTGGTCAGAGAATGAAGTACGCATCTGAGAAGTGCCCTCCATGCTCTGTTTCACATACGTTGATTTGGACTCATACTACGAATCTCCCGTGCTCCAATTTGCACACTCGAAGCGCGGTAGTATGCATTTTGAGAAACACCCATGGATTCATTCAATTCAGATAACCTCATCTGACACAGGCAAGAATCACACATGCAAATATTCCATTACCAATAAGTTCTCATAATACAGATGTCAGACATATACAGATGTTTTCATATCAGACAAAGACGAGAACTTATAGTTGTGAGGTAGGCAGGCTACCAGTAACGGATGTGATAAGGATTACATACAGTACCAGTCAAAAGCTTGGACATGCCTACTCATTCAAGGGTTTTTCTTTATTTTTACTATTTTCTACATTGTAGAATAATAGTGAAGACATCTAAACTATGAAATAACACATATGGAATTATGTAGTAACCAAAAAATGTGTTAAACAAATCCAAACATATTTTATATTTGAGATTCTTCAAAGTAGCCACCCTTTTCCTTGATGACAGCTTTGCACACTCTTGGCATTCTCTCAACCAGCTTCATGAGGTAGTCACATGGAATGCATTTCAATTAACAGGTGTGCCTTGTTATAAGTTAATTTGTGGAATTTCTTTCCTTCTTTATGCGTTTGAGACAATCAGTTGTGTTGTGACAAGGTAGGGATGGTATACACAAGATAGCCCTATTTGGTAAAAGACCAAGTCCATATTATGGCAAGAACAGCTCAAATAAGCAAAGAGAAATGACAGTCCATCATTACTTTAAGACATGAAGTTCAGTCAATCCGGAAAATGTCAAGAACTTTGAAGGTTTTTTCAAGTGCAGTCGCAAAAACCATCAAGCGCTTTGATGAAACTGGCTCTCATGAGGGCCGCTACAGGAATGGAAGACCCAGAGTTACCTCTGCTGCAGAGGATAAGTTCATTAGAGTTAACTGCACCTCAGATTGCAGCCTAAATAAGTACTTCACAGAGTTCAAGTAAGAGACACATCTCAACATCAACTCTTCAGTGGAGACTGCGTGAATCAGGTCTTCATGGTCGAATTGCTGCAAAGAAACCACTACTAAAGGACACCAATAATAAGAAGAGACTTGCTTGGGCCAAGAAACACGAGCAATGGACATTAGACCGATGGAAATCTGTCCTTTGGTCTGATGAGTCCAAATTTGAGATTTTTGGTTCCAACCGCCATGTCTTTGTGAGACACAGAGTAGGTGAACGGATGATCTCTGCATGTGTGGTTCCCACCGGGAAGCATGGAGGAGGAGGTGTGATGGTGTGGGGGTGCTTTGCTGGTGACACTGTCAGTGATTTACTTAGAATTCAAGGCACACTTAACCAGCATGGCTACCACAGCATTCTGCAGCGATACGCCATCCCATCTGGTTTGGCCTTAGTCCCACTATCATTTATTTTTAAACAGGACAATGACCCAGAACACACCTTCAGGCTGTGTAAGGGCTATTTGACCAAGAAGGAGAGTCATGTTGCTGCATCAGATGACCCGGCCTCCACAATCACCAGACCTCAACCCGATGAGTTGGACCGCAGAGTGAAGTAAAAGCAGCCAACAAGTGCTCAGCATATGTGGGAACTCGTTCAAGACTGTTGAAAAAGCATTCCTCATGAAGCTGGTTGAGATAATGCCAAGAGTTTGCAAAGCTGTCGTCAAGGCATAGCGTGGCTACTTTGAAGAATCTCAAATATAAAATATATTTTGATTTGTTTAACACTTTTTTGGTTACTACATGATTCCATATGCGTTTTTTCATAGTTTTGATGTCTTCACTATTATTCTACAATGTAGAAACTAGTACAAATACAGAAAAACCCTTGAATGAGTAAGTGTGTCCAAACTTTTGACTGGTACTGTACATGGGTGCGAACTAAATATAACTAAATGCGTGAGAACTAAATTCAACAAGCAGTTGAAAATTGAATATTGAACATAAAGTGAAAATGACACCAGATAATTATCAATCACATTCAAATCAACCCCTGACATACTTTCTTTCTTAAAGTACATTATTATTCCTTACTCCGTCACCTGGCACATTGCCAGACCTAAATACAGAGGATGATAAATGTACTGAGAATAAATGCAGAAATGGACCATGAGACATAATAAACACATTAATCTATCAACATGTTTGGTAATATGATGAATGTGATAATATGATGATAGATATTAGAGCTGGGAATTGCCAGCGACCCCATAATACGATATTATCACGATACTTAGGTGCCGATACGATATATATTGCGATTCGATGTTCCAAACATATTGCTCACCATATGTCTGCTGCAGAGGGACAAGAGAGAGCCATGAGAAAACGAGTTTTGATCAGTCATGGAAATTGAAAAAGTACTGAAAACAAATTGGCTCCCTATTTAAAAAGAAGATGGAGAACAAGCTATGAAGGACAAATACTGGCTGATACCACGGCTTTCAGCCAATCAGCATTCAGGGCTCAAACCAACCAGTTAATAAAATAAAAAATAAAATTAATGTATTTGTGTCTAATCATTCATTTATTATTACCATTTACCATAGACCGAAAACACATAGATATGTATTCTTATGTCTGTGGTGTTGTGTTTTCAGGAGGCCTATGTGCAGAAGATGGTGAAGGTTTGTAATGACTCAGACCGCTGGAGCCTCATCTCCCTCTCCAACAACAGAGGCAAGAATGTGGAGTTAAAGTTTGTGGACTCTCTGCGTCGCCAGTTTGAGTTCAGTGTGGACTCCTTCCAGATTCGCCTGGACTCCCTCCTCCTCTTCTACGAGTGCTCCGAGCACCCCATGGCAGCCACTTTCCACCCCACCATCCTGGGAGAGAGCGTCTATGGTGATTTCTCCGCCGCTCTCGACCATCTACGCAAACGCCTCATCTGCACGCGGAGCCCCGAGGAGATTCGCGGTGGTGGTCTACTGAAATACTGCCATCTGCTGGTCCGGGGTTTCTGCGCGGCTTCTGGAACCGAAATGAAACTTCTGCAACGCTACATGTGCTCCAGGTTCTTCATAGACTTCCCAGAGGTAGGCGAGCAGAGGAGGAAACTGGAATCCTACCTCCAGAACCACTTTGTGGGTCTCGAGGACAGGAAATACGACTATCTGGCCACTCTGCATGGAGTAGTGCGGGAGAGCACGGTGTGCCTGATGGGCCACGAGAAGAGACAGACACTGGGCCTCATCTCCTCCCTGGCCCTTCGGGTTCTTGCCGAGCAGAACGTCATCCCCAACACAGCCAATGTCACCTGCTACTACCAGCCCGCCCCATATGTCGCAGACGGCAACTTCAGCAACTACTACGTGGCCCAAGTGCAGCACGTTTACCCTCAGCAGTACCCCCCTCAGCAGTACCCCCCTCAGCAGTACCCCCCTCAGCAGTACCCCCCTCAGCAATACCCCCCTCAGCAATACCCTCCGTCACAGTATCCCCTTCCACACCATCCACCTCCGCACCACCCCATGTACACTGCATGGATGCCCTGCAACTGAGTGTGTGACAGTGGACACACACACATACACATAGTCACTCATGGAACGATAGGATTCTCATCCTAACAAATGGATAGATCACAGGATGATGGTTGTTCCTCTCTGTATTCTGATAGAGAGATAAAGAGGTGTAGTTTTGCTTTGGTTTTGAGCAGGATGGAGAGGAGAGAAGAAGAGGCCACTTGGATGTGGTCTGACCCTGGAGAGAAGGCTTTCATCCAGGGCAGAAAGCCAGCAGTGGAGGAGAGGAGTGCAAAAGGAGGGGAGCCAGAACAAGGCTGACCTAAGATGAGGCTGAGGTTGAAGCCAGGAGGCCAGTTTGTCCATGGCTATTAGCCAGTCCTAGAAGCCAGGCTAAACACCTTGCTGGACAAACAAGCACCGCCACAGAGTGACAAATATAGGAACATTCGGCTTAGGGCTGAATACTACCAGTGTTGATGATGCAGTGAAATAATGTACATAACCACCTTGATAGTGGTTATGTTTTTGCAAGCAATGGCTTGTATTTGAGACTCACGCTTGAATATACACTCACATACAGTATACTGCCTAACACTCATACATGCATCAAACACAGACACACTCTTAAACATCTCACACACTAGACAGTGCATACATATACATTTACATAGGCGCACACTGAGTGTACGGTGAAGGAAAGTGATCACAGAGAATACTGGAAGTTGTGTACACGTCCTGATTGGTTGGCTAAGAAGACCTAGTGTTGACATTTCTCTGACCAGGGAAAACAAGAAGTGAGACAGTCTGACCGCAGGCAATGCAAAAGAAGAACTGGACATTGTTTACAAACCAAAGATCTATCTTTTAGCTACCCACTATTTGGCTGAACAAGGGGGGGAAAATGCAATATGTATTTGAATATTTTGCTTTAAGTGCCTACATGTCTAAAAGGAAGAAAGAGGTTGTTATATTTTGTGAATAAACCCAGGCCTGTTCATTTTAGACAAAGGACCATGGGCCTTTTAAGGGTGATGATGGTGTGTTACCTGTGTAAATGAATGTATTTTGGACCAGAAAGGGAAACAATGTGGAATTGTTATTGAAGTAGAGGGACACGGTTTTGACCTCTGACTTAGTGTGTCTCATATCGCCCAACTCAAAGTATAATTGGATGATGAGAGAGAGATGGGTTAGAGTGCAAAAGAGAAAGGAGGGAGAAAGTAAGAGATGGGAAGGGGATCAACTCGCGAGAGAGGAGGAGAGTATGTCCTGTAAACTCCTGCACACTTGTAGTGTCTCTGTCGTCAGAGCATACTGTTAGTGTTTTTACCAGTAGAGAGAGGGGCCTGAAAGTGTATTTCTGAGAGATATTTTAGTGATATTCTAGAGTGTGTGTGTATGGGAAATGTGTGTTCACAAGGTGGAAATTGTCCTTCTTTGCCATTTTCTTCTTTGTGACATTTCTGAAGTTTCCATGTGTGATGTGAGAAAGGGGGAGAGTAAGCATTTTCACCTGTGCAAAGCTTGCACCTGTTATTTTTAAGTAATAAAACATAAAATAATTAACAAAAAGTAAAGATTAAGAGAAGGATATCTGAGTTAACATATCAATAAAGTTTTTTTTATTTTTTATTATCTTGTATTCCCCTTATAAAGATGTTAGGTGCAAACTTTGAGCATGTGAAAATATTGAGTAAATCTAACCCTATCAATGCAGACACCTCACATCATTCTATTAAACCTGTTCTCAGATATCTTATTTTTGTATCAATCTCTATTTTTGTACATGTTGTTTGGCTCATGCCATAGTTTTCTTGATTGCCTCATTCCAAGAGGCTGTACAGAGAGAGTTTGCATGCGTGGGAGAGAGTGTTATTTCAATAGATTCTATGGTTTTCCCCAAATCCTGGTTGGAGGATCCCTGGAATCAGGAAGGAATAAGAAGAAAATCCGGATCCTCCAACCAGGATTTGTGGAAAAACAGGGAATTTATTGAAAGTTCCTGTAATTTTGCAACCCTAATGAGACTCATACACACAAGGTTAATGTTCAAATGCAGACACACTTGTGTCTATGGTGTTGCTCATGCAACCTTTTTTATTTTCTTAATTTTTTGTTTAAAAACGTTATTCTCTAACTAACATGCAAAGCACACCGAACACGTTGCGTGCGTGAGCATTGCAAAATAAATGTACACATTCACCCACACAGCGCGTGAACGATTGTCTGCGTAGCCAAGCGCTAAAATAGGACTTGGTTCTATTTGAGACGCTCCACACGCTTTAAGTACCCTCCTTATTCAATATCAGGAAGATACAAACACACGTGGATGCTTGAAAGACAAACGGGAAGATATTAATTATAGATAACTAACTAGGTATCCCTTTTAATCTGTGGATTAATCGTCAGAGTAGAGAAGCATATTTGTAGCAATTCTACAAAGAACCAGCTAAAAAGAGGACTATACTGAATGCATTTCAGGTAAATAATAACCCAATGTTCATCTCCCAGGACAAACTAACTAGCAACCGCTAGCTAGCTAAATGTCCATGAATGTCTCATGTATAATATAATCCATTCACAGTTGATTTTGGTATTTTAACCTACGTGTCATTATCGTGTCTGGTGGGGATAGACAAAAATCAACATGCGGACGCACACGCGTGGCTGATGTAGTCAGCATGTAAGAAAGAGAATGTCTGAGTCTTATTGTTGTGTAAATGTCTGTTTTGATTGCCATCCAATATGGGATTGGTCAAAGAGTTGGAAATAATGTTTAAAGCAACACAAGTGTCTAAGATGAAATACTTTATCATTAAAAAGGAAGGAAAATCAGTTATGCACTCCTGTAGTCAATTATGAATAAACTTAGTATACTAAACATTAGGAACACCTTCCTAATATTGAGTTATTTTCTGCTCATTCATTCTCATTTCGACACCAAACCCACCACTGGTGTGCGTGGCCAGGGCTCTATTTTCATGTCATCCAACAAATGTAAACGCCTGGAGTTTGCTAAACGGCATTGGCACTGGGATTGGAACCAGTGCTTTGGTCAGATGACATGAAAATAGAGCTCTTTGGCCACGCACACCAGTGGTGGGTTTGGCGTCGAAATGAGAATGCAGAAAATAACTTCATACCTAATATAGAAAATGGTGGTGGATCTTTGACATTATGGGGCTATTTTGATTCCACTGACCATGGGGCCCTTGTTAAGGTCAATGACATCATTCACTTTGCCCAGTACCAGGACATTTTAGCCAAAAAACGAGTTGCCTGAAACTTGGCCACAAGTGGATCTTCCAGCAAGACAATAAACCCAAGCGCACATCAAAATCCACAAAGAAATTGTTAATTGGCCGCTAAATAAAATTTTAGCAATGGCCATCTCAGTCTCTGGACTTGAAACCCATTGAAAACCTGTGGTTTGAATTGAAGAGCCATAAGCGCAGACAAAGGATATCAAGGACCTGGAAGGATTCTGTGTGGAATAATGGTCTAAGATCCCTCCCAATGTGTTCTCCAACTCATAAAACATTTGAGAAAAAGGCTCAGTGCCCTTATCCTCCCAAGGTGAGGTTTTGAAAGGTATTGAAAACAGGGGTGTCAATAATTTTGACCCCTACCTTTTTGAGAAAACACGTTTTTTAGCATACAATTACAATTGAAGGGTCTGGAAAAGTCAGAGTTTGGTGCTCCTGCTGCCATTGAATGTAATACAAGCTTAGACATAGAGGCGGGGTCATAGTGATTTGCATTAGCAATACACATATAGCAATAGACCACAATGATTTGTCATTCTCAACATGTAAAAATATGCCTCTGTGTTTTTGTTTGTAAGCTCAAATGGACAGTGAGCACCTCTAGATCACATTATAGCTCGGTATTTTTAATTATTTCATACAGTCATTTTTGCTCATCTTTATCAAGGTTGTCAATAATTTCGGACCCAATGGGATGCACTTCCGTCACACGGTCACGTCATGCCATTGTTATGAACGTTCTAAAAAGAAGCCTGTCATAGTGGTGCCCAAAAGTCGACTAATGCCCAGTCATTCTGAAAGGGGGCTAATGACTGTTTAATCTATGGGGAGCAATGTCACTATTCATGGGTTGCACGTTTCGTCATAATATATTTTTTTACGTTCTCTTGAGGACTGATGCCCGACTGAAGGTTCTACTCAATGCATTCACAATGGCCGCTGATGAAGAACAATTTTGCCATCATTATGATGTCGTCAAATGTACTTTAGAGAGATGGCAATGTTGCCATTAGCGAGCAAAGTTAGTCAAAAATAGCTAGCAATGCTAACATTAGCTAGCTGAAATTCGGTACTGTCCCCTCAATCTTAGCTAGCTAGCTAAAGTTAAACTGCAACCAAAGTCAATCTGGTGACATCCTAATAATTATTTTCCTCCATTTGAAGTGTCATCGTGTTTCCAAGCCACTATGTTGCACACGAAATCTTCATCAACGCCCATTGAAAATGCATTGAGTAGAACCTTCAGTCGGGCATCAGTTCTCAAAAGAACGTTCAAAACAATATTATGACGAAAAACGTGCAACCCATGAATAGTGACATTGCTCCCCGTGGCTCAGCTTTGGGCACTGTTCCAATAGGGACACTACCCATAATGCTTGTATCACATCAAGCAGACCGTGTAGGCTTTCCCTTTCACAGACGTCACCCACCATCACCAACCATCACTGGGTGTGTTTGTCAAACTTAGGCCAGGTGTGTGTCTACCAGTAACCGAAAGGTTTCTGGTTCGAATCTCGAGCTGGCTAGGTGAAAAATCTGTCTGTGCAAGGCACTTAACCCTAATTGCTCCTGTAAGTCGCTCTGGATAAGTCTGTTAAATGACGTAAATGTAATGAACTTGAGTGTGGCACTCCCGACAGAGCCCTGTCCTCCCAGTGAGCTGAGAGGAGCTGAGGAGCAAAGTAAAGAAGAGGAATGAGTGGATTTGCTCCAGGCCTGCGTCATACTAATGTAACCAGGACAGGCCTCCAGATGTCACTCTCCCTGGTGACCAACTGGCTCTCCTGGCCCTCTCCCTCCCTCCACTCTTCTTCTGTGTCTTTCTTTTTCCTTTCTGTCATATCTGTCTCACTGTCCCCTTTTCTTTCTGTCTTTCTGTCATTTCTCAGAGGAGGAAAGGACAAAGGGAGTTTTCCCTCACACCTGTTGCTTTTTGGGGGCATTAGTGTGTATGATCACCAACGGGAGGGAACCATGGCAATGTTATCCCCTGCTAAGAGGGAGAGAGTGGCTGCTAAATATAGTGCTGGCCATGATAAGGACATTACCCTGTCGTCTGGGGAAAGCTGATTAGCTCCTTCATAAGCATGTGCTCACAGTCTACTGTGGTTACTGCAGGGGTATTTACTACCATTGTATTGTAACACACACCCCAATGATGATGATCATAACTCTGTTAGATCACCCTGTCCCCCCTGCTGACTGAACAAGTTCACTTCCTTCTCAGGGTCCTGGTGAACACTTTTTATTTATTTTTATAGCCAGAAATGTTTCTAATGTTGCACAACACAGGACTGACCTAGATAGATTAATACTAGGTGGCCTACATACTACTGTGATAGAGTTACTAATCAAGGTAGTTGTCCATTTTGTGATGCCGCAATAATGAGGTGATGAGTTTGCCATATTGTGCTGTCACAGTGAAGATAATGACAGTATAGGTCATTATCAATAAAACGTCACAATAAGGTGCAGAGCATTCGATTTGCCTGCTGGGGGGCAAGGAGACACCCAGCTCCACTAAAACAATTGACAACTGCGTGCCGTTTTCAAGGGATTGTTAAATAAAAGTTAACTATTTGGTTGTAATATTATCACCTCTTGAAGAGCATAGTCAGAACTACAAATGTCTGATTATTTCATGCAAAACAATTGCGAACATTTAGCTCTATCGTCAGAGTTATACAGCAAGTAACTGCATGCTTTTCGTGATCAGTAAACATCAATAGATCATGTAATTTCAGATACGTCAGGGTAGCCTCACGATATCTCTCAATATTGGTCACCATTAATTGGATACATGAGTGATATAAAATAAAAGTCAACTATACCTGACATGTATGGTTTAGGTTAATTTCCCATGCTTTGTGGCCTCCCTTGATAAAACAAACTGTGGATTGTCCTGGTGCAGCAAAACACCCCCCCAAGGGTGGCCAGTTTGGATTTGGCTTCACACCAATCAAAACACATCCTAAGCTAAACTTAATTTTAGTTTCTGGTTTGCTTGTGTTGATGTTCTGCAGTAGCTAGCTTGCTAAGTCAGCCCTTTCATAAATCATGGATGGAGATGGGGATTTGGACTTGTGGTTTTGACTTAATTCTCTGTACAGGCCAATGATTATGATGGTGATTCTGATCTAACCATAAATTAATATGTTGTGCCACTGGCCTGACATGATTGAAGTTCAATATGTAGCCTAGATGTAGCCTAGCCCTTTTAGGCTCATGTTAACTAGCTAGCTAACTTAGCTGGTTCATTGTTGCCCATTCGAGGAAGTTATGCTAGCAAGAATTTTAGCTAGGTAGCCTAAGCCAACAAAAACTAAAAGCATACTGTATGACAGAGCCATAGACCGTTTTGCCAACATGAAAGAGAGGAGGATGGCATTGGCGTTTAACTAGTCTACAAGTAGGGTGAGTTAAAAAACAAAAAAATACTTGCGCACACACACACACACACACAGAAATCAGTCCCATGGACAGCCACATGATATTTAGCAACATTGATTGGACTAAATTGTTTTTGGTATCTTTAAGTTTGTTTTCAGTGTATTAAATGAAGCATATATAGCCTTGTTGATTTGATGATGTTTAAGTTGAAATGGTGCTGAAATAGCGGAAACAATGCTCCTGTTGTCTTTGTGCTGACTTGCGGTAACTCTGTGGTTCTAAATCAGTAGTTATTTAGTAAACTGTCGAAAACATTACCTTGCTTGACCATGCTGCAGGTCATATAGCTGTTTGTTACATGCAATATTTGCTTTGTTGACTTCACCGGACAGATGTTGCTCTCTGGTTTTGTGATGAAACGAACGTGTGTGTAGTTGAATTTATTCCGCCACTGTGTGACTGTTGTCTTTTTGTTGTCACAGCCTTATTGTATACCACGCTGGCGTATTAACTAATGGGTAATAGAGCAAACAACACAATTATCAAAACATAGGTTGTAATATAGATTTTTTTCTGGCTTGGTTTGGCTTCCTCATTGATTTTACCCATGCACCGCTACTGCTAGAAGGCTATATCCAAGTATTGTTTGATTTGCTTGTCATCTATAGTGGTGATGATGATCGTAGTCTGACTGACAACTTTACCAGGACGAGGACTTGCTGATGTCAAGCTCTTTTCAAAAGCCTAATCTCTGATTAAGCAATCTAATGCTTAGCTAGCTAGCTAACTACATGCCAAATGGATAGGCTACCCTCACATTATACCCTCACATTATTTGCTGTGTAACTCTGATGATAGAGCTAAATGTGGAATAATCAGAAATGTGTAGTTCTGACTATTGCTCTTCAACAGGTGATGATATTAAAACAAAATAATTACAGCATTTATTTAACAATCCCTTGAAAACGGCAAGTAGTTGTCAATGGTTTGCGGAGATGGGTGTCTCCTTGTCCCCCAGCAGCCAAATCGAAAGCTCTGCACCGTATTGTGACGTTTTATTGATAACGACCTATTCTAAGTGGATTATGATTTTACAGAGACAGTGATAATGGGTAACCTATTGTGATGTCAGAAAGACCGTGTAGTGTATTAAGATTATGTCTTTGTTAATGTTTTTAAGTGGAACTGAAAGGATGTTTATTTAGTGTCAGAGGGAATGTTTTAGTGTGACGCCACATACAACCGACAGGAAGTGTGTGTTGTAGACAGGGGATTGGACAGTAGAGGGAGCCACCCATATCTTGGGAAGATTATATATACTGGGTAAAAACGACGAAGAGGTTAGAGCGGCCATTGCAATCTGGGACGCCGTTCTCCGGGTGTCATGACATCTGTAAACTCATGCTGAAAGCTTGTGATATGAATAAACTTATGATCAAGGTTCAGTATGAGCGGACTCCTTTGTTTATCAGCAATGACTAGCAACATTTGACCCGATACTACAACCGGAATAAGAGGGTTTACGTAATTGTGATGTCACAAAGACAGTAATGAGAATACCTCATTGTGATGGCACAAAAACAGGAATTATAATACCTCATTGTGATGAGAATACCTCATTGTGATGTCACAAAGACAGTAATGAGTACCTCATTGTGAGGTCACAAAGACGGTGATTAGAGTGCCTCATTTAATGTGATATGGACAGTGAGGAGAGTCTATTGTGCTGACACAAAGACAATAATGAGGGTACTTTAATGATGTCATAATGAGGGTCACCTATTGTGAATCTATTGTGAGGTTCCCATTCAGAACTGACCAAATGCGATGATTATTAGAGGCTGCTACTTAAATGCTTCTAAACAGTTAAGCGTTTATATTTCCAGGGGCATATTTAATCCTCAGGAACACTGGGGGAAACAAGCTTCTATTTGCTAGTCTCATGCTCACTCGCCAGATAACCTAACGTAGCAGGCGTAAAAGAAGCGCCTGAGCAGCGTTTCTTTCTTTCTGTTTCTGACGAGATACAAAAACTGTCTGGGGAGGTTCTCTTCTGCACTATTCAACCAATCCAGTAAATGTGGAGGAGGAGTTAAGATGGAGTGTCGCCTTGTTAACATCCAAAAACGGAAGTTGCGTCACACGCTCTCCATTTCCCCTGAAAACCGGATTCATCCGGTTGTTTCCAACCCCCACTGAGGGTGCTCGCCAGAAGAAACTCGGAAATGCTTGGAAATAGAACTGAGCTGCTGGGACTTTCAGTTCCTGTATCGGCATGCAGGATAGGCCGATGCAGAGATGCTTTGATTTACGGATTTGGACTGAGGGGGAAAATAAGTGAATAAGAAAGAGTTGGAACATGATGTATCCTTGTTTATCCAAACACAGTAAATCAGAGAGACTAAGGGATCCTGATGTTGTAGAGCCAGTCTCTTGTCTCTTAATAATCTATGTGTACATACACACGAAAACACTCACGCATTCACATGCACGCACGCACACACACACACACACACACACATCCAGTCTGGCCAGTTTGGAAGCCTCCCAGTTGGACCAGCACCAGTAGTCCATCCAACACGACCCAGCCAAGGTCAGAGGTCAGAGACTAAATCAAACAATGGCAGGGTGAGATTGTGAGAAACAGCTCTGCTTGTGTGTGTGTGCTACATTGGTAAGGAAAAAGTGCCTCATTTTTAGTTGAAACCATCTGTGGATATTGTTGCTTTTGCAGATTATTTTGTTCCAGTCATTGGCTAAATGTAATCTGGTTGATTATTAGGCCAATTTAAAAACATTGCATAATGACACATTTTTCTTTCCTCTATACCACTAAGTTAGAGAACTTTCCCAGCATCCATCCCAAATAACTGCCTTTGGTGTTAGTAATAAATAATTCATAATATGGAGTGTTTGTGCCTGATGATAAATATTTTGGCAGGCGAACCAAGTGCCTGAGCACAAATCATTGCTGTCTGATGAAAACCTATTTTCAGGAAATGGAAAAACTGCCATATTTTACCATTAACAAACATACCATTTTGAAATTGAGGGGAGTTACTGCAAAAAATAAAATTGGCAAATATGGAGTTACAAGGTTTTCATTAGACAGTGATGCAGGTTTGGGTCCTTCAGCAGATTAATTTGAGAGGAGGCCATTAAAGTGACTGGCTACTCTTTTTAATAGTAATGAACAGACTGGGCATAGTCAATCATAAATCATTTTGTAGATCTATCCTCTTATACTGAGAGCCTGGGCTGAGGCCTCAATAAATACAAAATCACTCCAGACAGGGAACATGAAAGCACACACACACAAATATGAATCTTCCTTGAATGTCCCTCTCCTTGAAGATTTCATCGACACACACACTGACACAGATACCCACACACAAACACACACACTTGTTTCCAAGTGCGTGTTGCGATACGATGTGCGCAAGCTCGTGCGTGTGTGTGTGTAAATGTACAACATCTATGCCAGATCAGTGATTTATTACAGGCTTTATTATAACAGTACCTCTGGTTCCTCCTGAGGCCAGTGCTCTGTCATTGTGTTCTTCTTTGTATTTCCACAACTGTTACAATTCTCTATGATGGGCCAGATGGAAGGGTCCTCCTCGTTGCAAAATAACATCTGCTGGGTGACTTATACACAAAAACACACAGGGAGAGGAAAAACGGACAGATGAAAAGAAGAAGAGATGAAAATGCAACCCTATTGCTCGCCAGAGAGACTGATATAGTCTAAAGGATGCAGGCCTAATCCTCCATATTAAAACCCTGTTCATAGCTTATGGATATCAGCACATAAAGAACTTCCCCAAAAGTCATCCAGATGCACACACAAATCCATGCAACTGATAATGTCAGTGAGCAACCTGATACAGTAGTAACATTTATTTGAGACATTCATAGTATTAAGATGCTTAATGTTCTACACATTTTTACAGGGCAAAATCGGAACTTGATATCTGTCTTTGTGACTCCTGTACGATATGAGTTACACACAGATTTCAGGTTGGAATTAGTAACATATTTCCTGATATCTCTGGAGATCTCGTTCACGTCCAACTTGCGAGGGAGTGAGTGTACGTTTTAGTGCCTGCCCCAGACACAGTCCGTCAACCATAAAAACAACACACTTTAACAAATATAGTTTTCTTTTAACCTTTTCCCCAGTGTCTGGCTCCCCCTGGTTTGCAGCAGTGTGTGTGTGTGTGTGTGTGTGTGTGTGGTGTGCATGTACGTTCACATGCACGTGTGTGTGTGTGTCATAGGTGAAATTGCCACGAGGGATGCGGGGACATTAAAGGCCCAGTGCACTACCTTTGTGCAAAAATATGAATTATTATTTTTTCTTTTTTATTCAGATTTTTCAGGGGGTGCTGCAGCACCCTCAGCACCCCTGCTTCCCGTGGCTATGGATGGAAGCTGTAGAGATCGATAAGAAAGGGCACTTCTGTAGCCAAATATCTTATTAATCATTTTGGGAGGGGGGGGGGGGTTATCCATTAAATAAACTGGTATGATTGTGCATTGATCAACTAAACTGTTTAAAGTAGTTATTTTTGAGTTTTTTGCCCAAAGTCGACCCTTAAAGTAACTGTTTAGTGTTTCCAGATTTCTATGAAATATGAGTGAAATAGTTCCCCTTCCAAAAAAATGGTAATTAAGTATGTTAAATAGCAGCTTTTCTGTGTTCAAATGGTGTGGGCGTACCCCAACAAAATAATGGTGTGGGTGTATACCGGTCATTAAAAATATTCATGCGAGTAGACCGCTCCATGCGAGTAGACCGCTGATTGGCCTGCTCATCCTCCTCAGGAGGATGACATCATCATACAGACTGGGGCTGCTTCCTCGTGGGGATACAGTGCATTGCATTCCTATATGGGCTAAATATGCCAATATAAATTGGAAGCTATTCCCCTACAATTTTATTGTACTACTGTTTAGGATACAGTGCCTTCAGAAAGTATTCACACCCCTTGACTTTTTCCACATTTTGTTGTGTTACAAAGTGGGATTCAAATTGATTGAATTGTCATTTTTTGTGCTTAGCTCTATGCCGTTTATTTTTATCCTAAAAAAAAACTCCCTAGTCCTTGCCGATGACAAGCATGCCCATAACATGATGCAGCCACCATTATGCTTGAAAATATGAAGAGTGGTACTCAGTGATGTGTGTGTGTTGGATTTGCCCCAAACATAACACTTGGTAGTCAGGACAAAAAGTTCATTTCTTTGCCAATTATTTTGCCGTATTTAGTGCCCCTGCAACTTATCCACAAGTCTGCAGCCCGCCTGGTTTTCAACCTTCCCAAGTTCTCCCATGTCACTCCGCTAATTTGTAAAGATTTCTAAAAACATAATTCCACTTTGACATTAAGGGGAATTATGTGTAGATCATTGACACAAAATGTCAATGTAATACTTTTTTTATTCAGGCTGTAAGTTAAGGGTTGTGAATACTTTCTGAAGGCACTGTCGGAGGCCAGTCCCATATGGGCTACCCCACAATTCCTTAACATTTTAAAATATTTTCTGTTGATGGCTGTTTACGCTACTGAATTTATCTCCCAAGAAGGACTTCGCCTACAGGCCATGATTCATTATTGTGAAAATAGAGATTATAAACTGCCTTTTTTGCACAAACACTCTTCTTTTTTCTTCTTTTTTTTATATAGTACAGAGCACCAAAATGCTAATACAAATTGAAGGTACATTTATCTTTAAGGTAATTTAAAATATTGCTAATAATTATGAAGATAATGGGTCAAGAGCTATTACTCCTACAGCCATCCTATTTGACTGATTAGGCTTGCATACAGTGCCTTTGGAAAGTATTCAGACCCCTTGACTTTTTCCACATTTTGTTACCTTACAGCCTTATTCTAAAATGGATTAAATAAATACAAATCCTCTGCAATCGGCACACAGTACCCCATAATGAGAAAGTGAAAACAGTTTTTAGTAATGTTTGCAAATGTATCAAACATACAAACAGAAATACCTTATTTACATAAGTATTCAGACCCTTTGCTATGAGAATCGAAATTGAGCTCAGATGCATCCTGTTTCCATTGATCATCATTGAGATGTTTCTACAACTTGATTTACCTGTGGTAAATTCAATTGATTGGACATAATTTGGAAAGGCACACACCTGTATATACAGTGGGGAAAAAAAGTATTTAGTCAGCCACCAATTGTGCAAGTTCTCCCACTTAAAAAGATGAGATAGGCCTGTAATTTTCATCATAGGTACACGTCAACTATGACAGATAAAATGAGAAAAAAAAATCCAGCAAATCACATTGTAGGATTTTTAATGAATTTATTTACAAATTATGGTGGAAAATAAGTATTTGGTCAATAACAAAAGTTTCTCAATACTTTGTTATATACCCTTTGTTGGCAATGACACAGGTCAAACGTTTTCTCTAAGTCTTCACAAGGTTTTCACACACTGTTGCTGGTATTTTGGCCCATTCCTCCATGCAGATCTCCTCTAGAGCAGTGATGTTTTGGGGCTGTCGCTGGGCAACACAGACTTTCAACTCCCTCCAAAGATTTTCTATGGGGTTGAGATCTGGAGACTGGCTAGGCCACTCCAGGACCTTGAAATGCTTCTTACGAAGCCACTCCTTCGTTGCCCGGGCGGTGTGTTTGGGATCATTGTCATGCTGAAAGACCCAGCCACGTTTCATCTTCAATGCCCTTGCTGATGGAAGGAGGAATTCACTCAAAATCTCACGATACATGGCCCCATTCATTCTTTCCTTTACACGGATCAGTCGTCCTGGTCCCTTTGCAGAAAAATAGCCCCAAAGCATGATGTTTCCACCCCCATGCTTCACAGTAGGTATGGTGTTCTTTGGATGCAACTCAGCATTCTTT
This sequence comes from Coregonus lavaretus, assembly GCF_964263955.1. Taxonomy (NCBI): domain Eukaryota; kingdom Metazoa; phylum Chordata; class Actinopteri; order Salmoniformes; family Salmonidae; genus Coregonus; species Coregonus lavaretus. Next base: position 20,912,899 of record NC_140020.1, read on the forward strand.
GTCCTCCAAACACGACGAGTTGAGTTTTTACCAAAAAGTTATATTTTGGTTTCATCTGACCATATGACATTCTCCCAATCCTCTTCTGGATCATCTAAATGCACTCTAGCAAACTTCAGACGGGCCTGGACATGTACTGGCTTAAGCAGGGGGACACGTCTGGCACTGCAGGATTTGAGTCCCTGGCGGCGTAGTGTGTTACTGATGGTAGGCTTTGTTACTTTGGTCCCAGCTCTCTGCAGGTCATTCACTAGGTCCCCCCGTGTGGTTCTGGGATTTATGCTCACCGTTCTTGTGATCATTTTGACCCCACGGGGTGAGATCTTGCGTGGAGCCCCAGATCGAGGGAGATTATCAGTGGTCTTGTATGTCTTCCATTTCCTAATAATTGCTCCCACAGTTGATTTCTTCAAACCAAGCTGCTTACCTATTGCAGATTCAGTCTTCCCAGCCTGGTGCAGGTCTACAATTTTGTTTCTGGTGTCCTTTGACAGCTCTTTGGTCTTGGCCATAGTGGAGTTTGGAGTGTGACTGTTTGAGGTTGTGGACAGGTGTCTTTTATACTGATAACAAGTTCAAACAGATGCCATTAATACAGGTAACGAGTGGAGGACAGAGGAGCCTCTTAAATAAGAAGTTACAGGTCTGTGAGAGCCAGAAATCTTGCTTGTTTGTAGGTGACCAAATACTTATTTTCCACCATAATTTGCAAATAAATTCATAAATAATCCTACAATGTGATTTTCTGGATTTTTTTTTCTCAATTTGTCTGTCATAGTTGACGTGTACCTATGATGAAAATTACAGGCCTCTCTCATCTTTTTAAGTGGGAGAAGTTGCACAATTGGTGGCTGACTAAATACTTTTTTCCCCCACTGTATCAGGTCCCACAGTTGACAGTGCATGACAGAGCAAAAACAAGCCATGAGGTTGAAGGAATTGTCCGTAGAGCTCTGAGACATGATTGTGTCGAGGCACAGATCTGGGGAAGGGTACCAAAACATTTCTGCAGCGTTGAAGGTCCCCAAGAACACAGTGGCCTCCATCATTCTTAAATGGAAGAAGTTTGGAACCACCAAGACTCTTCCTAGAGCTAGCCACCCGGCCAAACTGAGCAATCATTGAAAAAGGGCCTTCGTCAGGGAGGTGACCAAGAACCCAATGCTCACCATGACAGAGCTCTAGAGTTCCTCTGTGGAGATGGGAGAACCTACCAGAAGGACAACCATCTCTGCAGCACTCCACCAATAAGGCCTTTATTGTAGAGTGGCCAGACGGAAGCCATTCCTCAGTAAAAGGCACATGAAAGCCCGCTTGGAGTTTGCCAAAAGGCACCTAAAGACTCTCAGACCATGAGAAACAAGATTCTCTGGTCTGATGAAATCAAGATTGAACTCTTTGGCCTGAATCACAAGCGTCACTTCTTGAGGAAATCTGGCACCATCCCTACGGTGAAGCATGGTGGTGGCAGCATCATGCTGTGGGGATGTTTTTCAGTGGCAGGGACTGGGAGACTAGTCAGGATCGAGGGAAAGATGAACGGAGCAAAGTACAGACAGATCCTTGATGAAAACCTGTTCCAGAACGCTCAGGACCTCAGACTGGGGGCTAAAGCTCACCTTCCAACAGGACAATGACCATAAGCACACAGCCAAGACAATGTAGGAGTGGCTTCGGGACAAGTCTCTGAATGTCCTTGAGTGGCCCAGCCAGAACCCGGACTTGAACCCGATCGAACATCTCTGGAAAGACCTGACATTAGCTGTGCAGCAACGCTCCCCATCCAACCTGACAGAGCTTGAGAGGATCTGCAGAGAAGAATGGAAGAAACTCCCCAAATACAGGTGTGCCAAGCTTGTCATACCCAAGAAGACTCGAGGTTGTAATCGCTGCCAAAGGTCCTTCAACAAAGTACTGAGTAAAGGGTCTGAATACTTATGTAAATGTGATATAGGGAAGGGGGAAGTGGCTTACAGGGGCCGGTTTCTGTGTGGGGAATAATGTATCAATTATATTATTAATAATACATTTTTTTATATATATATTATGTCAATGCTAGCTATTCTCTCTTGGAATTTGAAAGTCCTTAATAGCCCTATTAAACTGTCTTGATAGCCTTGACATTTAGCAAGAAACCATATTGATATAGAAACCGTATTCCAAGAAACACACCTTCTCCAAAAGAATGCAAATAGAGTAGAGAACCATTTGTACAAACTGGCTGCTTTTTCATCAGCCCTGAACAAAACTAAAAGTGTAATCATAATGATACAGTTCATAAGAAACTCAAAATCACCATCTTGGGTATAAAGATCAAGAAGGTAGAATCACTTCCCTTAAATGTATCCAAATGATTCTAAATTTTTTGATTCTCTGAACAGCATATTGTTAGAATTAACTGAATTTCATCTGCTTATTGTGACAGACATTTTGGATATGCAAGACTAATCTAACACGCAACCAAGGCTCTCCAGCATATACTCTCTGATTACAACATTTACATTTTAGTCATTTAGCAGGTGCTCTTATCCAGAGCGACTTACAGTTAGTGAGTGCATACATTATTTTTCATACTGGGAATCGAACCCACAACCCTGGCATTACAAACGCCATGCTCTTCCAACTAAGTTACATCCCTGCCAGCCATTCCCTCCCCTACCCTGGATGACGCCAGGCCAATTGTACGCTGCCCCAAGGGACTCCCGGTCACGGCCGGCTACAACAAAGGCTGGATTTGAACCAGGATCTCTTGTGGCACAGCTAACACTGCGATGCAGCACCTTAGACCACTGCGCCACTCGGGAGGTTACCACCACATTGATGCCTGGTGAGCACATAATCCTAAAGCAAAAGAGTATACTTTCTACTCAAACAGGCATAAAGTATTCTCACAAATTGATTTCGTACTATTATCTACACCTCTATTTTCTTTAATCAATAAAATTGAAATTCAATATAATGAGCCAACTTCAAATCTTAGAATCTACTAAAAGAGCCACAAGTTGGCATTTCACTGTTTCATTACTACAAAATCCTACATTCTGTGATCAATTTGAAATTGAACCAAGGAAACGTTTTACGATGAAATTGGCCCCAACTCCAAACTGTTCACTGTGTTCCCTAAATCAGGTAGGCACATTCCTTTATGTAGGCCGTCAATGTAAATAAGAATTTGTTCTTAACTGACTTGCCTAGTTAAATAAAGTGTTTTTTTTAAATTAGGGGGGGTGGGGGGGGGGGGGTTGATATGTATGATGTGAGAGTGCCCTGCAGATAAATGCTTCTGGGCAAAAAAACCCCCAAAGCATAATGTTTCCACCTCCATGTTTGATGTTGGGGATGGTGTTCTTGGGGTCATAGGCAGCATTCCTCCTCCTCCAAACACGGCGAGTTGAGTTGATGCCAAAGAGCTCGATTTTGGTCTCATCTGACCACAACACTTTCACCCAGTTCTCCTCTGAATCATTCAGATGTTCATTGGCAAACTTCAGACGGCCCTGTATATGTGCTTTCTTGAGCAGGGGGACCTTGCAGGTGCTGCAGGATTTCAGTCCTTCACGGCGTAGTGTGTTACCAATTGTTTTCTTGGTGACTATGGTCCCATCTGCCTTGAGATCATTGACAAGATCCTCCCGTGTAGTTCTGGGCTGATTCCTTACCGTTCTCATGATCATTGCAACTCCACGAGGTGAGATCTTGCATGGAGCCCCAGGCAGAGGGAGATTGACAGTTCTTTTGTGTTTCTTCCATTTGCGAATAATCGCACCAACTGTTGTCACCTTCTCACCAAGCTGTTTGGCGATGGTCTTGTAGCCCATTCCAGCCTTGTGTAGGTCTACAATCTTGTCCCTGATATCCTTGGTGAGCTCTTTGGTCTTGGCCATGGTGGAGAGTTTGTAATCTGATTAATTGATTGCTTCTGTGGACAGGTGTCTTTTATACAGGTAACAAACTGAGAATGGGAGCACTCCCTTTAAGAGTGTGCTCCTAATCTCAGCTCGTTACCTGTATAAAAGACACCAGCGAGCCAGAAATCTTTCTGATTGAGAGGAGGTCAAATACTTATTTCCCTCATTAAAAGGCAAATCAATTTATGAAATTTTTGACATGCGTTTTTCTGGATTTTTTGTTGTTGTTATTCTGTCTCTCACTGTTCAAATAAACATACCATTAAAATTATAGACTGATAATTTCTTTGTCAGTGGGCAAACGTACAAAACCAGCAGGGGATCAAATACTTTTTTCCCTCACTGTACGTGTAAGGTCCCTCAGTCGACCAGTGAATTTCAAACATAGATTCAACCACAAAGACCAGGGAGGTTTTCCAATGCCTCGCAAAGAAGGACTAATATTGGTGCATGGGTAAAAAAGCAGACATCGAATATCCCTTTGAGCATGGTGAAGTTATTAATTACACTTTGGATGGTGTATCAATACACCCAGTCACTACAAAGATACAGGCGTCCTTCCTAACTCAGTTGCCGGAGAGGAAGGAAACCGCTCAGGGATTTCACCATGAGGCCAATTTTGACTTTAAAACAGTTACAGATTAATGGCTATGATAGGAGAAAACTGAGGATGGATCAACAACATTGTAGTTACTCCACAATACTAACCTAATTGACAGAGGGAAAAGAAGGAAGCCTGTACAGAATAAAAATATTCCAAAACATGCATCCTGTTTGCAACAACGCACTACAGTAATACTGCAGAAAATGTGGCAAATCAATTAACTTTTTGTCCTGAATACAAAGTGTTATGTTTGGGTCAGATCCAATACAACTCATTACTGAGTACCACTCTCCATATTTCCAAGCATAGTGGTGGCTGCATCATGTTATGGGTTTGCTTGTAATTGTTAAGGACTTGGGTTTTTCATTATAAAAAATAAACGGAATGGAGCTAAGCACAGGCAAAATCCTAGAGGAAAACCTAGTTCAGTCTGTTTTACAACAGACACTGGGAGATTAATTCACCTTTCAGCAGGACAATAACTTAAAACACAAGGCCAAATCTACGCTGGAGTTGCTTACCAAGAAGACAGTGAATGTTCCTGAGTGGCCGAGTTACAGTTTTTACTTAAATCTGCTTGAAAATCTATGGCAAGACTTGAAATTCGTTGTCTAGCAATGATCAATAAACAATTTGACAGATCTTGAAGAATTTTGAAAATAATAATATTGTACAATCCAGGTGTGCAAAACTCTTAGAGACTTAAGGATATATTTACATTTACATAATGGGAACCTGGAGGGTCATGCTTTTTCAATTTCAGTCAAGGGGAAGGTTTAGTATTTTTTAAGTCTAGTCCAGAGCAGGGTCATGTCATTTGTAATTTATGATATGATTTATGATTATGATTTCTCAGTGTTTTAGAATTAGTTGCTTATTAGGCTATATATCGACGTGTGCCCGATGCCACCCCTCATCTCTGATTCTCCACTGGGCGTGCAATATCAAGTACACCTATAGGCTATTTAGTGTGGTCTCAATCAAATGATCCATAGCCTATAGCTACACAGAGCAAAATAATCCAAACACAGAGCAAAGTTACATTTTTAAGATAGCTACTGGGGTGGTGTAAATACAATTAGGCTGCATTACACACTGCAATGAATATTCCAACCCTGAGCCCCAGCCTGCTCTGCTCTTGCTGATCAAAAACGTTTTTGTGTGCTGCCTAACCAATGGTTGTGCTGTGTAGGCCTACGGTGGAAGTTCAGGAGTTAGAGTCAAAGGCTTCTTCCGAATTGTTATATTTATTAGGCCTAGTCCAAAAAATTAAGCAGCAGCCGTGGCAAAGTCAACCGGGAATGGACAGCTCATGTTGCTGAAAGTAGGCAAATTTGAATAGATATAGTTAATTTAAACCGTCTTCATCTTGCACGCCTATAGCCTATGTTCTGTTCAGTTTGAGAAGGAGAGCGCAAAGATGAGGAGGACCAGAGGTTAACTTTGATAGTTTGCTACTACTATAATTGATTTTATTAAAAACAATATGTTTCTTGCCCATCATATATTTATCAAACGTAACTTACATTGTGGTGCTGAAGCAGCCGCGGCACAATCAATCGGAAATGGACAGCTCATGGTGCTGAAAGTAGGCAAATCAATTTAAACCGTCTTCATTTAAATTAGACTTTACTAACAACAAGAGGGCTTTGTGTTGGAGCCTATTTATTCCTATTTAAGAAATAAGAGGTAGGCCTACCTGTTTGACAGACAAAATTAGGCTATAGGCTGCTATATCTGTAGATATAGTGTCAGTGAAGGGCTGTGAAGTTAAAACTAAGACTCGAATTGAGGGGATATGAGAGGGTATGCCATAGGCCTACCTTTTATTTAGGAAAATGGCAAAAAGCACAAGCCTACCCCTTGTTAGCGTAAGATTTTGAAGAAAATAAAACGGATCAGATGATATTAAGTGATCTATAAGAGCGCTTTGGTCCGTGATGCTTTATGCTAGAAACAAACTGTAAAATATCCGGGATAGACGTGACTCTGATGCATATGGGGATAGTATTGATTTGTTTCTTTGACATTCAGAGGCTGAGCTAAATCCACTTATAGCCGAGGAGACCATTATTTTTTTTACTTTGCTTGGGAAGTAGTCTAATTCTGTCACTATCAATTGATTAAGCTATTCACTTTCTGTACAACAGAATATGTTTAAACCCAGACAGCTTTTAGAGAAACACTTGTGACCTTCTCTCGTTGGGTTAAGCCACGGAAGAAGAGTAGCCATCAGTTAAAGCTTATATTTTTCTGCGTCGGTAGGCCTACTCCGTCTGGGGTGGAAAGGTAGGCCTAACTTTTGAAAGTACCATAATCAGATTCCTAATGATGTCTCCGATTTAATTATTTGCAAATAGGGACAGTTTCGTTGCAAACAAGACGTAATGATTTGGCATTGGAGAAATATGATGAGGCCTATCTCTCTATCCATTCTTAGCCTGCAATTTCGGGTAAAATATTCTGCTAATATTTAAAATGGCATAGAATCGTATGAAACGTTTATAAAAGGCAATTTTTTGTCTGACCTGCAAATACGATGATAGATTCATGCAATGCTTTTACTATAAAGGAGATCTTTCCACCCCTACTCTTGTCCACGGTGGTCTGCGAACCCACAAACTTCTGGCCCGCAGCCCTGTGCGCTATCAAAATTCCTGCGCTACCATGTAATGCTTACAGGACGAAGAACAATTTCTAAAACTGCATATCTAACGCTCTGGTCTGTCCAAGAAGTGAGGGTAAACGGTAGACTTGTTCTGTATGTTTTAATTATTATTTTGGGTATAAGGGAGGGTCACTTGTTTTTTTCCTAAGCGTTCAAGGAGGGTTGAGGTAAAATATATTTTGCTAAAGGGAGGGCCATTCATTTTAATTTCAGAGAGGTCCGATTTTCTCCATGTGACCCTTATTATAAATAACGTTCACTCCCTTATATTTTCAAGTTGTTATTATGGGCTATTGTGTGAGAAACATTTTTTTTTAATTTCTACATTTTAGTCATTTAGCAGACGCTCTTATCCAGAGCGACTAGGGTTAAGTTTTCACCTAGTCGGTTCAGGGATTTGAACCAGCGACCTTTCGGTTACTGGCACAACGCTCTTACCCACTTTATTGGCCCATATGTTTCTCAGTTGATAGAAAAGGAAGATACTATTTTGTCCTCACATATTGTAAATAAACTTAAAGGGAAAGCTGTATGAATAAAAGGATGGGAAGAGTGGGGGATGAGGCAGAGGGAGGAAGAGAAAGAGAAAGAGAAAAAATGGGTAGTGAGGTTCAGGGAGAGGGAGGAGTGGGGTGGGGTGGTAGGGTTGGGACAGAGGAGATCAAGGCGTGTGGAGAGGAAAGGTAGTGAGGAGAAGTAAGAATGTGTTGACTTATTAACAGTGGGGTCTGGTCTCTTTGAGGATTCACTAGAACAACTTCTCCTCCTGCACGGGCCCTAGGCAAACGCAATACATAAAATGTGTGTGTGTGTGTGCCCGTGCGTGCTTGAATATATTTACACACAGCAAATAGAATGCCCCATGTCCAGCGACTAATGAACTTCCTTTTTCCGAAGAACTGCTAGAAAGAGGATCCTCAAACAGAGTGTCAGATTACAAACACTTGTCTTAAAGCTGCACTGCGTAACTATGTGTGTACAGGTGTTTTTGAAGAACCCTCTGGCAAGAATGCAGTACTTTTTCTAGATTTGAACACAATTTCCCAGAAACCCCTGCTAGGGAATGACGAAGTACATCAACATCCTCTGTTGGCTGCAGGAAATTCGAGACAGGATGCGATAACAGCTACGGACAAGATTGAAAAGAAGATAAATCAATTCTATTTTACAATGTTTTCAGAACAGATGTAATTATTCGTTTTTATATTGTAATCAAATGTATTCATGTTGTTTGCCAGAAAGGTAGCAATTTTAGGTACATTGTAATAACATTATTCAAACAGACCTTTATGAAATAAACAAGTAGTGATAAATGTGCACCAATGTCAAACAAAATGGTATGAATATGATGTACCCTAATCATAGATGACACATTACATTATATTTTATATGTATCAAGAACAACTAGCTAGCTAGCTAGCTACTGCATTTTATTTAATATCTACAAGTAGTTATTTCATTAGCTATATTGGTTATCAAGATGTTGTGTATTGATTTTAGAAGTGTGATACTCGACCCTTCTGCATGAAAACCATTATCAGTTATACATACACAATTACATTCCTAACAGTGTTGTTTACATGTGTTCTTTCTGTAGGATTCCAGTTTTGAAGAGCCGTAGTCCTCATTCGGGGGAAGCTATCCCAGGATCTCCAGACATCCCAGACCGAGGACAGGCCCGCTGGTGCACCTGCCTGAATTGTCGGGAGATGGCCACTGACCTTGAGAGGAAGTGCTGTGGTCAGGGCCTGGGCAGACATGTGAGCAGGATGCCACTCATGGAACTTTTTTGCCTGGAGGAGGGGATTTTGCGGGTTGTCCGGTCTACCAGAAATTACATTTTGGCGTTGGCAGATCTGCTGTATTTACACCAGGGTAGTCCCTCTGCTAATTTGAAGTGAAAAACCGTCAGGAGCATAGATATCCAGGAAAAGAGAACAGTTTAGTAAATAAACATCAAAGTACAATAATGATGCCTAAATGCTAGATAAAGAATGCACAAATATTGTTTCTCACATGTTAATTGTTGTCTACCGAGTCATGGCTGAACGTCGACATGGATAACATACAGCTGGAGGGGTTTCGGTGCATAGGCAAGATAGGACAGCTGCCTCTGGTAAGACAATAGGTGGTGGTCTGTGTATATTTGTAAATAACAAATGGTGCACGAAATCTAATATTAAGGAAGTCTCTAGGTTTTGCTCGCCTGAGGTAGATTATCTCATGATAAGCTGTAGACCACACTATTTACCATGAGAGTTTTCATCTATATTTTACTTAGCTGTCTATTTACCACCACAAACTGATGATAACACTAAGACCGCACGCAACGAGCTGTATAAAGCCATAAGCAAACAAGAAAATGCTCATCCAGAGGCGGCGCTCCTAGTGGCCAGGGACTTTAATGCAGGGAAACTTAAATCTGTTTTACCTAATTTCTACCAGCACGCTAAATGTGCAACCAGAGGAAAAAAAACTTTACACCACCTTTACTCCACACACAAAGACGAGTACAAAGCTCTCCCTCGCCCTCCATCTGGAAAATCTGACCATAAATCTATCCTCCTGATTCCTGCTTACAAGCAAAAACTAAAGCAGGAAGTACCAGTGACTCGCTCAATACAGAAGTGGTCAGATGATGCACATGCTAAGCTACAGGACTGTTTTGCTAGCACAGACTGGAATATGTTCCGGGATTCTTCCGATGGCATTGAGGAGTACACCACATCAGTCACTGGCTTCATCAATAAGTACATCGATGACGTCGTCCCCGCATTGACCGTACGTACATACCCAAACCAGAAGCCATGGATTACAGGCAACATTCGCACTGAGCTAAAGGGTAGAGCTGCCACTTTCAAGGAGTGGGACTCTAACCCGGACGCTTATAAAAAATCCCGCTATGCCCTCTGATGAACCATCAAACAGGCAAAGCGTCAATACAGGACTAAGATTGAATCGGACTAAACCGGCTCCGATGCGCGTCGGATGTGGCAGGGCTTGCAAACTATTACGGACTACAAAGGGAAGCACAGCCACGAGCTGCCCAGTGACACGAGCCTACCAGACGAGGTAAATTACGTCTATGCTCGCTTCGAGGCAAGTAACACTGAGGCATGCATGAGAGCATCAGCTGTTCCGGACGACTGTGTGATCACGCTCTCCGTAGCCGATGTGAGTAAGACCTTTAAACAGGTCAACATTCACAAGGCCGCAGGGCCAGATGGATTACCAGGACGTGTACTCTGAGCATGTGCTGACCAACTGGCAAGTGTCTTCACTGACATTTTCAACCTGTCCCTGACTGAGTCTGTAATACCAACATGTTTCAAGCAGACCACAACAGTCCCTGTGCCCAAGAACACTAAGGTAACCTGCCAAAATGACTACTGACCCGTAGCACTCATGTCTGTAGCCATGAAGTACTTTGAAAGGCTGGTCATGGCACACATCAACACCATTATCCCAGAAACCCTAGACCCACTCCAATTTGCGTACCACCCCAATAGATCCACAGATGATGCAATCTCTATTGCACTCCACACTGCCCTTTTTCACCTGGACAAAAGGAACACCTACGTGAGAATGCTATTCATTGACTACAGCTCAGCGTTCAACACCATACTGCCCTCATAGCTCATCACTAAGCTAAGGACCCTGGGACTAAACACCTCCCTCTGCAACTGGATCCTGGACTTCCTGACGGGCTGCCCCCAGGTGGTAAGGGTAGGTAACAACACATCTGCCACGCTGATCCTCAACACAGGGGCCCCTCAGGGGTGCAAGCTCAGTCCCCTCCTGTACTCCCTGTTCACCCTTGACTGCATGGCCAAGCACGACTCCAACACCATCATTAAGTTTGCAGACGACACAACAGTTGTAGGCCTGATCACCGACAAAGATGAGACAGCCTACATGGAGGAGGTCAGAGACCAGGCTGTGTGGTGCCAGGATAACAACCTCTCCCTCAACGTGATCAAGACAAAGGAGATGATCATGGACTACAGGAAAATGAGGACCGAGCATATGCCCCCATTCTCATCGACCGGGCTGTAGTGGAGCACGTTGAGAGCTTCAAGTTCCTTGTTGTCCACATCACCAACAAACTATCATTGTCCAAACATACCAAGACAGTCGTGAAGAGGGCACAACAAAGCCTATTCCCGCTCAGTAGACTGAAAACATTTGGCATGGGTCCTCAGATCCTCAAAAGTTCTACAGCTGCACCATCGAGAGCATCCTGACTGGTTGCATCACCGCCTGGTATGGCAACTGCTCGGCATCCGACTGCAAGGCACTACAGAGGGTAGTGCAGACGGCCAAGTACATCACTGGGGCCAAGCTTCCTGCCATCCAGGACCTCTATACCAGGCGGTGTCAGAAGAAGGCCCTAAAAATTGCCAAAGACTCCAGTCACCCTTGTCATAGAATGTTTTCTCTGATACCGCACGGCAAGCGGTATCGGAGCACCAAGTCTAGATCCAAAAGGCTTCTTAACAGCTTCTACCCCCAAGCCATAATACTATAGAAATAGTTAATCAAATGGCTACCCAGACTTTTTGCATTGTCCCCCCCCCCACCCCCTCTTTTACGCTGCTGCTACTCTGTTTATAATCTATGCATAGTCACTTTACCTCTACCTACATGTACTGTACATATTACCTCAATTACCTCGACTAACCTGTGCCCCCACACATTGAATCTGTACCGGTACCCCCAGTATATACAGTGGGGAAAAAAAGTATTTAGTCAGCCACCAATTGTGCAAGTTCTCCCACTTAAAAAGATGAGAGAGGACTGTAATTTTCATCATAGGTACACGTCAACTATGACAGACAAATTGAGAAAAAAAAATCAGAAAATCACATTGTAGGATTTTTAATGAATTTATTTGCAAATTATGGTGGAAAATAAGTATTTGGTCACCTACAAACAAGCAAGATTTCTGGCTCTCACAGACCTGTAACTTCTTCTTTAAGAGGCTCCTCTGTCCTCCACTTGTTACCTGTATTAATGGCACCTGTTTGAACTTGTTATCAGTATAAAAGACACCTGTCCACAACCTCCAAACTCCACTATGGCCAAGACCAAAGAGCTGTCAAAGAACACCAGAAACAAAATTGTAGACCTGCACCAGGCTGGGAAGACTGAATCTGCAATAGGTAAGCAGCTTGGTTTGAAGAAATCAACTGTGGGAGCAATTATTAGGAAATGGAAGACATACAAGACCACTGATAATCTCCCTCGATCTGGGGCTCCACGCAAGATCTCACCCCGTGGGGTCAAAATTATCACAAGAATGGTGAGCAAAAATCCCAGAACCACACAGGGGGACCTAGTGAATGACCTGCAGAGAGCTGGGACCAAAGTAACAAAGCCTACCATCAGTAACACACTACGCCGCCAGGGACTCAAATCCTGCAGTGCTAGACGTGTCCCCTTGCTTAAGCCTGTCACACTCTGGCTCCGGGACTTGTATTTGAGCCAGGGTGTATTCGTGTTGTTGGGGTTTGTTTTGGTTAGGTTGGGAATAGGGTGTGTTCATTTGGGTGTGTGTGGTTTTGGTTAGTTCTTGTGTAGTCATGTGACTCCCAATCGGAGGTAACGAGTGTCAGCTGTCGGCTCGTTATCTCTGATTGGGAGCCATATTTATCTGTATGTTTTCCTTTGGGTGTTGTGGGTTTTTGTTCCGTTTCGGTCGGTGTACCGTGGACTTCATGAGTCGTCTTTTGTTTGTAGTTCGAAACTTTAACTAATAAAGTCATGTTTCTTGCACACGCTGCGCCTTGGTCTCCTTCGCTCTTAGACGACCGTGACAGAAAAACCCACCATTCTAGGACCAAGCGGCGTGTCAAGCGGCAACAGGATCCACCTACACAGGATTCATGGACATGGGAGGAGATACTGGATGGAAGGGGTCCTTGGGCACAACCGGGAGAATATCGCCGCCCTCGTGAAGAGCTGGAGGCAGCTAAAGCCGAGAGGAGGCAATATGAGGAGGCAGCACAGAGGCAAGGCTGGAAGCCCGTGAGCACTAGCCAAAAATTTCTTGGGGGGGGCCTTAAAGGGAGTGTGGCGAAGTCAGGTAGGAGACCTGCGCCTACTCCCTGTACTTACCGTGGAGAGCGAGAGTACGGGCAGACACCGTGTTACGCAGTAGAGCGCATGGTGTCTCCTGTACGCGTGCATAGCCCGGTTCGGTACATTCCAGCTCCACGTATCGGCCGGGCTAGATTGAGCGTTGAGCCGGATGTCATGAAGCCGGCCCAACGCATCAGGCCACCAGTGCGTCTCCTCGGGCCGGCTTACATGGCACCAGCCTTACGCATGGTGTCCCCGGTTCGCCTACATAGCCCGGTGCGGGTTATTCCTCCTTCCCGTACTGGTCGGGCGACGGGGAGCATACAACCAGGTAAGGTTGGGCAGGCTCAGTGCTCAAGGGAGCCAGTAAGCCTGCACGGTCCGGTATTTCCGGCGCCACCTCCCCGCTCCAGCCCAGTACCACCAGTGCCTACACCACGCACCAAGCCTCCTGTGTGTCCCCAGAGTCCTGTGCGTCCTGTTGCTGCTCCCCGCACTAGCCCTGAGATGCGTGTCCTCAGCCCGGGACCACCAGTTCCGGCACCACGCACCAGGCCTATAGTGCGTCTCGGCCGGCCAGAGTCTGCCGTCTGCCCAACGGCGCCTGAACGGCCCGTCTGCCCAACGGCGCCTGAACTGCCCGTCTGCCCAACGGCGCTTGAACTGCCCGTCTGCCCAAAGGCGCCTGAACTGCCTGTCTGCCCAACGCCGTCTGAACTGTCCGTCTGCCAAGCGCTGCATGAACTGCCCGTCTGTACTGAGCCTGCAAAGCCGCCCGTCTGCCATGAGCCTTCAGAGCCGTCCGCCAGACCGGAGCCGCTAAAGCCTTCCGCCAGACAGGAGCCGCTAGAGCCTTCCGCCAGACAGGAGCAGCCAGAGCCTTCCGCCAGACAGGATCAGCCAGAGCCTTCCGCCAGACAGGATCAGCCAGAGCCTTCCGCCAGACAGGATCAGCCAGAGCCTTCCGCCAGACAGGATCAGCCAGAGCCTTCCGCCAGACAGGATCAGCCAGAGCCGTCCGCCAGACAGGATCAGCCAGAGCCTTCCGCCAGCCATGAGCAGCCAGATCCGTCAGCCTGCCATGAGCAGCCAGATCCGTCAGCCAGCCATGAGCAGCCAGATCCGTCAGCCTGCCATGAGCAGCCAGATCCGTCAGCCAGCCATGAGCAGCCAGATCCGTCAGCCAGCCATGAGCAGCCAGATCCGTCAGCCAGCCATGAGCAGCCAGATCCGTCAGCCAGCCATGAGCCGTCCAGCCAGGATCCGCCAGAGCCGTCCAGCCGGGGTCCGCCAGCCAGCCAGGATCCGCCAGAGCCAGCCAGCCAGGATCTGCCATTCAGTCCGGTGCTGCCCCTTAGTCCGGTGCTGCCCCTTAGTCTGGTGCTGCCCCTTATCCTGGTGCTGCCCCTTAGTCCGGTGCTGCCCCTTAGTCCGGTGCTGCCTCTTAGTCCGGTGCTGCCCCTTAATCCGGTGGGGTTAAGTTGGAGGGTGGTCAGTTGGAGGAGGCTACGGAAGCGGGTAGTGACTATGGTGGGGTGGGGACCACGACCAGAGCCAGAACCACCGCCGAAGAGGTATGCCCACCCAGCCCTCCCTGGGTTAGCCCTAGTTGAGGCGCGGTCGCAGTCCGCGCCTTTAGGGGGGGGTACTGTCACACTCTGGCTCCGGGACTTGTATTTGAGCCAGGGTGTATTCGTGTTGTTGGGGTTTGTTTTGGTTAGGTTGGGAATAGGGTGTGTTCATTTGGGTGTGTGTGGTTTTGGTTAGTTCTTGTGTAGTCATGTGACTCCCAATCGGAGGTAACGAGTGTCAGCTGTCGGCTCGTTATCTCTGATTGGGAGCCATATTTATCTGTATGTTTTCCTTTGGGTGTTGTGGGTTTTTGTTCCGTTTCGGTCGGTGTACCGTGGACTTCATGGGTCGTCTTTTGTTTGTAGTTCGAAACTTTAACTAATAAAGTCATGTTTCTTGCACACACTGCGCCTTGGTCTCCTTCGCTCTTAGACGACCGTGACAAAGCCAGTACATGTCCAGGCCCATCTGAAGTTTGCTAGAGTGCATTTGGATGATCCAGAAGAGGATTGGGAGAATGTCATATGGTCAGATGAAACCAAAATAGAACTTTTTGGTAAAAACTCAACTCGTCGTGTTTGGAGGACAAAGAATGCTGAGTTGCATCCAAAGAACACCATACCTACTGTGAAGCATCGGGGTGGAAACATCATGCTTTGGGGCTGTTTTTCTGCAAAGGGACCAGGACGACTGATCCGTATAAAGGAAAGAATGAATGGGGCCATGTATCATGAGATTTTGAGTGAAAACCTCCTTCCATCAGCAAGGGCATTGAAGATGAAACGTGGCTGGGTCTTTCAGCATGACAATGATCCCAAACACACCGCCCGGGCAACGAAGGAGTGGCTTCGTAAGAAGCATTTCAAGGTCCTGGAGTGGCCTAGCCAGTCCCCAGATCTCAACCCCATAGAAAATCTTTGGAGGGAATTGAAAGTCCGTGTTGCCCAGCGACAGCCCCAAAACATCACTGCTCTAGAGGAGATCTGCATGGAGGAATGGGCCAAAATACCAGCAACAGTGTGTGAAAACCTTGTGAAGACTTACAGAAAACGTTTGACCTGTGTCATTGCCAACAAAGGGTATATAACAAAGTATTGAGAAACTGTTGTTATTGACCAAATACTTATTTTCCACCATAATTTGCAAATAAATTCATTAAAAATCCTACAATGTGATTTTCTGGATTTTCTTTTCTCATTTTGTCTGTCATAGTTGACGTGTACCTACGATGAAAATTACAGGCCTCTCTCATCTTTTTAAGTGGGAAAACTTGCACAATTGGTGGCTGACTAAATACTTTTTTTCCCCACTGTAGCCTTGCTACTGTTATTTTACTGCTGCTCTTTAATTACATTTTTTTATTTGAATAGTAATTTCTGAAAAACGCCATTGTTGATTAAGGGCTTGTAAATAAGTTTGTTACAGCTACACCTGTTGTAGTCGACGCATGTGACAAATACAATTTGATTTGATTTGATTTATATGTTTGGTTGTAGGCCCTCCCACACTTTCAAAAACATTTGTACTCTGTAGGTTTTCACACTTCCCGGGAGCCACCAAGTCTGACAATAGGGAAAGCTCAGGTCCTTCCCTGCTCAAAGGTGTACCAACTCCAATCAAATCTAATCAAATGTTATTTGTCACATGCTTCGTAAACAACAGGTGTAGACAGTGAAATGCTTACTTTACAAGCCCTTTCCAACAATGCAGCGAGAAAGAAATCTATAGAAATAATGGAAAAGTAATAACATGTACAGTACAAGTTCAAAGTTTGGATACACCTACTCATTCAAGGGTTTTTCTTTATTTTTACTGTTTTCTACATTGTAGAATAATAGTGAAGACATCAAAACTATGAAATAACACATATGGAATCATGTAGTAACCAACAAATCATGTAGTAACTAAATTTTTATATTTGAGATTCTTCAAAGTAACCACCCTTTTCCTTGATGACAGCTTTGCACACTCTTGGCATTCCAACAGTCTTGAAGGAGTTCCCACATATGCTGAGCACTTGTTGGCTGCTTTCCTTCACTCTGCAGTCCAACTCATCCCAAACCGTGCTATTTATATCTATAGTCTACATTGAGGTTTTTCTTTCATTATTTAAGGCTATCTGGCATTAGTGCGTAAGCTTTATGGCCAAACTGTATGCGCCAATTAGACTACACGCCAATCGCCAAATGCTTTGAAAAGGGGCAGAAAAGGTTTATGTCGATCCAGCATCTTGAGAGAATAAACAGTTAGATAGGACCTCTGCAGTCGGTAGGCTATCTTTATCAGCATCATAAAAGCTTATAGTATTTCAACCACATAAAATATGTATCCAAGCTGAACTGACATTTTATCAGAAACATGTTGGGTCATTTTCAGAACTTTCTATTTCCTTATAACTGGTCAAATTTATGTCATTTGGACATTTTGCACAGAAAAATCTTTCCAATTTTTGGGGGGGGAGTAATTGCATTTTCTCCCCAGTCCCTAAATGTCTTTGCCCTGCGAAAGAAGCAAAGATGCCAGAGAAAACTTTACCAACTTGATTAAAGCATTAATTCTATCGATTTATAACATTATTCTGGTGAACAAGAGTTTATTTAGTCTTCTAGGGCAACCTATAATGACAGAAGAGAAGCTGCATGTATCTACATGTAATTATAGACCTGCACCCCCTGTCAAAAAATCATGACTTTAGCCTAAAGCACATTTTCAATATTAGCAGGTTAGGGTCGGTTGTGGGCCTCAGATTTTCACTTTATCACATATAGTCGGGCGGTTGTGGATGGGTTATTAGCAATTGTGGGTGGGTGCGGGTGAACAAACAGCTGACCCGCGCACCACTAATGTGCAGTAAAATAGCTAGCTAGCTCTCTGCTTGGCTAGCCTGCTAGTTGCTTGGCTGAACATGGAGTTAGCGCACTGTTCTTTGATTGGCTAAATAGATCTGTCTCATCTCAAGACTTTGGCTAAAGATTTGACGTGTTGATTCTTGAAAATTCCAGCCAACGACATGAGACTTTCTAAAACTAGACAGTTCAGATCAAACAAACCGTTGCGTCGTGTCTCATCTTATGTATCTGAACTAGGCCTATTCTGTGCCAGTACTAGTGTGAAGTGAAGTAGCTAGCTAGCTAGCCAATATTTTATTTTTATTTTTTTTATTTCACCTTTATTTAACCAGGTAAGCCAGTTGAGAACAGGTTCTCATTTACAACTGCGACCTGGCCAAGACAAAGCAAAGTAGTGCAACAAAAACAACACAGAGTTACATATGGGGTAAAAAAAAACATAAAGTCAGAAATACAACAGAAAATATATATACAGTGTGTGCAAATGTAGCAAGTTATGGAGGTAAGGCAATAAATATGCTATAGTGCAGAATAATTACAATAGTATTAACACTGGAATGCTAGATGTGCAAGAGATTATGTGCAAATAGAGATACTGGGGTGCAAAAGAGCAAATTAAATAGCAATATAGGGATGAGGTAGTTGGGTGGGCTAATTTCAGATGGGCTGTGTACAGGTGCAGTGATCGGTAAGGTGCTCTGACAACTGATGCTTAAAGTTATTGAGGGAGATAAGAGTCTCCAGCTTCAGAGATTTTTGCAATTCGTTCCAGTCATTGGCAGCAGAGAACTGGAAGGAATGGCGGCCAAAGGAGGTGTTGGCTTTGGGAATGACCAGTGAGATATACCTGCTGGAGCGCAGACTACGGGTGGGTGCTGCTATGGTGACCAATGAGCTAAGATAAGGCGGGGATTTGCCTAGCAGTGATTTATAGATGGCCTGGAGCCAGTGGGTTTGACGACGAACATGTAGTGAGGACCAGCCAACAAGAGCGTACAGGTCACAGTGGTGGGTAGTGTATGGGGCTTTGGAGACAAAACGGATGGCACTGTGATAGACTACATCCAATTTGCTGAGTAGAGTGTTGGAGGCTATTTTATAAATGACATCGCCGAAGTCAAGGATCGGTAGGATAGTCAGTTTTACGAGGGCATGTTTGGCAGCATGAGTGAAGGAGGCTTTGTTGCGAAATAGGAAGCCGATTCTAGATTTAACTTTGGATTGGAGATTCTTTATGTGAGTCTGGAAGTTGAGTTTACAGTCTAACCAGACACCTAGATATTTGTAGTTGTCCACATACTCTAGGTCAGACCCGTCGAGAGTGGTGATTCTAGTCGGGTGGGCGGGTGCTAGCAGCGTTCGATTGAAAAGCATGCATTTAGTTTTACTAGTGTTTAAGAGCAGTTGAAGGCTACTGAAGGATTGTTGTATGGCATTGAAGCTCGTTTGGAGGTTTGTTAACACAGTGTCCAATGAAGGGCCAGATGTATACAAAATGGTGTCGTCTGCGTAGAGGTGGATCTGAGAGTCACCAGCAGCAAGAGCGACATCATTGATATACACGGAGAAAAGTGTCGGCCCAAGAATTGAACCCTGTGGCACCCCCAATATCAATGTGGCTTTCAGACCACAAACATCAAATATCACACAATGTCAAGTAATGTTCACATACATATTTACAATTAAATAGCAAAACAGTCATTTCACTTTATATCTAGCAAGATATATTATCTAACTATGTCTTACCTTTTCAGCAGAAAAAATGCAAACTCTGGGTCAGTTTTGAATCCCTTAGTTCTCTCCTCTGTGTGAACACAAATCTGAGTTTACTCTCATTTTACATTGACATTTTAATCATTTAGCAGACGCTCTTATCCAGAGCGACTTACAGTTAGCGAGTGCATACATTTTCATACTGGACCCCTGTGGGAATCGAACCCACAACCCTGGCATTGCAAACACCATGCTCTACCAACTGAGCTACACAGGACTCTCATCTCGGCCCAGGCTCTATCGCTTTCCCTTTTCGCCTGTCTGCTCTACAAAGTTCTGTTTCTTTGGCTTAGATAAAGGAATAGGTGCTGCTGGGTCAGGTCGTTTGCCCCTCACGTCTGCCATGTCTGTAAACTTGCTAGTAGCTATCTCCGCTAGCCAAGTGTGGACATGGGCTCAGCTAGCTAGCTATCATAACGCTACCAATTAGAATATCTCTGGGCTGTGACACCGCCTCCTCACTGACAGAAACACATCACTCATTATGTGCAGCACAAAATTTGTCTGGGAAAATCCAACCCGACAGGGAAAATGAAATCAATGAATACAGAGGTTCTCAGGCAGGCTAGATGCACAACATTCTTTCTGTTGCATCACATTGGATGACCACTAGTGACTAATTGGAGGTTTTAAACATTAACAAAATACAAAAAGTTACATATTGCAGTTTTAAAGGAAATACTGGTTTATGTTTATGTACTCATAGGAGTTTCTAAGAACATTACAATATGTGTTTACAGTAAAGATCAACTCTGTAAATAAAGTATGAAATACTTCCCTGTACTCCACCCTAGCCTATTTGCTTAGTTAATGTCATACTGTTGATGGATACAACTTTATATACAGTACGCCCTCTCCATGCTTCAACATTCTCTGTAAAATAATAGATGAACATTTAGCTTGTGGTAGTGCTACACTGTGTGTGTAAGAGCTGTCAGTGGAGGTATTCTATTGAGATTCTCTGACAGATGTTTTGAGGAGATGTATTGCCTTTCTCTAGAGACAAGTGATATTTTTGTGTTTGCATTCTGACCATCTTAGTAAATAAAGGATGAAGCTTTACTATCTCTCCCAGGCTTGAGACAAGTCTATGGCCTTTTATATACAGTAAGGGAAATAAGTATTTGATCCCCTGCTGATTTTGTACGTTTGCCCACTGACAAAGACATGATCAGTCTATAATTTTAATGGTAGGTTTATTTGAACAGTGAGAGACAGAATAACAACAAAAAAATCAAGAAAAACGCATGTCAAAAATGTTATGAATTGATTTGCATTTTAATGAGGGAAATAAGTATTTGACCCCTCTGCAAAACATGACTTAGTACTTGGTGGCAAAACCCTTGTTAGCAATCACAGAGGTCAGACGTTTCTTGTAGTTGGCCACCAGGTTTGCACACATCTCAGGAGGGATTTTGTCCCACTCCTCTTTGCAGATCTTCTCCAAGTCATTAAGGTTTCGAGGCTGACGTTTGGCAACTCGAACCTTCAGCTCCCTCCACAGATTTTCTATGGGATTAAGGTCTGGAGACTGGCTAGGCCACTATTAATTAATTAATTACTATTAATGTGCTTCTTCTTGAGCCACTCCTTTGTTGCCTTTGACGTGTGTTTTGGGTCATTGTCATGCTGGAATACCCATCCACGACCCATTTTCAATGCCCTGGCTGAGGGAAGGAGGTTCTCACCCAGGATTTGACGGTACATGGCCCCGTCCATCGTCCCTTTGATGCGGTGAAGTTGTCCTGTCCCCTTAGCAGAAAAACACCCCCAAAGCATAATATTTCTACCTCCATGTTTGACGGTGGGGATGGTGTTCTTGGGGTCATAGGCAGCATTCCTCCTCCTCCAAACACGGCGAGTTGAGTTGATGCCAAAGAGCTCGATTTTGGTCTCACCTGACCACAACACTTTCATCCAGTTCTCTTCTGAATCATTCAGATGTTCATTGGCAAACTTCAGACGGGCCTGTATATGTGCTTTCTTGAGCAGGGGGACCTTGCGGGCGCTGCAGGATTTCAGTCCTTCACGACGTAGTGTGTTACCAATTGTTTTCTTGGTGACTATGGTCCCAGCTGCCTTGAGATCATTGACAAGATCCTACCGTGTAGTTCTGGGCTGATTCCTCACTGTTCTCATGATCATTGCAACTCCACGAGGTGAGATCTTGCATGGAGCCCCAGGCCGAGGGAGATTGACAGTTCTTTTGTGTTTCTTCCATTTGCGAATAATCACACCAACTGTTGTCACCTTCTCACCAAGCTGCTTGGCGATGGTCTTGTAGCCCATTCCAGCCTTGTGTAGTTCTACAATCTTGTCCCTGACATCCTTGGAGAGCTTTTTGGTCTTGGCCATGGTGGAGAGTTTGGAATCTGATTGATTGATTGCTTTTGTGGACAGGTGTCTTTTATACAGGTAACAAATTGAGATTAGGAGCACTCCCTTTAAGAGTGTGCTCCTAATCTCAGCTTGTTACGTGTATGAAAGACTCCTGGGAGCCAGAAATCTTTCTGATTGAGAGGGGGTCAAATACTTATTTCCCTCATTAAAATGCAAATCAATTTATAACATTTTTGACATGCGTTTTTCAGGATTTTTTTGTTGTTATTCTGTCTCTCACTGTTTAAATAAACCTACCAATAAAATTATAGACTGATCATTTCTTTGTCAGTGGGCAAACGTACAAAATCAGCAGGGGATCAAATACTTTTTTCCCTCACTGTACATATATCCCTCTCAGTGAATGATGAGGGACAGTTCAGAATTTACTGGGGTGGGAGGGCTGGTCCAAAACAAGGGAGTGTTGTCTAACTATTTTTGGGGGGTTTGGGGAGGGTTGTGTGTTTTTTTATTGGGTAGAGGGGAGGGTAGTGTGTTTTTTCCCCGATTTACATTCACCATTTTGCAGGTTTTACTCTATGTCTTCCATATAGCCACATTTCCTCATCTGCTTGCATGCACCTCCCCTAGCAACGTGTTTTGGTACTTCCCTTATGCACTAAGCTTTTCCGCACGCTTACTATACCACAGGGCAATATGTGACTAGTTTTAGGAAACTAGGCGCATGTTGCACTTCACTACTTCACACTACTTAATTTGAACGTAAACATTATTTTATATCAAAATGTGTTTTTTTGGCAGAAATGCCTTCTGGGACATTTAACTTTAATGTGCCTTAATAACAAACTTGTTTTCCATCCATAAATACGAATACAATTGTTAAATTACGAGCCTTGTTGGTTTAGCCACAGAAAAAGACAGGAACCTTCCCGCTAGCAATGATTGGCTGATATAATGGATGGGCTGGACATGCCAGGAGATGAGTTTCAATTGGTCTGCTATGTAGCAATAGTTGGGTCGGGTCGGGTGAGGTTGTGTCTCTCTCTGGCGGGAGGTAAGCTTGGCTTATATGTTGTCGAGTAAAGCTTAAACCATGTATTTAGATTGTAGGTAGGTAGGTATTGTAGTTAGGTATTGTAGGTAGTTTATCTAGGTAGTTATTGTAGGTTATTGTAGGTAATTAGTGTAGGTAAGTATTGTATTCGGCTGAGCCCAGTGAAGCACGAGGCTAGCTAACTCACTACCTGGACCAATAAAGCTAGCTAGCTAGCAGGTAGCTACTGGTAACTATTAGCAACTGTGGATAGCTGTTTCCAATGTTATTTCACGCTTAAGAGTACCTGTAATTATGCCAGCTAGCTACCTACCATTTAGCTGTTTTTCTAACCTCATTATCTGAAGCATTAACGTTAGGTAGTTAGTAGCTATTGTACTCGAAATGTAGCTAGCTTGTTGCTACCTGGATAGCTAACTAAACAATAGCTGGAACGACCTAGCTTTAATATTTGGAGACGCTTTCTCACCGTTGGGACAGACGCGAACTGGCTGAATCGATTCAGTGGCTAGCTTTGCACTCAACTGGCTAACAGTAGCTACTAAGGGTAAGTTATAACCTACATTTATTTTTGTTTTGTTTTTATATGCTGGTAACCAGAGTCGTTCAAGGGAATTCGGGACATGGGTGACTAGTTAACGTTAGCTTGTGTGTTCGTGCCGTGGGAGGAGAGCAATGGCTAGCTAGTATGCTAACTATTCTAGCTAACTAACTGCCGTGCCGTTGGCAGAGAGCAATGGCTAGCTAGTATGCTAACTATTCTAGCTAACTAACTGGCTGAATAAGTTGACGACGTACTCACTCAAACTGTCAAAACTAACCCAAAACTTTACACAACGTTAGACACGGACACAAATGATCTGCTTGCCGTGTTAACACACTGGTGGTTGTTGTAACCGAGTATTGGTGCTAAACCGTGTTATTGGAGGCTGGCATGCTAGTTGGCTTTGGCGTCATAGGATTTGGTGCCCTGGACGGTTTTTACGGAAGAATACTGTACCAAGTTAGCTAGCTGAATAAACTAAGTTAGAGTCTATTCCCAGAAAACATTGAACCGCTGTAGTTTACAACAATTATAATTTCTAAAGTGGAAGTTGGGAGAGTTATATTTGAGTGTTTCAGTGAAACGTAAGTGAGGGAGGCCCCGCTCTCTTGCTTTCCCAGATGTTTAGTTCGTTTCATTCTGATCTCCTTTGCATTATTGTAGCCTTTTTATGTAGCCTGTCATCTATGTGTCTGTCTATCCCTGTTCTCTCCTCTCTGCACAGGCCATACAAACACTTCACACCATGTGGCTGTTGCCACTCTAATCTGGTGGGGTCTGCGCGCACGACCCACGTGGAGTTCCAGGTCTCTGGCAGCCTCTGCCGTTCTGCAGCCAACAAGGCAGAGTTCATCTCAGCTTATGCTACCCTCCAGTCCCTCGACATCTTGGCGCTGACGGAAACATGGATTACCACAGAAATCACTGCTACTCCTACTGCTTTTTCCTCGTCTGACCATGTGTTCTCGCATACCCAGAGAGCATCTGGTCAGCGCGGCGGTGGCACAGGAATCCTCATCTCTCCCAAGTGGACATTCTCTCTTTTTCCCCTGACCCATCTGTCTATCTCCTCAGTTGAATTCCATGCTGTCACAGTCACTAGCCCATTCAAGCTGAACATCCTTGTCATTTATCGCCCTCCAGGTTCCCTTGGAGAGTTCATCAATGAGCTTGAAGCCTTGATAAGTTCCTTTCCTGAGGATGGCTCACCCATCACAGTTCTGGGTGACTTTGACTCATTTCTCTCTGCCTCCTTCTTTCCACTCCTTTCCTCTTTTGACCTCACCCTCTCACCGTCCCCCCCCCTACACATAAGGCAGGCAATACGCTTGACCTCATCTTTACTAGATGCTGTTCTTCTACTAATCTCACTGCAACTCCCCTCCAAGTCTCCAACCACTACTTTGTATCCCTTTCTCTCTCGCTCTCCTCCAACACTACTCACTCTGCCCCTACTCAGATGGTAATGTGCCGTCGCAACCTTCGCTCTCTCTCTCCCGCTACTCTCTCCTCTTCCATCCTATCATCTCTTCCCTCTGCTAAATCCTTCTCCCTTCGATCTCCTGATTCTGCCTCCTCAACCCTCTTATCCTCCTCTCCTCCCTTTTTGCATCTTTTGACTCTCTATGTCCCCTATCCTCCCGGCCGGCTCGGTCCTCCCCTCCTGCTCCGTGGCTTGACGACTCATTGCGAGCTCACAGAAGAGGGCTCCGGACAGCCGAGCGGAAATGGAGGAAAACTAGACTCCCTGCGGACCTGTCATCTTTTCACTCCCTCCTCTCTACATTATCTTCCTCTGTTTCCGCTGCTAAAGCCACTTTCTACCACTCTATATTTCAAGCCTCTGCCTCTAACCCTAGGAAGCTCTTTGCCACCTTCTCCTCCCTGCTGAATCCTCCTCCTCCTCCCCCTCCCTCCTCCCTCTCTGTGGATGACTTCGTCAACCATTTTGAAAAGAAGGTTGACGACATCCGATCCTCATTTATTAAGTCAAATGACACCGCTGGTCATGCTCACACTGCCCTACCCTATGCTTTGACTTCTTTCTCCCCTCTCTCTCCAGATGAAATCTTGCGACTTGTGACAGCCGGCCACCCAACAACCTGCCCGCTTGACCCTATCCCCTCCTCTCTTCTCCAGACCATTTCCGGAGACCTTCTCCCTTACCTCACCTCGCTCATCAACTCATTCTTGACCGCTGGTCATGTCCCTTCCATCTTCAAGAGAGCGAGAGTTGCACCCCTCCTCAAAAAACCTACACTCGATCCCTCCGATGTCAACAACTACAGACCAGTATCTCTTCTCTCTTTTCTCTCCAAAACTCTTGAGTGTGCCATCTCTAGCCAACTCTCCTGCTATCTCTCTCAGAATGACCTTGTTGATCCAAACCAGTCAGGTTTCAAGACTGGTCATTCAACTGAGACTGCTCTTCTCTGTCACGGAGGCTCTCCGCACTGCTAAAGCTAACTCTCTCTCCTCTGCTCTTATCCTTCTAGACCTATCCGCTGCCTTTGATACTGTGAACCATCAGATCCTTCTCTCCACCCTCTCCGAGTTGGGCATCTCCGGCGCTGCTCACTCTTGGATTGCATCCTACTTGACAGGTCACTCCTACCAGGTGGCGTGGCGAGAATCTGTCTCCGCACCAGGCGCTCTCACCACTGGTGTCCCCCAGGGCTCAGTTCTAGGCCCTCTCCTATTCTCTCTATA
Source organism: Coregonus lavaretus (assembly GCF_964263955.1). Taxonomy (NCBI): domain Eukaryota; kingdom Metazoa; phylum Chordata; class Actinopteri; order Salmoniformes; family Salmonidae; genus Coregonus; species Coregonus lavaretus. The sequence goes on from NC_140020.1 coordinate 20,939,001, forward strand.
CACCAAGTCACTTGGCTCTGTCATATCCTCACATGGTCTCTCCTATCATTGCTACGCAGATGACACAATTAATTTACTTCTTTCCCCCTTCTGATAACCAGGTGGTGAATCGCATCTCTGCATGTCTGGCAGACATATCAGTGTGGATGTCGGACCACCACCTCAAGCTGAACTTCGGCAAGACGGTGCTGTTCTTTCTCCCGGGGAAGGACTGCCCGCTCCATGATCTCGCCATCACGGTTGACAACTCCATTGTGTCCTCCTCCCAGAGTGCAAAGGACCTTGGTGTGACCCTGGACAACACCCTGTCGTTCTCCGCTAATATCAAAGTGGTGACCCGATCCTGCAGGTTCATACTCTACAACATTTGCAGAGTACGACCCTACCTTACACAGAAAGCGGCACAGGTCCTAATCCAGGCACTTGTCATCTCCCGTCTGGATTACTGCAACTCGCTGTTGGCTGGGCTCCCTGCCTGTGCCATTAAACCCCTACAACTTATCCAGAACGCTGCAGCCCGTCTGGTGTTCAACCTTCCCAAGTTCTCTCATGTCACCCCGCTCCTCCGCACACTCCACTGGCTTCCAGTTGAGGCTTGCATCTACTACAAGACCATGGTGCTTGCCTACGGAGCTGTGAGGGGAACGGCACCTCCTTACCTTCAGGCTCTGATCAGACCCTACACCCAAACGAGGGCACTACGTTCATCCACCTCTGGCCTGCTAGCTCCCCTACCTCTATGGAAGCAGAGTTCCCGCTCAGCCCAGTCAAAGCTATTTGCTGCTATGGCACCCCAATGGCGGAACAAGCTCCCCCACACGCCAGGACAGCGGAGTCACTGACTACCTTCCGGAAACACTTGAAACCCTACCTCTTTAAGGAATACTTGGAAGAGTATAAAGTAATCCTTCTACCCCCCGCTACCAGGTGACGTGGAGAGGATCTGTGTCTGCATCACGTACTCTCACTACTGGTGTCCCCCAGGGCTCGGTTCTAGGCCCTCTCCTCTTCTCTCTATACACCAAGTCACTCGGCTCTGTCATATCCTCACATGGTTTCTCCTATCATGCGGATGAAACTCAACTACTTTTCTCTGACACCCAGGTGGAGACACGCATCTCTGCGTGCCCGCCAGATATATCAACTTAGATGTCGGCCCACCACGTAAAGCTCAACCTCCACAAGATGGAGCAGCTCCTCCCGAGGAAGGCCTGCCCACTCAAAGACAGTAACATCACAGTTGACAACACCACAGTGTTGCCCTCCCAGAGTGCAAAGAACATTGGCGTGACCCTGGACAACATCCTGTCATTCTCTGCAAACATCAAAGCAGTGACTCATTCCTGCCGGTTCATGCTCTATAACATCCGTAGAGTACGACCCTACCTCACACAGGAAGCGGCGCAGTTCCTAATCCTGGCACTTGTCCCCTCCCGTCTGGACTACTGCTACTCACTGTTGGCTGGGCTCCCCGCTTGTGCCATCAAACCCCTGCAATTTACAGTGCATTCGGAAAGTATTCAGAACCCTTTTTCCACATTTTGTTACGTTACAGCCTTATTCTAAAATTGATTAAATAAATACAATTGACCCTGTAATGGGTTGAAAACAAAGTCACTAAAACAGATACCCCTTTATTATAATGTATTGTCTTAATGAATCTAAATTGTATACTCTACATGCTTTAACATTAGTAGTCCATCAGGCCAATAGATGGCGCTGTTGCACTGTGGTAGTAGGAGAAACAGCTAGTTCTGGCCAAGTGCACGCAACATTCTTCAGAATAAAGAAAGCGCCAGAACTTTGCAGACGTAAACTTGTGTCCGTTCTTTTACTATTGCAGGCCACCTCAGCTACAGACTGAGGCCGGTAACAACCCCATAATGACAAAGCGAAAACAGGTTTTTGGAAAGTTTTGCAAATGTATTACAAATAAAAAACAGAAATACCTTATTTACATAAGTATTCAGACCCTTTGCTATGAGACTCGAAATTTAGCTCAGGTGCATCCTGTTTCCATGAATCACCCTTGAGATGTTTCTACAATTTTGTTGGAGTCTACCTGTGGTAAATTCAATTGATTGGACATTATTTGTAAAGGCACACACCTGTCTATATAAGGTCCCACAGTTGAAAGTGCATGTCAGAGCAAAAACCAAGCCATGAGGTCGAAGGAATTGTCCGTAGAGCTCCTAGACAGGATTGTGTCGAGGTACTGATCTGGGGAAGGGTACCAAAACATTACTGCAGCATTGAAGGTCCCCAAGAACACAGTGGCCTCCATCATTCTTAAATGGAAGAAATTTGAAATGGGGGAGAAGTGTCTTAATGAGGCAGGTGACCAAGAACCTGATGGTCAGTCTGACAGAGCTCCAGAGTTCCTCTGTGGAGATGGGAGAACAATCATCTCTGCAGCATTCCACCAATCAGGCCTTTATGGTAGAGTGGCCAGATGGAAGCCACTCCAAAGTAAAAGGCACATGAAAGCCCGCTTGGAGTTTGCCAAAAGGCACCTAAAGGACTCTCAGACCATGAAAAACAAGATTGTCTGGTCTGATGAAACCAAGATTGAACTCTTTGGCCTGAATCCCAAGCGTCACTTCTAGAGGAAACCTGGCACCATCCCTATGGTGAAGCATGGTGGTGGCAGCATCATGCTGTGGGGAGGTTTTTCAGCGACAGGGACTGGGAGACTAGTCAGGATCGAGGGAAAGATGAACGGAGCAAAGTACAAAGAGATCCTTGATGAAAACCTGCTCCAGAGCGCTCAGTAACTCAGACTGGGGTGAAGGTTCACCTTCCAACAGGACAACGACTCTATGCACACAGCCAAGACAACGCAGGAGTGGCTTCGGGACAAGTCTCTTAATGTCCTTGAGTGGCCCAGCCAGAGCCCGGACTTGTACCCGATCGAACATCTCTGGAGAGACCTGAAAATAGCTGTGCAGCGACGCTCCCCATCCAACCTGACAGCGCTTGAGAGGATCTGCAGAGAAGAATGGGAGAAACTCCCCAAATACAGGTGTCCCAAGCTTGTAGCGTCATACCCAAGAAGACTCTGAATACTTATGTAAATGTGATATTTCCGTTTTTTAAAACAAAACAAAACTATTTAATCAATTTTAGGATAAGGCTGTAATGTAACAAAATGTGGAAAAAGTCAAGGGGTCTGAATACTTTCCGAATGCACTGCATTGTTGTAATTTTTTTGTCACTCAAATGTCACATGAATACACATTAGACATGGCAAAATCTATAGAATTGCAAGAACATTTACTTCAAAACTGCAAGATTTTCTTTGCACCACATGACAAAATGTGTAGAATTACAGGAAATAAGCTGTAAACCTGCAAAATTCTCTCCACCAACAAGAGGGGTGTGAACAGTTTGTGTCATGAACAGTGCTTGTGCAAATAGAAACAGAGATGATGTTCCCCAATACTGGAAGGGGGGCCCGGAGTGAAAAAGTTTGGGAACCCCTGCACTACAAGACCATGGTGCTTACCTACAGAACAGCAAGTGGAACTGCCCCTCCCTACCCTCAGCCTATGCACAAACCCTGCACTCCAACCCAAGCACTCCATTCTGCCACCTCAGGTCTCTTGGCACTCCCACCCCTATGGGAGGGCAGCTCCCGCTCAGCCCAGTGAAAGCTCTTCTCTATCCTGGCACCCCAATGGTGGAACCAGCTTCCCCTTGAAGCTAGGACAGCAGAGTCCCTGCCCATCTTCCGAAAACATCTGAAACCCTACCTTTTCAAACAGTATCTTAAATAATCTTTCTCCTCACCTCAACCCCCCCCCCCACCCCAAAAATAAATACAATAAAAATAAACTGAACCAGCACTTGCAGTTGACCCCCCCCCCCCCCCCCCCCCCCCCCCCCCCCCCCCCCCCCCCCCCCCCCCCCCCCCCCCCCCTTCTAACTGACTCTACTGATAGCTACTTGAATGAGGAAAAATGTACTTTCAATGCCTGGGATATGTGGTTGTCCCACCTAGCTATCTTAAGATGAATGCACTAACTGTCGCTCTGGATAAGAGTGTCTGCTAAATTACTAAAATGTACAAAATAATAATGGTTGACAATGCAAGTCTACCTATGTCCAAAATATCTTATGTGTGTGTGTACCAGTTTGCCTATGTTTCTGCTTCGTTGTTATTGAACTGATCTGAAAAGCAGAAAGAGACTGGTTGCAGTGCATGCCAATTTACAGCAAAGAACTGCATGTTAAAGCATTTATTCACTGTAGCACAGTAAATCAAGGCGGTACTGTGACCGCGCTGGTCAGGCCTCTCAATCAGACCATGTCCATCTAACCGGGCACATACACATGTTGTTCTAAAGCAGACATGAAGAAGTACAGGAGGATACATTTCCATTGGGAACTCTGGCTTTGTCTAAAGGTGGTTATGGCTAACCATTGCAGTTTGGTTGGGTCAAATGAAAATATGTTTTTTATTTGAAATCCACACATGGCACACATGTCCCAGGAGAAAGTATGTGCTTATTGGAATAATCAGATGTTTCTTCCGATAAATGGTTTGGTTCAGGCACAAAGGGGACACTTTGTTTGTGTGGGTAGCTGGTGGAGAAGAGGTATTTGGAGTTCAGTACATGAAGAAGACTGACATGGGATTGAGTGGGAAAGCCACTGATCTCTGTGCCTCTGTAATGATAGATTTACTACCTTGTCTGTGAGCTCATGATTGACCCTGCCTAGGGGACAGGGGTAGGGGTCAGGGGTGAGCCGGAATAAAGGACATAAGGTATGGAAACTGCACCATCAGCAGAGAGAGAGAGACAGAAAGAGACAAAGAGAGAGAGAGAAGCCTACAGACTGAATGCCAGCTTTCTCTAGGAATTTGAGAGTGGTTACATTTCTCCAGCCCCATTTCTCAGCTTTTTTTTACAGAAACAGGGGCGGGGTAGAAACAGGGGTGGGGAGAACGCTTTGTTATTGTTTCAACTGCTGATTGCCGCTTTAAGGGGTGTGTGATAAAGCAGAAAACGTATTTCCTAGGTTTGAGTATAAAGTGGCTCTCTTGAGTCGTAGTCAAATCAAATCAAATCAAATTTTATTGGCCACATGCGCCGAATACAACAGGTGCAGACATTACAGTGAAATGCTTACTTACAGCCCTTAACCAACAGCGCATTTATTTTTAATTAAAAAGTAAAATAAAACAACAACAAAAAATTGTTGAGAAAAAAAGAGCAGAAGTAAAATAAAATAACAGTAGGGAGGCTATATATACAGGGGGGTACCGGTGCAGAGTCAATGTGCGGGGGCACCGGCTAGTTGAGGTAGTTGAAGTAATATGTACATGTGGGTAGAGTTAAAGTGACTATGCATAAATAATTAACAGAGTAGCAGCAGCGTAAAAAGATGGGGTGGGGGGGGACAAATAGTCCGGGTAGCCATGATTAGCTGTTCAGGAGTCTTATGGCTTGGGGGTAGAAGCTGTTGAGAAGTCTTTTGGACCTAGACTTGGCACTCCGGTACCGCTTGCCGTGCGGTAGCAGAGAGAACAGTCTATGACTAGGGTGGCTGGAGTCTTTGACAATTTTGAGGGCCTTCCTCTGACACGGCCTGGTATAGAGGTCCGGGATGACAGGAAGCTTGGCCCCAGTGATGTACTGGGCCGTACGCACTACCCTCTGTAGTGCCTTGCGGTCGGAGGCCAAGCAGTTGCCATACCAGGCGGTGATGCAACCAGTCAGGATGCTCTCGATGGTGCAGCTGTAGAATTTTTAGAGGATCTGAGGACCCATGCCAAATCTTTTCAGTCTCCTGAGGGGGAATAGGCTTTGTCGTACCCTCTTCACGACTGTCTTGGTGTGTTTGGACCATGATAGTTCGTTGGTGATGTCGACACCAAGGAACTTGAAGCTCTCAACCTGTTCCACTACAGCCCCGTCGATGAGAATGGGGGCGTGCTCAGTCCTCTTTTTTTCCCTGTAGTCCACAATCATCTCCTTTGTCTTGGTCACGTTGAGGGAGAGGTTGTTATCCTGGCACCACACAGCCAGGTCTCTGACCTCCTCCCTATAGGCTGTCTCATTGTTGTCGGTGATCAGGCCTACCACTGTTGTGTCGTCGGCAAACTTAATGATGGTGTTGGAGTCGTGCCTGGCCATGCAGTCATGGGTGAACAGGGAGTACAGGAGGGTACTGAGCACGCACCCCTGAGGGGCCCCCGTGTTGAGGATCAGTGTGGCAGATGTGTTGTTACCTACCCTTACCACCTGGGGGCGACCCGTCAAGAAGTCCAGGATCCAGTTGCAGAGGGAGGTGTTTAGTCCCAGGATCCTTAGCTTGGTGATGAGCTTTGAGGGCACTATGGTGTTGAATGCTGAGCTGTAGTCAATGAATAGCAGTCTCACATAGGTGTTCCTCTTGTCCAGATGGGAAAGGGCAGTGTGGAGTGCAATAGAGATTGCATCATCTGTGGATCTGTTGGGGCAGTATGCAAATTGGAGTGGGTCTAGGGTTTCTGGGATAATGGTGTTGATGTGAGCCATGACCAGCCTTTCAAAGCACTTCATGGCTACAGACGTCAGTGCTACGGGTCGGTAGTCATTTAGGCAGGTTGTCTTAGAGTCCTTGGGCACGGGGACTATGGTGGTCTGCTTGAAACATGTTGGTATTACAGACTCAGTCAGGGACATGTTGAAAATGTCAGTGAAGACACTTGCCAGTTGGTCAGCACATGCTCGGAGTACACGTCCTGGTAATCCGTCTGGCCCTGCGGCCTTGTGAATGTTGACCTGCTTAAAAGTCTTACTCACATCGGCTATGGAGAGCGTGATCACATAGTCATCCGGAACAGCTGGTGCTCTCATGCATGCTTCAGTGTTGCTTGCCTCGAAGCGAGCATAGAAGTGGTTTAGCTCGTCTGGAAGTCTTGTGTCACTGGGCAGCTCGCGGCTGTGCTTCCCTTTGTAGTCTGTAATAGTTTTCAAGCCCTGCCACATCCAACGAGCGTCAGAGCCGGTGTAGTACGATTCAATCTTAGTCCTGTATTGACTCTTTGCCTGTTTGATGGTTCGTCGGAGGGCATAGCTGGATTTCTTATAAGCGTCCGGGTTAGAGTCCCGCTCCTTGAAAGCGGCAGCTCTACCCTTTAGCTCAGTGCGGCTGTTTCCTGTAATCCATGGCTTCTGGTTGGGGTATGTACGTACGGTCACTGTGGGGATGACATCATCGATGCACTTATTGATGAAGCCAGTGACTGATGTGGTGTACTCCTCAATGCTATCTGAAGATTCCCGGAACATGTTCCAGTCTGTGCTGCAAAACAGTCCTGTAGCTTAGCATCTGCGTCATCTGACCACTTTCAGTCGTAAACAAATACACACACACACATACCGCACAAGCACACACACACGCACGCACACACACACATAGATCTCCTATGTTGGTGGTTGAATTACATATAGATTCAGTAACTGACCCACTAAGATCACACAACGAGCCCCTCATAAATCCAGTCTAATGAGACAGATCCCACCATACAGCCAGCTGAGAAGAGACAGAGAGAAATAGGTTGATAGAAAAAGAAACTGAGACAAAATAAAGTAAATGGTCCTCCTACCATACCATACCATACGGTGGTAGGAATGATCACCGACGACGATGAGACCGCCTATAAAGAGCAGGTCAGTGACCTGGCAGTGTGGTGCCAGGACAACAACCTCTCCCTCAACGTCAAGACAAAGGAGCTGATCATGGACTACAGGAAACGGAGGGCCGAACACGCCCCCATCCACATCAATGGGGCTGTAGTGGAGCGGGTTGAGAGCTTCAAGTTCCTCTGTTTCCACATCACTAAGGAATTAACATGGTCCACACACACCAGCACAGTCATGAAGAAGTCACGACAATGCCTCTTCCCCCTCAGGAGGCTGAAAACATTCGACCTGGCCCCTCAGATCCTCTAAAAGTTATACAGCTGCAACACTGAGAGCATCTTGACTGGCTGCTTCACCGCTTGGCATGGCAACTGCTTGGCATCTCACCGCAAAGGCTTTAGAGATGGTAGTGCGTACGGCCCAGTACATCACTGGGGCCGAGCTCCATGACATCCAGGACCTCTATTCCAGGCGGTGTCAGAGGAAGGCTCTAAAAACTGTTAAAGACAGTTCTCTCTGCTACCGCAAGGCACCGATGCACCAAGTCTGGAACCAACAGGACCCTGAACAGCTTCTACACCCAAGCCATAAGACTACTAAATAGTTAACCAAATAGCTACCCAGACTATCTGCATTGACCCTCTTTGCACTAACTCTTTTGACTCATCACATATGTTGCTGCTACTGTTAATTATCTATCCTGTTGCCTAGTAACTTTACCCCTACCTATATTAATTACCTCGAACCCCTGCACATCGACTCTGTACTGGTAAGCCGTGTATATAGCCAAGTTATCATTGCTCATTATGTATTTATTCCTTGTGCTTTAGGAGATAAATGGAAAGCGAAAAACAAGCAGGGGCTTTGATGATCCCTTTTGTGGAGTGTCACTGGTGTGAGTGTGTATGTACAGTGGGGGAAAAAAGTATTTCGTCAGCCACCAATTGTGCAAGTTCTCCCACTTAAAAAGTTGAGAGAGGCCTGTAATTTTCATCATAGGTACACGTCAACTATGACAGACAAATTGAGAAAAAAAATTCCAGAAAATCACATTGTAGGATTTTTAATGAATTTATTTGCAAATTATGGTGGAAAATAAGTATTTGGTCACCTACAAACAAGCAAGATTTCTGGCTCTCACAGACCTATAACTTCTTCTTTAAGAGGCTCCTCTGTCCTCCACTCGTTACCTGTATTAATGGCACCTGTTTGAACTTGTTATCAGTGTAAAAGACACCTGTCCACAACCTCAAACAGTCACACTCCAAACTCCACTATGGCCAAGACCAAAGAGCTGTCAAAGGACACCAGAAACAAAATTGTAGACCTGCACCAGGCTGGGAAGACTGAATCTGCAATAGGTAAGCAGCTTGGTTTGAAGAAATCAACTGTGGGAGCAATTATTAGGAAATGGAAGACATACAAGACCACTGATAATCTCCCTCGATCTGGGGCTCCACGCAAGATCTCACCCCGTGGGGTCAAAATGATCACAAGAACGGTGAGCAAAAATCCCAGAACCACACGGGGGGACCTAGTGAATGACCTGCAGAGAGCTGGGACCAAAGTAACAAAGCCTACCATCAGTAACACACTACGCCGCCAGGGACTCAAATCCTGCAGTGCCAGACGTGTCCCCCTGCTTAAGCCAGTACATGTCCAGGCCCGTCTGAAGTTTGCTAGAGTGCATTTAGATGATCCAGAAGAGGATTGGGAGAATGTCATATGGTCAGATGAAACCAAAATAGAACTTTTTGGTAAAAACTCAACTCGTCGTGTTTGGAGGACAAAGAATGCTGAGTTGCATCCAAAGAACACCATACCTACTGTGAAGCATGGGGGTGGAAACATCATGCTTTGGGGCTGTTTTTCTGCAAAGGGACCAGGACGACTGATCCGTGTAAAGGAAAGAATGAATGGGGCCATGTATCGTGAGATTTTGAGTGAATTCCTCCTTCCATCAGCAAGGGCATTGAAGATGAAACGTGGCTGGGTCTTTCAGCATGACAATGATCCCAAACACACCGCCCGGGCAACGAAGGAGTGGCTTCGTAAGAAGCATTTCAGGGTCCTGGAGTGGCCTAGCCAGTCTCCAGATCTCAACCCCATAGAAAATCTTTGGAGGGAGTTGAAAGTCCGTGTTGCCCAGCGACAGCCCCAAAACATCACTGCTCTAGAGGAGATCTGCATGGAGGAATGGGCAAAAATACCAGCAACAGTGTGTGAAAACCTTGTGAAGACTTACAGAAAACGTTTGACCTGTGTCATTGCCAACAAAGGGTATATAACAAAGTATTGAGAATCTTTTGTTATTGACCAAATACTTATTTTCCACCATAATTTGCAAATAAATTCATTAAAAATCCTACAATGTGATTTTCTGGATTTTATTTTCTCATTTTGTCTGTCATAGTTGACGTGTACCTATGATGAAAATTACTGGCCTCTCTCATCTTTTTAAGTGGGAGAACTTGCACAATTGGTGGCTGACTAAATACTTTTTTCCCCCCACTGTACATGTATGTCTGTGTGTGCGCGTGTCAGTCCTTTTCCCATAGTCTTATTTTAGCCATCTGAGAACAGCTGGGCAGCAGGCGTCTGGCTCTGTGAGAACGAGACAGAACAATATGAGAAAGAGATAGGGAGGAAAAGGTTGGGGTTAGGGCAAGGACAAAGGTAGTTTGAGGTGAGACTTGGGTCTAGGGTGCGATGAGGGGTAAGTATGTGTTATTTGAGAATCACATGTTGGTTGAACGTGTGGGAAACTTTTGTGTTATGGATGGGGGGAGTTGAGGTGTGACATTTGGAACGATTAATAGAAATAGGACGGAAGCCAGAAACACCACAGAGATAGTAAACTCCAAATGCCAAAGTGAAACACCATCACTAAATTGTCTACTGTGCTGGAGGACTTGATTATTGTCGTGTGCAGCTTAGCAGTGAAACCAAAAACCTAAATTACAGTTCTCTTTCATAGCCTCACTGAACTTCATCAAACCCTAAGAGTCTCCATCTTTGTAATGGGAATATTTAAGATTTATAATGTTCGTATTCAGTTAATTTACACAAGGTTAAGCATATTTCAGTATTTTCCCATTCTGTAATAAATATGATTCCAGTGTTCTATTTGTGACACTCATTTGTGTGCGGGTTGATGGTCACTAGACTTGATACTGAATGTTATGGATTGTTCTCAGGTCTTTTGATAGTGATTGACGCCAGAGCTACTGAAAGTCCAAGGACAGAGGACACACTGATTATTATTGTATTGATGACATTGTGAACACTGTGTGATTCTGAAGCAGCTGGCAAAGTACTGTCTGATTAAAATATAAAGTGCCTGTCTCCAAGAGGCCAGTTAGCCATTTTCTGTGCTGAATTTATAATTAAACCGGGTTGATTTTGAGTGATTTTATCAAAGACTTCTCTCCTTTCTGTTCACCTGTAAATTCCTACTACAATCTCTATGAGCCACTACAGCTGACTGACTACAAACAGACAGCCTGCTTCCAGATAAATGGACAGCTGTTCCAAAGAGTTCCAAAAGGGTTATTCGGCTGTCCCCTTTTTGGTTCTTGGTAGAAACCTTTTCAGTTCAAGGAGAACTCTTTTGGGATCCATGTAGAACCCTCTATGGAAAGAGTTTTACATGGAACCCAAAAGGGTTCTACCTGGAACCAAAAAGGGTTCTCCTATGGGGACAGCTGAAGAACCATTTTAGGTTCTAGATAGCACCTTTCTTTCTAAGAGTTTATGGACCCAGCTGGGATGGACCTGGACCTGAGAAAGTATCCTCTAGACACTGATCTAAGGCCAATTTTGCCTTTCCTCTCTCTAATCTTTAAGGCTACGGTATGGGAAGAGTAGAATGATCCTGGATCTGTGTCTGAGGTCAACCACTATTTGAACCAGACCTAAATGCCTGCGCTATAATCTGTGTGATATGGTTCCCAGCTGTGTTTGAGAGGTGAGACCTGTATTGTTTGGTTTCTGGGTTCAGATGAGAGCATATCTCTGTGAAGTGTTGATGATCCATAGTGTTATCGCCAGAGGAGTTTTTATTGTATTTATTTAATATTGGTTTAACTAGGAAAGTCATTTAAGAACAAATTCTTATTTACAATGACGGCCTACCAAAAGGCAAAAGGCCTCCTGTGGCTGGGATTAAAAATAAAAATATAGGACAAAACACACATCACGACAAGAGAGACACCCCAACACTGCATAAAGAGAGACAGAAGCCAACAACACATCATGGCAGCAACACATGACAACACAGTATGGTAGCAACACATGACAACAACACGGTAGAAACACCACATGGCAGCAGCACAACATGGTAGCAGCACAAAACATGGTACTAACAATATTGGGCACAGACAACAGCACAAAGGGCCAGAAGGTAGAGACAACAATACATCACGTGAAGCAGCCACAAGTGTCAGGAGTGACATGTTATACCTTGCTGTGCTGTTTCCTCCACTGCTGTAGGTCTGATGGGACCACAGAGGGATGGTCACCCTGTATGAGGAATCTGGAGAGATTCTATGCATTCTATTTCTGTGAAATGGTGTGCAGACATACGCGCACACACATGCACACACTCACTCACACACACACACATCATCTGGTCAGTCCTGCCTGGACAGTAAGAGCTCCTGGCCCCATTGGCTCTTTATGGATTCAGTGTTTGCACCGTGTGGTTACAGCCAATCCAGCAGGCATGGAAAACATAAAATCCAAAAGCCAAAAACAAAGATGTGGAGGCAGAGGAATCCATGCTGCCAGCAGACACCGGGTTGGTTAACTGCTTACTGTCGTTCAATGAAGGGGAGGAACGGGAGAGAATAACAATTATAGGGAGGAGAGAGCAGAAAAGAGGAAGAGGAGAGGAAGAGTGAGATTTACCTAAAACGTGACAGGATTGTTTAACGGCGCCGGAGGGGATGGCTGCCGTTTTATGGAATCTTAACCAACCATGCTATTTGTTTGTTTTTTCACATTGTTTGTAACTTATTTTGTACATGATGTTGCTGCTACCGTGTCTTATGACCGAAAATAGCTTCTGGACATCAGAAAAGCGATTACTCACCTTGAAATTGACAAATAATTTTTCTTTAATGAGTCGGACGAGAGGGATTTGCTCTAGACCCCCGACAGGGCCTTCATCCCAGTCATTCGCAGTAGAAACAAAATAAGATATTGCGGAATGAGATCGGGGTGCCTGGTTAGGAGCCGGCGACGAGTGTCTAATCTGCCTTTGCCATCGATACTATTGTATATTTGTAAACAACAGCTGGTGCACAATATCTTTTTTTTTTACGGTATCCAATTGGTAGTTACAGTCTTGTCCCATCGCTGCATGGGTGAGGAAAGGTTGAGAGCCATGTGTCCTCTGAAACACAACCAAGCCGCATTGCTTCTTGACACAATGCCTGCTTAACCCAGCCAGCCACACCAATGCGTCAGATGAAACACCGTACACCTGGCAACCGTGGCAGCGCCCAGCAGTCACTAGTGCACGATTGGACAAGAACATCTCTGCCGGCCAAATCCTCCCCTAACCTGGACGACGCTGGGCCAATTGTGCACCGCTCCATGGGTCTCCCGGACGCGACAGAGCCTGGATTCGAACCATGATCTCTAGTGGCACAGCTAGCACTGTGATGCAGTGACTTAGACCACTGCGCCACTCGGGAGGACCTGGTGCACAATATCTAAGGAAGTCTCAAGGTTTTGATCACCTGAGGTAGAGTATCTCATGATAAGCTGTAGACGACACTATATACCAAGAGAGTTTTCATCTATATTCTTCATAGCTGTCTATTTACCACCACAAACCGATGCTGGCACTAAGACCGCACTCAAAAGCTTCAGTCATACAAAAATTATACTTAAATCCGAACTGGTTCTCTACCAAACTAGTAAGATTGTCTCACCCAATGTTCAAGAAGGGACTTTTCCCCTTTATTCAGATTACAACCCCTCACTTTCAGGTATTTGAAAAGGAAATCATCTCCCAAATATCACTATTTCTAAAACGAGCCATAGAAAGTTGGTTGCAATTTCAATTGAATCCTCCAGAAATGACAGAACAAATATTGCAACAAATATTGTGGTTAAACTCAAATATACTAATTGATAAAAAAAAAACGTTATTTTTTGAGAAAAAAAAAAAAAAAGGTATAATCTTCGTAAATGATATTATCGGTAGGAATGGTGGAGTTATGTCGCACATGCAGCTAACTAAAAACATATGGAAATGTCTGCTCTACCCAAAATTACAACAAAATAATTGCAACATTACCACAAAAATGGAAGAGGAAAGTGGAAGGAGGAAAAAGTAAGGAACTTGTCTGTCGGCCTTGTATTAAAGAACATAATTGGTTAAAGAAAATTGTGATAAATAAAAAAGTTTACCAGTTTCATTTAAGGACCAAATAGATTGCAAAATACACTGCTCAAAAAAATTAAGGGAACACTTAAACAACACATCCTAGATCTGAATGAAATGAAATAATCTTATTAAATACTTTTTTCTTTACATAGTTGAATGTGCTGACAACAAAATCACACAAACATTATCAATGGAAATCAAATGTATCAACCCATGGAGGTCTGGATTTGGAGTCACCCTCAAAATTAAAGTGGAAAACCACACTACAGGCTGATCCAACTTTGATGTAATGTCCTTAAAACAAGTCAAAATATGGCTCAGTAGTGTGTGTGGCCTCCACGTGCCTGTATGACCTCCCTACAATGCCTGGGCATGCTCCTGATGAGGTGGCGGATGGTCTCCTGAGGGATCTCCTCCCAGACCTGGACTAAAGCATCCGCCAACTCCTGGACAGTCTGTGGTGCAACGTGGCGTTGGTGGATGGAGCGAGACATGATGTCCCAGATGTGCTCAATTGGATTCAGGTCTGGGGAACGGGCGGGCCAGTCCATAGCATCAATGCCTTCCTCTTGCAGGAACTGCTGACACACTCCAGCCACATGAGGTCTAGCATTGTCTTGCATTAGGAGGAACCCAGGGCCAACCACACCAGTATATGGTCTCACAAGGGGTCTGAGGATCTCATCTCGGTACCTAATGGCAGTCAGGCTACCTCTGGCGAGCACATGGAGGGCTGTGCGGCCCCCCAAAGAAATGCCACCCCACACCATGACTGACCCACTGCCAAACCGGTCATGCTGGAGGATGTGGCAGGCAGCAGAACGTTCTCCACGGCGTCTCCAGACTCTGTCACATCTGTCACATGTGCTCAGTGTGAACCTGCTTTCATCTGTGAAGAGCACAGAGCGAATTTGCCAATCTTGGTGTTCTCTGGCAAATGCCAAACGTCCTGCCACATTCTGGGATTTTTGCTCACCGTTCTTGTGATCATTTTGACCCCACGGGGTGAGATCTTGCGTGGAGCCCCAGATCGAGGGAGATTATCAGTGGTCTTGTATGTCTTCCATTTCCTAATAATTGCTCCCTCAGTTGATTTCTTCAAACCAAGCTGCTTACCTATTGCAGATTCAGTCTTCCCAGCCTGGTGCAGGTCTACAATTTTGTTTCTGGTGTCCTTTGACAGCTCTTTGGTCTTGGCCATAGTGGAGTTTGGAGTGTGACTGTTTGAGGTTGTGGACAGGTGTCTTTTATACTGATAACAAGTTCAAACAGGTGCCATTAATACAGGTAACGAGTGGAGGACAGAGGAGCCTCTTAAAGAAGAAGTTACAGGTCTGTGAGAGCCAGAAATTTTGCTTGTTTGTAGGTGACCAAATACTTATTTTCCACCATAATTTGCAAATAAATTCATTAAAAATCCTACAATGTGATTTTCTGGAATTTTTTTTCTCAATTTGTCTGTCATAGTTGACGTGTACCTATGATGAAAATTACAGGCCTCTCTCATCTTTTTAAGTGGGAGAATTTGCACAATTGGTGGCTGACTAAATACTTTTTTTCCCCACTGTACATATTACCTCAATTACCTCGACTAACCAGTGCCCCCGCACATTGACTCGGTACCGGTACCCCCTGTATACAGCCTCGCTATTGTTATTTTATTGCTGCTCTTTAATTATTTGTTACTTTTATTTACATTTACATTTTACGTTTTAGTCATTTAGCAGACGCTCTTATCCAGAGCGACTTACAGGAGCAATTAGGGTTAAGTGCCTTGCTCAAGGGCACATTTACGTCATTTAGCAGACGCTCTTATCCAGAGCGACTCACAAATTGGTGCATTCACCCTATAGCCAGTGGGATAACCACTTTACAAAAAAAAATTTTTTGGGGGGGGGGTAGAAGGATTACTTTATCCTATCCCAGGTATTCCTTAAAGAGGTGGGGTTTCAAATGTCTCCGGAAGGTGGTGAGTGACTCCGCTGTCCTGGCGTCGTGAGGGAGCTTGTTCCACCATTGGGGTGCCAGAGCAGCGAACAGTTTTGACTGGGCTGAGCGGGAACTATGCTTCCGCAGAGGAAGGGGAGCCAGCAGGCCAGAGGTGGATGAACGCAATGCCCTCGTTTGGGTGTAGGGACTGATCAGAGCCCGAAGGTACAGAGGTGCCGTTCCCCTCACTGCTCCATAGGCAAGCACCATGGTCTTGTAACGGATGCGAGCTTCAACTGGAAGCCAGTGGAGTGTGTGGAGGAGGGGGGTGACGTGAGAGAACTTGGGAAGGTTGAACACCAGACGGGCTGCGGCGTTCTGGATGAGTTGTAGGGGTTTAATGGCACAGGCAGGGAGGCCAGCCAACAGCGAGTTGCAGTAATCCAGACGGGAGATGACAAGTGCCTTATTCTTATATATTTATATCTATTTATTTATCTATTTATTCTTATATATTTTTTTATTTAATGTATTTTTGGTATTCTTTTGGTATTCTTTCTTAAAATTGCATTGTTGGATAAGGGCTTGTAAGTAATCATTTCACTGTACGGTCTACACCTGTTGTATTGGCGCATGTGACAAATAACATTTGATTTGATTTGATTAAAATGGCAGTATTCGTTTTTCAATGTTCATCTCTGAGGCAGTAAAAATATAATTACATACCATGTGACACCTGAAGACGCTGCACTTATGAATTACCCTATGAAATGGAGGATATATCCCAATGTGTAAAAACGCACACCGCTTCAAAATATGGCCCTGTCAACCAGACAAAATAAAAATACATGTGGCCTTAGATGATGGAAAGCAGTTCTGACCTTGACCACAAATAACCACCATATTTTCTGTGCAGCCCTTTGTGTAGTAGAAAGGCCTAGGTAACAAATCAAGATAGTCAGAATGGTAGTTTAGCTCGCACTTCTATTCAAAGTGTTATACAGTTTACCCATAACCCATGACTGGTGCTATCCATCATAACCATCACTACTAATTTTTCTATTTTGTCTAAACTCATAAAAGGAGTGAAGACCTCAACGCTCTAACTCAGTCCAGGAGCCAGAGACACATGTTACTTCTATGGGCCCCAGAAATGAAATAGGAAAAATTCAATGCGCAACATCCTCCTTTTAGCTACAGTATTTGTAAAGTAATATGAATACAGACGGTATTCTTTTCTTTTCTTTTCGTTTTGTTTTCAGGAACTCTTTTAAGGTAAACGTTTAACTGATTTCAGGAACTCCTTTTGTGATTAGAACTTTGTACTGATTTATTTTTCAGGAACTATTTTCTTCTCAGAGGCCAGGTAGACTACACAAACCTCCAAGCTGTGGTAGTGAATTATTCTGCCCCTTGATCACACAGCTATGTGTCTCTACAAGTTCATCCTACAAGGAGGTCTGATGATGCGACCAGAGTTTGTGGTCGTGGGGTTGTCTGGTAGGCCTCTCTGTAGGATGACTCATAGCTGAGACCTGTTTCTTCTCAGGCTGCCTGTTGGCATCTCAATGTTGTAGGATCTGGTAGTCTCTGCCAAGCTGCTAGCCGTGCCAGTTCTGGAGACATTCTTGATCCAGATGCAAATTTGATTTGATTTGATTTGTCCAGGAACAAGGTTTTGTTATTCCTGCGTTCTCCTTCTGTTGTACCAGGTAGCTTGTTTGTCCTTCATTTCCCTATCCTTCCATTCAATGGACTTGAGTTCTGGCCACTCAGGTTTGGAGTTTTGATGTTGTGCCCCATCAACAGCTGAGCTGGGGAAGCGCCGTGTGCCAGAGGGGTCGCACTGTACACCATGAGTGCTTTGTGAGGATTGTCTCCCTTTTTCAGCAAGGCCTTCACCGTTCTCACCACCCGCTCTGCTTCGCCATTGCTCTGAGGGTATCTTGGACAACTTGTCACATGCACAAAAAGATGGCGCCATACTGGATGGCTGCCATTTTGCAAGCTCCGACCCAACTTTTGTGATTATTTTGTTGTTTATTTTTACTTTATTTTCACGAAATGTATCCTCTATTATTTCTTACAACCGACAATAACAGCAGTTACAGTACTTACCCCAATTCCGGATTCAACTTCGACTCATCCGCCCTGGGCTCTCTGTAATTCAGACCAAATTTTGGGCCTACCCAAGAGGAAACGCCGGCGTTACAGAGGCAAGAGGGGGGGGATCCTGGCGAGATTAAGGCGAAGGGAAAACCGGCCACCTCTTCCCTCCATTCTACTGGCCAATATACAGTCACTCGATAATAAGATGGATGACCTCCGATTGCGGATTTGCTACCAACGGGACTCTCGAAACTGCAATATTCTTTGCTTTTCCTAAACATGGCTCTCGGACAAGATACCCACCATGGCTATCCAACTCAATGGATTCTCCATTCACCGGGCGTACAGGACAGTGAAGTTGGGGAAATCGAGGGGGGGGGGGGGGGTTTGCCTCTACATCAACTCCAACTGGTGTGCTAACTCCAGCGCGGTGCAAGTGTCGACCCACTGTTCACCTGTCTTGGAATACCTGACAGTCAAATGCCGACCCTTCTACCTCCCGAGGGAGTTTTCAGCAGTTATCATGACTGTTGTATACATTCCACCACCAGATAAGAAAAATATCAAGCTGGCACTTAACAAACTGTACAAGGTTATAAACAAGCAAGAAAACCTACATCCAGAGGCTGCTTTTCTGGTTGCCGGCGATTTTAATTCTGCATCACTAAGACACGTGATGCCCAACTTCCATCAACACGTATCCAACTCCACTAGGGGCGATAATGTTCTAGACCACTGTTATTCTACCCACAAGCAAGCATACAATGCCCTCCCTCATCCGCCATTCGGTAAATCAGATCATGACTCCGTACTCCTGCTTCCTGTTTACAAGCAGAAACTCAAACAGGAAGTACCCATGACTCGCTCTGTTGAGAAATAGTCACCAGAATCAGAGATTATGCTACAGGACTGCTTTGCTAGCGCTGATTGGAATATGTTTATAGAGACTCCGCCGATAACATTGACGAGCTAACCACCTACGTCAGCTATTATAGACAACCCTGAGGCTATGGCCGAGGACAGGAATAAGTACAAGAAGTCCCGCTATGACCTCTGCAACCATCAAACGAGCAAAAGGACAATATAGGAATAAGGTCAAATCATACTACACAGGCTCCGACACCTGCCGCATGTGGCTCGGGCTACAGTCTATTACGGATCTGCCCAATGATGCCTCTCTACCAGAATAAACTCAATGCATTTTATGCACACTTTGACAACAACAACATCATGAAGCACTTTGAGAGGCTGGTTATGGCACACATTAACTCCACCATCCCAGACACCCTAGACCCACTCCAATTTGCATACTGCCCCATCACATCCATATATGACACAATCTTAATTGCTCTCCACACTGCCCTCACACACCTAGATAAGAGGAATACCTACACTACTGTTCAAACGTTTGGGGTCCTTGTTTTTGAAAGAAAAGCCTTTTTTTTGTCCATTAGAGTAACATCAAATTGATCAGAAATACAGTGTAGACATTGTTAATGTTGTAAATGGCTATTGTAGCTGGAAATGGCTGATTTTTTATGGAATATCTACATAGGCGTACAGAGGCCCATTATCAGCAACCATCAGTCCTGTGTTCCAATGGCACGTTGTGTTTGCTAATCCAAGTTTATCATTTTAAAGGGCTAATTGATAATTAGAAAACCCTTTTGCAATTATGTTAACAGTCTCAATGTCAACAGTGAAGAGGCGACTCCGGGATGCTGACCTTCTAGGCAGAGTTGCAAAGAAAAAGCCATATCTCAGACTGCCCATCTTAATCTTTTCTTTTTATTGGCCAGTCTGAGATATGGCTTTTTCTTTGCAACTCTGCCTAGAAGGTCAGCATCCCGGAGTCGCCTCTTCACTGTTGACATTGAGATTGGTGTTTTGCGGGTACTATTTAATGAAGCTGCCAGTTGAGGACCTGTGAGGCGTCTGTTTCTCAAACTAGACACTCTAATGTATTTGTCCTCTTGCTCAGTTGTGCACAGGGGCCTCCCACTCCTCTTTCTATTCTGGTTAGAGCCAGTTTGCACTGTTCTGTGAAGGGAGTAGTACACAGCGTTGTACGAGATCTTCAGTTTCTTGGCAATTTCTCGCATGGAATAGCCTTCATTTCTCAGAACAAGAATAGACTGACGAGTTTCAGTAGAAAGTTATTTGTTTCTGCCCATTTTGAGCCTGTAATCGAACCCACAATTGCTGATGCTCCAGATACTCAACTAGTTTCAAGAAGGCCAGTTTTATTGCTTCTTTAATCAGCACAACAGTTTTCAGCTTGTCACGCTCTGGCTCCGGGACTCTGTATGTTGAGCCAGGGTGTGTTCGTTTCTTTGTGTTCTGTTTCTTGGTTGGGTTGTTCTAGGTTGTTGTATTTCTTTGTTTGAGTGACTCCCAATCAGAGGTAACGAGTGTCAGCTGTTGGCTCGTTGTCTCTGATTGGGAGCCATATTTAAACTGTCTGTTTTCACCTTGTGTTTGTGGGTTTTTGTTCCTAGTCAGTCATTGTCACTGTGGACTTCACGAATCGTTATTTGTTTTGTTGTTTCGTGTTTCGCTTTAATTAAATAAAGCATCATGTTCGTGCAACACGCTGCGCTTTGGTCTACTCCTTTCCAAGACGATCGTGACAGAAAAACCCACCATACAACGACCAAGCAGCGTGTCCAGGAACACACGCAGGAGGTGACTCTGGTGGATGTCCTCCTCGGTTGGGGGCAGATTACCGAGGAGGAGGCCGTCCGGTACCGGAGGGCTATGAAGGGGGAGACCCAGGCAGGAGAGGAGCAGCGGCGTCAGCAGTGCCATCGTCGGACGGACGAGAGGCACCCCCAATAATTTTTTAGGGGGGGGCACAGGGCATGGACGACGGGGCTGACGGAGGCAGAGAAGGGGCGTATTCAAAAGGCCACCAGGTTACGGGGGCCACTGGTCAAAGTAGGGAAAGGAGGTTTAGAGGCACGGCGAGAGGTACTGGGGTGTGTTACCAGTCCGGTCCGGCCCGTTCCAGTTCCCGGAGTAGAGCCAGTGGTGTGTGTCCCCAGTACGGTCCGGCCTGTTACGGCCCCTCGCACCAAATGGACGGTGCGCGTCTCCAGCCCGGTCCGGCCTGTTCCTGCCTCTCGCACCAAGCCTACGGTGTGCGTCGCCAGTCCTGCCCGGCCTGTTCCTGCTCCACGCACCAAACCTACGGTGTGCGTCGACAGCCCTGCCCGGCCTGTTCCTGCTCCACGCACCAAGTCTACGGTGTGCGTCGACAGCCCTGCCCGGCCTGTTCCTGCTCCACGCACCAAGTCTACGGTGTGCGTCGACAGCCCTGCCCGGCCTGTTCCTGCTCCACGCACCAAGTCTACGGTGTGCGTCGACAGCCCTGCCCGGCCTGTTCCTGCTCCACGCGCCAAACCTACGGTGTGCGTCGACAGCCCTGCCCGGCCTGTTCATGCTCCACGCACCAAGTCTACGGTGTGCGTCGCCAGCCCTGTCCGGCCTGTTCCTGCTCCACGCACCAAGCCTACGGTATGCGTCGTCAGCCCAGCCCGGCCTGTCCCTGCTCCACGCACCAAGCCTACGGGGTGCGTCGCCAGCCCTGTCCGGCCTGTTCCTGCTCCACGCACCAAGCCTACGGCGTGCGTCGTCAGCCTGGTCCAGCCCGTTCCTGCCACTCGCACCAAGCCAGGGGTGCGAGTCATCAGCCTGGTTCAGCCCGTTCCTGCTACTCGCACCAAGCCCGGGGTGTGAGTCGTCAGCCTGGTTCAGCCCGTTCCTACTACTCGCACCAAGCCCGGGGTGCGAGTCGTCAGCCTGGTAAGACCGGTCAGCTGCTCCACAACGGAGCGTAAGCAATCCGCTCCGTCAATGTCCAGTCCAGATCCAGCCAGCGGGGTCAGACCGGACCAGGGGCGCTGTGGGGGGTTGATTGGAGGGTGGTGGGCAAGGCCGGAGCCAGAGCCGCCGCCGAGGAGGTATGCCCACCCAGCCCTCCCTTGTTTAGCCCTTATTGAGGCGCGGTCGCAGTCCGGGGGGGGTACTGTCACGCTCTGGCTCCGGGACTCTGTATGTTGAGCCAGGGTGTGTTCGTTTCTTTGTGTTCTGTTTCTTGGTTGGGTTGTTCTAGGTTGTTGTATTTCTTTGTTTGAGTGACTCCCAATCAGAGGTAACGAGTGTCAGCTGTTGGCTCGTTGTCTCTGATTGGGAGCCATATTTAAACTGTCTGTTTTCACCTTGTGTTTGTGGGTTTTTGTTCCTAGTCAGTCATTGTCACTGTGGACTTCACGAATCGTTATTTGTTTTGTTGTTTCGTGTTTCGCTTTAATTAAATAAAGCATCATGTTCGTGCAACACGCTGCGCTTTGGTCTACTCCTTTCCAAGACGATCGTGACACAGCTGTGCTGTCATAATTGCAAAATGGTTTTCTAATGATCAATTAGCCTTTTAAAATGATAAACTTGGATTAGCAAACACAACGTGCCATTGGATGGTTGCTGATAATGGGCCTCTGTACGCCTATGTAGATATTCCATTAAAAATCAGACGTTTCCAGCTACAATAGCCATTTACAACATTAACAATGTCTACACTGTAATTCTGATCAATTTGATGTTATTTTAATGGACAAAAAATTTGCTTTTCTTTCGAAAACAAGGACCATTTCTATGTGACCCCAAACTTTTGAATGGTAGTGTATAATATCTGAAAATGTAGCTAGCTAGACTCTCTTACCCATATACATGGATGAACGCTTCTCCCTCTCTGTCATGGATGCCATGGTTGCCCTTAGTTTGAAGATGTAATCCAGACAGGTGTTTTGTACAACAGCCTTCTGTGTTCTCTTTTTGACTCCCTCCGCATTTGCAGTCAAACGCCTGAATTTTCTCTATCTCCTTAGCTATCATACTCTGCTTCCACCGGGGATTCCACTGATTTCAAAACTCGGTCCTCCAGAAAGTGGAGAGCCTTAGCAACACTTGTGCAGTTCTTCGTGATATCTTTCAAAAAGCAGCTTTAGAAAGGATTACCTACACATACTAAGCAGCTCATGTTATAGACAGAAGCTTGCTACATGGCAGACCAATCCCAACTCATCTCTCGGCATGTCATTATCTCAGCCAATCATGGCTAGCGGGAAGTTTCCTGTCTTTTTCCGTGGCTAAACCAACTAGGCTCGTAATTTAACAATTTTATTTGTATTTACAGATGGCATACAAGTTTGTTTTTAAGGCACATGAAAGTTCACGTTCCAGAAGGAATTTCTGCAAAAAAAATGCATTTTGATAAAAATATAAAAAATACATTCAAATGCCTCTCCTGTGAAGTAGTAATGTGCGTCATACGCCTAGTTTCCTGAAACTAGTCACATATTTCTTCTTATTTCCCATGTGTTTTTTTTCTAGTATTACATTGTTATTGATTATTGCTTGTTGGGTTTTGATTTAGCAAGAAAGGCCTTTCACTGACATTAAAACTTGAAACTTGAAATTGTTCACTTTTGCAAAAACAGCAAACTCAGAGGTTGAGAACTGGGGCCCATTGTCTGTCACTAGGTTCTCAGGGACCCCATGTCTCCCAAAGACTGCTTTCAGTATCTCCATCACTGTTATGGTTGTGGTAGTGGTCAGAGTGGCTACCTCAATGTAGCGAGAGAAGTAGTCCACCACTACCATGTCTGTTTCATTGCTTCATTGGAAGAGATCAGTTTTTCAACTGTTTACACACCTTGTCCTCTTCTTGTGCTCTCTGTAATTCCCTCAGCTTTGTGTCTGTTGCAGGCAACTGTTTGATGATGTGGTTGATGTAGGCTTTGACCGCCTTCTCCAAATTCATGTCTTCCTCAGTAGGTGCACCTGGGAGTGGAGCTCTTGAGAGAGCATCAGCTGTCACCTGATTTGTGCCTAGTAGGACTTAGCGTAGTAGCCTGAGTCTGAATCTCAGTATGCGAGGATGTAGATCATCCAGCGCTCTTGTGCCCAGGAGTGGAATCAATGGTTTGTAGTCTGTTCTGATCACGAAGTCCATGCATAGCAGGTAAGTCTGGAAAGGCTTACAGGCCTAGGTAACAGCAAGCGCCTCCTTCTAAATCTGAGTGGATCTGCGCTGTCTCTATCATGCTGCATGATATGAAGGCCATGGGTCTCCACTCACCTGACTGTTGGGAAAGGACCCCGCCCAGTCCATATAGGATGCTTCTGCAGACACTCTAGTCTGCTTGTCAGTAGGGCTCTTGTGGTGACCGTATTACCGCCACACCGGCGGTCACGAGTCATGAAGGCAGTCAAATTCCACGTGACCATTTAGTCATGGTAATTAGGCTTCTCCAAGCTCTGATGCTGCTGATGGTCATTAGTAGCCTACCAAACTTGCTACCTGCCTGGTACTCAGCACTCTATTGTCCCTCTAATCACTCTGACATCAATGTAAATGTAATCAAAAATCTAATCAAACACTCCATGAGCTCATGTTGTGCAATATTTTTATAGGCTATGCAATTGCGCAAGAAAACAGAGTGATGGCCTCTACTAAAAAGAGGAGGGACCCATCAGCTTTCTATAGGCTAGGCCTACTATATTTATTTATCAACTTTCCTAATATTAAGCGCATTGTTTATCTTTACAATAGGAGTATAGCCTACCTGGCTGGCATGAAAATGAACCACAGGAAAAGCGTCCTCCATTCACTATTTAAGTGCATAGATTACATGTATTTCTTCCCGCTGCCCCTGTTTCGAGAACGGTGCATGATAATGGTCCATTCTAAATCAAAACAAATTTCACACAGATATTATTTAGTATATGTAAATACAAGATTAAATCAAGAATATTCTGATGGGTGACAATATTAGCCTATCACTTGTGAATGATATGTTATCACTTCTGAATGATGCCCAGCATAAGAAACAGCCATTTTTTGCTACTTTTTCTAATCATAGTTGCACACCTCATGTAGCCTAGCCTATAGGCCTATATGTTTTGATAAGGTTTGTATCACAACTAAAGTGGCCAAATAACTTCTTAAAATTAAGCATATTAATCCGCTTTACAAGGGGTGTAGAGCCTAACTGGCATACATAAGTAGCGTGTGAGTTTCACATTTGGGGAAGATTATTTTTACCATAAAAATGCACCTTTATAATAAAAGCATTACATGCATAATCGCATTTGCGGTCACTTTTGATAATGGTGTTTTCCCGCTAATTGAACATTACTGCCATGTGCGCATTGCTCCGTTTATAATGTGAAGAAACAGCCTAATAGTTTATCAACATTTTAAGCTAAACGTTCTGATCTGTTGCGTCAGCCGCATTGCATAAACAAGGTTTTGGGATCTATCGCATCCCACAACTGTCCCAGACTATGTTTGGAATATTTATTACTCATGTTGTTGGCGGACGAAAAGTAAATGTGGACAGCTCTTGCTATATCTTCAATATGCACCTCATAATTGGATAAGGACACATGCAGTTGCATCCCCGATGTGTCTGTCTTCACTTATAGCCTGTGAGAAAGACCCGATCACATGATGGAGAGCCATGTGAGTGAATGGTGCTTCGGAGCGCGCAGCACTCAGGAAGAAGGGCACAACGCAGCACTCCTGCCACTGGCTGCAAAAGTCATGGATTGTTTTAGGGTGCATTACGGCCACAAAGGGGATGCCGCCGTGAAATTTGAGTCATTATCAAGTGCTTGTCAAATTGTGAATGAGAGACTGATGAAGTATGTACAGCCTGCCCAAAAAAACAAAGCAGAGCTCATGCCTTTCAAGCAACTTTTTTCAAATCATCATTAGAGTCGCATCATGCAGCTTTACAATGTATTACACATCTTAAAATATAGCCCAATGTTTGTAGAACAACTAAAGTTACATTAATAACTCTAAATTAAGCAAATAGGAGTACCTATTTCTTTGTTAACAGCTCATGACAGAATAGCTGCATGTGCGCACTCCCTCAAATGGTTTGGAGAAAATATTCTTTCTATTTTATTCAGCTTTGTTCAATTGTGTTCTTCACACTATAACATAATATAAAATAATGCCACGGAATTCTAAGCAAATCTTGTCTGCTAAATGAACTAGTGTAGCCCACAGCCATTTGGTATAGCCAGATCAAGACCTAACATAAGGACAACTCAGAGTATGCTATTCTGTTGTTCTGAAATAGACTACATTTTCTTCATATCATGCTTCTTTAGACCTGTCTAAAATAAATAATGGATTTATTGTGAAGGTGTAGGCTATATTACATGGATTTATTATACTTTTTTAAATGTAGATGTTCCAAAGGTCTGCATTAGTGGCTTGTAGGCAATGAAGCCAGGAGATGCTAAATGTGTTTTGTTAATCAAAATAAAATAAAATCCCCACCATACACATGAAGCGTCGAACATCTGCGATGTCCTTGCATACTGGCATCTCCGTGATGGGTTTCATTTTGTCTGCATCAGCCTGTGTGCCCCTGGCACTGATGACATGACCCAGAAACTTAACCTGCTCCACTGCAAACTGACATTTCTCTTTGAGTGTCAGCCCCTGCTCTTGAAGTCTCTCCCATACTTTCTGCAGTCGGTGATCGTGCTCCTCCCACGTTGCTCCAAACACCAAGATGTTGTCTGCATGGCATACGGTTCCTTCCAGTCCCTCCACCATCTGTTGTGAGACGTCTCTGGAAGTGCTCTGGTGCTGAGGATATTCCAAAGGGGAGTCTGTTGAAACAATATCTTTCAAAAGGTGATATGAAAGTGTGGCTGAGTCTTTGTGTAGCAGGATCTGCCAGAACCCCGCTGTAGCATCTAGCTTAGAGAAAACTGTTGTTCCTAACATTTTGGCCAGCATCTCATCCACTGCAGGTAGGATGTGTCTTTCCCTACACACAATCTCATTCAGATTGGTCATATCTACGCAGATTCTGATGTTGCTGTTTGGTTTTGGTACTACAACCATACCTGCACACCACTCTGTCGCTTCTTTTGTGGGTGTGGCCATGTCCATGTCCACCATCTGATGCAGTTTCTCTTTGACTTTTTTCAGCAGAGGCAGCGTGGCACAGAATTGTCTGCTCACCTGTATCAGTGCTTTGCTTGGTCCACACAGGTTCTTTGTCGCTCTGCTGAGGGCTCCATCTCTCTGTTTGGAGTAGAGACTGGCTAGGATGGCAGTCACCGCTGCTCCAGTGTCCAGTTTGAATGTCATCTGTTGACCATTCACATTCACATTCTGTCTCCACACATCATCTGAATCCACAGAGTCTATTTCTCCAATAAAATATATTTAATGCTCTCTGTCATATCATGGATTGAATCTACTCTTCTATAGGATTTACAAACAGCTGCGAAATGTCCTTTCTTGTGGCATTTTCTACACTCTGCCTCCCGTGCAGGGCAACTGTACAGTGATTGTGGCTGTGGCTTACCACATCTTCCACATTCTGTGGTTTGATTGCCCATTCTCTGGAATGGCTTTTGTGAGAGTCAACTCTGAGTCTAGCTGTAGTCTCTCTGACAGCCCGTAATCCATTATGACTACTATCAGTCTGTCTCTGACCATCTCCTCTTGGCAGTGCTCTGCTATACTCTAAAAAAGTAGGGGTTCAACAAGGGTTATAAGATCCTCAAAGTTCTTCAAAGAACCTTAGGGCTCTTGGCACGGAAAATTGCCCCCAAAAGGTTCTTCCAAGAACATCCTATGGGGTTAATCGAGGAACCTCCTTAGTTGGTGGGGGTTCTTGCAAGAACCTAACTGCCCAACGGAAACATTTGGATTTCAATTTGAAAGGACAGCAATTCAATGGATATCAATCATTTAAGAGGTAAGAATATGTAGGCTATAAGAATATGTTGAAGGCTAGCTGTATTGGGTGCAGATGACTGAACTGCTCACTTTTGTGTCTGTTTCTGCATGTATACATACAAAGGTATGTCAATTAGTATTGGTATGTTATGCAGATCACATGTACCATCCTCCTCCCTTACCTCTTCAATGAAAATGTAATTAGCCTCTACATTATGGACAAGGTATGTACGTGAAACCATTATCAAAACAATGTTTTTCATTCACATTTACCACAAAAACCAAGGTATGAATAATGTTGTGTGCATGTTTTGTTAAACATCTGTATAATTACTATTTTCTTGATTCACAGACTTCACCCTCCCTACACTCTGATGAATATAACAGGAAACCTGTTAGCCTTGCACTGCAAAATCATTCTGGCTATGGATACGGAGAACATCAGCACATTAACATCAACACGCCAGAGGATATACCCATTGGACTTAGGGCTCTGCTGGATGTTTACCTCATATTTTGATTTGTTTATTCTGCTTTGCCACTAAAATCATAATAAACACTAAAATAACTAAAATATTGTGTTATTGTTATGCGTATTATTATTAATAATAATAATAATAGGGGATGGGGGGGTAGTTCAAAAATTAATCCCAAAAGGTTATTCAAAAGGTTATTTGAGGGTCCATTAAAAGGGGTTCTTCAAAGAACTTATAGGGGTTCCTCCACAGTTTCAAATTGAAGAACCCCTAAAGGATACTCCAGGAACCTTTTATATTTAGAGTGTAGTTTATGAACTGCAGTGATGAATGACTCAGCTGTCTCACCTGGCTCTTGACACCGTTTGTTGAATCTAGCCCTCTCATAGATTACATTGTGTTTGCACACAAAATGCTTCTCAAAAGCTGAGAACACCATCAGCTTTATCACTCATTGTGTACACTAGTGCAGTGATTCCCAACCAGGGGTACTTTAATACAGTAACCCCCCCAAGCTCTGCTCCCGGACTTCCTTGTGCTGTTCACTGGACCTTATGATCACTCAGCTACACAGCTAATGCCTGCTGGACTGTTCCTTTACACGGTACCCCATCCTGTTTATCTGTTTAGCCTCAGACCAAACTTTGGTCGCCATTACCAGTTGTTGTCTTAGCCCTCTCGAATAACACCTGTGATTGCGTTATGCCTCTCTCCCATGTCAATATGCCTAGCCTATTGCTTGGGTTAGTTCTTATTATACAATTCCACTGTAGAGCCCCAAGTTCAGCTCAACCAGCCTCAGAGAGCTCCTTTGTCCCACCCCCAATACACGCAGAGACCGGCTCAATCGGTACCTCCAGTGATGCTATCTCTTTCATAGTTACCCAATGCTTAGGTGTACAGATATAGCCCCTGGTTCACCCCAGACTTGACTGCCCTTGACCAGCACAAAAACCTCCTGTGGCATACTGCTTTAGCATCGAACAGCCCCCGCGATATGCAACTTTTCAGGGAAGTCAGGAACCAATATACACAATCAGTTAGGAAAGCAAAAGCTAGCTTTTTCAAACAGAAATTTGCATCCTGTAGCACTAACTCCAAAAAGTTTTGGGACACTGTAAAGTCCATGGAGAATAAGAGCACCTCTTTCCACCTACCCACTGCACTGAGGCTAGGAAACACTGTCACCACCGATAAATCTATGATAATCGAGAATTTCAATAAGCATTTTGCCATGGCTGGCCATGCTTTCCACCTGCCTACCACTACCCCGGTCACCAGCTCTGCATTCTCCGCTGCAACTTGCCCATGCCCCCTCCCGCTTCTCCTTCATCCAAATTCAGATAGCTGATGTCTTGAAAGAGCTGCTAAATCTGGACCCCTACAAATCAGCTGGGCTAGACAATCTGGACCCTTTCGTTTATAAAATCAGCCGCCGAAATTGTTGCAACCCCTATTATTGGCCTGTTCAACCTCTCTTTCGTATCGTCTGAGATCCCCAGAGATTGGAAAGCTGCCGCGGTCATCCCCTTCTTCAAAGGGGGTGACACTCTAGATCCAAACTGTTACAGACCTACAGTGGGGAGAACAAGTATTTGATTTGGGCTGATCCCTCACCTTCCTCATGATCATTGATGCCCCACGAGGTGAGATCTTGCATGGAGCCCCAGACCGAGGATGATTGACCGTCATCTTGAACTTCTTCCATTTTCTAATAATTGCGCCAACAGTTGTTGCCTTCTCACCAAGCTGCTTGCCTATTGTCCTGTAGCCCATCCCAGCCTTGTGCAGGTCTACAATTGTATCCCTGATGTCCTTACACAGCTCTCTGGTCTTGGCCATTGTGTAGAGGTTGGAGTCTGTTTGATTGAGTGTGTGGACAGGTGTCTTTTATACAGGTAACGAGTTCAAACAGGTGCAGTTAATACAGGTAATGAGTGGAGAACAGGAGGGCTTCTTAAAGAAAAACTAACAGGTCTGTGAGAGCTGGAATTCTTACTGGTTGGTAGGTGATCAAATACTTTTGTCATGCAATAAAATGCAAATGAATTACTTAAAAATCATACAATGTGATTTTCTGGATTTTTGTTTTAGATTCCGTCTCTCACAGTTGAAGTGTACCTATGATAAAAATTACAGACCTCTACATGCTTTGTAAGTAGGAAAACCTGCAAAATCGGCAGTGTATCAAATACTTGTTCTCCCCACTGTACAGTGGGGAAAAAAAGTATTTAGTCAGCCACCAATTGTGCAAGTTCTCCCACTTAAAAAGATGAGAGAGGCCTGTAATTTTCACCATAGGTACATGTCAACTATGACAGACAAAATGAGGAAAACATTTCCAGAAAGTCACATTGTAGGATTTTTAATGAATTTATTTGCAAATGATGGTGGAAAATAAGTATTTGGTCAATAACAAAAGTTTCTCAATACTTTGTTATATACCCTTTGTTGGCAATGACACAGGTCAAACGTTTTCTGTAAGTCTTCACAAGGTTTTCAAACACTGTTGCTGGTATTTTGGCCCATTACTCCAAGCAGATCTCCTCTAGAGCAGTGATGTTTTGGGGCTGTCGCTGGGCAACACGGACTTTCAACTCCCTCCAAAGATTTTCTATGGGATTGAGATCTGGAGACTGGCTAGGCCACTACAGGACCTTGAAATGCTTCTTACGAAGCCACTCCTTCGTTGTCCGGGCGGTGTGTTTGGGATCATTGTCATGCTGAAAGACCCAGCCACGTTTTATCTTCAATGCCCTTGCTGATGGAAGGAGGTTTTCACTCAAAATCTCACGATACATGGCCCCATTCATTCTTTCCTTTACACAGATCAGTCGTCCTGGTCCCTTTGCAGAAAAACAGCCCCAAAGCATGATGTTTCCACCCCCATGCTTCACAGTAGGTATGGTGTTCTTCGGATGCAACTCAGCATTCTTTGTCCTCCAAACACGACGAGTTGAGTTTTTACCAAAAAGTTATATTTTGGTTTCATCTGACCATATGACATTCTCCCAATCCTCTTCTGGATCATCCAAATGCACTCTAGCAAACTTCAGACGGGCCTGGACATGTACTGGCTTAAGCAGGGGGACACGTCTGGCACTGCAGGATTTGAGTCCCTGGCGGCGTAGTGTGTTACTGATGGTAGGCTTTGTTACTTTGGTCCCAGCTCTCTGCAGGTCATTCACTAGGTCCCCCCGTGTGGTTCTGGGATTTTTGCTCACCGTTCTTGTGATCATTTTGACCCCACGGGGTGAGATCTTGCGTGGAGCCCCAGATCGAGGGAGATTATCAGTGGTCTTGTATGTCTTCCATTTCCTAATAATTGCTCCCACAGTTGATTTCTTCAAACCAAGCTGCTTACCTATTGCAGATTCAGTCTTCCCAGCCTGGTGCAGGTCTACCATTTTGTTTCTGGTGTCCTTTGACAGCTCTTTGGTCTTGGCCATAGTGGAGTTTGGAGTGTGACTGTTTGAGGTTGTGGACAGGTGTCTTTTATACTGATAACAAGTTCAAACAGGTGCCATTAATACAGGTAACGAGTGGAGGACAGAGGAGCCTCTTAAAGAAGAAGTTACAGGTCTGTGAGAGCCAGAAATCTTGCTTGTTTGTAGGTGACCAAATACTTTTTTCCCACCATAATTTGCAAATAAATTCATTAAAAATCCTACAATGTGATTTTCTGGATTTTTTTTCTCAATTTGTCTGTCATAGTTGATGTGTACCTATGATGAAAATTACAGGCCTCTCTCATCTTTTTAAGTGGGAGAACTTGCACAATTGGTGGCTGACTAAATACTTTTTTTCCCCACTGTATATCCATCCTGCCCTGCCTTTCGAAAGTATTTGAAAGCCAAGTTAACAAACAGATCACCGACCATTTCGAATTCCACCGTACCTTCTCCACTATGCAATCTGGTTTCCGAGCTGGTCATGGGTGAACCTCAGCCACGCTCATGGTCCTAAACGATATAATAACCGCAATCGATAAAAGACAGTACTGTGCAGCCGTCTTCATCGTCCTGGCCAAGGCTTTTGACTCTGTCAATCACCGCATTCTTATTGGCAGGCTAAATAGCCTTGGTTTCTCAAATGACTGCCTCGCCTTGTTCACCAACTACTTCTCAGATAGAGTTCAATGTGTCAAATCGGAGGACCTGTTGTCTGGACCTCTGGCAGTCTCTATGGGGGTGCCACAGGGTTCAATTCTCGGGCAGACTCTATTCTCTGTGTATATCAATGATGTCGCTCTTGCTGCTGGTGACTCTCAGATCCACCTCTACGCAGACGACACCATTTTGTATACATCTGGCCCTTCATTGGACACTGTGTTAACAAACCTCCAAACAAGCTTCAATGCCATACAACACTCCTTCCGTGGCCTCCAACTGCTCTTAAACGCTAGTAAAACTAAATGCATGCTCTTCAATCGAACGCTGCTTGCACCCGCCCGCCCGTCTAGAATCACTACTCTCGGCGGGTCTGACTTAGAATATGTGGACAACTACAAATACCTAGGTGTCTGGTTAGACCGTAAACTCTCCTTCCAGACTCACATTAAGCATCTCCAATCCAAAGTTAAATCTAGAATCTGCAATCCATGTCGCAACAAAGCCTCCTTCACTCATGCTGCTAAACATGCCCTCGTAAAACGGACTATCCTACCGATCCTTGACTTCGGCGATGTCATTTATAAAATAGCTTCCAACACTCTACTCAGTAAATTGGATGTAGTCTATCACAGTGTCATCCGTTTTGTCACCAAAGCCCCATATACTACCCACCACTGTGACCTGTACGCTCTCGTTGGCTGGCCCTCACTACATATTCGTCGCCAAACCCACTGGCTCCAGGTAATCTATAAATCACTTCTAGGCAAATCCCCACCTTATCTTAGATCATTGATCACCATAGCAACACCCACCCGTAGTATGCGTTCCAGCAGGTATATCTCACTGGTCATCCCCAAAGCCAACACCTCCTTTGGCCGCCATTCCTTCCAGTTCTCTGCTGCAAATGACTGGAGCTAACTGCAAAAATCTCTGAAGCTGGAGACACTTATCTCCCTCACTAACTTTAAGCATCAGTTGTCAGAGCAGCTTACCGATCACTTCACCTGTACACAGCCCATCTGTAATTAGCCCACCCAACTACCTCATCCCCATATTGTTATTTACATTGTTATTTCTTTTGCTAATTTGCACCCCAGTATCTCTATTTGCACCTCATCTTCTGCACATCTATCACTCCAGTGTTAATACTAAATTGTAATTATTTTGCACTATGGCCTATTTATTGCCTTACCTCCATAACTTACTACATTTGCAGACACTGTATATAGATTTTCTATTGTGATATTGACTGTACGTTTTGTTTATTACTTATGTAACTCTGTGTTGTTGTTGTTTTTATCGCACTGCTTTGCTTTATCTTGGCCAGGTCGCAGTTGTAAATGAGAACTTGTTCTCAACTGGCTTACCCGGTTAAATAAAGGTTCAATTTAAAATACATTTAAAAAAGCACCGTAGTACATCTGTATCAATGCGCACCATTACAATAACCACATAAAATGACCATGAGAAGTGTATATTCTCCAAACACACATTATATTCTCTCTCTCTCTCCCTATCTATCTCCATTTATCTCCTCTTCCAGAATCAGTGGTGAAATATAGCTGTCCATTCCGCCTTGCTGTTGTGCAAGGCCGGCCCGCTCATTAGGCAGGATTATGCGGCCGCCTGTGGCGACAGATTGAAGAGGGCGGCATTTTCTGAGCTAAACTGACTAAGACGGACCCCCAACAACAACACATAAAACCTCACATAATTCTGCCCAAAAACAATGACAATTTCTCTCAACCAGTGACATATGAGCTTTTTAGGTGAGCGCTGATGCCGCCCTTTGATAAGCATTGCCCATTTTGTCAAAGGCAGGGGCCCAAAGTATTTTGCTTGTCCATTCCCAGCGCTGTCCATTCCCTGCGTGCCTCTCTAGGGTGCTGTTGGAGAGACGCATCACTGCACCTCTCCACCAGCGTTCCATCAAAAGAAATCATCTAACATAAATCATTTAGCAGATATAGGATAATGGTAGAAAGAGTAGGTGGCCTTTTCTGTAGTCTACAGGCTGGAGATAAAAATGTATGACAATATAATGAGACAGACACTTTTTACATCATGCAGGTTTCTCAAATCAAATAGCTTAACCTAAACGGCGCTCAATCAAATAGAAAATGAGCTGTCATGTTACAAACAACATATCCTAAAAACAGGACAGGTCAAAGTAAAATAGACAATATGGAATGGACAATCACAACTGTTGTCCAGGAGTTTCACCCCATTGTCATGATCAGTAGTTTCAAGTTTGTATCCATAAATTTTTGACAAGCTGATCATAGCAAAAAATAAAATACTTCTGCATTTCCCTCTGTGTAAACACATTGCAAATAGGTTTGCGATAACTCCTGATAAAGTTAGGTAGCTGATATTCAGAGCTTAAATAGACAAATCGATTTGTCACAGGAATCAGGACTAATAAAGCCAATGCAATGGCCGGTTTTACAAACGGTGGGCCTACCACATGGATGGGCATTCATAAAATTCCATTGCTGGCCGACATGGTAGGCTACACCCCAGTAAGCAAAAATACAATATATTATGGACTACTTTATTCTGGTCCTATCCGGAAGTAGTTTTTTGGTGTTTTACAAATGGTAGGCTTACCACATAGATGGGCATTCATCAAATTCAATTTCAGGCAACACTGTAGGCTACACCTCAGCAAGCATGGACCGAAGCCAACGCTTTTTGGACATCTTTTTTTTGGTGTAGTTCGGGACCGGCCTTGATTTCCACATTCACGGACATTGGTTTCTGGACCAGCCTTGATTTGGCCGATGTCTATAAATTACTTATTTTTAACTTTAATTCAGAACCAAAAATGAGCCTGATTTCAACATCCGGAAAATACATATTTTCAACGTCTGTAAAATACGTATTTTCAACTTCTATTCAGAACCGAAAATGAGCCTGATTTCAACATCCGGAAAATATGTATTTTTTTATGTCTGGAAAAGATGCCTTTTCAACGTCCTGGAAAACTTGTATTTTAAACATACGTAAAAAACCTTTTCACCTTTCATTCAGAACCTAAATTGAACCTAACTTCATCGTCTGGTAAATATATATATTTTAGACATCTTTTCAACGTAATTTTGCTTACTGGGACTAGTTTTGCGGGGGCGTAATTTTTTGGTCTCGCCTATGGCTGCAGAACGGCAAGGACCTGCTGGTGTGAATACTTCCAAGGTCCCAGAGAAGGGAATCCCCTCCCAGAACTGTCCCTGACAGCATCATAAATAACCCAATGATAACTCTTGAGGAGGGTCGTAAAAGGACACAAGCGATTTCTGTCATCTTTTTTCAGAGCATACACTGACCTCTTATCTGACAACCACAATAAATACAGACACTTATTATTAACCAAGTATAAAGTTTGTTTTGTACTCCTATTCCATGGGTTTTTGAGAAATGTGTGGTATTGTATTCAAATACGTGTTTTACTATCTGGAAAAAAATGTGTTATTGCATAACCACATCAGTTAAACAAACGTGAGTGATAGATGTGGCTCCTCATGTGCGTTGCTGTTGTTACTGGCAGGAGATATCAGACCTATAACTCAGTCTGTTTTATTATCAGACAAGACAATGACCTCCACATGTCCAACACAACACAAAGCCAATCAGAGCTCACCTGGCATGAGCCTGCCACCATGTTGCCACCACATTACCCAGAAGGCAAACTCCCAAGATGCCCTTACTGACACTACACCCCATTGTTCATTCAAATGCATGATCAAAATCTTTGACCAAAAGCATCTGGCAATATTGTACACTACCGTTCAAAAGTTTGGGGTCACTTAGAAATGTCCTTGTTTTCGAAAGAAAAGCAATTTGCAAAGTTGCAAAGGAAAAGTCCAATGTCTGTGTTCTTTTGCCCATCTTTATCTTTAATTTTTATTGGCCAGTCTGAGATATGGCTTTTTCTTTGCAACTCTGCCTAGGTCAGCATCCCGGAGTCGCCTCCTCACTGTTGACGTTGAGACTGGTGTTTTGCGGGTACTATTTAATGAAGCTGCCAGTTGAGGACCTGTGAGGCGTCTGTTTCTCAAACTAGACACTCTAATGTATTTGTCCTCTTGCTCAGTTGTGCACCGGGGCCTCCCACTCCTCTTTCTATTCTGGTTAGAGCCAGTTTGCGCTGTTCTGTGAAGGGAGTAGTACACAGCGTTGTATGAGATCTTCAGTTTCTTGGCAATTTCTCGCATGGAATAGCCTTCATTTCTCAGAACAAGAATAGACTGACGAATTTCAGAAGAAAGTTATTTGTTTCTGCCCATTTTGAGCCTGTAATCGAACCCACAATTGCTGTTGCTGCAGATAATCAACTAGTCTCAAGAAGGCCAGTTTTATTGCTTCTTTAATCAGCACAACAGTTTTCAGCTGTGCTAACATAATTGCAAAAGGGTTTTCTAATGATCAATTGGCCTTTTAAAATGATAAACTTGGATTAGCAAACACAACGTGCCATTGGAACACAGGACTGATGGTTGCTGATAATGGGCCTCTGTACGCCTATGTAGGTATTCCATAAAATATCTGCCGTTTCCAGCTACAATAGCCATTTAAAACATTAACAATGTCTACACTGTATTTCTGATCAATTTGATGTTATTTTAATGGACAAAAAAATTGCTTTTCTTTCGAAACAATGACATTTCTAAGTGACCCCGAACTTTTGAACGGTAGTGTATGTGTTAATTCAGCAGTCACTGTAATCCATACATTCGGTGCAGTCTATAGGGAGTCAAAGCCACTACTCTGGTATTCCCAGCGCCATGCTCCAACCAACTGAGCCATCTGAGCATAATGTGTATCAGCCATAATAACAGTCCAACCTGGACTCAGGGATAGAAGTAAAATCTGAGACACTGAAATTAATATGATCTTTTATGTTACGTTTGGTATGTTATGTATTAATTTGTGGATGTCCATCATCCATTTTGTATGATATGTTAACGAATAACAATTTGTATGATATGTTACGAATTACAATTTGTATGATACGTTACGAATTGCAATTCGTACAATACGTTTAGGAATTTGCAATACATATGATAGGTTACGAATTCCAATTAGTTTTGGCTAATGTGGCTAATGTTAGCTAGGCTACGGGATAGGTTGCAAATCAAATCCAATTTTATTTGTCACATGCGCCGCATACAGCAAGTGTAGACTTTACCGTGAAATGCTTACTTACGACCCCTTTCCCAACAATACAGTTAAAACGTAAGAACATTTGCAAATAGATACAAATAAAATAGTAACACAATAAAATAACACAATAAAATAACAATAACAAGGCTATATACAAGCTATATA
Organism: Coregonus lavaretus; assembly: GCF_964263955.1. NCBI lineage: Eukaryota > Metazoa > Chordata > Actinopteri > Salmoniformes > Salmonidae > Coregonus > Coregonus lavaretus. The sequence continues at coordinate 20,976,764 of NC_140020.1, forward strand.
CAAGGAGTACCAGTTCCGAGTCAGTGTACTGGGGTACGAGATAGTTGGAGTAATTAATTGAAGTAATACACTAAGTATGTGGACACCCCTTCAAATTAGTGGATTCTGCTTTTTCAGCCACACCCGTTGCTGACAGGTGTATAAAAATCGAGCACACAGCCATGCAATCTCCATAGACAAACATTGGAAGTCGAATGGCCTGTACTGAAGAGCTCAGTGACTTTCAACATGGCACCGTCATAGGATACCACCTTTCCAACAAGTCAGTTTGTGATATTTCTGCCCTGCTAGAGCTGCCCAGTCAACTGTAAGTGCTGTTATTGTGAAGTCTAGGGGCAACAATGGCTCAGCCGCAAAGTGGTAGGCCACACAAGCTCACAGAATGGGACCGCTGAGTGCTGAAGCACGTAGAGCGTAAAAATCATCTGTCCTCGGTTGCAACACTCACTACCGAATTCCAAACTGCCTCTGGAAGCAACTTCAGCGCAACAACTGTTAGTCGGGAGCTTCATGAAATGGGTTTACATGGCCGAGCAGCCGCACACAAGCCTAAGATCACCATGCGCAATGCCAAGCGTCGGCTGGAGTGGTGTAAAACCCGCCGCCATTGGACTGTGGAGCAGTGGAAACGCTTTCTCTGGAGTGATGAATCACGCTTCGCCATCTGGTAGTCCAGGTCTGGGTTTGGCGGATGCCAGGAGAACGCTACCTGCCCCAATGCACAGTGCCAACTGTGAAGTTTGGTGGAGGAGGAATAATGATATGGGGCTGTTGTTCATGGTTGGGGGCCTAGCGCCCCTTAGTTCCAGTGAAGGGAAATCTTGACGCTACAGCATACAATGACATTCTAGACGATTCTGTGTTTCCAACATTGTGGCAACAGTTTGGGAAAGGCCCTTTCCTGTTTCAGCATGACAATGCCTCTGTGCACAAAGCGAGGTCCATACAGAAATGGTTTGTCAAGATTGGTGTGGAAGAACTTGACTGGCCTGCACTACAGCCCTGACCTCAACCCCATCAAACACCTTTGGGATGAATTGGAACGCCGACTGTGAGCCAGGCCTCATCGCCCAACATCATTGCCCGACCTCACTAATGCTCTTGTGGCTGAATGGAAGCAAGTCCCTGCAGCAATGTTCCAACATCTAGCGGAAAGCCTTCCCAGAAGAGTGGAGGCTGTTATAGCAGCAAAGGGGAGACCAACTTCATATTATTGCCCATGATTATTGCCTAACATTTTTGGCAATCTAGTGTATGTACATGTAGGTTTGGTTGATTGAAGTACATGTAGGTAGGGGTGAAAAGCAGAAAGTCCAGGTAGCCATTTGATTAGCTGTTCAGCAGTCTTATGGCTTTGGGGTAGAAACTGTTCAGGAGCCTTTTGGTCTCAGACTTGGAACTCCGGTACCGCTTGCCATGCGGTATTAGAGAGAACAGTCTGTGACTTGGGTGGCTGGAGTCTTTAACAATTTTTAGGGCCTTCCTCTGACACCGCCTGGTATAGAGGTCCTGGATGACAGGGAGCTCTGCCCCAGTGATATACTGGGTCGTACGCACTACCCTCTGTATAGCCTTGTGGTCGGATGCCGAGAATATGCCATACCAAGCGGTGATGCAGCCAGTCAAGATGCTCTCAATGGTGCAGCTGTAGAAAATTTTCAGGATCTGAGGACCATGCCAAATCTTTTCAAACTCCTGAGGGGGAAGAGGCACTGTCGTGCCCTCTTCACGACTGTGTGGGTATGTGTGGACCATGTTATATCCTTAGTGATGTGGACACAGATAAACTTGAAGCTCTCGTCCCACTCGACCACTCCACTACAACCCCATCGATGTGGATGGGGGCATGCTCGCCCCTCCATTTCCTGTCATCCACGATCAGCTCCTTTGTCTTGCTGACATTGAGGGAGAGGTTGTTGTCCTGGCACCACACTGCCAGGTCTCTGACCTCCTCCCTATAGGTTGCCTTATCATCATCGGTGAACAGTCCGACCACCGTCGTGTCATCAGCAAACTTGATTATGGTGTTGGAGTTATGGGTGAACATGGGTGAACAGGGAGTACAAGAGGGGACTAAGCGCACACCCCTGATGGGCCCCCATCGTTATGGTCAGCGTGGCCGATGTGTTGTAGCCTACCCTCACCGCCTGGGTGTGGCCTCTCAGGAAGTCCAGGATCCAGAGGGAGGTGTTCGGTCCCAGGGTCCTGAGCTTGGTGATGAGCTTGGAGGGGACTATGGTGTTAATTGCTGAGCTGAAGTCAATGAACAGCATTCTTACCAAGGTTATTATAGTTATGTGATTTAATATTAGTTTTTATTTCTATTAGTCTTTAGATTTTTATTTGAAATTCAGTTTAGTTTCAGTTAGTTTTCAGACTTGATTTACTCGTTTTTATTTAGTTTCAGTTTGATAAAAACATTTCCATTTCATTTTTATATTAATTATTTTCAGTTTTAGTGTTAGGGACAGAAAGTAGACTATGTGTGGGAGGCTAGGAGCCATTTATGTGTTGTAGGCCTATAGTTTGTTTTTTTGGGATGACACTTCTTGCCACTGGGGGGGCAGTAATACATAGGGTGATGGACCAGGACCGTAGACTTGGATAGACATAACATCTCTGTATCTGTGTCATGATGGTGTCTGTGAGAGCATGGGTAGCGCCATTGAGGCCATCTCCATCTTGAAATAGCAAAAACATCAGCAATACAACACTTCTATCAGTTCACAGCCAGCGTGTGTGTGTGTGTGTTCAACCAATTATCTTCAAGAAGACTGCGTTCCAGAGAGGTGGTCGTTCAGTTTCTCAAGCCTGATAACAGTTGTCCACAGACACAAACTCTCCACGAACGCTTGTGATGCAAGGGCAGAAACTAGATTCAGTGCCACAGGCTGCAGCTTTAGATAAACAGCCATCTTTGCCTGCCAGAACTGCAGAGGTCCCTCTGTAAACATGCCCCCCTTTACCTCTTCCAGGTATTTCCGCAGCTCACACGGAGCACTTATTGCCCTGCCATGTTGACCCTCCAGCTGGACAGTGACTTTAGATTTTTTTTGGGATGCGAGGAAGCTATATTTCTGAAGCACTGTGGTCGAGATGCTTGCTGGATTCATCGTGCTGGCATCTTACTGGGGTCCTGCTGCGCCACGTCTGTACTCTCTGATTTTTTAAAGTACAAAAGACTCTGCTTCCCTCATCAGTGGCTCCATCTCTGTTGAACAAAGTGCCAGAGACACACTTGGGTCCATCAGGCAAGTTGCTGCAGGGGTTGGATTGAAGTTGGCTGCTAGATGAGTCAGTGTGCATGTAAAGTGCTCACGCAGTGACTTCAGGACGACCTGTTCCAACTGTTTTGCAACAGTAGTTGACTGCAAGTGTGCCTCAATGTTGAGAAGGCACGGCAACACATCAGACAGCAACTGGCTGTCAGTTTGGTGTGGATTGTGAACAGCTCCAGGAACTTCACAAGCTGTTCTAGCTTGGCCCAGTCACGCTCCGTACTTGCCTTCGGATTTCTTCCCTGTTCTTTTATATTTATTTGTATTACTTTTTGTATTTACCCATCCACTTCGGAGGACACATGTATTTTTGTTTTTTTACAGAATTTCTGCTACAAATCATACATACATTTTACATAGACATTTTACATATCATTTTACATATACATTTTACATACACATTTTGCAGACACATTTCACATGCATGGTACTTTCATACAGTGCCTTTGGAAAGTATTCAGACCCCTTTACTTTTTCCACATTTTGTTACATTACAGCCTAATTCTAAAATGGATTAAATAAATACAACTCCTCATCAATCTACATTCAATACCCCATAATGGCAAAGCGAAAACCATTTAAAAAACATTATTTACATAAGTATTCAGACCCTTTGCTATGAGACTCGAAATTGAGCTCAGGTGCATCCTGTTTCCATTGATCATCCTTGAGATGTTTCTACAACTTGATTGGAGTCCACCTGTGGTAAATTCAATTGAATGGACATGATTTGGAAAGGCACACACCTGTCTATGTAAGGTCCCACAGTTGACAGTGCATGTCAGAGCAAAAACCAAACCATGAGGTCGAACGAATTGTCCATAGAGCTTTGAGACAGGATTGTGTCGAGGCACAGATCTGGGGAAGGGTACCAAAACATTTCCACAGCATTGAAGGTCCCCAAGAACACAGTTGTCTCCATCATTCTTAAATGGAAGAAGTTTGGACCCACCAAGACTCTTCCTACAGCTGGCCACCCGACCAAACAGAGCAATCGGGGGAGAAGGACCTTGGTCAGGGAGGTGACCAAGAACCCAATGGTCACTCTGACAGAGCTCTAGAGTTCATCTGTGGAGATGGGAGAAACTTCCAGAAGGACAACCATCTCTGCAGCACTACACCAATCAGGCCTTTATGGTATATTAGCCAGATGGAAGCCACTCCTCAGTAAAAGGCACATGACAGCCCGCTTGGAGTTTGCCAAAAGTCACCTTAAGATTCTCAGACCATGAGAAACAAGATTCTCTGGTCTGATGAAACCAAGATTGAACTCTTTGGCCTGAATGCTAAGTGTCAAGTCTGGAGGAAACCTGGCACCATCCCTACGGTGAAGCATGGTGGTGGCAGCATCATCCTGTGGGGATGTTTTTCAGCGGCAGGGACTGGGAGACTAGTTAGGATCGAGGCAAAGATGAACGGAGCAAAGTACAGAGAGATACTTGATGAAAACCGGCTCCAGAGTGCTCAGGACCTTAGACTGGGGCGAAGGTTCACCTTCCAACAGGACAATGACCCAAAGCACACAGCCAAGACAACGCAGGAGTGGCTTCGGGGATAAGTCTCTGAATGTCCTTGAGTTGCCCAGCAAGAGCCCGGACTTGAACCCGATTGAACATCTCTGGAGAGACCTGAAAATAGCTGTGCAGCAACGCTCCCCATCCAACCTGACAGAGCTTGAGAGGATCTGCGGAGAAGAATGGGAGAAACTCCCCAAATACAGGTGTGCAAAGCTTGTAGCATCATCCTCAAGAAGACTTAATGCTGTAATCACTGCCAAAGGTGCTTCAACAAAGTACTGAGTAAAGGGTCTGAATGCTTATGTAAATGTGATATTTATGTTTTTTATTAGTAATACATTTGCAAAAATGTATAAAAACCTGTTTTCGCTTTGTCATTATGGGGTATTGTGTGTAGATTGATGAGGGGAAAAAACGATATAATCAATTTTAGAATAAGGCTGTAACGTAACAAAATGTGGAAAAAGTCAAGGGGTCTGAATACTTTCCAAAGGCACTGTATAAAGCAATCACATAACAATAATACATTACCAAACATAAGATCTTTAATCCCATTCCCACCCTTCAGCCACTCTCAGCCCATCCGACCTATCACCATAGACCACCCTCGTTTGGTTTCCATGTGCCATAGATTTTGCAATTGTGCTGTGATGTTTTACATAAATGTTGAACCTTTCTAATCGTATAGTAGCGACAGATTGTGAGCTAAAGATGAAAACCTTTCCTACGAGTATTATTATATTATTTATTGACTGACTATGGCTTTTCAAATTGCCCAACACTGCTATTTGTAAGGTTAATTTTAAGTGAATGTTGTGATTTTTTAACCATTCCTGAACCTGTGACCAGAAACAAGCTACATAGGGGCAATACTAGTTTATTCCCTGTTAGCTAGTGATAGCTAGTGATAGTGATGCGCAAGCTAGGCCTATTTGAAACATTGGCATTTACCTGCCAGATTCAGAACCTCGAAAACCTTGAAAACCCCATTTGATTCCCCCCCCCTCACAAAGTAAAACTAAACATAATTTATAATGAATTTTATTTTATTTTAGTTAGTTTTGAAGTCAAATATAATAATTTCAGTATAGTTTTAGTTTTTCAAATGTTTTTCGTTTTTATTTCAGTTTACTCAATTGTTTTTCCAATTGTAGTTTTTATTTTAGTTTCAGTTTTCGTTTACTATAATAACCTTGATTCTTACATAGATGTTCCTTTTGTCCAGGTGGGTGAGGGCAGTGTGGAATGCAATAGAGATTCCATCATCTAAGGATCTGTTGGTGCGGTATAAGAATTGGAGTGGGTCCAGGGTGTCTGGGATGATGGTGTTGATGTGAGCCATGACCAGCCTTTCAAAGCATTTCATGGCTATAGATGTGAGTGCTATGGGACGATAGTCATTTAGGTAGGTTACCTTGGTGTTCTTGAGCACAAGGAGTACAGTGGTGTGCTTGAAACAAGTTGGTATTACAGATCGGGTCAGGTATAGGTTGAAAATGTCAGTTAAGACACTTCCCAGATGGTCAGCCCATGCTCTGAGTACGCGTCCTGGTGTTCCGTCATGCCCCGCGGCCTTGCGAATGTTAACCAGTTTAAAGGTCTTACTCACATCAGCTACGGAGAGAGAGATCACACAGTCGTCCGGAACAGCTGGTGCTCTCATGCATGGTTCAGTGTTGCTTGTCTCGAAGCGAGCATAGAAGGCATTTAGCTCGTCTGGTAGGCTCGCGTCACTGGGCAGCTCGAGGCTGGGTTTCCTTTTGTAATCTGTGATAATTTGCAAGCCCTGCCATATCCGTTGAGCGTCAGAGCCGGCGTAATAGGATTCGATCTTAGTCCTGTATTGACGCTTTGCCTGTTTAATGGCTCGGCGGATGTCTTAGCGGGATTTCTTATAAGCGTCCGGATTAGTGTACCACTCCTTGGAAGTGGCAGCTCTAGCCATTAGCTCAGTGTTGCCTGTAATCCATGGCTTCTGGTTGGGGTATGTACGTATGGTCACTGTGGGGGGGACGTCATCGAAGCACTTATTATTGAAGCCGGTGACTGATGTGGTAAACTCCTCAATGTAATCGGATGAATCACGGAACATATTCCAATCTGTGATAGCGAAACAGTCATGTAGCTTCCGTCTTGAGCGCGTCACTGGTACTTCTTGTTTGAGTTTTTGCTTGTAAGCAGGAAGCAGGAGGATAGAGTTATGGTCTGATTTGCAAAAGGAGGGCCTTGTAAGCATTTCTATGTGTGGAATAAAGGTGATCTAGAGTTTTGTCACCTCTAGTTGCACAGGGGACATGCTGGTAAAAATGAGGTAAAATGGATTTCAGTTTCCCTGCATTAAAATCACTGGACACTAGAATTGCCGGCCCTGAATGTGCATTTTCTTGTTTGCTGAAGATTCCTTGTTGAGTGCGGTCTTAGTGCCAGGATTAGGGGAAGGGTTAGCTAACATGCTAAGTAGTTGCAAAGTAGCTAAAAAGTAGTAAGTAGTTGCAAAGTTGCTAATTAACTAAAATGCTAAAGTTGTCTATGATGAGATTCGAACGCGCAACCTTTGAGTTGCTGTACATTTGTGTTATACGCCCGACCAACCACCCTCCTTTTGTTTTTCCCTTAAGTAACCATACCAAACAAAACATATCATACTAATTTGAGTGTCCTGGATTTCCGTTTACTATGTTATGTCTAGTCTATGAGACCAGCCTGAACAGTCAGGTCTGGGTTTCAGGCCTTCATAACCCTGGCCTTGATTGCTTCAAACATATTTGTGTAATGTAGGAGCCCAGCATACCACTGTCTGCCTGTGAAACTATCAAAACTAATAAAGGAATTTAAATGACGAGCATTGTCTGTGATTTTTTTATCATTATTTTTGGGGCACAATCCAAACACGATCCAGACATAATGTATGTGTATCTCTATATTGTATGTTAGTATAGAGAATGGTACCTTGTGTAAAGCAGGGGGGTTGAACATGTTCTGTGTTAACATTTATGATCTTTGCACTGCATATGATATGCATGGGGACTCTGTCTGGCCCGTAAGCAAAGACATATGTGACGGTTACGGGTAGCACTGGCATGTGTGTGTGTATGTGTGTGTGTGTGTGTGTGTGTGTGTGTGTGTATGTGTGTGTGTGTGTGTGTGTGTGTGTGTGTGTGTGTGTGTGTGTGTGTGTGTGTGTGTGTGTGTGTGTGTGTGTGTGTGTGTGTGTGTGTGTGTATGTGTGTGTGTGCGTGCGTTCGTGGATAGAAAAATATTTTCTAGATCATGCACTAGCTTAAACCCCTTTATGGGAAACATGAGAACATTATGAAAGTGTACTTCTCATGAGTAATTTTACTCCAGTGTTTCTGTTGGGAATGGATACAGACTGTTTTCCCTTTCAGACCACTAGGGGTGCCAGATGGAGGATTTGGTGGACTAGAAGATTGTAGTTTAGCTACTTGTCTCCTTGTGGGGTTGAGGTGTAGATTAGGAAAATAGAGGTGTCTGTACATTCAACTAATTAATTCAGCCATTTTGTATTTGTCTATTTATCTACTTAACCAGGTCAACATCATTTTGAATATTGACCTAGCCTTTGAGAGCTGGTTCTACATTACACCATCCCAATGGGATGAAAATATTTCTGTGCCAGTCAGATTTTTTGTTGACTCTTCCTGTTCTGACTCATGTGAATGTAATGTCTAACTAAATGGTATTTGATTTATCCTGTGGCTTCAGCCTATGAACTTAGAGCTAGCCAGAGGGGTGAAGATTTAGAGGGAACACAAAGAGCTGGTCGCTTGTTGCCACATCACAGACAGAGAGAGACAGTGGGTGGGTGGCGGGGGGTGGGGGGTGTCATATGTGATTATGGACAATTTAGTTACATCCGTATGTGAATATGCTCAATATTATGGGGGGAAATGTACCACCCTTCACAGAGGAATAAAACTTGCACAAACGGAAAAACCGAGCTCAGAATGTTGTGAGAATCATTGTGTTTAATATAATGTAAATTGCAGCTTTGCTGGAGTAAACCCCTCCACAGAGTTGAAAGAATGTGTAGTGCCTCTGGGTTGCCTCTGCTTTAGCCTCTGGGCAGTGCTTTCTTTTATAGAAGAGTCCTGAGTTTTCTAACAAGGATCAAAGGGTGAATATGCATTTTATTACACAGACACATCCTTATTTCATATGTCCATATGAGGAAGGAGAGGATGGAGGGAGGGAGAGCAGGAAATAGCATGTTTAAAAAAAAATAAGGAAATCAGTGAGTCAAGTAATGCATACTAATGAAAACATTCTCCTTCTCTCACTCTCTCTCGCTCTCACACACTCTCTCTCTCCCTCTCTCTCTCTTTCTATCTGTCTCTCTTACTCACTCTCACACTCACTCACTCTGTTCCTCACATAATATCAGTCAACTCAAGTTGTCAGTTGCAAAATATATTTTTCTAATTTCAAAACATTGGTAATCGAGCAGCTCACATCAGCTCACATCCCAAACATTTCTAAAGCATAACCATGAGCTCTTTCTAAATCCATATTTCAGGAGTGGAGCTTGGTACTGGCTTCTGTTGTGACAGGGTGAATGAGTGTATTTGAACAAGGACGGCTAGGCCAACATCCTTCCCTACCAAACACACACACAAGCATTTGGTTAGTGGTTACTAACCAGAGTATGCCAACATATTTGGGAGTACAGGTTATGACAATGACTGACTTAGAGCATGCTGGTTTTGACTTCTTTTGAGGTAGACTTGGAATATTCATAAAGATTTGCAAAGCTGGAGAGGATTTCTGTCGCAATTTGACATATTGTGAAACCTGCATCAAATACCACCAGCCAGGCAAGAAAAATATTAATGCCATTGGCATCTGATATTCATTCATAATCAGGGCTTGTTTGATATTTTGTTGTTAATGGAACTGTATCTCCAACATTGATTGTCTTTCCATGATAAAGTTATGTAATAGAAATCAATGTGATTGTTGTAAACTGCATTATTCATCACATAAGGCTGGCTGCATGAGGACAACATCAGCTTTTGTTTAACTCCTTTGAAAACCTATTAATTGACTCACAGCCTGCAGTTTATTGGCAATGCCCTCTACATGACAAAGATTTCATTCACATTAATTCACCTGTCAATCATCTTATAATTGAAGAACACCCAAATGAGATAGACAGGAGACACTCAAAAATTAACGATTTACAATTTAGAGATTCAAACATGCGAGAGTAATTATCATTATTTAGGCTCTGACAGTAAACAATTTGGGAAAGATTCATACGGAATAAGCTAGCAGGAGGCTAACCAATACTGTTCAAACAATCTTGCTGATCACTGTTCTCAGACGTCACAATACATTAACAAAAAAAGACAGAGTGAAAACAGACGATTTTAATGTTGTGCCACATTGCAAAACTGTGATCTGTTTCTTATGTTGAACCCAAACTGTGGAGCAGACACATTCTTCCATTCAGGGTTATGTGTCAGTAACTCTCCCTGTGTCAAATAACACAGGAAAGGGGATACCTAGTCAGCTACACAACTGAATGTATTCAACCAAAATGTGTCTTCTGCATTTAATCACAGAGGCGCAAGGAGCTGCCTTAATCGGAATAGTTGTTGTTGGGGGTTAACTGCCTTGCTCAAGGGCAGAACAGCAGATTTGTCCACCTTGCCAGCTCGGGGATTCAAACCAGCAACCTTTCAGTTACTGGCCCAACATTCTTAACCGCTAGGCTACCTTCCGCCCCAACGTGACTATGTATGGCCCGTCAGAAATACCCATAGATATGGAAAGATGGCACAAATGTCTATTCTTTCGATGGTGTCTTCTGTTACAGCATCAGCACCGCCATTGAGGGTTATCTTCATTTTAAAGTAGTCAATGTCTTCTTCTACTTCTAGGAGTGTATTGGCAGTTCGTAAATAAACTGAAAAGGTGCACCACTACTCACTGTGCTGGAGTGTGTATAGTCTGAACAGGTATAAAGCAAAGGTTGGTAATTTACTGCCACCTGCAGTTATGGATTGTTGACCTGGATGGAATTATGTGATCCTTTCTTAACCTCCAAATGTAGTATCTTAATTTGACCCAGTTTGCTACAGCAGGAAAATAATCCTGCAGCAACAGGACATGTATGTTATTATGTGTATTAAAATGTATGGACATTTTTTGTAGAGGTTGATACATTTTTTGTTAGGGCAAATCAAGGCTGACATTTTAAAGTGGAATTTACAAACTTTAGAAGCCTTTTTAAACCTTGAATACAGTACAAGTTTGCATTTCCTGCTATGCAGGAAAATTCTCAGCAACAAAAGAGTGATCAAATGAAGATCCTATATCTGTATAGCAAGTCCCACCCAGTTGACTACTTTAAAAGCCCTCAATGGCGCTGTCCATGCTTAAGCAGAGTTTAGCAATCCATAGCCCTATTTCTATCTCTATGGAAAGAGCCTCCTCAACACACAAAAAAACATTAACTTGCAGTCTTGTCTCCATGGAGACCATCCTCCATTCGAACTCTGACATTCTGAACAGTGAAAACATGGGGATAGGTGTTGAATATGGGATAGTTGTTGAATATGTTAATTGGCAGGTAAGCTACAGGCCATCTCCATATCTGTTTACCTATTGGGAGTCATCATCAGTACAAGGAGGCAGATGGTAAGGCCTTGGATGCAGGGGAAACATAGGGAGAATTTAATAACGTTTTAAATTATTCAACATGTATTCAACCGGATAGGTTACTTTGAAATTGTTGTCTTTTTCAGGAAAGGACTTGACATGACATGATCAGAAAAACACCACAACGCTAATAGTGGGTGCAATAGATAACACAAACTGCATGAGAAGTCTGTACAATGAACAGGGAATAACTTAATCAAGCACCGCCTTGTCTGTCATAATCTATATCAACTGATGGAGGGAGAACCTGGACAGACCCAGAATGTCAGCAGCACTAAGCCTAACCAAGATCCAAAAGTAACTGCTTACTGGGTCCAAGTGTAAATAAGAATCAGAATCTGACCCCTTATCTAAAATATGATACAGAACACCATACCAGGTTCTAAATCAGATCATGGTACCCAAAACAGAACCATTGGAGCCCAATATCTAACACAGAACTGCCATGGTTTTCAGGATGGAAGAAACACATAATGTCATACACACGCTCACGATCACACACAGACAGACACTAGCATCAAAGTTAACCAAAGGTCAAGGAAAAAAACCTCCACTAACTATTCCAATGGGCTCTGGGCCAATATAAGTCAGCAAATGCCTCTTTCTCTTTGGCCTTTAGCCAATCTGTCCCATGATCCTTCACTATTTGATGTTTAGAAAAACAGATTGTCTCTTTTTGAAAAACATCTTGGTCTGTTGTATCTCACTCATCTCAAGACAAAGAGTTAAGATTTCAATGATCACTATCTATTAATATTGAAAAAAAACACTTGCTTCAGTTGCGCTTAAAGAGAGAGTGTGTGTTTGTGTGCATGTGAGTGTGTGCGCATTTCTTCATACATTTATGTGTGCACAAGTGTTTATCAGAGTGTGCGTGCGTGCATGCGCTCGTGTTTGTGTGTATTTTTGTCCCCTTGGCAACCTCTGGCTGTGTTACCTTAAATGCTCCATTGTTGTGCTGCTGATGACAGCCTTATGAAAATGAGATTAATAGCAAATTACAAACACAGCACATTAGCAAGTGATGGCTCACATTTCTTTACCACTCTACCCTTCGACATCACAGAAAAAAATTGAGGGATACTTGAAATTGATAAACCTCCTTCCTCATATTGACTTATGAAATAAGGATGTGTCTGTGTAATAAAATGCATATTCACCACTTTGATCCTTGTTACAAAACTCAGGACATTTTTATCGGAAACACACTGAGAAAATACTGGCAGTACTTCTGTATTTTAAAAGTTATATATCTTGATTGCTGACACGCAAAACATTTTGGGACTATATCAACAATGGACTAATGAACAAATACCAAAAGATAGTTTTTGGGTGGAATTTTCCTTTAACCTTAACCACACTTCTAGTCGTATGCCTAACCCTATCCTTAAATTAAACAATCTTTTTTTTTTTCATGAATTTTTACGATATAGACCATTTTGACTGTGGCTGTGGTAACTAGTGACAACCAAACTTTTCTCAGTGTAAACCACCCCCTTTTCATCAAAATTGTTCTAACTAACTAAAACAATCAAGCTGCATAATACATCATTGTTAGGTTCAGTTTGATAATATGCACCTGCTCATTAGTTAGCTAGCTAGCTAGCATTAGCGTCCTAACTGAGCCAGGCAGTCACAAACACTTCATATCAAACGAATGGGGTGGTAAGTGCAGCACACAGCACACAGCACTAAATGCTTTACCAAGCTAGCTATCTGGCAAAATGATGAAGAAATCATTTAATTCACTCTCCATTATTCCATGCTGCCAATGCCAGTTCGCTTTAGCCAACATTAGCTAAACGGTTAACATCGCCATTTACCACAACATAGCTAGCTAGCTACTCCACCAACTCTTGACAGCTGACAGGCAGCTGCTTCGTTCAAAAATGAATCCATTGTGTTGCTAGCTACGCTAGTTATCTAGTTTTGGCCATCTGGTTAGTATCAACAAGGGCTTACTACAAATTCTAGTTAGCTAGCAACAACATTAGCGCAGCTTGCTTGTAGGCTTACATTAGCTACAGCCAGCACAAGCCAAACAAGCTACTGCCACCTTGTAGCCTGGAGTATTTACACAAAGCAAATCGGAGGTAAAACTGTTCTAGGTGAACAACAAAAAGTTAACTGCCGACAATGGGCAGAGGTGCTAAGTACCTATCGGCAGTCAGATTTCTCTGTGTATCTGACCCTTAACAAAATCAATGGTGGCCCTGTGTGCCTGGTTGGTATTCGGCCATGATTACTACAAATTTAGATAACTAACTTACCAATCAAAAAATGTTCAACTGACATGGCTAATTGAGTGACTGTCAGTGACTGACAAAACAAGAGAAAAACTGCTGATGCACAACCAAATTTAAAACTTGCATCTTGTGTATTCTACTATTCGAACTCTCAACAGTAAGTTTGTTTGGTTTGAAGCCATTTGAAACAGTCCTTGAGCTACTGTATTCCCATAAATAGAATGTGTGGGCCAAAGTGTGGTCAGACAGCAGGTTGAACTGAACCACTCACCCTCAACTTTTCCAGAATGTTCCCCCTGAGAACGACTTGAGATTTCTCCTGAACAGATTTTCCTATGAACCTCATGAAACCTACATTACAAATGAGAAAACCTTTTTCCACATTGAGAAAAAGAGAGATAATGTGATGTGTGTGTGTGTGTGTAAGCACACGTGTGTGCTTGTGTGCATGCATTTTCTGGGTCAAGACTGTGGGGTCTGATAGTTATTGGGAAATAGTGGATGGGGTCTGCATGCTATGAAACCCAGACCCCATCCATAACTCAAGCCAAGTTCTTGATTATGCATTATCATGAAAAGACCAATGTAAGCTATCTGTAACAATGGATTCCCGGCCTAAAGAAAAGACAAAAAGATAATTGACCTGCTTGTGCAGATGACTCTGTAATCTGACTCTAGTCCTGCTCTTAACCCTGTGAGCCAAGCAGCCAAACAGGAAGTGTGACAGTACGCGTTAGCAGATTTATCTTCTTAACATTTACTGTGCCCTGAACCAGGGCCAGGGCTTAGTGCTGTTGGGGCTCTCTGTTCTCAACCCTTAGTCCCATGTGGCTCAGTTGGTAGAGCATGGCGCTTGCAAGAAAATGTATGCACTCACTACTGTAAGTTGCTCTGGATAAGAGCGTCTGCTAAATTACTTAAATGTAATGATCCATGATCAGCTGTTCCTGCCTTAGTCAGAAACCCTGGGTCAGTTTATTAAGAGCAAAAAGTAACCCCCAGGTAAAGTCCAGACAAGACCTTCACTTGCTGGGAAGTCTTGAAATAATTAAAGGTACGAATTTGATATTGTGCCTGAAGTGGAAGACTGTCTGCAGTGTAACTCATCTCTCCAGTGTGAAACTTGGCATGTCAATCATAGGGTTACATTTTTTACATTTTAGTCATCTAGCATACACTCTTATCCAGAGCAACTTTAGTGCATTCATCTTAAGATAGTAAGTACATTTTTCCTCAATAAAGTAGCTATCAGCAAAGTCAGTGCTAGTTGGGGGGGGGGGGGGGGGGGGAGCCAGTGGAGTGTGTGACTGGAAGCCAGTGGAGTGTGCGGAGGTGTGGGGTGACATGGGAAAACTTGGGAAGGTTGAACACCAGGCGGGCTGGTTAAGTTGTAGGGATTTGATGGCACAAGCGGGGAGCCCAGCCAACAGTGAGTTGCAGTAGCCCAGACGGGATATTACAAGTGCCTGGATTAGGACCTGCGCCCCTTCCTGCATGCTTATTTTGCATGTGTTTCCAGGTTAGAGAGGATTACAGGTGTCATGACAACATATAATTAGAACCATTCGAAATGGTACACCCAAAATGGCCACCAGTCCCACCACCAAAGAATATGTTGCTTTCAGTGGGAATGTCCATTCTACTGGTTCTAGTTCTATGTATGACCCTACTTTGATGACGCTGGGTGGTGACCTTAGACGTAACGGGGTCGTAGGTCATAGGGCACTTGGTCAGCCCATGACTTTGAGATTAATGCTAACGGAATGTGACGGCACTGAGAGGCTTAGATTACCAAGGGCATGGGATTACCGACCGCTATACCACCACGGCCAACGAAAAGTAATGACTTGGCACAACAAATAAATGTGACACAACGAAAGTGGAGGAGCTAGAGAAGTGTAGGAATACGGATTGGATAAAATCTTTACCGTCATAGGCTGTTGGTGAAATGCTTCTGTGCAAATCTGAGATTGTCTCAGTCTGGTTTGAAACAAAACTGTTTTACATACGAACCACCATGAGACGCAAAGCAACTGTAAGCTTGTAAAAGAGCCTGTAATTGGGTTTCTCACAAGTGGAATTACACCGGGCTAGGACACCGCTAACGCATTACTCCTGTGTAATTGACTAATAATGGGTTTTTTACGGGTTGAGTTTGGTTGGGAAGGTTAGATCACTCCCTATTAGAGCCTATTCACTGCTGAGTCTGTGGTCAAACTAATTGTACAGTAAACTGAACTCCCTAACCACAACATTGGGTTTTATGGATCTAACAGGCTAATGGCCACTGGCTTTGAGAAGGAAGCACACTATTGCTTATGAGAACCATTCGACCTCAAAGTCAAAATATTGAACAGTACTGTCTGTATGTAATCGTGACGTTTGAAAGTTGTTGTCTCCTGTTGAGGTAATTTGTGACCTGGAACATACACAATGGGTGGCAGACAATTTTTACAATTACAAATGGGGTGATTGCCCATGTTGCCCGTGTTAAGTGCACTTTAATTTCCCTTACCTTCATAATTACTCAGAGACCACACCATAGAGTTCACCTCCCATCGTAGCACCTTTATACAAATAGTTTTTTAAAATAATTGGATTTGGGTTGAGAGAGGAGAGGGAGAGGGAGGAGGAGAGGGAGAGGAGAGGGAGAGGGAGAGGGAGAGGAGAGGGAGAGGGAGAGGAGAGGGAGAAGGAGAGAGGGAGAGAGCGATAGGGGGGTAGAGAGAGAGGGAGGAGAGAGAGAGGGGTGGAGAGAGAGAGAGGGAGAGAGAGAGAGAAGAGAGAGAGAGAGAGAGAGAGAGAGAGAGGAGAGAGAGAGAGAGAGAGAGAGAGAGAGAGAGAGAGAGAGAGAGAGAGAGAGAGAGAGAGAGAGAGAAAAAAAGAAGAGAGAGAGAGAGAGAGAGAGAGAGAGAGAGAGAGAGAGAGAGAGAGAGAGAGAGAGAGAGAGAGAGAGAGAGAGAGAGAGAGAGAGAGAGAGAGAGAGAGAGAGAGAGAGAGAGAGAGAGAGAGAGGGATTGAAGAGGGAGGGTGAGAGAGATTCTTTATTTCCAACCATCTGGGTATATCTGGCTGAGCCCTGAGAGAGGGTGTGGCTGTATGTCCTTACTGAGAGGTAATTTGGGGACACCATGCTGTGTGTGTGTGTGTATGTGTGTGTGTGTGTGTGTGTGTGTGTGCTTTGGGCTTAGTGAGACTATCATTTGTTTTTCAACAGAACAATGACCCAACACACCTCCAGGCTGTGTAAGGGCTATTTTACCAAGAAGGAGAGTGATGGAGTGCTGCATCAGATGACCTGGCCTCCACGATCCCCCAATCCTCAACCCAATTGAGATGGTTTGGGATGAGTCGGACGGCAGAGTGAAGGAAAAACAGCCAACAAGTGCTCAGCATATGTGGGAACTCCTTCAAGACTGTTGGAAAAGCATTCCAAGTGAATCTGGTTGAGAGAATGCCAAGAGTGTGCAAAGCTGTCACCAAGGCAAAGGGTGGCTATTTGGTTACTACATGATTCCATATGTGTTATGTCATGGTTTTGATGTCGTCACTATTATTCTACAATGTAGAAAATATTAAAAATAAAGAAAAACCCTTGAATGAGTAGGTGTGTCCAAACTTTTGACTGGTACTGTATATATTAACTAAATCCATTATGCCGTCTCAGCAATTTCATATCAAGGCATATCAACTGTGTACTTGTCATGAAACTTTGAAATAAAGCAGGACTCAACATAGGGAAATAGGCTAGTGATTACAGTGATTTACTGCTCCTTAGAGAATTATTTTAAGTGGCGCAAACATGTACACACTGCCCCAGCATTGAGAAGGTACACATACACACACATTTCCATTGAGAATAGTATACATACACACACTCAACCAAATCCCCCTAAACCTGTAATTTCCTGGCTGCATGTGCTGAAAAAGAGGCTTGGCTCAAACAGAACACATCTTTAGTGAGTTACCTTCAGCCTTATTCCTGTGAGCGCTATCATTCTCTCAGCCTCCTCGCAGCTTCATTAACTCTCCCAGACACAACATGACCATGGACACACAACCACCACTAAACAACCCAGGGTGTGCGAGCGTGGGTGTGTGTGGGTGTGTTAAAAAGATATGGTTTATCCCAGCTGTTGAGTAGAGCCTGAGAAAAGTGGTGTCTCCCAGAAGACTGTAAAGTGTTTAATGATTATGTTTTTGTCCAGTAGTCAGTAATGTGTGCATGAAAAAATTGTTTGTCCCAGGTGCCCCCCACAATAAATGTGCCCTTCAGTGGAAAATTCCCTGTGTTGTAACCACCATTTCATAAAGTCTCCAAATGCTGGTTTGAGTGATCGCCTGCTTAGCAACCAAGACACAACAGGGCAACACTCAAGTCTCTCTGTATGACCCACTACACAGAGCATACATAACAGCTTTATGATCAGGATATTGAGAGCTTATGAAGTGTTCACTAACTAATACCAGGCTTCATTATAGGCCACCAGATGACCATTGTTATGTATCCTGTATTACATAATAACAACGGGAAGTCGTTATGGCAAATGTTCCACGAAACACAATAGATCACATACAGGTATAGGATCTTAATTTGATCACTCTAGTTGCTGAAAATGTTCCTGTACCGAGGAAAAAGCAGATGAGCTTTGTGATTTACATAAATTCACTGAAAACCCACACTAACACACGGTTATATTAACAGTATTGCACTTTTCATGTAGCCTACTTTTGACCAGCTAATAGCCTAACCACCGATCAAGCAACATTATTGACTAAAATACTGTTGCTGCAGGATTATTTTGTGACAATATAGGTCAAATTAAGATCCTACATCTGTAGACTGTGCTGTTCTGACTTGACATTTTTAACTGGGGTTGCTTCTCCTTTTACTAATGGCTAGTTTCACTCTTCACTCTTGTTATGTAATGCAACTGATGTCTGTTGTCAAGAATTCACCAAGATATATAATGTACATACATGCTCAACATCAGATGAAGTTTATTTTCCAATCTGGCAGTTTGGAATGCTCTGCACACCTTACATACATATTCAGGCATGACAAGACAGAGGAGAAGCCATCACACACACACACACACACACACACACACACACACACACACACACACACACACACACACACACACATACAGGCTCTCTCTTAGCTACCAGGCTCTGTTTCTGTTTCTGTCCTTTGTTTACCCACTTCGCCACTACTGTGCAGTTCTATGCGGCAGCCAGAATAGACATTCGGTAGACATAGCCTTAACACTGATACAGGGTCAGGATTGAGATTAGGGTAGATTAAGTATTTCAGATATCTACAGTTATTCTGTAATGATTAATTGCTCTTGCTTTGACTAAAACCGACTAATAGTTTTGGGCCTACATTTACGCTCTCTGAACTTGATGCACCCACTGGATAAATGCACTTCCAAAATATCCCTGAAATACCTGGACTCTGAACAGCTCTACATTTCAGTGAACCCTGAGACAGGACATACACCAGTGAATATTTACATTAGCCATACAAACTACAGTTGAAGTCGGAAGTTTACATACACCTTAGCCAAATACATTTTAACTCTGTTTTTCACAATTCCTGACATTTAATCCTAGTAAGAATTCCCTGTCTTAGGTCAGTTAGGATTACCACTTTATTTTAAGAATGTGAAATGTCAGAATAATAGTAGAGATAATTATTTATTTCAGCTTTTATTTCTTTCATCACATTCCCAGTGTATCAGAAGTTTACATACACTCAATTAGTATTTGGTAGCATTGCCTTTAAATTGTTTAACTTGGGTCAAACGTTTCGGGTAGCCTTCCATAAGCTTCCCACAATAAGTTGGGTGAATTTTGGCCCATTCCTCCTGACAGAGCTGGTGTAACTGAGTCAGGTTTGTAGGCCTCCTTGCTCGCACACGCTTTTCAGTTCTGCCCACAAATTTTCTATAGGATTGAGGTCAGGGCTTTGTGATGGCCACTCCAATACCTTGACTTTGTTGTCCTTAAGCCATTTTGCCACAACTTTGGAAGTATGCTTGGGGTCATTGTCCATTTGGAAGACCCATTTGCGACCAAGCTTTAACTTCCTGACTGATGTCTTGAGATGTTGCTTCAATATATCCACATAATTTTCCTTCCTTATGATGCCATTCATTTTGTGAAGTGCACCAGTCCCTCCTGCAGCAAAGCACCCACACAGCATGATGCTGCCCCCCCCCCCCCCCCCCTCCCCCGTGCCTCACGGTTGGGATGGTGTTCTTCGGCTTGCAAGCTGCCCCCTTTTTCCTCCAAACATAACAATGGTCATTATGGCCAAACAGTTATATTTTTGTTTCATCAGACCAGAGGACATTTCTCCAAAAAGTATGATCTTTGTCCCCATGTGCAGTTGCAAACCGTAGTCTGGCTTTTCTATGGCGGTTTTGGAGCAGTGGCTTCTTCCTTGCTGAGCGGCCTTTCAGGTTATGTCGATATTGGACTCGTTTTACTGTGGATTTAGATACTTTTGTACCTGTTTCCTCCAGCATCTTCACAAGGTCCTTTGCTGTAGTTCTGGGATTGATTTGCACTTTTTCGCACCAAAGTACGTTCATCTCTAGAAGACAGAACGCGTCTCCTTCCTGAGCGGTATGACGGCTGCGTGGTCCCATGGTGTTTATACTTGCGTACTATTTTTTGTACGGATGAACGCGGTACCTTCAGGCGTTTGGAAATTGCTCCCAAGGATGAACCAGACTTGTGGAGGTCTACAATTTTTTTTTTCTGAGGTCTTGGCTGATTTCTTTTGATTTTCCCATGATGTCAAGCAAAGAGGCACTGAGTTTGAAGGTAGGCCTTGAAATACATCCACAGGTACTCCTCCAATTGACTCAAATGATGTCAATTAGCCTATCAGAAGCTTCTAAAGCCATGACATCGTTTTCTGGAATTTTCCAAGCTGTTTAAAAGCACAGTCAACTTAGTGTATGTGTGACGTTCTGGCTCCGGGACTCTTAGTAGTGAGCCAGGGTTGTCATTTTCGTTTGGGTGTAGTTCTATGTGGGATCTAGTTGTTTCATTTCTATGTTTGGTTTTGAGGTTGATTTAGTCATATGACTCCCAATCGGAGGTAACGAGTGTCAGCTGTCGGCTCGTTATCTCTGATTGGGAGCCATATTTATACTGTGTGGTTTCACCTTGGTTTTGGGGGTTTTTGTTCCATTGTTCTGTCAGTGTCACAGAGGACTTCACTATCGTCATTTGTTGTTTTTTTGTGGTTGCTTTATTAAATAAAGTCATCATGTTCACTCCACGCGCTGCGTATTGGTCCGCTTCTTCAGACGATCGTGACAGTATGTAAACTTCTGACCCACTGGAATTGTGATACAGTGAATTATAAGTGAAATAATCTGTCTGTAAACAATTGTTGGAAAAATTACTTGTGTCATGCACAAAGTAGATGTCCTAACCGACTTGCCAAAACTATAGTTAGTTAACAAGAAAGTTGTGGAGTGGTTGAAAAACAAGTTTTAATGACTCCAACCTAAGTGTATGTAAACTTCCGATTTCAACTGTACACCCATTAGGATCCCATAGTACTTAATGAAGCAGACTTATTCAGCTCACTATCTGCTGCTCTCCCCAGTCTGCAGACCTCCCAGTAGGCATTTGAATAGGTTCCACAGTGCGGTTGCCATGGGTTACGGGAGCGCAGGCTTATAGTCATGAACCACCTGAATATGGGATACCTGCCAGGCCTCCTACACATACGCCACATTCTGGATACGCCAAGCACCACCGCTGCCAAGACCACAGGCCAACAAGTGTGTGTGTGGGGCGGGGGCATCCTCCTATATCTCCTCCCACCAGCCTCCTCTGGTGTGTGTGTGTTCTTAGAGCCCAAACACTGCAGCCTGTGTGTAGTTTATGAGAATGTGTGTTTGTTTGGGTTGGCAGCGATGCTGAGGCAGAGGCAGTCATGAAGGTTGTATATGGTCAACTGACAGTGAGAGCAGGTGGATCTGTGGAAG
Source organism: Coregonus lavaretus (assembly GCF_964263955.1). Lineage (NCBI taxonomy): Eukaryota > Metazoa > Chordata > Actinopteri > Salmoniformes > Salmonidae > Coregonus > Coregonus lavaretus. Next base: position 20,998,507 of record NC_140020.1, read on the forward strand.
TTTTCCTTCCTTACTCTCTCTCACACTTTCTTTCTTTCATATCTCTATCTCACTTCCTACCTCTCCCCCTCTCTCTCTCTCTCTCTCTCACTCACTCACTCACTTTCACACCTGACTGGGGCATGGCCAGGTCTACATCTCTTTAATTAAGAAACATACACAAAAACACATGCACACGCACATTCACACATACACATACACAGTGCTGTAGAGTCCTGCTGATGGCTCTTGTGCTTGACCCAGTTAACATACGTGTACATCATAGAAGGTAGCCTAGCAGTTAAGAGTGTTGGGCCAGTAACCAAAAGGTTGCTGGATTGAATCCATGAGCTGGCAAGGTGTAAAATCTGCCATTCTGCCTTTAAGCAAGGCAGTTAACTCCCAACAACAACTGCTTCCTGAGTGGCGATGACGTCGATTAAAGGCAGCCCCCCACACCTCTCTGATTCAGAGGGGTTGGGTTAATTGCAGAAGACACATTTCGGTTGAATGCATTCAGTTGTGCAACTGACTAGGTTTTCCCTTCCCTGAGGGGAAATGAGCGAGATTTGTTCCTCAGGGTCACCACGTAGCACAGAAACACTGTGACCCTTCCAAGAGCTGCTTCCTCTTCCTCTCCTCTGCTCACCCACCTTTACAGAAGGTGGTGCAGTGTGTGTACCGCTCAAATACTGCTTTATTTTCTATCTACAAGCCATCAGACTGCTGAACACTTGAATTGGACTGATCACCTGTACTGACTCTCTGCACCTTAGCACACATGCACTCATCCACACACACACACAGATATACACTCATCCACACACACACACATACAGTCATGCTACACACACACATCACACATACCAGACTCTTATTATTATTGCTAAATAGAGCACAATTTAAACACTTGTCCCTCAACAACCCGTTCCCCAAAACATGTGTAAATATTGTACTATAAATTGTGCCTTCCTGTATTATACTTATGCTAAAATATTTATTATATTCTACTGAGTCATCTACTTTATGTTCTTATTCTTATCTTTTATTATTTATTATTGTTGTTGCATTGTCAAGAAGGAACTTGTAAGTAAGCATTTCGTTGGATGGTGTATACCATGTTAATCTTGTACATACGACTAATAAAACTTGAAACTAGTAAAAAGCTCAGTTATTCTCAAAAGGCACAAGCTGTGTGTGTGTGTCATGTGCATATGTTAGATGTGTCACATTATATCACCGTAAAATTGAAGACAGGAACAGGTACAGTACACATGTTATGTAATATTTTCCCCTCCCTCAAATAGTGACTGAAGCAGGGCCTTGGATGCGGTTTGGAGAGGACCCTCCAGTTGGAACAGTGACATCACTAATGGAAAAGTACAAAATAACAGACAGAGGTATAGAAATGAGTGTGAAAAGACAGAGGAAGAATTTTCTGCCTTTGGAACAGGGCTGGACTACCACATTTTGGGCCCAGTGGCACCTACCTACAGCGGGGGCCCCAAACCCAAAATAATACAAATTCAAATGTATTTTGGGAAAATAGTTTTTTGGGGGAAAACAGCTAACTTCCTGCATTTCAACACATTGGGCAGAGAAAATGTGCAGTTTTCTAATGCTATTCTACAAAATTTTTCATGAGGCTGAGAGAAAATGTTGCGGTTTTAAAGCTAATTTCCTGCAATTCTACACATTTTGCCATAGGGCAGAGAGAAAAATGTGCTGTTTTATAGCTCATCTCATGATATCTTCACATTTTGCCATGAGGATGATAGGCCTACAGAAACTATCTGCTGCAACCAAATACTGTACAACCCAGCTGTACTCGTTGAGTATCTAATGATGGTGTGACACTTCCACCTAGTGACCAATTCAAAATATAGAGCAAAGTTGACCGACTCAGTGGATATAGAACACACTCTAAAGACAGATGGCTAATAGATTGACCCCCTATGCCGGGACATTGGCACATTCCCAAAAGCTACTTGCAGCCGCAGACCTATAGCCTACAATAGCAACACACGTGTTGTATAAACTCTAATTTAGGCTACCCAAGTTGAAACATGGGAGCAATGAAGGAATCACTAGGCTATGTCTGATAGAAAATGCCTCATAGCCTAGGGCCTACTCATAGTATGAATTGAAGCCAAAGCTGCATTGACAACACTCAATGAATTGTATTTTGGACATATAGCATGACCTACTAATGGGTGTTATCAAGGCCCAAAATGTATAATTGCAACAAATGCACTTATCCATGAGGTTTCCTCACACATCGATGCATAACAGCAGAGGCACCCATATGTCAAGCGCTTTCAAAGACTCCCCGCCTTTTCCTTTCGAGTGGCTGAATACGGGGACACGGTGGATGTTGATTATCTCTATCATACAAAGGGGCCATTGGTCTGTTCAGTCAGTACAGCCGCCACTGTAGTGCAATACCCGCATGCGCAGTGCCATCTGGCTGTTCGGATATCCTATAGATCTTAAGCGATGTGCTTGAGAAGCCAGCACGGACCTCATGCATGATTTCTTTGGGATACATTTCCGCTTGCCTTTTGCGTTTTTGCCAAATTTGGGGTTGATGTCTAATTGTCCATATAGCAGTGTTGGAGATCATCGCCTATAACGGCAGAATACGGTCATTTAAAGGCGTTGGCCATCACATTGCACCGGATGTCAGTACACGCACCTAAATCTCGAGAAGGTATGTAGATATGCCTTTTTCTCCATAATGAAATTGTTAATACAGAAATGCAAAATTGTGTGCTTAGGCTATCATTCTTTACATAGGTTATTTTGTAAACAAATTAGTGCACAGCCTTGGAAAGTGTAGGCTTAGTCCTTTTTCATTAGTCATGAGCTGCTTTGAGGAATTGAACCGTTCGTTACCTTCTCTTGCGTTCGTTTTCTTTAAGCCTATCTGCCATCACTTCTGGCTGAATTCATATCACCATAGTTATGCATTTTTCGAAGACAATTAACTCAGACAATGATTAGACAATTTCATCACGTATTCACCCTTACTCTCTCCCGCTGCTCTCTCTTCCTAAGAAGCAGTGAACTTATATTATGTGAGCATGCATGACAGATGGCAATAATGTAGCCAGACAGTAGCCTACATAGACTCAGTGGAAGTTAACTTGCAGTAGAACGTTGTTAGAATATGATGGGTGGCATATAGGAAGGGACTGGATGCAGCCTATAAAATGTGTCTATAAAGTGTTTAGAGACTATTTTAATAATATTTTCTCTATATGCTTTTGTATAAACTGTTAACCACATACTTTTCCCTGTTCAGTGAACCACTCTTTGAAAATCCCCCATGCGCCATGTGTGAGCGCAAATAAGAGGCTAGTTCATAGGTGCAAGTTTCGTTTTAAGCGATGCCCCTGTGAATGTGGGTCGCCCGGCGTTTGGATTTACATCTAAGCTCGTAGAGCAATTGGATTTAAGCCTCTTGACCGCACCGCTCAAAACCTGCTGACACACGCGCCCCGTGTCTTTGTGTGCTCTCATGCCCGTTTCCACGGGCGACCGGGCCTATTCACCCTTTGCATTTTTTTTCTTTCTCCCCATCCTCCCATTTCCTCTTCCGTTGTGAAAACGAAACTAAACCCCATTGTCAGTGAATGTGTTTTTTTTTCAGGGTCCCCCAAACTGCCCACATTGACTCGGTACCGGTACCCCCTGGATATAGCCTCATTATTGTTATTGTATTGTGTTACTTTTTTATTTTTTTACTTTAGTTTATTTAGTAAATATTTTCTTAACTCTATTTTCTTAAAACTGCATTGTTGGTTAAGGGCTTGTAAGTAAGGCCATTTCACTGTAAGGTCTACACCTGTTGTATTGTGCATATGTGACAAATACAGTAGAGACCAAAGGAATTTCCAGAGTTAGCCATCCCTGAGACAGGGTGTGGTAACTCGTATGTCTAAAGTTTAGTAAAAATGATAGTTACAAGGGGACCTTTTGTAAAAGGGCATTATAAATGAAAACATCACAATGTACACTACATGGCCAAAAGTATGTGGACACCTGCTCGTCGAACATCTCATTCCAAAATCATGAGCATTAATATGGAGCTGGTCCCCACTTTGCTGCTACAACAGCCTCCACTCTTCTGGGAAGGCTTTCCAGCAATGTTGGAACATTGCTGTAGGGACTTGCTTCCATTCAGCCACAAGAGCATTAGTGAGGTCGGGCACTGATGTTGGACGATTAGGCCTGGCTCGCAGTCGGTGTTCCAATTCATCCCAAAGGTGTTCGATGGGGTTGAGATCAGGGCTCTGTGCAGGCCAGTCAAGTTCTTCCATAACGATCTCGACAAACCATTTCTGTATGGACCTCACTTTGTGCATGGTGGCATTGTCATGCTGAAACAGGAAAGGGCCTTCCCCAAACTGTTGCCACAAAGTTGGATGCACAGAATCGTCTAGAATGTCATTGTTTATTGGAACTAAGGGGCCTAGCCCTAACCATGAAAAACAGCCCCAGACCATTATTCCTCCGCCACCAAATTTTACAGTTGGCACTATGCATTGGGGCAGGTAGCGTTGTCCTGGCCTCCACCAAACTCAGATTCGTCCGTCGGACTGCCAGATGGTGAAGCGTCATTCATCACTCCAGAGAATGCGTTTCCACTGCTCCAGAGTCCAATGGCGGCAAGCTTTACTCCACTCCAGCCGACGCTTAGCATTGCGCATGGTGATCTTAGGCTTGTGTGCGGCTGCTCGGCCATGGAAACCCATTTCATGACGCTCCCGACGAACAGTTCTTGTGCTGACGTTGCTTCCAGAGGCAGTTTGGAAATCGGTAGTGAGTATTGCAACCGAGGACAGACAATTTTTACACGCTACGCGCTTCAGCACTCAGCGGTCTCGTTCTGTGAGCTTGTGGCTGAGCCGTTGTTGCTCCTAGACGTTTCCACTTAACAGTAACAGCACTTACAGTTGACTGGGGCAGATCTAGCAGAGCAGAAATGTTATGAACTAACTTGTTGAAAAGGTGGCATCCTATGACGGTGTCACGTTGAAAGTCACTGAGCTCTTCAGTAAGCCCATTCTACTGCCAATGTTTGTCTATTGGAGATTGCATGGCTGTGTGCTCGATTTTATACACCTGTCAGCAACAGGTGTGGGTGAAAGAGCCGAATCCGCTAATTTGTATATACAGTTGAAGTCGGAAGTTTACATACACCTTAGCCAAATACATTTAAACTCAGTTTTTCACAATTCCTGACATTTAATCCTAGTAAAAATTCCCTGTCTTAGGTCAGTTAGGATTACCACTTTATTTTAAGAATGTGAAATGTCAGAATAATAGTAGAGAGAATTATTTATTTCAGCTTTTGTTTCTTTCATCACATTCCCAGTGGGTCAGAAGTTTACATACACTCAATTAGTATTTGGTAGCATTGCCTTTAAATTGTTTAACTTGGGTCAAACGTTTCGGGTAGCCTTCCACAAGCTTCCCACAATAAGTTGGGTGAATTTTGTCCCATTCCTCCTGACAGAGCTGATGTAACTGAGTCAGATTTGTAGGCCTCCTTGCTCGCACACGCTTTTCAGTTCTGCCCACAAATGTTCTATAGGATTGAGGTCAGGGCTTTGTGATGGCCACTTCAATACTTTGACTTTGTTGTCCTTAAGCCATTTTGCCACAACTTTGGAAGTATGCTTGGGGTCATTTGGAAGACCATTTGCGACCAAGCTTTAACTTCCTGACTGATGTCTTGAGATGTTGCTTCAATATATCCACATAATTTTCCTTCCTCATGATGCCATCTATTTTGTGAAGTGCACCAGTCCCTCCTGCAGCAAAGCACCCCCACAGCATGATGCTGCCACCCCCGTGCTTCACGGTTGGGATTTCTCCAAAAAGTACAATCTTTGTCCCCATGTGCAGTTGCAAACCGTAGTCTGGCTTTTTTATGGCGGTTTTGGAGCAGTGGCTTCTTCCATGCTGAGCGGCCTTTCAGGTTATGTCGATAGAGGACTCGTTTTACTGTGGATATAGATACTTTTGTACCTGTTTCCTCCAGCATCTTCACAAGGTCCTTTGCTGTTGTTCTGGCATCTTCACAAGGACCTTTGCTGTTGTTCTGGGATTGATTTGCACTTTTCGCACCAAAGTACGTTCATCTCTAGGAGACAGAACGCGTCTCCTTCCTGAGCGGTATGACGGCTGCGTGGTCCCATAGTTTTTATACTTGCGTACTGTTGTTTGTACAGATGAATGTGGTACCTTCAGGCGTTTGGAAATTGCTCCCAAGGATCTTTTGATTTTCCCATGATGTCAAGCAAAGATGCACTGAGTTTGAAGGTAGGGCTTGAAATACATCCACAGGTACTCCTCCAATTGACTCAAATGATGTCAATTAGCCTATCAGAAGCTTCTAAAGCCATGACATCATTTTCTGGAATTTTCCAAGCTGTTTAAAGGCACAGTCAACTTAGTGTATGTAAACTTCTGACCCACTGGAATTTTCATAAAGTGAATTATAAGTGAAATAATCTGTCTGTAAAAAATTGTTGGAAAATTACTTGTGTCATGCACAAAGTAGATGTCCTAACCGACTTATCAAAACTATAAGTTTGTTAACAAGAAATTTGTGAAGTGGTTGAAAAACGAGTTTGAATGACTCCAACCTACGTGTATGTAAACTTCCGACTTCAACTGTATAGTGTATCAGCCTACATGACATCAAAGAGGGTCAACCAACTTTCTGGTAGAGAATGCAGTGATGAGTACTAAAAGTATCTTACTTATGTACTGTATGTTGTTCTCTATGATCTTTTATACATCAACTCAAATAAGGCTTTTTAAATCAGTTTTTATAGGAACAAAAATATAAACGCAACATGCAACATTAGGCCCTAATCTATGGATTTCACATGACTGGGAATACAGATATGTATCTGTTGGTTACAGATACCTTTAAAAAATGGGCCTCACAATGGGCATCAGGATCTGAACATTCAATTCTCTGCTAACAGCTCTGGTGGACATTCCTGCAGTCAGGATGCCAATTGCACGCTCCCTCAAAACTTGACACAATCTGTGGCATTGTGTTGTGTGGGCGGCAGGTAGCGTAGTGGTTAAGAGCGTTGTGCCAGTAACCGAAAGGTCGCTGGTTCTAATCCCCGAGCTGACTAGGTGAAAAACCTGTCGATGTGCCCTTGAGCAAGGCACTTAACCCTAATTGCTCTGGATAAGAGCGTCTGCTAAATGACCAAATTATTATTATTTATTTGTGTGACAAAACTGTACATTTTAGAGTGGCCGTTCATTGTCCCCAGCACAAGGTGCACCTGTGTAGTGATCATGCTCTTTAATCAGCTTCTTGATATGCCTCACCTGTCAGGTGGATGGATTATCTTGGCAAAGGAGAAATGCTCACTAACAGGGATGTAAAAAATGTGTGCACAAAATTTGAGAGAAATAAGCTTTTTGTGCATATGGAACATTTCTGGGATCTTTTATTTCAGCTCATGAAACATGAGACCAACACTTTACATCTTGTCTTAGAACATGTGTTTGGGAGGGATGGGTAACCACAGAGACCTACTGACATGTGTGTGGAGAGAGAACTCTTATGAGCATAAATCCCTCATCTCTTATCCTCTGTAATTAACTTAAACTGCTGTCACTGTGGCGACCGGCCGGTTCACTGGCATACAAGTCTCTCACAGGTCTCTAATGCATGTTAGCTTTAGCAGCAGCTAGTGCCTCAAAAAGTGACAGCTGTGTAGGGGGGTGGGGAGGTACCCATCCTAATTAATGGTAGGGGAAATACTGATCAGTTGTTCAGTCCTTTTTTAGATCTGTGCAATTAGTGTGAGGCTGGAAATAACCCCTGCACTAACAGTTTACACCAGGGAATGTTCTTACGTATAGGTGATCCATGTGCAGAGTTTGGCAAACTCAGATTTTGAACTTGATGGGCATCATGTTAAAAGGATACTTCGGGATTTTGGCCATTTTTATGACTCTGTGTCCAGTATGAAGGAAGTTACAGGTAGTTTCGCGAGCCAATGCTAACTAGCGTTAGCGCAATGACTGGAAGTCTATGGTATCTGCTAGCATACAGTACCAGTCATTGCGCTAACGCTAGTTAAAAATTGCGCTAGTGCTAGTTAGCAACTTCCTTCAAACTGCATGCAGGGAAATACAAATGGTATCCACGAGTTCATCTGACTCTGGGGAAGTAGATAAAGCTGTCATCAAGGCAAAGGGTGGCTACTTTGAACATTCTCAAATATAAAATATATTTGGATTTGTTTAACACTTTTTTGGTTACTACATGATTCCATATGTGTTTTTTCATAGTTTTGATATCTTCACTATTATTCTACAATGTAGAAAATAGTAAAAATAAAGCAAAACCCTGGAATGAGTAGGTGTGTCCAAACTTTTGACTCGTACTGTATCCTCTGTAGCTCAATTGGTAGAGCACGGCGCTTGTAACGCCAGGGTAGTGGGTTCGATCCCCGGGACAACCCATACGTAAAAATGTATGCACACATGACTGTAAGTCGCTTTGGATAAAAGCGTCTGCTAAATGGCATATTTATTTATTTATATATATATTGTATTTTTTTGCAATTTGTATGATATATTACAAATCCAATTTGTACAATATGTTATGAATTTGTTGTGCTTAAATCGTTAACTTAGCACCAACATTACATTAAGGTTTTCAATTATCTAAAGAGGTTTAAGGCATCCGCATGCTTCCCAGCCGAAACAGTTCGGTAGAGTTTGTGCATATATTATGACGACATTTTGTGACGTTTTTTGGACTTCGTTGAGGGCTTTTTCGGCTGTTCGGGCACACACATATTTTTCTTGAGGCAAGCCGGAGTTAGGAGCCGAAGTCTAAACCCCTTCGTCAGTGATTGGTCAAAACTAGGGATTCTTCAATAAAGTCTTTGTTGTCATTCAACAAGAGACGACTCGTGTTCATGCACATTCTTTCATTGAAAAATACTAATTAGATGTAAGATCTCTTTGGCAAAAACGTCACAATTAATGACAGATTTCTTTAATTATCTTTGATTAATTGCGACTATTTTGAGTACTGACTACGGAGTCTCAAAATGGACAAAATGGCTATGCACCAGCCGAACTGAAGCATGCTGACACCTTTACCTGTCTAGCCTTCTTTACTCTAATACACGTGTTCCTTTTCCATATGAACTAGTCTATGTAATAAAGTTTCTCCTCTTTCTCTCACTGCAGCATAAGCAGGATCAAATCCAGACACAGCCATGGAAGCTGTCACCCACTTTATGAATGACACGGTAGAGTTCTACAGATGGAGCCTTACTATAGCAGGTGAGTTAGCGCTGATCTCTCTCACATAGCAGGGACAGTCTGCTAATCTAACCACACTCACAAGCACAAACTCAGGTACACGTGTGTGTGTGTTTGTGTGTGTGTGTGCGTGTGTGCAATACAATACACTATTAGAGCAATACGGAGCACTATAATTGAGTATATCCTCCAGACACCATTGGTGCAACATTATGTAGTCATACATTCAGACAGGATTCAGAGTCAGACATTACGTGTGTCTGTCATATGACCACTGCTGACATTAACCCTTTCCTGTCCCTCTCCCAGACAAGCGGGTGGAGAAATGGCCGATGATGTCGTCACCCGCCCCCACACTGGCCATCAGTTGCCTGTACTTGCTCTTCCTTTGGGTGGGGCCTAAGTACATGCAGAATCGAGAGCCTTTCGAGCTAAGGAAGACCCTCATAGTTTACAACTTCAGTATGGTGATACTCAACTTTTACATCGCCAAAGAGGTAACCAGCTCCATTCCTTTTACACCAAAAGTAATTAATGGCATGTTCCATTTCTTTTCAGGCCATTGTCTATTTGGTTCCCAGTCCCTGTCCCTTCAGTGTCTACAGATTGGAAACGGCTTCCACTGGGCACATACTGATTGAATCAACATTGTTTCCACATCATTTCAACAAAATTACATTGAACCAACGTGGAATTGACGTCTGTGCCCAGTAGGTTGATAGTTGATAGCAATATGACCCCTGCTTTAGGTTAATCTGTTGTTGGGCAAGGTTGAGCCATCACCGAATGGCTGATGTAGCATGCCATGTACCAACCCTGCCTGAATTCAATACTCCCCTACCATACCTACAGTAGCACTGCACCTGTCAACCATCCACTACAGTTACATCTATATAGTCCTTTTAGACCTGTAGACTCAGAGGAAATAGGGTCTAGGGCACAACTCAAGTCCTCGATAGCTGCAGTGATGCTGGTTTTCATTTCTCCCTGGCAATTGCTTCCACACCCCCGGTCCCCCAGGTGTAAATTGGTCTCTGTGGCCCTTGAGGACTGGTGGTGTGTATCCATTGTATAGAGCCTTTTGTAGGCCCGTGGATCAATTAACAAAACTCAGTCGGGGTGTTGTTACTGTTGAGCGTTAGAATAGTAGAATACACAAGGTGCAATTTCGAAATGTGGTTATGCATCATAATTTTTTATCTTGTTATGTCAGTCACTGACAGTCCCTCAATTAGCCCATGTCATTTTTTAGATTGGTAAATTAGTCTTGCCAGCTATCTAAACTTGTAATATTTATGGTTGAATTACCGACCAGGGGGCCCCCATTGATTTTGTTAGTCACTCTCACTCAGATATCATATTAAAAAATGCTAACATTTCTCTCCACCCTATGACAAAATGTGTAGAATTGCAAGAAATTAGCTGTAAAACTGCACATTGTTATCTCCGCCCCATGGCAGAATTAGAAGAATTTGCATAAAATTAGTTATAAAATTACAAAATCTTCTCTCCACAACATGGCAACAACAACATTTCACTTAGGTCCCTCAAAAGGCTAGGGCCGGCTCAGACCTGCATGTGTGGGTATGGATGTCGATACGGCGCAGACCCGTGAGCCACTGCGGCCCCTCATGTGGTCCTCTGTAGCTCAATAGGTAGAGCATGGCGCTTGTAACGCCAGGGTAGTGGGTTCGGTCCCTGGGACCACCCATACGTAAAAATGTATGCACACATGACTGTAAGTCGCTTTGGATAAAAGCGTCTGCTAAATGGCATATTATAAATGGCATATTATGATGAGTTCAGATTTTTTGTGGCCCCCACCCCAATCAAAGTTGCACATTCCTGGTCTAGAGGAAAGGGACTATCCCTAACATTGTGTTCCTAATGTTGTGTCCCTAACATTGTATCTCTGTGGTCCTCAGCTCCTCCTGGGTGCAAGAGCAGCGGGGTACAGCTACCTATGTCAACCTGTCAGCTACTCCAACGACGTCAACGAAGTCAGGGTGAGCAAACATGACACACTACACTATTTTTCTATCAGTTTGGTGAAAAGGCCAAGAGCTACAGCTTGTCTGGTCATTCTGTTCATAAGCCAGCAAAGACTGGACATGTTAGCCTTCCAGCCTTCTAATTGATACAGGTTGGGACTCCTGTATTTGAGGTGTAGAGTGAGGTCAAGCTTTAGCAGCATGTGGTTCTGTGTAAATCTAAGCAGCCGTACTGTAATCCTATTGTTAGTTTAAGTAGACTATCACTCTATTTGTGTGTGTGTGTGTGTGTGTGTGTGTGTGTGTGTGTATGTGTGTGTGTGTGTGTGTGGGTGTAGGTGTGTGTGTAAGAGATAGAGAGAGGGAGAGGAGGAGAATGTCAGAGATAGATCTATGGTGATTCCAGGACGGAGGGGGCGTGACCTTTAGCATAAAGGGGAGGAGTTATTAGGTCTCACCACTTCTGAACCCGCCCATAGCATGATGGCATTACTGAGGGATAAGAGTGACACACTCAGGGCACCGTGGCACACAGCTTCTCTCTCTCTCTCTCTCTCTCTCTCTCTCTCTCTCTCTCGCTCTCTCGCTCTTTCTGTCTCTCTCTCTCTTTCTCTGTGTGTCTGTGTGTGTGTGTGTGTGTGTGTGTGTGTGTGTGTGTGTGTGTGTGTGTGTGTGTGTGTGTGTGTGTGTGTGTGTGTAGCAATTACAAAGGGATACGAGATAGAGAGTATGTTGGTGGGGGTTGGGAATGGATATGGACAGGCTACTTTGTCCAGTTGTAGTCTGACATACAAGAGGTTGAGCTCTACTTTTCCTATAGGCTTGGGAACAAGCCAGCAACAACCCTAATACAACAGCTATCCTCATGTATTAGCGCTTATTGTACCATCCCCTTTAAAAAAACGTTCTCTACCAGACCACAGGCTAACCTGCCATGTAATTTACCAATGCCCCTTTCACGGTCATCACGATCCCCTATGGACAGAGTTGACCCTAACATTATTGACTCTGACCTTAGATTTACAGAGATGATCCAGGTGAAGTTATCTTTGATCTTGATCAGGATCCAATTGAACCTTACTCCCAACTTCAGTGACTTCAATAGATTCAATAATTGCAATAAAATGTGTTTGTGCGTGTGAGGGTGTGTCCTTGATGCATACATGTGTGGATGATGCATGATAATGAGTGTGTGTGTGAAAAACAAGGTGACTAGCGTTTGTTATCCATAATCCCAACCCAGTGGAATCCATAAAATCCTTTAGAATCCTCTTTAAAGCGTTTCAGGAAATTGGGAATCTTCATTGTCTTTGAGTTGAGCAGCAATGATCTTGTACAGTTGAAGTTTACATACACTTAGGTTGGAGTCATTAAAACTCGTTTTTCAACCACTCCACAAATTTCTTGTTAACAAACTATAGTTTTGGCAAGTCGGTTAGGACATCTACTTTGTGCATGACACAAGTCATTTTTCCAACAATTGTTTACACACAGATTATTTCACTTATAATTCACTGTATCACAATTCCAGTGGGTCAGAAGTTTACATACACTAAGTTGACTGTGCCTTTAAACAGCTTGGAAAATTCCAGAAAATGATGTCATGACTTTAGAAGCTTCTGATAGGCTAATTGACATAATTTGAGACCTTATAGAGTTGAATCCAAGATGGCGAAGTAGTGCAGTTCTGTTTTTGTCGTGTGTCTGTAAATAGCCTGTAAATACCCTGTTTTTGTTGTATTTTTCGTACATATTTCCCTATCAGACGTTTCATCCTTCTACAAAATATACTTTCCTGCAACCCGCCTCACTCAATGTGGAACGGATTCTATTATTGACTTACCTTTTATCTAGAATCTCCAGTTGAAACTAGCTAGCCAGCTAACTAGCTACTTGCTATTAGCCACAGTTAGCGGTATTTCACCCAGAACATTTTTTTTTTTTCTGCGGGATTAATTTAATCACTGGATATTAATCACCGGATATTCGGCCAGTCTGCACAGCGCGTTATCGACCCAGAACATATCAGTTTTTCTGCCGGAATCACTGAATCACTGGACCTTTAACTCCGGATTCATCGCTACCAGCTAGCTGCAACTATATGGACGCTGTGGTCTGGCTAATCATCCTGAGCTAGGCCCATCTCCCGGCTATCTACCTCTCTGTCAACCGGACGGGACCACCTAGTGTTGACACGGAGCCCCGCCGATCCTACACGACTGGTCTGCCGACGAAATCGTCTGATGTGGTTACAACGTCGACCACGAAGATTCCATCTGCTAGCCCCGGCCCGCTAGCACACGCTAGCCGTGGCCTCTTACTCGCTAGTGCTTTAGCAGCCTCCGAACTATCCTATTGCTGTTCACCGGACCTTATGATAACAAAGCTATACAGCTGATGTCTGCTGGACTGTTCCTTTTTACGGTACTACATCCTGTTTATGTTTAGCCTCAGCCCAAACATGGTTAGCTTATTGTTGTTTCGGTTATTTCTAATTGTACTATTTCACTGTAGATCCCCCAGCCCAGCTAAACCTGCCTTAGATAGCTCCTTTGTCCCACCCCCCATACACGCGGAGACCGACTCAATTGGTGCCTCTAGTGATACTATCACTTTCATTGTTACCCAACGCTTAGGTTTACCTCCACTTTACTCATATCCTTCCATATCCTTGTCTGTACATAATGCCCTGAATCTTTTCTACAACACCCGGAAATCTGCCCCCTTTATTCTATGTACCCAACGTACTAGAAGACCAGTTCTTAAAGCCTTTAGCCGTATCCTTATTCTAGTCCTCCTCTGTTCCTCTGGTGATGTAGAGGCTAACCCAGGCCCTGCAGCCCTCAGTATCACTCCTACTCCCCAGGCGCTATCATTTGCTGACTTCTGTAATCGCAAAAGTCTTGGTTTCTTGCACGTAAATATCAGAAGTCTACTTCCTAAGTTTGAGTTATTCACTGCGTTAGCACACTCCGCCAACCCTGATGTTCTAGCAGTGTCTGAATCCTGGCTCAGGAAGGCCACCAAAAATTCTGAAATTTCCATCCCCAACTATAACATTTTCCGTCTAGATAGAACTGCCAAAGGGGGTGGAGTTGCAATCTACTGTAGAGATAGCCTGCAGAGTTATATCATACTATCCAGGTCTGTGCCCAAACAGTTTGAGCTTCTACTTCTAAAAATCCACCTTTCCAGAAATAAGTCTCTCACTGTTGCCGCTTGCTACAGACCCCCCTCAGCCCCCAGCTGTGCCCTGGACACCATATGTGAATTGATTGCCCCCCATTTATCCTCAGAGTTCGTACTGCTTGGTGACCTAAATTGGGATATGCTTAATACCCCGGCCATCCTACAATCCAAACTAGATGCCCTCAACCTCACGCAAATTATCAACGAACCTACCAGGTACAACCCTAAATCCGTAAACATGGGTACCCTCATAGATATCATCCTGACTAACATACCCTCTAAATACACCTCAGCTGTCTTCAACCAGGATCTCAGCGCTCACTGCCTTATTGCCTGCGTCCGTAACGGGTCCGCGGTCAAACGACCACCCCTCATCACTGTCAAACGCTCCCTAAAACACTTTAGCGAGCAGGCCTTCCTAATTGACCTGGCCCAGGTATCCTGGATGGATATAGATCTCATTCCGTCAGTAGAGGATGCCTGGTTGTTCCTTAAAAGTAATTTCCTCTCAATCTTAAATAAACATGCCCCATTCAAAAAATACAGAACTAAGAACCGATATAGCCCCTGGTTCTCCTCAGACTTGACTGCCCTTGACCAGCACAAAAACATCCTGTGGCGTACTGCATTAGCATCAAATAGCCCCCGCGATATGCAACTTTTCAGGGAAGTTAGGAATCAATATACACAAGCAGTCAGGAAAGCAAAGGCTAACTTTTTCAAACAGAAATTTGCATCCTGTAGCACTAACTCCAAAAAGTTTTGGGACACTGTAAAGTCCATGGAGAATAAGAGCACTTCCTCCCAGTTGCCCACTGCACTGAGGCTAGGAAACACTATCACCACCGATAAATCTACAATAATTGAGAATTTCAACAAGCATTTTGCTACAGCTGGCCATGCTTTCCATCAGGCTACCACTACCCTGGCCACCAACTCTGCACCCTCCGCTGCAACTTGCCCATGCCCCCCCCCCCCCCCCCCCGCTTCTCCTTCACACAAATTCAGACAGCTGACGTTTTGAAAGAGCTGCAAAATCTGGACCCCTACAAATCAGCTGGGCTAGACAATCTGGACCCTTTCTTTCTAAAACTAGCCGCCGAAATTGTCGCAACCCCTATTACTAGTCTGTTCAACCTCTCTTTCATAAAGTCTGAGATCCCCAGAGATTGGAAAGCTGCCGCGGTCATCCCCCTCTTCAAAGGGGGTGACACTCTAGATCCAAACTGCTACAGACCTATATCCATCCTGCCCTGCCTTTCGAAAGTATTTGAAAGCCAAGTTAACAAACAGATCACCGACCATTTCGAATACCACCGTACCTTCTCCGCTATGGAATCCGGTTTCCGAGCTGGTCATGGGTGCACTTCAGCCACGCTCAAGATCCTAAACGATATTATAACCGCGATTGATAATAGACAGTACTGTGCAGCCGTCTTCATCGACCTGGCCAAGGCTTTCGACTCTGTCAACCACCGCATTCTTATTGGCAGACTAAATAGCCTTGGTTTCTCAAATGACTGCCTCGCCTGGTTCACCAACTACTTCTCAGATAGAGTTCAGTGTGTCAAATCGGAGGGCCTGTTGTCTGGACCTATGGCAGTCTCTATGGGGGTGCCACAGGGTTCAATTCTTGGGCCGACACTTTTCTCCGTGTATATCAATGATGTCGCTCTTGCTGCTTGTGACTCTCAGATCCACCTCTACGCAGACGACACCATTTTGTATACATCTGGCCCTTCATTGGACACTGTGTTAACAAGCCTCCAAACGAGCTTCAATGCCATACAACACTCCTTCAGTAGCCTCCAACTGCTCTTAAACACTAGTAAAACTAAATGCATGCTTTTCAATCGAACGCTGCTGGCTGGTTCATCCTTGGGAGCAATTCCAAATGCCTGAAGATACCACGTTCATCTGTACAAACAATAGTACACAAGTATAAACACCATGGGACCACGCAGCCATCATACCGCTCAGGAAGGAGACGCGTTCTGTCTCCTAGAGATTAACGTACTTTGGTGCGAAAGCTAATCAATCCCAGAACAACAGCAAAGGACCTTGTGAAGATGCTGGAGGAAATAGCTACAAAAGTATCTATATCCACAGTAAAACTAGTCCTATATCGACATAACCTGAAAGGCCAGAAGGAAGAAGCCACTGCTCCAAAACCGCCATAAAAAAGCCAGACTACGGTTTGCAACTGCACATGGGGACAAAGATCGTACTTTTTGGAGAAATGTCCTCTGGTCTGATGAAACAAAAATATAACTGTTTGGCCATAATGAACATTGTTATGTTTGGAGGAAAAAGGGGTCAGCTTGCAAGCCGAAGAACACCATCCCAACCGTGAAGCACGGGGGTGGTAGCATCATGCTGTGTGGGTGCTTTGCTGCTGGAGGGACTGGTGCACTTCACAAAATAGATGGCATCATGAGGAAGGAAAATTATGTGGATATATTGAAGCAACATCTCAAGACATCAGTCAGGAAGTTAAAGCTTGGTCGCAAATGGGTCTTCCAAATGGACAATGACCCCAAGCATAGTTGTGGCAAAATGGCTTAAGGACAACAAAGTCAAGATATTGGAGTGGCCATCACAAAGCCCTGACCTCATTCCTATAGAAAATGAAAAAGTGTGTGCGAGCAAGGAGGCCTACAAACCTGACTCAGTTACACCAGCTCTGTCAGTAGGAATGGGCCAAAATTCACCCAACTTATTGTGGGAAGCTTGTGGAAGGCTACCCGAAACATTTGACCCAAGTTAAACAATTTAAAGGCAATGCTACCAAATACTAATTGAGTGTATGTAAACTTCTGACCTACTGGGAATGTGATGAAAGAAATAAAAGCTGAAATAAATCATTCTCTCTACTATTATTCAGACATTTCACATTCTTAAAATAAATGTGTGATCCTAACTGACCTAAGACAGGGAATTTTTACTAGGATTAAATGTCAGGAATTGTGAAAAACTGAGTTTAAATGTATTTGGCTAAGGTGTATGTAAACTTCCGACTTCAACTGTATATGTTGAGATGGCTCACTCCCTCCCTCTTCCCGTTGGCAGATAGCGTCTGCTCTGTGGTGGTACTACATCTCTAAGGGAGTGGAGTATCTGGACACAGTGTTCTTCATCCTGAGGAAGAAGTTTAACCAGGTCAGCTTCCTCCATGTCTACCATCACTGCACCATGTTCATCCTCTGGTGGATCGGAATCAAGTGGGTCCCTGGTGGACAGTGTAAGTACCTAGGGGTACATTGGGGTTGTGTGTGTGTGTGTGTGTGTGTGTGTGTGTGTGTGTGTCTGTGTGAAGACATTTTCCCACCTGGATAATCTCTCCCCAGCACTGTTATACTGTTCTGACAGGGGTGATGACATAACATGCTAACATGCACTCATAAGCAGTCTGACCTGTATCCCCTCTGAACTACCTTTAACCTATATCCCCCTCACAGCATTCTTCGGAGCAGGCATAAATTCATCCATCCATGTCCTGATGTATGGATACTATGGCCTGGCCGCTTTCGGACCCAAGATCCAGAAATTCCTCTGGTGGAAGAAATACCTGACCATCATTCAGATGGTAAGTCTCCCTCTTACTGTGGCCATAGCACAGCTGTTCGGGTAGTGTGTGATTTATACTGAAACACATCTTTGCATGTCAAAATATATTTAATTGTTTGGAGTGTGCAGTCTGACTCATTGATCAGGGATTATGTTGGGATTATTACATTCAGATTAAGCATGTCAGTTAAGCATGGGTTTTGTGTACGTCACAGATCCAGTTCCATGTGACCATTGGCCATGCCGGCTACTCCCTCTACACTGGCTGCCCATTCCCTGCCTGGATGCAGTGGGCCCTGATTGGCTACGCTGTCACCTTCATCATCCTATTCGGCAACTTCTACTACCAGACCTACCGACGCACCCCACGCTACGCCAACAAGGCGGCCAAGTCCGTCACCAATGGCATCTCCACAGCAACCAACGGCTACAACAAGTTAGAGGAGGTAGAGGAGAACGGGAAGAAGCAGCAGAAAAAGGGAAGAGCGAAGAAGGAGTGAGGAGGAGGAGGAGGAGAGGACGGAGGGAGCCTCTGTCAGACCAACTGGAGGACCGTGGGGTGAAAGGGCAGGGGAGGAAGGGGGGGTCAGGGGTGAAAGTTCAAAAGGCAGATGGGATTCCACCACACCCCTGCCCATGCAGGATGTTTCGAGGATGTGAATTGTGACCAACTTGTGCTGGTGAAGGTGTGGGTGTGGGTGTGTGTGTGTGTGTGTGTGTGTGTGTTTGTGTTTGTGTGTGTGTGTGTGTGTGTGGGCATGGGAGTTTGGTGAGGTTTGGGTGTGGAGGGATGGGGGTGGGAGGAGGGTGTTGGTTGTTTATATAGTAGTTCTTTTTTTACAACAAAAGAAAATCGCTGCTCTTCATGTAGAGTCTGTGCTCTGTCTCTTTACTTTGGGGTCCTGGTCGAAGATAGGACCGCAAAAAGACCTCAACACAACCACAGGGACCACAGGGACTCAGCAGCCGCAGTGTTTCCAACCAAAACTCAACCCATTTTGTACTTTTCTTTGTTTAACTAAATGCTGATGTAGTGATACAAATGCTTATTTATTTTGTAGCATTTTAAATTAAATTCTATAAATTAAGTTATTTCTGTGGAAGAACCTTCCAGAAATGTGTACCAAAGAAGGTTTATTTTGCATTGGGCGATGAGTAAGCAAAATATTGGTGGAACCAAGTTGTTTTACAGTACAGGATCTGTTCTCAATTCAATTTTTTTCCCTCTCTAAGTGTCTCAGACACAATTGTGTCAGTACTTAAGTACTGGTCTACCTGTCAACCTGGAACACAGACTAACTGCAAGCCCCCTCTGCCATACACACATGCCCTAACGTACATAATATACACAAACATACACATTCCTGGAACGTGTGTCTGTACGAGAGATTGAGGGAACGATGTGCACTTTGAATGCATGGTAGTGAATCTATAGGGAGTTTGGGTGGGTAGTCATATGTGCAAATTGTTAGTGTAACATTATGGAGTTTGGGTGGGTAACATACTGTACATGCAAGTTGGCTGACAAACACCTTTACTGCTAACTGAGTGTTTATCTATTTGTTTGGTTATTAAATTGGTCCTGTGCATTGATATTGTTATTTTTGTTGTTGTTGTGGATCTCATGGATTTTCTGCATCATTTTCCTAATTTTGTGCTGTGTAATGTAGCTACTGTGCAACTGAGAAACATGTCTAACTCAAGACAACCAAACAGGACTGAGGGGGAAAGGGATATCTCATCTCAAAGGGCTTTTTAAAAAACAGTATATTCATTATTCTATTTAAATAAAACACATACAGCTACTGGCTGCAGCTGCAATGGAAATAAAGAGGATGCCAACAACCCTAGTCCTTTTTATGTGTATGTTAGTGTCTATGTTACTTAATGGATGTGTATCTTTATGTTTGTATGTTTTGTCTTTTATTTAAGACAAAAAAACGAATACCTGATCTATCAAAAACTAAACCCTAATATCAAAACTAAACCTTAACCCTCAATATCCTCTTTCCTAACCCTGAGCCTGCTTAAAAACCCTTCTGTCTAACCCCAATGGCGGTCGGTGCTGTTTAAGATGAGAGAAGATGATTTTCTTTCTATTACAGCATATTGGATAACTGTCATTCATATTCCATTCAATGTGATACTCACATTTTCCCTATATCCATCATGAGGTTGCTACAACCTAGCCTATGAATGAAAGTTTACAACGTAGGTGCACAGGTAGAGATAATTTTGAGTAATCAAGATGGCAGACAGTGACACATTCAATACTGCCTTGCACACTCTTGCCTGCATCTAGCGGATCTAGAGTGTAATCATTAGTCCAACAGTTGCAAACGAGAGTTTCTATTGGACAAATTCAGGTATGTTTATCCCCGTTTCATTTCGTTTGCTTCCGTTTAATAAATGTTTTTCAACAGAATCGGCGCAATAAATACACCCCTGATCACACGCAAAAACAGTTCACTTTCATAGCAGCCACATACAAACAGCTCGTTGTATATATAATTCCTTCTCGCATCTATCTACGCTGTCTCCTCCTCGCACCTTTTCTCTTTCCTTGTGGACTATGACCAGGCCAAAAAACCTTTCCAAGCCAAACCTTCATATCATGACCACTAACTGCACACAGCCTACATCGTTGTCACGTCATAGTCAACATAGCTTCTAGAACTAATGTGTTAGTAAACCCACTACAATCATGCAGTACAGTGTACAGTCTGCAGCAAGCAGTTTAGCAGTTACACCAGCGGGCCCCGGTGGCAATACATTTATAAAACCAAAAGCTTACCTTGACTTGGAAGAGTTCCAGTGTTGGATAGCCATAGCCAGCTAGCTAACATAGCATCTATCTCTGTTTGAGCTGGGTGTTTGAGTAGGCTAAACTAGCTAGCTGCATTTGATGCTAGCTAAGGAAGTGAAAGTGAAAGTGAAAAAAAGATATACTACGAAATATAGCTAGCGCTCTCTCTCTCTCGCTCTCTCTCTTGCTTCTCCTTAATTTTGGAAGAAATTGTCTTTCTCTTTCTCTCTGAGTTAACTACACACCACATTGTATGCACTGCAGTGCTAGCTAGCTGTAGCTTATGCTTTCAGTACTAGATTCATTATCTGATCCTTTGATTGGGTGGACAACATGTCAGTTCATGCTCCAAGAGCCCTGATAGGTGGAGGACGTCCTCCGGAAGTTGTCATAATTACTGTGTAAGTCTATGGAAGGAGGTGAGAACCATGAACCTCTTAGGTTTTGTATTGAAGTCAATGTACCCAGAGGAGGACAGAAGCTAGCTGTCCTCCGGCTACAACATGGTGCTACCCTACAGAGTGCTGCTGAGGCTACTGTAGACCTTCATTGCAAAACAGTGTGTTTTTATCAATTATTTGGTGACAAGAATATATTTACTATAGGTTTATCTAAAAAGGATAACTTTTTTAATGTTTCACTAGTTCTATTTTTATTAAATTCACTGAGGAGGATGGTCCTCCCCTTCCTCTTCTGAGGAGCCTACACTGGTCTACCCCAATCTCAGAAACCTTTAGAATTCTCATCCTCAAAGTTTCCAAAGGTCTGTACATATCTGGCTCTGGTGAGTAGGATTCCTACACCTCTTCTCTCCTCTCCCAGCCCCCCCTACCCCCCTCTCCCTCTGTCCCCCGGGTCACGCAGATTCCTGGGAGAGACAGAGGTAGAGAGAGAGAAAGAGGCCTGTGTCTCTGGGGCTTGGCCAGACAGCTCTGCCCTAATCTGGGGGGGGGGGGGGGGGTAGACTTTAGCTGTAAAAGAGCTTATGCCCACGTCACAAAGCGAGTTTACCCAGGATTTCAGGTCACTGTGGAAAAGAGGAGCCTTCTGTAATCTTCCTTTGGGCCATTGACACTCACACATATGTACATACATCAAATAAAATCTAATTTTATTGGTCACATACATATATTTAGCAGATGTTATTGCGGGTGTAGTGAAATGCATGTGTTCCTAGCTCCAACAGTGCAGTAGTATCTAACAATTCTCAACAATACACACAAATATAAAAGTAAAAGAATGGAATTAAGAATACCGGTATGCATATACTATATACACACAGAGAGATCACACACTGTCTCTTACACACAATGCGTAGACACATATGCAACATTCACACATGTTAACACACACACAAAACTGCACATATGCGACACATACACATACCAGCTGGTACTTATGTGCCATATGTTAACAGACACATGTAGAGGATTTTCACAAGAGCTCTCAGTGCTCACTCAATTTCCAGCCTCACTCCTAAACCTGTCACTGCCTTCCTCCTCATCTGCCTCTCTTTCTTCAACACCTTTTCCTGTTCCCCCTCCACTATCACCCTTCCTTTCCTCTAGCATGTCCTCAATATCCTGCTGCATCATCTTACCTTCCCCAGTACCACTGCCACATTTCACTGTTTATCTACTTAGAAACTACACTTTCTCACACACACACTGCAATTTCATATTAACCCCTTCCCTCTCTAACCATAGTGCCGGGGTGGATGAGAGGATGACGTGATGAGTGTGTAGAGGGGTGGAAGAGAGTATGCATAGAGTGAGGATGAAGTGATGAGTGTGTAGAGGCTAGAGGTGTTTGTCCTCCTAGGGGAAGAAGAGGGATCTACGCGAGCCGAGCTCTAAGAGGATTGCAGTAGGCCAAGGCTTTCCATCAGGGTCACTTAACACAGGTCACCATAACCTGTACTGCACTTGTGCTCTTAGCACTGCTCTGAACTCACATTAACTCACACTACCTCCTAACCACAGATCTAGGATCAGATTACCTACCCAATCTTAGCCTTAACCATTAGGGGGATGAACAAAAGATCTGACCCTGTATCATTAGTGAGGGGGAAGTTCTAGCTACATCCAAACTCACACTTGTGAAAGCTTTACACACACATACACACACACCATCCATGCTGTGATACTCACATACAACCCCAGATTCAAACTGTCTGTCACCTGTCTGTCTGCCTGTCTGCCTTCCTGTCTGCCTTGTCTGTCTGTCTGTCCAACTGTCCGTCCGTCCCTCTGCCTGTCTGCCTGTCTGTCTGTCTCTCACTCATCTCATTATCACTTATAACAACACCTTATTGTATCTAAGTTAGTTCATACAGTCAGTGTATCCTTGGCAGCACCCTGTCTGCACAGCACAGATGATCCCTTTATGATGGTGCTAATAGATGGGTGGAGACCACCCTCCCATGGCCACCACAAATCATTACATGCACAATATGGGTTACTGAGTTCTTGAACCACTACCTAGGACTACTGGAGATACCTTGTAGCCATTGGAAAAATAAGTAGAATACATTTGAAAAGAAAACAAAAACAACAGCCTATTCATTGTGTGCATGTTTTCAAGTAGTGTTGATGTAGAGAGTAAAAAGGCTACAATGGGTCATTTACATTGGGCCTGGAGAAAGATATTACATTGTTTGTTTCCTGGTTTGACGTTGACATCACCACGTCATGAATACTGTGTAGCTAGTCGTGCACCTGCAGTGCCTGTTGGTACCTTGTGTCAGGCTCTCTCTAGATCTTTAGCGCTGGGCTGAAACTGCACTTTCTCTGGCGGTAAGAAGCCTCTTTAAAATAACATGTTTTGATAGGAAATTGCACAGAAAATGCATGAAAATATTTGACAGTGTGTTTGTTGACCATCTGTAGCCTAATATATTAACTAATGTTAGGCTATGTGCAATTTTTCTTGAACAAAAGTTTTGTACAGAACTGTACAAAACTCACTATATATAAACTATGCATGTGTACATTTAATTGTATCACTTGCAGTGGTGGAAAAAGTACCCAATTGTCATATTTGAGTAAAAGTAAAGATACCTTAATAGAAAATGACTCAAGTAAAAGTGAAAGTCACCCAGTAAAATATTACTTGACTAAAAGTCTAACAGTATTTGATTTTAAATATACTTAAGTATCAAAAGTAAATGTACGAATAATAAAAAAAATCCTTATATTAAGCAAACCAGAAGGCACAATTTTCTTGTTTTTTTTATTTACGGATAGCCAGGGTCACACTCCATCACTCTGACATCATTTACAAACAAAGCATTTGTGTTTAGTGAGTCCGCCAGATCAGAGGCTGTAGGGATGACCAGGGATGTTCTCTTGATAAGTGTGTGAATTTGACCATTTTCTGTCCTGCTAAGCATTCAAAATGTAACGAGTACTTTTGGGTGTCAGGGAAAATGTATGGAGTAAAAAGTACATACTTTTCTTTAGGAATGTAGTGAAGTAAAAGTAAAAGTAGTCAAAAATATAAATAGTAAAGTACATATACCCCCAAAAACTACTTAAGTAGTACTTTACACCACTTTACACCACTAGGCTATACAACCTGAATAGTAGCCTAGCCTTGTATAGCCTAAGTTAGATTCCCATTTGCCAATGAACAGAAGCCTATTGACTACGGGTCTTTTTCAAAGTCAAAACTATTTCAATGTCACTCTGCAGACGTCATGTCCCCTTTGCAGCAAAGGCCACGAGATTTTGTGCATTTCACCCAGAATTTCTATTTAAATGTTGGAACCGGTTGACCATCATTTTTAATTGCAACTTTTATCAACCAGATAGATCAAATATATCAAGACATACACTACAGGTCAAAAGTTTTAGAACACCTACTCATTCAAGGGTTTTTCTTTATTTGTACTATGTTCTACATTGTAGAATAATAGTGAAAACATCAAAACTATGAAATAACACATATGGAATCATGTGGTAACCAAAAAAGTCTTAAACAAATCAAAACATATTTTATATTTTATATTCTTAAAATAGCCACCCTTTGCCTTGATGACACCTTTGCACACTCTTGGCATTCTCTCAACCAGCTTCATGAGGTAGTCACCTGGAATGCAATTTCAATTAACAGGTGTGCCTTCTTAAAAGTTAATTTGTGGAATTTCTTTCCTTCTTAATGCGTTTGAGACAATCAGTTGTGTTGTGACAAGGTAGGGGTGGTATACAGAAGATAGCCCTATTTGGTAAAAGACCAAGTCCATATTATGGCAAGAACAGCTCAAATAAGCAAAGAGAAACGACAGTCCATCATTACTTTAAGACAGTGCTTCTCAATTATTTTCTGTTACGCCCCCCCTAGGAAAAAGTAAACATTTCACGCCCCCCAACTCTCCGCCGCGACTGTAAATAGTATAATTTGTCTATAAAATAGTTATAAGTACACCTCTGCATAACGTTGTATCCTTATTAACATTAAAGAAAACAAAAAAAGAAAAAAGAAAGAAATATAGATCAACTTACAACAAAGAATAACTTTATTAACATTGTTTTTTAGTCTGTAACAGAAAAGACTTAAAGTGCATCAATTTGCCTGAAATTTAAAAAAAAAATGAAATCCTTATTTAAACTGTAAACATTTTTTGACCATTTGATACTGAAAAATAAAATAAAATATAATAAATAAATAATAATACATTCAAATTGATCAGCAACATTAACTCAGGAGCACAATATATGAAACACTGACCTATAAAACAAAAATGAATAAAACAATTTGTGCTGATTTACTTGTATCAAAATGAGGAAGTCAGGATTAATGGCTACAATGAGCACGTTTTGCAGTGCACAGCTTTTCGAAGCGGGGTTTGAAGCATGATACTGCAACTCTCAGCTCCTGCTCAATGTTTAGCTGGGACCTGTACTTGGTCTTCAGTGCAGCAACAGCAGAGAAGCCAGTCTCACAAAGATAAGATGTTGCAAAAGGAAGAAGAATGCCCATGGCCCTCTGCCCTAAGAGTGGATACTGCCTCTCTACACTCAGCCAGAATTCACTCAGTGTCTGTGATGTGAACCTCAGTCTCAATGTGGAGTCAGACGTCATATCAATGAACTGGTCCTCCTCTGCAAAGCTGAAACCAGTTGGAGCTGGTGCATTGAAAGGATCTCTCACCCAGTCATATTGGGAACTGTTTTCAGGGAAGTACTTTTTAAAGAATCCCATCAGTGATTAAATATGCTCCTTAATATATGGAATCACTGAGGTGGCATCATAGTCAGTAGTGTCAACAAATTCATGCAGGTTCTCGAATGAATCAGTATTTCCTTCATCAAGTCGCTTGCCCCACATTGCAAGCTTTCGAGTGAAATAGCTGATATTGTCTGTGACCTGAGGGAGGTGTTTATCTTTCCCTTGAAGCTGTAGATTTAGTTCATTTAGCTTTCCAAATATGTCACTCAGGTAGGCCAGTTTTGCCAGGAAGTTCTCATCACTAAATTTTTCTGCTAGGTTATACTTGTGCTCCTGCCCCGAAAACATTATTTTCTGCTCTCTGAGCTCAAAAACTCGGTACAAGACTTTTCCTCGTGACAGCCACATTGCTTCACTGTGAAACAGCACAGCTTGATGTTCAGCTCCCATCTCCTCACAGATAGCAGAGAAGACTCTTGTTTTTAGTGGTCTGGTCTTTAAAAAATTGACTACACCTACAATGTCAGTCATAACCTCACTTAATTCAGAGGAAAGGTGCCTTGAAAGGTGCCAGTGCTTCTCTGTGTATAACACAGTGTGCCCACTCAGCATTAGGTGAGGCCTTCTTGATGAGTGCCCAAAGTCCTTTTCTCATGCCTGCCATGGTCTGTGCACCATCACTGCAAACACAAATGCAGTTCTCCCACTTTAGCCCATTCTCAGTCAGGATGCAGTCCAGCATTTTGAATAGCTCTTCAGCTGTGGCTCTGTCTCTGACATATTTACAAAAAAGTAGATCCTCACACAGGGAGTTTGTCATGTCAAAACGTACATAAGTGATAAACAAACAGTCTTTGTTGCTGTCAGTTGCTTCATCGAACTGTAAGGCAAAACGTTTGTCTTTGAGTTTATCTACCAGCTGTTCTTTAAGATCGTTAGCAATGTAATTTATATGTCTGGCAACAGTGTCATTGGACAGAGGGATAGTTTATTTTTTTGCAGCACTTGCGTCATCCAGCATGACAGAGACCATGTCTAATGCTGCAGGCAGTATCAGCTCCTCTGCTATGGAGTGGGTTTTTTTGCACTGAGCAATTTGGTACGCCACCTTATATGATGCTAACAGTGCTCGCTGGTTTACTGAAGTAGCATTCACAAAGCGGGACGATTCTTGGCAATATTCGGCACGTTTCCGCTGAAAAAACTCAAGCGGCTTATCAGCGTGATTGGTGTGTAATGTCTTTATGTGACACCTTAATTTATTTGGCTTCATGCTGTCCGCTGCCAACATTTTTAGACACAGTAAACATACCGGTCTTTCCTCGTCTCCCACCGTAGTCACAGTGAAGCCAAGCGCTACATACGCTTCGTCATATTTCCTCATCTTAGCTTTCGGGAGACTTACGTTTATCTCATTATCTCCGTCTCTCTCCGCCTTTCTTTTCATCCCTGTTAAATATTTTTCCATAGTGTCTCTTAAGGGTTTGTTATCTGCACTTCATATCTCCTGCTCTGTGCTGTGTGCTCTTGTTCGGTGCAAAAAAAGCCTACTCCCTGCGGCAAAAAAAAGCATGTTCCCCGGGGTCACACGCGCCCCCCCGGCATCGCTCCGAGCCCCCCCAGGGGGGCGCGCCCCACTATTTGAGAAGGACTGCTTTAAGACATGAAGGTCAGTCAATCCGGAAAATGTCAATAACTTTTAAAGTTTCTTCAAGTGCAGTCGCAAAAACCATCAAGCGCTATAATGAAACTGGCTCTCATGAGGACCGCCACAGGAATGGAAGACCCAGAGTTACCTCTGCTGCAGAGGATAAGTTCATTAGCGTTACCAGCCTCAGAAATTGCAGGCCAAATAAATGCTTCAAAGAGTTCAAGTAGCAGACACATCTCAACATCAACTGTTCAGAGGAGACTGTGTGAATCAGGCCATCATGGTCGAATTGCTGCAAAGAAACCACTACTAAAGGACACCAATAAGAAGAAGAGACCTGCTTGGGCCAAGAAACACGACCATTGGACATTAGACAGTTGGAAATGTGTCCTTTGGTCTGGAGTACAAATTTGAGATTTTTGTTTCCAACCGCCGTGTCTTTCTGAGACGCGGTGTAGGTGAACGGATGATCTCTGCGTGTGTATTTCCCACCGTAAAGCATGGAGGAGGAGGTGTTATGGTGTGGGGGTGCTTTGCTGGTGACACTGTCAGTGATTTATTTAGAATTCAAGGCACACTTAACCAGCATGGCTACCACAGCATTCTGCAGCGATACGCCATCCCATCTGGTTTAGGCTTAGTGGGACTATCATTTGTTTTTCAACAGGACAATGACCCAATACACCTTCAGGCTGTGTAAGGGCTATTTTACCAAGAAGGAGAGTGATGGAGTGCTGCATCAGATGACCTGGCCTCCACAATCCCCCGACCTCAACCAAATTGAGATGGTTTGGGATGAGTCGGACCGCAGAGTGAAGGAAAAGCAGCCAACAAGTGCTCAGCATATTTGGGAATTCCTTCAAGACTGTTGGAAAAGCATTCCAGGTGAAGCTGGTTGAGAGAATGCCAAGAGTGTGCAAAGCTGTCATCAAGGCAAAGGGTGGCTATTTGAAGAATCTCAATTATAAAATATATTTTGATTTGTTGAATACTTTTTTGGTTACTACATGATTCCATATGTGATATTTCATAGTTTTGATGTCTTCACTATTATTCTACAATGTAGAAAATAGTAAAAAAAATGAGTAGGTGTTCTAAAACTTTTGACTGGTAGTGTATATTATGGTTTTATTATTGCCATAACTAATAATCAAATCAAGGCTGGTGGATGACACGATTAACTCTGCCGCAAGCGACGCTGCGGATTTTCCAGCGGCAGCAGCAGACAATAGCACAGGGAGGAGGTAGCATCGGGCTCCCTCTCCGGCCAGAATCCGGGAATGCGCCTCAAAACCAGCCCCGAAATCCTCCAGGAGATCCAAAAATATAGTTTCAAAAGGAGGATCGAGGAATAAGGTTGTAAACGAATGGCTTAGGACCGCTGTCGTGAATGAGAAGGAGACCGAGAGATGCGACGTTGCAGCTTTTCACCCAGATGGTGCTGAAACGGATGCTGTCAATGCAAACAGGGCGGATGCTAGCAGAGAGGAAGATACCGAGGAGATATTTCACCAGATTCTCAAACCCGTAGTTCGTCGTTACGTGTATCCCTGCATCAAAGGCGTTTCTTCCCAACATATTGGGTCATACCGGCCAGACGGCTCCAGCACCGCGGGTTCGGTGAAAGGGAAAGAAGAAGCGGAGAGGGGAGTCGGTGAAAGCATCAGCGAGCTGCAGTAGGGACAGAAGCGGGGAATACGTGGGCTGCAGGCCTTAATCTGTGGAGCCGGGGTTGTTTGCAGACTGAACTCATCCACTTCCACCTACATAAGAAACTGAAGAGAAGCGGCAGCAAGATGCACACCAAGGCTGACAGCGCGCCGGGCGCCGAGGCCGCGCCGGAGCCGGCTATAGGGACCATAGAGGCGGAGTTCGTGACACCGCAAGAAGAGGGCCTTGATGACGAACTGGAGAGACTGGTGGATGAGAATGAAGATCTAAAGGTTTGGCATCACTGACATTCAATAATATGAAATGTATACAAACACATTGTTTTTGCAGATACAGTAACTGAACTGGTAGGCCACTTTCTGTTTGATAAGATTGAATTCAGGCCTATTCCCCAAAGTTTGGCATCACTAACATATGCTCATATATTCCAATGTAATCTTATATATATTAGCATAAGTGAAAAGGTAGGCTTATGTCATGTTTGATGATAACACTGCAACTGAGATATTATTGATATGCCAGGCATATTCCCCAAGGTTTATCATTAGGGATATACTGGAAAACTGTATGTTGATACAATGAAGCAAGCTTATTTTTTAGCCCACTGGGTAGGCTAAGTGAACAGTTATTATTCTTTCCGTAACATATGCAAAGAACTGATGTAGAAATGTGCCTAGTTCCCTTGGTTTGTTATTGATGCTTGCCAGAGCTAAATGATTTAGGTAGGCCTATAGCCACAAGGCAAAACACTCTTCCCTATTCAGAACAATAAATAGCACAATCTTGTGTTTAGCCTACTTCTATTCATTGATGACATAATATTAATAAGACCCTATTGATCGGTTCAGATGAGCTTTTCTATATCCAATTACATCATCTTCAGAGGACCTAAACACTCCAACAACACCAATAATATTTAAGTGTGAGCGCCACGCCCCCTGTTGGCTAGCAGTGCCTGATTGGCTGATCACTCATATTGATGTCCCAGATGGAGATCGAGGAGATGAGGACGGAGATGGACGAGATGCGTGACACCTTCTATGAGGAGGACACGTGCCAGCTGCAGGAAATGAGGCGCGAGCTGGAGCGAGCCAATAAAAACTGCCGGATCCTCCAGTACCGGCTGAGGAAGGCTGAGAGGAAGAAGCTGCGCTACGCCCAGACAGGAGAGATCGACGAGGAGTTACTGAGGAGCCTGGAGCAGGACCTGAAGGTAGGGAAGGAGTGTGTGTATGTTTGTTTGTGTGTCCGTAGGCTTGATGTTGAAACTCATTTTATTAGTTGCTTAATGCGCTGTCCATTCACCTCCATAATTAATTCAATCAACTTCAATCAACGTCCCTGATTCTGTGTAATGCAGGTAGCGAAGGATGTGTCTGTGAGACTGCACCATGAGCTGGAGAATGTGGAGGAGAAACGCACAAAGACAGAGGACGAGAATGAGAATCTGAGGCAGAAACTCATCGAGGTGGAGGTGACCAAACAGGCACTTCAGAATGAGCTGGACAAAGTCAGGGAGGTAAGAACACCCACCCACAATACATTAAACAATCTATACAGCACATAGTTTTCTGGAATACTCATATTACATCATGTGTTTATTATGTTATTCAATTCCCAACAGTCTCAGAAGAAAAGAGGAAGCAAGGAGGTCCAAAAGTCAGACAAGAAGCCTGCCCAGACCCCAACAGAAGTGAGGGATCACCATGAAATGCTTTTAGAAAACAATAAAAAGTGTTTTTTTCCAAACATGAGCGAGAGTTGTGTCTAGTGTACATCTGAACTGTATTATCTTCCTTCCAATTTCCCCTCTCTCAGGATGACAACGATGATCTCAAGTGCCAACTGGCCTTCATCAAAGAGGAGGCTGTGTTGTTGAGGAAGAAGACAGCTAAGATCGACAAGGAGAAGGACCGGCTGGAGACGGAGCTACAGAAGTACCGCTCCTTCTACGGGGACCTGGACAGCCCCCACCCCAAGGGTGAGGCCGGGGGACCCCCCACCACCCGTGAGTCCGAACTGAAGCTGCGTCTGCGCCTGGTGGAGGAGGAGGCTAACATCCTGGGGAGGAAGATCGTGGAGCTGGAGGTGAGCAAGACAGGATGTGATGCAGAGGGTTTTATGTAGGTTGTGACATGAAAGAGACCAGGAAATAAGTTTGCACATGGGAACACAACTGTTCCAAGCATTTCTGCCAGTTCCGTTCAGAAGGTGCTTACAGAGAGAGGAAGCTAGTGATTCATAACATAACTGACCAATCCGTCTTCATGTCATGTGTTTCCAGGTGGAGAACCGGGGTCTGAGGGCGGAGTTGGATGACCTCAGGGGTGAAGGGGAGGGAGAAGGCGGGTCCGGTGGGGGGGCTGTGGGCGGGGTGGGGTCGGGCCGGGGCCACGGGGAGGCCATGACAGAGCTGAGGCAGCAGCTGCAGCTGGTGGAGGACGAGGCAGAGCTACTAAGGAGGAACCTGGCTGACGCTGAAGATCACAACAAGAGGGTGACGGGAGAACTAAACAAGCTCAGGTTCAAGGCCGGGACCCACGAGGGAGGTGCAAGGCATGGAGGAGGGGCGCCAGGAGCAGGAGGAGTATGCTCGGAGAAGGCAGAGGCACTGCAGGAGGAACTGAAGACTGCCCGGCTACAGATTAATGATCTCAGTGGGAAGGTGGGTCGGTCTTCCACATTTGTTTTTCTGGTTTATTTCTGTGACCTTTAACATGCATTGAAAGTCAAAATGGCTGTACAGACAATATGGTAAACAAAAAGATATCGCTGGAATCAAAGCTGAAAACAAAGATCAAACGTCATAAACATATCATGCCTCATTCAGCCAGTCCTATTCTCTCTCCCAGGTGATGCAGCTGCAGTATGAGAACCGTGTTCTGCTCTCCAACATGCAGCGCTACGACCTGGCCTCCAACCTGGCCCTTAGGGGGGGCATCAGCCCTTGGGACAGGGATGCAGAGAGTGACGCAGGTGGGACCAGCCCAAGTGGGCGCCGCGAAAGTGATGATGACTCCTCCTCCTCTCGCCTCCTGCCCCCGCACCGCAAACGTGAGGGCCCAGTGGGCGGGGAGAGTGACTCGGACGAGGTGCGGAACCAAACTCGCTGCCTCACGCCCACCCGGGGTCTCTACACCCCACCCCCAGAGACCGCCACCCGCTTCCTGCCCCGCAGCCTACGGGATCGCCAGCAGATGATTGACATACGGGTGGAGGCGGAGCGTCTTGGCAGGACCATCGACCGGCTCATCACCGACACGGCAACTATCATCGCAGAGGCGCGGGTGTACGTTTCCAACAGCAACCTGTATGGGCGGGGTGAGGAGGAGGAGGGGGGTGGGGGGATCAGGGAGCATGAGCTGCTGTACAGGATCAATGCCCAGATGAAGGCCTTCAGGAAGGAGCTACAAGGCTTAATAGACAGACTGGAGGTGCCCAAACCTGAGGACAGGGAGGAGGAGCCACTGTCGGTAAGTGTGTGTGTGTGTGTATGCATGTAGAGATGTAGACTTGACCATGCCTGTTTGGCTGTATCAGCATAGTCTCTTCACTAGTCTGTGGCCATTGAATACTCTGCTGACTTTATTCTCCTTCTTTCTCTGACCCTATTTTCCCTCTCGTTTCTCCTCCGTTGACACTCCTGTTCTGTTCATCCTCTGTCCAGATGTTTCAGCCCATTATTTTACTCATCCTCATCCTCGTCTTATTCTCCTCCCACTCTTATGCCACCATCTTTAAACTTGTCTTTCTGTTTACCCTTTTCTTTGTCCTGTGATCCTGCCTCCCTCAATAGCATAGCCACATCCTTTGTTTTGTTTTTTTGTTTTGTTTTTTTATTTGTTGCCAAGGTCACCCAATGTACAGGAGCCTCCCTATTCAAGCACAGGTCACAGTCACATAACAGGATACATGCTTAGGGTCAACACTGGAGACTACATTTCCCACCACCCACCACTTCCTTCATCACCCCCAAGAAAAGGTAAGTTAGCATAACACCTGGTTTGCCCAATTCCAAAATCAAATCCTATAGCCATATTCCCTACCTGCAAAGAAATGTTGTAGCCTATATGTAGGCCACCACCATGTGGTAGTATAGAAGAAATGTAGGGCTACAATCTGATAGGAAAGGTGGAATTTCCTTCTCATTGCTTACAGAAGTGTAGAAGATCCGATTTTAAACAAACAAGTAAATAGCTGTGATTCAGAACCATGGACAACGACAATCAGAATTCCGATTCAGCACCTGTACACCGTGGACAGCCACAATGCAAATGAAGGACTTTTGCCCCCAACTCAGTCCCCGGGACCCCAAGGGGTTTTTGCCCTAACACTACACAGCTGATTCAAATGATCAAAGCTTAATGATTAGTTGATTATTTGAATCAGCTGTGTAGTGTTAGGGCAAAAACCAAAACGTGCACCCTTGCGCTTCAATGCGGAGCAATATGGAGCCCTCCGCATTGTTACAACATTTGAGAGGCGCATGGCGATGCGGTACAGAGCTCAATTTGGCCACCGCATGCCTCCAGAGGCTTCGCAATTGCATCACACCATCCATACCATGCCTCCGACCACATTTTCGGATCAAGCATAAATTGTCTCTTAGTCTGAGGATTCCCACATTCCTATCTACAACAAATATTTTTTGGTTTTGAGCTATCAGATACATTTTGCAATACTTACTGTTTATGTCGACAAGTGTCCATCATGTCAGTGAACTATTTGGGTCAGAACCTAATGGGGGTCGCATGACGCGCCCGATGATAATGTGCAACCTTCATCAACAGCAACAGCAATGGCAATGTCAAAATAAATAAACTGTAAAATAGTAATGAAATGGGACTAAAGTATATGCCAACGCGCCAGACATCAAGTAAAAAAAAAGTAAAAAATAAACATTTTAGCGAAGGTGTCACACACAGGCTACATTTTGGCATCATAAATTGTAAACAATTAAGAGTAGCTTGGAGTCACAAGACGAAATCTGCCAAGCACCCCAAAGCAGAGTAGCAACAGGAGTGCCGATTGGCTCAGAGCTCGGCAGCTGAAATAGCTATGCAAACACTTTCCCTCTCTTCATTGCTTTTTAATTATAGACAGGATGCGAGTGACGACAGTCGTCCCATCGAGACCTAAAATTCTGGAATAAATTTGACATTATGATACTTGATCTTGGCTCCAGTGATGCGACGTAAATACGAGGCGCACTATAAAGCCTGGGTCCCCCTTCTGGAACATAAGTTGTTTACCCTGAAAAAAGGTACCTGCTCCGGACATAACCCTGCCAGGCGTGACAAGAGAGGACTCCTTTAAAATCTAATCCGCGGGACTATATGTAACAGAGCGGAGGCAACCGAAGCGGAGGCACAAACGCGAGGATTTCGCAACAAGGGGACTGGCTCTCTAGCTGTGGAAGAGGTGGAGCACAGCCGCCACCGGCAAACAGACAATCTCAAGAGAGGGTCACGGTCAATACCTTGGCTAGACTGAAATCAGGATTAATTATCTGCCACTGCGATATATCCTCAGTGATTAACAATAAAATCGTCAATGAGAATATTGAACAGCCAGGTAAGGCCACATGAAGAAGTTAATATTTAAATGTTTTTTATTTTATGTATATGAAAGTTCCATTAAGTTTTGTTTTACGCATCTCTACAACTTGGGTTTCTAGCAACAATTGGATGTATTCATTGGACAACGCACTTAATAAGGACAAGTAGTAAATTATAACATTGCAGATGCACTGTGGGCTTGATGTATTGGGTCACATTTGATCAACCTGTGCCTCCCTTTTGGTGCTTTTTCTTTTACGCACCACCAAATAGGCTGCATTTGGCCATGTGGGGATTTCTTTATTATAGGCCTATTAATATTCAAAACACACGCCATGCGTATGTATTTATTTATTTATTTATTCTCTCTCTCTCTCTCTCGCTCTCTCTCTCCCCCAAGTTTACGATGCATAGTTACAGGTTTATATTATAAACATCTCCGTACTCTTACATCACAAGATGACTGGTTGGTGTTCGTGTACTCTCGACGGGGTAAAAGCACATAATATATAACATTCGTTGATAGCAAAGCATCGACCTTCTAAAATTACTGGATGTACTGTAATAAATCAATGCAGCGATAGGCCTACGGAAAACCGTTTAGGCCAAGCCAATTTTCTAGAGGTGAGTTGACCATGCAGCATGCAGCCAAGTGCGCACTGACCTTATCATTTAGCGGTGACACGGAGGGCACTAATTCCCATTGTGCGCATAGTGTAACTGCCTCTTAGAGGAAATGCGTCCTGCGGACAACATGCACGTGTTCTGGGAAGATGACACAGCAGGGTGTCGAATATTTGGCGTGTTGTATTCGACATACACCCCGCGTTTGAAAAATGGGGAATCTGTGCTCATTAAATTGGTCATGGCTGCCGGGTATGTGCCCCCAAAGTTCCATTATAGACAATTGAGAAGGACAGAGGGAAGGGTTGGAGCAGAGGGGATAGTGACCAAGAGACAAATAGTGACGTTGTCACACTACACCAGGCATTCCGTGGCATGACATGTCACATAGGTAGCTTAAATGACTATGAAATAGGGGTGGGAATACAGAGGGCTTGCCCAAAATGTTTTGAATCGTTCTACGAAATCAACTAAATGTATATTTATTCAGATCAGATTGAGAGTGTTTAATAGCCACATGTACAGGGTTGCAGGTGTGATTGCAGGATACAGTGAAAATCTTAGGCTTCGAGCTCCAACTAAGTGAAATAAAATAATGACAATGGTAATAAAAAAACAACAATAGAAATAGCACTATATACATCATAATAACTGTGGCAGTGATGAATAAATACATGTCCATTGGGGTGGAGGCAGAGTAAAGACTGTTGAGGGGGTGGGGGGGAATGACCATAGGTGGAGCAGCAGCATGATCATTGAGTGAAATAAAAACAAAAAAGTAATAATCTACATATTTACAACTGCAAGGGGGAGTAGCAGGTAAGGTAACTGAGAGTTGAGAGTGTTGGTGGGGGGGAGGGGGGTCCCTTTGTTTATGGCTTGATGTCTACATGGCTAATGTCCTCTAGTTCGCCCATGTCTTATCTGTCTCTCTCTCTCCCTTTGCAGTGTTCCGCCAACATTTCCACACCTTGGTGACCCCTTCAAGACAGAAAGACAAAAAGCTAGGTACTTGAAACAGAAAAAGAAAGGAAGTTAGGAAGTTGAAACAGAAGAGGAAGAAGAAGTAGTGTTGGAAGAAAATAAAGTTGTGACAGGAAGTAAAAAGCTGCTGCAGGAAGCGGCCCAAAATGGCGGCCATCGAACTGCAGCGCGGTCTGGAGCGGTCTGGGCGGAGCTGGGTAACAGAGAAGGTGGAGCTTCTGGACAGCTTCGACTCAGAGATGCAGGAATGGGAGGACCAGCTGCAGGACATGCAGAGGAAGATAGAGGAGGTGAGTGGTCAACAATGGTGATGCGGTCCAACAAGGTCTAAACTAAAGTGAAACATCATCCAAATACATGGGACAGTCCAAACATGGTCCAGCATGCACAAGCACACTTCTGACATGGTCAAACAAGATCCTAGGTAACATTACCTGACATGGGGTATCAGCAGTGTGAACATGCTTGTGAATATTTTCACTTT
Organism: Coregonus lavaretus; assembly: GCF_964263955.1. Classification (NCBI taxonomy): domain Eukaryota; kingdom Metazoa; phylum Chordata; class Actinopteri; order Salmoniformes; family Salmonidae; genus Coregonus; species Coregonus lavaretus. The sequence continues at coordinate 21,035,504 of NC_140020.1, forward strand.
GAGAGAATGTCTTTCTCTGTGTGTGTGTGTGTGTGTGTGTGTGTGTTATAATAAACTGGTGGAAGCACACCCCTTCTTGAGACTCCATGCCCCCTCTGGACTAATGATACAGGCAAATGTTAACAAGCTAATTAAACTGTGATGTGCTGACAGACAGTCAGAACACACATACACTGTGAAAGTTGATAGTAATGAACGCATTAAAGCTTGAAATAGCGAAGCAAGCACACATAACAAATGTGCAGATTATAAAAATAGTTGGGTTGTGTAACTGTTTTGGGATGGTTATATGGATTGCGTAAACAAGGTTGACATTGTCGTACGTACAGACTTGTTTTGTGTACATATTGTCTTGTATCTGTATGTACATTTATGTTTTGGAACACGTCTAAGTTGTAAGTGTAAATCATTAATCTAACTGGGGAATACAACTATTCCAACTTGTGTTTATGTTGTGAAAGTAGGTTTTTGATAATCATAATGTTTTTGCTCATGTTTCAGCTTTACAACGAGGTGCAGGCTCGTAGAGGGGAAATTGATGTCACCATGGACAACGGCAAAAATGATAGGATGCACAATGGCAATGGCTTCTGTGACCCACCTGACAGCCACAGCAACAGCACCAAGGACCACCCCAGAGCTGTTGTTGTGCCAAATCACTATAGCAATGGTTGTAGTCATGGCCCCAATGGTTACGGCGACCCCGTCAACCATCAGAATGGTGGCTATTATCCAAATAGCAACGGTGCGGTGGAATTTGAAGAATTGTTGCAGGATTATCTTGGACATGGTCACGGAAAGACCTGGAAGACCAACTCAGCTCTCAACAATGTGAGTAGCTACAGTAACTAAGGGTTAAAGTTGATAGGCAGCCCCGTCCGAAAAACAACCTTTACCCTATGTCTCACCCCTTTGGTGTTTGCAGAAAAGCAATATGGTAGAAACTCCACTTAGCTCATTGGAAGACTAGACCATATTGATTGTTCACTTCAAGTCTTCAAACGTTGGAGGGGCAGGGCCTAAGCAGGGTTGTTTTCAGTAATATACATTTAAATAGATTACATATAACTGGCACGGCTCAATACTCCACTGGAAATTGCATAAGCCATGCCAATGTGGCTGCATAGCTGAATTTGATATAATGTATCTAAGCTAGTTGCACTATTCTGCTGCCATGATTATTTTCCCTCCCAAATAACCCTTGTCCCACTTCTCTCTCAGCATCAGAAAGAAATTACAGAAAGGAGCCAGGATCAATCTGTGCACCAGGATGCGATGAAGAGGAGGCCTGTTGGGAATGAGAGGTAAGAAGGACGTCCAGAGACCTCACTGATACTGAGATGACAAGATCATTTTGATAATATTATTTTGAGAAGATCGTTTAGAGAGTAAAATCCGCCTACACAATTTCGTATTTTAGTGATTTTACTCATTTAATTATTTCCTTGTTAATCTGTTTTAGGATTGGTCAGGTGCGGTTTGCGGATCAGGAGGCTGAGAACCGGAAGAACAGAGTGTCACACAGAAAGAGTTCCCCCTGCAGGGACCTTAACAAGGAGAACACAGGGGCCAAGCCCCCTCTCAGACAGAGAGAAGGCCCTCCCGTACCCCCCCGCTCCACCTCCCAGGTGGCCCTTTCCGAGACTTCCCCAGCCCTCGACAGAAAGTCCCACCCCCCTGGGGTCCTTGTAGACAAGAAGTGTGGTAGCCCCTCGGTCCTCAGGAAGTTTGGGGCCATGCTCCATGAGAACGAGGGGAAAACCCTCACCGACACCGGTGTGGTGACCAACCAGGTGCCTACCGAGAACAAGTGCCCCACCCCCGTCTGTCAGCGCAAAGAGCTGGGCGGCAGCAGGGTGCCTGGGCGCTTGCCTGTCCAGAAATGCCAGGCGGATTCCATCGTGCTGACAGCGGAGATGGACCCCAGCCAAGAACGAGGATCTGGGGGGGCAGTGAGAGACTATAGGAGAGAGAGCCAGCTGGGTGAGGGTAGAGGCACCTCAATGGGTAGCTATGTTCACCCTAAAGGACCCCAGGCAGGGGGTCAGAGGAGGACCCAGGAAGGAGGCAGCCCCAAGCCCAAAGCAAGGGCCCTCGGAGGGGCAGACAGAGACACAAACATGGGTCTGGTCCAGGGGGAGAGGGTCAGGAGGCCTACATCCCAGCCTGGGGAGCCCATACTGGACTACAGGAACCTGAGTGGGTCCCATGTTGGAGCTCAGAGGATCCAGAGGGGAGGGCCAGTTGCAGGTCAGAAGAAAGACGATGGACTCATTGAGCTACTGGATATGCTGGACATCGAGCACGAGTACAACTCCAGCCCCCGAGCCGCAAAGACTGCCTACAGACAGGACACACAGCAGGTGAGATAGGCATACTGTAGCAAACACACACAAACACACACACAGTGTTGTTCTGACCCACTCTTATCGTCTCTCTCCAGGTGAGCCCAGCCGAGTCATTCCCAGCAACCCCCTCACGGAACTTCTCTCGTCCTGCCCGCCCAGCCAATCAACGCCCTCCATCCAGGTGGGCTAGCTGCGCCCCCACTGCCTTGATCTCTGCCCCCTCCGGCCCAATGTTCCGCCGCACAAGCCCCTTGGCACGCCCCCCTAGCCCCATAGCAAGAACCCCAAGCCCCGCCCTGAAGCAGCAATCTTTCTGCTCCTATTTGCTCCACACCGAGACTATCATCATGTGAGAGACACGTGCCCCGACCCCCTTTACCCATTTTTAACCCCGCCTCCCCTCCCCCAATTCAACCCCACTGGACTCAGTTGATATAGTCCTGCCCTCTCTGTAAATACTAAATACTGTTCTTTCTATCTGTCTTGACAAAAGTGCTTTAAGAGATTTTCTATGAGATGTACTTATAAGAAACAAAATGGTTGACTCCTATTCAGTCTCCAGTGTTACTGTGGCCTTCCCTTCTCCTGTGCCAAACTTTTTTATTTCTCTCACTCTCTTTTACTTCCCTTTCTTCCTTTCTTTATTTTTCTCTTTCTTTTGTATTGATGATTTTCGAATGGCTGTGTATAATGCGATACAGCATGCCCCACTTACTTGCGGGTGCATGTCCTTGAATGGATGGATGGATGGATGGATGTAACTCAATCCTAATGAGTGCCATGTTGGCTTGTTTTTAAAAGAGAGTTGGCCCTGTCCTGTCAGCACAGCATCAACATGCTAACTGTCTATAGTGTGTTTACTGTATCATATTATCAAAATAACGCATTTGAAAATGTTCAAGTAACCATAGTGAGACATACAGTTATGACTATGTAATGATTTTGCTGTCCTTTTTTCTCTCTTGATAATAAATAAACACAGTGCTTTAACAAACTCAGTCCATCTATCTGTAGAACTCTTGTTTGATGAGTTATTTAATTGGTTGGGGGTGACGTGGTGTAGCTACTTCCATGTACCAACACTACAGAGATTCAATACCATGCTTACCCCATACTGAAAAATCATATATTGGAATATGTTTCAATAAAATGTAAATATATCTAAATATATTGTGAAAATGTATTGATCAAATATAGGAATATATATATATATATATTTTTTATATATGTGTAAAATACACACTCACACCTTCTCTACCCTGATGATAATGTTGAGTCTTTATTGTCCTCTGGTACAGTGCCTTGCAAAAGTATTCATCCCCCTTGGCGTTTTTCCTATTTTGTTGCATTACAACCTGTAATTTAAATGGATTTTTATTTGGATTTCATGTAATGGACATACACAAAATAGTCCAAATTGGTGAAGTGAAATTAAAAAAAAAATAACAGAAAAGTGGTGCGTGCATATGTATTCACCCCCTTTCCTATGAAGCCCCTAAATAAGATCTGGTGCAACCAATTACCTTCAGAAGTTACATAATTAGTTGAATAAAGTCTACATGTGTGCAATCTAAGTGTTACATGATCTGTCACATGATTTCAGTATATATACACCTGTTCTGAAAGGCCCCAGAGTCTGCAACACCACTAAGCAAGGGGCACCACCAAGCAAGCGGCACCATGAAGACCAAGGAGCTCTCCAAACAGGCCAGGGACAAAGTTGTGGAGAAGTACAGATCAGGGTTGGGTTATAAAAAAATATCAGAAACTTTGAACATCCCACGGAGCACCATTAAATCCATTATTAGAAAATGGAAAGAGTATGGCACCACAACAAACCTGCCAAGAGAGGGCCGCCCACCAAAACTCACGGACCAGGCAAGGAGGGCATTAATCAGAGAGGCAACAAAGACACCAAAGATAACCCTGAAGGAGCTGCAAAGCTCCACAGCAGAGATTGGAGTATCTGTCCATAGGACCACTTTAAGCCGTACACTCCACAGAGCTGGGCTTTACGGAAGAGTGACCAAAAAAAAGCCATTGCTTAAAGAAAAAAATAACCAAACACGTTTGGTGTTCGCCAAAAGCCATGTGGGAGACTCCCCAAACATATGGAAGAAGGTACTCTGGTCAGATGAGACTAGAATTTAGCTTTTTGGCCATCAAGGAAAACGCTATGTCTGGCGCAAACCCAACACCTCTCATCACCCCGAGAACACCATCCCCAAAGTGAAGCATGGTGGTGGCAGCATCATGCTGTGGGGGTGTTTTTCATCGGCAGGGACTGGGAAACTGGTCAGAATTGAAGGAATGATGGATAGCGCTAAATACATGGAAATTCTTGAGGGAAACCTGTTTCAGTCTTCCAGAGATTTGAGACTGGAATGGAGGTATCTTGCATCTTCAAAGTGGTAGGCATGTTGTGTTAATCAAATGATACAAACCCCCCAAAAATCCATTTTAATTCCAGGTTGTAAGGCAACAAAATAGGAAAAATGTCATGGGGGGTGAATACTTTCGCAAGCCACTGTACCTTAGCATTAGGTTCCCAAAGTAACGTTTTGCATGCAAAAATTGGATCATTGAGTTGTAGTTGAAAATACATTCTGTAGTTGTTGAGGTCTAGCCTACCTGCCACATATGAAACATGGTAAAAAACGAAATTAGGTGTTTCTTTCGAAAATACACTTGAATGTAGAGCATATCTGTAAACAAGTTTGAACATATATTAAAATATATTTTTCCCAAGCTGTCGATCACAATTTTAAAAGTTCCCAAGTCCCTGCCCCAAGCCCCACCTCCAACTGAGAGAGCAGCCATTACCATTTTGAATTTTCTTCAGAAAACCACCAAAGATCTTTCTCGTGGACAATGACATTTTATTATTAATACATAACATTGAATTAAAATAGTTTTTTAACCTGGTGGGTGACAGAGGAAGAAGATCATTTCTTCACCTGCAAGCAAGAGTTTAGCTAGCTAGCTAGGTCCTTATTTAGCTCGCAACCAACGTGCAGTGTGACTGACCAAGGTAAGAATTGTTTTGAAAATTAAAGTAGAGTAGAGTTCAAAAGTTAATGTAATGTACTGTATGTATTAAATATCAATTAATTGCCAAAGCTATTGTTAAATGCCAAGCAATGTGTTGCTTGCTAGCTAGCTAACTTAGCTAGGTTTAGTGAGGGTTGGGTGCCTTTGAGAACTGGCTAGCTAGTTAAAAATTATCCTATTTTCCTTCTGGTTTGGAGCCTCAGCTGCCTATGGACAGAGCCCAGCCAATGTAAGTAGTCTTTTACATCATTTAGCTAGCTAGTTCCCAATGAAATTGCACAGAGGTAATTTGTACACTATATTTAGCGACCTTCCAGTGACTCCCATGCCACAGTTCAACAATTGGACCAAGTTATTGGTTAGAAAATGTAGATTATTGAAAGCACTCTTTTAGTTGTCAGTCATGAGTCATTAATTCAAACTTTTACATTCAAAGTATACGACAGCATGCGATTGTGATTTAGGCCTAGCGTTAACCGGCGATAGCAGACACCCACATAGTGGATGTTTTGGCAGTGTCAGAGGTGAGCAGCTGCTCTTGCGATCATTGTCACGAAGCCCCACCTGTGTAGAAGTTCAGAGCAAGAAAATGTAGGTCAGTGGCGACCAACCTTTTCTGAGACATGACTTAAAAAAACATAAGCCTATGCAACATTAACCAATTAAAAGTAGTTCTGTAGCAATGAGGTTTGTGCAGTAAGCTACAGGCCCAATACATTATCACTGCATATTGGTTATGCTTGAATTGCCCTGCCAAAGTTGTTCTTCTCAGACCATTTTGAAATTATATTTCTAAATTGTAGGTATACGATCACACTGGTAATAGATCATTTATTGCATTACTTGTGAGGTACAGCTGAGTGAGCATAATAATTTGCTTTTTTTTTACTGGACTGATGGTCTGCATCTGATGGTCAGTCAGGGGAGGGATGGAGCAGCGGGGAGCCTCACCCGACTCACCGTCCCTCCTCTCTCCCTCCCTCTGCTGAGAAAAGGGGACAGTCTTCCAGCTGATGGCGAAACTTAAGTCGCGCTGCATTATTTCTGCCTCATGCACCAATTCATGTTGTTACTCCTATGACCAGAGAAAGTGAAATATTCCTTGATATTAAAAAAGACACAAGCCACTAATGCAGTGCTGGTTGTAGCGTGAGTGGAAGCAGGGAGAATACGCATTTTATGGCTTATAAAAGTGTTGCACAAGGTGTCGACAGTGCTGACAGTGCTGAATAACAACTTAAACAGGAACTGTTAATGTGACTCCATTCAACCAATGGCAATGTCTGCTTTAGGTATAATGCCGGGAGCCACTTGTGGATTTGACAGCGCTAATGCAGTTCCACCTCCAACACCGCCAAAAGAACCGCTAAGCAGATCTGATTGATAAATTCATTAGGCCCTAATCTATGGATTTCACATGAATTGGGCAGGTGCGCAGCCATGGCTGGGCCTGGGAGGGCATAGGCCCACACTCTTGGGAGCCAGGTTCACCCACTGTGGAGCCAGGCCCAGCCAATCAGAATGAGTTTTTCCCCACAAAAGGCCTTTATTACAGACAGAAATACTCCTCAGCACCCCCCCCCCTCTTCAGACAGAAATACATGTGAAGAAGCCGGATGTGGAGGTCCCGGGCTGGCGTGGTTACGTGTGGTCTGTGGTTGTGATGCCAGTTGGGTGTGCTGCCAAATTCTCTAAAACGACGTTGAAATATATTCAATTCTCTGGCAACAGCTCTGTTGGACATTCCTGCAGTTAGCATGCCAATTGCACGCTCCCTCAAAACTTGAGACATTTGTGGCATTGTGTTGTGTGACAGAACTGCACATTTTAGAGTGGCCTTTTATTGTCCCCAGCACAAGGTGCACCTGTGTAATGATCATGCTGTTTAGTCAGCTTCTTGATATGCCACACCGGTCAGGTGAATGGATTATCTTGGCAAAGGAGAAATGCTCACTAACAGGGATTTGTGCACAACATTTTTTACAAATAAACTTTTTGTGCGTATAGAAAAATTCTGGGATCTTATATTTCAGCTCATGAAAAATGCGACCATCACTTTATACATACTGTATATACAGCGCATTCGGAAAGTATTCAGACCCCTTGACTTTTTCCACGTTTTTGTTTTTTACGTTACAGCCTTATTCTGAAATGGATTAAATTGTTTTCCCCCCCTCATCAATCTACACACAATACCCCATAATGACAACAACTAAAAAACAGTTTATTTGAAATTTTTGCAAGTGTATTAAAAATAAATAAATATCACATTTACGTAAGTATTGAGACCCTTTACTCAGTACTTTGTTGAAGCACCTTTGGCAGCGATTATAGCCTTGAGTCTTTTTGGGTATGACGCTACAAAATTGACACCTGAATTTGGGGAGTTTCTCCCATTCTTCTCTGCAGATCCTCTCAAGCTCTGTCAGGTTGGATGGGGAGCGTCGCTGCACAGTTATTTTCAGGTCTCTCCAGAGATGTTCGATCGGGTTCAAGTCCGGGCTCTGGCTGGGCCACTCAAGGACATTCAGAGAATTGTTCCGAAGCCACTCCTGCGTTGTCTTGGCTGTGTGCTTAGGGTCGTTGTCCTGTTGGAAGGTGAACCTTCACCCCAGTCTGAGGTCCTGAGCACTCTGGAGCAGGTTTTCATCAAGGAGCTTTCTGTACTTTGCTCCGTTCATCTTTCTTTCGATCCTGACTAGTCTCCCAGTCCCTGCTGTTGAAAAACATCACCACAGCATGATGCTGCCACCACCATGCTTCACCGTAGGGATGGTGCAAGATTTCCTCCAGACTTGACGCTTGGCATTCAGGCCAAAGAGTTCAATCTTGGTTTCATCAGGCCAGAGAATCTTGTTTATCATGGTCTGAGAGTCCTTTAGGTGCCTTTTGGCAAACTCCAAGCGGGCTGTCATGTGCCTTTTACTGAGGATTGGCTTCCGTCTGGCCACTCTACCATAAAGGCCTGATTGGTGGAGTGCTGCAGAGATGGTTGTCCTTCTGGAAGGTTCTCCCATCTCCACAGAGGGACTCTGGAGCTCTGTCAGAGTGACCATTGGGTTCTTGGTCACCTCCCTGACCAAGGCCCTTCTCCCCCGATTGCTCAGTTTGGCTGGGCGGCCAGCACTAGGAAGAGTCTTGGTGGTTCCAAACTTCTTCCATTTAAGAATGATGGAGGCTACTGTGTTCTTGGGGACCTTCAATGCTGCAGAAATGTTTTTGTACCCTTCCGCAGACCTGTGCGTCGACACAATCCTGTCTCTGAGCTCTACGGACAATTCCTTCGACCTCATGGCTTAGTTTTTGCTCTGGCATGCACTGTCAACTGTGGGACCTTATAGACAGATGTGTGCCTTTCCATATCATGTCCAATCAATTGAATTTACCACAGGTGGACTCCAATCAAGTTATAGAATCATCTCAAGGATGATCAGTGGAAACAGGATGCCCCTGAGCTCAATTTCGAGTCTCATAGCAAAGGGTCTGAATACTTATGTAAATAAGGTATTTCTGTTTTTTATTTATAATATAATCATGGAGAAGCAATACCTTCTTGAGACAGACAGTGGCCAGTTTCTACATGTGAATAACACACTATGACTAAACAATGAGTCAGTACACAGTTATACATTCTGGGCTAGATTTACTATGCGTTTGCACCATAAGTCATTGGTTTGTCCCAGTGCAAAGTTTGCACCTGTCTATTTCAGCACTTTATATATATACAGTATATATATATATACACTACCGGTCAAAAGTTTTAGAACACCTACTAATTCAAGGGTTTTTCTTTATTTTTACTATTTTCTACATTGTAGAATAATAGTGAAGACATAAAAACTATGAAATAACACATATAGAATCATGTAGTAACCAAAAAATTGTTAAACAAATCAAAACATGTTTTATATTTGAGATTCTTAAAATAGCCACCCTTTGCTTTGATGTCAGCTTTGCACACTCTTGGCATTCAGAAGATAGCCCTATTTGGTAAAAGACCAAGTCCATATTATGGCAAGAACAGCTCAAATAAGCAAAGAGAAATGACAGTCCATCATTACTTTAAGACATGAAGGTCAGTCAATACGGAACATTTCAAGAACTTTTAAAGTTTCTTTAAGTGCAGTCGCAAAAACCATCAAGCGTTATGATGAAACTGGCTCTCATGAGGACCGCCACAGGAATGGAAGACCCAGAGTTACCTCAGCTGCAGAGGATAAGTTCATTAGAGTTACCAGCCTCAGAAATTGCAGGCCAAATAAATGCTTCACAGAGTTCAAGTAACAGACACATCTCAACATCAACTGTTCAGAGGAGACTGTGTGAATCAGGCTATTGTTGGTTCCAACGGCCGTGTCCTTGTGAGATGCGGTGTGGGTGAACAGATGATCTCCGCATGTGTATTTCCCACCGTAAAGCATGGAGGAGGAGGTGTTATGGTGTGGGGCTGCATTGCTGGTGACACTGTCTGTGATTTATTTAGAATTCAAGGCACACGTAAGCAGCATGGCTACCACAGCACTCTGCAGCGATACGCCATCCCATCTGGTTTAGGCTTAGTGGGACTATCATTTGTTTTTCAACAGGACAATGACCCAACACCCCTCCAGGCTGTGTAAGGGCTATTTTACCAAGGAGAGTGATGGAGTGCTGCATCAGATGACCTGGCCTCCACAATCACCCGGCCTCAACCCAATTGAGATGGTTTGGGATGAGTTGGACTGCAGAGTGAAGGAAAAGCAGCCAACAAGTGCTCAGCATATGTGGGAACTCCTTCAAGAATGTTAGAAAAGCATTCCAGGTGATGCTGGTTGAGAGAATGCAAAGAGTGTGCAAAGCTGTCATCAAGGCAAAGCGTGGCTATTCGAAGAATCTCAAATATAAAATACATTTTGATTTGTTTAACACTTTTTTGTTACTACATGATTCCATATGTGTTATTTCATAGTTTTGATGTCTTCACTATTATTCTACAATGTAGAAAATAGTAAAAATAAAGAAAAACCGTTGAATGAGTAGGTGTTCTAAAACCTTTGACCGGTAGTGTATATATATATATTTACCTTGAATATTAAAACATACCTGCAGTGAAGCCGCTCAACATTTACATTAAATTCAGTCAATCTAACATACTCCCATCCAGAGCGACCCACAGAAGCAACCAGGGTCAACGCCCTGCCCAATGTCAACACGGGGACCCGAACCAGCGACCTATCAGCCACCGGCCCAAGCTCCTAACCGCCAGGCCACCAACCCTCCAAGATCCCTCCACAGTTCCCCGACAGCTGCCCCTCAAACATCCGAGACCCCCCACCACAGGCATTGGATGTAACAGCGTTGCCCCTTTTTCAGCACTTTCCTTATGATATAATTTTTTCTCTTAAACTTATGTTAGTAAATAAAGGCCTATGGCCATAATAATAGGGCTTTTATTTTAGGATAGTGTCTCACGCTCTCCAACCCTGTTACCAGGCAGGCTAACACAGACTGGGGTTGTGTGAGTGTAGACTTTTGGGGGTCTCAGTATTGTTGGATGTGTTGTCCTGCCCTGAGATTCTGTCCTCATAAAACTGCATGAACAACTCTGAGGCTGTTTACCACTTTGTCTGCAACTCAAGACACATAGCAGGTGGGCGCTCTCTCTAACACACAAAAGGCCAAGGGAGGTAGCTACAGTGTGAAATGTCATGTTGTAGGGCTGTAGGGGCCCCACAACGCCTCAGCCCCGTCACCTTAACCCCCTCGGAAATGTTGCACCTCCAACTGAAATAGCAAGCGTGACGTTGTTTTGGTGCCAGAAATCTTAGCCTGCTGTGGCTGGAGGTATAAATAAAGAAGAGGGGCGTGTGCTGCTGGTTCTCTCTCTCTTTTTCTCTCCCCTTTCCTTCATTTCTCAGCACTCTCTTTTCCCTCCCTCTGTGTCGTTTATGTCTACTTACCCGTCTCTTTTTAACCTCTCCCATATCTCTCTGTACCAATTCTCCCGCCTTGTTTATCTTTTTTCCCGTTCACCCTATCCTTAACTATCCAGTCTCCACCCCTCATTTTCTTATCTATTATCGCTATCCTCATCCTAACTCTCTCTCTCTAACTAGTTCCATCTTTCTCTCTCTCTCTCTGTCTCTAAGTCCTTGTGTGTCTGACTGTGTGTAAATGAGAGGGAAGCTCACAGGCTGGCACCTTCCTGAGTTCCACACAGGGGTATTTTAACCAGGCCATCAATCTCGTGTCCTGTTTAGGCCCCCCACTGAATCAGAGCTGGCTGCTGGTTTCACAACTACCCCACAGGGACAGAGAAAGGACCCTGGTCACAGACAGAGACACCTTACTTCATTCTTACAGGTTTTTTTCAGTCGCTTTTGACCGGTAGTGTATATGTGGTGAATTTTCTAAACTTTTAGTACAAAACTCCAAACTGGTAACACTTGTCACACAGACGATCTTATTCAAAACCTTTCACTGTGTGTTTATTTTGTTTGGAGACATCTTACACCGCATAAACATTGATCCAAGTTTACATACAGTGAGGGAAAAAAGTATTTGATCCCCTGCTGATTTTGTACATTTCCTCACTGACAAAGACATTATCAGTCTATTATTTTAATGGTAGGTTTATTTGAACAGTGAGAGACAGAATAACAACCAAAAAAACAGAAAAACACATGTCAAAAATTTTATAAATTGATTTGCATTTTAATGAGGGAAATAAGTATTTGACCCCTCTGCAAAAAATGACTTAGTGCTTGGTGGCAAAACCCTTGTTGGCAATCACAGAGGTCAGACGTTTCTTGTAGATGGCCACCAGGTTTGTACACATCTCAGGAGGGATTTTGTTCCACTCCTCTTTCAGGATCTTCTCCAAGTCATTAAGGTTTCGAGGCTGACGTTTGGCAACTCGAACCTTCAGCTCCCTCCACAGATTCTCTATGGGATTAAGGTCTGGAGACTGGCTAGGCCACTCCAGGACCTTAATGTGCTTCTTCTTGAGCCACTCCTTTGTTGCCTTGGCTGTGTGTTTTGGGTCATTGTCATGCCGGAATACCCATCCACGACCCATTTTCAATGCCCTGGCTGAGGGAAGGAGGTTCGCACCCAAGATTTGACGGTACATGGCCCCGTCCATCGTCCCTTTGATGCAGTGAAGTTGTCCTGTCCCCTTAGCAGAAAAACACCCCCAAAGCATAATGTTTCCACCTCCATGTTTGACGGTGGGGATGGTGTTCTTGGGGTCATAGGCAGCATTCCTCCTCCTCCAAACACGGCGAGTTGAGTTGATGCCAAAGAGCTCGATTTTGGTCTCATCTGACCACAACACTTTCACCCAGTTCTCCTCTGAATCATTCAGATGTACATTGGCAAACTTCAGACGGGCCTGTATATGTGCTTTCTTGAGCAGGGGGACCTTGCAGGCGCTGCAGGATTTCAGTCCTTCACGGTGTAGTGTGTTACCAATTGTTTTCTTGGTGACTATGGTCCCAGCTGCCTTGAGATCATTGACAAGATCCTCCCGTGTAGTTCTGGGCTGATTCCTCACCGTTCTCATGATCATTGCAACTCCACGAGGTGAGATCTTGCATGGAGCCCCAGGACGAGGGAGATTGACAGTTATTTTGTGTTTCTTCCATTTGCGAATAATCGCACCAACTGTTGTCACCTTCTCACCAAGCTGCTTGGCGATGGTCTTGTAGCCCATTCCAGCCTTGTGTAGGTCTACAATCTTGTCCCTGACATCCTTGGAGAGCTCTTGTCCCTGAAATCCTTGGAGAGCTCTTGGCCATGGTGGAGAGTTTGGAATCTGATTGATTGATTGCTTCTGTGGACAGGTGTCTTTTATACAGGTAACAAGCTGAGATTACCTGTATAAAAGACACCTGGGAGCCAGAAATCTTTCTGATTGAGAGGGGATCAAATACTTATTTCCCTCATTAAAATGCAAATCAATTTATAACATTTTTTTCTGGATTTTTTTGTTGTTATTCTGTCTCTCACTGTTCAAATAAACCTACTATTAAAATTATAGACGGATCATTTTTTTGTCAGTGGGCAAACGTACAAAATCAGCAGGGGATCAAATACTTTTTTCCCTCACTGTAAGTTTACATTTGTTGAATCCCCAAAACACAACATAATGATATCTTCTCAATTTAGTTGTTTTAACAGCCAGTTAATCCAATAGCAGAAAATTCAAGATGCATGTTTCAAAATTGCCCTTTGAAGTGCTGAAAGTAATATGCAGTACATTACACTGTTTTCACATTAGGCTATTCACTTGCACTACCCATCAAAATTGAAAATCAAATGTCCATCTTTTCTATCCCATGTGTGGTCAAAGATGTTATCATTGAAGACATCTTCCACTATCATATGGTAATCATGTATTGTTTTTACAGTATTGTATTGTACTTGGTCCTGTGTGGCTCAGTTGGTAGCACTAGCAACACCAGGGACGTGTGTTCGATTCCCAGTGGGGTCACATGTATGGACTTGCTGTTGTCACTTTGTATAATAGCATTTGCTACGTTAATGGCATGTATGACAGTACTCTATTAGCAAATGCAATTTATATTGTATTCACATATTCATATAAAGTACTTGCTTATCACAATGCAATGCTCACATTACGTTTTATGTAATTGTCTTCTGTATTGTTAAAATACATTTTACTGTTACCTAATCCAAGTGCTCTTAATTGATAATCACTTAACCGTTTGGTAACCCTATACATTTTAAACTGGTTTGTCTAGTTTCAACTTTCAACTTTCAAAGTTTATTCGCCACGTGCACAGGATAGAACAGGTGTAAAACAGTACAGTAAGATTATTTATTGAGCGCTCTTTCCCAACAATACAGTGATAATAATAATAATATAGATAATAATAGAAAATAGAATTTAAAAAAACACAATAAGTACGTGTAAGTTGAAGAAACACAAGAAAGCATGTACATACTGGCCAGTACCATATTCCATGTGCAATGGTACTGGAGTGGTTGAGGTAGGTTTATACATATAAAGTGACTCGCAGTAGGATATACAATGCCTTCAGAAAGTATTCATACCCCTTGACTTATTCCACATTCTGTTGTGTTACAGCCTGAATATTTTTTATTTTATTTTAATCTACATACCCCATAATGACAAAGTGAAAACATGTTTTTAGAGATTTCAGCAAATGTATTGAAAATGATATACAGAAATAGAGTGCCTTGCAAAAGTATTCATCCCCCCTGGCGTTTTTCCTATTTTGTTGCATGTAACCTGTAATTTAAATGGATTTTTTATTTAGATTTCATGTAATGGACATACACAAAATAGTCCAAATTGGTGAAGTGAAATGAAAAGAATAACTTGTTTCAAAAAATGCTAAAAAAATGTATAACGGAAAAGTGGTGCGTTCATATGTATTCACCCACTTTCCTATGAAGCCTCTAAATAAGATCTGGTGCAACCAATTACCTTCAGAAGTCACATAATTAATTAAATAAAGTCCACCTGTGTGCAATCTAAGTGTCACATGATCTGTCACATGACCTCAGTATATATACACCTGTTCTGAAAGGCCCCAGAGTCTGCAACACCACTAAGCAAGGGCCACCACAAAGCAATCGGCACCATGAAGACCAAGGAGCTCTCCAAACAGGTCAGGGACAAAGTTGTGGAGAAGTACAGATCAAGGTTGGGTTATAAAAAAATATCCGAAACTTTGAACATCCCACGGAGCACCATTAAATCCATTATTAAAAAATGGAAAGAATATGGCACCACAACAAACCTGCCAAGAGAGGGCCGCCCACCAAAACTCACAGACCAGGCAAGGAGGGCATTAATCAGAGGCAACAAAGAGACCAAATATAACCCTGAAGGAGCTGCAAAGCTCCACAGCAGAGATTGGAGTACCTGTCCATAGGACCACTTTAAGCCTTCCAATTAATCCCATAGGTGTTCGATGGGGTTGAGGTCAGGGCTCTGTGCAGGCCAGTCAAGTTCTTTCACACCTATCTCGACAAACCATTTCTGTATGGACATTGCATTGTGCACGGGGGCATTGTCTTGCTGCACAGGTAAGGGCCTTCCCCAAACCGTTGCCACAAAGTTGGAAACACAGAATCGTCTAGAATGTCATTGTACGCTGTAGCGTTAAGATTTCTCTTCACTGTAACTAAGGGGGCCTAGCCCATGAAAAACAGCCCCAGACCATTATTCCTCCTCCACCAAACTTTTAAGTTGGCACCATGCATTGGAGCAGGTAGCGTTCTCCTGGCATCCGCCAAACCCAGATTCGTCCGTCGGACTGCCAGATGGTGAAGCGTGATTCATCACTTCAGAGAACGTGTTTCTACTGTGCCAGAGTCCAGTGGTGGCGAGCTTTACACCATTCCAGCCAACACTTGGCATTGTGCATGGTGATCTTAGGCTTGTGTGCGGCTGATCGACCATGGAAATCCATTTCATTTCATTTAGCTCCCGACAAACAGTTATTGTGCTGACGTTGCTTCCAGAGGCAGTTTGGAACTCGGTAGTGAGTGTTGCAACCGTGGACAGACGATTTTTACATGCTATGCCCTTCAGCACTTGGCGGTCCCATTCTGTGTGCTTGTGTGGCCTACCACTTCGCGGCTGAGCCGTTGTTGCTCCTAAACGTTTCCACTTCATAATAACAGCACTGACAGTTTACCGGGGCAGCTCTAGCAGGGCAGAAATTAGACACATTTTCTTGTTGGAAAGGTGGCATCCTATGACGGTGCTACATTGAAAGTCACTGAGCTCTTCAGTAAGGCCATTCTACTGACAATGTTTGTCTATGGAGATTGCATGGCTGAGTCCTCGATTTTATACACCTGTCAGCAACAGGTGTGGCTGAAATAGCCGAATCCACTAATTTGAATGGGTGTCCACATACTTTTGTATATTCACTGTAGTGTATGTATATACAGTTGAAGTCGGAAGTTTACATATACTTAGGTGGTTTTTCAACCACTCCCCAAATGTCTTGTTAACAAACTATCGTTTTGGCAAGTCGGTTAGGACATCTACTTTGTGCATGACACAATAAATTTTTCCCACAATTGTTTACAGACAGATTATTTCACTTATAATTCACTGTATCACAATTCCAGTGGGTCAGTAGTTTACATACACTAAATTGACTGTGCCTTTAAACAGCTTGGAAAATTCCAGAAAATGATGTCATGGCTTTAGAAGCTTCTGATAGGCTAATTGACATAATTTTAGTCAATTGGAGGTGTACCTGTGGATGTATTTCAAGGCCTACCTTCAAACTCAGTGCCTCTTTGCTTGACATCATGGGAAAATAAAAAAAGAAATCAGCCAAGAACAAAAAAATGTGTAGACCTCCACAAGTCTGGTTCATTCTTAGGAGCAATTTCCAAACGCCTGAAGGTACCACGTTCATCTGTATAAACAATAGTACGCAAGTATAAACACCATGGGCCCACGCAGCCGTCATACCACTCAGGAAGGAGACGCGTTCTGTCTCCTAGAGATGAACGTACTTTGGTGCGAAAAGTGCAAATCAATCCCCGAACATCAGCAAAGGTCCTTGTGAAGATGCTGGAGGAAACAGGTACAAAAGTATATTTATCCACAGTAAAACGAGTCCCATATTGACACAACCTGAAAGGCCGCTCAGCAAGGAAGAAGCCACTGTTCCAAAACCGCCATAAAAAAGCTAGACTACGGTTTGCAACTGCACATGGGGACAAAGATTGTACTTTTGGAGAAATCCCAACCGTGAAGCACGGGGATGGCTGTGGGGGTGCTTTGCTGCAGGAGGGACTGGTGCACTTCACAAAATAGATGGCATCATGAGGAAGGAAAATTATGTGGATATATTGAAGCAACATCTCAAGACATCAGTCAGGAAGTTAAAGCTTGGTCGCAAATGGGTCTTCCAAATGGATAAGAGCCCAAGCGTACTTCCAAAGTTGTGGCAAAATGGCTTAAGGACAACAAAGTAAAGGTATTGGAGTGGCCATCACAAAGCCCTGACCTCAATCCTATAGGGAATTTGTGGGCAAAACTGAAAAAGCGTGTGTGAGCAAGGAGGCTTACAAACCTGACTCAGTTACACCAGCTCTGTCAGGAGGAATGGGCCAAAATTCACCGAACTTATTGTGGGAAGCTTGTGGAAGGTAACCTGAAATTTTGACCCAAGTTAAACAATTTAAAGGCAATGCTACCAAATACTAATTGAGTGTATGTAAACTTCTGACCCACTGGGAATGTGATGAAAGAAATAAAAGCTGAAATAAATAATTCTCTCTCCTATTATTCTGACATTTCACATTCTTAAAATAAAGTGGTGATCCTGACTTACCTAAGACAGGTAATTTTTACTAGGATTAAATATCAGGAATTGTGAAAAACTGAGTTTAAATGTATTTGGCTAAGGTGTATGAAAACTTCAGACTTCAACAGTAGTAGACAAATCAGTTGCAAATCTATAGGTTTACAAAACAGTGATTATCTATTACGGTAAGTAATAGTGAAAGGTATTTTAACAAATACCAAAGCCCCATATACTACCCACCACTGTGACCTGTACGCTCTTGTTGGCTGGTCCTCACTACATATTCGTCGCCAAACCCACTGACACCAGGCCATCTATAAATCACTGCTAGGCAAAGACCCGCCTTATCTTAGCTCATTGGTCACCATAGCAACACCCACCCATAGCATGCGCTCCAGCAGGTATATCTCACTGGTCATCCCCAAAGCCAACACCTCCTTTGGCCGCCATTCCTTCCAGTTCTCTGCTGCCAATGACTGGAACGAACTACAAAAATCTCTGAAGCTGGAGACTCTTATCTCCCTCAAAAACTTTAAGCATCAGTTGTCAGAGCACCTTACCGATCACTGCAGCTGTACACAGCCTATCTGAAATTAGCCCACCCAACTACCTCATCCCCATATTGTTATTTATTTTGCTCATTTGCACCCCAGTATCTCTATTTGCACATCATCTCTTGCACATCTATCATTCCAGTGTTAATACTAATTGTAATTATTTTGCACTATGGCCTATTTATTGCCTTACCTCCATAACTTGCTACATTTGCACACACTGTATATATATTTTCTGTTGTATTTTTGACTTTATGTTTTGTTTTACCCCATATGTAACTCTGTGTTGTTGTTTTTATCGCACTGCTTTGCTTTATCTTGGCCAAGTCGCAGTCGTAAATGAGAACTAAATAAAGGTGAAATAAAAAAATAAAAAAAATAAACATTTGGTGAAAATGTGACTGTATGCTTTTGTGTGTTGTACTTAGTCAATTGAAAATGTCCTTGAAGTTTTGAAATGTCTGCCTTTTTGATTATCTGTTTTGACCTTTGTATTAAGATTTGTGAAAATGTACCACATACTTGTGAAGATTGCACCAAAACGATTGAAAAAAATGTAATCTCTATCTCCCTACTCTTCTATCTCCTCCTGTTCGTCCTTCTTTCTTATCTCTACACCTTTCTCTCTCTCTCACTCCCTTTCCCTCACCATTCCTCTATTACTCTCCCCCTCACTTCCTCATTCCCTATCTCTCCCTTCATCTCCCGCTATGTCTGCCTTTTCCTTCCTTCCTTCCTTCCTTCCTTCCTTCCGTCCTTCCTTCCTTCCTTCCTTCCTTCCTTCCTTCCTTCCTTCCTTCCTTCCTTCCTTCCTTCCTTCCTTCCTTCCTTCCTTCCTTCCTTCCTTCCTTCCTTCCTTCCTTCCTTCCTTCCTTCCTCTCTCTCCCTTTCTGCCTCTCTCTCCGTCTTTCCTGGCCCATGGCGTAATGAAGGACAGAGACAGGCAGGCTGAGGGCACACCGTGTTCCTTGCTGGGTATTTGTGAAGAGGAGCAGGTGGAGCAAGAGAGGACACATGACCAACCCAGAGGGGAAGAGAAAAGTGAAGGCCTACGAGCACAGACAGCTGAACGGTAGCCATGGTTCCACTGACGTCATCACAGGCCTTTTGGGCACACCAAGTAATCACACAGTAACCCGGGGCACAGATTACACCCCATCATAAAAGCCTTTTACATAACACTGCCAAAGAGTTAGTGCAAGAGCATGCACACATGTACGCACATGCGCTCACACACACACACACACACACACAACATCAATCTATACTCCACACATACTGTAGGCCATAGCCAAACACTTGACATGCTAATGATTTGTTTTTGTACACCAGAAGTTAGCATTAAAGTTCCTAATGATTCATTAATCAGTGTGTACAGTCGTGGTCAAAAGTTTTGAAAATGACACAAGTATTGGTCTCCACAAAGTTTGCTGCTTCAGTGTCCTTAGATCTTTATGTCAGTAGTTACTATGGTACACTGAAGTATAATTACAAGTATTGCATAAGTGTCAAAGGCTTTCATTGACAATGACATTCAGTTTATGCAAAGAGTCAATATTTGCAATGTTGACCCTTCTTTTTCAAGACCTGCAATCCGCCCTGGCATGCTGTCAATTAACTTCTGGGCCACATCCTGACTGATGGCAGCCCATTCTTGCATAATCAATGCTTGGAGTTTGTCAGAAGTTGTGGGTTTTTGTTTGTCCACAAGTTCTCAATGGGATTAAGGTCTGGGGAGTTTCCTGGCCATGGACCCAAAATGTCGATGTTTTGTTCCCCGAGCCACTTTGTTATCACTTTTGCCTTTTGACAATCACTGACATGATGGCAGCTGGTCCTTTTGTGGCAGGGCTGAAATGCAGTGGAAATGTTTTTGGGGGATTAAGTTAATTTTCATGGCAAAGAGGGATTTTGCAATTAATTGCAATTCATCTGATCACTCTTCATGACATTCTGGAGTATATGCAAATTGCCATCATCAACACTGAGGCAGCAAACTTTGTGGAGACCAATACTTGTGTCATTCTCAAAACTTTTGACCACGAGTATGTATGTCTATATATATATATATATATATATATATATATACATACAGACATACACACTGTATATATACAGTGGGGAGAACAAGTTTTTGATACACTGCCGATTTTGCAGGTTGTCCTACATAAAAAGCATGTAGAGGTCTGTAATTTTTATCATAGGTACACTTCAACTGTGAGAGACGGAATCTAAAACAAAAATCCAGAAAATCACATTGTATGATTTTTAAGTAATTAATTTGCATTTTATTGCATGACATAAGTATTTGATCACCTACCAACCAGTAAGAATTCCGTCTCTCACAGACCTGTTAGTTTTTCTTTAAGAAGCCCTCCTGTTCTCCACTCATTACCTGTATTAACTGCACCTGTTTGAACTCGTTACCTGTATAAAAGACACCTGTCCACACACTCAATCAAACAGACTCCAACCTCTCCACAATGGCCAAGACCAGAGAGCTGTGTAAGGACATCAGGGATAAAATTGTAGACCTGCACAAGGCTGGGATGGGCTTCAGGACAATAGGCAAGCAGCTT
The DNA here is from genome assembly GCF_964263955.1 of Coregonus lavaretus. Classification (NCBI taxonomy): domain Eukaryota; kingdom Metazoa; phylum Chordata; class Actinopteri; order Salmoniformes; family Salmonidae; genus Coregonus; species Coregonus lavaretus. The sequence continues at coordinate 21,056,344 of NC_140020.1, forward strand.
GGTGAGAAGGCAACAACTGTTGGCGCAATTATTAGAAAATTGAAGAAGTTCAAGATGACGGTCAATCACCCTCGGTCTGGGGCTCCATGCAAGATCTCACCTTGTGGGGCATCAATGATCATGAGGAAGGTGAGGGATCAGCCCAGAACTACACGGCAGGACCTGGTCAATGACCTGAAGAGAGCTGGGACCACAGTCTCAAAGAAAACCATTAGTAACACACTACGCCGTCATGGATTAAAATCCTGCAGCGCATGCAAGGTCCCCCTGCTCAAGCCAGCGCATGTCCAGGCCTGTCTGAAGTTTGCCAATGACCATCTGGATGATCCAGAGGAGGAATGGGAGAAGGTCATGTGGTCTGATGAGACAAAAATAGAGCTTTTTGATCTAAACTCCACTCGCCGTGTTTGGAGGAATAAGAAGGATGAGTACAACCCCTAGAACACCATCCCAACCATGAAGCATGGAGGTGGAAACATCATTCTTTGGGGATGCTTTTCTGCAAAGGGGACAGGACGACTGCACCATATTGAGGGGAGGATGGATGGGGCCATGTATCGCGAGATCTTGGCCAACAATCTCCTTCCCTCAGTAAGAGCATTGAAGATGGGTCGTGGCTGGGTCTTCCAGCATGACAACGACCTGAAACACACAGCCAGGGCAACTAAGGAGTGGCTCCGTAAGAAGCATCTCAAGGTCCTGGAGTAGCCTAGCCAGTCTCCAGACCTGAACCCAATAGAAAATCTTTGGAGGGAGCTGAAAGTCCGTATTGCCCAGCGACAGCCCTGAAACCTGAAGGATCTGGAGAAGGTCTGTACGGAGGAGTGGGCCAAAATCCCTGCTGCAGTGTGTGCAAACCTGGTCAAGACCTACAGGAAACGTATGATCTCTGTAATTGCAAACAAAGGTTTCTGTACCAAATATTAAGTTCTGCTTTTCTGATGTATCAAATACTTATGTCATGCAATAAAATGCAAATTAATTACTTAAAAATCATACAATGTGATTTTCTGGATTTTTGTTTTAGATTCTGTCTCTCACAGTTGAAGTGTACCTATGATAAAAATTACAGACCTCTACATGCTTTGTAAGTAGGAAAACCTGCAAAATCGGCAGTGTATCAAAAACTTGTTCTCCCCACTGTGTGTGTGTATATATATATATATATATATATATATATATATATATATATACACTACCAGTCAAAAGTTTGGACACGCCTACTCTTTCAAGGGTTTTTCTTTATTTGTACTATTTTTTACATTGTAGAATAAGACATCAAAACTATGAAATAACACATATGGAATCATGTAGTAACCAAAAGAGTGTTAAACAAATCAAAATATATTTTATATTTGAGATTCTTCAAATAGCAACCCTTTGCCTTTATGATAGCTTTGGACATTCTTGGCATTCTCTCAACCAGCTTCATGAGGTAGTCACCTGGAATGCATTTCAACTAACAGGTGTGCCTTCTTAAAAGTCAATTTGTGGAATTTCTTTCCTTCTTAATGCATTTGAGCCAATCAGTTGTGTTGTGACTGGCACAAGTGTAGAGAGGAGGAGGCAGTCGCAGCTTTAGAACTACTGAATTTATTAAAGCGCCATAGCTTAAAGCGGGACGAAACCCACAGAACAAAATATAAAGTACACAGGCAATAGTAGGAGATTCCTCTCAGGAAAAGAAGCAACATGTACAATGACCGACAAAGACAAACGACAGAGGGAGTATACAGTGAGGGAAAAAAGTTTTTGATCCCCTGCTGATTTTGTACGTTTGCCCACTGACAAAGAAATTATCAGTCTATAATTTTAATGGTAGGTTTATTTGAACAGTGAGAGACAGAATAACAACAAAATAATCCAGAAAAACGCATGTCAAAAATGTTATAAATTGATTTGCATTTTAATGAGGGAAATAAGTATTTGACCCCCTCTCAATCAGAAAGATTTCTGGCTCCCAGGTGTCTTTTATACAGGTAACGAGCTGAGATTAGGAGCACACTCTTAAAGGGAGTGCTCCTAATCTCAGTTTGTTACCTGTATAAAAGACACCTGTCCACAGAAGCAATCAATCAATCAGATTCCAAACTCTCCACCATGGCCAAGACCAAAGAGCTCTCCAAGGATGTCAGGGACAAGATTGTAGACCTACACAAGGCTGGAATGGACTACAAGACAATCGCCAAGCAGCTTGGTGAGAAGGTGACAACAGTTGGTGTGATTATTCGCAAATGGAAGAAACACAGAAGAACTGTCAATCTCCCTCGGCCTGGGGCTCCATGCAGGGTCTCACCTCGTGGAGTTGCAATGATCATGCGAACGGTGAGGAATCAGCCCAGAACTACACGGGAGGATCTTGTCAATGATCTCAAGGCAGCTGGGACCATAGTCACCAAGAAAACAATTGGTAACACACTACGCCGTGAAGGACTGAAATCCTGCAGCGCCCGCAAGGTCCCCCTGCTCAAGAAAGCACATATACAGGCCCGTCTGAAGTTTGCCAATGTACATCTGAATGATTCAGAGGAGAACTGGGTGAAAGTGTTGTGGTCAGATGAGACCAAAATCGAGCTCTTTGGCATCAACTCAACTCGCCGTGTTTGGAGGAGGAGGAATGCTGCCTATGACCCCAAGATCACCATCCCCACCATCAAACATGGAGGTGGAAACATTATGCTTTGGGGGTGTTTTTCTGCTAAGGGGACAGGACAACTTCACCGCATCAAAGGGACGATGGGCGGGGCCATGTACCGTGAAATCTTGGGTGAGAACCTCCTTCCCTCAGCCAGGGCATTGAAAATGGGTCGTGGATGGGTATTCCAGCATGACAATAACCCAAAACAAACGGTCAAGGCAACAAAGGAGTGGCTCAAGAAGAAGCACATTAAGGTCCTGGAGTGGCCTAGCCAGTCTCCAGACCTTAATCCCATATAAAATCTGTGGAGGGAGCCAACAAGGGTTTAGCCACCAAGTACTAAGTCATGTTTTGCAGAGGGGTCAAATACTTATTTCCCTCATTAAAATGCAAATAAATGTATAACATTTTTGACATGCGTTTTTCTGGATTTTTTTGTTGTTATTCTGTCTCTCACTGTTCAAATAAACCTTTGTCAGTGGGCAAACGTACAAAATCAGCAGGGGATCAAATACTTTTTTCCCTCACTGTATATACAGTGATAGAGTGGGAATTGGAACCAGGTGTGTGTAATGATGACGAGACAAGTCCGGGGTTGATGAGTGAAGGGAGTTTGCCAGCAGCAGGTTCGGCAGCAGCTAGAAGGCCCTGTGACGGCGAACGTCTGAGCTGGACAGGAGGGGGAGCAAAAGTGAAGGCTGGTGTGACAGTACGGTGTGAAGGCCTTCCAGACACGGTCAGACACAATGTACTCCGGGATCCCGTAGTGCCGGAAGATGTGAGAGAGGAGAGACTCCACGGTCTGCATGGCTGTAGGGAGACCAGGTAGAGGAATCAATTGACAGGCTTTGGAAAACCGGTACACAAGACCAGGGCGGTGGTGTTCCCCTCTGAGGGAGGAAGGTCTGTGTCAAAGTCCACGGAGAGATGGGACCAGGGTTGTTGTGGAACCGGCAGCGGGTGGAGTTTGCCATAGGGGAGGTGTCTCGGTGTCCTGCTCTGTGCGCAGGTGGAGCAGGAAGAGACGTAAACCCGGACGTCCCGGCCCAAGGTGGGCCACCAGTAATTGGCGGAGAGACAGTCGATAGTACGGGCTATACCCGGGTGCCCCGACACAGGTGCTGTTTGTGCCCAAGCGAGGAGACGGTCCTGCACATCAGAGGGCACGTAGATACGCTACTCGGGACAGTGGGCAGGTGAGGGCTCCTGTCGCAGGGCTCGACGGATGTCCGTGTCCACATTCCACACGACAGGAGTCACAATGCGGGACAGGGGAATAATGGGTTTCACTTCCTCCCTCCAATCCTCTGTGTCATGCACACGAGACAACGCATCGGCCTTAACGTTCTTAGATCCCGGCTGGTATGAGAGGGTAAAGTCAAACCTGGTGAAGAATAGGGCCCACCTGGCCTGACACAGGTTCAGCCTCTTCGCTGCTCAAATGTACTCTATGTTCCAGTGGTCCGTACAGACAAGGAATGGGTGTTGAGCACCCTCCAGCCTGTGCTGCCATGCCTTCATTGCCTTCTTGACGGCCAACAACTCACGATCCCCCTACTCCAACCTCGGAGGCATCCACCTCCACGATGAAGGGCAGAGACGGGTCAGGGTGAGCCAGAACCGGTGCGTTCGTAAACCGTTTCTTGAGCGCACGAAAGGCTTCTTTGGCCTCCCCAGTCCAGCGCAGTTGTCGAGGACCTCCCTTCAGGAGGGAGGTGAGAGGGGCCACCACTGTGCTGAAACCCCTAATGAAGCGCCTGAAATAGTTGGCAAAACCAAAGAAGCGCTGCACCACCTTGATTTTGGAGGGAACAGGCCACGACTGTACTGCACTGACCCTCTGTTCTTCCATCTACACTCCCGCGGTGGATATCCGATAGCCCAGGAAGGAGCCCGCCTGCTGGAAGAAAAGGCACTTCTCCGCCTTGGCGTACAGGTGATGCCATCAGCCATTCCAAAACGGACCTGACATGAGAGACATGTTGCTCGCATGTAGTACACCAATATGTAATCTATGTACACCACTACAGAGCGACCCAACATGTCTCTAAACACCTCGTTAATGAAGGACTGGAACACCGAGGGTGCATTTGTCAGGCCGTAGGGCATTACCCTGTATTCGTAGTGCCCGGTGCTGGTACTGAAGGCGGTCTTCCATTCATCCCCCTCTCTGATGCGCACCAGGTTGTAGGCACTGCGTAAATCCAATTTGGTAAAGTACTTTGCACTGTGCATCTGTTCGATCACAGTGGTTATGAGAGGCAGGGGATAACTGAATTTAACCGTAGCCTTATTCAGTGTCCGGTAATCGATACAGGGGCGGATACCTCCGTCCTTCTTCTTCACAGAAAATAAGCTGGAAGAGGCTGGAGAGGTGGTCGGATGGAGGAATCCTTGGGCCAGCACCTCCTGGATGTAGACCTCTATGGCTTCGGTCTCTGTACGCGAGAGAGGGTAGATGTGCCCCTGTGGGAGGGTAGAACCAGGCAGTAGGTTGATAGTGCAGTCCCATGGGCGATGACGGGGTAGGCACGTGGCATGAGTCTTTAAAAAATCCACCTGTAGGTCCAGGTATTCCTCCGGGATAGGGACGTCGGTGGCCTGGTCCAGACTTTCCATGGAGGTGGCACAGATAGACACAGAGAGACACCTCTCCTGACACTCCTGGGACCAACCCAACAACCTCCTCTCTGTCCACGATATACAGGGATTATGCAACTGTAACCAGGGGAGACCTAAAACTACGGGTGATGCGTTCATGGTGGTTGTGATCAACTGTGAGGGAAATGGGAATCGTGGTCTGGCTCACCAGTCCTGTTCCTAGGGGACGCTTGTCTAGGGCATGGACTGGGATAGGGGGTTGTAAAGGGACTAGAGGAATGCGTAATTGTTACGTGTGACGTATTTTTCTTTCTCCCCATTTCCCTTTGTAGTGTGTTTGTGTGTTCTGGGCATTACAGGTGTGCTGAGCTAAAAGCCATGTTGCGTAAATACTGTATGGACACAGAAAAAGATTGGGATGAGGGGGTGCCGTACGTGCTGGTTGCTATTCGGGAGACCGTACAAGAGTCTCTTGGGTTTAGCCCAGCTGAGCTAATCTTTGGTCACACAGTGAGAGGGCCTCTAAAGGTACTGAAAGAACAAATTATGGCTGATGATTCAGTTGGGTCCTCTACTAATGTACTAGACTATGTTAGTCAAGTCCGGGAGCGGTTGTAGCCAGAGAAAATCTGTCTTCCACACAAAAGAAAATGAAACGTCATTTTGATGTAAACACTGTGTGTCGTTCTTTTCAACCAGGTGACCAAGTCTTGGTGTTGTTGCCGGTACCCGGCTCGTGTCTCTTCCAGTTTGATGAGGATGATGAGGACGGTTTGGTGATGCGGAATACTCCTGAGCAGTGTGCTCGTTTGTGTAATTCGGAGATGGTAGCGTCTCTCCCAACCCATTTGTTGCACTTAAATGATCAGCAGAGGGCTGATATTGAATTACTAATCACTGATTTTCCGAGTCTCTTTAAGGATGTTCCCAGTCGTACAAATGTGTTGAAACATGATATAAATGTAGGTGATGCTGCTCCAATCAAACAGCACCCTTATCGTGTGAATTCAACCAAGAGGGGAGTGATGAAGAAAGAGGTAACTTATTTACTGGAAAATGAGATGGCAATCCCCAGTGGCAGTCCTTGGAGTTCCTCCTGTCTGCTGATTCCAAAGCCTGACGGGACTCAAAGATTTTGCACTGACTACAGAAAAGTGAATAATGTTACTATACCTGACTCATTCCCTTTACCTCGCATGGACGACTGTATATACACTATTGGATCGGCTGCGTATGTTACTAAGCTTGACTTGTTAAAAGGTTATTGGCAGGTGCCTTTAACCCCTCGTGCCTCTGAGGTGTCTGCTTTTGTAACCCCTGACAGTTTCTGCCAGTACACGGTAATGGCTTTTGGAATGAGGAACGCCCCGGCCACGTTTCAACGTTTGGTAAATATTGTGTTGGCTGATGTTCCTGATTGTACCGCATATCTTGATGACCTGGTTGTTCATTCGACTACCTGGCTTGATCACATGAGCACATTGAGGGCTGTGTTTGCACGCTTGGCCAGCGCTTCTTTGACCCTTAACCTAGCCAAATGTGAGTTTGGAAAGGCTACTGTTACCTATTTGGGTAAAGAGGTGGGGCGGGGTCAGGTGCGTACCGTAACTGCTAAGGTGGACGCTATCACCCGGTTTCCTGCCCCTGCCACTAGACGGGAGTTACGCAGATTCTTAGGCATGACGGGTTATTATCGTACATTTTGTAGGAATTTCTCAACTGTTGTAGCCCCAATGACTAGGTTACTCAGTCCTTCAGTGTCCTTTGAGTGGACTGCTGAGTGTCAGTCTGCTTTTGACTCTGTAAAAGCACTATTGTGTACTTCTCCTGTTCTTTCTGCCCCTGATTTCCAGAAACCATTTAAGTTGGTGGTGGATGCCAGTTCAGTGGGTGCAGGTGCTGTACTATTACAGGAACACGATGGTCTAGATCACCCAGTTTGTTACTTCTCTCGCAAATTCAACAGCTGTCAGTCACGCTATTCCACTATCGAACAGGAGACTCTGGCGCTGTTGTTTGCCCTACAATTCTTTGAGGTTTATGTTGGCTCCAGTGTGTTGCCTGTTGTGGTATACACAGACCACAACCCTTTAACTTTTTTGAGCCGCATGTATAACCACAACCAACGTCTTATGCGTTGGGTGTTGGTTATACAGGGTTATAATTTAGAAATTCTGCATATAAAGGGTGCAGAAAACATGGTTGCGGATGCTCTGTCCCGTGCCTAGTTCAGAAAATAATAAAACGAGGCGTTGACAACTAGGGGGGATGTGTTGTAAGTATTTGGTATTATAAAAAAAAAGATATGCATGTGTAAGATTCTTATCGTAAACCCCGGTGTTTACTCTTTTTGGGGGGGGCGTGTTACGTGTGACGTATTTTTCTTTCTCCCCATTTCCCTTTGTAGTATGTTTGTGTGTTCTGGGCATTACAGGTGTGCTGAGTTGCGGCTAACGATGGTGGGCGTGGCTTCGGTCCGGAGTCCTGGCAGCTGTAGCTGATTAATGAGAGTATACCTGTTTGCCGTGTGAGCTCGAGGAAAGAGAGGGGGGGGGGGGGGAGAGGACACTTGTTGTTTGGGTATTGGTTGTGTTAATTTATCTTTGTTTGTGTTCCAGCCTGTCCTCCTGATGTACTCCACCCTACCTAGGTCCTGGAGAAGGGAAAGGTAGATCTGCCCATGGGTGTACACTCACACGTAGATAACCCATTGTTTTACACACTAGGTTAGCCGGGCGGGTGTCACCCCTGTATTTTTGGTAAACAGGTAGGAAAGTGGGTTAGGGTTAGAGTGTGATAGGAAGGTGTAGTGTATTAGGATTATGTCTTTGTTAATGTTTTTCATGTGGAACTGAACGGATGTTTATTTTAGTTCAAAAGTAGCCATTTGTAGGGTGACGCCCCAGGGGAGACAGGTGATTGGACAGCAGAGGGAGCAACCCATATTTTTGCATTGTTTATAAGTATATGCTGGAGGCAGGGGGGGTTAGAGCGACCATTGCAATCTGGGACGTCGCTCTCTGGGTGGGCATGACACCTGTAAAACTTATGCTGAAAGCTTGTGATATGAATAAACGTATGATCAAGGTTCAGTATGAGCGGACTCCTTTGTTTATCAGCAATAATTGCCAGCATTTACTCGATACAACAAATGGCGTCACGAAAAGGGAAGGACTGCATCTATTCTTTGTTTCATTCAGCCGCCAGGCTAACTCCCTCTGAAGTCATGGCCAGAAAAGGGTGAGTTTTTTTCTCACAGCTTTGGGAGTTTGTTAGTTTGGATGCTATTTGTGTACACTAGAGAGATGTACCATTAGGACCGAAGTGTGCTTTGTGTTGCGTTATTGCTGAGAACTGGGGGTCTGGCTAATCATTATAAATTTGTTTGCACTGGTAAACAGCGCAAAAGGGGGGAGAGCCTATAGATTGGCTATAGAGATGTGTTGCTTGAATAGGAAGTCAAGAACAATCGGGGGCCAAGATATGTATACAAGTTAGGACATTGCAGGATTTGATAAGCCCTCGGAACAAACGAGGCGACCATAGGGTGTGCCATAAATCCTAATACACTACAAAGGTTTAGGTGTGTAGAAGAGGAGGGACCTTTTGTTTATTTTCATTAATTGGACCCTGTTCCCAAATATTCCCTTCTCTTACCTTCCCTGGTTTATTTGATTGATTTGTTGTTTCTTTATGGGTGTTGTTTATTTTGTTTAAGTACATTACTAAACGTCCCCCGAGGGCTAACCTTGAGATCTGGTTGTTGTCTGGTTATTTTAGTTCATTACACCCCACATTTCTCCCACCTTCATCTAGTTTACCTTGTGTGCCCAGGCCCAGGCATTTCCGTCTCCTCCTCAGACGAACTACACCCGAGGGGAGAACGTAACAGTAATGATAAGGCCACTGACTGGTCTAGGAAATTGCAAGCAGCACCTGAGTCCACTAGGGCAGGACTCAGTGGGGGACCAGGATAGTCTGGGAAGGTGACAGGGAGGAAGACGGGCTGTGTGGACAGAGAGGAGCAAGGCACGTCCACACCTACCTGGGAAGGTGCAGGAGCGCTCCTCAGCCTGTCGCTTCCTCGCCTGGTTCTCCTTCTGGGACAGGTGTTCCAGGGTGGTCCGACTCCCTGCAGTAGGAGCAGAGACCCTGTTGATGGTGCCTACCTCCATGGGCTCAGTCTCGCTGGAGGTTCCTGGGAGAGACCCTAACCCATGGGATGGGCGATGACGGGCATGCAGGAGATTATCCAGGCGATGATCATGTCCAGCGTGAGGAATGGAAGACGCAGAGTTACCTCTGCTGCAGAGGATACGTTCATTAGAGTTACCAGCCTCAGAAATTGCAGCCCAATTTCAAAAAGTAACAGACACATCTCAACATCAACTGTTCAGAGGAGACTGTGTGAATTAGGCCTTCATGGACGAATAGCTGCAAAGAAACATTTACATTTAAGTCATTTAGCAGACGCTCTTATCCAGAGCGACTTACAGTTAGTGCATACATTATTTTTTTTATACCCCCTGTGGGGATCGAACCCACAACCCTGGCGTTGCAAACGCCATGCTCTACCAACTGAGCTACATCCCTGCCGGCCATTCCCTCCCCTACCCTGGACGACGCTGGGCCAATTGCGCGCCGCCCCATGGGTCTCCCGGTCGCGGCCGGCTACGACAGAGCCTGGATTTGAACCAGGATCTCTAGTGGCACAGCTAGCACTGCAATGCAGTGCCTTAGACCACTGCGCCACTCGGGAAACCACTAATAAAGGACACCAATAAGAAGAAGAGACTTGCTTGGGCCAAGAAACACAAGCAATGGACATTAGACCGATGGAAATTTGTCCTTTGGTCTGGAGTCCAAATTAGAGATTTTTGGTTCAAACCTCTGTGTCTTTGTGAGACGCGGTGTGGGTGAATGGATTATCTCCGCATGTGTATTTCCCACCGTAAAAAATAGAGGAGGAGGTGTTATGGTGTAGGGGTGCTTTGCTGGTGGCACTGTCTGTGATTTACTTAGAATTCAAGGCACACTTAACCAGAATGGCTACCACAGCATTCTGCAGCGATACACCATCCCATCTGGTTTGGGCTTAGTGGGACTATCATTTGTGCTGCATCAGATGACCTGGCCTCCACAATCCCCCCACCTCAACCCAATTGAGATGGTTTGGGATGAGTCGGACCACAGAGTGAAGGAAAAGCAGCCATCAAGTGCTCAGCATATGTGGGAAGTCCTTCAAGACTGTTGGAAAAGCATTCCAGGTGAAGCTGGTTGAGAGAATGCCAAGAGTGTTCAAAGCTGTCATCAAGGCAAAGGGTGGCTATTTGAAGAATCTCATATATAAAATATATTTTGATTTGTTTAACACTTTTTTGGTTACTACATGATTCCATATGTGTTATTTCATAGTTTTGATGTCTTCACTATTATTCTACAATGTAGACAATAGTAAAAAATTAAGAAAAACCCTTGAATGAGTAGGTGTTCTAAAACTTTTTACTGGTAGTGTACATTCCAAAAACAGATACTGAAACAAACAATAAAAATAAATCTGTGCCCACGTCGGCCCAATCGAGGTGTCAGGCTCAAATGCTCACTGACGACAGCATCTGAGGACGCCAGTGACCTTACAGTACAGAAGGTGGGCCATCAAGGGCTTCCGCGAGGACCACTAAGGGTCTGTCAAAATCTCAGCCCCCCCCCATCAAAATAGAAAGGGGCCCAAAACCTCCCTTTGAAAGGAGATCCGAGCGAGGGGACTGGCTTTCAAAACAAGCTATGGAGCTCTTGTGGGATTAGTGAGTGTGTTGCCTGGCAGAGGGGACTATAGTTGACCACTTCACGCATGATGAATGACGAATGTATTTTTACTGTAAGATAAACTTTGTACTTTTACTGTAAGATAAACTTGGTCTAAAATCCTAAGTCTTCGAAAATAGTGGTATACAATAGACCGCTTATTTTCAAACAAACCTCTCTAGTACTGTCAGTATAGCAGTATATTAAATTATTCTACCTCCATGGCACTTATGCATATGACTGATAGTAGCCTACAGATTACCAATAAATTACCCACGGAGGTGTTTAGTCAAAGGCATTGGGTACAGTAAAACATTTATTTTTAACTGCAAATATGGAACAGTCGGGAAATTACCCTTGAATAAAAACAAAGTGGACACGGAATAGAAGGATGTACTATCAACAGAGGCTTTGTATCACCACATACTGTACAACATCCCAATTTGACCCCATGCAGGATGTGCTTCCTGTGGTAGAGTCAGGGAGGGCACCGGAGGTTACGTTATTGGCCCAGAGCCACAGATCAATCTGAATGTTCACCAGAGACAGGTCAACCTGAGGAGGGTTAGCTGAAATTAGCTGAGGTGGCATAGGGCTAAGTATACATTCACCACTGTCTGACTATGTACATCTGACATATATCATCCACACATCTGACATTTATCATCAACACAGCTGACATATATCACACGTCTGAAATATATCATTCACACTTCTGACATAGATCACAAAATGCAATCATTTTGCCAACAAATGAGCTAACTCTCTTGCAGTGAGCTAGCAACAGGCCCAATCCAGCATGTGTATAGGGTATAAGATGCTATTAAAAACAAAAAAAATAATTTTAAGTATGAAGTAGGCATTGGTCTGAAGCCAAAAAAGCAACCAAATTCACATGAGCACCACAATGCCTACTCCACCCATGCCCTACCAAGGTTTTCCAGCACACAGCTTTGACTTACTACAGTAGCTATGTTAGTCTATTACTTCAAACAATGTGTATGGAGGTTGCTTAGGATTCAAACCTTCTCATCAGCCTAATTCATACTCTTAAGTTTTCTTCACATAGGCAGTTTGAAGTGACTCAAATCCTATTCTTTTGCATATCAGATTTGAATCTGTAATTTTTTTCCTGCAATCTGAACAGACAAAAAACACATGGAATTAGATATTTCAAGCCCCATTTAAACCACCTTCTTAGGTGGTTTGAAGTTAGATACAAATCTGATTCCTGGTCAGGCGACTATTGTCTGAATGGTCAAATCTGATTTATTTGCACTCAAGTGCTTTTTAGACTGTTATTTGGCATATCTTGTTGCTTGCTAGTTACTCTGTTTACAGTTTGACAAGAACATGTAGTAGCTAACTAGCTTGTTCATTGTTTACAAACAAATTAGTGAATGTGCTAAAAATGCTAAACAGCTACCTAGCCAGCTAAGTGACTGCTGTGGCTAGCCAAAAAGGACTTGTTTTGAAATATGGATCATCTTACCCTTTGAGGCTTTAAAAGTGTTCTTACATTATGATTTTGAACATTCAAAACATTTACATTACATTTATATTTACATCATTTAGCAGATGCTCTTATCCAGAGCGACTTACAAATTGGTGCATTTTTTTTGGGGGGGGGGGGGGGTAAGGGGGTGTAGAAGGATTACTTTATCCTATCCCAGGTATTCCTTAAAGAGGTGGGGTTTCAAGTGTCTCCGGAAGGTGGTGAGTGACTCCGCTGTCCTAGTGTCGTGAGGGAGCTTGTTCCACCATTGGGGTGCCAGAGCAGCGAACAGTTTTGACTGGGCTGAGCGGGAACTGTGCTTCTGCAGAGGTAGGGGAGCCAGCAGGCCAGATGTGGATGAACGCAATGCCCTCGTTTGGGTGTAGGGACTGATCAGAGCCTGAAGGTACGGAGGTGCCGTTCCACTCACAGCTGGGAAACATCCATGGCAGGCATTGTTGTCACCTTAGCTTGCTACATAACTTCTGAGTGATAGGAGCACCACCACCAATCAGCCTTCACCACAGCGCACACACCCGTCATTACTATGACAACTAGTGTAGCCATGTCAGCAAATTACTGCTGTCTGAACACACTAGGGCTTTTTTTTAACCCACATTTTAATCGCATAGACAATCAGGGGAAATCCAGAATATCAAAAGTGTCACACAAGCATGAACCAATGGGATACTCGAGTGGGGATGGGATACCCACATGCAGAAACGCCCCGATTTGCGGGCCGCAATCACACACCGTTGGCAAGATGCACACCCCAGTCCCTGTCCATTGCCACTCAACAATGCTCCTAATAATTGAAAATAAGCACACACCATGCATTGCTAAGCAAGCCAGGTTGACTAGTGTATGGAGTAACATTAGCTAACATTAACATTATATGAGCAATGCCCATTGCATGTATTATACATTAGCAGTGTGGCAGTTTCCCAAAGTTTGGTGTTGACTATGAACTTTACTTAGCTAGCTAGCTGTGCTTTGTGGAAGAATGTGGGAGATATTGTCAGCATTGAGTTGTGCCGGTGCATCGCGATCTGTCCATACGGCTAATGTTACAGCCTTGTTGTCTTGTAGCTAGCTATTGTTAGTTGGCTAGCTACCTGGCAATGGCAGCCAAGGACGTTTGCTATCTCACTTGTACTTATTTGTTTGTGCTCTGATTACACGCGTGTCAAGGCGCGCAAGGCCAACAGTTTACACAGATTACTTCATGTGAAAAACCTTCCATAGCAAAATATAGCTAGCTTCCTTTGCTTGTAGCTTGCCTCTCATCAGATTGGTGTTAGCTAGCTACTAGCGCTGTTGCTGCCATGTGCTTTGGTCCAGTTTTAGAACTGAGATTTGGTTGAAAGGATGTTAGAATTGTCAGAAATGCTAAAAAATTTTAGCACATCGTTCACTCTTTATGGACAGAAATGAGCACATGAGAGCGATAAATTATAAATGTAATCAAAACTGTTGCCCCTACAAACGTATTCAATCCGAAAGGTGGCAAGTCTAATGGTCACTTTATGGACACTGTAGTCTTGTTCTTATCCGAAGCTTAGATATTGAGCTAGGGCGTGGCAAGAAATTGCTAAGGACCCTGTTAAAAATCCGATATGTGGTTTTCGGTAATGGCAGGACGGCTCATGACAAGCGGCGGGAGTGTGTTGTGTACCTCCAATCAAGTTGATTTGCGAATTTAATCGACACCCGTATTGGCTGAGATATCATGGTAGGGAGATTTGAATTTAACATTGAGCTTCAACCAATGCACATATACTATTGTGGGTGCTATCTCCCCCACAATAATATGAGTTATGTAGGATTGTTTTCAGACAGGCTGAGTCCGGTTGGCCTCCTGACCTGTAGGATTCTGAGGAAAGCTGCACAACCTGGTCTCAGAGCATTTTGTATTATTTGTTATGTAAATGTGAGACACCATTTAGTATGAAAGGCTGGTCTTGGCTCACATCAACACCATTATCCCAGAAACCCTAGACCCACTCCAATTTGCATACCGCCCCAACATATCCACAGATGATGCAATCTCTATTGCGCTCCAAACTGCCCTTTCACACCTGGACAAAAGGAACACCTATGTGAGAATGCTATTCATTGACTACAGCTCAGCGTTCAACACCATAGTGCCCTCAAAGCTCATCACTAAGCTAAGGACCCTGGGACTAAGCACCTCCCTCTGCAACTGGATCCTGGACTTCCTGATGGGCCGCCATCAGGTGGTAAGGGTAGGTAACAACACATCCACCACGCTGATCCTCAACATGGGGGCATGCTCAGTCCCCTCCTGTACTCCCTGTTCACTCATAACTGCATGGCCAGGCACGACTCCAACATCATCATTAAGTCTGCCGATGACACAACAGTGGTAGGTTGGCCTGATCACCGACAACGACGAGACAGCCTATAGGGAGGAGGTCAGAGACCTGGCCATGTGGTGCCAGGATAACAATCTCTCCCTCAACGTGATCAAGACAAAGGAGATGATTGTGGACTACAGGAAAAAGAAGAGGACCGAGCACGCCCCCATTCTCATCGACGGGGCTATAGTGGAGCAGTTTGAGAGCTTCAAGTTCCTTGGTGTCCACATCACCAACAAACTAACATGGTCCAAGCACACCAAGACAGTCGTGAAGAGGGCACGACAAAACCTATTCCCCCTAAGGAGACTGAAAAGATTTGGCATGGGTCCTCAGGTACTCAAAAGTTCATACAGCTGCACCATCGAGAGCATCCTTACTGGTTGCATCACTACCTAGTATGGCAACTGTTCGGCCTCCGACCGCAAGGCACTACAGAAGGTAGTGCATATGGCCCAGTACATCACTGGAGCCAAGCTTCCTGCCATCCAGGACCTCTATACTAGGCGGTGTCAGAGGAAGGCCCTAAAAATTGTCAAAGACTCCAGCAAACCCTAGTCATAGACTGTTCTCTCTGCTACCGCACGGCAAGTGGTACCAGAGCGCCAAGTCTAGGTCCAAGAGGCTTCTAAACAGCTTCTACCCCCAAGCCATAAGACTCCTGAACATCTAATCAAATGGCTAACCAGACTATTTGCATTTCCCCCCCCCCCCCCCCCTTTACACTGCTGCTACTCTCTGTTTATAATCTATGCATAGTTACTTTAATTACTCTACCTACATGTACATATTACCTCAATTTACCTCGACTAACCGGTGCCTCGCACATTGACTCTGTGCCGGTACCCCCCTGTATATAGCCTCGCTATTTATATTTTACTGCTGCTCTTTAATTATTTGTTACTTTAGTTTTATTTTTTTTGTATTCTTTCTTAAAACTGCATTGTTGGTTAAGGGCTTTTAAGTAAGCATTTCACTGTAAGGTCTACTGCACCTGTTGTATTCGGCGCATGTGACAAATACACATTTTTTAAATTATTTTTTTATGTTACATTTTGTATGGTATGTATTAATTTGTGGATGTCCATCATCCATTTCATATGATATCTTCTGAATTATAAAACGTACAATATGTTAAGAATGTGCAAAACGTATGATATGTTACGAATTCCAATTTGTTGTCACTAACGTTAGTCAGGTAGCTAGGTGGCTAACGCTAACGTTAGCTAGCTGGCTACCGTTAGCTAGGCTAGGGGTTAGGGTTAAGGTTAGGAGTTAGGTTAAAGTAGGGTGACCATATTTTAGTTTTCAAAAAAGAGGACAGTGGTAGCGGGAGGCAGACGGACACCCGCAGTGGGTGGTAAATACAAATGCGTTCACAACCATGTAACTATGTTATTGAACTTTAATACATAAAGTAATACATCCTTTCCATTCAACTGTTGGCCCTCAACAATAGAATAATAACAAACACCTTTTACATGACACTGTTTCTTTTCATGGCCATAGGTTAAAATAAAATAAAATAAAACAGTTGTCATAAAAAAATCCACTATTTCAGTCAAAAATAATGTCAGTCCTCCTGATGCTCTCTGGTATACTTTCCCGAAGATCGAATCTTTCCCAACAGTCCTTGATTACCAATCAAGTAGGCATGAAAGTCTTTGCAAGACATGTTTTTACAGTTGTATTGTGTTCACAGAAGCCCCTTCAGTGACTCAACAGACAAGTGATTCCTTTCCTTTGTCCACTGGCTTTGCATGCTTTTGGACCTTTCAAAATATTTGGTCCACTTCTTGTGTGCTTGCAGATTACTGAACTCTCCGTCACTGTTACACCTTTCTGTGAATTTCTTCAGATTGGTGACCTGATCAAAGCACTTTGCATCATCAATTGGCACCCCCCTTTCTCCCAGGTGTTTGATACAGGCTTCTATGTCATTCCAGTCAGGTGTCTCACTCAGATCCATCCACATGAAAGAGGAGAACTCCTCCATGGGTGCCATCCATTTCTCCAGATACTCCAGGCATGAACTGTATAGACCCTGTACTTGAGCACTGAAATGGTCACAATTCTTACCAAGTCCATCCTTGTGCTTTTGTGCCAATAGTCCCTTAACTTTAAGGGACATTAAGTTATTGGTCTTGCGTTCAAGAAGCATGGTGTGGACTTTGTTCAGAAGGTTCTTCACTTCCACAATTGAATTGCTCTCCCTTTCCATCTCCTGAATGTGTGAATGAAACACACACATGAGTGAGTGCATGTGCCAGAGGTAAATTTCACTGAACTCATCTTCAAAAAACGTCTTGATCAAGGAGGGTGTTTTTTCCTGTGACAAAAATAATGCTTTCAAGGCTGGAAACATCTGTAGCAGCCTCTCAATACCTGGGAATAATGACAGCCATCGCGTCTTGCTGTGAGAAAGGAGATTTCTGTATTCAACATCAACAAATTCACAGTACTCCTTCCGATTCTCTGTGCGCACAGTGTAGATGTGAAAGAATTGACATATTTTGAAGATGATGTTCTCAATATCGACATCTAGTGTGTCTGCCCCGTAATGAACACAATTGTTCAAGACGTGTGCTGGGCAGCCCACACCGATTAAAGACTTGTTCTGCAATGACTTCTTTAAGTTTGCGAAAACATTCTTTCCTTCTTCATCACGCCGGATTCCCCCGAACATTGTACTGCAGTTGTCACCTGTAAATGCAATACATTTTGAAAAAATCCCATTATTTTCCAGTGTTACTTTGATGTATTGCGCGATCGTATCAGCTGTCTTATTTGGAGTGTTTTTAACTTCGACTAATTTACTTTGCACGCCACCATTCTTCCAATCAAAATACTGAATAAGCAGAGGGAATATTTTCACAGCACCGTGATTGCTCCCATCAGTAGAAACACCACAGTAAGGTATGTCTTCTAGTGCTTTCAGAGCTATGTCGAGAGAATGTGGCGCTATCACAGCGTTAACAATTGCTTCGGTCTTAGTATGAGCGCATGAAATTTTTCGTGCAGTCTCGGAATCAGGGAAAGCCTTTTTTAACAAGGCAGACGTGCAGTAAATTGATCTGTAGCTATTGTGATGCTTCGTGGTGTGGAATGCAAAAACTCCTTCCGCAGCAATAACAGCATCTTCTGTTTTACCTGCTCTCACAAAATAGTCAGTTAATTTACCTGACGAACTCTCTCCTTTAGCTGCAATTTTCTGTTTTGCGGAGCTTATGTGGGCTTCTAGATCGCTAGCACCTTTATTTGACACTGACACGTACGTGCCAACTTTGCAGGTCATGCATTCTGCTTCACACGGATCCCAACCAAGACGAAAACACAGGAATTTTGTCTGTGAATTTACATTTGCGTTTGGGCATTTTTACGCTGTTCTGGAGCCATGTGCCACTGTTGACAAGCAAGCTGCTGCTCTGTCTCTTGGCTGTTGCCATGGTGAGGGTAATGATTGAGATGCAGTTTGATCAATGTTTGCGTAGGCCTACATGACCGACCAATGGTGGCGTGTGAGAAGGCGGGACCTAAAGAGAAAGGAAAAAGCAATGCAAAACCCCCAAAACGCACACAATGAATGGCGACTGTAGAAAGCAAAAGCCGAATCCCGGACATTTTGGGCGATTTAGAAATCCCGGCCGGACGCATTTTATTAGGTCCAAAAAGAGGACATGTCCGGGAAAAAGAGGACGTATGGTCACCCTAGGTTAAAGGGTTAGGGGAAGGGTTAGCTAAGTAGTTGTAAAGTAGCTAAAAGGTTTTAAGTAGTTGAAAAGTTGCTGATTAGCTAATGAGCTAACTAACTGTAAGTCGCTCTGGATAGAAGCGTCTGCTAAATGACTAAAATGTAAATGTAAGTTGTCCGTGATGTGATTCGAACCCACATCCTTTGGGTTGCTAGACATTTGCATTATACACCCACCCATCCTCCTTTCCTTTTTGCCGCAAGTAACCTTCTGTCTTACGTTACCATACCAAACATAACATATCATACTAATTTGAGTGTTCCGGATTTACTTTCCTATGTTACGTCTAGTCTAGGAGACCAGGCTGAGCTGCAGGGTGTGAATCTGACCCTGTCAGTCTGTGTGCAGCAGGCTGAAGGGACACTGGCCCCATCTAAGCATTACCACGTAGGAAGATGACACCCCTACAACCAGCAGGAGGCCTGACAACGGATACGCTCTTTCTCCCTTTCTCTCTCTCCTTCTCTCTTCTCTCCTTCTCTTTTCCTTCATATCTGACTAGCTCCATCTAACTTATATGTTATACTCATTCGCACACTAAAATCTCTAAAAATCCAATCTTACTTTTCTCTCGGTCTATGCTTCCATGTTACCACTGCTGCAATGCCTCAGTTTATGGAACATGCATGGTGGAGATAAACTAGAAATAATGATATAAGGTACGATTTCTAGAAATAGTAAATAGCTTTACTAGAAGGCTCCATCGTAACAGAACTGTGTCATACGACAGCGCAGTACTTAATTTGAGCCGGATCCTTCAGTTTTGGACTGTTTCGTTCCGGAACCTATTTGCCAGGATCCGGTACCTCTCGTGCAATGAAACATAATTTTCACTGTTTGCAATGTAAATTCGTCATTCGAGTTGCCTCCGTCATTCGAATAGCCTAATGTGAAAACGTAGATTTTCAGCTGCGTCTGATATTCTAAAAATGGATTCGGGTTGGGCCAGCCAGGGTTTATGATTTGCGCAACAGTTTCGCCTAAAGAACAACTCGTGGCAGTTGCTGTGGTGGGAGAGAGAAGCGTGCCTGTATCTCTCACAGAACCAGAATGAGATTCACTTTCTATGATCTCTTTCCCTCTCTCTGCTCTGATAGACATGCGCCTGCAACTACAATCTCTCCAGAGTTGTACTTCATCATTTATTTCCTTATAGAAGCCAAGATTGCAGTCAGAGTGCAGTATATAACTGCAGTTAGAGTGCAGAATAACTGCAGTATGCTGCAAACACTGAGTCCAAAATAACACCGTTTTTTTGTGCAGTAATTTTGCAGTGTAACTGCAGTTAGAGTGCAGTACACTGCAGTTATTCTGCAATTACTGCGTCCAAAATACCACAGTTAACTGCAGTTACTGCACTTTTACTGCAGTTTCAAAACTGCAATCTTTTTTTTGTAAGGGCCCTGATAAATATAAATAAAATTGCCAAAGTTATAGAATTACTGCCGACTTTTCACAAATAAATGAAATAATTCAGAGTACTACACCAGGAGTAGGCCTATAATTTACCCACCGAGGATCAATAGCTTTTTATTTTTTAATAGGCTAGCTGTGGATTGTGTGTCCAATCACAAGGCATTGCCTACAGTCGGGAACGCGTGGCAAATCTGTCAGTGAACAGTATGCAGACAAAACAGGCCTTTCGCAATATTTCATATACAATCGTGGGGTAGCACAGGTTGGGAAGCAAATGGATCCTGCTGAAACAAAAATACGTATCTGTCTGTAGGCTACGAAAATATTTTATCAACTTCCAAATAGGCCTATTGAGCGAACAGCATTGTTTTTACAAACTAAAACGAGAGAGATAAGCTTGTTTTTACAAACTAAAACGAGAGAGATAAGCTTTTAGCAGGAGCGCATTGGTCATCGCGGGTGAGTGAGCTGCGCATCATTGGGTGAGTCATTAAAACTGGAAAGCTTTTTTAGGACTATAATTTCCTCCTCATATTGTACAATATGTGTGTCTCCTCCACACACCTAGGCCTAGGCTATTGATGGACTCAATACGAGGTCGTTTTTAATAATATCACATTCTCAGTTTGTCAGTGTCAAAGTAGCCTGACATTTCAATCATTTGTGCAGTATTAAAAAAGATTCGGCTAAAGTCTCCAGTCATGGAAATTACATAGAATTGCATGAAATGCGTTTATAAAAGGCCACATTTATAAAAGGCGACCCTAGGCTACAAAATAAATTATGCAAGCGCCTCTTCTCTACTGCTCTAGTCTAGACCACTACGCAAATGCGATGATATGCAAGCAAGGTGATTTCCGGTACCTCAGAGCTCCCCAGGTCACCCCCCTCTTGCGCTCACTTTTTGTTCTGGCACCTCCCGATTTACAAATTAAGCACTGAAGACAAGACATTTATGAGTATAGGATGGTGATCATAGCTGCGGAGTGACATACTGTATGATAGTTATTCATGTCTGTAGTCGCACCGTTTTTACAGTGGGATCCCATCCAAGAGGTATTAATGGTGTGAAGCCGATGATGGTTACAGTAGAATGAGGTCATGCTGGCTCCTGTTGGGGCGAGACTACAGACACGTCTGTGAATCTGACTGCATCCATGTCTGTCCTACCACTGGAAATAGGCTACCAACAGCCACACACACGCACACGCACACACACGTACTAATGCATGCACACCCACACATACGCAAACTTACATGCACGCAAACTTACAAAACTAGACTCTTAACTAATGGAAATTAGTTTTTAATAGATGGAGTAGATACATCGACTAGAATAGAATGGATTAGTTCAAACCTATCAATGTATCAACATGTCATAACTCACATCATAAGTAGCACACAGCCCCCCATCCCCCCCCCCCCCCCCCCCCCCCCCCATCCAGAGCAAAAACAAGGTCACAAATAATAATTTACACAAAAATAATTGTGCCCTATGAACTCCTGAGTGGTGGGAGACAGACGGGAGTGATCCAACTATTCCTGGAGGACTGAGTGTTGTATCCTGGTGTATTTCGTGCAGAGAGAGGGGGGATATTATAGGGTGTCATTGGAGAGTTATGTGTAGGTACATAACTGTTGGCTCCCCTCTGTCTGTCTGTCTGTATATATATATATATATATGTCTATGTTTCGGGGCTATGTCTGGCCTAGTGAACATACACTACCGGTCAAAGGTTTTAGAACACCTACTCATTCAAGGGCTTTCTTTATTTTTACAATGTTCTACATTGTAGAATAATAGTGAATACATCAAAACTATGAAATAACACACATGGAATCATGTAGTAACCAAAAAAAGTGTTAAACAAATCAAAATGTATTTTATATTTGAGATTCTTCAAATAATAATAATATAATAATAATATGCCATTTAGCAGACGCTTTTATCCAAAGCGACTTACAGTCATGTGTGCATCTTTTTTTTTTTTTACGTATGGGTGGTCCCGGGGAACAAACCCACTACCCTGGCGTTACAAGCGCCATGCTCTACCAATTGAGCTAAATAGCCACCCTTTGCCTTGATGACATCTTTGCACACTCTTGGCATTCTCTCAACCAGCTTCACCTGGAATGCTTTTCCAACAGTCTTGAAGGAGTTCCCACATATGCTGAGCACTTGTTGGCTGCTTTTCCGTCACTCTGCGGTCCGACTCATCCCAAACCATTTCAATTTGGTTGAGGCCCGGGGATTGTGGAAGCCAGGTCATCTGATGCAGCACTCCATCACTCTCCTTCTTGGTAAAATTGCCCTTACACAGCCTGGAGGTGTGTTGGGTCATTGTCCTGTTGAAAAAAAAATGACTGTCCCACTAAGCCCAAACCAGATGGGATGGCGTATCGCTGCAGAATGCTGTGGTAGCCATGCTGGTTAAGTGTGCCTTGAATTCTAAATAAATCACAGACAGTGTCACCAGCAAAGCCCCCCACACCATAACACCTCCTCCTCCTCCATGCTTTACGGTGGGAAATACACATGCAGAGATCATCCGTTCACCCACACAGCATCTCACAAAGACACAGCGGTTGGAACAAAAAATCTCAAATTTGGACTCCAGACCAAAGGACACATTTCCACCGGTCTAATGTCCATTGCTCGTGTTTCTTGGCCCAAGCAAGTCTCTACTTCTTATTGGTGTACTTTAGTAGGGGTTTCTTTGCAGCAATTCAACCATGAAGGCCTGATTCACACAGTCTCCTCTCAACAGTTGATGTTGAGATGTGTCTGTTACTTGATTTATTTGGGCTGCAATTTCTGAGGCTGGTAACTCTAATGAACTTATCCTCTGCATCAGAGGTAACTCTGGGTCTTCCATTCCTGTGGCGGTCCTCTTGAGAGCCAGTTTCATCATAGCGCTTGATGTTTTTTGCGACTGCACTTGAAGAAACTTTTAAAGTTCTTGAAATGTCCATATTGACTGACCTTCAGGTCTTAAAGAAATTATGGACTGTCATTTCTCTTTGCTGATTTGAGCTGTTCTTGCCAGTAGTACCCCCCCACCTTGTCACAACACAACTGATTAAAAGGGAAGAAATTCCATTCCAGGTGACTACCTCATGAAGCTGGTTGAGAGAATGCCAAGAATGTGCAAAGCTGTCATCAAGGCAAAGGGTGGCTATTTGAAGAATCTCAAATATAAAATATATTTTGATTTGTTTAACACTTTTTTCTTTACTACATGATTCCATATGTGTTATTTCATAGTTTTGATGTCTTCACTATTATTCTACAATGTAGAAAATAGTAAAAATAAAGAAAAACCCTTGAATGAGTAGGTGTTCTAAAACTTTAGACCGGTAGTGTACATACCCAAAATGAACTCTCTCATCCAGGACTCTTCCATCCTCCCTCCCTCTTTTTCCATCCCTTCCTCTCTCCCACCCATTGCTCTCTCTTACTTTCTTATTATATCATCCTCTTGCTCTACCTCTACTCTCCATCCCTCCCTCTATTCTTCCTGTCTCTCATCACTCTCTTTCTCACTCTCTCATCTTACTGTCTCCTTCTCTCACTCCCTTCCACTCCAACCACCTCCCTCTTTCTGTCTTTCCATCATCGCTCTCTCTTCACCTCTCCCTATGTATCTTTCACATTGTCATAATAAGACCCCAGTGTGTTGCATTTCTATATGTATCCCCCAGTTACCATAATAACATCCCTGATATTCCATTTACACTCCCCTTTGTATTTATTTGAACAGTGAAGCTAAAATGTGTACATTTGTCTCTATACTCCAGTTTTTTTTGGATTTGAAATCAAATGTTTCATACAGAATATCACCTTTTAGGGTATTTTCATACACATCTGTTTTACCATTTAGAAATGAAATCACTTTCGGATTATGTTTCGCACAATAGGAACTGAATGGTGAATAATGTATTGTGTCATTTTGGAGTCACTTTAATTGTAAATAAGAATAGAAGATGTTTCAGTCTGTGTGCTTCAGAACCAGGCTCCTGTATCTTATCAACAAGCATGTTGTGTGTGACTGTGCTATCACATCTTTGAGAAACATTCATACAGAATTGTATTAATCTCAAAGAGGAAATTCCTTAATATTCACATAACCCATTTCTATTTGCATTGGGCCAACATACCGTGGCCGGAAATGCATTCATTAACATTTAGAAATAGGATCCATAAAATCTTGAATAAATTATGTTTCATATTTTTAGCCATTAGAGGTCAGGGTTGCCTTTTACTTGCCTTAAACAAAGAGTTGGTATATGAGAAACCTAAACAATAACTACAACAATGACAGTGTCTATCATAAATGAAAGCTCCCTAAACAAATATAATTACAAACAGAATGTCTTAGAAAACATACAGTACATCATGGTGTGCAATGTGTGCAGGTATACTGGTGAATTATTGCCTAATGGCATATACACTGAGTGTACAAAGCATTAGGGACACCTGCTCTTTCCATGACATAGACTGACCAGGTGAATCCAGGTGAAAGCTATGATCACGTATTGATGTCACTTGTTAAATCCACTTCAATCAGTGTAGATGAAGGGGAGGAGACAGGTTAAAGAAGGATTGTTAAGCTTTGAGACAATTGAGAAATGGATTGTGTATGTGTGCCATTCAGAGGGTGAATGGGCAAGACAACATATTTAAGTGCCTTTAAACAGGGTATAGTAGTAGGTGCCAGGCACACTGGTTTGAGTGTGTCAAGAACTGCAACACTGCTGGGTTTTTCACGCTCAACAGTTTCCCGTGTGTATCAAGAATGGTCCACCACCCAAAGGACATCCAGCCAACTTGACACAACTGTGGGAAGTATTGGAGTCAACGAGGGCCATTCTTTTGACACCTTGTAGAGTCCATGCCCCGATGAATTGAGGCTGTTCTGAGGGCAAAAGAGGGGAGTGCAGCTTAATATAAGAAAGGTGTTCCTAATGTTTTGTACACTCAGTGTTATTCCTGTTGCTGGAGGCGCCTCTCATTACGCTTGCAGCTGACCAAGCGACACCACTGGGTCACGAGCAGCGATAGGACCAAACAGGCTGTAGCCATGGAAGCGCCCACCCACATCACCACAGACAGTGGCATCTGGTGGATGTCTTTGAGCAGGGCAAACCTGCTGAGATGACTGCAGGAGCACACTGTGTGGGTGGAGTTAGAAACCACTGAGGCACAGCCTTGCCTTGATAACTTTTTCTATTTAGGAATATGTGTGACATGCATCACGTTTTAATTGAGTGTGCACATAGCTACTGACAGATTTAAGAAGCTTTACATTGTAATCTCTCCTTGCTCATCTCCATGCTCCACCCCTGATGTACAGAACCTGTGTGCATATTTGTGATCTTGTTGTAATTTAAAATACCTTCCATTCAGTTGTTTAAACTGTCTTGACTTGTTTTTACTTGAGATTTGTTTAAATGGCTGCAAATAGGCAAGAAAGACACATTTTGAAAATGTTTGTTTTCCTATTGGTGGCTAGGTGCATTCGGTGTCAAGATGGGGATCTACAGTATAATGGTGGGTTCGCAGAACTGTTGTGGCCAGGCTTACAGCGACCTTGTGCCATTTTGTGTTGTTGCCATAGGTCTTCCTTCATGTAGTATGGTGATGTCTCTCTTGTCGTGATATTATTTGTTTCCACTGTCTGCCTGCTGATGTATCTGTGTTGTTGCTAAGTGTCTTCCGTCTGTGTTGTCCATCTTGTCTTACTTATTTTTTTATCCCTGCCTGCCTCATGCCAGGCCGTCATTGTAAATAAGAATTTGTTGTTAACTGCCCTGCCTAGTAAATAAAGGTAGAAAATACCTCTTGTGGGTCTAAAGTCACAATGCTGAGTCACAATGCTGATCCACGATGCAAATTGAACATACAGTATCACCTGAAGCCATATGCATATGTAATAGCTATCCCTTTCCGATAATTGTCATATTCCCATTAAATTACCCACAACATCAAACTCATGACTTCATTAACGTCAAATAACAGACAAACACTTTATTGTTTTGACAAAACAACACAGTTAAACAAGAAAGACCACACACGGAAGTTAAAGTGTATTAATTAAAAGTCAAAAATACTTTTAAAACATGGCAATAAGAAATTGACAGAAGAGTATCAAAATAATAGATTCAAACTTCAGACAACTCAAAAACATGAATGATCGGGTGTGGCTTGGCGAGTTCTGTGTCAAGATGGGGATCTATGAGGTGGGTTTGCAGAACTGTTGTGGCCAGGCTTACAGCGACCTCCTGTGGGTCCTAACAAAATACCAAATAAAGAAGCTATTTAAGGTAATTAATTGTTACCCAGAAATGATTTGATATTTACATAAAAATGGCTGCATTGGACATTTAAGAAACATATTTTTTATAATAATCTGGAATATGACTTCAATACACACACACACACACACACATGCATGCTCAATGGAGATGTTAGAACATTCATTACAGTAAATAGCAATGTACCGACAAAACACGATTTTTGCCTCCTGTTAGAGATGGGATGCTACATTTAAAAGGTTAAGTCATCTCTAAACCTCAAAACTTTATCAATTTCACTGTAGATGGCAGAGAGTGGAACAGTATGTATGGGCTATTTCATTATGTGTGCTATTTTGCATAATCTTACTGGCTGACGTATTATAAATTATGGATTAGCCTATGTTGCTGGCTGAACTGTATATGTAACGCAACTGGCTGATCCGGTATCTTCCACTGGGTTATTCAATACCACCATGGGCATGGAGTGAATTTGTTTTTTGCTGAGCCGGTTGAGTGCAGAGACAGTGGTCCAGTTGTGGTCACACCTCAGTGACAGTGCATTGACCGTCAGGGCTGCGTGAGCGCACACTGAGGCCTATGCTGGAGGACCCGCCACCAGGTGTCAGTCTGTCAGGCTGGACCTCCCTGAGCCGGCGCTGTCTATGTCTGGGCCTCCGTTGAGTCCCCACCTCTCGTCCCCTCCTCTCCCTGTCCCACGCCCGGCCTACTTCATCACCACCACCACCATCCTCATCCTCACTACTACCAGATGCTGACTCGTACACCTGGCTTATGCTTGAAGCTACTTCCTCTTCATTCTCCTCTTCCTCCCCCTCTGGTTGGCTGATGAGGAGCTGGGACAGAGAGTCTTCAAGGGAGATGGAGGCAGCGTTGGCAGGGTGGGCCCCCAGGACTGTGGGGGGTCTGACTGGAGGAGCCGGGATGACAACCCCTAAGCCCCGCGCCTGCGACCGTCCAGTCACATCCTCCCCGTCAGCAGAACTTGGCCGCTCCACTGTTGCCGCTGTGACCGGAACAGCTGCCACGCCAACAACTGGCGGGGCGGGTTCAGGGTCCAATCTGAGTCCAGCCACGCCCTTTTTGGGAATGTCCACCACGTCACGCTTCATGCGTCGGCGGCGACCGTGCTCGTTGCGGCGGTACTGCACCATGTTCTCCAGGTCAGCCACATACAGGAAGCCAGCAATCAGCATCTCGGCGCTCTTCCTGCCCTTGGCGAAAGCGTCCTCCAGCTCGCGGCTGGTCCTCTCGTCATACTGCCACCAGCCGTTCCTCCCCTCGTAGTACCATGCATGGTCTCCCCCAGCGCTCCCCAACCCGGCTCCTCCTCGCCCTCCTGCGGCTGCTGTCTTCAGCTCCTCTGGGGACAGCAGAGTGGGATGCTCCAGGAAGTCCTCAGGTACTTCCTGTCTGCAAAGAGCGCAGCGCTTGCTGTGCCAGGAGGCTCCTTTGACGCACAGGAAGCAGAAAACGTGGCGGCAGGGCAGGCGAACCGGGTGGACACAGGTCTGGAGGCAGATGGCACACTCCGGAACAGGGTTGGCCGAGGGGGTAGGGGAGATGGGGGAGTCGCCAGTGAAGGCGTCCCCTCCGTCTTCCACCTTAGAGGGGGACATAGAGTCCACTGAGTGGTCCACCTCGCCACAGCTCGCCATGCTGTGGGGGGAGACACAGCTAGTTAGGCTAATGCTGAGACAGACAGACCCGCAGACTAATTTGATATTCAAGATTGAAGCTTCATTGGATTATCAATAATCTTGTCACCCAGAAGAACCAAATCACAAAGCTGTCATGAGATATTAAATTAGCAATAGGCCTAAATATCACAATTTGAATTTCAGACGATGTAGCTGGCTAGACTATTTTAAATCACAATCATATTTCCATAATTGCTATGATGGAAAATAAATGATCTCCTTACTGTTTCAAGTGTAGTTACTGGGATGTCATCAGGATCAATTCTGGATTCTCTCAAAGTTCCTCTCTATGGAAAAAGATTGTTGAAAAGATTTTATGGACTCAGGACTCTTTCCCAGAGATAGTAACACAGGTAACTCGCTTCTCACTGTTTGTTTTGCTCAACAAAAACAAAGCCTGCCAACAAAGTTAGCTAGCTAACTAACACGACTAACTATACAGAGTATTTCGCTATAACGTTATTAGCCATCTTGCTAATCTAAAGAGAACATAAGTGCATTAAATAATTAATAGGAAAACTGACCATACAAAATATATGTATTTACTAAACAGACACATCGATAGTATGATTTTTGTCGACATGAAGCTAGCTAGCTAGCTATTTCTTGTAACGTTAGCTTGCTAGCTTCGGAGGCCCAGTTGTCAAAAGTGACTGACACACCTCTTGACTGTCTTCTCCCTTGGGCGAATTTCATCCACACTCACCTGTCATAAATACCGTTTGCACTTCGCTCAGTGACGTAGCTATTTAGACAATTCGCAAAATTATTGATAATTATCAACCTATAAACGCTAGCTAGCTAAAATAGATGCTACCAAAACAAAGCAAAATAGTGACGTTCCTCCTCTTTCAGAGAGGAAGAGGCGAAGCGAGAGGTTTTACTCTGAACAAAATCTGTCAAGAAAATAAGCCTACGAAGTGAGGAGTTTTTGTATAGAGGTCAGTGAGAGCGTGTCGAATTTGGTCAACACAAATGTAATTGCAAATTTTCTTCGTGAGGCTTATTTGATCGAATATAATTTAGTAATGGTTATGTTGTTAGGAATGCACTGATATAAGTGGACGCATGTGGCATTTTGACAATTTAAGAAAACGCGTTTTCTTGTGTTGTGCCTATTGCCATAGAGATAGATAGAGGACTCATCATAGACATGGATATAACCCGTTTTAGCATGGACATTGCGATTGACGGTTTACACCACTTTAAAGTAGTAAACTGGGTGGGGATTCTTATGTGTTGAGAGCAAGCAGCCAATGAAGAAGAAGAAAATTGACTACTTTAAAATGGGCATTGCTTCACTGCCCATGCTGTCACAGACAAGAAGGTACAGATACAAAGATGAGTCCTGTATCTAGCTCTATGGCCTGTTGTTCACACTCATTGGCTAGAATGGTCCCACCTGATGTCACCTCCCGCCTGTCTCCATATATGTATTTCCATTGTTAGAGCGGTCAGTCGAATATCTTGTCAAAATAATAGACAATATTTGCCCATATATACTATATACAGCCATAGAGCTCGCCAGTTTGTAATGCTAAAAACCGTAAATGAGTTACCTCTAGTTCGTTCAGAATGGGGAAAGAATAGGGATTTGGGATAAACGCCTAAAATAAGGTCTGAGGTTAACACATGCTTAGAAGATCTTATAAATGTTGTTCTATGAGATAATATTAATCAGTTAGCATTACCTTTATGAATTATGAAGACTTTGTGTTTTTTTTTATTACATAAACGCCTCAAAATTTACAAAAAGCGATGTTAGCTGATGAAGATTATCTCATAGAACAACATTTATAAAATCTCCCAAACCTGTGTTTACCACAGACCTTATTTTGGCCGTTTATCCAAAATCCCTACAAAACTATACAAATGATTTTAATCATAAAAAGGCATCATTAGTTTAAATTTGACTTAGGGAAATGCCACACTTGTAGAACACGGAGGCTAGCCACTGTCATGATGATGATAGAAATAAAATAAAAACTAATCTAAAAAGACAGTTAGCTTTTTGAACACTGCTCAATTCAGTCCATACCAATTTAGAGACTGTTTTCTGGAATGGATGTAATGGTAACATGTTGTAATGAACTCACAATGTTGGATGCCCATTATTCTAGAGAAGATGATAGAGGAATAAACTGCTGCACACTGTCCTGACTACAGGCAAGACAGAGTTCGAGTTCTGGCCCCATCATTAAGGTCTCTCTCTCAACCCAGTCCTCCATCTGTCCATCCATATGCTATATCGATCCAACCATCCATTAGGCCTGGCTCGCAGTCGGCATTCCAATTCATCCCAAAGGTGTTCGATGGAGTTGAGGTCAGGGCTCTATGCAGGCCAGTCAAGTTCTTCCACAACAATCTCGAAAAACCATTTCTGGACCTCGCTTTGTGCACGGGGGCATTGTAATGCTGAAACAGGAAAGGGCCTTCCCCAAACTGTTGCCACAAATTTGGATGCACAGAATCGTCTAGAATGTCATTGTATGCTGTAGCGTTAAGATTTCCCTGCAGTGGAACTAAGGTTCCTAGCCCGAACCATGAAAACAGCCTCAGACCATTATTCCTCCTCCACCAAACTTTACAGTTGGCAATATACATTTGTGCAGGTAGCGTTCTCCTGGCATCTGCCAAAACCAGATTCGTCCGTTGGACTGCCAGATGTTGAAGCGTGATTCATCACTCCAGAGAAGGCGTTTCCACTGCTCCAGAGTCCAATGGCGGCAAGCTTTACACCACTCCAGCCGATGCTTGGCACTGTGGTGATCTTCGGCTTGTGTGTGGCTGCTCGGCCATGGAAACCGACGAAGTTATTGTGCTGACGTTGCTTCCAGAGGCAGTTTGGAACTCGGTAGTGAGTGTTGCAACCGAGGACAGATGATTCTTACGCGCTACGCGCTTCAGAACTCGGCGGTCCCGTTCTGTGAGCTTGTGTGGCCTACTACTTCGCGGCTGAGCCATTGTTCCTCCTAGACGTTTCCCTTTCACAATACCAGCAGTTACAGTTGACCGGGGCAGCTCTAGCAGGGCAGAAATTTGACGAACTGACTTGTTGGAAAGGTGGCATCCTATGACAGTGCCACGTTGAAAGTCACTGAGCTCTTCAGTAAGGCCATTCTACTGCCAATGTTTGTCTAGGGAGATTGCATGGCTGTGTGCTCCATTTTATACACCTGTCAGCAACGGGTGTGGCTGAAATAACCGAATCCACTAATTTGAAGGGGTGCCACATACTTTTGTATATAGTGTATGTGTAAAAATGTAAACAGAAAAAAAGTGGCAAGTCACCAGTATACCTGGATTCTGTCTCCTTTTGATGACACACTTCCTCCACTCTGTGATATGGGGGCACGGGTTGCCGTACAGGGTGGGGCAACCCCTGCCCCCACGTGAACACACATGCCACACAAGTCAAGTGCCATGTCTTCAGAAACCCCTCTAATAAAAGATGAGTGGGATAACATCTCGACAAGCGGGTAATGTATGTAGCATGAATAGGCAAGGAATTTGGGAGGAGTCTTGGGGCAGGCCAATGCTTAGTCTTTGAAGCATTCAGCCTGCAGCTCTGACCACGTGACCAACTGTTGATGACAGAAGATAGGCCTGAGGATGAGGCTCTAGGCTTTCATAAATGCTAGCTGGCTATCATCTTCATGACAAGGAAAACGATAGAAGGCACTGTGTGCCGAAACATTTCTTTAACCATTAAATTGTTGGGAGCATACTGTATATAGTGTGCAACTTTCTTGTTTACATTTTTACAGAGGAAAACGTTATTGGCATCGAACACCAACTGTACTGGCCAGAGTACTAAAGAGTATCTTACACTGAGTATACCAAACATTAGGAACACCTTCATAATATTGAGTTGCACCCCTTTAGCCCTCAGAACAAACTCACTTCGTTGGGGCATGGACTCTACAAGGTGTCAAAAGCGTTCCACAGGGATGTTGGCCAATGTTGACACCAATGCTTCCCACAGTTGTGTCAAGTTGGCTGGATGATGGTAGCCTTGGTGCCAGTCTCTGTATTGTGTCACTCCTCTCAAAATAAGCTAATTTCTCTGACAGGGAACTAGGCTAGTATAACAGGAAACAAATGTTCTTGTCAGCTTGATGGAACATGGCAGGGACAAGGCCTACACCAGAGATAGATCTACAGAACACACCATTTAATTGGACAGCATATAAAATTGTTCTAAAAATCTCTGTGCATTGTGCAAATGCAAAATGACAGAAAAAACAGATATAAAATGCATACAGACAAAAACTAGAGACCGAAGAAAGGTAAAGATTAAAACTGAAGAACATAAAACCAAAAATATAGGTTCAATATTTAATTCAGGCCAATCAGACTATTAATAAAATCAGTTGTTGAATCATGTTGTTTTAGAAAGGTCTCTCCCCTTCACCCTCGGGCTCGTTTCAGCAGTTTCTAAGGAAAGACAAGAAAACATAATTGACGTTTGAAAAGTAGCAGGATGAGATTTTTCCTATTCAAATCATGAAACATAAGACAATCCTCTGACAAATGAACTAAAGGAAGGACATCTAAATGTAGGATATCCATTAATCCACATGACTCGACTATAGCTTTATAACACTTAGCCACCATGAAAGATATTTTCTGACTTGTACCTGTGCCTGTTTGGCAGCGCTTTCCCACATTGGAGAGCATATCTGTGGATTGTTCTGAGGAAATCGTTATTTGCGTTGCCAAGCAGTGCCCAGAAAATAATTGCATCCCATTGTTAGATGCTACCACCCCCCCTCCAAACCAAAACCAAACGTGGATTCCATGTTGTGTCTCGCTTAGCTTGCCCATATGGGTCTCACCCATTCCTAAAATGTATGCACGCATGACTAAATCACTTCTGCTAAATGACATGTATTATTATTATATTTTTTAGTACGCACCCCTGTCTGTTTCACACCTGTTTGTCTAGCTAATAAGCCTCGCAATTGGGCAACATGCTGCTGCAGACTATCTAACAATTGGATTTAATTATTTCCTTGGCACTGCAAACAACGATTTCCTATCAGAACCGTCCACAGGTAGGCAAATATCTCACGTCTCTCCAAAGATATGCCCTAAGACAGAATGTTACCATTAAAATAACTGTATATGACAGCGGGCCTGTAGGGCTAACTCACTACCATGAAATCTATAATGTCTATACAGCAACCACAGACATTTGCCCCTCTGTCTATAAAGGATTCAAAAAAAGGCAACAATTCAATAGCCTCATCTACATCGTTCTGTACTGATATGAAAACCCATCACATCAGGGGGAATTTGCTTTCACCTGTCCAGGCTTTTTCAGATAAGTACTGATGAAGTAGAGAAAGCCCATTTAGCCCATTGAAATGCACACTGTGTGTTCTGCCCCCCAATGTTGTTGGGGGACCCCCATACCTTGGATACTGCTTTGACGTGGTGAGCTTTGATAGTAGCCGATTTCTCCTCAAAAGCTTTCGTCCTCGACTCTTCTGCGAGGCTATGCAGAAATAGCAGCACGTTCAGCTCAACCTAGGAAGAGGGATTTTCAAATTCAGACACTGAAACACATAGAAATGAGATAACTATCCTACTAGCTGTATTGTATGTTTACCTGTGCTTGAAAGCTATTCGTTTTAAAACAATGTTGTAACGTTTAGCGAAGCTAACTGGCATCTTAGCTAGCTACGAGAGCATTTTCAACAAACATACCATTGCATCTGCAGCTGTGCCTACACGAATGTGGGCTTTCTTCTTCATTAGAGACTTTAATGTAGCCTTGGATACCTTTTTCAACATATTGCCGAACTTGTAGCTAGCTAAATTAGCTAGTTATCCTCAACACGGCGACAGTTGTTTGTTTACGTTTTTCAATCTCCCGCGTTGCTCACTACCGGCGCATAATGTGACGTCAGTATTTTATATAACGTTCAATGTTTTGCTTTATAATTACATATTTATATTCATATTGGTTCTCTCAATTGAAAATATAAAATGTATATTTATTTAGTTTAGGTGAATGCCATCTAATGCTGCATTCATAGCCAAATGGGAGGGTGGTAATTACCAGTTATGAAGTCATAAATACCAGCTGGATGCATTCAAGTGCTAGTTGAGAAACGCCGATTGGATAATGGCCAACAAGCTGCGTCAACCATAAACTAAAAGTACATCTATCACGCTTGTAAAACAATTATAATGTTCAAAAAACATATTAATAGATTGCAACAAGTCAATTTGATGGAAACACAACTCTGATGGGAAAATGCACATATTATTTTTCGCCTATTGGATGGAAACCTAGCTATAGACACCACAGGAGGTTGTTGGCACCTTAATTGGAGAGGACGAGCTCGTGGTAAAGGCCCGTTCAAGCCATTATTATGAGCCATCATGATTCATCAGCAGCCCTAAACATCTAAAGAATAAGCTACAGACCAGCCAAAACAAGATGTGTACTTAAACTCCCCCCTGCTACTCATCTGGAGGTCGAGCATATTAAGCAACTAGGCTGCCTAACTGTGGAAAAAAATAGTAGTATTAATTCAAATTGATCTGGTCCACATAATTATCACAGACTCAGCCCCCAGGTACCTATCACACTATTTTTAATTTGTTACAGATGTCCAACAGCATAATACCGGAGCCAGAGACTTGAATATTCACTTTTTTAAATATAAGAGTCTATCTGGTAAGAACAAGTTTTCATACACCGGCACTGTTGAGTGGAACAAACTACCACAGCAACTCAAAGCCCTTCCAACCATAACCACTTTTTAAAAGATTGTCAAAAGATGTCTAATATGTGAACAGTATAACCTTTTTTTCCATCTGTATCTCTGTAATGTGTCTGTATCTATGTAATTGTATACAGTACCAGTCAAAAGTTTGGACACACCTACTCATTAAAGGGTTTTTATTTATTTTTTACTATTTTATACATTGTAGAATAATAGTGAAGACATCAAACTATGAAATAACACATAGGCCTCCTGTAGCTCAGTTGGTGGAGCATTGCACTTGCAACATCAGGGTTGCCTTTGCCTTGATGACAGCTTTGCACACTCTTGGCATTCTCTCAACCAGCTTCACGAGGAATGCTTTTCCAACAGTCTTGAAGGAGTTCCCACATATGCTGAGCACTTGTTGGCTGCTTTTCCTTCACTCTGCGGTCCAACTCATCCCAAACCTTCTCAATTGGGTTGAGGCTAGGTGATTGTGGAGGCCAGGTCATCTGATGCAGCACTCCATCACTCTCCTTGATCAAATAGCCCTTACACAGCCTGGAGGTGTGTTTTGGGTCATTGTCCTGTTGAAAAACAAATGATAGTCCCACTAAGCGCAAACCAGATGGGATGGTGTATTGCTGCAGAATGCTGTGGTAGCCATGCTGGTTAAGTGTGCCTTGAATTCTAAATAAATCACAGACAGTGTCACCAGCAAAGCACCCCCACACCATCACACCTCCTCCTCCATACTTCACGGTGGGAACCACACATGCGGAGATCATCCGTTCACCTACTCTGCATCTCACGAAGACACGGTGGTTGGAACCAAAAAACTCAAATTTGGACTCATCAGACCAAAGGACAGATTTCCACCGGTCTAATATCCATTGCTTGTGTTATTTGGCCCAAGCAAGTCTCTTCTTATTATTGGTATCCTTTAGTAGTGGTTCCTTTGCAGCAATTCGATCATGAAGGCCTGATTCACGCAGTCTCCTCTGAACAGTTGATGTTGAGATGTGTCTGTTACTTGAACTCTGTGAAGCATTTATTTGGGCTGCAATCAGAGGTGCAGTTAATTCTAATGAACTTATCCTCTGCAGCAGAGGTAACTCTGGGTCTTCCTTTCCTGTGGCGGTCCTCATGAGAGCCAGTTTCATCATAGCGCTTGATGGTTTTTGCGACTGCACTTGAAGAAACTTTAAAACTTCTTGAAATGGACTGTCGTTTCTCTTTGCTTAATTGAGCTGTTCTTGCCATAATATGGACTTGGTCTTTTACCAAATAGGGCTATCTTCTGTATACCACCCCTACCTTGTCACAACACAACTGATTGGCTCAAATGCATTAAGAAGGAAAGAAATTCCACAAATTAACTTTTAAGAAGGCACACCTGTTCATTGAAATGCATTCCAGGTGACTACCTCATGAAGCTGCTTGAGAGAATGCCAAGAGTGTGAAAAGCTTTAATCAAGGCAAAGGGTGGCTATTTGATCTCCAATATATTTCGATTTGTATAACACTGTTTTGGTTACTACATTATTCCATATTTACATTTACATTTTACAGACGCTCTTATCCAGAGCGACTTACAGTTAATGAGAGCATACATTTTTCATACTGGCCCCCCGTGGGAATCGAACCCACAACCCTGGTGTTGCAAGCGCCATGCTCTACCAACTGAGCTACAGGAGGCCTATGTGTTATTTCATAGTTTTGATGTCTTCACTATTATTCTACAATGTAGAAAATAGTAAAAATAAAGAAAAACCCTGGAATGAGTAGGTGTGTCCAAACTTTTGACTGGTACTGTATATATCATATTTCTAAGTGCCTAACGGATTTTGCTGTCTAAGGCAGTTACGAACTGTCACTGTTTGACCTCACACCTCTTGCATAAGACAACAACGCATGTTACATATGTAGTCTACTCCTATATGGTGAAGTATGGCCGACACCATGTGGCCAAGTCAGATGCCTTGTTTTAAGTATACTGAACAAAAATGTAAACGCGACATGCAACAATTTCAACGATTTTACTGAGTTACATTTCATATAAGGAAATCAGTCAATTGAAATACCTATTTTATACATTGTAGAATAATAGTAAAGACATCAAAACTATGAAATGACACATATGGAATCATGTACTAACCAAAAAAGTGTTAAACAAATCAAAATATATTTAATATTTGAGATTCTTCAAATAGTTACCCTTTGCCTTGATGACAGCTTTGCACACTCTTGGCATTCTCTCAACCAGCTTCATGAGGTAGTCACCTGGAATGCATTTCAATTAACAGGTGTGCCTTCTTAAAAATTAATTTATTCTTAATGCTTTTGAGCCAATCAGTTGTGTTGTGACAAGGTAGGGGGGGTATACAGAAGATAGCCCTAAAAGAGCAAGTCCATATTATGGCAAGAACAGCTCAAATAAGCAAAGAGAAACGACAGTCCATCATTACTTTAAGACATGAAGGGAAATCAATACAGAACATTTCAAGAACTATGAACGTTTCTTCAAGTGCAGTCGCAAAAACCATTAAGCGCTATGATGAAACTGGCTCTCATGAGGACCACCACAGGAATGGAAGACCCAGAGTTACCTCTGCTGCAGAGGATAAATTCATTAGAGTTACCAGCCTCAGAAATTGCAGGCCAAATAAATGCTTCACAGAGTTCAAGTAACAGACACATCTCAACATCAACTGTTCAGAGGGGACTGTGTGAATCAGGCCATTATGGTCGAATTGCTGCAATGAAACCACTACTAAAGGACACCAATAATAAGAAGAGACTTGCTTGGACCAAGAAACACGAGCAATGGACATTAGACCGGTGGAAATTTGTCCTTTGGTCTGGAGTTCAAATTGGAGATTTTGGTTCACCGCGTCTTCGTGAGACGCGTTGTGGGTGAATGGATGATCTCCGAATGTGTAGTTCCCACCGTAAAGCATGGAGGAGGAGGTGTTATGGTGTGGGGGTGCTTTGCTGGTGAAACTGTCTGTGATTTATTTAGAGTTCAAGGCACACTTAACCAGCATGGCTACCACAGCATTCTGCAGCGATACGCCATCCCATCTGGTTTGGGCTTAGTGGGACTATCATTTGTTTTTCAACAGGACAATGACTCAACACACCTCCAGGCTGTGTAAGGGCTATTTTACCAAGTAGGAGAGTGATGGAGTGCTGCATCAAATTACCTGGCCTCCACAATCCCCCGACCTCAACCCAATTGAGATAGTTTGGGATGAGTCGGACGGCAGAGTGAAGGATATGCAGCCAACCAGTGCTCAGAATATTTGGGAACTCCTTCAAGACTGTTGGTAAAGCATTCCAGGTGAAGCTGGTTGAGAGAATGCCAAGAGTGTGCAAAGCTGTCATCAAGGCAAAGGGTGGCTATTTGAAGAATCTCAAATATAAAATATATTTTGATTTGTTTAACACTTTTTTGGTTACTACATGATTCCATATGTGTTATTTAATAGTTTTGATATCTTCAATATTATTCTACAATGTAGAAAATAGGTTTCCAAATAAAGAAAAAACCTTGAATGAGTAGGTGTGTCCAAACTTTTGAATGGTACTGTATATATAAAAAAGGAATAGTTTCACCATATTAAAACTAGAGTTCAGTTGTTGTTTTTACCTTAAAGAGCCACTGAACACGGTGATTGGCACGTGTGTTTTTCTGTTGCTCATTAGATAAACGAGATTTCAGTCTTGGAGGTGTGTTTCCTGACCGATTCCGTGTTTGGTTAATGATGTTTTTCCCCCATGAGACACTGTAGACGTGGAAACCTATTTCACTTCCTCAAAATCACCTGAATGAATCTAAGTGTCACGCCCTGACTCATGGGACTCTTGTATGTTGAGTCAGGGTGTGGATATTCTATGTTAGTTTTTCTAGGTTTATATTCTAGGTTGTGTAGTTCTATGTTTGGCCGGGTGTGATTCCCAATCAGAGGCAGCTGTCGCTCGTTGTCTCTGATTGGGGATCATACTTAGGCAGCCTATTGGCATTCATGGGTTGTGGGATCTTGTTCCGTGAGTAGGCTTGTTTTGTGTTTAGCCTTAGGACTTCACGGTTCGTTGGTTTGTTGTTTTGTTAGTGTGTTTATTGGTGAAATAAACATGTACGCATTTCACGCTGCGCCTTGGTCTGACCCGTCCTTAAACGAACGTGACAGAAGATCCCACCAAACACGGACCAAGCAGCGTGCCCAGGAACAAACACCCTGGACACAGGTGGGGAAGATGTGGTCTTGGGAGGAGATATTTGCAGGGAACGGACCATGGGCGAAGGTAGGAGAGGAGCAACGGCAACACGGAGGGCGCCGGTTGAGGAGGAAGCCTGAGAAGCAGCCCCAATAAAAAATATTTGGGGGGGCACACGGGGTGGTTGGCGGAGCCTAGGTTCAGAGCAGAGCCAACTCCCCGTACTCACGCTAGGAAGCGTGTGACTGGGCAGGCTCCGTGTTATGCGGAGCTACGTACTGTGTCGCCAGTGCGCCGGCACAGTCCTGTACGTCCTGTACTAGCACCACGCATGTGCCGTGCGGAAGTAGGCATCCAGCCAGGACGGGTTGTGCCAGCTCTCCGCTCCAGACCTCCAGTCCGCCTCCACAGTCCGGCCCGGCCCGTTCCTGCTCCCCGCACCAAGCCAGTGGTGCGTGTTCCCAGTCCGGTTCGGCCCGTGCCTGCTCCTCGCACCAGACTAGTGGTGCGTGTTCCCAGTCCGGCCCGGCCCGTTCCTGCTCCTCGCACCAGGCCAGTGGTGCGTGTTCCCAGTCCGGCCCGGCCCGTTCCTGCTCCTCGCACCAGGCCAGTGGTGCGTGTTCCCAGTCCGGCCCGGCCCGTTCCTGCTCCCCGCACCAGACTAGTGGTGCGTGTTCCCAGTCCGGCCCGGCCCGTTCCTGCTCCCCGCACCAAGCCAGTGGTGCGTGTTCCCAGTCCGGCCCGGCCCATTCCTGCTCCTCGCACCAGACCAGTGGTGCGTGTTCCCAGTCCGGTTCGGCCCGTGCCTGCTCCTTGCACCAGACCAGTGGTGCGTGTGTCCAGTCCGGCACGGCCCGTGCCCGTTCCACCGGTGCCTGGTCTGGCACCGGTCAGCAGCTCCAGTCCGGAGCCAGAGCAGTCCGCTCCACCGGTGCCTGATCCAGCTCCGGTCAGCTGCTCCACTCCGGAGCCAGAGCAGTCAGCTCCACCGGTGCCCAGTCCAGCTCCGGTCAGCGGATCCACTCCGGAACCAGAGCAATCCGCTCCACCGGGGTCCAGTCCAGCTCCGGTCAGCAGCTCCAGTCCGGCGCCAGAGCAGTCCGCTCCACTGGTGCTCAGTCCAGCTCCGGTCAGCAGCTCCAGTCCGGAGCCAGAGCAGTCCGCTCCACCGGGGTCCAGTCCAGCTCCGGTCAGCGGCTCCAGTCCGGAGCCAGAGCGGTCCGCTCCACCGGTGCCCAGTCCAGCTCCGGTCAGCGGCTCCAGTCCAGACCCAGATGTCAGCCCCTCTCCAGGTTCGGGGTCTCCCACACCAGGGTCCAGACAGGGTTTGGTACATCGTGGGAGGAAGGAGAGGGGAAGCAGCGCGCCGAGGTCCAGACCAGACCAGGGGCATAACGGGGAGGTTGAGAGAATGTGGTCGTCACACCCGGACCCTTCCCTGTCATGTCAGGTTGGTGCGGTCGGAGTCCGCACCTTTGGGGGGGGGGGGGGGTACTGTCACGCCCTGACTCATGGGACTCTTGTATGTTGAGTCAGGGTGTGGATATTCTATGTTAGTTTTTCTATGTTTATTTTCTAGGTTGTGTAGTTCTATGTTTGGCTGGGTGTGATTCCCAATCAGAGGCAGCTGTCGCTCGTTGTCTCTGATTGGGGATCATACTTAGGCAGCCTATTGGCATTCATGGGTTGTGGGATCTTGTTCCGTGAGTAGGCTTGTTTTGTGTTTAGCCTTAGGACTTCACGTTTGTTGTTTTGTTAGTGTGTTTATCGGTGAAATAAACATCTACGCATTTCACGCTGCGCCTTGGTCTGACCCGTCCTTAAACGAACGTGACACTAAGATGACTCAAGAAATCTGTAATTCATTTTGATGTTTTTGCCAAGGGTGTTTCAGTTGCACAATTTTACATCTAACTAAGGTGTTTGGTGCAGTATTTCTCAAGTAAAGAAATTTGCAATGTTTGGTAACAGAATAACTGCACAAACAGCACAAACCGTCATTCTGTTACCAAGCTTTGCATCTGCACTGTTCTTCAAGTAAATTTATTTTTGTAAAATTTTCTGTGGAAATTGTTAAAAGTAGTCCTTGTGCATAGAGTTGTATGCTTTGTTTAATTTTGCAATCCTTGGTTTTTGTTTGACATACATTTTAAAGTGAAAAGTCTGAGTCTCAGTGTCACGCTGTTACTGTGGAATTTTCCATATGCATTTAGATCTTCTTGAGTTATGTACAGTTTTGTTTCTAAGTAACCTACAGTGTTGTTTTGATATACAGTATGTACTGTGAGCGAATTTTGCAGCAGATGGTGTTAACAAACTGTAGCATACCTGTGTTTTGTTTCAGTCAAAGCACATATTTTGCCTAGTGGCGCGCTGTGGAGTTTTGGCCGCATGAGAGAAAAATGCAACCATTCGCACAATGATCCTAAAATTTCAACTGAAATTAGGTGGTGTTTTTGTCTTACAGTAACATTATACTATGCTATTATATTCACAGCCACTCCGAAAAATACCCTTTATTAAACGACCTTACGACTTTATTAAACAAGCACCATTCGCCAGAGTAGCCTGTTTTCTGGGCAGCTGGACAAGTAGAGCAAAGACTGTGCATAAAGTAGAGAATCTTGCACATGCACAGAAGCTACAGATTTCGGGAAGAGGGTTCAAA
Source organism: Coregonus lavaretus (assembly GCF_964263955.1). Lineage (NCBI taxonomy): Eukaryota > Metazoa > Chordata > Actinopteri > Salmoniformes > Salmonidae > Coregonus > Coregonus lavaretus. The sequence continues at coordinate 21,098,055 of NC_140020.1, forward strand.
AGAAAACTATGTGGAAGTGACTTCAGCCTAAGTCATACTTCCAGGGTAATGTCCCAGGTCTTTTGAATGGGCTTTAAGATTACACTGCTCAAAATAAAGGGAACACTTAAACAACACAATGTAACTCCAAGTCAATCACACTTCTGTGAAATCAAACTGTCCACTTAGGAAGCAACACTGATTGACAATAAATGTCACATGCTGTTGTGCAAATGGAATAGACAACAGGTGGAAATTATAGGCAATTAGCAAGACACCCCCAATAAATAAGTGGTTCTGCAGGTGGTGACTACAGACCACTTCTCAGTTCCTATGCTTCCTGGCTGATGTTTTGGTCACTTTTGAATGCTGGGGGTGCTTTCACTCTAGTGGTAGCATGAGACGGAGTCTACAACCCACACAAGTGGCTCAGGTAGTGCAGCTCATCCAGGATGGCACATCAATGCGAGCTGTGGCAAGAAGGTTTGCTGTGTCTGTCAGCGTAGTGTCCAGAACATGGAGGCGCTACCAGGAGACAGGCCAGTACATCAGGAGACGTGGAGGAGGCCGTAGGAGGGCAACAACCCATCAGCAGGACCGCTACCTCCGCCTTTGTGCAAGGAGGAGCAGGAGGAGTACTGCCAGAGCCCTGCAAAATTACCTCCAGCAGGCCACAAATGTGCAGGGTGGTATGAGGGCCCGACATCCACAGGTGGGGGTTGTGCTTACAGCCCAACACCGTGCAGGACGTTTGGCATTTGCCAGAGAACACCAAGATTGGCAAATTCGCCACTGGCGCCCTGTGCTCTTCACAGATGAAAGCAGGTTCACACTGAGCACATGTGACAGACGTGACAGAGTCTGGAGACGCCATGGATAACGTTCTGCTGCCTGCAACATCCTCCAGCATGACCGGTTTGGCGGTCGGTCAGTCATGGTGTGGGGTGGCATTTCTTTGGGGGGCCGTACAGCCCTCCATGTGCTCGCCAGAGGTAGCCTGACTGCCATTAGGTACCGAGATGAGATCCTCAGACCCCTTGTGAGACCATATGCTGGTGCGGTTGGCCCTGGGTTCCTCCTAATGCAAGACAATGCTAGACCTCATGTGGCTGGAGTGTGTCAGCAGTTCCTGCAAGAGGAAGGCATTGATGCTATGGACTGGCCCGCCCGTTCCCCAGACCTGAATCCAATTGAGCACATCTGGGACATCATGTCTTGCTCCATCCACCAACGCCACGTTGCACCACAGACTGTCCAGGAGTTGGCGGATGCTTTAGTCCAGGTCTGGGAGGAGATCCCTCAGGAGACCATCCGCCACCTCATCAGGAGCATGCCCAGGCGTTGTAGGGAGGTCATACAGGCACGTGGAGGCCACACACACTGCTGAGCCTCATTTTGACTTGTTTTAAGGACATTACATCAAAGTTGGATCAGCCTGTAGTGTGGTTTTCCACTTTAATTTTGAGGGTGACTCCAAATCCAGACCTCCATGGGTTGATAAATTTGATTTCCATTGATAATTTTTGTGTGATTTTGTTGTCAGCACATTCAACTATGTAAAGAAAAAAGTATTTAATAAGATTATTTCATTCATTCAGATCTAGGATGTGTTGTTTAAGTGTTCCCTTTATTTTTTTGAGCAGTGTATATAATCAGATTCATGAAAAAGTGGTCTCAGATATACACAATTCTATTAGTATTTGTGTATTGATTTACTCATACCCGATGCCTTTAATCAATATATTTGACACTCAAGAATTAAGACATCTCCGACAGTTAGAAAAGTTTCATATGAACTACATCTCCTGCAGCTGTTGTTAGCATGCTGGAGCGTGCCTGCTCAAGCTGAGGACTTATAGGACGGTAAGAACCCGTTAATTACTAGCCAAAACCTTTCAACTTGAAGATATTTTTCTCCAAGTCGAAACACTGCCATGGCTAAATGTTTGCACCCGCGTGACGGCGCGGGATATGGTTCCAAAACGTACCTCAATCCAGGGTGCAAGGTGTTGCTATACTTCTAATTATCCAAAGTGACAAATCGAGAAGATTAAAATACTGCTCGTTTTTAATTAAACTGCCTTTTTCATCCTCATGCTAGGCTAGCTAATGCTAAAACAACCCATTGGATTCTACAACACTTCCGGTAGCTATTCACCCCAATGCTAGGCCTAGCATTTCCATGGAATCCAATGGGCTGCTTTTGACTGCAGAAAAATAGGAATCTCTAAAGTTGTCCCAAGTGAGGCAGCCATAGCCTCGCAAAGCCCCCTGATCTCGCGAGTTTACATATATGTTCGCTACAAGGGAGCAAAGAAACTTGTGGCTATTGTAGTCTTTTGACTGTAGAAAAACAGGAATCTCTAAAATTGTTCCAGGTGAGGCAGGCATGCGAGGGAGGGGCAGCTGCTCCTGCACAATCCACCGTCTGAGCAAGGGAACACGGCCACAGCAGCCATTGGATTGGTTGAAATGGGAAACGTCACCAATTGCGGGACAATTTGAAGAGGGAGAAAAATAGCATTCAGTGGCGTTGGAAGTTCTCAATATCTCTCTGTTCAACTGCAGTCGGATGATGTGCTTTTTGACAGGTGAGTGTTCAAAACATTTTATTTAGCTAACGCTTAGCTACATTTCTACTGTTGTTGGTGTGATAAGATGGCGCCGACGGAGATGGTCGACATCTTACGTGCTCCAACCCGACTTTGCTACTTTGTGACTTTTTTGTGTTTATCCTTAATTTTTTGGTACAGAAAGCTCACACCATTATCACCTATGACCATCTATGACCGCCAAGTACTTTTGAACTACGAATCGACAGCTACTAACCTCGATTTGACCTTGATTTTGGCTCCTACTTCAACTCTGACTCAGCTGTTCCCTTGTTTACACCAGACCCTACTCCATTGTCCGGGTTACCCAAGCGCCACAAGCGAAGATGCGGGAGGAGGGCTGGAGTCCTTGTTAGACTCAGACGCAGAGAAAATCGTCCGACACTCCCTTCCATTTTATTGGCAAATGTCCAGTCACTCGAGAACAAGATGGATGAGCTCCGTTCGAGAGTTTCCTACCAACGGGACCTGAAAAGCTATAATATTCTATGCTTTTCAGAAACTTGGTTGATGGGCGATATGGACATACTGTAATACTCAAGGGTTTCTCCATGCTTCGTGTGCCTTCTTTGTAAACAACAACTGGTGCACTGCTTCAAGTGGGAAGGAAGTGTCCAGAAGTCTCGAGCTGTACAGGGCCATAAACAAACAAGAAAACCAGGCAGCATTGCTAGTGAGCAGAGACTTGAACATGGGGAGACAGCAATGCATTTTACCCCACTTTTACCAACACGTCTCCTGCACCACAAGAGGCACTAACACTGGACCACTTTTACTCCCTCGTCCTCCCTTCGGCAAATCAGACAATGACTCCATCCTGCTTCCTGTTTACAAGAAAAACTCAAACAGGAAGTACCAGTGATGCGCTTATTACGGAAGTGGTCAGACGAAGTGGATACTAAGCTACAAGACTGCTTCGCTAGCACAGACTGGAATATGTTCAGGGATTCATCCAATAACATTGAGGAGTTTACCACATCAGTCACGCGTTTTATCAATAAGTCATCGTCGACAACGTCCCCACAGTGACCATACATATATACCCTAACCAAAAGCCATGGATTACAGCCCCTGCTGTCCCGAACGACTGTGTGATCTCGCTCTCCGTGGCCGATGTGAGTAAGACTTTTAAACAGGTTAACACTCACATGGCTGCTGGGCCAGATGGAATACCAGGGCGCGTTCTCAGAGCATGCGCTGACCTGCTGGCAAGTGTCTTCACAGACATTTTAAACGTCTCCTTGTCCCAGTCTGTAATCCCAACATGTTTCAAGGAGACCACCATTGTCCATGTTCCAATGAAAGGTAACCTGCTTAAACAACAATCGTCCTGTAGCACTCACATCTGTAACCATTAAATGCTTTTTTGAAAGGCTGGTCATGGCACACAACACCATCATCCCACATACCCTGGACCCACTCCAATTAGAATATAGACCCAACAGATCCACAGATGACGCAATCTCTATTGCATTCACACTGCTCTCTCCCACCTGTACAAGAGGAATACCTATGTGAGAACGCTGTTCATTGACTACAGTTCAGCGTTCAACACAATGGTTCCCTCTAAGCTTATCACCAAGCTCGGGACCCTGGGACTGAACACCTCTCTCTGCAACTGGATCCTGGACTTTCTGATGGGCTGCCCCCAGGTGGTGAGGGTAGGTAACAACACATCTGCCACGCTGACCCTCAACACGAGGGCCCCTTAGGGGTGTGTGCTTAGTCCCCTCCTGTAATCCCTGTTCACCGGAAGTATGTGGCCACGCACTGCTCTAACACCATCATCAAGTTTGCTGACGACACGACAGTGGTAGGCCTGATCACCGACGACGATGAGACAGCCTACAGGGAGGAGGTCAGAGACCTGATAGTGTTGTGCCAGGACAACAACCTCTTCCTCAACATATCCCTCAACGTCAGCAAGACAAAGTTGCTGATCGTGGACTACAGGAAACGGAGGGGCGAGCACACCCCATCGACATCGACAGGGCTGTAGTGGAGCGGGTCAAGAGATTCAAGTAACATGGTCCTCTCACACCAGCATGGTCCTCTCACACCAGCATGGTCCTCTCACACCAGCATGGTCCTCTCACACCAGTTGAGAGCTTCACATAACATGGTCCTCTCACACCTGCACAGTTGTGAAGAAGACGCAACCTCTTCCCCCCTCAGGAGGTTGAACAGATATGACACGGCCCCTCAGATCCTCAAAAATGTCTACAGCTGCACCATTGTGAGCATCTTTACTGGCTGCATCACCACATGGTATGGCAACTGCACTGCCCTCGATCGGAAGGCGCTACAGAGGGTGGTGCGGATGGCCCAACACATAACTGGGTCCGAGCTCCCTGACATCCAGAACTTTTTTCTCAGATCTGGGCCGGGTCTGATATAATTGCCACGGTCTCTGGTATTTATATTTACCGACCGTGTGAGGTGATGAGAACTGCTTGTTATCTGTGTCAGTTAATTGCAACTCAAGAGAGAGAGAGAGAGAGAGAGAGAGAGAGAGTGAAAGGAGCCTTGGCCTAGGCTACTGTTGATTGCGAAGATGTAGGCCTTTTTCATTTAAGTAAAAGTTAGAGAAGAAAGAGTATAGTGAAAAGAAGCCGACAAGGGGAATGTCCTCAGAGACAAGTTTTAATATTGTAGTGAAGAAAGATGAGAAGAACGTTGGCACGGCCAAATTGACTCCCAAGTGTGCAACTCCCTATTTAGGTTTGATACAATTTTCTAACTTTAAATTAGTTATTTTCGTATTTATTATCATTTGTTTTGTCATTACTATTATTGTATATCATTATTATTATAAGGCTATTTAAGAATCTAAACCAGTTCATTAAATATGCTGAAAGTGTTTTGTTTCATTGTGTTGAGACATTTTTGTTGGCTAAATTAAAGGAACATTTCACAATTTTACAACTTCATATTCATCATCTCCAGCAGCACCCCAACATCAACATATGTGAAAATGGCACGTTTGTCACGCCCTGACTCAGGGGACGCTTATATGTTGAGTCAGGGTGTATATTCCTTGTTGTGCCTTTTCTATGTTGTCGATCTAGTATGTGTGGATCTATGTTGGCCGGTGTGGTTCCCAATCAGAGGCAGCTGTCGCTCGTTGTCTCTGATTGGGGATCATACTTAGGCAGCCTATTGGCATTCATGGGTTGTGGGGTCTTGTATGTTGTGTGTTCTACCTTGGACTTCACGTTTCGTTTCCGTTGTTGTTTTGTCGTGTGTTTAAAGTTTAATAAACATGTACGCATATCACGCTGCGCCTTGGTCTGACCCGTCATTCAACGAACGTGACAACGTTGCTATGTTTTGTAGTAAAAAAGATAGAGGAAGATAAGTGTTTCCAATGACATCATCAACCAATTAGTAGACAATTAGAAAGCAATGCATACTCATAATTGGTTAAAATCACACAATGCACACCGATGATGTCATTGGAAACACTCATCTTCCTCTTTTTTACTACAAAACATAAAAATGCTTAATTTTCACATACACTACATGACCAAAAGTATCTGGACACCTGATCGTCAAACATCTCATTCCAAAATCATGGGCATTAAAATGGAGTTGGTTCCCCCTTTGCTGCTATAAAAGCCTCCACTCTTCTGGGAAGGCTTTCCACAAGATGTTGGAACATTGCTGCGGGGACTTGCTTTCATTCAGCCACAAGAGCATTAGTGAGGTCGGGCACTGATGTTGGGCGATTAGGTCTGGCTCGCAGTCGGTGTTCCAATTCATCCCAAAGGTGTTCGATGGGGTTGAGTTCTAACTGTCTTTTAAATGTTTTACTCTGTATTTAGCTTAAGATAGGTTAAAAGTAGGAATGTTGTAAAATAAATAACAGCCTATTGCTGCCATTTGTTGGGTATGCCTACAGTAAGCACTTGCCTTTGTTGGTAATTGCTTCAATATAGGCCTAGCCTATTCAAAACTGTTGTGATAGTTTAAACCAGTTCTTTAAATATGCAACGTGTTTTGTTTCATTCTGTTGAGACATTTTAGTTGGTCAAATTAAGTTCCAACTGTAATGTTGTGTTTGCCACAATATACACTTAACTGCATACACGCTTTGATGTCCTGCAGGCAGCTCATCAGGAGTGCAGTGGCATTGGCAGTGGCAGTGTTTGTGGAGACATACAGCTGAGTGTCATCAGCATAAAAGTGAAAGCCCAGTACGTGTTTCTGCAAGATGTTTCCCAGTGGCAGCATGTAGATACAAAACAGTAATGGCCCCAGGCTCAAGCCTTGAGGGACCCCCTGTCGGATCACAAATGTGTCCGAACTACTAGGACCGATGACTACAAACTGGTAGTGATCAGTGAGATAGTACCTGAACCAGTCCAGGACAGTGTCTGACAGGCCCAGGAGCTTCTCCATGTGATCCAGCAGGATGGTGAGACTGACCATGTCGAATGCTGCACTGAGGTCAAGCAGTAGGAGGATGCTGGTAGCCGCAAAGTCAGCATTCATGAGAAGGTCATTGGTGACCTTTATCAGGGTAGTCTCGGTGCTGTGTCTAGCTCTGAAACCCGATTGGAAGGGCTCGAGGAGGTTGTGAGTGGCCAGATGTTTTTGGAATTGGCTAGAAACAGCATGTTCAAGGAGCTTACTCAGGAAGGTTTGAGATAGTCCTGTAGTTTTGGAGGTTGTCAGGATCAGATCCAGGCTTTTTAAGTACTGGTGTGACTGCGGCCAGTTTGAGCTGAGGAGGGAAACATCCAGTGATTTCTGTTTAGACAGGCACCAGAGATGATAAGCAGGTCTTGACAAGGGAGTTGGAGATAGGGTCAAGTGAGGAAGTGTTGGGCCTCATTGTCCTAACCAGGAGTCAGACCCTACACCCAAACGAGGGCACTACGTTCATCCACCTCTGGCCTGCTAGCCCCCCTACCTCTACGGAAGCACAGTTCCCGCTCAGCCCAGTCAAAGCTATTCACTGCTCTGGCACCCCAATGGTGGAACAAGCTCCCCCACGATGTCAGGACAGCGGAGTCACTGACCACCTTCCGGAGACACTTGAAACCCTACCTCTTTAAGGAATACCTGGAATAGTATTACAGTAATCCTTCTACCCCCCCTCCCCCACCCCCCCATAAAAATACAAATAAAATAAAAAGGGTGGTTGTCCCACTGGCTATCCTAAGTTGAATGCACCAATTTGGAAGTCGCTCTGGATAAGAGCGTCTGCTAAATGACTTAAATGTAAATGTAAATGTAATATCAGTGGATGTCTTTATCTACAGTGCCGTAAAAAAGTATTTGCCCCCTTTCTAATTTCCTCTATTTTTGCATATTTTTGATACTGAATGTTATCAGATCTTCAACCAAAACCTAATATTAGATAAAGGGAACCTGAGTGAACATATAACACAACAATTACATACTTATTTAATTTATTGAATAAACAAAGTTATGCAACACCCAATGACCCTGTGTGATAAAGTAATTGCCCCCTTACACTCAATAACTAGCTGTGCCACCTTTAGCTGCAATGACTGTACCAAACGTCCTGTAGTTGTTGATCAGTCTCTCACATCGCAGTGGAGGAATTTTGGCCCACTCTTGCATGCAGAACTGCTTTAACTCAGCGACATTTGTGGGGTTTCAAGCTTGAACTGCTCGTTTCAAGTCCTGCCACAACATCTATGTTTGGATTAGGTCTGGATGTTGACTAGGCCATTCCAAAACTTCAAATATGTTGCTTTATAGCCATTTTCATGTAGACTTGAATGTGTGTTTTGGATCATTGTCTTACTGCATGACCCAGCTGCGCTTCAGCTTCAGTTCACAGACGGATGCCCTGACATTCTCCTGTAGAATTCTCTGATACAGAGTAGAATTCATGGTTCCTTCTATTAAGGCAAGTCGTCCAGGTCCTGAGGCAGCAAAGCATCCCCAAGCCATCACACTACCACCACCATGCTTGACCATTGGTATGAGGTTCTTACTGTGGAATGAAGTGTTTGGTTTTCGCCAGGCATAATGGGACCCATGTCATCCAAAAAGTTATACTTTTGAATCATCTGTCCATAGAACATTATTCCAAGAGTCTTGATGATTATAAAGGTGCTTCCAGATGCTTTTTAGTAAACTTGAGTCAACTTTTTGGACGACATATCTAACTAAGCCTTCATACTTAGGCATGAACGAATCCCATATGTTCATAAATGTACATTACCTGATCATATTTCTCAAACAATTCATCATTTCAATAAATATCCTTACATGATATGTCATATTCATCCTTGTATGTCTAAATCCATGGCTAAATTATTTTACCCGTTGAGGCGCCGAAAATGAATGTGACATATCGAAGCATACAGTGGGGGAAAAAAGTATTTAGTCAGCCACCAATTGTGCAAGTTCTCCCACTTAAAAAGATGAGAGAGGCCTGTAATTTTCATCATAGGTACACGTCAACTATGACAGACAAAATGAGAAAAAAAATCCAGAAAATCACATTGTAGGATTTTTTATGAATTTATTTGCAAATTATGGTGGAAAATAAGTATTTGGTCAATAACAAAAGTTTCTCAATACTTTGTTATATACCCTTTGTTGGCAATGTCACAGGTCAAACGTTTTCTGTAAGTCTTCACAAGGTTTTCACACACTGTTGCTGGTATTTTGGCCCATTCCTCCATGCAGATCTCCTCTAGAGCAGTGATGTTTTGGGGCTGTCGCTGGGCAACACGGACTTTCAACTCCCTCCAAAGATTTTCTATGGGGTTGAGATCTGGAGACTGGCTAGGCCACCCAAGGACCTTGAAATGCTTCTTACGAAGCCACTCCTTCGTTGCCCAGGCGGTGTGTTTGGGATCATTGTCATGCTGAAAGACCCAGCCACGTTTCATCTTCAATGCCCTTGCTGATGGTAGGCTTTGTTACTTCGGTCCCAGCTCTCTGCAGGTCATTCACTAGGTCCCCCCGTGTGGTTCTGGGATTTTTGCTCACTGTTCTTGTGATCATTTTGACCCCACGGGGTGAGATATTGCGTGGAGCCCCAGATCAAGGGAGATTATCAGTGGTCTTGTATGTCTTCCATTTCTAAATAATTGCTCCCACAGTTGATTTCTTCAAACCAAGCTGCTTACCTATTGCAGATTCAGTCTTCCCAGCCTGGTGAAGGTCTACAATTTTGTTTCTGGTGTCCTTTGACAGCTCTTTGGTCTTGGCCATAGTGGAGTTTGGAGTGTGACTGTTTGAGGTTGTGGACAGGTGTCTTTTATACTGATAACAAGTTCAAACAGGTGCCATTAATACAGGTAACGAGTGGAGGACAGAGGAGCCTCTTAAAGAAGAAGTTACAGGTCTGTGAGAGCCAGAAATGTTGCTTGTTTGTAGGTGACCAAATACTTATTTTTCACCATAATTTGCAAATAAATTCATTAAAAATCCTACAATGTGATTTTCTGGAGAAAAAAAATCTCAATTTGTCTGTCATAGTTGACGTGTACCTATGATGAAAATTACAGGCCTCTCTCATCTTTTTAAGTGGGAGAACTTGCACAATTGGTGGCTGACTAAATACTTTTTTCCCCCACTGTATCTTCAAATATGTTTCATAACGCCCACACAATCAGTCTGAGCATTTCAAGGGCCAAAGGAGGCTCTGGGGAATAAATGAATACAAATATATTTTTTACAAATAGTTTTTTTCATTAAATAAACGCACACAGTGATTTATTAGACATACAGTGATGATTTAAAAAATACAATTACAAACTGCAATTAAATTATACTTAACTTCTTCTGTGTGCGATTTTAAAATAATTGTTTCAAGGACATACAGTACCAGTCAAAAGTTTGGACACACCTACTCATTCATTTTTCTTTATAACCCTAACCCTTGTAATCGTTAAGGACTGGGGAGTTTTTCAGGATAAAAAATAAATGGAATGGAGCTAAGCACAGGCAAAATCCTAGAGGAAAACCTAGTTCAGTCTGCTTTCCACCAGACACTGGGAGATGAATTTACCTTTCAGCAGTACAATAACCTAAAACACAAGGCCAAATCTACACTGGAGTTGCTTACCAAGAAGATGGTGAATGTTCCTGAGTGGCCAAGTTACAGTTTTGACTTAAAGGAAAACTCCAATCAAAAATTATCTTTTGGTATTTGTTTTATTAGTCCATTGTTGACATAGTCCCAAAATGTTTTGCTTGTCAGCACTCAAGTTTTCAAGATATGTAACTTTCAAAATACAGAAATCAGCAAAACATTGTAAAACAAGTAAAGAGCATATTTTTTTTGTTGCTCAATCTGATTGGGTGGGCCTGGCTCCCCAGTGGGAGGGCCAGGGTTCCGGTCTAGAAGCACAGTTTGACGTAACGACGTCGTCACTGCTCACGCTGCTCCCTGTGCACACAGAGTGCTTGTCCATATAAACCGGATGCAACCCGGATATAGACGGTCCATGAATCGGCGTATGCGAACGTGAGTAGATTACCTTGAAAAACAATGGTCGGAAATCTTGGACGCAATCTCCAGTTCTTATTTGTATTTATTATGGATCCCCATTAGCTAATGCCAAGGCAGCAGCTACTCTTCCTGGGGTCCAGCAAAATTAAGGCAGTTATATAATTTTTAAAACATTACAATACATTCACAACAGATTTCACAACACATTCAGGCCCCTACCCTACTACCACATATCTACAGCACAAAATCCATGTGTACGTGTGTGTATAGTGTGTATGTTATTGTGTGTTTGTATGCATGTGGCTGTGCCTATGTTTGTGTTGCTTCACAGTCCCGCTGTTCCATAAAGTGTATTTTAATCTGTTTTTTTTAAATCTAATTTTACTGCTTGCATTAGTTACTTGATGTGGAGTAGAGTTCAATGTAGTCATGGCTCTATGTAGTACTGTGCGCCTCCCATAGTCTGTTCTTGACTTGGGGATTGTGAAGAGACCTCTGGTGGCATGTCTTGTGGGGTATGCATTGGTGACCAAGCTGTGTGCCGGTAGTTCAAACAGACAGCTCGGTGCATTCAACATGTCAATACCTCTCACAAATACAAGTAGTAATGAAGTCAATCTCTCCTCCACTTTGAGCCAGGAGAGATTGACATGCATATTATTAATGTTAGCTCTTTGTGTACATCTAAGGGCCAGCCGTGTTGCCCTGTTCTGAGCCAATTGCAATTTTCCTAAGTCCCTCTTTGTGGCCCCTGACCACACGACTGAACAGTAGTCCAGGTGCAACAAAACTAGGGCCTGTAGGGCCTGCCTTGTTAATAGTGCTGTTAAGAAGGCAGAGCAGTGCTTTATTATGGACAGACTTCTCCCCATCTTAGCTGTTGTATCAATATGTTTTGACCATGACAGTTTACAATCCAGGGTTACTCCAAGCAGTTTAGTCACCTCAACTTGCTCAATTTCCACATTATTCATTACAAGATTTAGTTGAGGTTTAAGGTTTAGTGAATGATTTGTCCCAAATACAATGCTTTTAGTTTTTGAAATATTTAGGACTAACTTATTCCTTGCTACCCATTCTGAAACTAACTGTAGCTCTTTGTTAAGTGTTGCAGTCATTTCAGTCGCTGTAGTAGCTGACGTGTACAGTGTTGAGTCATCCGCATACATAGACACACTGGCTTTACTCAAAGCCAGTGGCATGTCGTTAGTAAAGATTTTAAAAAGTAAGGGGCCTAGACTGCTGCCCTGGGGAATTCCTGATTCTTACTGGATTATGTTGGAGAGGCTTCCATTAAAGAACACCCTCTGTGTTCTGTTAGACAGGTAACTCTTTATCCACAATATAGCAGAGGGTGTAACGCCATAACACATACGTTTTTCCAGCAGCAGACTATGATCGATAATGTCAAAAGCCGCACTGAAGTCTAACAAAACAGCCCCCACAATATTTTTATCATCAATTTCTCTCAGCCAATCATCAGTCATTTGTGTAAGTACTTGTTGAATGTCCTTCCCTATAAGCGTGCTGAAAGTCTGTTGTCAATTTGTTTACTGTAAAATAGCATTGTATCTGGTTAAACACCATTTTTTCCAAAAGTTTTCTAAGGGTTGGTAACAAGCTGATTGGTCGGCTATTTGAGCCAGTAAATGGGGCTTGTTAGGTAGGGTAATGACTTTTGCTACCCTCTAGGCCTGACAGCACACACTTTCTAGTAGGCTTAAATTGAAGATATGGCAAATTGGAGTGGCAATATCATCCGCTATTATCCTCATTAATTTTCCATCCAAGTTGTCAGACCCTGGTGGCTTCTCATTGTTGATGGACAAAACATTTTTTTCACCTCTTCCACACTCACTTTACAGAATTTAAAAATGCAATGCTTGTCTTTCATAATTTGGTCAGCACGCTCCACTCTAAATTTCAAGCCTCTGCCTCTAACCCTAGGAAGCTCTTTGCCACCTTCTCCTCCCTGCTGAATCCTCCTCCTCCTCCCCCTCCCTCCTCCCTCTCTGTGGATGACTTCGTCCAGGTTGACGACATCCAATCCTCATTTATTAAATCAAATGACACCGCTGGTCCTGCTCACACTGCCCTACCCTATGTTTTGACTTCTTTCTCCCCTCTCTCTCCAGATGAAGAGTTGCACCCCTTCTCAAAAAACCTACACTCGATCCCTCCGATGTCAACAACTACAGACCAGTATCCCTTCTTTCTTTTCTCTCCAAAACTCTTGAGCGTGCCGTCTTTAGCCAACTCTCTTGCTATCTCTCTCAGAATGACCTTCTTGATCCAAACCAGTCAGGTTTCAAGATTGGTCATTCAACTGAGACTGCTCTTCTCTGTGTCACAGAGGCTCTCCGCACTGCTAAAGCTAACTCTCTCTCTGCTCTCATCCTTCTAGACCTATCTGCTGCCTTTGATACTGTGAACCATCAGATCCTCCTCTCCACCCTCTCTGAGTTGGGCATCTCCGGCGCGGCTCACTCTTGGATTGCGTCCTACCTCACAGGTCGCTCCTACCAGGTGGCGTGGCTAGAATCTGTCTCCGCACCACGTGCTCTCCCCACTGGTGTCCCCCAGGGCTCAGTTCTAGGCCCTCTCCTATTCTCTCTATACACCAAGTCACTTGGCTCTGTCAAATATGGTCTCTCCTATCATTGCTACGCAGACGACACACAATTAATCTTCTCCTTTCCCCCTTCTGATAACCAGGTGGCGACTCGCATCTCTGCATGTCTGGCAGACATATCAGTGTGGATGACGGATCACCACCTCAAGCTGAACCTCGGCAAGACGGAGCTGCTCTTCCTCCCGGGGAAGGACTGCCCGCTCCATGATCTCGCCATCACGGTTGACAACTCTGTTGTGTCCTCCTCCCAGAGTGCAAAGAAACTTGGCGTGACCCTGGACAACACTCTGTTGTTCTCCGCTAACATCAAAGCGGTGACCCGATCCTGTAGGTTCATGCTCTACAACATTCGCAGAGTACGACCCTACCTTACACAGGAAGCGGCACAGGTCCTAATCCAGACTTGTCATCTTCCGTCTGGATTACTGCAACTCGCTGTTGGCTGGGCTCCCTGCCTGTGCCATTAAACCCCTACAACTCATCCAGAACGCTGCAGCCCGTCTGGTGTTCAGACAGGCTGCAGCTCCTCCGCACACTCCACTGGCTTCCAGTTGAAGCCCGCATCTGCAACAAGACCATGATGCTTGCCTACGGAGCTGTGAGGGGAACGGCACCTCCGTACCTTCAGGCTCTGATCAGTCCCTACACCCAAACGAGGGCATTGTGTTCATCCACCTCTGGCCTGCTGGCCCCCCTACCTCTGCGGAAGCACAGTTCCCGCTCAGCCCAGTCAAAACTGTTGGCTGCTCTGGCACCCCAATGGTGGAACAAGCTCCCTCACGACGCCAGGACAGCGGAGTCACTCACCACCTTCCAGAGACACTTGAAACCCCACCTCTTTAAGGAATACCTGGGATAGGATAAAAGTAATCCTTCTACCCTCCCCTTACCTCACCAATCCCCCCCCCCATTTTTAATATATATATATATATATATATATATATATATATATATATATATATATATACAGTGGGGAGAAGAAGTATTTGATACACTGCCGATTTTGCAGGTTTTCCTACTTACAAAGCATGTAGAGGTCTGTAATTTTTATCATAGGTACACTTCAACTGTGAGAGACAGAATCTAAAACAAAAATCAAGAAAATCACATTGTATGATTTTTAAATAATTAATTTGCATTTTATTGCATGACATAAGTATTTGATACATCAGAAAAGCTTAAATTAATATTTGGTACAGAAACCTTTGTTTGCAATTACAGAGATCATACGTTTCCTGTAGGTCTTGACCAGGTTTGCACACACTGCAGAAGGGATTTTGGCCCACTCTTCCATACAGACCTTCTCTAGATCCTTCAGGTTTCGGGGCTGTCGCTGGGCAATACGGACTTTCAGCTCCTTCCAAAGATGTTCTATTTGGTTCAGGTCTGGAGACTGGCTAGGCCACTCCAGGACCTTGAGATGCTTCTTACGGAGCCACTCCTTAGATGCCCTGGCTGTGTGTTTCGGGTCGTTGTCATGCTGGAAGACCCAGCCACGACCCATCTTCAATGCTCTTACTGAGGGAAGGAGGTTGTTGGCCAAGATCTCGTGATACATGGCCCCATCCATCCTCCCCTCAATACGGTGCAGTCGTCCTGTCCCCTTTGCAGAAAAGCATCCCCAAAGAATGATGTTTCCACCTCCATGCTTCACGGTTGGGATGGTGTTCTTGGGGTTGTACTCATCCTTCTTCTTCCTCCAAACACGGCGAGTGGAGTTTAGACCAAAAAGCTCAATTTTTGTCTCATCAGACCACATGACCTTCTCCCATTCCTCCTCTGGATCATCCAGATGGTCATTGGCAAACTTCAGACGGGCCTGGACATGCGCTGGCTTGAGAAGGGGGACCTTGCGTCCGCTGCAGGATTTTAATCCATGACGGCATAGTGTGTTACTAATGGTTTTCTTTGAGACTGTGGTCCCAGCTCTCTTCAGGTCATTGACCAGGTCCTGCCGTGTAGTTCTGGGCTGATCCCTCACTTTCCTCATGATCATTGATGTCCCACGAGGTGAGATCTTGCATGGAGCCCCAGACCGAGGGTGATTGACCGTCATCTTGAACTTCTTCCATTTTCTAATAATTGCGCCAACAGTTGTTGCCTTCTCACCAAGCTGCTTGCCTATTGTCCTGTAGCCCATCCCAGCCTTGTGCAGGTCTACAATTT
This sequence comes from Coregonus lavaretus, assembly GCF_964263955.1. Taxonomy (NCBI): domain Eukaryota; kingdom Metazoa; phylum Chordata; class Actinopteri; order Salmoniformes; family Salmonidae; genus Coregonus; species Coregonus lavaretus. The sequence continues at coordinate 21,113,890 of NC_140020.1, forward strand.
TATCCCTGATGTCCTTACACAGCTCTCTGGTCTTGGCCATTGTGGAGAGGTTGGAGTCTGTTTGATTGAGTGTGTGGACAGGTGTCTTTTATACAGGTAACAAGTTCAAACAGGTGCAGTTAATACAGGTAATGAGTGGAGAACAGGAGGGCTTCTTAAAGAAAAACTAACAGGTCTGTGAGAGCTGGAATTCTTACTGGTTGGTAGGTGATCAAATACTTATGTCATGCAATAAAATGCAAATTAATTACTTAAAAATCATACAATGTGATTTTCTGGATTTTAGATTCCGTCTCTCACAGTTAAAGTGTACCTATGATAAAAATTACAGACCTCTACATGCTTTGTAAGTAGGAAAACCTGCAAAATCGGCAGTGTATCAAATACGTGTTCTCCCCACTGTATATATATATTGTAAAGTGGTTGTCCCACTGGCTATCATTGTCACAAGCTGATGTGGATGCGGTGTAGGAGTCAGGCGCAGGACACAGAGGCTCAGTCAAACACGACTTTACTAGACGTAAAGACAATACAAAATAAAGGACCTCGAAAACACAGGAGGCGTGCGATAACGCACAACAGTGCGTAACGATAAGCAAGACCAAAAAGTTCCACACAGGAGACACCAACGGACAGGCGGACAATAACACACAAACTCACATACACAAAGCAGGAAACATATAGGTCACATAAATTAGACACAAACGGACACAGGTGCAACAGACAGACCAAACCAAACAAACATCGAAACATCCAACGGTGGTAGCTAGTACTCCGGGGACGACGAACACCGAAGCCTGCCCGAGCAAGGAGGAGGAGCAGTCTCGGCCGAATTCGTGACAGTACCCCCCCCCCCCCCCTTGACGCGCGGCTCCAGCCGTGCGCCGACCCCGGCCTCGGGGACGACCAGGAGGACGCGGAGCAGGGCGCGTGGGATGACCACGGTGGAACTCAGTCAGGAGGGATGGATCTAGGATATCCCTCCTAGGCACCCAGCACCGTTCCTCCGGGCCGTACCCCTCCCACTCCACGAGATACTGGAGACCCCCATCCATTTTACATTTTTACATTTTAGTCATTTAGCAGACGCTCTTATCCAGAGCGACTTACAGTTAGTGAATACATATTTTTTTTATACTGGCCCCCCATGGGAATCGAACCCACAACCCTGGCGTTGCAAACGCCATGCTCTATCAACTGAGCTACATCCCTGCCGGCCATTCCCTCCCCTACCCTGGACGACGCTGGGCCAATTGTGCGCCGCCCCATGAGTCTCCCGGTCGCGGCCGGCTGCGACAGAGACTGGATTCGAACCAGGATCTCTAGTGGCACAGTTAGCACTGCGATGCAGTGCCTTAGACCACTGCGCCACTCAGGAGCTAAAACCGAGCGCCGAACCCACTCATCCACCGCAGGAGCCTCGATCTGGCTCTGGTGCCATGGTGCCAGAACCGGCTGATACCCATCCGACGTCTCGAATCCAAGATGGTCCGGACCGTGTACGCCGGCGCTCCCTCGATGTCCAGTGGGGGCGGAGGGGTCTCTCCTATCTCACCTTCCTGGAGTGGACCAGCTACCACCGGCCTGAGAAGAGACACATGGAACGAGGGGTTAATATTCTTATAATCAATAGGCAGTTGTAACCTGTAACACACCTCGTTCAATCTCCTCAGGACTTTAAAAGGCCCCACAAACCGCCGACCCAGCTTCCGGCAGGGCAGGCAGAGGGGCAGGTTTCGAGTCGAGAGCCAGACTCGATCTCCCGGTGCGTACACCGGACCCTCACTGCGGTGGAGATCGGCGCTCGCCTTCTGTCGACGGATGGCCCGCTGCAGATGGACGTGTGCAGCGTTCCACGTCTCCTCCGAGCGCCGAACCCACTCATCCACCGCAGGAGCCTCGATCTGGCTCTGGTGCCATGGTGCCAGAACCGGCTGATACCCTAACACACACTGGAAAGGGGTTAGATTGGTGGAGGAGTGGCGGAGAGAGTTCTGTGCCATCTCTGCCCAGGGGATATACCTTGACCACTCCTCCGGCCGGCCCTTGCAATAGGACCTCAGAAACCTACCCACATCCTGGTTAACTCGTTCTACCTGCCCATTGCTCTCTGGGTGGTAACCCGAGGTAAGGCTCACAGAGACCCCCAAGCGTTCCATGAACGCCCCCCAGACTCTGGAGGTGAACTGGGGACCTCGGGAACCCCGTAGTGCCGGAAGACGTGGGTAAATAGTGCCTCAGCGGTCTGTAGGGCAGTAGGGAGACCCGGCATTGGGAGGAGACGACAGGCCTTAGAAAACCGATCCACAACGACCAAAATGGTGGTATTCCCCTGGGAGGGGGGAAGGTCGGTCACAAAGTCCACCGAGAGGTGAGACCATGGTCGTTGTGGAACAGGCAGGGGATGTAACTTCCCCCTGAGCAGGTGTCTAGGCGCCTTACACTGGGCGCACACCGAGCAGGAGGAGACATAAACCCTCACATCCCTAGCTAACGTTGGCCACCAGTATTTCACACTAAGGCAGTGCACTGTCCGGCCAATACCTGGATGTCCAGAGGAGGGTGACGTATGAGCCCAATAAATAAGCCGATCACGAACCTCGAGCGGAACGTACGTCCGCCCCACAGGACACTCTGGGGGAGTAGGGTCGGTACGTAACGCCCGCTCGATCTCCGCATCGACCTCCCACACCACCGGAGCCACCAGACAAGACTCCGGCAGTATGGGAGTGGGCTCAATGGACCTCTCCTCTGTGTCATACCGCCGGGACAGGGCGTCTGCCTTACCGTTCTGGGACACTGGGATGTACGTTATTAAAAAAATTAAAAAGGTTAGAAACATATTCCACCTAGCCTGACGAGGGTTTAATCTCCTAGCTTCCCGGATGTACTCCAGGTTACGGTGGTCAGTCAGAATGAGGAAAGGGTGTTGAGCCCCCTCAAGCCAATGCCTCCACACCTTTAGGGCCTGAACCACGGCTAACAGCTCCCTGTCCCCTACGTCATAATTTCGCTCCGCCGGGCTGAGCTTCTTAGAATAGAACGCACAGGGGCGGAGTTTAGGTGGCGTGCCGGACCGTTGCGACAGTACTGCCCCAATACCGGCCTCTGACGCGTCCACCTCTACTTGGAATGGTAAAGCGAGGTCCGGATGCGCCAGCACCGGAGCCGAAGTGAACAGGTTTTTCAGTTTAACAAATGCCCTGTCCGCTTCAGCTGACCACTGCAAACGCACCGGGCCCCCCTTCAGCAGGGACGTAATGGGAGCTGCCACCTGTCCAAAGCCCCGGATAAACCTCCGGTAGTAATTAGCAAAACCCAAAAACTGCTGCACCTCTTTAACAGTGGTTGGAGTTTGCCAATTACGCACGGCTGACACACGGTCAACCTCAATCTTCACACCTGACACGGACAACCGATAACCCAAAAAGGAGACGGACTCCTGGAAAAACAAGCATTTCTCTGCCTTGACATACAAGTCATGCTCCAACAGCCTCCCCAACACTCGACGCACCAGGGCTACATGCTCGGCTCGTGTAGAAGAGTACACTAGGATGTCGTCGATGTACACCACCACACCCTGCCCATGCATGTCCCGGAAGATCTCGTCCACAAAGGATTGGAAGACTGAAGGAGCATTCATTAACCCGTATGGCATGACGAGATACTCGTAATGACCCGAGGTGGTGCTGAATGCTGTTTTCCATTCATCCCCCTCCCTAATGCGCACCAGGTTGTACGCGCTCCTGAGATCCAACTTTGTGAAGAACCGCGCTCCGCGTAATGATTCAGTCATACTCGCAATCAGAGGAAGAGGATAACTGTATTTAACCGTGATCTGATTGAGACTACGGTAATCAATACACGGGCGCAAACCCCCGTCCTTCTTCTTCACAAAGAAGAAACTCGAGGAAACCGGGGAAGTGGAGGTCCGTATGTATCCCTGTCTCAAGGACTCGGCTATGTAAGTCTCCATAGCCGCTGTCTCCTCTTGAGACAGGGGATACACATGGCTCCGCGGGAGTGCTGCTCCTGTTTGGAGGTCTATCGCACAATCCCCCTGTCTATGAGGTGGCAACCGTGTCGCCCTTGTCTTGCTGAACATGAGTGCTAAATCCTCATATTCAGGGGGAATGCGCATTGCGGGCACTTGGTTCGGACTCTCCACCGAGGTCGCCCCTACGGAAACACCTAGACATCTCCCTACACACTGGGCAGACCACTCCATAAGAGCCCTCTGTTGCCACGAAATGGTAGGATCATGGGCGATTAACCAGGGAAGCCCCAGCACCACGGGAAACGCAGGAGAGTCGATCAGATATAACTGAATGGTCTCCTCATGACCCCCCTGCGTAGTCATCTTAAGTGGAGCTGTGACTTCTCTAATCAACCCCGACCCCAGCGGCCGGCTGTCTAGGGCATGGACAGGGAAGGGGGCTTCCACCGGCCGGAGGGGAATTCCTAACCTTGAACAAAATTTACGATCAACAAAATTCCCAGCTGCGCCTGAATCTACTAGCGCCTTATGCTGGGAATGAGGTGCCACCTGTGGAAATCTCACAGGTATACACAGGTGAACAACAGAGAGCTCTGGGTAAGTGGGGCGCCTACTCACCTGAAATGACTCCCCAGTGCGTGACCTGTTGTCCCCTCCCCCAGGAGACCCTCCCCAGCACCTAGCCGCAGTGTGCCCTCCACGGCCACAGTTGGTGCAGGGGACGGCCCCCCTCGGGTTCTCTCTCCTCCTCTCTCTAGCGCCAGCACCTCCGAGCTCCATAGGAATCGGCTCGGAGGTGCTGGAGGATGGAATGGACGGCCCCCATTCGGGACGTCCGCGGGTAGCCAGCAGGGTATCGAGACGGATGGACATGTCCACCAACTGGTCGAAAGATAGGTTGGTGTCCCTGCAGGCCAGCTCACGACGAACGTCCTCCCTAAGACTGCATCGATAGTGGTCGATGAGGGCCCTCTCATTCCACCCTGCATCCGCCGCTAGAGTCCGGAACTCCAGGGCGAACTCCTGTGCGCTCCTCTTCCCCTGTCGGAGGTGGAACAGACGTTCCCCCGCCGCTTTCCCCTCAGGTGGATGGTCGAACACTGCCCTGAAGCGGCGGGAGAACTCCGCGTAGGTGATGGTGGCGGCGTCTATTCCCCTCCATTCGGCGTTGGCCCACTCCAACGCCTTGCCGGAGAGACAGGAGATGAGGGCGGAGACGCTCTCGTATCCCGAGGGCGCCGGGTGTATGGTGGCCAGGTAGAGTTCCACCTGCAGGAGGAACCCCTGACACCCGGCTGCGGTGCCATCATACGCCCTCGGGAGCGAGAGCCGAATTCCACTGGGTTCCGGTGCTGGGATGGGAGGACTGGCCGATGGTGATGGTAAGGTGGGCGGAGGTGTGGGCACCTCTCTCGTTACCAATCGGCGCAGAGTGTTCGTCACCTCATTCATGGCGGACCCGAGTTGCCGGATCATGACGTCTTGCTCGCTGATCCGATCCTCCAGCGACTTGGGTGCCGCTGCTGCTCGTGCTGACTCCATAGGGTGTGTTATTCTGTCACAAGCTGATGTGGATGCGGTGTAGGAGTCAGGCGCAGGACACAGAGGCTCAGTCAAACACGACTTTACTAGACGTAAAGACAATACAAAATAAAGGACCTCGAAAACACAGGAGGCGTGCGATAACGCACAACAGTGCGTAACGATAATCAAGACCAAAAAGTTCCACACAGGAGACACCAACGGACAGGCGGACAATAACACACAAACTCACATACACAAAGCAGGAAACTTATAGGTCACATAATTAGACACAAACGGACACAAATGCAACAGACAGACCAAACCAAACAAACATTGAAACATCCAACGGTGGTAGCTAGTACTCCGGGGACGACGAACGCCGAAGCCTGCCCGAGCAAGGAGGAGGAGCAGTCTCGGCCGAATTCGTGACAATCATAAGGCGAATGCACCCATTTGTAAGTCACTCTGGATAAGAGCGTCTGCTAAATGACGAAAATGTAAATGTAAATATACTTGGATGTGTAGTGTCAGCGTTTGTTGCTGGCATGTCATGCCTAAGTTTGCTAATCTTGCCAATGAAAAAATAATTAAAGTAGTTGGCAATATCAGTGGGTTTTGTGATGAATGAGCCATCTGATTCAATGAATGATGGAGCAGAGTTAGCCTTTTTGCCCAAAACTTCATTGAAGGTGCTCCAAAGCTTTTTACTATCATTCTTTGTCATTTATCTTTGTTTCATAGTATAGTTTCTTCTTATTTTTATTCAGTTTAGTCACATGATTTCTCAATTTGAAGCCAGACTTATTTGCCATTTATTTTGCCTCATCCCTCTCAACCATACAATTTTTCAATTCCTCATCAATCCACAGGGATTTAATAGTTTTTACAGTCATTCTTAACGGGTGCATGCTTATTAGTAACTTGGATAAGCAATTTCATAAATGTGTCAAGTGCAGCTGTTACAGGAGGGGGGCGCAGCTACGGAGCGACCCACTAGGTGTCATCCGCCGACAACCTTAGGCACCTCCTCACTCACAGTCGGGACTAATCATCATCCTATTGGTGTCACCTGTGTCTATCGGTTCACCTGTGTATTTATGCCCTCACTTCCCTGTGTTCCCTTGTTCAGTTTTCTCTGCTAGTTTCTCTATGTCCAGCAGTACTACTCAGTGTCTGATCGGAGATCTATGTACAGGTACTTGAGAAGTGTTCTCCCTGTTTCGTTATTTGTTTCAGTCTTAGGTAGTATTTCGTGTTTTGGCAGTCAGCCAGTTTTTGGAGACTTATTTGCTCCGCCTTTCTTTTATCCTGATAAGTCCGTTATATACATGCCCGTCTGAAGTTTGCCAATGAACATCTGAATGATTCAGAGGAGAACTGGGTGAAAGTGTTGTGGTCAGATCAGACCAAAATGGAGCTCTTTGGCATCAACTCAACTCAACGTGTTTGGAGGAGGAGGAATGCTGCCTATGACCCCAAGAACACCATCCCCACGTTAAACATGGAGGTGGAAACATTATGCTTTGGGGGTGTTTTTCTGCTAAGGGGACAGGACAACTTCACCGCATCAAAGGGACGATGGACGGGGCCATGTACCGTCAAATCTTGAAAATGGGTTGTGGATGGGTATTCCAGCATGACAATGACCCAAAACACACGGCCAAGGCAACAAAGGAGTGGCTCAAGAAGAAGCACATTAAGGTCCTGGAGTGGCCTAGCCAGTCTCCAGACCTTAATCCCATAGAAAATCTGTGGAGGGAGCGGAAGGTTCGAGTTGCCAAACGTCATCCTCGAAACCTTAATGACTTGGGGAAGATCTACAAAGAGGAGTGGGACAAAATCCCTCCTGAGATGTGTGCAAACCTGGTGGCCAACTACAAGAAATGTCTGACCTCTGTGATTGCCAACAAGGGTTTTGCCACCAAGTACTAAGTCATGTTTTGCAGAGGGGTCAAATACTTATTTCCCTCATTAAAATGCAAATCAATTTATAACATTTCTGACACGTGTTTTTCTGGATTTCTTTGTTGTTATTCTATCTCTCACTGTTCAAATAAACCTACCATTAAAATTATAGACTGATCATTTCTTTGTCAGTGGGCAAACGTCCAAAATCAGCAGGGGATCAAATACTTTTTTCCCTCACTGTATTGCTACCACTGTATCATCAAAGGTATTATCTAAGTTTCCGAGATTGTCAGAATATGAATGTCATCTGTTACTAGCAAATAATTGATTTCATGAACCTTGTTTCTTTTTAGTTCTTTTTATTTTATTTCACCTTTATTTAACCAGGTAAGCCACTTATTAAGCTACATATGTTAACGTGGGCTATTTTTAGCACATTTCTGGGATGCTTGATTGTTTTTATTGCTTTACTGGGAAGTTTAGCAGAGGTAGACATGCTCAGGTTATTTATGTTAGTGCAGGGTGAGCTGCACACAGTGGACTTCCTGCTAGGGCACACCGCCTCAGTGCTAACAGTATAACTCTGGTTCATAGGCACATGATTACTACATTCAATAACTGTAGGATCAGCAGAGGCATTTAGGGCAGTAAGAGTGACATAAATTAGGTTACTTACATTGTGTCTTCCAGCGCCCCTGGGATAATGTACATTTGCTGAAGCATTATGACAACTCAGCGACACAATCGTAAGGATTAAATGAGCTGGGCTTGGGTCATTGATAAGTCATTGTCTCAATGCAGCCTGATAATGCTGTGAAAGGATCCAGGAATCCAAATGATTTGGGTGGGTCCCATCCTTCTTAAAATACGAGTTTGTTTCCAGAAGGTATCAAATATGTCAATAAATGTTACACCCATAGAGCTGCAATAGTCTTGTAGCCAGTTATGGAGGGCTAAAAGTCTGCTGAACCGTTCAATGCCACGATTTAGGGAGGGCAGATGGCCAGATATTCTGGGGCGTTGGTTGGTGTCAAGTAGTGACCCAATCAGTTCTTTAAAATCCATCTTCAGCTGTTCTGAGCTGCCCTTCATAATGTAATTGAATCCCACATGAACTATGATAGACTCAATTTCCTGATGCTGGTTTAAAATGTTTGGGAGCAGCTTATTAATGTTCTGTACTCGTGCTCCTGGATAGCACAAAGTTTTTGCTCCAGGGACTGAGACATTTCTCATCATTGAACTGCTCAATACAACGGTCAGAGAAGGGAATTGATCAATCCGCCAATTCCCACCCCTCACACAATTTGTTGAGCCTTTCACGGGCCCACGACAAGCAGGATAGTGTATGCCCGCTGCTCCCGGCAATACGTCCAGACCTCCCACAGTGGGCAGTGCCCGTCAGATCCAGAGAGAGGAAAAGGAGCCGAACTGGACGACGAAGCCGCTGCTGGAGTCAGATTAGTTGGAGTTAGCACCGCTGTCGCAGACACAGGCAGTCCCAGTGATGAAGGCGCAGGTAGATCAGGCACCAGTGCAGCGAAGATATTCCTTATGTCAATCTGCTCCGAACCCTTCGCAGTCACTCACTTCCGCTTAGAAGCATGCCGCTGCCTTCGACTTGTAACATGGGACCAGCGCTGATTGGAACACTTGTTCTCCGTCTACTTCACTACAGGATGGAGGAGGATAAGCAGATGGAGATGACTTTCTTGGCAGGCAAGTTCCAGGTAGCACAGGCCATTTGGATAGGGACAGATGACAAGGCGGGGAAACATCCATTAGGCCTGAGTGGCGTCCTGCCATAGGAGTTGAGAATGAGAAAGTTACATTTTGCGTTTTCCCCATGAGTTCGCACAGAATTTAGATTTGTTTGCTAAGCATAGCCACCTCATTCCTGTAGTTCTCAGCTAGTAAACAATTGCCGTATTGGAACTCCGGATTGTCAATATTGTCCAGGACAAGAGCGTTATAAACACAGCTTCTACAGCGCTGGAAACGTTCATTAGCTATTTCAGGCGAAGTGGGCTCCATTGCAACCAAGCTAGCTACCAAATGGAAGCAAACAAAGCAAAACAAGATTTTCTATTGGACAAATTCAGGTAGGCCCTGTTAAGTTCTGTTTGCTTCCGTTTAAGAAACGTTTTGCAACAGAATCGGCAGAATGAAAACACCCTGTTGTTCATCGTTTGCGCTCACAGGTCTAATGTTGGCACACTGTTGACTATTACAATTTACCCATTCCACTGGAGTTACCATTTATATTATAAATGATGTAGCCTAATATGGATTTCACCCAATAGCCTAGTAACTTAGTTATAGATAGAATCAAAAACGAAACGTTTTAAAACTCAATCCAGAGGAATTTGTTTATTCTCTAGGCTACTTGAGACGATTTACCAAGTGTAAAAAGAGTAACTTAGCTAGGCTATTGTTTCATGCGTCTGTCCACGAGAGATTACCTGTTTGACAATTTAAGTGTCGTCTTGGTTTTTCGCAATCGTACAGAACATGTACAGTAGGTTGGTTACTGTCGCTGGATAAATTACTTTGTTTGTGTATTGTCGCGTTGTTGTACAGTGTCCAGTTCGATGTTGTCCGTATTTTTACAGTTCTCCATGTGATGAGAGATCCGTTGGAACTCGATCCATTGGAATACGAAGATACGAGTGCTTATTTCAAAGAGCGCTCCTTAAGCCACACCCAAGTGGGCAGAGCTAGGCATGTTGCACTTGGACACGTTTTAATATGGAGAAAAGCCTCTCATTTTACAATGGTTCTGCCAGGGTTCTGTGTAGCCTACTTATGCTAATATATTTGAGACCAGTGTATTGCAGTTAATTTAGTCTTTGACTTAATAAGTAAAATATCTTTGAGTAGAAGGCCTAAACAGGGAAATAACGAGTCCCAGACAGTTCGCAATATAACATACCAGAGGGGGCATCGTTTTCTACCTAAATTATTAGGATCATCTGGTTACCACCAGCGTTTGGAATACATTAGAAATACAAATAGAGATAGAACTAAATGTGTTTTTTAAAAGATGGGCCTGGCTCAGAATAGAACATTCAGTTTTCTGACTGTGGTGCTGTTTACAGCAACTTTCGGGAAAATATCCATTGTCTTACTACTGCAACAACTTGTGTCATTTATTTGCCCTTTTTTGGAATACCCTTTTTTTAAACGAATGACTCAAAAGTGTGTGACCATTAACATTGGCTGCATATCCATTGTCCTTCTCCGAAAGTGTGGACTTGCACATTTCTTCTCATCTCAGGGATTTAACAATGGTGTAAATTAGCTCAAGACAATGCTTGAATATCCATGAGGAGAGGGATGGACAATTGGTATGCAGCCATTGATTTCAGGTGGCTTCATCAACAGATGAAGCAATATGTCCCAAATGGCACCCTATTCCCTTTACATAGTGCACTAATTCTGACCAGGGCCCATGTTTATTACTAATTGTAATTCGTAACATATCATATGAAATGGGTGAAGGACATCCACAAATTAATACTACTAAACGTGACATATCATACTAAATGGGGCGGCAGGTAGCTTAGTGGGTAAGAGCGTTGTGCCAGTAACCGAAAGGTCGCTGGTTCTAATCCCCGAGCCGACTAGGTGAAAAATCTGTCGATGTAACCTTGAGCAAGGCACTTAACCCTAATTGCTCCTGTAAGTCGCTCTGGATAAGAGCGTCTGCTAAATGACTAAAATGTAAAATGTAAATGGAGCGTCTCGTATTTACGTACGTCAACAAGCTCAATGTATTACAAACACTGGTGGTAACCAGATAATCCCAATAATTTAGTTAGCAAACAATATCCCTCGTTGCAACCTTGTCTAAATGCATTTCATATTATTCTGTAAGTAAATCTGAGCTACTTCATTTAGTATGATATGTTACGTTTCATATGGTATGTATTCATTTCAGTGGCGATTTTAGCATGTAAATCTTGGTGGGGCAAACCAAAACCAAAAAATGGGGATGCCTGCCAGCAAAGCCACCACACAACAAAACACTAAACAATACATGAATTGCACTATAACGGTGACAAACGGTGCCCACAAACTGTTAGGGCCTACATAAAGCTGTCCCAACAGCAGTCCCAACACCTTACTACACTACTACACCTGGCTATCAGCGGAGCCTTGTCTGGCAGCGAAACAGTTAATTCAGCCTCTTTTACTGCCTTTTAAAAAAACATAGCTGATATGGCTGATTTGCTTAAACAAATGTGGTTTCTACTGACAATTGAGATGTACAAACTATGGCAAAGGGAGACGACACGCGGATAAGAGGCAATCCGTAATTTCCATTAAGACAATGAGCGAGCTAGGACGGACGTAGTCAATATAACTATTTGTTCAGCACTTTTGAAATGTACAGTGACAGAATTCAGAACATGGGCCGTTCTTACAGTGTTTTCCCTGTACACCAAGTCAGAACCGTAGGATAAATAAAGGGGGCATATAAGCAGACAATGAAAGCTCTTACAATAGTCAATGATTACATTTCTCTAAAACAGGTTATAGGCTACATGTGCACCACCAAGTCAGAACAGTAGGCAAATTAAGAGGGGAAAGTAGACCAAATTATTAGGGTGAGGCATATGGGCTACTAACAGCTTACTACACAACATACACTTAGTATTACTTTCTTAGCTACAGTATACATATCTCCTTGGCATATTACATAATTTAAGCAGCAGCATACAATACATTTTTTGACTCACCTTGTTGTGCTGTGCTCACTTGAACAGGAAGGTGGTGCAGCAGTCCTTCATGGGCACATTTTGTCATCAAACTTTGTCATCAAAGTCTGGCATTCTCTGGATTTATGGTGCTTTCAAGACAACTGGGAACTCTGAAAAAAACAAGGTTGAATCATGATGTCTTCAGTGATTTTCAAGTCGTAGCTCTAGAAAGAGGCCCGAGTTCCCGATTTACAATTCCGAGTTAGAAGACCGTTCCAAACGTATTTTCCCAGTCGGAGCTCGTTTTTTCCAGAGTTCCCAGTTGTCTTGAACTCACTCAAGTAAGATTTCCCAGTTCCGAGTTAACAGTTGTTTTGAGCGCGGCAGAAGTCATGCTGGATTGACAGCATGGCCAAAGTTGAATGTTTATCATTTTAAGCTTGGAAAAGAGACCCTTAAACCCAGACTTGGGACCACACAGCCACTCCACTGAATAGCAGGCTAGTGATTGATTTGCAATGCTTGCAGTTAGCCACTGATTCCTTCCAAACCACTCATTGTTGAATTTGCAATTTCCAACTTGTTGTGTAATGTTTATGTCCAATTGCCGATGAGCACTGTTACGTTTTATCTATAATTTCTCTTCATTATTTCTCTTCATATGACAAGGATTAAAAAGAATTTGCCAGTAGATTGTTGACTTGATTCATGATGATGACTGCTAGCTAAGATTTTGAAAGTATGATGTTGACATGATCAGTCCAATCAAAGTTACTGTAGATATAACGTGATTTGACATTTTATCTGTGGCCAATGACCTTGAGCATTCTTGGATGGGCACTTCTAATGTAACTCTATGGCAGCACCCAAGAGGCTTGTATTTTCGAGCTCTACCCTTAGATTGGGCGGTGACCTCGTGTCCCCATGAGTGACAGAACACTGAGCCAATCACGGTGCAACTAGAGAACATTACCAACCACTACGCTCCGTATTTTCCGCTGGCTGCCCCACCACCACAGAAAGCACTGAGCTAGGCTGAAACACCTGCATTTTGGAGCTGCCTTACTCAAGAAAGCAAAAAAGAGACCATGTTTGTATGTGGCTTTATTAACTCAATGATATACAGTTGAAGTCAGAAGTTTACATACACTTAGGTTGGAGTCATTAAAACTCGTTTTTCAACCACTCCACAAATTTCTTGTTAACAAACTATAGTTTTGGCAAGTCGGTTAGGACATCTACTGCATGACACAAGTAATTTTTCCAACAATTGTTTATGGACAGATTATTTCACTTATAATTCACTGTATCAAAATTCCAGTGGGTCAGAAGTTTACATCCACTAAGTTGACAGTGCCTTTAAACAGCTTGGAAAATTCCAGAAAATTATGTCATGGCTTTAGAAGCTTCTGATAGGCTAATTGACATAATTTCAGTCAATTAGAGGTGTACCTGTGGATGTATTTCAAGGCCTACCTTCAAACCCTTTGCTTGACATCATGGGAAAATCAAAAGAAATCAGCCAAGATCTCAGAAATATAATTGTAGACCTCCACAAGTCTGGTTCATCCTTGGGAGCAATTTCCAAACGCCTGAAGGTACCACGTTCATCTGTACAAACAATAGTACGCAAGTATAAACACCATGGGACCACGCAGCCGTCATACCGCTCAGGAAGGAGATGCGTTCTGTCTCCTAGAGATGAACGTACTTTGGTGCGAAAAGTGCAAATCAATCCCAGAACAACAGCAAAGGACCTTGTGAAGATGCTGGAGGAAACAGGTACAAAAGTATATATCCACAGTATAACTAGTCCTATATCGACATAACCTGAAAGGCCGCTCAGCAAGGAAGAAGCCACTGCTCCAAAACCGCCATAAAAAAGCCAGACTATGGTTTGCAACTGCACATGGGGACAAAGATCGTACTTTTTGGAGGAAAAAGGGGGTGCCTTGCAAGCCGAAGAACACCATCCCAACCGTGAAGCACGGGGGTGGCAGCATCATGCTGTGGGGGTGCTTTGCTGCAGGAAGGACTGGTGCACTTCACAAAATAGATGGCATCATGAGGAAGGAAAATGATGTGGATATATTGAAGCAACATCTCAAGACATCAGTCAGGAAGTTAAAGCTTGGTTGTAAATGGGTCTTCCAAATGGACAATGACCCCAAGCATACTTCCAAAGTTGTGGCAAAATGGCTTAAGGACAACAAAGTCAACGTATTGGAGTGGCCATCACAAAGCCCTGACCTCAATCCTATAGAAAATGTGTGGGCAGAGCTGAAAAAGCGTGTGCGAGCAAGGAGGCCTACAAACCTGACTCAGTTACACCAGCTCTGTCAGGAGGAATGGGCCAAAATTCACCCAAGTTAAACAATTGAAAGGCAATGCTACCAAAGACTAATTGAATGTGATGAAAGAAATAAAAGCTGAAAGAAATAATTCTCTCTACTATTATTCTGACATTTGACATTCTTAAAATAAAGTGGTGATCCTAACTGACCTAAAACAGGGAATTTTTACTGGGATTAAATGTCAGGAATTGTGAAAAACTGAGTTTAAATGTATTTTTTTCACATTGTTTGCAAACTGATATGATATATTTTTTATTTATTCTGATAAAAATGTGGGGCTCAAAACAGGTGGGTCTCTGCCCTACCTACCCCGAATGATGGGTCGCCACTGATTCATTTGTGCATGTCCATCACCCATTTCGTATATGTTACAAATTACAACTCATTATGTTTTACGAATAAGCAAAACGCACAATATGTTACGTATTTTCCAAAGAAATTATATGTTACAAATTCGAGCTAGGTGGCTAACGTTAGCTAGCTCGCTAATATTAGCTAGACTAGGGTCTAGGGTTAAATTGAGGAGTTAGGTTAAAGGGTTAAGTTTAGGGTTAGGTGAAGGGTTAGCTGAAAGTGTTAAGGTTAGGGTTAGCTAAATGCTAAGTAATTGCTGGTAGCTAAAAAGTAGTAAGTAGTTGAAAGGTTGCTAATTAGCTAAAATTGTCCGTGATGAGATTCAAACTCACAACCTTTTGAGTTGCTAGACATTGGTGTTATACTCCCACCCATCTAACCACCCTCCTTTCGTTTTTGCCTTGAGTAACCATCTGTTTTATGTAACCATACCAAATGTACATATCATACTAAATGGAGTGTCTCGGATTTAGGTACAGAATAAAACGAAATGCTCGGAGACCAGGTTACACTTTGGTATGTTCTATTGAGAACAGTCTGGGACTCGTTTCCTTCTCAAATATATATTACTTAAGTCAGATGTAATTAACCGCAATTCACTGGTCTCAAATATAACTACGATACACAGAACCATGGCGGACCCATTGTAAAATGAGAGGCTTTTCTCCATATTAAAACGTGTCCAAGTGAAACATGCCTAGCTCTGCCCACTGGAGCGTGGTTTACAGAGTGTTCTTTGAAATAAAATATCTTCACATTCCAATTGATCGAGTTCTCACCACGCCGGCCTGGATCCATGGCAGAGTCCTCCTTCCTGCTGGGCTGACTTAGTAGCTCTGTTTGTCTGCTTTGTATAGCTCCCATATCTTATGATAGTTTATACAGTTTTGCCCTGTTTATAAGAACTATAGTGTAGTAGTCAATGAAAAGTTGTGGTAAGTCAAGTCCAACCCCTGGGCATAAAGGGGTATTTTGTCATAATAGTTTTCCTATCTGGTGAAAGGAAATAACCCAGCTCAGACACCAAGCACCAACACCTGCTAGATGTTGAGCAATTTAATAAATCCTAAACTATTTTGCAACATTGTCTGCTTTACCTATAGTGAAATGTGCCTATGTAGCCTACATAAGATAATAAGTAAATAAGTAAGCAAACCTTGGAAAGGTAAACAAGTGGATGTGTGCGAGGGGGGAGTGTCTCAGGCTGGCATCGTATTATTTGTTTATTATTTCGGTTTAAACGTGGCAACAATACAATAAATATCCTCGGTGATATTCACCTATAATATGACAGTTTTGGATTCACAGGAAATAACACTTTGGGAACATTCACAGTGAGAACACAACATCTATTACACAGAAACAAACAAAGCCACACCTATAAGGATTTGTGAATAGTAGTATGCAGAAAGAGGAATGTCATTTAAGCAGTATTGTCTGTATTACAGCTACAGTATTTTCTGTATGTCATGCAGTAGGCCTAGTCAGCTCATGGTAACTTACTTGATACAGACACCAACACTCCATTTATCAACATTGGTCTGGAAAACAGTGGTATAAGATCTCAACAGCACACGTTAAGAAAAAACAAAATGGTATATCCCTTTCTTTCCCGAAATCTCAGTGGTCACCGGTCCTTCCCTTATGTAGTGGCAGAAAATGACAATAGTGGCAGGTTTATACACAAACAAATGATTGATGTTAATTCCACAGACCAGACCAATCAACTTGGAGTTACTTATTGAACCATCTTACACCTCTCTACTTCCCTTGGTTCATGTGTTCTAATGAACACTTGAGTAGACTAAACTCTCATTCTGCTGTAACTCTCTCTACTTACAGAAACACACCTTAAACAAAGAGAAGGTACAGTTGGTCAAAGATGTGACAGACTAATACCGCCTTGAGATTCTTCAATCTATTTAGTGCTTGGATGTATCAACCATGTGGCCGATCTGATCACAGGACTTCCGAAAAACTGAAAACAAACCAACACATTCACCAAAAAATACAATTCTATAAAAAGGTGAAACTATTTCAAAAGGCATACATTCTTTGTACAAATAAATCGTAAGAAATTATAAAAATGTGATGAGAAACACAAAACAGATACAAAAGTAAAATAAAACCTCATTTGGTAATTGCAAAACCTCCCCACTTTATGTTCCCTTCTTAGTGGACAGATTTTGGAAAGCGAGGGACATGGAATGCTCTGAAATGCAATGTAACATTCTCATTCAGTCTAATTAGGACTGGAGACATGAGAACAAGACAACCTTCAGTGAAGGTAAGTCTCTTTTCTTTGTAAACAATTACTCCTATATTTAAAGTGGTTTTGGGGCAGATGTATTTTGGAAGAGAAATTAGTCTCAAAATACCTTTCTCCTCTTTTCACATCAGTTCATAACATGTCAGGGAAAAACGATTGCTCCTTTTGTTATCAACCAGAATATTCTGATTTGCTGCGTTTGTAGAGAATTGATAGTCATGTTTACTCATCTGTTACCAGATGCCTTGTTCCTTTTTTATGTGCATTGCACCCACTAGCCCCATCCCTACTACAACAATCTCACATTTCATTGCCTATGTTTTGATAGTGTTTTAAATTAACTTATGACTGATTCCGTTAGCTAGGCCAATTGCAGGACAATCGCTCGCCTCTTTGATCCTCCAGGAACTTGTCACTCTTCTCCGAGTGGGTAGAAGTTTTGAGTTCTGCAGGCAGGCTGCATGCTGGGATAGCTGTGGGCGGCATGGGAGGTATAAGGCAGCCAATAGAGTGAGAGGAAAATACAGCCACAGCTTCTCACACCACTGCCACCCTCAGGACAAACCACATCAAACCAGCTGGCATAAACCATGACACACACCATGTCAAATCATCAGCTTCCCATTCTGGTAGAGTAAGGGATGGGCGTTGAAGCTAGGTCATGGTCTCCCCCCGGGTGGGTTTTGGGGGGGGGGGGGGGACTGGAGGAGGTGGAGGGAGGGAGGCTACTCGAAGGCCCAGACCTCCACACTGTGGATGATGAAGTCTTTCTGGGTAGAGAGGGGCTGGTTGTGGAAAGTGGCACAGCTGGAGGTGGTGCCGTGGTACAGGTCAGCATCCAGCCACAGCCCTATCTGACCTCTAGGGAGAGGGCGAGGGAGAGAAAAGGGAGGGAAGGAGAAAGAGGGAGAGAGACAGGGAAAAGTCAGACAATCTCATGACAACTACCAGTTGACTTCAACCGAGAGCGAGAGAGCAGGTCACACAAAGATAGTCTCACATTGCTCAACCACATACAGTACCTTCAGAAAGTATTCACACCCCTTGACTTTTTCCACATTTTGTTGTGTTACAGCCCAAATTTAAAATTGATTCAATTGAGATTTTGTGTCACTGGCCTACACACAATACCCCATAATGCCAAACTAGAATTATGTTTTGACAAATTAATTAAAAATGAAAAGCTGAAATGTCTTGTGTCAATAAGTATTCAACCCCTTTGTTATGGCAAGCCTAAATAAGTTCAGGAGTAAACATTTGCTTAACAAGTCACATAATAAGTTGCATGGACTCACTTTGTGCAATAATAGTGTTTAACATGATTTTTGAATGACTACCTCATCTCTCTACCCCACACATACAATTATCGGTAAGGTCCCTCAGTCGAGCAGTGAATTTCAAACACAGATTCAACCACAAAGACCAGGGAGGTTTTTCAATGCCTCGCAATGAAGGGCACCTATTGGTAGATGGGTAAAAACCAGAGCTTGAATAATTTTTTAAAAGAATAATGTGCAAATATTGTACAATCCAGGTGTGCAAAGCTCTTAGGAGACTTACCCAGAAAGACTCACAGCTGTACTCACTGCCAAAGGTGATTCTAACATGTACTGACTCAGGGGTGGGAATACTTATGTAAATTAGATATTTCTGTATTTCAGTTTCAATAAATTTGCTAACATTTCTACAAACATGTTTTCACTTTGTCATTATGGAGTATTGTGTGTGGAAGGGTGAGATTTGTCAAAATTGATAAAATAATTTTTACTACAGGCTGTAACACAAAATGTGGAATAAGTCAAATGGTATGAATACTTTCTGAAGGGACTGTATATTCAGATACACTCACCCTCCTCCTCCCATCTGAAGAGAGTCTATGTTGCCTTTCACAAAGTAGGAGTTCTCCCCAGTCCAGCGGTACACCTGAGCACAGGAAAAGCAATCCACAGCAAGTCAGGCAGCAAAGCAATGACAGAGGTCAAACATTCATTATAAAACTTGAACATAGGTATGTGGATAAAACAAAGAGTATACATATGAGAGTATGTCTGACCTTGATCTCAGGGCAGAAACTGAAGAGGAAGGTCTCTCCCGTGCCGTAGCAGTGCTCACTTACTCTGAAGGGATGGGTGGAGTATCCCCCAAACAACTGGGGGGGGGGAAGAGAAAAAGAGAGCGAATAAAACTCAAGAGTCCAATACAAATTGAGCACCATGGTCAGTGTGTGTACCTGGTTGTCCATGTCTTTGATGACCAGTAGCACAGGGCTGTCCACCTCTAATAGGCTCCTGTACAGGGTCTTTAGGCTGGTCCCGTGTTCCACCGTACTGTAAGCCAGTCGCCATGGATACCCCTGCACCCGCGCTGGCAGCCGACACGCAAGCTGTGGGGAGAGAGAAAGACACGTGATTCAGGAAAGTGTGTATTTCTGAGTTTGTGTAGGTGAAGTCACACTGTTGCAGTTGGTATGTTTTCTTGATTGAAAGTGTTTTGTGTGTCATGGCATGTGTGTGTTTACCTTTTCTATGTGTGTGTCCTGTAGCAGAGCGCTGGGATCACTGAGCATGGGCAGTAGATCCGCCAAAGGCTCCTCCCCATCGTAGCTGCCAAAACTCTGCCTGCGCTTCGCCTCGTTGATGGTGATGATCTACGAACACAACCATGTACGGTCAGACATCTCAACCGTACAGTCAAAACACACTAAACTCAATGCATGGTCAAACCATTGAACACAGCTTGCTCCAAACACAAAAAAACGCACATACAACCACAGTTACAAAACACTTGACTACAATGCGAACATATAACACCACAGTCAAAATAATACTCTCATCTGTGCGGTCATGCCATGTGAACTCACCTCCCAGCTGCGAGAAGACTTGGGGTCACTGAAGAAGTTATCGATCATGTTGAGCTCGTCCTTCTCTACAACCACAAAGCCCTGCTCTCTGGCCTCCTTACCGTACACGTCAGGAGACCACTGGACGAAGAACGCATACAGGTGGTCCACCCTGAAACACACCACACATTTATGTTTCAGAACATTCATTCAACGTTTATATCATTGTGAATACACCACAGTTCTCATAAAGAGGTTCTGGCTGTGACTGTTCTCATTGGTTGACCTCTCACCTCTCCTGGGGCACAGCAAACCAGTACTCCGGCTGCTTTCCTCGCGTGTGGGCGGGGCTGGATGTCCGGCCAATGATGAAGGATTTCCTCATGGGCTTGCCCACCTTGAAGCAGAGGAACATGGGTGGGGTCTTACTCTTCTCCTCTGTGGAGAGCAGCATGTCTGCAGAGAGAGAGAAAATATGTAATATTGAAACAATGCAGTACAAGAAACTGCACAAAACGCTTCTGAACACTCACTTTGGATGGGCGCTTGCATCCTCTCCAGCAGCCAGGACTTCACCTCCGCCTCGTTGCTCCTCTTCCGCTTCTCTTCCTCACTCAGCCCCTCCTCTACCATTGGTCCGTTCTGCAGCTCCTCTGCAGGGCTGGGTTCCTGAGAACTACATTTCCCCGAAGCCGCAGCGGTCTCACTCAAGCTCAGCTTCCTATTTTGGTCAATTTCTGATTCTGATTGGTCGCTAATGCTAACACTGTTCACCAGTTGCCCTGTAGAGTTCCCATCTTTGGCTTGGCGTATGGCTAGACTAGCAGGCTTCTCCTTCAACAGTTCAGTGTCTTTCTCAGTCTCTGAAAGGACAGGCAGTGATTCTGTAGTTTCCTCAATGGAGCTGTTCTGTACCAGTCCTTCATCCTCCTCCACTTTCTGCGAGGTCAGTGGGACTGGGTCAGAGAGGGACTGGTCCTGGGACTCTGCCTGTTTAGGGGAACTAGATCCTGGGAGCTCTCCCTGCTGGTCCTGGCTGGTAGCACTGGCAGGCGGTCTGGATCCACTCACTGGTTCCTCAGCGCTCCCGTTCAAGGGAAGCTCCAGCTCTGTGAAACCCTCGTCTGATGGAGACTGGTCTGCTGGCTCACACTCTGCCCTTTCTATGACTGGGATATAAGAAAACATGCGGTATTATTAAAATGACCACATGGATCAAAATATTGCTCAATTCATATTCAGCATAAGCTATTTTGATTCATATTGATTTTCTATGATTCATCCTGCTCCAATACAGATCATTGTGTGTTATCTCTCAGTCATACCCGTCTCTGACAGGGCAGAGTCGACGTCGTCCAGGACGATGGGTCGTTTGGGATCCAGCGCCTCGTAGCGGCTGAAGGGGTTGAGGTCGCTCTCTGAGGGCAGCTCCTCCCACTCCCCGGGCCTATACAGAGGACACAGATCCTGGGGTAGGTCTCTGTGCGGGGTCAGGAGTCAGGGGGCACCACACGCACATCGCAACGGAGGATGGGAAAATTAAACAAATCATAAATGAACAAAATGAAAATGCAACTCAAAAACAGAACACAAATAAAAGGGAATTCAAAAGGCGAAAATTATAATACTACAAATAATAGTAACTAAACAACAATGAACTAGCTAAACGAAAGAAAAAAAATGAATGAGAGTCATGTCTGCCCTTACAATCTGGAACAGGAAACCCTATAGCATGAGCTCGGCAAGTCAGTTAACCTTTTCACCTCAGAGGGAGAAGAAAGAACGAACATGGGAGAGAGGGAGAAGAGTGCAGGAAGAGGTAGAAAGAGCAAGAAGACAGAATGCGACACATAACGAATAAGTAAGAAAAGCAAGGTTAAGATAAGATCAAGAAAGGGGGAAAATAAGGGTTTAAATAGGGCGTGAAAGATGAATTGACAGCGCGAAAGAGTCTCAGGATGACAGGGTGGGTCCTTACGACGGCAGCGCGTCCTTCAGCTTCATGCGGGAGATGTCGTCATAGAGGGCCACAGACACCACCTCCTCCATGGGGCAGATCAGGCCGTACTCCTCACAGCCGTGCTCGATCACCAGGGGGTCCGACTTGTGAGGGTCAAACATGATGTTGTTGGGCGTCACGATCATCACCCCTCCCACCACACCCTGGGAGACACAATAAAAGACAGGAGTTTAAATCTCTGTTGTGGTGGTTGTTTTCATTTCAAAATGGCCTCCGGCGTGGCCACTCACCATTCCGTCAGTGAAGTACTTGCAGCTCATCTTGATGAACTTGACTATGGCGGGGCTCTCGTCCTCGGACAGGGGAGACCGCTCACGTCGTAACGGTCTTACTGACCTGCCGCTGGAGTCTCCATCCTGTAACATTGCCAGGCAACATGGACGAGCAGAGAACTAGGATCAAATTGATGACTTTAGTCTGGTTCTTCTTAACAAGGAGAACTGACTTACCTGTGACACCTTCTCTGATAGGCCATTGGTGGAGGTGGGGTCAGAAGAACCCACAGACTGAGAGTCGGCTTCCGATTGGCCCATGTCAGGAACAAACAGCTTCTGCAAGGGTGACGGACAGGTGTGTTAGCCAATCAGAAATCCAGGATTGACAGCAGGAAGTGGTGTGTTATGTGCTGAAAGCTCACCTGTCCAGGATAGACACTGCGGGAGAAGAGGCGGTTGAGCTGCACCAGTTTGTTGGGGTTGATGTTGAACTTCAGAGCAATGCTGTTTAGAGATTCCTGGGGTCCCACCTGTAACATGAAGTTACATCCTTGGTAAATGTGTATTATTTATTACCAAAAGTATCAATCTATCCAAAGCAAAATGCAGCATGAAATACAAAATTAGAAAGCAGAAACCTTGAATCCCTGAATTGCATGCAACTTATTTGCTATTTTATTTAATTACGAAAAGAAAACTTGAGGTTTATTGTCCACATTGCTTTCCTAAGCTAGAGTCTGAGTCCGAACCCCATGTGGGAGTTGTAGTGTCAGAGGGTGGAGGTAGTGAGGCAGCCTGTACTCACAGTATACTCCACTGTCCCGGGGGGCCTCCTCTTCTCTCTCTTGGCCTGGCTGCTCATGTTGCTGCTGTCATCTGAAAGACAGCGAAATAGGTCACGGACACAGTATAGAGATGATAGCCTGAAAACAGCTCAAAAATCGCTCAGCTCATTCAGAAACACAAATGCATGTATACACAAACTAGCGCACACTGCTTTAAATAGAACTATATTAAAATCAAAACCCTTGCTCGCTCACACACACACGGAACACACCCGGCTAGCTAGTATCGTAGTGAACTCTCTACACTACAGTCATAGTCAGCACTTATTACCAGAGCCAGTTCATTAGAACACCCTCCCACTACTTCCTCTACTCCAGCTCCTCTATAGAAACTGGAGGATTTACTCAGCATTGTACAGTAGGCTGTGAGGAGTCCAGCTGTGGGTCACTGTACATCTACACAGAGTTCACCTCTTGTACAGAGCGGTCACTTATTCATTACTGTCTTTGTACTAACTAGTGGCTGTTAGCTTTATCAGATCAAGAAATAGTCATAATATAGACCAAAAATAGTATTTCTGTGTCCTGTCACTAAGTGAATGCAGTGTAGGCCTACATAGACTCCTTGGTCAGTGAGTGCATAACTAGGATGATAGGACTATCTTTTCGCATTTAATAACATGTTTGTATGGTCATTACGCAACATCCTCGGAATTAAAAGGCTGCAGACTAGGGATGTTAACGGTTAGTCACTTATCGGTCTATAGGTTAATTTGCATAATTTTGTAGAATGAAATTGGTGTCCAAATTTTACAAATCTCGTCAGTCATAAAACCGGAAACAGTGTCGGAGTCGACCGGAATTATTATTTTGCCGAAAATAGTATAGTGAGTGTATAGAGTAAGAAAGTAGCTTGCTTAATGTCAACTAATGGCTCTGTCTCTAGTCAGAGGGAGCCATGAGCAAGCCAGAGTGGAGACTCATTGCTAGGCAACTCAGACACAGGCTGCAGCAGTGGAGCAGAGGGAGAGAGAGAGGAGCAGCTCTCAGCAGCTATTAACAGCTAAGCTAGCAGTAGCAAACAAAAAAGCTTCTCAGAATTTCACTCCTGGTTTTCATATAAACTTTATTTCGTTGTCCAGAAGCCAAAATCCTAGTTGTTGCATATTTAGATTTTCCCTCTAAGTTTCTAATGAAGATTAGGTTTTTTTCTGCATAGAAAATTTACTTTATTTTAAAAAAATCATTTTTCGGGGTAAACTTAAACGACTAGAACCAACAATCACCTAAATAAAGGCTTTACAGTCAGGGAGAATCTAAAATCCCAAAATTATGCATTTAGGATAATTTGATTTTGCTATAATGTTTGAGTCACTCAGATCGCATTGCAGGAAATTAGCATTAAAACTGAAAAATTCTCTCTCCGCCACATGGCAAAATGTGTAGAATTTCATTTTGTCACTGTGGCCAACAGGAGTGCCTCTAAAATTTCCGATCAGCCATGCGGTAGCAGAGAGAACAGTCTATGACTTGGGTGGTTGGAGTCTGACAATTTGTTGTGATGTACTGGGCCGACCGCACTACCTTCTGTAGCGCCTTGCGGTCGGATCCCAAGCAGGTGCCACACAAAGCGGTGATGCAGCCAGTCAATATGCTCTCAATGCTGCAGCTGTAGAACTTTGAGGATCTGAGGGCCCATACTGAATCTTTTCAGCCTCCTGAGGAAGAGGCATTGTCGTGCCCTCTTCACAACTGTGTTAGTGTGTTTGGACCATGAAAGATCCTTATTGATGTGGACACAGAGCAACTTGAAGATCTTGCACCATCCCATTTTGCCCTCAGAACAGCCTCAATTCGTTGGGGAATGGACTCTACAAGGTGTCGAAAGCGTTCTACAGGGATGCCGGCCCACGTTGACTCCAATGCATCCCACAGTTGGGTCAAGTTGGCTGGATGTCCTTTGGCTAGTGGACCATTCTTGATACACAACGGAAACTGTTGAGCGTGAGAAACCCAGCAGCGTTCTTGACACAAACCGGTGCGCCTGGCACCT
This sequence comes from Coregonus lavaretus, assembly GCF_964263955.1. NCBI lineage: Eukaryota > Metazoa > Chordata > Actinopteri > Salmoniformes > Salmonidae > Coregonus > Coregonus lavaretus. The sequence continues at coordinate 21,138,911 of NC_140020.1, forward strand.
ACTACTATATCCCATTCAAAGGCACGTAAATATTTTGTCTTGCCAATTCACCCTCTGAATGGCACACATACACTCATGTCTCAAATTGTCTTAAGGCTTAAAACTCCTTATTTAACCTGTCTCCTCTCCTTCATCTACACTGATTGTAGTGGATTTAACAAGTGACATCAATAAGGGAACATAGCTTTTACCTGGATTCACCTGGTGAGTCTGTCATGGAAAGAGCAGATATCCTTTAAATTACAGTGTTAAATAACAGTAATATGTGAGCATTTTTTTGTGAACAAATGTTTCATTTTGCCATTATAGTAAGGTTGGTAGCAACATGGAAAATCGTTGTCGAAATCTGTTGCAGGTCAAGTCGACTACAAAATCCACAATGCAATGATCTCGCTATAGGCTGGCTAGCAAGCAAACGTAGTTACACACAATAACCAAAAGACAATACCAGGTAGTTAGCTGTAAAATCGCCTAAACAAACTGCACTATTAATTTAGGAGTCCACAATCTGTCTGACATTCGCAACGACAGATATACTTTTGAAGAGATGGGAAACGTTGCCCATGCTATGCCAATGCATTCTGGGCGATTCTGGGGCAAGGAGCTCTCTCCTTCAGGGAGTGAATGGGAGTTTATTGGCCGCTAGCTAAAAACCCAACATTTGCACAAATTTCATCAACAAGAAGTACAACATTACAAATATTTTCTGACATGTGAGATATTAATTATCGTATAGTTTTGGAATCGTGACATTATGTACTTTCGAGGAAAATAGTTTATTGACATATACACTGACTTTGAGAAGGGATTGCGTAACGATTAGCTTAGCAACCGCGTGACGCAGCATGACAACGTGAACGCGATTGGACGACAGTCTGCTGGGTGGGGCGTTATACGTTCCTTCATTCATTGATTCCTATCTCCTTTCTATAAGATCTCTGGCAACTGCACCATGCAATGCATCCAGACAAATAGGAAAAATGTGCTAGACCCTCCATTCAATTACAAATTCGAGGTAGGTTTATCGCAAAAATATGATCAATTGCTCATTTGAGAGAAGACATCCTCCCGAGTTATGACATCGGCCAGTATTGAAATCTGAAATGTATGATAGACGTTTTTGCGATCAAAAATTCGTATTCCTATTAACTTCCAGTGTAGTGAGAACGACTAAATCACGGTGCTACGTAATACCGGCCGGATTTCTGCCTGCTGAAAATGCCAATAACTCACACGTGAAAACATGAAGTGACCCAGAGAAATCGATAGAACATCACTCAGAGATGCACAAAAACAATATAACATTCAAAATGGGTGAACCTTTCCTTTAATGTTTTGTACACTCAGTGTTCTTTAGTGTTGAATATACACTCTTTAGGCTACTTGTGATAGTTCATACGCAGCACACTTCTAATGCCAGGATGATACTGTGGTATGCCATTGAAAAACATGGAGAATTTGGCCTGCCAACTGGCTCTCTCCATCCAACCAAAAGAATCCGAAGGGAGAGCTGAGGATATCCAACCAATTGTCCTAAAATCTGCCAAATCATCAAAAACTGGAAAGACTATGAACAGAATCTAGTCAGTTATGCAGCTTCCTTAGGAAACACTACACAATATACAGTGGGGAGAACAAGTATTTGATACACTGCCAATTTTGCAGGTTTTCCTACTTACAAAGCATGTAGAGGTCTGTAATTTTTATCATAGGTACACTTCAACCGTGAGAGACGGAATCTAAAACAACAATCCAGAAAATCACATTGCATGATTTTTAAGTAAATAATTTGCATTTTATTGCATGACATAAGTATTTGATCACCTACCAACCAGTAAGAATTCCGGCTCTCACAGACCTGTTAGTTTTTCTTTAAGAAGCCCTCCTGGTCTCCACTCATTACCTGTATTAACTGCACCTGTTTGAACTCGTTACCTGTATAAAAGACACCTGTCCACACACTCAATCAAACAGACTCCAACCTCTCCACAATGGCCAAGACCAGAGAGCTGTGTAAGGACATCAGGGATAAAATTGTAGACCTGCACAAGGCTGGGATGGGCTACAGGACAATAGGCAAGCAGCTTGGTGAGAAGGCAACAACTGTTGGCACAATTATTAGGAAATGGAAGAAGTTCAAGATGACGGTCAATCACCCTCGGTCTGGGGCTCCATGCAAGATTTCACCTCGTGGGGAATCAATGATCATGAGGAAGGTGAGGGATCAGCCCAGAACTACACGGCAGGACCTGGTCAATGACCTGAAGAGAGCTGGGACCACAGTCTCAAAGAAAACCATTAGTAACACACTACGCCGTCATAGATTAAAATCCTGCAGCACACGCAAGGTCCCCCTGCTCAAGCCAGCGCATGTCCAGGCCCGTCTGAAGTTTGCCAATGACCATCTGGATGATCCAGAGGAGGAATGGGAGAAGGTCATGTGGTCTGATGAGACAAAAATAAGAGCTTTTTGGTCTAAACTCCACTCGCCGTGTTTGGAGGAAGAAGAAGGATGAGTACAACCCCAAGAACACCATCCCAACCGTGAAGCATGGGGGTGGAAACATCATTCTTTGGGATGCTTTTCTGCAAAGGGGACAGGACGACTGCACCGTATTGAGGGGAGGATGGATGGGGCCATGTATCGCGAGATCTTGGCCAACAACCTCCTTCCCTCAGTAATAGCATTGAATATGGGTCGTGGCTGGGTCTTCCAGCATGACAATGACCCAAAACACACAGCCAGGGCAACTAAGGAGTGGCTCCGTAAGAAGCATCTCATGGTCCTGGAGTGGCCTAGCCAGTCTCCAGACCTGAACCCAATAGAACATCTTTGGAGGGAGCTGAAAGTCCGTATTGCCCAGCGACAGCCCCAAAACCTGAAGGATCTGGAGAAGGTCTGTATGGAGGAGTGGGCCAAAATCCCTGCTGCAGTGTGTGCAAACCTGGTCAAGACCTACAGGAAACGTATGATCTCTGTAATTGCAAACAAAGGTTTCTGTACCAAATATTAAGTTGTGCTTTTCTGATGTATCAAATACTTATGTCATGCAATAAAATGCAAATTAACTACTTAAAAATCATACAATGTGATTTTCTGGATTTTTGTACAGTATATACACACAGTACCAGTCAAAAGTTTGGACACCTACTCATTCAAGGGGTTTTTATTTTTACTATGTTATACATTGTAGAATAATAGTGAAGACATCAAAACTATGAAATAACACATATGGAATCATGTAGTAACCAAGAAAGTGTTAAACAAATCAAAATATATTGTTCAAGGTAGCCACCCTTTGACAGCTTTGCACACTCCTGGCATTCTCTCAACCAGCTTCATGAGGAATGCTTTTCCAACAGCCTTGAAGGAGTTCCCACATATGCTGAGCACTTGTTGGCTGCTATTCCTTCACTGTGCGGTCCAACTCATCACTCTCCTTCTTGGTCAAATAGCCCTTACACAGCCTGGAGGTGTGTTTTAGGTCATTGTCCTGTTGAAAAACAAATGATAGTCCCACTAAGCGCAAACCAGATGGGATGGAGTATCGCTGCAGAATGCTGTTGTAGTCATGCTGGTTAAGTGGGCCTTGAATTCTAAAGAAATCACAGACAGTGTCACCAGCAAAGCACCCCCACACCTCCTCCTCCATGCTTCACTGTGGGAACCACACATGCAGAGTCAGTGAACGGATGATCTCCGCGTCTCACAAAGACACTGTGGTTGGAACCAAAAATCTCAAATTTGGACTCATCAGACCTAAGGACAGATATCCATAAGTCTAATGTCCATTGCTCGTGTTTCTTGGCCCAAGCAGGTGTCTTCTTCTTATTGGTGTCCTTTTAGTAGTGGTTTCTTTGCAGCAATTCGACCATGAAGGCCTGATTCACGCAGTCTCCTCTGAAAAGTTGATGTTGAGATGTGTCTGTTACTTGAACTCTGTGAAACATTTATTTGGGCTGCAACGAGGTGCAGTTAATGCTGAACTTATCCTCTGCAGCAGAGGTAATGCTGTGTCTTCCTTTCCTGTGGCGGTCCTCATGAGAGACAGTTTCATCATAGCGCTTGATGGTTTTTGCGACTGCACTTGAAGAAACTTTAAAAGTTATTGAAATGTTCTGTATTGACTGACCTTCATGTCTTAAAGTAATGATGGACTGTCATTTCTCTTTGCTTATTTGAGCTGCTCTTGCCATAATATGGACTTGGTCTTTTACCAAATAGGGCTATCCTCTGTATACCACCCCTACCTTGCCACAACACACTGATTGGCTCAAATGCATTAAGGAGGAAAGAAATTCCACAAATTAACTTTTAACAAAGCACACCGGTTAATTGAAATGCATTCCAGGTGACTACCTCATGAAGCTGGTTGAGTGAATGCTAAGAGTGTGCAAAGCTGTCAACAAGGCAAAGGGTGTCTACTTTGAAGAATCTCAAATATAAAATATATTTTGATTTGTTTAACACTTTTTTGGTTACTACATGATTCCATATGTGATATTTCATAGTTGATTTCTTCATTATTATTCTACAATGTATAAAATAGTAAAAATAAAGAAAAACCCTGGAATGACTAGGTGTGGCCAAACTTTTGACTGGTACAGTATACACAAACTTATATGGACACCCCTTCAAGTTAGTGGATTTCAGCCACACCCGTTGCTGACAGGTGTCTAAAATGGCCTTACTGAAGAGCTCAGTGACTTTCAACGTGGCAATGTCATAGGATGTCACCTTTCCAACAAGTAAGTTTGTCAAATGACCGCCCTGCTAAAGCTACCCCGGTCAACTGTAAGTGCTGAAGTGCGTAAAAATCGTCCGTCCTCAGTTGAAACACTCACTACCGAGTTCCAAACTGCCCCTGGAAGCAACGTCAGCACAATAACTGTTCGTCGGGAGCTTCATGAAATTGGTTTCTATGGCCGAGCAGCCAAATATCCCCATGCGTAATGCCAAGCGTCGACTGGAGTGGTGTAAAGCTCGCCACCATTGGAATCTGGAGCAGTGGAAACGCGTTCTCTGTAGTGATGAATCACGCTTCACCATCTGGCAGTCCAACGGACGGATCTGGGTTTGGCGGATGCCAGGAGAACTCTTCCTGTCCCAATGCAGTGTCAACTGTAAAGTTTGGTGGAGGAATAATGGTCTGGGGCTGTTTTTCATGGTTCGGGCTAGGCCCCTTAGTTCCAGTGAAGGGAAATCTTAACGCTACAGCATACAATGACATTCTAGACGATTCTGTGCGTCCAGCTTTGTGGCAACAGTTTGGGAAAGGCCATTTCCTGTTTCAGCATGACAATGCTCCCGTGCACAAAGCGAGGTCCATACAGAAATGGTTTGTCGAGATCGGTGTGGAAGAACTTGACTGGCCTGCACAGAGCCCTGACCTCAACCCCACCGAACACCTTTGGGATGAATTGGGACGCAGACTGAGAGCCAGGCCTAATCGCCCAACATCAGAGCCCGACCTCACTTATGCTCGTGGCTGAATGGAAGCAAGTCCCCGCAGCAATGTTCCAACATCTAGTGGAAAGCCTTCCCAGAAGAGTGGAGGCTTTTATAGCAGCAAAGGGGAGACCAACTCCATATTAATGCCCATGATTTTGGAATGAGATGTTCGACGAGCAGGTGTCCACACACTTTTGGTCATGTACTGTACTTCTGACCCTTTGTTAATGTGTCCCTGTGCCTATAGAAAGGTCCTGTGTGTGTAGTGTGTGTTTTACCTAAACCTTCAGGTGGGTTTGGTTTCATCCTCTCCTGGGGTTCAGAAAAAGCAGGGAGGTCTGGGCAGGAGATGACGGGCGTCTTCGAGGACGAATCTGACGGGTTCTTCTCAGCCATAGCCTTCTCTGATTGGCTCTGCTTGAGCTGTCTCCGTCTCTTCAACCTGAGGATATGGAGAAAGAGGTGGTCAATCTGTTTACTTCCACTCAACCTTATGAACATTTGATTTCACTACCAATTAAAGTTTCCTGTGAAAAACTCAAAACGTTGCTGTCTTTTGCTTGCTCACTTTCTCCCCACTCTCCTTTCTCTGCTCCTCTTATCCTCTGTCCTTTTTCCTGATTAATTATTGATAGGTCAGGCGGTGATGTCATCGCATCTCCCACCCCCGCCTGCGTGGGTTCATTAACAGGGGAAGCTGCAGTTAACTAAGCCGACATGGCAGCATGCAGCTCTAGAGTCGGATTGAAACGGATTGTAAACAAGGCCCTGGCCATGTAGGCCCAGTATAGAAAAATTGGGAGAGAGAGGGAGAGAGCGGGGCAGGGAAATCAAAATTCAAGGAAAACAGATGCTGTACAGGCAAAGGACATGTGAAAATTGAGAAGCAGAGAGCTAGACAGAGAGAGCTAGACAGCAAGAGTTACAGAGTGTAATGGAGGAGCACTGGATCAATAGGTTTGGAGAGAAGACAGACCGATACATTTCTGGCCTTCCAATAGCCACTCCTCCATTACGGACACAGCAGCAGAACATACACAGATCTAGTAAACGTTTCAGGAGTCCACTTAGAAATTCCACACAGCACACTCCTGTTTTACACAGGGACATTAGCAAGAGCGGAATGTTGAGATTTTCTTTGGCGCTTTACCTTTTTATCCCCCTCTTGCTTTCACTCTATCCTGGTAGCAGAGGAATAGCTGGTCTGCCTGCGTACTCACACAGCAGCAACCTCCTTATCCCAGTAGACAGAGCCAGGTTCTCATGCATCCATCACCACTCCTGGGTGTCTCATGCTTCAGCTACTTACAGGGATAGAAATCCAGTCCGCTACTCTACTGTGCGTGAGTGTTGACGCATGACTCCATTGCATCAGTATCAGGTGTACCCAGTGCAGTGAGGGCCAGATGGCTACAGAGCACTACTCAGTTAACAAAATGTCAGTCAGAGTACGCAGACAGAACAAGTGGACAGTCACTCAATGCACCGTAACAAACAGCATAATCCTGTCCTCCCTCAATCGCTATGCAAACAGTGAAGCAAAACAGTTGCCCCATGCTGGTAACACACACTAAAACCCACTTCACAGGCTGCCTCTAAAACCTCAACACTAAAAACACTTTGGCATAGGCCTAACAGAGGCTATACACAGAAGCACCTTTCACTTACCTGGCAAAGTAGCCCGGCTTCCTCTCTCTCTTCTCCATCAGTGCGGTATCCTAAAGCTGCATGTACCCCAACACACACACACGCTCCGAGCCTGTGGGCAAAACGATCCCCACTCGTCTCCCTTTCCACAGTCTTCCCACTTCCTTATCCTGGGGGAGGAGAACATTTTTTATTGAAGGGAATTAGTGGTGGCTATTAGTGGTGGCTATTCAGCAGCCTGATGGCCTGGGGGTACAAGCTATTGGCCAGTCTGTTAGTTTTAGCCATGATGCTCCTGTACTGCCCGCGGCTGAGTGATCAAAGCGGGGAGAACAGGCTGTGGCTTGGGTGGCTGAGGTCCCTGATGATCTTCTTGGCCTTCCTGCCACACCTGGTGTCGTAGGTGTCCTGGAGGGCAGGCAGTGTGCACCCAATGGTAGTGCCTTGCAGTCAGCAGCGGTGGAGTTGCCGTACCAAGCTGTGATGCAGCCCAACAGTATGCTCGATGGTGCTCATGTTGAACACTGAGCGTCCTCAGGGACAGACCTAATTTCTTCAGCCTCCTGAGGTTAAAGAGTCGCTATCGTGCCTTCTTCACCACGGTGTCTGTGTGGTTTGACCATTTCAGCTCCTCACATGTGTACACCGAGGAACTTGACGTTTTTGACTGTCTCCACGGCGGCCCCGTTGATGAGGATGGGGGTGTGCCCAGCCTGAATCCTCCTTTAGTCCACAATCAGTTCCTTTGTTTTGCTGATGTTGAAGGAGAGGTTGTTTACCTGGCACCACACCGTCAGAGTGCCTACCTCCTCCCTGTAGGCAGTCTCGTTGTTGGCAATCAGGCCTACTACTGTCGTGTCATCAGTGAACTTGATGGAGTTGGAACTGTGTGAGGCCACGCAGTCGTGGGTATACAGTGAGTACAGGAGGGGACTGAGGACGCACCCTTGTAGGGGCCCCATGTTGAGGATCAGTGTGTAGGTGGTAATGTTGCCTACCTTCACCACCTGGGGGTGGCCTGTCAGAAAGTCCAGGACCCAGTTCCATAGAGAGGTCAGTCCCAGGGCTGTGAGCTTTGTGGTGAGCTTAGAGGGCACTATGGTATTGAAGGCCGAGCTGTAGTCGATGAACAGCATCCTCACATATGCATTCCTCTTGTCCAGGTGGGTGAGGGCAGTGTGCAGTGCAATGGCGATTGCGTAGTTCGTGGATCTGTTGGGCAGTAGGCAAATTGGAGAGGGTCGAGTGTGTCAGGGAGGGAGGAGGTGACCTAGTCTTTGACTAGCCTGTTGAAGCACTTCATTAAGTGAGTGCTACTGGTCGGTAGTTATTCAGTTCAGTTACTTTCCCTTTCTTGGGCACAGGAATGATAGTGGACATCTTGAAGCAAGTGGGGTTAACAGCCTGAGCTAGAGAGATTGAAAATATCACAAAACACAACAGCTAGCTGGTCTGCACATGTTCTGAGGGCGCGGCTAGGGATGACGTCTGGGCCGGCAGCCTTGCGAGGGTTAACGCGATTGAATGACTTACATATGCCCTCCGTGGAGACCTTAAGCACGTGGCCTCAAGCACGTGGCCTCGTGGTCATCAGGGGCTCACCTCGGCAGCTCAGAGTCGTTTTGCTCAAAGCGTGAGAAAAAGGTGTTTAGCTCATCCGGTAGGGCGGCGTTGGTGTCCATGCAGTGACAGGATTTATTTTTGTAATCCGTGATAGTTAGAAGCCACTGCTACATACGCCTATTATCCAAACCACTAAATTGCTCCTCCAGTTGTCCCTATACTTGTGTCTCGCCATCTTGATCGATCTGCATAGGTCGTATTTGTACTGTTTAACCATACAACTGTCCCCGGTTACCATGCCGTGTTTATAAGCAGCACCTCTCCTTCAGTTTCCCATCAATCCACGGTTGAAGTTTTGAAAGATACCATCGGTATCACATTATCTATGCATTTTTCGATAAATCCGGTGACTCAGTAAAAGCACATCCCTCGGCTTCCTAAAGAAAATGGCCCTAGTCCTAAAGAAAATGGCCCTAGTCATTCAGCTCACAATTTGATTTAGCTACCATCTTCATCAGTCTTTTCCAGTTGCATGTTAAGGCCATAGTGGTTGCAATGACATGATCTCATTCTGTTATCATGTTTGCCGTGCTATCTGCTCATTTGCAAAGCATATTGCAAACGCATAGCTTATCAGTCTCAAATTCCACTGTGTGTGAGAGTTTAATATTTGCCTTTCGATTAGTGGGTGGTTATGAATAGGTGATTATGGGTGCATCTTATCCTGATCCACTGCAACAGCTCACAATGAAAAGCATAGCAAATTGCTGTAGTAACCAATGTTTTATTATACACATTGGTAGTAACTCTCTGAGCAACTGCATTATACTCAAGGTGATACTGACTACTCTCTTCATGACAGGTCATCTCTTTTAGATAACTAACTAGGGACTTTTTTACAATACCTAACGTTAGCTGCATTACGTAACATTTTTGATGGCTGTAGGCAGCTAACAAGTGCAGCAGAAATTAAACACCCAACATTGAGCCTTTTGATATTGGCAGACAATCTAGAGCCAAATAGCTAGCTAGACAGCAACACGGCAAAACTATAGCAATTAACGTCGTTAGCTAAAATGTTTCTATCCGTTAACAGTTAACGTTATCGTTTTCTAACTCTAACTTACTGTTGACCTAGCTAGCTAACTTACTTCGTCTTCTAAGAGAACTAGCTATCTAGCTACGTTAGGTAGCTAGTCAAGATTGCTAGCTCATACAAGCGAAAGCTAGCTTTAACAGCTAACTAACGTTTGCTAGCTAGCTTAAATTACCCACCGTGTTTCTAGCTAACGTTACATCCTTTGCTTTGGTTGCTTCGCTTGTTCCTGGTGCAGCAATTCAGAGATTTCCCGATAATTATGTAACGTTATGCAACCTGGGTCTACTGACTGTCTGGATGTATGTTGCGCGAAGCTGTGGAGAGAGAGGACACTTTCAGCTACGCAAACGGGACAAGGTCCACACACAACTGACAGCTGAGGTGATGCTGGCTCAGCTCGTTAACCGTAGCCTAGCTTCGTCAAATATTACGTTATCTGTGGCTGCGTAGGCACATTCATTAGCCAGTTTGTTTCTGATCAGTGCTATCTGGGATCCTTGGGACGTCCCTACCCCCTAAACCCTAACGTACCTTTACCAGAACCGCTACATTTCAACTTCAAATGGGGGGGTAGGGACGTCCCAAGGCTTCCATTCGGTCGCGTGGTTATCCTTTGGCAACCAGTTTATAAATTAACGTGAGCTACGATTTCCAAATAGTGGACATTCATGCATAAAACGTTGAAATATCATCCAATGGTAGCTACGTGCAAACATAACTACATTTTCATACGTCGAATACAAAAACAACCAGTCCAGTTTACCTTACCTCATGCCATGGCATTTTCAACCTTTTCCTGTTTACGCATGCACAGGGACAAACGTAAATTAATCGCTTACCACATAATAATCTTCAGAATTGACTTTGTCAAAGAAACAAAATAACAATGGCTCTACAACGATTGTGAAAACTGGGGACATGTTCGGGTTAAGTGGGTTAAAATCTTCCTCGAAGTCGGACAAACATGACGTGAGACATGCCAAAATGTAGCCCAACCGGCCGGTCGCCAGATGGCCCTATTATTCCTTTTACATCGTTTGTAATAATAGTGCCATACCATCTGGCGGCCGGTTGGGCTAGCCAAAATGGGGGTTTTCAGAGAAAACAACTAATTTATTATAATGAAAACAAACCACTATTGGAATTTTCAACATGGTTTAGTTAGAGCTTAGATGCATGTGATCCAACTGTAAAATGTTGTGTTTTATCCAAATTTACACACAATGTCCACGGATGACGCCATCACACTGCCCTATCCCATCTGGACAAGAGGAATACCTAGAGGAATATCATTGACTACAGCTCAGCCTTCAACACCATAGTACCCTCCAAGCTCATCATTAAGCTTGGGGCCCTGTGTCTGAACCCTGCCCTGTGCATCTGGGTCCTGGACTTTCTGAGGGGGGCCGCCCCCAGGTGGTGAAGGTAGGCAACAACACCTCCACTATGCTGATCCTCAACACAGGGGCCCCACAAGGGTGCGTACTCGGCCTCCTCCTATACTCCCTCTTCACCCATGACTGCGTGGCCATGCACGTCTCCAACAAAATTATCAAGTTTTCAGATGACACAACAGTGGTAGGCCAGATTACCAACAACAATGAGACATCCTACAGGGAGGTGTTGAGGGCCCTGGCGGAGTGGTGCCAGGAAAATAACCTCTCTCAACATCAACAAAACGAAGGAGCTGATCGTGGACTTCAGGAGACAGAGTGCACGCCCCTATTCACATCGATGGGGCAGCAGTGGAGAAGGTGAAAAGCGTCAGTTCCTCGGCATACACATCACTGACAATCTGATATGGTCCACCCACACCGACAGTGTAGTGAACAAGGCGGATCAACGCCTCTTCAACTTCAGGAGGCTGAAGAAATGTGGCTTTGCCCCTAAGACCCTCACTAACTTCTACAGATACACCATTGAGAGTATCCTGTCGGGCTGTATCACCGCCTGTTACGGCAACTGCATCGAACGCATCCGCAAGGCTCTCCAGAGGGTGGTGCGGTCTGCCCAACACCTCACCGGGGGCACACTGCCTGCCCTCCAGGACATCTACAGCACCCGGTATCACAGGAAGGCCAAGAAAATCATCAAGGACTTCAGCCAACCGAGCCACGGCCTGTTCACCCCGCTACCATCCAGAACGTGAGGTCAGTACAGGTGCATCAAAGCTGGGACCTAGAGACTGAAAAACAGCTTCTATCTCAAGGCCATCAGACTTATATAATCAACACTAGCCGGTACCCTGCCCTGAACTTTAGTCACTGTCACTAGCCGGTTACCACCCGGTTACTCTACCATGCACCTTAGAGGCTGCTGCCCTATGTACATAGTCATGGAACACTGGTCACTTTAATACTGGAACACTAGTCACTTTAATAATGTTTACATACTGTTTTACCCACTTCATATGCATATACTGTATATTCTAGTCAAGGCCTATCCTATTTATCCTGTTCTGCGGCCAACAAGACAGAGTTCATCTCAGCCTATGCTACCCTCCAGTCCCTCGACTTCTTGGCGCTGACGGAAACATGGATTACCACTGAAAACACTGCTACTCCTACTGCTCTCTCCTCGTCTGACCATGTGTTCTCGCATACCCCGAGAGCATCTGGTCAGCGGGGTGGTGGCACAGGAATCCTCATCTCTCCCAAGTGGACATTCTCTCTTTTTCCCCTGACCCATCTGTCTATCTCCTCATTTGAATTCCATGCTGTCACAGTCACTAGCCCTTTCAAGCTTAACATCCTTGTCATTTATTGCCCTCCAGGTTCCCTTGGAGAGTTCATCAATGAGCTTGACGCCTTGATAAGTTCCTTTCCTGAGGATGGCTCACCCCTCACAGTTCTGGGTGACTTCAACCTCCCTACGTCTACATTTGACTCATTTCTCTCTGCCTCCTTCTTTCCACTCCTCTGCTCTTTTGACCTCACCCTCTCACCGTCCCCCCCTACTCACAAAGCAGGCAATACGCTTGACCTCATCTTTACTAGATGCTGTTCTTCTACTAATCTCACTGCAACTCCCCTCCAAGTCTCCGACCACTACTTTGGAATCCTTTTCTCTCTCGCTCTCCTCCAACACTACTCACTCTGCCCCTACTCAGATGGTAATGCGCCGTCGCAACCTTCGCTCTCTCTCTCCCGCTACTCTCTCCTCTTCCATCCTATCATCTCTTCCCTCTGCTCAATCCTTCTCCCTCCAATGTCCTGATTCTGCCTCCTCAACCCTCCTCTCCTCCCTTTCTGCATCCTTTGACTCTCTATGTCCCCTATCCTCCCGGCCGGCTCGGTCCTCCCCTCCTGCTCCGTGGCTTGACGACTCATTGCGAGCTCACAGAACAGGACTCCGGGCAGCCGAGCGGAAATGGAGGAAAACTAGACTCCCTGCGGACCTGGCATCTTTTCACTCTTCACCCTCCTCTCTACATTTTCTTCCTCTGTTTCTGCTGCTAAAGCCACTTTCTACCACTCTAAATTCCAAGCATCTGCCTCTAACCCTAAGAAGCTCTTTGTCACATTCTCCTCCCTGCTGAATCCTCCCCCCCCCCCCCCTCCTCCCTCTCTGTGGATGACTTCGTCAACCATTTTGAAAAGAAGGTTGACGACATCCGATACTCATTTGTTAAGTCAAATGACACTGCTGGTCCTGCTCACACTGCCCTACCCTATGCTTTGACTTCTTTCTCTCCTCTCTCTCCAGATGAAATATTGCGACTTGTGACGGCCGGCCGCCCAACAACCTGCCCGCTTGACCCTATCCCCTCCTCTCTTCTCCAGACCATCTCCGGTGACCTTCTCCCTTACCTCACCTCGCTCATCAACTCATCCTTGACCGCTGGCTATGTCCCTTCCGTCTTCAAGAGAGCGAGAGTTGCACCTCTTCTCAAAAAACCTACACTCAATCCCTCCGATGTCAACAACTACAGACCAGTATCCCTTCTTTATTTTCTCTCCAAAACTCTTGAGCGTGCAGTCTTTAGCCAACTCTCTTGCTATCTCTCTCAGAATGACCTTCTTGATCCAAACCAGTCAGGTTTCAAGACTGGTCATTCAACTGAGACTGCTCTTCTCTGTGTCACGGAGGCTCTCCGCACTGCTAAAGCTAACTCTCTCTCCTCTGCTCTTGTCCTTCTAGACCCATCTGCTGCCTTTGATACTGTGAACCATCAGATCCTCCTCTCCACCCTCTCCGAGTTGGGCTTCTCCGGCGCGGCTCACTCTTGGATTGCGTCCTACCTGACCGGTCGCTCCTACCAAGTGGCGTGGCGAGAATCTGTCTCCGCACCACGTGCTCTCACCACTGGTGTCCCCCAGGGCTCAGTTCTAGGCCCTCTCCTATTCTCGCTATACACCAAGTCACTTGGCTCTGTCATATCCTCACATGACCTCTCCTATCATTGCTACGCAGACGACACACAACTAATCTTCTCCTTTCCCCCTTCTGATAACCAGGTGGCGAATCGCATCTCTGCATGTCTGGCAGACATATCAGTGTGGATGATGGATCACCACCTCAAGCTGAACCTCGGCAAGACGGAGCTGCTCTTCCTCCCGGGGAAGGACTGCCCGTTCCATGATCTTGGCATCACGGTTGACAACTCCGTTGTGTCCTCCTCCCAGACTGCGAAGAGCCTTGGCGTGACCCTGGACAACACCCTGTCGTTCTCCGCTAACATCAAGGCGGTGATCCAATCCTGTAGGTTCATGCTCTACAACATTCGGAGAGTACGACCCTGCCTTACACAGGAAGCGGCACAGGTCCTAATCCAGGCACTTGTCATCTCCCGTCTGGATTACTGCAACTCGCTGTTGGCTGGGCTCCCTGCCTGTGCCATTAAACCCCTACAACTCATCCAGAATGCCGCAGCCCGTCTGGTGTTCAACCTTCCCAAGTTCTCTCACGTCACCCCGCTCCTCCGCACACTCCACTGGCTTCCAGTTGAAGCTCGCATCTGCTACAAGACCATGGTGCTTGCCTACGGAGCTGTGAGGGGAACGGCACCTCCGTACCTTCAGGCTCTGATCAGTCCCTACACCCAAACGAGGGCATTGCGTTCATCCACCTCTGGCCTGCTGGCCCCCCTACCTCTGCGGAAGCACAGTTCCCACTCAGCCCAGTCAAAACTGTTCGCTGCTCTGGCACCCCAATGGTGGAACAAGCTCCCTCACGACGCCAGGACAGCGGAGTCACTCACCACCTTCCGGAGACACTTGAAACCCCACCTCTTTAAGGAATACCTGGGATAGGATAAAGTAATCCTTCTACCCCCCCCTTACCCCACCCAAAAAAAAATAATAATAATAATAATAATAATAATAAATAAAAAAAATACATATTGTAAAGTGGTTATCCCACTGGCTATAAGGTGAATGCACCATTTTGTAAGTCGCTCTGGATAAGAGCGTCTGCTAAATGAAGTAAATGTAAATGTAATTTAACTATTGCTGTACATATGCTATTCTATCCTACTTATTCTTCAGATATACTACATATTCTATCCATATACTGTCCATATTGCCTACAGTACCAGTCAAAAGTTAGGACACTGTCACGCCCTGGCTCTGGGGACTCTAGTATGTTGAGCCAGGGTGTGAGTTTTCATGTGTTTTCCATTCTAGTTTAAGTATTTCTATGTTGGCCAGTGTGGTTCTCAATCAGAGGCAACGAGTGTCAGCTGTTGCTGGTTGTCTCTGATTGGGAACCACATTTAGACAGGCTGTTTTCCCACAGTGGTTGTGGGATCTTGTTCCAGTGTGGTTTGTGTTAGACCGTGGACGTCACGTTATCGTTTGTTGTTTTGTTCGAGTAATCACTAATAAAATAATATGTTTGCCTTCAACGCTGCGCCTTGGTCCTCTGTTCCTGACGATTGTGACAAACACACTTACTCATTCCAGGGTTTTTCTTTATTTTTACTATTTTATACATTGTAGAATAATAGTAAAGACATCAAAACTAGGAAATAACACATATGGAATCATGTAGTAACCAAAAAAGTGTTAAACAAATCAAAATATATTGTATATTTGAGATTCTACAAAGTAGACACCCTTTGCCTTGATGACAGCTTTGCACACTCTTGGCATTCTCTCAACCAGCTTCATGAGGTAGTCACCTGGAATGCATTTCAATTAACAGGTGTGCCTTGTTAAAAGTGAATTTGTGGAATTTATTTCCTTCTTAATGCGTTTGAGCCAATCAGTTGTGTTGTGACAAGGTAGGGGTGGTATACAGAAGATAGCCCTATTTGGTAAAAGACCAAGTCCATATTATGGCAAGAACAGCTCAAATAAGCAAAAATAAACGACAGTCCATCATTACTTTAAGACATGAAGGTCAGTCAATCCGGAAAATTTCAAGAACTTTCAATATTTCTTCAAGTGCAGTCGCAAAAACCATCAAGTGCTATGATGAAACTGGCTCTCATGAGGACCGCCACAGGAAAGGAAGACCCAGAGTTACCTCTGCTACAGAGGATAAGTTCATTAGCGTTAATTGCACCTCAGATTGCAGCCCAAATAAATGCTACAGAGTTCAAGTAACAGACACATCTCAACATCAACTGTTCAGAGGAGACTGCGTGAATCAGGCCTTCATGGTCGAATTGCTGCAAAGAAACCACTACTAAAGGACACCAATAAGAAGAAGAGACTTGCTTGGGCCAAGAAATACAAGCAATGGACATTAAACCGGTGGAAATCTGTCCTTTGGTCTGATGAGTCCAAATTTGAGATTTTTGGTTCCAACCGCCGTGTCTTTGTAAGACGCGGAGTAGGTGAACGGATGATCTCCGCATGTGTGGTTCCCACCATGAAGCATGGAGGAGGAGGTGTAATGGTGTGGGGATGCTTTGCTGGTGACACTGTCTGTGATTTATTTAGAATTCAAGGCACACTTAACCAGCATGGCTACCACAGCATTCTGCAGCGATACGCCATCCCATCTGGTTTGCGCTTAGTGGGACTATCATTTGTTTTTCCAACAGGACAATGACCCAAAACACACCTCCAGGCTGTGTAACGGCTATTTGACCAAGAAGGATTGTGATGGAGTGCTGCATCAGATGACCTGGCCTCCACAATCACCCAACCTTAACCCAATTGAGATGGTTTGGGATGAGTTGGACCGTAGAGTAAAGGAAAAGCAGCCAGCAAGTGCTCAGCATATGTGGGAACTCCTTCAAGACTGTTGGAAAAGCATTCCTCATGAAGCTGGTTGAGAGAATGCCAAGAGTGTGCAAAGCTGTTTTCAAGGCAAAGCGTGGCTATTTGAAGAATCCCAAATATATTTTGGTTTGTTTAACACTTTTTTGGTTACCACTTATTTCATATGTGTTATTTCATAGTTTTGATGTCTTCACTATTATTCTACAATGTAGAAAATAGTACAAATAAAGAAAAACCCTTGAATAAGTAGATGTGTCCAAACGTTTGACTGGTACTGTATACATACATACATACATACATACATACATACATACATACATACATACATACATACATACATACTCCGGACTCCGACATTGCTCGTCCTAATATTTCTGAATTCCATTATTGTACTTTTTCAGATTTGTGTATATTGTTGTGTATTGTTAGATATAACTACACTGTTGGAGCTAGGAACACAAGCATTTTGCTACACCCGCAATAACATCTGGGAAATATGTGTATGCGACCAATAAAATTTGAATTGATTTTAAAGACACTTTGTGGAATAACCTAAAAGCTGTATGGCTAAAAGAAGCCATGTTTAAATTTTTTTTTAGAAAAAAGCTTATTGGCTAATTATTTTATTTCACAACCCAGCTCCCTCCTCAGTAGAGGTTATTGTAGACAGATTGCACGTTGCATGATCAATATTTTTTATTTATTTATTTCACCTTTATTTAACCAGGTAAGCCAGTTGAGAACAAGTTCTCATTTACAACTGCAACCTGGCCAAGATAAAGCAAAGCAGTGCGATAAAAACAACAACACAGAGTTACATATGGGGTAAAACAAAACAAAGTCAAAAATACAACAGAAAAAAATATATATACAGTGTGTGCAAATGTAGCAAGTTATGGAGGTAAGGCAATAAATAGGCTATAGTGCAAAATAATTACAATTAGTATTAACACTGGAATGATAGATGTGCAAGAGATGATGTGCAAATAGAGATACTGGGGTACAAATGAGCAAAATAAATAACAATATAGGGATGAGGTAGTTGGGCGGGCTAATTTCAGATGGGCTGTGTACAGGTGCAGTGATCGGTAAGGTGCTCTGACAACTGATGCTTAAAGTTAGTGAGGGAGATAAGTGTCTCCAGCTTCAGAGATTTTTGCAATTTGTTCCAGTCATTGGCAGCAGAGAACTGGAAGGAATGGCGGCCAAAGGAGGTGTTGGCTTTGGGGATGACCAGTGAGATATACCTGCTGGAGCGCATACTACGGGTGGGTGTTGCTATGGTGACCAATGAGCTAAGATAAGGTGGGGATTTGCCTAGCAGTGATTTATAGATATATACAGTATATATAAATATACAGTATTTTGCAATGCATTATATACATATATATGATATATGATATATATATACACATATATATGATATATATAAATATACAGTATTTTGAAATGCATTATACAGTTCTTGAAAATTGCAGGTTGTGAAAATATAAAATCAGTTAATTAGTTTGGCAATAAGTTGACTTGAGATAGTAACCAAGTTCTACAACTACTTTGGTGTTGTTACTGACTTATCAACAAGAATATACTGTCACAATATTTGGACCAGATAACCTAACATGAAACATTTTAGTTATGATAATAGGGATTTTAGCCTAGGTATTTTGATAAACCTGGGAAAATGTATCAAACACCAACCACAACAGAAATATATATATGCAATGAGGGGATTTGATTAACCTGTCTCGGGCGCCCGGGTAGGCATGTTTTACACCAGGTGAAAGTTGATGGCGTGAGCCCCGTGACGTAGGAGCACGTTGAGTAATTGAGTAAGATTCTGTTTTTTCACATGGAGAAGTGATTGCTTTTGATAAAAACGCTTTGTCTGCATTCCTAATGAAATCTAGTTCTAAAATTCAAACATATTTTATGGGAAAGAGATGTATGTTTCTGGACGATGCACCATGCTGGCTTGTTGACAACATGACCGAGCGGCGCAGATTACTGATCGATTTGAGAATGGCGCTCCTCATTGTTTTTGCCCGTTCACATCACGGGCCATAGACCGGTACCCCGCGGCTCAGCATAATCGAATCCGCCCAGTGAGATCTTCAAGGGTAAATAATATATCATGTTTTTGTAATACCCACGAGAGAACGCTAGATGGTAGCATGGGCCAACTACAGTTCCCAGAAAACGTTTATCTCTATCAGCATGCACATTGGCTTTTTCATAATGGGAAAAGGGATGATGTCACTGGGACAATCTCAATTGTTTCCTCCTTGCGTCCTCTCTCTTCTCTTATCTCCTCGCCTCCTTCTCAAAACCCATTGGAGGATAAGGTCAGAGGGGAGGGACCTCTGGCTTTTAAAAAAAATCCTATGGCTTTTGAGGAGGAGGCGAGGAGAAAGCATTTACAATTGAGATTTTCCCAATGTCACCCGTAGGACTGTTGAAAATACTGAATCTACCGGTAGCTCAATATTAAAGAGTGTATTGTTTACTTAGAGTACTTGTGGATATCATCAGAAAAATGTGCATCCATACGAGGTAAGAATGCTTTTGGTGCAGACTTTTGAGCGAGTTTCTTGAATACGCTCATGCATCCGTGCAGAACCTTCGATAGGGCCCCTTAGAAATTCTATTGTGCTGTTTGTCTTGCAGAAAGATGCAGTGACACCGGCCAGAAGGATCAGAGACTACTGAATTTAGGAAGCATTTCATTCTGTTGATGTGTAACGTTAAATTACATCCCGCGTATTTTTTTATTGCTGTGTTTGTTGTTTTAACTTTTTACATACTGTTATTTCCCCAACTTGAATACCAAGTGTTGTTGTTCGATACTCACAAGAGCCTCTGTGATCAATTGTTTATTATCAACAGTTTCGATGTCGTTCGAGTTGGCAAAGCCAGTCAGTAATTTGCAAGTGTTGTTTGTGTCTCCTGTATGATAAACACCCACGTAGGCTAGCCTCCTCAACTGGTTTACTAGCTATCAGATTGTAAAGGGCTAATGTGGTGCTCCATTAGCCGTTACAGGTTAGGTACCGTTTGACATAGCGCAGAGAATTTTTGACCAACCTTAATTTGGCGATACTACCTCAATTCCCGACTTGGTTGACAACAATCTCTTCTAAACGTCTGTTTAGTTGCAGGGTGTTCGATTGAATTTAGAAATTGCTCCATTATTAAATAAAATAAATGTTTTGATCGATGTGTACGACGCCATCTTGTCTATTTCAACTCTTCTCTTATTGATCGAGACAGGTAAGTGTCATCATGACATGCGGCACTTTGGTGCGAACACCCACCTGTTTCAAAGACTCCAGCCACCCAAGTCAGACTGTTCTCTCAGCTACTGCACGGCAAGCAGTATCGATGCACCAAGTCTGGAACCAACAGGAAAATGAACAGCATCTACCCCCAAGCCATAAGACTGCTAAATACCGGTAGTTAGTTAAATAGTTAACCAATAGCTACCCGGACTACCCTTTTTAGCGCTAACTCTTTTGACTCATCACATACGCTGCTGCTACTGTTTATTATCTATCCGGTTGTCTAGTCACTTTACCCCTACATATACAGTACTTTCGGAAACTATTCAGACCCCTTGACTTTTTCCACATTTCGTTACGTTACAGCCTTATTCTGAAATGGATTAAATAAATAAAAATCCTCAACGATCTGCATACAATACCCCATAATGACAAAGCGAAAACAGGTTTTTAGAAATTTTAGCAAATTTATTAAAAATAAGATAAATACCTTTTTATATACATAAGTATTCAGACCCTTTGCTATGACACTCGAAATTGAGCTCAGGTGCATCCTGTTTCCATTGATAATCCTTGATGTTTCTACAACTTGATTGGAGTCCACCTGTGGTAGATTTAATTGATTGGACATGATTTGGAAAGGCACACACCTGTCTATATAAGGTCCCACAGTTGACAGTGCATGTCACAGCAAAAACCAAGCCATGAGGTCGAAGTAATTGTCCGTAGAGCTCCGACACAGGATTGTGTCGAGGAACAGATCTGGGGAAGGGTACCAAAAAATGTCTGCAGCATTGAAGGTCCCCAAGAACACAGTGGCCTCCATAATTCTTAAATGTAAGAAGTTTGGAACCACCAAGACTCTTCCTAGAGCTAGGCGCCGGCCAAACTGAGCAATCGGGGGAGAAGGGCCTTGGTCAGGGAGGTGACCAAGAACCCAATGGTCACTCTGACAGAGCTCTAGATTTCCTCTGTGGAGATGGGAGAACCTTCCAGAAGGACAACCATCTCTGCAGCACTCCACCAATCAGGCCTTTATGGTAGAGTGGCCAGTCGGCAGCCACTCCTCAGTAAAAGGCACATGACAGCCTGCTTGGAGTTTGCCAAAAGGCACCTAAAGACTCTCAGATCATGAGACACAAGATTCTGTGGTCTGATGAAACCAAGATTGAACTCTTTGGCATGAATGTCAAGCGTTACTTCTGGAGGAAACTTGGCACCATCCCTACGGTGAAGCATGGTGGTGGCAGCATCATGCTATGAGGATGTTTTTCAGCGGCAGGGACTGGGAGACTAGTTAGGATTGAGGGGAAAGATGAACGGAGCAAAGTACAGAGAGATCCTTGATGAAAACCTGCTCCAGAGCGCTCAGGACCTCAGACTGGGGAAAAGGTTAACCTTCCAACAGGACAACGACCCTATGCACACAGTCAAGACAACGCAGGAGTGGCTTCGGGACAAGTCTCTGAATGACCTTGAGTGGACCAGCCAGAGCCCGGAATTGAACCCGATCGAACATCTCTGCAGAGACCTGAAAATAGCTGTGCAGCAATGCTCCCCATCCAACCTGACAGAGCTTGAGAGGATCTGCAGAGAAGAATGGGAGAAACTCCCCAAATACAGGTGTGCCATGCTTGTAGCGTCATACCCAAGAAGACTCGAGGGTGTAATCGCTGCTGAAGGTGCTTCAACAAAAGTACTGAGTAAAGGGTCTGAATACTTATGTAAATGTGATATTTCCGTTTAAAAATATATAAATAAATTAGCAAAGATTTCTAAACCTGTTTTTGCTTTGTCATTATGGGGTATTGTGTGTAGATTGAGGAAAAACCAAAATTTAATACATTTTAGAATAAGGCTGCAATGTAACAAAATGTGGAAAAAGTCAAGAGGTCTGAATACTTTCCAAAGGCACTGTATGTACATATCTAC
Source organism: Coregonus lavaretus (assembly GCF_964263955.1). Lineage (NCBI taxonomy): Eukaryota > Metazoa > Chordata > Actinopteri > Salmoniformes > Salmonidae > Coregonus > Coregonus lavaretus. The sequence goes on from NC_140020.1 coordinate 21,161,051, forward strand.
CTCAATTACCTCATACCCCTGCACATCGACTCGGTACTGGTACCCCGTGTGTATACAGCCAAGTTATCGTTACTCATTGTATATTTATTCCTCGTGCTATTCTTTTTAAAATATTATTTATCTTTTTCTCTCTCCATTGTTGGGAAGTAAGCATTTCATCATTAGTCTAGCGCCCTACTGAAAGTTAGGTGATCGTCATTAGCCTTGGATGTCAGGGTGTTGTCTGTCTGTGTATACATGTATTCGGCTCATTTTTAAACGGTGTGGTGCATTAAACTGAATACATTTTGGTCAAGCCATTTCAGTCTTGGTTACATAAGGGAATAGGCCCAGAGGCCCACAGCAGTTTTTGAAATCATCTTGGTATCATCAGTGCAACATTTTATTAAGTGAACTGCAGTGAAGGTTAGTAGGCTATTATGGCTTTATGGTTCAAAAAACATGATCATACATTTTATATTCTGTGGTTTTCAGCTATCTTTCATACCTCTAATGGGTGTCAGTGAATGTACTATGTGAGATGTAGGTCTATGTGGCATGGCATACTCTGGCATCACACACCCCTAAATCACCCAGGCATGTCCTGTGTCTCAAGGATTGTGTGTAATGGAGTTGGCTACAGTATGCCTTGGTGTGGATATAGTTATTTCTGAAATATACAAGCCATCTACAGTGGGGAGAACAAGTATTTGATACACTGCCGATTTTGCAGGTTTTCCTACTTACAAAGCATGTAGAGCTCTGTAATTTTTTATCATAGGTACACTTCAACTGTGAGAGACGGAATCTAAAACAAAAATCAAGAAAATCACATTTTATGATTTTTAAGTAATTAATTTGCATTTTATTGCATGACATAAGTATTTGATACATCAGAAAAGCAGAACTTAATATTTGGTACAGAAACCTTTGTTTGCAATTACAGAGATCATACGTTTCCTGTAGGTCTTGACCAGGTTTGCACACACTGCAGCAGGGATTTTGGCCCACTCCTCCATACATACCTTCTCCAGATCCTTCAGGTTTCGGGGCTATTGCTGGGCAATACGGACTTTCAGCTCCCTCCAAAGATTTTCTATTTGGTTCAGGTCTGGAGACTGGCTAGGCCACTCCAGGACCTTGAGATGCTTCTTACGGAGCCACTCCTTAGTTGCCCTGGCTGTGTGTTTTTGGTCATTGTCATGCTGGAAGACCCAGCCACGACCCATCTTCAATGCTCTTACTGAGGGAAGGAGGTTGTTGGCCAAGATCTCACGATACATGGCCCCATCCATCCTCCCCTCAATATGGTGCAGTCGTCCTGTCCCCTTTGCAGAAAAGCATCCCCAAAGAATGATGTTTCCACCTCCATGCTTCACGGTTGGGATGGTGTTCTTGGGGTTGTACTCATCCTTCTTCTTCCTCCAAACACGGCGAGTGGAGTTTAGACCAAAAAGCTCTATTTTTGTCTCATCAGACCACATGACCTTCTCCCATTCCTCCTCTGGATCATCCAGATGGTCATTGGCAAACTTCAGACGGGCCTGGACATGCGCTGGCTTGAGCAGGGGGACCTTGCGCGCGCTGCAGGATTTTAATCCATGACGGCGTAGTGTGTTACTAATGGTTTTCTTTGAGACTGTGGTCCCAGCTCTCTTCAGGTCATTGACCAGGTCCTGCCGTGTAGTTCTGGGCTGATTCCTCACCTTCCTCATGATCATTGATGCCCCACGAGGTGAGATCTTGCATGGAGCCCCAGACCGAGGGTGATTGACCGTCATCTTGAACTTCTTCAATTTTCTAATAATTGCGCCAACAGTTGTTGCCTTCTCACCAAGCTGCTTGCCTATTGTCCTGTAGCCCATCCTAGCCTTGTGCAGGTCTACCATTTTTATCCCTGATGTCCTTACACAGCTCTCTGGTCTTGGCCATTGTGGAGAGGTTGGAGTCTGTTTGATTGAGTGTGTGGACAGGTGTCTTTTATACAGGTAACAAGTTCAAACAGGTGCAGTTAATACAGACATTTTACATTTACATTTTAGTCATTTAGCAGACGCTCTTATCCAGAGCGACTTACAGTTAGTGAATACATATTTTTATAAATTTTTATTTTTTTCATACTGGTCCCCCGTGGGAATCGAACCCACAACCCTGGCGTTGCAAACACCATGCTCTATCAACTGAGCTACATCCCTGCCGGCCATTCCCTCGCCTACCCTGGACAACGCTAGGCCAATTGTGCGCTGCCCATGAGTCTCCCGGTCGCGGCCGGCTGCGAAAGAGCCTGGATTCGAACCAGGATCTCTAGTGGCAAAGCTAGCACTGCAATGCAGTGCCTTAGACCACTGCGCCACTCAGGAGACTGAGTGGAGGTAATGAGTGGAGAACAGGAGGGCTTCTTAAAGAAAAACTAACAGGTCTGTGAGAGCCGGAATTCTTACTGGTTGGTAGGTGATCAAATACTTATGTTATGCAATAAAATGCAAATGAATTACTTAAAAATCATACAATGTGATTTTCTGGATTTTTGTTTTATATTCCGTCTCTCACAGTTTATAAAAATTACAGATCTCTACATGCTTTGTAAGTAGGAAAACCTGCAAAATCGGCAGTGTATCAAATACTTGTTCTCCCCACTGTATACACCTATTCTCATGACCAAGTATATGAATCACATGCTAAAAAGTAGTAGACTAGTACATTCTATGCTGATGGAATGAGCAGTCACTTGGTGACTAGACCCTGGTATTAAAACAACAAAGGCTCAGGATGTGTGTGGTGCTGCGAGGGCTCTTTTTTAGGGTGATGATTATATAACTTTTCTCTATATGAGTCTCAAGGTTCCTCTCCCGAGCACAAGGTCATTGTCACCTCTGTCTCCATTAATTTCCTCTTCTGACAGACAGCTCATTGGAGATGCTCTCAGTCTAATCAGGGGCTTTAAGGAGCCTGACCTTTCTGGGCCTGTTTGGAGTATTTATAACCAATACCCCTTTCTCCTTATCCTGTGTGCACCTCCGGGCCAGTCGCCATGGCAACTGGCTCGACCTTGGGAAAGTGGGGAGGGGAAAGGGAGCAATGCAGGGATGCTCTCTCTTTATCTTACACAGGCCGGTCTCAATTCAACTGCCCAGCCTTGAGTCGTAGGGCTGGATTAGCTGGACAATAGCAGAAAAATCCATCCGCAGTGACTGCCTCGCTTAGTACTGCTTCTGTTCAGAGACTTTACTCTTTTTGGTTCCCCTGTCATTTATGCGAAAGGAGGAGGAATCGTATGAGAAAATTGTGTTTTAATGCCACTGTTTGTATAAGGGTGCAGGCCGCGATTTCCGCCCCAACACTGAGGGAGAGCATCTTTGTGATTGCTTCCGCCAAGAAAGAATAGAAGAGTGGGGGCACTTATTGACGTTCATCCTGTCGTTGCCACAGGGGATTGCTAACAAGATACATTTATTCAGTTATTTTAAAGAGATTGAACTCAGGTATTGTATACTTATAAGGCAGTCTTTTTTTAAGTAGTGCTCAAGAGCCTGAAAGGGTCCCCCAAAATTGTGTACATCGACATCACGTCATTGTTCTCGAGCCCCCATAGCGTGTACACAAAGACAGTAAAAGAAACTGTGGTGTGCATGTTGGGCTCTCCCCGCAACCTCATTGGACAGTACTGTGCTGACCTGATCCCGCCTCCCACTTTAACTTTGCAACCTTATTGGTCATCATTCCACCTGCCAATCAACATTGTCCATCAGTTTGGTTGTTGTAGGCTAGTTCTCGTTGTTGCATGCATGATCTCATCAGACTAGTATGGCAAGCGAATGTGATAATGTAATTTTATACAATGGAAAAGTTATACTTATGTTGGCATCAAATGTCCGACTCCTTGAAAGTTGTGTATTGATTATATAGCATATGCCTACGTGATGAATTATGATCGCTGGCAATCAACAGCTGCAGTGTTGCCCATTCGATTACCCCATATCATGGAAAATGTGTGTGAAAGTTTATAAAGACAAGGTGCACACATGGAATTATTTGATTTGGATGGATGGTTGACACAACAGAAAGGTATACTTATATTTTCTTATCTAAAAAGTGGGTGAAAGATTGCAGTATACATTTCTCGAGCACATCAAAGTTATGTGTGTTGTGTCACGATTTACAAACAGTATAAATGAATGGACGTGCGCCTGGTAAAAACCTTATAGCAATATATTCTAAAATTCGAACAAAATACACCAGCGACACCATTTAGGAGATACAGGTTGTGAGCATAGTGTTTCTGATCTGGTTGACAATAATCTTCCAATGTATTTGTCTGGCTACAATGCCATCTTTAGTGCACATAATTTTCTGCTTGGTTTCCAGAGAAATGCATTGAAATAGAGTAATGAAACTACTACCGAGGTCTAATAGATTCTAATTTCTGATGTTTTCTAACTTATGATGCATGGATTTGATCAATGTATTTTCGCTGTTATCAAAATAACTAAGGGTAAGTGCAAGCAGCCAGGAAATCCTTCTTGCTTCAGAGCGTGCATTCACGACATGACAAGAATGAGCGTGCAGATCTCGTGCACTGAAGGATGCCAGGTTAGAATGTAAGGATTCTGTGCCTTTCTCTGCTGGGAGAGGACTGTAGATGGTTTATTCCATTATGCATACATTGATGCGAGTCCAAATTGGGAGGTTGAAAAAAAAAGAACAAGGTACTTTTCAATCCTCTATAGTTTGACATTAAATTCATATTCATAAATGGATATTCCCAACAATTACTGATAACACAAAACTACATAGAGGGGGCTACAAAGAAGGCTTTCTAATGGGTGCATACTCCAGACCAGTCTCTCAATGTTGATCCTGGAGCCATTGAATGCTGGATTTCACTCCAGTTGAACATCAATTAGAGTAGACACCTAAGTAGTGTACTTGTTAAATGCGGAAGACACATTTCAGTTGATTGCAGTCAGTTGTACAACTGACTAGGTATCCCCCTTTTTTTATTTTTTTTATTTAACCTTTATTTAACCAGGTAAGCCAGTTGAGAATAAGTTCTCATTTACAACTGCGACCTGGCCAAGATAAAGCAAAGCAGTGCGATTAAAAACAACAACACAGAGTTACATATGGGGTAAACAAAACATAAAGTCAAAAATACAAACAGAAAATATATATACAGTGTGTGCAAATGTAGTAAGTTATGGAGGTAAGGCAATAAATAGGCCAATAATAAATAGACACTTTCCCTTGTTTCAGAGTGTAAGAGCTTTAGCTAAGTGAGTGGGGCAACACAATTAACCCATTTTAAAGTTAGTTAGCCAGAGCAACAATGCTCTCATGTCTCAAAATGTTTGGGATGTTTGGGACATCCACTTTCATAATGTATTGAGACTGGTTCCCTGACACCAGAGTTGAGAAACACAGAAATGTTCCACTATTTATCAAAGTGATTTAGCAGGTGATGTATGGCACTACTACATCACGTGACTGTACCATACTATGGTGTTTGGTACTACAGCAGTATCAGAGGACCAACATTGTGCAGGCCCACCATACCCAATGAGATAGGATCCTGTTGGCAATGGAAACAACAATGGGCCTGTGTGGCCGTTTGAATGTCCCCTTCTCTGCACAGTGTGCTTCACTTGGGCCAGACAATGGCTTCATTTAGCGTCACTTATCCACTGAGGCCCTGTCTGTCACCATGGTGTTCCCACCACACCCTGCCCTCGCCCCGTCCGCTTGGGACTGACAGACCAGACACTGAATTGACCACACCTGACCCTAAGACGGGAGAACACTTTAGGGATACTTTGGAAATAAATAATATTTAGAGAATATAGTGAAACAAAGGTCTTGCCTTGAGCAAGGCACTTAACCCTAATTTGCTCCAGGGGTGCCATACTACTTTGGCTGACCCTGTAAAACAACACATTTCACTGCACCTATCTTTTTTTGCCTCAATGCAAGCATACAGTGAGGGGAAAAAAGTATTTGATCCCCTGCTGATTTTGTACATTTGCCCACTGACAAAGAAATGATTAGTCTATCATTTTAATGGTAGGTTTATTTGAACAGTGAGAGACAGAATAACAACAAAATAATCCAGAAAAACGCATGTCAAAAAAGTTATGAATTGATTTGCATTTTAATGAGGGAATAAGTATTTGACCCCCTCTCAATTAGAAAGATTTCTGGCTCCCAGGTGTCGTTTATGCAGGTAACGAGCTGAGATTAGGAGCACACTCTTAAAGGGAGTGCTCCTAATCTCAGCTTGTTACCTGTATAAAAGACACCTGTCCACAGAAGCAATCAATCAGATTCCAAACACTCCACCATGGCCAAGACCAAAGAGCTCTCCAAGGATGTCAGGGACAAGATTGTAGACCTACACAAGGCTGGAATGGGCTACAAGACCATCGCCAAGCAGCTTTGTGAGAAGGTGACAACAGTTGGTGCGATTATTCGCAAATGGAAGAAACACAAAATAACTGTCAATCTCCCTCGGCCTGGGGCTCAATGCAAGATCTCACCTCATGGAGTTGCAATGATCATGAGAACGGTGAGGAATCAGCCCAGAACTACACGGGAGGATCTTGTCAATGATCTCAAGGCAGCTGGGACCATAGTCACCAAGAAAACAATTGGTAACACACTACGCCATGAAGGACTGAAATCCTGCAGCGCCCGCAAGGTCCCCCTGCTCAAGAAAGCACATATACAGGCCCGTCTGAAGTTTGCCAATGAACATCTGAATGATTCAGAGGAGAACTGGGTGAAAGTGTTGTGATCAGATGAGACCAAAATCGAGCTCTTTGGCATCAACTCAACTCGCCGTGTTTGGAGGAGGAGGAATGCTGCCTATGACCCCAAGAACACCATCCCCACTGTCAAACATGGAGGTGGAAACATTATGCTTTTGAGGTGTTTTTCTGCTAAGGGGACAGGACAACTTCACCGCATCAAAGGGACGATGGACGGGGCCATGTACCGTCAAATCTTGGGTGAGAACCTCCTTCCCTCAGCCAGGGCATTGAAAATGGGTTGTGGATGGGTTTTCCAGCATGACAATGACCCAAAACACACGGCCAAGGCAACAAAGGAGTGGCTCAAGAATAAGCACATTAAGGTCCTGGAGTGGCCTAGCCAGTCTCCAGAACTTAATCCCATAGAAAATCTGTGGAGGGAGCTGAAGGTTCGAGTTGCCAAACGTCAACCTCGAAACCTTAATGACTTGGAGAATATCTGCAAAGAGGAGTGGGACAAAATCCCTCCTGAGATGTGTGCAAACCTGGTGGCCAACTACAAGAAACGTCTGACCTCTGTGATTGCCAACAAGGGTTTTGCCACCAAGTACTAAGTCATGTTTTGCAGAGGGGTCAAATACTTATTTCCCTCATTAAAATGCAAATCAATTTATAACATTTTTGACATGTGTTTTTCTCTATTTTTTGTTGTTATTCTGTCTCTCACTGTTCAAATAAACCTACCATTAAAATTATAGACTGATCATGTCTTTGTCAGTGGGCAAACGTACAAAATCAGCAGGGGATCAAATACTTTTTTCCCTCACTGTATAAGGAATTTAGCTCAACTGGTACGCTCGTGTCATTGGCAGCTCGTGGCTGGGTTTGCCTTTATAATCCGTGATAGTTTGCAAACCCTGCCACATCTGACAATCTTAGTCCTGATTGACGTTTTGACTGTTTGATTGTTCGAAGGAGGTTGTAGTGGGATTTCTTATAAGCGTCCGGATTAGTGTCCTGCTCTTGAAAGCGGCAGCTCTAGTCTCTAGCTCAATGCTGATGTTGACTGTAATCAATGGCTTCTGGTTGGGATATGTACGTCACTGTGGGGATGACGTCGTCGATGCACTTATTAATGAAGCCGGTGACTGATGTAGTAAACTCCTCAATGCAATCGGGTGAATCCCGGAAGATGTTCCAGTCTGTGTTAGCGACACAGTCCTGTAGCTTAGCATCTGCTTCATCGGACCACTTCCGTATTGAGCGTATCACTGGTACTTCCTGTTTTTAGTTTTTTGCTTGTAAGCAGGAATCGGGAGGATAGAGTTATGGTCAGATTTACCAAATGGAGGGCGAGGGAGGGCTTTGTATGCGTCTCCGTGTGTGGGATAAATGTGATCTAGAGTTTTTTTCGGCTCTAGTTGCACAGGTGACATGCTGGTAAAAATGAGGTAAGAGGGATTTCAGTTTCGCTGCATTAAAATCACCGGCCACTAGGAGTGCCGCCTCTGGATGTGCATTTTCTTTTTTGCTTATGGCCCTATACGGCTCATTTAAGTGGGTCTTAGTGCCATCATCAGTTTGTGGTGGTAAATAGACGGCTACGAAAAATGTAGATAAACTATTGTTGCGTGTCACATGCATGTAGTTATTGTGCCCCAAGATGGAGATGGGCTAGAATTTTTGCTAAAACTTGCCTATGTGGTTAGTGAACGGTCTTGCCCACTGTCAATGTCTGTAAATCGGCACCACACCCATATTAATACTGTACATGGCATATGGGCCTGATACTTTTGTATACAGAACATGGAGGGAAAGTAGAGTAGTTATTGTCTTGTTCTCGTATTTCCATTTTTTCCCTCCGATCACGCACTGTTCTTCTTTGCAGCTAAAATAGGATTATGCACCAAGCCGGGTGACTGTAATTACCTCTGATCTCTGCCCCGCCTCACCCTCCCTCTCTGCTATTTTCTCCTCCATCTCCCTCATTTTTCTCTTCCTCAATTGCACTGTTTGTTTGCATTCATGTGGAAGTATCATTATTATAAGCGCTGCAGGAGAGTTTAGCTCGACTGAGCTGTTTTATCTGGACTCTCCCAGCTACTTAGGCCTAGATTATATTTGCTGCGTTTTCTTTCGCCATTGTTTGACGCTATAGACGATTATGTTTTCAATTACTGATTAATTGTAGCCCTATTAAATGTTGCTATGAAAATATTACCAAAAAAACCAAATTATCTTTAGAAATGCTGGTATTTCATTTGATTTTCTAGGCCGCATGATCTTCCCAGTCTTTTCTACAAATTGGTAGTGCGGTTATGAATTGCCTAAACTTAAACGTGTACACGTATGACTTATTTGCCTGGCTACCCAAACCCCTTGCGCTGGCCAAACTCTACGTCACGCCCAGAGACGTTAGTTTCTTCTCTGCAATGAGTCTTGATCTGAATACCTCCCCGACGACTTCCAGAATGGAAATCCATTCTAGACCTTCTGATTAGTCCCAGAAACCAATGGGTTGAGCCAGAACAAACTTGGTTAAAGCGGCGTTTTGAAAATGTGTCATTGGCTTTGATACTCTGGTTAGAGTTGATCCAATCGCTGATGACTTTGTTTTGTACAACACCCCTCATTTTGATGTCACCACAAACGACTTCAATGATGGCAGTCTCCTACTGAAGTATGTAGCGAACGATAGAGCAGTGGAAAAATTCGGTTTGAGTTGTCAGGCAAATGAGATATAGCCTTAAAAGCATTTTTCCAGATGAGCCTTTACTTTCAGTAAAATGTCTGCTGCTTGGTAGAGTATTTTTTTTGTCATCTTTTCCTCTTGAGGCCCCTTCACCTTTCTCATTCTCTATGGGTCAAGGGGTCCGTCACCCTACTCCCAAGTCCTGAATAGAGGGAGATTTTAATTTATGGGAGTTACTGTACTCAAACTCCTGGTTATGGGGGATCTTGTATGTGTCCAAAAGAGCTCTTCTCGAGTCTTTGCTGCTGTTTGGTGTTAATTAACACCCTAAGGACTCAACCCACTGTTTCGTGCATTAGCTTGTAATTTCAATAACCTCTAAGCACGTGGTCACTCCAAGTTCAAATGGGGCTTTTCCTACCTTCCATGGAGGCAGAGATTCCTCCATGACCCCCTTCTTTCAACCCGATCCCCACCAGATGTTCAAATTAATCTCTGTGAAATGCGTTCTCGCTTGAAGCGATCAAATAAAAGCCTGACTGGTTCTGAATGTGAGTTTTTGGCGTTGAGGGTGCAGTTCGGAATTTGAAACTCCTGAAAATGGGAGTAGGCCGGGGTACTTTGGAATGCCTATTTCATATGCCTTCCATACATTTGCTCAGAATTCTGCAACTCCTGGTAAGGTAAATAATAGCCAGTCTCTCCCTTAAACCTGTGTAAACAGCAACTTATTGAATATCATGAACATATTACGGCAATTCCACAGTAATGGAATTGCGCCGAATCAGATTTTTCACTTAAAATGTATACCAAACAAAAACCATTGATTTCAAAGTTTAACAAACCATACAACTATATGCACAAGTACTATTTTTAACAATTTGCACTGAACATAAAAATAAATAAATAAATATACTGGAAGAACTGTGCAGATGTAAAGTTTGGTAACAGAATTTCGGTAAAATCTCCCTCAGTTTTTAATGTGACCACATTTTCCAAAACCTCTGTTAAATATCTGCCCCAAAATAAGATTCAACGATGTCTGCAGAAAGAATGGGGTGTCAGCTATGACATGACACCTTGACTTTTGGTTATTGAACTACAGTAAGTGAAGTGGATTTATACACAGTAACAGAATTGCAATAATATATAATTTCAGAATTTGCAAAATCTCTACTTCACAGAAACACATAATTATGGATATTAATGTAATTCTCTTTATGGTGATGTATCCTAAATAGGTACACAAAGGTATACATATGCAATATCCTCCTTTGCATATTTGGGTATTCTATAACTAATTGGTAGGTCTACCTTTTACTTGTTACTTATGTGAACTTTAATTACCCTCCCTCATGAGGGAGAGAAATTAGAAAATATGCTTAAGATAAACTTACATAAGGCAAATAATTTATCCAAAACTAAATATGTGTTGATATTTGTTGGCAGGGGTCTATACTTTCTATTTCTAATACCTTTTGAAAGACTTTCTTGTAGATGTTTTCTAAGAACCCTTTTCCATCTGTTTGACCAGCTTATTCCTAATATTTAGGATAGAAACGGGTTAAACTATGCCATCATTTTTACAAAATATAGACGCTTAGCTTTCATTTCACACCAGATTTGACATGCTCCTATGCATTTGGTGCTCATGGGTCCTTTTACATGGAAATGACAGTTACTCTTGGAAGACTAGCCCTTGGTGGGCTCAAAGAGATCCTAATAAACAAACAATAAACATTTAGTGTTTTGGACAATGTCAGCGAATGTAAGCCAATTCATATTTCTTCTGTACCTCAATTCATAATTTTCCCCCACCTCCTAATCGGACAGATACTGTAAACACCTAGCCAAGATAAACAACACACGTTTATGGCGGTTCAAGGAGAGCAGGAACGGATGGAAGGAGCATTAACTCCAGGAGAGCGGTGATTGGGTGGGGGGAGGTAAGGAACGTTTACAGATGTCTGCCTGGAGGAGTAGATAGTAGTGTTGCATGGTATACTGAAACTTCGGTACTTTTTCCATAGTAGAACATACTAGAACAACGATTCGGTACTAGAATTCAGGTTTTGGAACCGAAATTATTTTCTAATCATTTCGTTCTGAATAGAAACACTTTTTTTCATTCCGTTCCACTGTTCCGACCAGCAAAATAAAGTTATGAACCAGTTCGAACCCCAAAAAAGTACCGGTTTATGTCATTCCTTTCTGTTCCTTTTTTAACCTGTGAAATAAACAGTTTTTTACATTTAGCTCATTAAATTACACCAATCTCTGTGGATAGAGCAGGCAAGCTAGTTGTTTACATGCGTGATGGACAGACCAGTGTAGCCTATTGCGAAAGATGTGACTGAAATTTTACGGGTGGGGAGAGAGCGTTGATGAGCAGGCTTGACGCGCATTATCTGAGTTAGGTCCACAGAATTATACCTAGAAGGAGCTGCTTCTATGAAGGGAGTTTGAATGTCCTTTGCGCTAGCTAACAGACTTGAGCTAGCAAGCTAACAAGCTTGTGTGCACAGAGCGGCACCAGAATTAACACATCTTAACTTTTTTGTAGTTAATAAATCCAACGGGAAACGTGATAACAAGGCCTATAGTATCCTTAACTAGCATTGAACAAGTTAATCCATTCTTCTCTAGCTAATTAAGAATCTCCATAACTTCTCACGCTTCTAACGTCAGTACAGTAGCCTATGCTTTGGCGCGGCAGGTAGCCTAAACATTCACACACATCGGCAAAGATTTTCAGCTTGCAGGCAGACGCTGGAATAAATTTCTGAGTGACAGTGAGAGCTTTGCATAGGTGCTTTGTTGCATTTTTGTGGGACTACAAAAAAATGCCTGGAACGTAAAATAACGTTATTAACCGGTTTCCATGCTTTTAAAATAACGGTTCTGTTATGGAAGAGTATGGATCACTTTCGTTCCTGGTTCCATTTATGTTCCTTGAAAAAAAAAAAAAAAAATCCGGTTCTGTTCCCTGAATCACTTCCAACCCTTGCTAGAATTTGTGTTATTTTTGGTACTTCTGTCAAATGTGTCTCACGGATCAAGTCTATCAGCGCAGCCGACCCCTTATTGTAGTGACACCATGCCTGCTCCACTTACTCATTGCTAGCCTGTACTGGGAGTCTGAGCTGCATCATGTTGGCTCCCCACTCATGATGCACTGACCACACTTGAATAATGCGACATGGCATGTAGAAATGTTGAAACTGTTAACTACTGTTTGCAAAACTATGTCCATAAAGACTACAACACTTTACAATGGAAGATAGTGCTGAGCGATAAGTGGTTTTTGAGGTTGTTTCGTTCATTTAAAAAAAGAATCACGGTTTTCGGTTTTGATTGTATTTTTTTAAACATTTAATACATTATGAAATAATGACATTCAAATGATTTTAGAGGTTTTTAATGGAAATTCAAAAATAGTGAACATTCAATTGCCAAAACATTGAAAATATTCCATTGTCTCTGTCAGGTCCACCCACATTAGGTAGACATCAATAGAAAAATAGGAAATTACTCTGAAATAATACAATATTTCAGATGTGTATATTACTTATATTCGTTTGTATTAGATTACTTTTATTATTTTTCATTCCTTAAAGTTATGCTTTCATCTCTGCTCAGGCAGAGGCAGCCAAACAGCCAGACAATGTTCTCTGTTCTCCCCTATACTGTAGGCTACTGTCTTTAGTCATCCTACTAAGCTAGCCTAGCCTGGCTAAGCATGCTGCAGAGCTGTCTGACGAAATCATTTTACAAGTTCTTCAAAGTAGATAAGGCATACTTTCACCAACTGTCTCTATCCCTCTCATAGTTGTGTTGTGTACAGTGGGGGAAAAAAGTATTTAGTCAGCCACCAATTGTGCAAGTTCTCCCACTTAAAAAGATGAGAGAGGCCTGTAATTTTCATCATAGGTACACGTCAGCTATGACAGACAAATTGAGATTTTTTTTCTCCAGAAAATCACATTGTAGGATTTTTAATGAATTTATTTGCAAATTATGGTGGAAAATAAGTATTTGGTCACCTACAAACAAGCAAGATTTCTGGCTCTCACAGACCTGTAACTTCTTCTTTAAGAGGCTCCTCTGTCCTCCACTCGTTACCTGTATTAATGGCACCTGTTTGAACTTGTTATCAGTATAAAATACACCTGTCCACAACCTCAAACAGTCACACTCCAAACTCCACTATGGCCAAGACCAAAGAGCTGTCAAAGGACACCAGAAACAAAATTGTAGACCTGCACCAGGCTGGGAAGACTGAATCTGCAATAGGTAAGCAGCTTGGTTTGAAGAAATCAACTGTGGGAGCAATTATTAGGAAATGGAAGACATACAAGACCACTGATAATCTCCCTCGATCTGGGGCTCCACGCAAGATCTCACCCCGTGGGGTCAAAATGATCACAAGAACGGTGAGCAAAAATCCCAGAACCACACGGGGGGACCTAGTGAATGACCTGCAGAGAGCTGGGACCAAAGTAACAAAGCCTACCATCAGTAACACACTATGCCGCCAGGGACTCAAATCCTGCAGTGCCAGACGTGTCCCCCTGCTTAAACCAGTACATGTCCAGGCCCGTCTGAAGTTTGCTAGAGTGCATTTGGATGATCCAGAAGAGGATTGGGAGAATGTCATATGGTCAGATGAAACCAAAATAGAACTTTTTGGTAAAAACTCAACTCGTTGTGTTTGGAGGACAAAGAATGCTGAGTTGCATCCAAAGAACACTATACCTACTGTGAAGCATGGGGGTGGAAACATCATGCTTTGGGGCTGTTTTTCTGCAAAGGGACCAGGACGACTGATCCATGTAAAGGAAAGAATGAATGGGGCCATGTATCGTGAGATTTTGAGTGAAAACCTCCTTCCATCAGCAAGGGCATTGAAGATGAAATGTGGCTGGGTCTTTCAGCATGACAATGATCCCAAACACACCGCCCGGGCAACGAAGGAGTGGCTTCGTAAGAAGCATTTCAAGGTCCTGGAGTGGCCTAGCCAGTCTCCAGATCTCAACCCCATAGAAAATCTTTGGAGGGAGTTGAAAGTCTGTGTTGCCCAGCGACAGCCCCAAAACATCACTGCTCTAGAGGAGATCTGCATGGAGGAATGGGCCAAAATACCAGCAACAGTGTGTGAAAACCTTGTGAAGACTTACAGAAAACGTTTGACCTGTGTCATTGCCAACAAAGGGTATATAACAAAATATTGAGAAACTTTTGTTATTGACCAAATACTTATTTTCCACCATAATTTGCAAATAAATTCATTAAAAATCCTACAATGTGATTTTCTGGAAAAAAAATTCTCATTTTGTCTGTCATAGTTGACGTTTACCTATGATGAAAATTACAGGCCTCTCTCATCTTTTTAAGTGGGAGAACTTGCACAATTGGTGGCTGACTAAATACTTTTTTTCCCCACTGTACATCTCTCTCTCATGCGGTCTATGCGGTCTGCGTGTATCTAACATAGCAGGTGTAAAAGTGGATCCATCTCGGTCCGAATTGGAAAAAACAGTCAAAATGGATTATGGTCATTGTAGTTCATTACCACGTTCTTGCGCTGAACTAGGTAAATTAGTTGTTTAACTCAATGGATGCACACACTCCTATTGAATATGCATTCACCTGTATTGTGGAAAGGCTACGTCTTGATTTACCCAGTTTATCAATAGAGATTTACCATTCAAATAAATGATTACAATTATGTAGTTAGATTGCTAAAAACAAAGTCAAATTGATTGTATAATTGATTCATTATAATTGCAAATGTAATGACATTGAACTCGAAAGATGCCCAACTATTGAACAGAGCAGTAGCTGAGTTTATCTGTCTGGACCAAGTGCCATTTGGTGACTTTGGCAAATATGCCTGGTATCGATGTAAAAATTCTGGAATCGTGACAACATTAGTAGATGGCATTGCGGCGACAACCCAATTGCAAAGAAACTCAGGTAGCATTCCTCTCTGAGTGAGCGCTCTATCCTTACACACAGAGTGGTGAGAGCACATGTCCCAAAAGCAATGCGTCGCATGGTCATTTTTAGGTATTTTGGAAGCCATTCAGCCCTGTCATGTTGAAATGTGAGTTACAGTGGGGGAAAAAAGTATTTAGTCAGCCACCAATTGTGCAAGTTCTCCCACTTAAAAATATGAGAGAGGCCTGTAATTTTCATCATAGGTACACGTCAACTATGACAGACAAAATGAGAAACAAAATTCCAGAAAATCACATTGTAGGATTTTTTATGAATTTATTTGCAAATTATGGTGGAAAATAAGTATTTGGTCACCTACAAACAAGCAAGATTTCTGGCTCTCACAGACCTGTAACTTCTTCTTTAAGAGGCTCCTCTGTCCTCCACTCGTTACCTGTATTAATGGCACCTGTTTGAACTTGTTATCAGTATAAAAGACACCTGTCCACAACCTCAAACAGTCACACTCCAAACTCCACTATGGCCAAGACCAAAGAGCTGTCAAAGGACACCAGAAACAAAATGGTAGACCTGCACCAGGCTGGGAAGACTGAATCTGCAATAGGTAAGCAGCTTGGTTTGAAGAAATCAACTGTGGGAGCAATTATTAGGAAATGGAAGACATACAAGACCACTGATAATCTCCCTCGATCTGGGGCTCCACGCAAGATCTCACCCCGTGGGGTCAAAATGATCACAAGAACGGTGAGCAAATATCCCAGAACCACACGGGGGGACCTAGTGAATGACCTGCAGAGAGCTGGGACCAAAGTAACAAAGCCTACCATCAGTAACACACTACGCCGCCAGGGACTCAAATCCTGCAGTGCCAGACGTGTTCCCCTGCTTAAACCAGTACATGTCCAGGCCCATCTGAAGTTTGCTAGAGTGCATTTGGATGATCCAGAAGAGGATTGGGAGAATGTCAGATGAAACCATAATATAACTTTTTGGTAAAAACTAAACTTGTCGTGTTTGGAGGACAAAGAATGCTGAGTTGCATCCAAAGAACACCATACCTACTGTGAAGCATGGGGGTGGAAACATCATGCTTTGGGGCTGTTTTTCTGCAAAGGGACCAGGACGACTGATCCGTGTAAAGGAAAGAATGAATGGGGCCATGTATCGTGAGATTTTGATTGAAAACCTCCTTCCATCAGCAAGGGCATTGAAGATGAAACGTAGCTGGGTCTTTCAGCATGACAATCATCCCAAACACACTGCCCGGGCAACGAAGGAGTGGCTTCGTAAGAAGCATTTCAAGGTCCTGGAGTGGCCTAGCCAGTCTCCAGATCTCAACCCCATAGAAAATCTTTGGAGGGAGTTGAAAGTCCGTGTTGCCCAGCGACAGCCCCAAAACATCACTGCTCTAGAGGAGATCTGCATGGAGGAATGGGCCAAAATACCAGCAACAGTGTGTGAAAACCTTGTGAAGACTTACAGAAAACGTTTGACCTGTGTCATTGCCAACAAAGGGTATATAACAAAGTATTGAGAAACTTTTGTTATTGACCTAATACTTATTTTCCACCATAATTTGCAAATAAATTCATAAAAAATCCTACAATGTGATTTTCTTTTTTCTCTCTCAATTTGTCTGTCATAGTTGACGTGTACCTATGATGAAAATTACAGGCCTCTCTCATATTTTTAAGTGGGAGAACTTGCACAATTGGTGGTTGACTAAATACTTTTTTCCCCCACTGTAATTGTTTGGGCGATTTGACAATATATATCTGAATAAAAATAAGTTTTGCATTTTCTCTAAATAAGCTTTGTTGCACAATTAACGGTCAAACCACTACATGTAAAATTATACTTAGGCAAAATAGAAACCTTCCACAACCATAAGATCCACTAATAATTACATTATTTCATCAAAATAGTTGAACCTGCTTTTTTTGCAGTCTGTCTATAAAAATGCTATTTTTGTTACAAATTTTACCAGAACCATGCACAATGCACATCCACTAATAATGACCAACTTCTTGTAGCAGGATTATAGAAAATTAACACAGGTCTCATAAACAATCTCTCAAGCACAAGCCCACGTGCTAGTGAGTAGCCAGCTAATCTTTATATTTAAAGTCTGGCCAGTTTAGATGTATTTGCTTGCTAACAAGGTAGAACAGTTTAACTGTTATGAATACACCCTCCTGTCAGTCTCCAACTGCTTGAACAACAGCCTGTTCACTTTGTTAAGATATTGAAATCAAGTGGCCTACCTGGATAAGAAGATGCTTATTTCTCAGGATGAGAACAAGTTGCCAATTCCTTACATATACAGTGTGTTCAGAAAGTATTCACACCCCTTGACCTTTTCCACATTTTGTTGTTACAGCCTGACTTTAAAGTGGATTAAATTGAGATTTTGTGTCACTGGCCTACACACAATAGCCCATAATTTCAAAGTGGAATTATGTTTGTAGATGAAAAGCTGAAATGTCATGAGTCAATAAGTATTCAACCCCTTTGTTATGGCAAGCCTAAATAAGTTCAGGAGTAAAAATTTGCTTAACAAGTTACATAAGTTGTGTGGACTCTGTGTTCAATAATTGTGTTTAACATGTTTTTTTGAATGACTACCTGAATTTCAAACACAGATTCAACCACAAAGACCAGGGAGGTTTTCCAATGCCTTGCAAAGATGGGCACCTATTGGTAGATGGGTAAAAATAAAAAAGCAGACATTGAATAACCCTTTGAACATGGTGAAGTTATTAATTACACTTTGGATGGTGTATCAATACACCCAGTCACTACAAAGATACAGGCATCCTTGCTAACTCAGTTGCCGGAGAGGAAGGAAACCACTCAGGGATTTCACCATGGGGCTAATATTCCAAAACATGCATCCTGCAAAAAATTTTTTGGGGGCAAATTACATTTACAGATCATTCGGAAAGTATTCAGACCCCTTGACTTTTTCCACATTTTATTACTTTACAGCCTTATTCTAAAATTGATTTAATAGTTTTTTCCCCCTCATCAATCTTCACACAATACCCCATAATGACAACAGGTTTTTAGACACTTTAGCAAATTTATTAAAAATGAAAACTTGGCACACCTGTATTTGGGGAGTTTCTCCCATTGTTCTCTGCAGATCCTCTCAAGCTCTGTCAGGTTGAATGGGGAGTGTCGCTGCACAGCTATTTTCAGGTCTCTTCTGAGATGTTTGATCGGGTTCAAGTCCGGGCTCTGGCTGGGCCACTCAAGGTCATTCAGAGACTTGTCCCGAAGCCACTCCTGCGTTGTCTTGGCTGTGTGCTTAGGGTCGTTGTCCTGTTGGAAGGTGAACCTTCGCCCCAGTCGGAGGTCCTGAGCGCTCTGGAGCAGGTTTTCATCAAGGATCTCTCTGTACTTTGCACCGTTGATCTTTGTTTTGATCCTGTCTAGTCTCCCAGTCCCTGCCGCTGAAAAACATCCCCACAGCATGATGCTGCCACCACCATGCTTCACCGTAGGGATGGTGCCAGGATTCCTCCAGACGTGACGCTTGGCATTCAGACCAAAGAGTTCAATCTTGGTTTCATCAGACCAAAGAATCTTGTTTCTCATTGTCTGAGAGTCCTTTAGGTGCCTTTTGGCAAACTCCAAGCAGGCTGTCATGTGCCTTTTACTGAGGAATGGCTTCCGTCTGGCCACTCTACCATAAAGGCCTGATTGGTGGAGTGCTGCAGAGATGGTTGTCCTTCTGGAAGGTTCTCTCATCTCCACAGAGGAACTATGGAGCTCTGTCTGAGTGACCATCGGGTTCTTGGCCACCTCCCTGACCAAGGCCCTTCTCCTACGATTGCTCAGTTTGGCTGGGCGGCCAGCTCTAGGAGGAGTCTTGATGGTTCCAAAATTCTTCCATTTTAAGAATGATGGAGGCCACTGTGTTCTTGGGGACCTTCAATGCTGCAGACATTTTTTTGGTACCCTTCCCCAGATATGTGCCTCAACATAATACTGTCTCGGAGCTCTACGGACAATTCCTTAGACCTCATGGCTTGGTTTTTGCTCTGACAGGCACTGTCAACTGTGTGACCTTATATAGACAGGTGTGTGCCTTTCCAAATCATGTCCAATCAATTGAATTTACCTCAGGTGAACTCCAATCAGGTTGTAGAAACATCTCAAGGATGATCAATGGAAACAGGATGCACCTGAGCTCAATTTTGAGTCTCATAGCAAAGGGTCTGAATATTGTAATGTCTGTAGGGGCGTGGATCAGAAAACCAGTGAGTATCTGGTGTAACCACCATTTGCCTCATGCAGCGCAACACATCTCCTTCGCATAGAGTTCATCAGGCTGTTGATTGTGGCTCTTGAATGTTGTCCTACTCCTCTTCAATGGCTGTGCGAAGTTGCTGGATATTTGCGGAACTGGAATATGTACACATCGATCCAGAGCATCTCAAACATGTTCATTGGGAGACTTGTCTGGTGCGTATGCAGGCCATGGAAGAACTGGGGCATTTTCAGCTTCCAGGAATTGTGTACATGGGGCCGTGCATGCGGATGAATGGCACGACAATGGGCCTCAGGATCTCGTCATGGTATCGCTGTGCGTTCAAATTGCCATCGATAAAATGCAATTGTTTTCGTTGTCCGTAGCTTATGCAGCCCTGAACCTTAACCCCACCGCCACCATGGGGCACTCTGTTCACAATGTTGACATCAGCAAGCCGCTCGCCCACACGACGCCATACAAGCTGTCTGCCATTACATTTTAGTCATTTAGCAGACGTTCTTATCCAGAGCGACTTACAGTTAGTGAGTGCATACATTTTCATACTGGCCCCCCGTGGGAAATGAACCCACAACCCTGGCATTGCAAGCACCATGCTCTACCAACTGAGCTACAGGGGATCCATCTCCCGGTACAGTTGAAACCGGGATTCATCCGTGAAGAGCACACTTCTCCAGCGTGCCAGTGGCCATCGAAGGTGAGCATTTGCCCACTGAAGTCGATTATGACGCCATAATTATTCGGTTGTGTAAACCCTTAGTTTCATCAGCTGTCCGGATGGCTGGTTTCAAACGATCCCGCAGGTGAAGAAGCCGGATGTTTAGGTCCTGGGCTCACGTGGTTACACGTGGTCTGCAGTTGTGAAGCCAGTTGGACGTATTACCAAATTCTCTAAAACAACATTGGAGGCAACTTGTGGTAGAGAAATTAACATAAAATGTTCTGGTAACAGCTCTGGTGGACATTCCTGCAGTCAGCATGCCAATTGCACGCTCCCTGAAAACTTGAGACATCTGTAGCATTGTGATATGTGACAAAACTGGGCATTTTAGAGTGGCCTTTTATTGTCCCCAGCAGAAGGTGCACCTGTGTAATGATCATGCTGTTTAATCAGCTTCTTGATATGCCACACCTGTCAGGTGGATGGATTATCTTGGCAAAGGAGAAATGCTCACTAACAGGGATGTAAACAAATTTGTGCACAAAATTTGAGAGAAATAAGCTTTTTGTGCTTACGGAAAATGTCTGGGATCTTTTATTTCACCTCATGAAACATGGGACCAACACTTTACATGTTGCATTCATATTTTAGTTCAGTGTACATTTGAATGCGAAGTCTCAATGCATAGGATGTGTGGTTCCCGTCCTGGAAGCCACACTTGTTCAATTAAGATATCTCAGTCAGTACGTACATGCCTGTCAGATTCCATCATCAGTAGATTTCCCCATCGGAGGACCATCCCCTCCTCTCTCAACTGCAAGAGATGTCTAGTGTTTTGCCACCATGCTTTCTTCTACTTTGCTTCCACACCTATTTGTTCGCCTTTCTTTCGTTACCTGTGACAAGGCATTGTCTTGTTAGTCATTGTTTGGAACTGAGCAACATCAGACACAGGGAACCACGTGAGCAGAGAGTAACCTTCAGACAAGAAATGGAAGAAACTAAAAACACAGCCTCTTTGGGTTAAGAGGACAGAGAGTATAGGGGTCATGGGGCCAGTTGTTCCCCCTGGGTTCCAAAAAGCCCTTCCTTGTTAAAAAAGTATTTCCCCCCACATTTGGAAGATTTGATATTTTCACCATATGTGTGGTTTGATAGTTATTGGGTTTCTCCAAGCCATTTTCAGAAAAGTGACAAGACAGGAGGCATCATCCAAATACCAAAAGTGCTTCAGCAGCGACACAGATTGCCTTGGCTTGTCCTGAACCCTGCTGCTAGCCAGGGCTCTGAAAATACCTAACCTGATCAACAGTATTCCACTAGTTGGTGTGAGGACAGATGCTGGAAAAGAGGCCATTTTTATTTGAAAACATTGCTCTGTTGGGAAAGCACTAGATTTAATGTGTCTTGGGGGTAAAGGGAGCAACAGGGCGGCAGGCTTGAACACTCATGCGTCTTCAAATTTGCTCAACTTGTCTCCAGTACAGAATGTGTTGGTAGTATTTTCTTAATAATTATCCAGAGTTGCTCAGTTGTTTACCTGTAATTGCCAGGGTTGTTTCTGGTCAGTGGCACTGTTCTTTGAAATATTATGCCATTCGATTGAAGGAGGAATACTTTTTGCAAGTCTGGTCAATAGTACAAGAAACAAGGATGTGGAACACTAGCTACACTGAGCCATCTGAGCTGCGTCACCAGCGACCTGGGTACAGCTCTTGAACCAGGGGGCACAGAATGGCGTGCAGTTCAGAGCATTTTCTCGTACACAGTGAAGGGGGAGATGAGCAGCCTTTGAGTTTACTCTCTCTTAAAGCTGCAATATGTAACTTTTTGGGCGACCAACAAAATCCACATAGAAATGTGAGTTATAGATCTGTCATTGAAAACAAGTCTAAGAAGCAGTAGATCTGTTCTATGTGCCCTATGCTTCCCGTTCTTAAGTTTCGTTTTCATGTCTTTTACTTTCGGTTTTGGATACCAGCTTCAAACAGCTGAAAATACAATATTTTTGGTTATGGAAAATCTATTTCACAGCGTTTTAGATGGTAAAATGATTTTCTAAACTATAGTTGCTTATTTTGTCACAAACTGAAATTAGGCAAACTATTAGTTGCAAACAGGAATTTTTGCAAACAGGAAATGGCGAAGCGATTTCTGCATAGTGCACCTTTATGCCTGTGACTGTATAGGACCAGCCCCCCCCCCCCCCCCCCCCCCCCCCCGATCATATCAAGCTTACAGACATGCTGATGTTCATGCTTATGTATAGCTTACTAGCTATCTATGAACTTTAAAGCACGCAAGAGGGTGAAGTAAAAGGGCAAAAGGACAAGCTCTCATTGCTTTGTTTACTCGCAACCTCTGTCATGTACAGTGAGGGAAAAAAGTATTTGATCCCCTGCTGAATTCGTACGTTTGCCCACTGACAAAGAAATTATCAGTCTATAATTTTAATGGTAGGTTTATTTTAACAGTGAGAGACAGAATAACAACAACAAAATCCAGAAAAACGCATGTCAAAAATGTTATAAATTGATTTGCATTTTAATGAGGGAAATAAGTATTTGACCCTTTCTCAATCAGAAAGATATCTGGCTCCCAGGTGTCTTTTATAGAGGTAACGAGCTGAGATTAGAAGCACACTCTTAAAGGGAGTGCTCCTAATCTCAGCTTGTTACCTGTAAAAAAGACACCTGTCCACAGAAGCAATCAATCTATCAGATTCCAAACTCTCCACGGCCAAGACCAAAGAGCTCTCCAAGGATGTCAGGGACAAGATTGTAGACCTACACAAGGCTGGAATGGGCTACAAGACCATCGCCAAGCAGCTTGGTGAGAAGGTGACAACAGTTGGTGCGATTATTCGCAAATGGAAGAAACACAAAATAACTGTCAATCTCCCTCGGCCTGGGGCAAGATCTCACCTCGTGGAGTTGCAATGATCATGAGAACGGTGAGGAATCAGCCCAGAACTACACGGGAGGATCTTGTCAATGATCTCAAGGTAGCTGGGACCATAGTCACCAAGAAAACAATTGGTAACACACTATGCCATGAAGGACTGAAATCCTGCAGCGCCCGCAAGGTCCCCCTGCTCAAGAAAGCACATATACAGGCCCTTCTGAAGTTTGCCAATGAACATCTGAATGATTCAGAGAAGAACTGGGTGAAAGTGTTGTGGTCAGATGAGACCAAAATCGAGCTCTTTGGCATCAACTCAACTCGCCGTGTTTGGAGAAGGAGGAATGCTGCCTATGACCCCAAGAACACCATCCCCACCGTCAAACATGGAGGTGGAAACATTATGCTTTGGGGGTGTTTTTCTGCTAAGGGGACAGGACAACTTCACCACATCAAAGGGACGATGGACGGGGCCATGTACCATCAAATCTTGGGTGAGAACCTCCTTCCCTCAGCCAGGGCATTGAAAATGGGTCGTGGATGGGTATTCCAGCATGACAATGACCCAAAACACACGGCCAAGGCAACAAAGGAGTGGCTCAACAAGAAGCACATTAAGGTCCTGGAGTGGCCTAGCCAGTCTCAAGACCTTAATCCCATAGAAAATCTGTGGAGGGAGCTGAATGTTTGAGTTGCCAAACGTCAGCCTCGAAACCTTAATGACTTGGAGAAGATCTGCAAAGAGGAGTGGGACAAACCTGGTGGCCAACTACAAGAAACGTCTGACCTCTGTGATTGCCAACAAGGGTTTTGCCACCAAGTACTAAGTCATGTTTTGCAGAGGGGTCAAATACTTATTTCCCTCATTAAAATGCAAATCAATTCATAACATTTTTGACATGCGTTTTTCTGGATTTTTTTTGTTGTTATTCTGTCTCTCACTGTTCAAATAAACCTAACATTAAAATTATAGACTGATCATGTCTTTGTCAGTGGGCAAACGTACAAAATCAGCAGGGGATCAAATACTTTTTTCCCTCACTGTATGTCCCTTGCAACTCTACTTCTCTTTTTAACGTTAATGCACTTTCTTGGTTAAACGCAAGTAACACACCCAAAAGTCTTCACATATTCCCAAGAGAAGTAGCCCTTGTAGCTGCACTCTACTTTATACTACTATAAATAAATATACTGGAGATGCATAACTGGGTGACCTATGTAATGGTTTTTTGGGCCACTCTGAACTTCTTACAGATGTGCCCTTGAGTCAAAGGCACAGGCTGTTCTAGTTCTGGTGTAACTGTGCCACCCTCTCTGGTTTCTCTTCAGTGGAGGAGCTACAAGGACCCGCAAAAACGCATACAAATATCAGGCTGTTTTAGTTCTTTGAAAGATTTGACTTGAATCGGGCATCCCTGTAGAGGGCTCAAATATGCAGATTTGGAAACAACGCAGTTTCCGTGTTAACTGTCTGTAAAGCTCATCTCATAATCGACTGGGCTTCCCGAATAGGATAATGTCTGAGATTTAAATGTTTATTTTAAGTGACATCTGGAACGCAGAGGGCCTTCGCTAGAAAGATTAGGGTGACTCCAACAGTCTAGCAATGTAGAGCTATTGGCACAACCCAACAATTGTAGGGTTATAGGCACAACATTTTTTTATTGAATTTCCCTTTAAGAGGGTCGCAGCAACTCCCTCTCCACTGCAGTCTGTGTCAAACGATGGCCTGTTTTAAGTGTCACTTTGTCCCCAAGCGACAGTTGCTTTGCCAGAGAAGCGAGAGAGAAGCCAGAAGCGGAACCAAGGCCTAGATTACCATGATAATGAGCAGAAAATTCCCAAATGAACAGCTTGCAGAACCCTGTCGATGAGGAGAGGGCGTGCAGCACTAACACCCAGTGCAAACAAAGAGTGGTGGTGTGGTGGTGGTGGGGGGGGGGGGGGGGGGGGGTCAGCTGGCTCCAGTGAAGCCGTGACAAGACCATGGGGGGGAGAAGGGGCTTGGTGTATGTGAGGTGGGGGTGTATTTCATAACTAGGAAGACCCTGTTCGAAGTCTTTGTCTCCAGGTCGCACAATTGTAGCTAAAGGATGGAGTGCAGATATTGCCAGTCTGCAGAAGTCCTTGGGTAGGATGCTATGGACTTTAGACTGTATTCAGGATACACTGGGGTCACACGGAAAGAGATGCTTTCATGGTGCCAGAACTTTCAGTTGACAATGTTCTCTGCAGCAGTTAATCTGGGATGCGTCAGCAATATTTCATACTACTACTCAGATTATCAGACCGTTAGGTTTCCTAGCCTTTCCTACAACTAATCTGAGGGCATTTAGCATTTTACTCCATTTATGTTTTTTGTCATGTTATTTAGAGAAGAGCAACCAACAATTGGCACGTGCTGTCGATGAGGGGGTGGAGCAGCAGTAATCCATTCTAACTAATGTTTCCTTAGAAACCAAACACAATGGTAGTCTCCAGCAGGTCATGGAATGGGTTGAGGCGAGCAGACAGTTGTGAGCAGGGGATTATCTATAACTGTTTGGAGGAGCATTACCTGCTTTGCACTGCTCTCTAGCAAAATGGTGACCTACCTTCCAGACAACAAACTCTTGTTCTGACATGTTATTGAGCATGAGTGAGCTTCCATAACTGAATGAAGACAACGGTCGAGTCCAAATACCCATACTTGCGTTCTAAATAGTAAGTATTTTGGGTATGCAATTAATTTTATATAGTACTGTATGTGAAATTCCGAACATTTTGTATGCTTTAAATGCCAGGATGTCATTGTCATTTTGGCTTTTCATCTAGTAGAATTCACTGCACACTATTGAGGAAGAGAATAATCTTTCGAGACTCACGTGCGTTTGACAATAGCTGATAATCAGTTGAGGGGACACGCTGTACCAAAAATGAACGAATGGCGGGAATCAACAGAATTGAGCATAAGATGACGCATTCTCAGTAGGATGAGCCGAGTATGCTGATATTTGTTGCTTAGTGCATTCGTTTTTACTAAACAGTATGTTCTAAATAGTATGTTGTATGATTAGTACACAGTATGCAGTTTAAGTAAGTATACTGAACAAAAATATAAATGCAACATGTAAAGTGTTGGTCCCATGTTTCATGAGCTGAAATAAACGATCGCAGAAATTGTCCATACGCACAAAAAAACATATGTCTCAATTTTTTTTGCACATTTGTTTACATCACTGTTAGTGAGCATTTCTCATTTGCCAAGATAATCCATCCACTTGACAGGTGTGGCATATCAAGAAGCTTGACCTGACTGCAGTTCGCCATCGTAACTGACTTCAGTGGGCAAATGCTCACCTTCGATGGCCACTGGCATGCGGAAAAAGTGTGCTTTTCACAGATTAATCCCGGTTTCAACTGTACAGGGCAGACGGCGTGTATGGCGTCGTGGGGGCGAGTGGTTTGCTGATGTCAACGTTGTGAACAGAGTGCCCCGTGGTGGTGGGGTTATGCTATGGGCAGGCTTAAACTACGGACAAAGAACACAATTGCATTTTATCGATGGCAATTTGAATGCACAGAGATGCCGTGATGAGATCCTGAGCCCGTTGTCGTGCCATTCATCCTCCGCCATCACCTCATGTTTCAGCATGATAATGCACGGCCCCATGTCGCAAGGATCTGTACACAATTCGTGGAAGCTGAAAATGTCCCAGTTCTTCCATGGCCTGATCATCTCTATGTGAAGGAGATGTGTCACGCTGCATGAGGCAAATGGTGGTCACACCAGATACTGACTGGTTTTCTGATCAACGGCCCTACCTTTTTTTTTAAGGTATCTGTGACTAACAGATGCATATCTGTATTCCTAGTCATGGGAAATCCATAGATTAGGGCCTAATTTATTTATTTCAATTGACTGATTTCCTTATGAACTGTAACTCAGTAAAATCTTTGGAATTGTTGCATGTTGCGTTTTATTTTTGTTCAGTGTAGTAGGCAAGACATATTTCGGACACATCCATGTTCTTTATGTAGAATTGGGTAAAACGACCTCTCTCTCCCTCTATTAACCCACCTCACTTTCTCCCATTTACTTTTTTATTTCATCCTCCTCTCTTCTATGTAGGTCTTTAGCCTTCTCTGCCTTTCTCTTTCACAACCATCTGTCCCTTCCCTCGTTTCTCTACCCTTTCTGTTTATTTTACAGTGAGGGATCCTTTTATTGTTTACACCTTTTGAAATGTGATGATACCTCTGGCCCTACTCTCCCCCTACCCTTCTTGATCAGACTAATTTCATGTGACAAACATTTATTTAGAAATAAAATTCGCCTGAACAGACAGGAGCACACAGGATAGAGACCTTGTTGACTTAAGTTTTGACGCTGCGTGGTAAGGCTCAGCGATATGGCCAAAATATCATATCACGATATTTAAATCTTTTCTACTGTATTTTTATGTTTTTGAATAATAACAATTCTAAATTTGCTTCATGAGTAGTGCGTGACCCTAGGGTGGCAACACATACATTCTAAGTGATTTCAATGGGTCTTTCTCCATTCTGATTGTTTTATATTGTTCAATTCAACGTCAACCAAAAATAATTTTCAGCATTTTCATCAATTTCTGCATTTCCTGCACTCATTTGAGATCATTTCCACACTGCCACGTAAGGCTGCACAATATGGGGAAACAATCTACGCCCGTTGTTGTTGTTTTTGTGTGTAAAATGTTGCAATTGCAATTTGACTTGCGATTTTTTGACAAATACTTTGGTGAACTGTTGGAATCATGGAAATAGAATGATTATTCTAATTCTATAGTTCGTTTTTAATAGTGGGCACTTTGAATAAAGTGTTTGACATGAAAATGCCAGGGAGGAGTTATTGTGACAGGGTAGGAACTAGGAAACAAAGTGTTGATAAGTGTTTCCTAGGGGACCCTATAATCTTTGGTTACATTTAATGTTTTTCCATTAGCTACTTCATGTAGCAAACATATTGATGCTTCGTGTATTTCTCTTTGATATAGAAGATACTGTTGCACAAACCACAAACTATCAGGCTGTATAGCTAGTTGCATTTGCTCTGACTCAGTACATTTATTAGCTAGCTAGCTAGCCAGCTATCTAGCAATTAGCATTAGTAGCTAACACGATTTAGGCCCAACTTGCTAAGAAAAGACAAACTAGCCATTTGCAGATGTAAGAAACACAAACTAATAGTGTAATTATTGGGCGCTAGTGGATTTATATTAAGAAGCAAAGTGAAAACAGCATCGTTGTCATCAACATTGTTGCATGTGCTGCATTAACCATGCAGACTGAACGCAAGTGTCTCGTGGTCGAGGAACAACAAATGCCCTCCTTAAGTGACGGGGCGGGGCTAGGTCTGTGTGGAAAGCTGCATGGAGATAGAGAGCGGAGAGAGATGACTGACTCAAGTAGCGCGGCGTAAACAATAAAAATGGACATTACACACGGTGTGTCACATTTAACAAACCAAACACTCAAATATCGTTATAGAAGGTAAAGTAAAAACCCCAAACCGGTCCATAAATCAATACCGGTATACTGCCCAGCCCTACTGGAGGCATAATGTACAGTACCAGTCAAAAGTTTGGACACACACCTACTCATTCAAGGGTTTTTCTTTATTTGTAATATTTTCTACATTGTAGAATAATAGTGAAGACATCAAAACTATGAAATAACACATATAGAATCATGTAGTAACCAAAAAAGTGTTAAACAAATTTATATTTAAGATTCTTCAAAGTAGGCAACCTTTGCCTTAATGACAACTTTGAACACTCTTGGCATTCTCTACACCAGCTTCACCGGGAATGCTTTTCCAACAGTCTTGAAGGAGTTCCCACATATGCTGAGCACTTGTTGGCTGCTTTTCCTTCACTCTGCGGTCCAACTCATCCCAAACCATCTCAATTGGGTTGAGTTCGGGTGATTGTGGAGGCCAGGTCATCTGATCACTCATCACTCTCCTTCTTGGTCAAATAGCCCTTACACAGCCTGAGGTGTGTTTTGGGTCATTGTCCAGTTGAAAAACAAATGATAGTCCCACTAAGCGCAAACAAGATGGGATGGCATATCGCTGCAGAATGCTGTGGTAGCCATGCAGGTTAAGTGTGCCTTGAATTCTAAGTAAATCACAGACAGTGTCACCAGCAAAGCACCCCCACACCATAACACCACCTCCTCCATGCTTCACGGTGGGAACCACACATGCGGAGGTCATCCGTTCACGTACTCTGCATCTCACAAAGACACGCCGTTTGGAACCAAAAATCTCAAATTTGGACTCATCAGACCAAAGGACCGATTTCCACCGGTCTAATGTCCATTGCGTGTGTTTCTTGGCCCAAGCAGGTGTCTTCTTCTTATTGGTGTCCTTTTAGTAGTGGTTTCTTTGCAGCAATTCGACCATGAAGGCCTGATTCACGCAGTCTCCTCTGAACAGTTGATGTTGAGATGTGTCTGTTACTTGAACTCTGTGAAGCATTTATTTGGGCTGTAATTTCTGAGGCTGGTAACTCTAATGAACTTATCCTCTGCAGCAGAGGTAACTCTGGGTCTTCCTTTCCTGTGGCGGTCCTCATGAGAGCCAGTTTCATCAAAGCGCTTAATGTTTTTTTGCGACTGCACTTGAAGAAACTTTCAAAGTTCTTGAAATTTTCCGTATTGACTGACCTTCATGTCTTAAAGTAATGATGGACTGTCATTTCTCTTTGCTTATTTGAGCTGTTCTTGCCATAATATGGACCAAATAGGGCTATCTTCTGTATACCACCCCTACCTTGTCACAACACAACTGATTGGCTCAAACGCATTAAGAAGGAAATAAATTCCACAAATTAACTTTTAACAAGGCACACCTGTGAATTGAAATGCATTCCAGGTGACTACCTCATGAAGCTCGTTGAGAGAATGCCAAGAGTGTGCAAAGCTGTCAACAAGGCAAAGGGTGTCTACTTTGAAGAATCTCAAATATAAAATATATTTTGATTTGTTTAACACTTTTTTGGTTACTACATGATTCCATATGTGTTATTTCATAGTTTTGATGTCTTCACTATTATTCTACAACGTAGAAATAGTAAAAATAAAGAAAACCCCTGGAATGACTAGGTGTCTAAACTTTTGACGGGTACTGTAGATTGTGTGTGCGTAGGTGTATGGACTTCTATGTGTGGTACACGCGCTGCAGGCCAGAGACTGATCCTATTACACAGCAGGTGGCCTCATCAACATCCTCCCAAGATCCTTTCCTCCACCTCGCTCTCTCTCATAAACAAAACATGCAGCAGTTTGTGACCAGCTGTCCCCAAAGTATTAAAGTCTTGATTTTCATCATGTGAATCTGGGGAAGTTGAGGTTATGAAGAAGAGACTCTATATTTACTGTCACCTCATTGCCTCTCTTGTTTTTCACGGTTGAGATTTAAACGTGACACACTTTGAGATGGGGTCGTTCCACTTCAAATGAGCTCAAGAAAGAGGATTTTGACACGCATCATCTCAGATTGTTCCTAAACAATCACTAGATTCACTGGGAATACATTACATAGTGTGGTGGCAGAATTTGGGGTAAGCTGTTGTAACTTTTCTAGGTTTATGCTCTGTTCTGTGTTGAACTGTGATAAACTGCATTTCTTATACTGCACCCTTATGTGTGCACCCTAACACAAGGCCATTGTGTTCTGGAACTGTTGCTTGTATAAAATAACTAATGTAAACAATATAATTGTATTAACACCTCCCTCTATATGAGGGACATGCAACCATCTCCCCTGCGAGTTTCTTCCCTGACTGTGATCAGAGACAGATCTCCCCTGCAGCTGCTTGAATAAAGGTTAATTATTATACTCCAATGACCTCTTCCTACTCTTTGGATAGAGTTTTCCATAACAATAGTACGAAGAAAAAATACTCCAAGCCACAGCTTCATACTATTTTTCAGACATAGAGAACTGACACTGGCCAAACTGGCCATTGGGATAGGATTGGTTTGGGGGATCCGTCTGTGGCTTGCCTTTTTTATTTTAATTTTATTTTGTCATAATCATTGTTGGGAATAAGTCTAGTCCAAATTGGATGTTGGGTACTATATTTATGTAACATTATATGAATCCAATCAATTAAAATGGCCAATATGGTTGCAATCAATTAACTTAAATTATACAATTATAGTTCAATAAAATAATGGTGCAGGAATGCTTATCTTATCTGTTTCTAACTGCAGAAACCATTTCAGAACAATCTGAGATGGTGGGTGTCATGGCTTGCTGAAATGACATGGAATGACCTGATAAGCAGCTTGAGATTTGGCCAGCTGAGCATGTGTGCCGACTTGGTTTCACCTGAGAATTAGTCTACATAGTATGTGTCACAGGAGGACAACAGCCAATCATGTGTCTGGTTGTCCGTGGAATATTTGGACCCAGAAATTTGACCATTAAATTGACTGAGATTAGCCATGAGTTTTTGCATAGTGCAGGGGTGCATACAGTATGGCAGAATGGTGTGCAACGTTGAATTTAACAGAAACGGTACTGGACTGAATGCCCAGTTGAAAAACGTTGTGATTATGGTGGCCCAAAGGGCGATTACCATATGGTGTCCTGCACAAGATTTGCGATTTCAAATGGTCACACCCATATTAATCAGGCCACACCTCGCCACACCCACCTAATGGGAGCAAATCTACCTCAAAGGCTGTTGAAGAACGGTGCACATTGTTTTGAGGAAACCTGTCGTTCAGTACAAACCATCACGCAATGTAGAAAATGTTTAATTGAACTGAGCGCACCCCAGGTGTCTGGGATTCTCTCTTTCACTCACTTCCTTGCCTACCCACACAGTATGTATGTGGTTTTGTTCACCCTGTCCCCTCACCCTCTTTAACCCTTCAACTACAATCGTGCCAGATGTATTGTTAAAACAGAGGCACAACATGAGGCATCTGTCCTCTGGTGCAGGACATGTTATGGCTTGTGTGTATTAGAGTAGGTATTGGAACACAGAGTGCATTTGCATGATGGTATTAAGTGGTCAAGCCAAGAGGCCATCGGTACAGCATCAACCAGTGGTCACTCTACGTCAATGAGCTTTTACACCTAGAAACTTGTTGTTTTATCATCATCACATGACATGTATACAGACTGTTTCAGCCTCCTAAGGTACAATTTTGATAGCCCATGTCTGTTTAGTCAAAAAAGGAGTCATGCCATTAGATCAATTTCCTACTATGGCCAATACTTGATTATATCGCTCAGGATATGCATAGGCCTACATTCCCATTAGTTCTGAATTGAGATCTGGCTGAGGATCAAGTACATATCTCATGATAGTCTCCTTGTCTGCCCTCTCTCATTCTCTCCACAAATCAGCAATGGTTGCTTGAGCTCTTCATAGCATTGAGGCACGTCTGTGGGGGGATCAACAAGTTAGGCCCTAAACCAGAACTGTTAACCCCCAAATTCCATAAATCCAGTGCAAGCACGTTCCCCAACAGCTGCAGTCCTTTGCCTTGATCTTTCCTTTCTCCCATTAAAAGTTTGGAATTCCTTAATGCACAACACGCACAACACATCAAGCAAAGCTCCCATGGAAGGACGTAATGTGCGAGCCAGACAGGCACTAAGTATTTTTTGTGTGGTTGATGTACCTTGCCAGCTTAGAGTTGGTTAATTTATTTAATTTGATTTCATCCTTTATTTAGCCAGGTAAGTCATTGAGAACAAATTCAATAACAACCTTGTTAATTATTTAGATGAAGTGGTTCAACTGGAAAGTATTTCACGTCCCTAAATCAGATTGCAGAATTCAGATTTTGCCAAGGCTGTTTGCCAGAGTTGGAGAGGACATTCAGGAAAGCCTAAAACCTTGGAGGTGGACACCAATGCAAATAGACCGGGATCCCCTGAAAGTTAAAAACACAAGCTCCCTCCCCTCTCTTCTACTCATATTTCCCACTCTCAATCACTCCCTCTTTCCCATTCTCACTTTATCTTTCTTTTGAAGTTCAAAAGACAGCTGCATGGAATAAAATGCTATTTTTACCACAAACAGGAGGAGCAGTTGCTTTTCTCTCCTTTTATTTTGGATCACAGATTCAAAAGCGGTGATCCCTGCCTTGGCGAGATAGTGGCCCTTTTTTTTCACAGCTCCAGTTGTTCAGTGGCATTCAGGGTAGATTACAGGACACAATGCATGGCAAGGCCCCTCGTGGGGCGTCCTGAGGGATACCAGGCGGCAATTACAAGGCCCTCAGTGGGGTGGGAAGGCCTAACGCAACCCTCTACTCAAAGCTTTTAATTTGTGATCGCGAGGGCCCCAAATTAGGAGGGCTGCATTGATGGAATTTGTGGATATGGCCCATCCCTGAATCTACCACTCCTTTTGGTTTGGAGTGGGACAGCTGGGCTTTTATGTAAAACCCCTACACATGATGCACACCCCTACATAGTTTAGTGGTTTAGTGTACTTGGTTCAGAGGCAGGGCACATATCAGACTTTACTCAATGGAACTTTGCCCCTCACACTGCAGAGCAGAAGCCCAGAGAGAGTCGGGGCCGCTCTCCATGGAACAGGACCTGTGTATTATTCCAGCTGCAGTCGGCCCTTTTCAGAGGCGGTGTCCCAGAACAAGATAACTCCTTGTGTTATCCATTGGTTCAACACATGCCCTTTGCTTTAGGTACATCGGTTACATTACTATATTGTTACTAGCACAACTAGAACGGTGATGAACAAAGGAAAACATGTAGGCTGCTTGAGTTGGGGGTCAATTACATGTCAGTTCCAATAGGAGGCCCTACATTATGGACATTTTTGTTAATTTGAAAGGTATTCCCTGTTGGACACATTTTGATTAATATAAGTATGTTCCTTGGAGCATTTCTGTATCCTGCTGTAAATTATGTAACCTCCAGACTAGAATGCTGCGGCTTAAGGCTGCAAAGCTCATCCCTCTGCATTGTGAATAGTGTTGGCCTGACGAGGTTGTTGTTTCTTCAAATAAACAAATGTGAAGACCAGCCTCACCATCTTATTTCTACAAATGCTCAATACACCATAAAAACAAACGGTTTGTGCCATGTCCATCTCTTTCTGACTCTCTTTTAGTATCCTAATACTGATTTAAATGACTTTTTCCACATTTTGTTACGTTACAGCCTTATTTTAAAATTGATTAAATAAATACAAATTCTCATCAATCTAAACACAATACCCCCTAATGACAAAGCAAAAACAGGTTTTTAGAATTTTAGCAAATGTATGAAAAATTAAAATCAGATATTACATTTGCATAAGTATTCAGACCCTTTATTCAGTACTTTTGTTGAAGCACCTTCAGCAGTGATTACACCCTCGAGTCTTCTTGGGTATGACGCTACAAGCTTGGCACACCTGTATTTGGGGAGTTTCTCCCATTCTTCTCTGCAGATCCTCTCAAGCTCTGTCAGGTTGGATGGGGAGTGTTGCTGCACAGCTATTTTCAGGTCTCTCCTGAGATGTTCGATCGGATTCAAGTCCGGGCTCTGGCTGGGACACTCAAGGACATTCAGAGACTTGTACCAAAGCCACTCCTGCGTTGTCTTGGCTGTGTGCTTAGGGTCGTTGTCCTGTTGGAAGGTGAACCTTCACCCCAGTCGGAGGTCCTGAGCGCTCTGGAGCAGGTTTTCATCAAGGATCTCTCTCTACTTTGCTCCGTTCATCTTTCCCTCTATCCTGACTAGTCTCCCAGTCCCTGCCGCTGAAAAACATCCCCACAGCATGATGCTGCCACCACCATGCTTCACCGTAGGGATGGTGCCAGGTTTTTTCCAGACGTGACGCTTTGGCCAAAGAGTTCAGTCTTGCTTTCATCAGACCAGAGTCCCTTTTTTCTCATGGTCTGAGAGTCCTTTGGGTGCCTTTTGGCAAACTCCAAGCGGGCTGTTATGTGCCTTTTACTGAGGAGTGGCTTCCGTCTGGCCACTACCATAAAGGCCTGATTGGTGGAGTGCTGCAGAGATGGTTGTCCTTCTGGAAGGTTCTCCCCTCTCCACAGAGGAACTCTGGAGCTCTGTCAGAGTGACCATCGGGTTCTTGGTCATCTCCCTGACCAAGGCCTTTCTTCCCCTGATTGCTCAGTTTGGCCGGGTAGCCAAGAAAAGTCTTGGTGGTTCCAAACTTCTTCCATTTAAGAATGATGGAGGCCACTGTGTTTTGGGGGTCCTTCAATGCTGCAGACATTTTTGGGTACCCTTCCCCAGATCTGTTCCTAGACACAATCCTGTCTTGGAGCTCTACGGACAATTCCTTCGACCTCACGGCTTGGTTTTTGCTCTGACAGGCACTGTCAACTGTGGAATCTTATATAGACAGGTGTGTGCCTTTCCAAATCATGTTCAATCAATTTAATTTACCACAGGTGGACTCCAATCAAGTTGTAGAAACATCTCAAGGATGATCAATGGAAACAGAATGCACCTGAGCTCAATTTCGAGTCTCATAGCAAAGGGTCTGAAATATTTCTAAAAACCTGTTTTTGCTTTGTCATTATGGGGTATTGTGTGTAGATTGATGAGGGAAAAACAACAATTTAATCAATTTTACAATAAGGCTGTAATGTAAGAAAAAATCTGGAAAAAGTCAAGGGATCTGAACACTTTCCGAATGCACTCAGACACATTAACTAAACATATTTTAGAAGCTTTTCACAGACAGCCGCAACTCAATAATCAGTTAGGCCTATTGCCACGTGCTCTGCCCAAATTGTGGGCTTCCCAAATAGGTATGGGCCTACAAGCTTGCGATTTGAAACAATACACAGCAAAACAGTTTAAGAAGTTAATGATCCTCAATTCCTCTGTGGTTAAGTCATGCTTTTTGGTGAATTATTTTATAGATTTCTTTATAGACCAGAGTAATTATATCATTTTGGCAAATTGTATAATACATTCTATACATTAGTTTATCCTGGATTAAGCGTACATTTTCGTTAACTGTAATTTCATTAATTATGTTCCAACATGTTCTAACACTCCCTCCATCTTGTACAGATATGAGTATTTCTGGCAGTCATGAATAGCTAGCTAGCTAAATAACTGACTAGGTAGCTAACGTCATAACTTTTAGGACCTAGACAGAAAAAACAAGACGTTTCCACTACACAATAACAGCACTTACAGTTGACCTGGGCAGCTTTAGGAAGGCAGAAATGTGACGAACTGACTTGTTGGAAAGGTGGCATCCTATGACGGTGCCACATTGAAAGTCACTGAGCTCTTTAGTGAGGCCATTCTACTGCCAATGTTTGTCTATGGAGATTGCATGGCTGTGTGCTCAATGTTATACACCTGTCAGCAAGGGGTGTGTCTGAAATAGCCAAATCCACTAATTTGGAGGGGTGTCCACATACTTTGTATATATTGTTGCATGCTGTCTTTGTGTATAGCTGTATTGTAATATGTGCTGGTAGCAAATACATTTTCATACAGTCCTTCATTAGTTAATAGCCTTGTTGCTCTAGTTGTGCTATCAGTTATTCTATTGTGTGCAGTGCATTCATTACCTCTGTGTGTGTGTGTGTGTGTGTGTCA
The DNA here is from genome assembly GCF_964263955.1 of Coregonus lavaretus. NCBI lineage: Eukaryota > Metazoa > Chordata > Actinopteri > Salmoniformes > Salmonidae > Coregonus > Coregonus lavaretus. Next base: position 21,197,852 of record NC_140020.1, read on the forward strand.
ATAAAGTATCCTTGTGTGTAACTCTGAGGTTGCCTTATTCCCCTCTTACTGGGGGAGGTGCTAGCGGGTCACAGACCAGCCCAAAGAGAGAGTTGCTCTCTTTCAAACAGGGTATGTAGGAAATTGCATGATTACATTTTTTCCCTATTGATGCCAAGTGTCAATTAACACTTTTTAGTCAATCTTTTTTTTGGGGGGGAGGGGAGGGGGGGGGGGGGGGGGGCTCACAGAGCTCATTTTGCCACTCACAGCTGTCCCCCCAGTGTTTCTTATGAAGTTGACTGGGTAATGAAGAAAAGTGAAGAAATTAGGTTGGCAGTATAGCCACATGTACAGTCCCCACCATATGTATTTGGACAGTGAAACTAAAATGTTAATTTTGGCTCTATTCATACATCTGGAATTGTCCTTATGGTAATAGTTTTCTTTGCCATTTGGTTCTGTTCTTAAGAGGGAGCCATTTTTGGACCCGAGGCCATTTTCTGACATGCTGAAAGCATGTTTACGGTTAATAAAAAGGACAACCTGTGTACAGAAGGAACCTCTGTAGAGGAAGGGTTCAGCTAGCGTGTGTGTGTGTGTGTGATGAACCCATATACGTAAATACCCATCCACATTTATTTAGCAACATTATTTATTGCTATCTTTTTTACACCCTCACTGACACTCAGTCCTCTCTCTTTCTTTCGCTCGCTCTCTTTCTCTCACACACTCAGACATACACACGCACACACAGGCTAACACCTAGGCTTCGTTTTCTCACAACCTTTCTCTAAACAAACCCTAAACACTTTAGCAAACCATAAGGGGGTTAAACTGCCTGAGCTAAACTGCCTGAGTCCTATAATGGTTCTGGCTGTTGAAAAGGGGTGTGTTCTAAAGCCAGTAACATCTGTGCCTTTACCCTCAGCCCCCACAGCATGCTGGTGGAACAGAGCGAGAGAGGGGGAGGGAGAGAGATTATGACGGAGCGAGGCAGGGATAGACCATTTGTTTTCGCAGATTCTCAGGAATAGTAGGGAGAGGCTGCATTTGCCGGCCGGCTGGGGGAAGATCAGGAACGCCTGCTTGTGCTGTGTGCTGTTCACCTCCCACAATCCGGGCTCTGGGAATACATCCAACCAGAACTAGCCTATATTCTTCCTCCCTTTCATTGTGGACAGCCCTTGGGGAATTTTTTCACTTGAGGCTTTTTAATCATGTGCTGAGATCCAGTTAGTGTGTTACCTGGATACTGATAGCTCCCAGAAACAGTATTTCGCTGGTAAGCTGTGATGGAAGCAGCTCTGTAGTAATGTGCTTGTGCAAAACTGGATACTGCAGCAACGTGGACTCTTAAAGGGGATACAGCAACTCTCACTCACTTCAATAGGGGGTAAGAAAATACTGAATTTGATATCCCACATTCCTCCCACATGATGAAACGAGAGCAATGGGGTTGAGCATTGTCCAGTCAACGAGCCTGTCTGCTATCTCTGCAGATAGGAATGTGTTATGCCTGCATGTGATTGTTACCTCTGGGAGGGGGGTAATGCCTTGATTGACTGTTAACCCTTCAGTTGGCGATCTCACTGTATTCCACTCGACGGGAGGTGTGACAGCGTGTACAATTAATTGTAAGGTGGTGGTCTGGTGAAAGGGGAAGGGGGGCTGGCGGTGCCTTGGGCTGGTTTTAATGTAGAGATCTGTCCTCTCTGCATGCGGGGGAATGCCCCATCATGACAAGCTTCGTCTGGAGATGTGCTGAGGTGGTGGGATGAAAAATCGTCCAACCTCCCTCAAAAGTTTTCTTTATCAGAGTATGCAGCCTTTGAGCAGAACTGTGTGTATCTGTGTCTCTAACGTGTGTGTGTGAGGTAGATGAGCTGGCATCCATTTTTATCGGGGGGGGGTGGGGCAGTGCAGATAAGGTCAATGAAATGGAAAGTCACCTTGAAAAGAGAAGTCTCTTCAAGCTGTCTCTCTCCCAGGCATGCTATTTTCCACTCTTCATATGGTCTCTCTCTCTCAACTCATTTTGCTTTGCTTTATCAACATGCCCATAGGAGATGCAGCAAATCCAAGGAACAAACAGTTCAACTTAATGCCTACGTAGATGTAACATGGCGAGATAGTGAAAGGGATTTAAGCTAACAGTTGGGAATGGTGGGGCAGACTCCTGTGTAACCTAGTTCCAATGTGTGTGCAGCCCTACCTCTGGCTTACATCCCTCTCCTCCCCTCCCCTGCCCCCACCCCCATCAGCCTGTAACGTTAAGCAGTGTGTATGTTTTGTGTGTGTATGAGAGTGGGATCCCCTAGCTGGCTGTCATGGCAGTTCCTAGAACTCATCAGTCCATCCATCCATTTACAGTACATCTATCCATCTTTGGGTATTTTAAAACTCCATCAAAACATTTTAAGGTAAGATACTGAACATGCATACTTTAGTGTGAGATATGACAGAGAATTAGACCTTTACCAGTTTTTAAGCCAATATGTAGGCGTGGCCTCTGCTTAGGGAGTGGACGCTCTCTACAAATCCGATTTTGCTTTTGTCTGGCGAATTTGGAAGAAAATAACTTTTCTCCCCACAAATGACAACAAATGGGGGATTAAAGAAAAGGTAATATGTGGAAATGCGATTTTTAAATAACACACAAAGCTTTTGCCAGTCATCCAGCTGGGGGTTGCCATGGAAACTGAGGCATAGCGAAGATTCTGCAGTTTGAAACTGTACCTTGCATGATAACTGGGAAGGGTGCAGTGTCACACATATTTGTTCATATGCAGTGTCCACAGTGTAGTATATAGGGGTCTGTCCAATGGCTATATATATATGAATGGGCAAAGCCATCGACTACATGATACTATTCATTCCTATGTGAAGATTCAATAGCGCATTGAAGCCAAATCAAGTCGGTTAAGATGGCGTCTCATGGAGACATAACATGCACAGCTTGAGCTACTCCAGGAAGTGACGTTGCAGGCTATCTCAGTGCTGGCCCCTCTCACTGAGTAACTCTAGTTGAAGGCCGACTGGGTACTGCAGGCTAACTAAATGATCCTTATAACTTCTTCTGTGTGCGATTTTAAAACAATCTGTTCAAGGACATACAGTGCCTTTGGAAAGTATTCAGACCCATTGACTTTTTCCACATTTTGTTACGTTACAGCCTTATTCTAAAATTGATTAAATCGTTTTTTTCCCTTATCAATCTACACCAAATACCCCATAATGACAAAACAAAAACAGGTTTGTAGAAATGTTTGCTAATTTATGGAGAAAAAAAAACAGTATTCAGACCCTTTACTCAGTACTTTGTTGAAGCACCTTTGGCAGCGATTACAGCATCGAGTCTTCTTGGGTATGACGCTACAAACTTGCAACACCTGTATTTGGGGAGTTTCTCCCATTCTTCTCTGCAGATCCTCTCAAGCTCTGTCAGGTTGGATGGGGAGCGTTGCTGCACAGCTATTTTCAGGTCTCTCCAGAGATGTACGATCGGGTTCAAGTCCGGGCTCTGGCTGGGCCACACAAGGGCATTCAGAGACTTGTCCCGAAGCCACTCATGCTTTGTCTTGGCTGTGTGCTTAGGGTCGTTGTCCTGTTGGAAGGTGAACCTTCACCCCCAGTCTGAGATCCTGAGCGCTCAGGAGCAGGTTTCATCAAGGGTCTCTCTTTACTTTGCTCCGTTCAGCTTTCCCTCGATCCTGACTAGTCTCCCAGTCCCTGCCATAGAGAACATCCCCACAGCATGATGCTGCCACCACCATGCTTCACCGTAGGGATGGTGCCAGGTTTCCTCCAGACGTGACGCTTTGGCCAAAGAGTTCAATCTTGGTTTCATCAGACCAGAGAATCTTGTTTCTCATGGTCTGAGAGTCTTTAGGTGTCTTTTGGCAAACTCCAAGAGGGCTGTCAGATGCCTTTTACTGAGGAGTGGCTTCCGTCTGGCCACTCTACCATAAATGCCTGATTTGGTGGAGTGCTGCAGAGATGGTTGTCCTTCTGGAAGGTTCTCCCATCTCCACAGAGGAACTCTGGAGCACTGTCAGAGTGACGATCAAGTTTCTGGTCACCTCCCTGACCAAGGCCCTTCTTCCACGATTGCTCAGTTTGGCAGGGCGGCCAGCTCTAGGAAGAGTCTTGGTGGTTCCAAACTGAGAATGATGGAGGCCACTGTGTTCTTGGGGACCTTCAATGCTGCAGAAATGTTTTGATACCCTTCCCCAGATCTGTGCCTCGACACAATCCTGTCTCGGAGCTCTACGGACAATTCCTCATGGCTTGGTTTCTGCTCTGACATGCACTGTCAACTGTGGGACCTTATATAGACAGGTGTGTGCCTTTCCAAATCATGTCCAATCAATTGAATTTACCACTGGTGGACTCCAATCAAGTTGTAGAAACATCTCAAGAATGATCAATGGAAACAGAATGCACCTGAGCTCAATTTCGAGTCTCATAGCAAAGGGTCTGAATACTTATGTAAATAAGGTATTTCTGTTTTAAAAAACACACACATATATATATATATATATATATATATATATATATATATATATATATATATATATATATATATATATATATATATATATATATATATATATATATATATATATATATATATATAAAAATCAATTTTAGAATAAGGCTGTAACGTAACAAAATGTGGAAAAAGTTAAGGGCTCAATACCTTACGAAGGTGTATTAGAAGCAGTTACATTTTTATTTATTTACACGACCATTGACCATGAAGATTGCCATTTTTCCATTCACTATAATGGGGATCCTGTTTTCTGCTAACAATACCTGCAGTACCGCAGTAGGCCTTGAACTTCTGTGGCTTCAATGAGAGGGGGTAGTCATTCTCCCCTGGATCTGTCTATGTATTGTATACACAATTGCTTTGAAATAGTGCTCAATAGTGGCACGAACGGTTACCAGTTTAGTGGATTGGAAAACCAGAGAATATGTTGTTTGGGATTCAAATGAGCAATTTATGAGCTTTTCTAAGAGTCCAGTTCAAAGTTCAAAGCTCCAAGGATTCCCCCTGACCCCACCTGTTTTCTTTCTCTTCCCTTTTTGCCCTGCCTTCCTAGGCCCCTTGGCCAGGACAAACAAGCATACACTGCCTGGATGACACCCACCTGACCAAGTATGTTAGCACATTAATGTCCCTCCCAACCGTTTCCTACTATTTGCACTAATCTTATAGTTATGGCCTTGCTTAAAGTGGTCCTTTGCCAAAAACTATACTAATAAAACCCTATGAAATATGTAATGAAGACATTGTGACAACAAGCAACCACCTTTTTAAGTCTTCTGGGAGTGTGGAAAGGATAGACCATTGTCTCTTTGCATTGGAATTTTAATATCTGGCTGACTTTTCTTGTAATGAATCTCTAGTGGCATGTCAAGAAATATAGTTTTAATGTTTGCTTAAAGGAAGGAATTTAGGAGAACAGTCATTTTTGGAGTCATGGGTGCACACTAATTGCCTGGGACATCACGATATTTACAGAAGATGCCGATACGATATGTATTGCGATTTGATATTCCAAACATATTGCTCACCATATGTCTGCTGCGGAGGTTGAAGAGAGAGCCATGAGGAAAGAAAGGTAAAGGTAATATCATCTGCGGTCCTCTGTAGCTCAATTGGTAGAGCATGGCGCTTGTAACGCCAGGGTAGTGGGTTCGATCCCCGGGACCACCCATACGTAAAAATGTATGCACGCATGACTGTAAGTCGCTTTGGATAAAAGCGTCTGCTAAATGGCATATTATTATTATTATTATTATTATTATTATTATTATTTATTTATTTGAGTAATTTGACCCCCATTTTTCTCCCCAATTTCGTGATATCCAATTGCGATCCAATTACGATGTTGTCTCATCGCTGCAACTCCCCAACGGGCTCGGGAGAGGCGAAGGACAAGTCATGCGTCCTCCGAAACACGATCCACCAAGCCGCGCTTCTTAACACCCACTCGCTTAACCCGGAAGCCAGCCGCACCAATGTGTCGGAGGAAACACTGTTCAACTGACGAAGGATGTCAGCTTGCAGGCACCCGACCCGCCACAAGGAGTCGCTAGAGCGCGATGAGCCAAGTAAAGCTCCCCCCGGCCAAAATCCTACCCTAACCCAGACAACCCTGGCCCAATTGTGCGCTGCCCTATGGGACTCCCGGTCCCAGCCGGTTGTGACCCAGGGATCGAACCCCAGGCTGTAATGACGCCGCAACGCTGCGATTCAGTGCCTTAGACCGCTGCGCCACTCGGGAGGCCCGAGAAAACAAGTTTTCATCAGTCATGGAAATAAAAGTGCTGAAAACAAATTGGCTCCTTATTTGAAAAGAAGATGGAGAACAAGCTATGAAGTGCAAAAATAATATTGGGATTCACATAGCTTAATACTGAGAGAGGGTGACAATAAAATAAAACCGATTGGAGATCTTACAACTAGACAAAAATGAAATGGTTATTTGAGAAACACAGACACATTAGAGACAGAACCCATTCCCCTCTTTATTGCAGGATTGTGATGTGATTAATCAACATTGACACTAGTTCATTTTGAATAATAGTTTAAACACTTCAAAGAATCAACACTTCATCACTTCAAAATATACAAATGAGCTAACTCATATGTAAAGATGAAATATCTTAGTCTAAACAACAATAGATAATTGAGTTATAACATATAACACGCTATTATTACTAAATAATCATTTCGGGTTAACAAAAAAAGCTCCATACCAGCGGAGGCCAACCTTGCTCCACTGATCCCTGATCTACTGGGTGAGCAGACTTCTATTCCAGCCCAGCAATAGCACACTCATTAGTTTTGATAAGTTGAATTAGGTGTGTTATTGCTTGGCTGAAACAGAACACTGCACACCCAGCAGACCTCCAGCAGGGTTGGCCTGATCCAATTGTTTGTGATGTGTAATTGTATGTTTTGTATACAACATTTGCTAACATAGGTAGGCCTACACATTTAACCCATGGCATATAGGATATACCCTTAGTCTCTTGGGACATTCATTGGGGCCGCTCTCTTCATCTGCAAACAGGCTTTCACAGCTTTCCATATCTGAGGACAGAAAACATCACAAAGAAACAGGCTTCATTATACTAAAATTAGATGGCACTGAATGTTACGTTGCTATTACTGTATCTCACTGTCCTCAAAGTTTTCCCCTCTAGGCACTGGAACTGGAGAATCTTTTCATAATGTCCTCCCACAAAATTGCCTGCCCTACCCTTACCAAAAAATATTGCAGTTTTGAAACCGCAGTAAAAGTCGACTGTGGTATTTTGGGCGCAGTAATGGCAGAATAACCGCAGCGTACTGCAGTTGAACTGCAGTTATACTGCACTCTAACTGCAGTTATACTGCAGTGTACTGCAGTTATACTGCACTATGACTGCAATCTTTTTTCGTAAGGGTATCCTGTAGCCTACACCCTTACTTTACTGACAGCTGGAGCTACAATTTCACCCTCTTCCATGGCTGTTATCTACAGTGGCGTGCGAAAGTATTCACCCCCCTTGGCGTTTTTCCTATTTTGTTGCTTTACAACCTGGATTTTTTTTTGTGGGTTTATATAATTTGATTTACACCACATGCCTACCATTTTGAAGATGCAAAATATTTTTTATTGTGAAACAAACAAGAAATAAGACAAAAAAACAGAACACTTGAGCGTGCATAACTATTCACCCCCCAAAGTCAATACTTTGTAGAGCCACCTTTTGCAGCAATTGCAGCTGCAAGTCTCTTGGGGTATTTTTGCCCATTCTTCAAGGCAAAACTGCTCCAGCTCCTTCAAGTTGGATGGCTTCCGCTGGTGTACAGCAATCTTTAAGTCATGCCACTTAAATGTTTCCCCTTAAACCACTCGAGTGTTGCTTTAGCAGTATGCTTAGGGTCATTGTCCTGCTGGAAGGTGAACCTCCGTCCCAGTCTCAAATCTCTGGAAGACTGAAACAGGTTTCCCTCAAGAATTTCCCTGTATTTAGCGCCATCCATCATTCCTTCAATTCTGACCAGTTTCCCAGTCCCTGCCGATGTAAAACATCCCCAAAGCATGATTCTGCCGCCACGCTTCACTGTGGGGATGGTGTTCTCGGGGTGATGAGCGGTGTTGGGTTTGCGCCAGACATAGCGTTTTCCTTGATGGCCAAAAAGCTCAATTTTAGTCTCATCTGACCAGAGTACCTTCTTCCATATGTTTGGGGAGTCTCCCACATGCCTTTTGGTGAACACCAAACGTGTTTGCTTATTTTTTTCTTTTAGCAATGGCTTTTTTCTGGCCACTCTTCCGTAAAGCTCAGCTGTGTGGAGTGTACGGCTTAAAGTGGTCCTATGGACAGATACTCCAATCTCCGCTGTGGAGCTTTGCAGCTCCTTCAGGGTTATCTTTGGTGTCTTTGTTGCCTCTCTGATTAATGCCCTCTTTGCCTGGTCTGTGAGTTTTGGTGGGCGGCCCTCTCTTGGCAGGTTTGTTGTGGTGCCATATTCTTTCCATTTTGTAATAATGGATTTAATGGTGCTCCGTGGGATGTTCAAAGTTTCGGATATTTTTTTATAACCCAACCCTGATCTGTACTTCTCCACAACTTTGTCCTTGACCTGTTTGGAGAGCTCCTTGGTCTTCATTGTGCCGCATGCTTGGTGGTGCCCCTTGCTTAGTGGTGTTGCAGACTCTGGGGCCTTTCAGAACAGGTGTATATATGCCGAGATCATGTGACAGATCATGTGACACTTAGATTGCACACAGGTAGACTTTATTTAACTAATTATGTGACTTCTGAAGGTAATTGGTTGCACCAGATCTTATTTAGGGGCTTCATAGCAAATGCACGCACCACTTTTCCGTTATTAATTTTTTAGAATTTTTTTAAACAAGTAATTTTTTTTCATTTCACTTCACTAATTTGGACTATTTTGTGTATGTCCATTACATGAAATCCAAATAAAAATCAATATAAATTACAGGTTGTAATGCAACAAAATAAGAAAAATGCCAAGGGGGATGAATACTTTTGCAAGGCACTGTACAAATGCATTTGGAGACTGTTTTTAATTTACAATGATTACATCAAGATAACTTCATATTAGCTAGCTAACTAGCTGACATTTAATTCACTTAGCTAAACCGTGTGTAAAGTTAGCTACCTAGCAGCTCAGTTGAGTTAGCCTACTGTAGCTAGCTAGTTTGCTAATAATATATCTTATTTTTACATAAAAATAATGTATTTCCTTACTTGAATAGGTTCTCCCGCTGTCCTTACGAAAACAAAAGAATGTAATAAAGATTTAGTGACGCACATAACACGCAGCACCCCTTCTACAGGCGTGTAGAGGGAGGGTTCTTGAAATGTAACATCCAATACTAATTTTTCCGCTGGGAGCCAGAGGATCATTCAAACCGTTTATGCAATACACATTTCTCCAGACCTCCAAAGGAGGTGGTTATTTTAATTTAATTTAGAAAAAGCCTTTTCAGTGTTAAAAATAAAATAATACTCACACGTATTCGAATACTAATATCCATTTGAATATTCGAATAGCCGCGCCATCCCTAATATGAATGATATTTGGGGAGTCACCAGAACACTTCAGGCCAGGTTCACTTTCAAAGCAGTTAAACCTCTGTACCAAACGCTTGCCCTTCCTTTCACCTCAATTTGAAGGTCGACCTGGAGAAGAATGCGAACTCATCACAGTAAAGTTTAGACTGGGGGGTGGACGACAGGTCTTACTGTCTGCAGAACAAGTTTGACAACGCTGCCTGTCTTTCAGCCATGTCTTTAATCCTCCCTCCCAGTCAGGAGGGAGTGTGGAATTTGTCCCCTGTGATGAGTTTACCCGAGAACCTGATTGTCTTTTACTCACACTGTGTAACCACAGTGGGCAAATGCACTGTCCTTACCATGGCTCTGTAAGGGGAAAGACTAGGGCTGGCATAATACTCAACTAAACATACTCTGTAAGCGGTTTGTTACTTCACTACGCACCGTAGTGCAGGGCTCCATACGGGGAGACACTGTCGATGTGGAACACAAGCTCAGACCATGTGACATAGATTCGTTATTCGTTATCATACTCTCTGGAACACAACACAGTCTTTGGATAAATGGAGTTCCTTCCCTTACAAAAAAGATTGCAGTTAGAGTGCAGTACAACTGCAGTATGCTACAAATACTGCGTCCAACATGTTTATTTTACTGCAGTAATTTGCAGTTTTAAAACGGTAATCTTTTTTTGTAATGGATATTCATATAATTGTTCCTCACCTCCTAGATCTTATCACATACTGTACTCTGCAGTATCAGTCCCTAGGTAACTTTTCAGTGTACTACAGCTGCCGAGTCCAGCCTTGACTATATACGATTGTGGAGTTTAGAACCGCCCATCGTAGTTGGCTTGTGAAATAAGTGAATTTTCTCCTCCTAGGTCATGACACTAAGTGTTGATGACTGAACTGTCACCCCACTGATGTGTTCTCGGTTAAACATGGCCCTAAGCCATTTACCCAAATCAAATGTGTTTTTCCCAACAGTCACTGATTCACCTAACTCTAGCCAAAGTCAGTTCAGAGCAAAACTTCCTTACTTCCTCCCTCTTTCTTTTTCTATTTCTCTCACACAAACTCTCTCTGTTCTCTTTCTCTCTGTTCTCTCTGTTCTCTCTGTTCTCTCTCTCTGTTCTCTCTCTGTCTGTCTGTCTGTCTGTCTGTCTGTCTGTCTGTCTGTCTGTCTGTCTGTCTGTCTGTCTGTCTGTCTCTGTCTGTCTCTGTCTGTCTCTGTCTGTCTCTGTCTGTCTGTCTGTCTGTCTGTCTGTCTGTCTGTCTGTCTGTCTGTCTGTCTGTCTGTCTGTCTGTCTGTCTGTCTCTGTCTGTGTCTGTCTGTCTGTCTGTCTGTCTGTCTGTCTGTCTGTCTGTCTGTCTGTCTGTCTGTCTGTCTGTCTGTCTGTCTGTCTGTCTGCGTCCGTCCCTCTTTGTTAATCCAGTAATCTGAGAAGGATCTCGGACGCCACTCCCATGAGCACCCTGGGCCTTCGCCCATGTGACATTCACACTTCAGAGACACTGCTCCCCTGTCACATCAACACAAACCCATTCATAAGAACTCATACTTTTGTGTTCAGGGCTTGCCATACACTTGCAAGAAACTCACGTGTACAATTATGTTATACTCTAAAAACCTGGGGTTAATCCCATTTAAGATGGATCACATTGCTGTTATGATAATGTAGTCCATATCGTTGTTATAGTTTGTTATGCGTGTACAGCACTTAGTCGTTTGGCTCAGAAGTCTAGGGTTATATCCATATTAGACCTAAAGTTCGTTGCTTTATTAAAGGAAAGGTTCATATTTTTAAACCAAATTTACCGGACCTATATGCATTGGGTGCGTAACCTGATTATGGGGTCCACCCACGGTGCTCAGAATGACAGAAATAAACAGCCTATTCAAAACAGACTGGGACAGTTGTGGGACGATAGATCCCAAATTCATACAACCAGTAGGCCTAGGCTACATCTAAAAAACCTAAAGAGCAATGATGCTCATGCAACAGATCAGAAAGTTTAGCTTAAAATGTTGATCAACTATTATTTCTTCATATTATAAGCGCAACAATGCAGTAGGATACGCGCAAATGTTCATTCCATAATGCAATTAGCGGGAAAACACCATTGTCAAAAGTGTATCACACATGCAAGCGGTTTCATGAGCTGGAGATGAAAATATCAATTAGAAATTTAGAAAGAGTGGAGATCTGAAGGTGCAACAACTAGCATGGTTTGCTAATATGACCAGGATTGTGTCTTTGGCTACTGGACAATGAAATAAAGTTGATTTGAAAACCAATAGAACATGAGAGAAATAGGCTACAGGCTTCAATGGCATATGAAAGTATTTATAAAATAATTACAGTGGGGAAAAAAAGTATTTAGTCAGCCACCAATTGTGCAAGTTCTCCCACTTAAAAAGATGAGAGAGGCCTGTCATTTTCATCATAGGTACACGTCAACTATGACAGACAAATTGAGGAAAAAAAATTCAGAAAATCACATTGTAGGATTTTTTATGAATTTATTTGCAAATTATGGTGGAAAATAAGTATTTGGTCACCTACAAACAAGCAAGATTTATGTCTCTCACAGACCTGTAACTTCTTCTTTAAGAGGCTCCTCTGTCCTCCACTCGTTATCTGTATTAATGGCACCTGTTTGAACTTGTTATCAGTATAACAGACACCTGTCCACAACCTCAAACAGTCACACTCTAAACTCCACTATGGCCAAGACCAAAGAGCTGTCAAAGGACACCAGAAACAAAATGGTAGACCTGCACCAGGCTGGGAAGACTGAATCTGCAATAGGTAAGCAGCTTGGTTTGAAGAAATCAACTGTGGGAGCAATTATTAGGAAATGGAAGACATACAAGACCACTGATAATCTCCCTCGATCTGGGGCTCCACGCAAGATCTCACCCCGTGGGGTCAAAATGATCACAAGAACGGTGAGCAAAAATCCCAGAACCACACGGGGGGACCTAGTGAATGACCTGCAGAGAGCTGGGACCAAAGTAACAAAGCCTACCATCAGTAACACACTACGCCGCCAGGGACTCAAATCCTGCAGTGCCAGACGTGTCCCCCTGCTTAAGCCAGTACATGTCCAGGCCCGTCTGAAGTTTGCTAGAGTGCATTTGGATGATCCAGAAGAGGATTGGGAGAATGTCATATGGTCAGATGAAACCAAAATATAACTGTTTGGTAAAAACTCAACTCGTCGTGTTTGGAGGACAAAGAATACTGAGTTGCATCCAAAGAACACCATACCTACTGTGAAGCATGGGGGTGGAAACATCATGCTTTGGGGCTGTTTTTCTGCAAAGGGACCAGGACGACTGATCCGTGTAAAGGAAAGAATGAATGGGGCCATGTATCGTGAGATTTTGAGTGAAAACCTCCTTCCATCAGCAAGGGCATTGAAGATGAAACGTGGCTGGGTCTTTCAGCATGACAATGATCCCAAACACACCGCCCGGGCAACGAAGGAGTGGCTTTGTAAGAAGCATTTCAAGGTCCTGGAGTGGCCTAGCCAGTCTCCAGATCTCAACCCCATAGAAAATCTTTGGAGGGAGTTGAAAGTCTGTGTTGCCCAGCGACAGCCCCAAAACATCACTGCTCTAGAGGAGATCTGCATGGAGGAATGGGCCAAAATACCAGCAACAGTGTGTGAAAACCTTACAGAAAACGTTTGACCTGTGTCATTGCCAACAAAGGGTATATAACAAAGTATTGAGAAACTTTTGTTATTGACCAAATACTTATTTTCCACCATAATTTGCAAATAAATTCATTACAAATCCTACAATGTGATTTTCTGGATTTTTTTTCCTCATTTTGTCTGTCATAGTTGACGTGTACCTATGATGAAAATTACAGGCCTCTCTCATCTTTTTAAGTGGGAGAACTTGCACAATTGGTGGCTGACTAAATACTTTTTTTCCCCACTGTACCTGCATGTTTGTTTGGATTTTGGCTAGGCTACAATAAAGTAGTAAAATGTTCAGGTTTCAAACAATTTATGTTTTCAAAATGCATACTTCTCCAGCTCATTGCAAAGTGGTGTGACACGCTGAAGCCTGCCTATGCATTTGAATGGCGAATGGGAATTGTGCTTCAATTACCAGTTGAGAAATAGAAATAGCTATTTTTGGGCCTCCCGAGTGGTGCAGCACTACAGACCCGGGTTCGATCCCAGGCTGTGTCACAACCGGCCATGACCGGGAGTCCCATAGGGTGGAGCACAATTGGCCCAGCGTCATCCGGGTTTGGCCGGGGGGGCTTTACTTGGCTTATTCCGCTCTAGTGACTCCTTGTGGCGGGCCGGGCGCCTGCATGCTGACTTCGGTTGTCAGTTGAACGGTGTTTCCTCCGACATATTGGTGCGGCTGGCTTCCGGGTTAAGCGGGCGGGTGTTAAGCGCGGTGTGGCAGGTCATGTTTCGGAGGATGCATGACTCGACCTTCGCCTCTCCCGAGCCTGTTGGGTAGTTGCAGCGATGAGACAAGATCGTAATCACGAAATTGGGGAGAAAAAGGGGAGTAAAATACCAAAAAATAATGAAAGAAATAGCTGTTTTTAATCGTAGCCATCAACTGTTTTTAACACGTGATCGCGTTTAGAATTGTTGCGCAATGATTGGGCTTATAAAAGCACGTTTCACTACATTTACATTTTTACATTTACGTCATTTAGCAGACGCTCTTTTCCAGAGCGACTTACAAATTGGTGCATTCACCTTATAGCCAGTGGGATAACCACTTTACAATATGTTTTTTTTAATATATTTAAATATTTTTATTGTTTTGGTTCTTTTTTTATATATATATATTTCTTTCTTTTTTTTTTTTTTGGGGGGGGGGTGGGGTAAGGGGGGGTAGAAGGATTACTTTATCCTATCCCAGGTATTCCTTAAAGAGGTGGGGTTTCAAGTGTCTCTGGAAGGTGGTGAGTGACTCCGCTGTCCTGGCGTCGTGAGGGAGCTTGTTCCACCATTGGGGTGCCAGAGCAGCGAACAGTTTTGACTGGGCTGAGCGGGAACTGTTTTTCCGCAGAGGTAGAGGGGCCAGCAGGCCAGAGGTGGATGAACGCAATGCCCTCGTTTGGGTGTAGGGACTGATCAGAGCCTGAAGGTACGGAGGTGCCGTTCCCCTCACAGCTCCGTAGGCAAGCACCATGGTCTTGTAGCAGATGCGGGCTTCAACTGGAAGCCAGTGGAGTGTGCGGAGGAGCAGGGTGACGTGAGAGAACTTGGGAAGGTTGAACACCAGACGGGCTGCGGCACACCAGACGGTTTGATGAGCTGTAGCAGCAGCTCTTGCGCTTCATCGACTGGTATTTCAATCAATTAATGGGATAAAATGCATTTTCGCAATGGGATTTATTTCTTCTCCCAGACAATTGGCCGGCCCCAATTTTATTTATTGTCTTTTCTGTTTTTTTATCAGCCAAAAGGCTGAGGAAACCCTGCTCCAGACACTTTTTGGGTGAGTCACTTGGTTTTGGGGAACTTACCCCAACCAGTGATAGACTTCCTCATGCTCATTCTGCAGTGCCAGGGCATGGATAAAACATTAACAAAAGCTCCAAAACACCCAAATACATCCTTTTAGACACGGCAACTCTCTTAGTATAGGCTAGTGATGCAGGTCTTTTAAATGTTGTGCACATGAAATTGTGTCATTCCGAACTTTATCCTCAACGTTATATTTCATTGTGTTTGACTCAAGCGAAACTTTTCTGTGTGCGCATGCGCTCACCCAAGCTGTAGCCACTAGCCAAGCCATTGCTTTTTGTGTTGATCCCCCCCTAATGTTCACATTCAGATTGAATTGCAAGCAGAAGTGCATGTTGAGTGAGCCAAAGTCAACGTGATGTCATGACATGTCTTATGGAAAGAAGAGCAAATGGGATGCCATTTAATCTCTCGATGCCCCAGAGGGATTCAAACCGTTATTAAAAATGCACTCTTACTTCCCCTCTTCCCGAAGGTAGCCTAATCGTCAGACTTGACTGGATTAGTGAATCAAATATCAGTGACTGGTTTAAGGAAGGGATGAGGGAAGGCTGTGTTTTGAACATACTCTAATAGGGCTGTGAACTTAAGATGGGAATGTCTTTTCATACTGGAATGGAAGGAATGGTTATACGTGATATGGAGATGAAGTCCTCCCCTCCTTGTTTCTACCCATAAAGGTTATCTGGCACAGTGTTTGAAGCTTGCACAAGCCAAGAGATAAAACATAACATCTAAAAGAAACTGAGTGAGGCAGGGGGAGAGAGAAAGGGGGTCGAAGAAGAGAGGAAGGGGGAGAGAGAAGAAGCAAGGGAGAGCGCAATGAAGAAAGAAGAGAGAGAGAAGAGTGTTGGTTATGTGAGTGAGGGAGCCAGAAGGGAGGGAGGCCGCTGGAGTGAAAGTGTCAGCTCTCATTTGATGTGTGCAGCACAGAAGACCTCCTTTGTGGGGTTGCCTCCAGACTGCCAGCGATGATACACCTCTGTCCACATCCATCCATCACCTTCCTAAGTCTGGTACATGGTTTAGGAACGTGAGCACCACCCACCCACGTTTAGGGCTCTCATCTTCTGTTTTTTTCCCTGCAAGACCTAATAGAGGTGAATGCTTCTTTGGCTTACTCTCAGATACAATACCAAGTACTGTATGTAATGTGCCCTTGTCTCAAGCTACAAGGATTTGATGCTACTCTACACAGCAACTCTGCACCAAGCCAGGAGTAGACTTAACTATCGGAATTAGAATGACAGTTTTTGGTTAGTTTGCGGAATTAGTTTTTTGTGTGCATGTGTCGAAGAGAGAGATATTATTGCAAGTAATAATGTGGTCGAGATTGTGGGAGAACTAGTAATATGAGGTGACAGTAGCTGGTAGGTGTTGTTGTGTGGAAGTTGTTCAGGGTCATTGAGCCCTCCAAAATATGAGTGGAATGTGATCCTGTCTTGACAAGCCAATGGGAGGGGGGGAAACTTGACACCGTCACAGATAACCTTATAGAGGGGCAAGTTCAGGGGCCAGAGTCACAGGTTAATGAAATGACTGTAAACATGCAAACCCTCTGAGGCTTACGGTGACATTACTGCTAATCCGGCACACACATACACACACACACACACACATACACACACACACACACTATCTCTCTCCCTCCCCTGTTTCACGCTCCCTTTATTACATTCCCCCTCTTTCTCCCACAATTTTTCACACACTCTCCCGCTTTTGCTCTCACAAACCTCCTAGCTCTTTAAAACTAACATGGTCTCCCAACTAGAGGTCCGAAAAGGCCCGTGGAAAAGCAGACCCAAACAGACCCATGCCCTTTTGGATGTTAGAGACTCGTTCAGATCCGAGAGTAGAACGAGGGAGAGAAATAAACCTCTGACCTGGCGCAGCCAGCGCCATCAGGGTCATGCCTTTTCATTAGATAGCAGGGGGGGGAAATAATTCAGTCGACATTCATAACGGTTATAGACTATGACGATATTGTCTATCAGGGGTGTCAAATAATGATAATGGACCTACATTTATACAGTTTCTTGACTGTGTCCAGCTCGCTAATAATCACCGGAAATAAACTAAACAGTCGGGAGTATTACGGGCAACAGGTTCAGTACCCATCACTGCATTCTGTATCAGAAAGTAGGCTGGGCCTCTTTTGAAGTCTTGTAGATCGATGCATTGCACTCTTTTTGTTTATAAAGCCCCTTTGCACAAACCTCTGCTGTACTTTACTTCAACGTTAACCTACAGACGTACGAGCTACCAGACCCGGTCTCAGGGATGGTTCTTCAGAGTATAGAATGATCGACAGAGTTCCCTGCAACTTGATGTTGTGTAGCCTCTGGGGCAGTTCAAATTGTTGATTAAGGACCTCTTTGCTAAAGAATTTGATTGTTTTCTTGAATGACTCCCTATGGAAATAGTTAAAAAAGAAATGTGAAAAAGAAACGAGCGATATTGGCCAAATGAGCCAGAATTGCGTGTCCCTAAAGACTACCTATAACAAATTACAAAAATATAATTTCCTTGTGTTTCGATGTGTAGTATATTTAAAACCTTAGGCTATAGCCTATTGAACTCGCACAGTCAAGTCAAAGGGTCGCTAAATGCGACCAAATGGTCACACTCTGGAGCCCTGTAATCGTTGAGCTTGTCCTACTTTAGTACACGTTCATGCCCAATTAAGACTTTGTTGTGTGCCTTAGTCTCTTCTGCCTTATGCGCATCAATATACTGTACTGTATCTAAAGAAATAGGTAACTGGCTTTGACTGTTCTCATGGTTGGTGGCATTTGGGTGACTATCTTTGGACACACTTTTGCCTGTGTCTGTGTCTCTTTCTTTTGGATTTCCAGTATCAGAGTATTTAACTATAACCACAGAGAGACTTATTGTTGTGGCAGACTCAGAGTACTGTGTATTTTTGTGTGTTTGTCAGATGTGTTTCTGAACTGGTACCACAAAACCATTTATCCAAACCACCCCTTTTGGTTAATCCACAATATCACAGGTCATAAGTTCAGCCAAGAGGACAGGGAGTCCATGACACTGGAGCAAACTTAGCTTCCACAGGGATAGAGATGGTAGAATATGTAAATTAACCAAATCCAATCAAATATCAAGATGGATTTCCAAAGACTATACAAAGGGACAATGGGAACCATTTCCAGATGCTTTGCTCTGGCTTTAAGAGTCCAGTTTCCTCCCATTTGGATTTGAGTCTGCTTCAAACATGCACCTGCGCACTGCACTTGTACTCAACAAGAAATGACAGTTTGTTGTTGCAGCGATAGTTCTGCTGCTGGATGGAAGCGCTTGATCACGGAGGTCCAGCAGGGACTAGAGACAGCTGCTGACAGATCCCTTGCTCGTTCGCCGCATGTTTTGTCCATGTTTTGATGCTGCTGTGCTGCTGGCAGGCAGGGCGACCCTTGACTGCTTGCACAGTTAGGGTGGTGGCCAGACCAGATGTATTTTTTTTCTCTCACTGGTATTGGGCAGTATCTGTGTCGGGGTGTTCCACACAACCCTATTGGAGTATCTAGAGATGCACAGCTAGACCACAGCTGGTCATTCTGTGGCGGACTGCGCCTAAATGAGGGGTTGTCTTTGAACACTGGTCGACATTGGTAAACGTTGTCTTATCCCTCAGCAATATTTTAGCCTCCCTCGTTGCTTGAATGAGACAGATTTGCATTCACATGCATTCACAATCATACATGCATAAGAAATATGTTTTTTGTATTTGTTTGTTTGTCGAATCTCTGCTAAGAATGTGTAAAAAAAAGTTGCTTTGTGGTCTGATTGCGTTCAGATCTGGCTGACCACTTCAGGAGGTGGTAAGAGATCGTCCATTTTATCCACGCCAAACTTGGTGCAAACCACACCCACGAGAAACCTAGCAACATTCAAAGCCGTGCTGATTAGTCAGAGTTTGGTTGTTCCCTGTGAGAAGTAAAGGTGCGCGAGAGACGGAAGAACGCTAGAGACTGAATCCCACCAAAACAAAACATTGCCATCAATACCTTGCATTTTCCCGAATTTGGATATGAAGTTGCATTAAACTATGTAGCTTTTCAGTGAGTGATTGCAGCCAGCCTGACCAGATGGATAGCATCGACATCATGGATAGTGGCATTGTTGTTGGAGGTAAGTAAGCTGTGTATTATATCAAAGTGTTATCGCTATCTTAGAACGCCGATTGGGCTGAAGCTATCTAGTAGCGTTAGCTTAGTGTGATTATCTAAGTGTTTACGAAAGGACTATTGAGATACTTATTTTTTATTTTTATTTTTTTTGGGGGGGGGGGGGGGGGGGGGTGGATCAGCTTAATATTGCAGATAGATTGTATCTTCTGTCAATGTAATTGTCTGCATCACTTCCAATCCCCCATGTTGTTTATATATATACTCCCCTTTATTACTTTTCAACCCCGCCATCCTTTCCCTACTTGGAGTAAATTAGTGAACAACAATGCCCAGGCCTCTACTTCCGGTCTATACTTACTATCTACACCTTATGGACAGAGTTAATTTTACAATAATTCTATTATATATATATATATATATATACAGTGGGGAGAACAAGTATTTGATACACTGCCGATTTTGCAGGTTTTCCTACTTACAAAGCATGTAGAGGTCTGTCATTTTTATTATAGGTACAATTCAACTGTGAGAGACGGAATCTAAAACAAAAATCCAGAAAATCACATTGTATGATTTTTAAGTAATTCATTTTCATTTTATTGCATGACATAAGTATTTGATACATCAGAAAAGCAGAACTTAATATTTGGTACAGAAACCTTTGTTTGCAATTACAGAGATCATACGTTTCCTGTAGGACTTGACCAGGTTTGCACACACTGCAGCAGGGATTTTGGCCCACTCCTCCATACAGACCTTCTCCAGATCCTTCAGGTTTCGGGGCTGTCGCTGGGAAATACTGACTTTCAGCTCCCTCCAAAGATTTTCTATTTGGTTCAGGTCTGGAGACTGGCTAGGCCACTCCAGGACCTTGAGATGCTTCTTACGGAGCCACTCCTTAGTTGCCCTGGCTGTGTGTTTCGGGTCGTTGTCATGCTGGAAGACCCAGCCACGACCCATCTTCAATGCTCTTACTGAGGGAAGGAGGTTGTTGGCCAAGATCTCGAGATACATGGCCCCATCCATCATCCCCTCAATACGGTGCAGTCGTCCTGTACCCTTTGCAGAAAAGCATCCCCAAAGAATGATGTTCCCACCTCCATGCTTCACTGTTGGGATGGTGTTCTTGGGGTTGTACTCATCCTTCTTCTTCCTCCAAACACGGCGAGTGGAGTTTAGACCAAAAAGCTCTATTTTTGTCTCATCAGACCACATGACCTTCTCCCATTCCTCCTCTGGATCATCCAGATGGTCATTGGCAAACTTCAGACGGGCCTGGACATGCGCTGGCTTGAGCAGGGGGACCTTGCGTGCGCTGCAGGATTTTAATCCATGACGGCGTAGTGTGTTACTAATGGTTTTCTTTGAGACTGTGGTCCCAGCTCTCTTCAGGTCATTGACCAGGTCCTGCCGTGTAGTTCTGGGCTGATCCCTCACCTTCCTCATGATCATTGATGCCCCACGAGGTGAGAACTTGCATGGAGCCCCAGACCGAGGGTGATTGACCGTCATCTTGAACTTCTTCCATTTTCTAAATAATTGCGCCAACAGTTGTTGCCTTCTCACCAAGCTGCTTGCCTATTGTCCTGTAGCCCATCCGAGCCTTGTGCAGGTCTACAATTTTATCCCTGATGTCCTTACACAGCTCTCTGGTCTTGGCCATTGTGGAGAGGTTGGAGTCTGTTTGATTGAGTGTGTGGACAGGTGTCTTTTATACAGGTAACGAGTTCAAACAGGTGCAGTTAATACAGGTATTGAGTGGAGAACAGGAGGGCTTCTTAAAGAAAAACTAACAGGTCTGTGAGAGCCGGAATTCTTACTGGTTGGTAGGTGATCAAATACTTATGTCATGCAATAAAATGAAAATTAATTACTTAAAAATCATACAATGTGATTTTCTGGATTTTTGTTTTAGATTCTGTCTCTCACAGTTGAAGTGTACCTATGATAAAAATTACAGACCTCTACATGCTTTGTAAGTAGGAAAACCTGCAAAATCGGCAGTGTATCAAATACTTGTTCTCCCCACTGTATATATATATTTATTTATTTTTTTTGCTCCTGAACTTCTTCTACTCTCAACCTCTCCGATCATTTTCATGATGTCCATCCGGTTTGCTTCTATATGCCATATCTTTCTAACTGTGCTCTTTCCCAAAAGCTCCCAACTTACAACCTATATACTTATTATGGACACAGTATGCTTACATTATTAGCTATCTTTGTTATTATTTGTTGTTATTCCCATCCTTCAACTCTGTTCAATACCTCCCATCTATCTCTTAACACCATCCATATAGGATTTCTATTTGCCATATATATTTCAACCGTACTGTGATGTTTTACAAAAGTTCTGAACCTTTCTATTCTCATTGCTTCTACAGATTGTGAATAAAAAATAAACATTTTTGCTAAAACTTTTTTAAATATTCTGTCAAAAAATAAAGGTTTTTTGTCAATTAGTATATTTGAATTTAACCACAAAATTTGTTGCATTATTTGTTCTGTCGTTTCTGGAGGATTAAATTGAAATTGCAACCAACTTTCTATGGCTTGTTTTAGAAATGGTGATATTTGGGAGATGATTTCCTTTTCAAATAACTGCAAATGAGTTGTTGTAATCTGAATAAAGGGAAAAAGGCCTTTCTTGAACATTGGGTGAGACAATCTTACTAATTTGCTTGAGAACCAGTTCGGGTTTAAGTATAACTTTTGTATGACTGAAGCTTTTAATGATAGGTCTAATGCTTTAATATTTAATAATTTCTGTCTTCCGAATTCATATTCATTATATAAATATGCCCTTTTAATTTTGTCTGGCTTGCCGTTCCAAATAAAATTGAATATTTTTTTCTCATATAATTTAAAAAACTGTTCGCTAGGCGTAGGCAAGACCATAAGCAAATAGGTAAACTGGGATAATACTAAAGAGTTAATCAGGGTGATTTTTCCACAAATTGACAGGTATTTTCCTTTCTATGGTAGTAAGATCTTATCTATTTTTGCTAACTTTCTATTAAAATGTATTGAAGTGAGATCATTTATTTCCTTTGGGATATGTATTCCGAGTATATCCACATCACCATCAGACCATTTTATTGGTAAACTACATGGTAATGTAACATTTTTATTTTTTAGTGATCCAATACGTAATATAGTACATTTGTCATAATTTGGTTGTAATCCAGAGAGGTTAGAAAATGTATCTAGATCCTCTATGAGGCTGTGGAGGGATTCTAGTTGTGGATTTAAAAGAAAACATGAATCATCAGCGTACAATGACACCCATTATTATTGGATCTGATTTTAATAGCTAACATCTCGATGGCCACAATAAATAAATATGCCGATAGTGGACAACCTTGTTTCACTCCTCTTGACAGTTTAAAACTTTCTGAGAAATAGCCATTATTTACTATTTTACACCTAGGGTTACTATACATGATTTTGACCCATTTTATAAGAGATTCTCCAAAATTGAAATGCTCCAGGCATTTATATATAAAACCCAGTCGAACTTTATCAAATGCCTTTTCGAAGTCTGCTATGAATAGCAGGCCTGGTTTCCCATATTTTCCATAGTGTTCTATTGTTTCCAATACTTGCCTTATATTATATCCAATGTATCTTCCATGTAAAAAACCTGTCTGATTAGAATGAATAATATCCGACAATACCTTTTTAATTCTATGCGCTATACATTTTGCTAGGATTTTTGCATCACAACACTGAAGTGTAAGGGGCCTCCAATTTTGTAAATGGACTGGATCTTTATTTTTTCCACTTGTATCCTGTTTCAGTAATAATGAGATCAGACCTTCTTCTTGAGTGTCAGATAATCTACCATTTACATAGGAGTGGTTAAAACATGCTAATAACGGTCCTCTTAGTATATCAAAAAAGGTTTGGTATACCTCGACTGGTATGCCATCCAACCCTGGAGTTTTCCCAGACTTAAAGTCTTTAATTGCATCCAGAAGTTCCTCCTCTGTAATTTCACCTTCACATGAGTCTTTCTGTGTGGCTGTTAATTTGACATTATCAATAGAAAAAAAATCTCTACAATTAGCTTCAGTTAGAGGAGATGGAGGCGACTGAAAAGAAAACATATGCTTAAAGTACTTTGTTTCTTCCTTCAAAATATCATTTGGTGAATTATGGGTGACTCCGTCAATTGTTACTAGTTTCATTAAGTTCTTTTTGGTAGCATTCCTATGTTGAAGATTAAAAAAGAATTTTGTGCATTTTTCCCCATATTCCATCCAGTTTGCTTTATTTTTATAATATATTACACTTGATGTTTCTTGAATAAGTTTCTCCATTTCTTTTTGTTTTTCCTCTAATTTATTCTGAGCCTCTATGTTACAGTTTTTATTGCCATCTATCTGTTCTGTTAGACTTTCTATTTCCTTTCTTAGTATAAACTCTTTTGACCTAAATTGCTTTTGTTTTCGAGATGAGTACTGAATTGCATGGCCTCTATAGGCACATTTAAAGGTGTCTCATACAATAAGGGGATTCGCTGTACCTATGTTATGTTGGAAAAAGTCAGTTATAAATTCCTTTGTTCTAATTATAAATAAATTATCATCCAATAGGCTTTGATTACATTTCCAATATCCTCGCCCACGTGGAAATTCAGTAAGAGTAATGTATATGCCTATTATATGATGGTCCGACCGCATTCTGTCCCCTATCAACACTTTTTTTTACTTTTGTTGCCAACGAGAATGAGATAAGAAAGAAGTCAAGACGACTAGCTTGATTCAGTCTCCGCCATGTATATCTCACTAGATCAGTATATTTAAGCCTCCATATATCTACTAATTCTAATGTATCCATGACATTCACAATTTCCTTAAGAGCATGTGGGTGATTGTTTGTGGTGTGATTTGAGATATTGAGATATTGACTATTGAGATACTTAGCTACACGACATTTGTGCTGGTTGGCAACTAAAAGAGATGCTGCAAAGCTAGCTCCTACTGAATGGGCAAAGCTAGCTCCATTGATTCACTATTAAGGACAATCATGTAATGTTAGCTATCTACAGAGTCAATTGTTGCTTGCCTTTCGTTTAGCTCATTTCAAACGAGGTTGCGAAACTGCGCATCTCTCGCGGTTCGTGGTATGGCAGGCACGAGCAAACTCTGAACTCCCTATTAACGGGGATTCCCTCTCTAGCGCTCTTCCTCTCTCACACCAATTTACTTCATCACAGGGAGGCTCCTTTTCATTACAACGTTGGAGGAAATACGTTCCTAGCGTGTGAGGAACATGTTTGCTGGCCTCATAAATGCTAGCTAATATTTAGAAAAAAAATAGGGTTGTGCTAACCAGTTTGCAATCCCTTTTGCGTCGCTTGCTGGCTAGTTAGCTACAGTAGTTAGCTACTGCCATCAGTTGTTGTGTTATCATATCTTGCATATTCCACCGTTTGTAGAATGCATACTGGCATTTGAATATAGCACAGGAAAAGGGAATCTGGACACAGTAGACACATTTAAATGTAGGTGTAGATGCATGACGCGATCGGAACTCAGAATACTAAAGCTGCATGAACTGTCAAGTCTAGACACGGCCTGAGCACAGTCTGACATTCTTAAAGAAGGGGCAGCTGGGAATTCCTCTCCAGCGTCAGATTAGCTGAGATTTGAGGTTCAGCTGTGCCACTGTGGTGTGGCCAGAAGTCTGTCAGGCATCTATGCCAGGACAGCCCTGGCCCCCTCTGAGGAAATGTGGACGATTCCCTCTATTGTGTATAACTTTGCCACTCAGGACTCCACCTTCTACAACTTGATTTTTTTTCCCTCGCCCCATGCTTTGTCCTTGCAAACTCGTTATCTGGGCTACACTGACACATTCACCGATTTGGGTTTTTCCCACAATCGTCCACAGCCCTCGAGCGAAGCAGCTGGGCTGAGATACCATACCGCCGCCCTCTCACCTCTGTCATTATACCCACATTCTGCACAGGTGTGCACTCCCTGCTTGTGCATGAGTAATGCTACACTTGTGGATCACCCTGCTGTGTTACACCACTTGAACTTTCCGGCTGACTGGATGAACTGTGGGGTTGGTGTGGTGATCCTTTAATTCTCAGTGGCAAATCTCATTGGGGTGTGTACAGGAAAATGAATCTGAAATATGGGCTCAACCCACCCCAGTAAAGCTACACATTTACAACTGCTACAGTAAGGACTTCAGGGTGCATGTACCCACAGAGCATCGCTTGGAATGCACACATTTTTGTTTTGCGACAAATGTGGAAACAGATGTTAGCACAGGGCTATGTGAGGCATGGCTTGAGTCCATAAGGCCAAGTGTTGTTTACCCAGCATCTTCTGCTGGCATAAGACTGCTTCTCTGAAGTGTGCACATTTCAGCAGCTCTGAGTGAGGCGGTGACCTCCTACCCTTGTCTTGGCCCGCCCTGTGATAAAATCTCTGGTCCTAGACTGGTGTATGGCTAGAGACAGTAGCACAGTGGTAGTGAAATTTGTTACAAGCTCAAAGGGCTATCGTAGATTGTAGCTGAGACAGCTGACACATATAGCTTTCTGGAAGATTTGGGGAGGCATACTGTGGAAGCATAAAGAAAGTTATATTTTTGCCTATATGGGTGATTCCAGTGTTATGGATGTGACATTTGCATGCAAAATCACAAATGAATGTCTCACATAATGGACAAACAAAGCATAAATTAAAATGTTGACGTATGTGTCTAGTACCGCTTTGGGGGAGTGTATACCCCAAAAAACGGACTCCTAAATATAAATAAATAAATATATAAAACGATCATTTTGAAAAGATTGTCATATCCATTATTACTTTAGAAAGGAAAAACAACCGTTACTCTTCGTTATTGTCACGGTTTCGGCCGAGGCTGCTCCTCTTCCTTGTTCGGGCAGGCTTCGGCGGTCGTCGTCTCCGGAGTACTAGCTGCCACCGTTCTATGTTTCATGTTCATTTGGTTTTGTCTGTTCATAACACCTGTCCCTTATTTGTGTCTTAATTGTTCCCTTATTTAGTTTCGTGTGTTTGGGTCAGGTGTTATGCGTGATTGTTTATTGTCAGCCTGCCTCTGAGAAGTTTATTGTATCTCTCGTTGTTGTTACCCGAGAGCTCGCACTGCGTGCGCTTTTCTTGTTTAAACGCACTGTGTTTTTGTGCGTAATTGTTTGCGCCACCCGGTTGGGTTGGCGACTCATTGTTCACGTGTTTTTGAACATTACTAAAGACGGTTGAAGTCATCCTGGTTCCTGCGCTTGATTCCTTCCACTCATCTACACACACCACTCTGACAGAATCACGCATCACCTCCATGGAATCAGCAGGAGCGACCGCGCCGACAGCCGAGATGGCTGAACGTCTTCGTGGTCAGGAGGACCGCATCAACCAGGTCTGTCATGCCCTGGAGGGGGTGATGAATACTCTGCACCGATGGGAGACCAGCGGGGTTCCCACACCTCCACGAACCGAACCAGCCCCATCGGTCAGCCCTCCTGTCTCATCTCCGGAACCTAGTGGGATTCGGCTCTCGCTCCCGAGGGCGTACGACGGCTCCACTGCCGGGTGTCAAGGGTTCCTGCTGCAGGTGGAGCTCTACCTCGCCACCGTACACCCGGCGCCCTCGGGACACGAGAGCGTCTCAGCCCTCATCTCCTGTCTCACCGGCAAGGCGTTGGAGTGGGCCAACGCCGAGTGGAGGAGAATGGACGCCGCTACCACGAACTATGCGGAGTTCTCCCGCCGCTTCCGTGCTGTGTTCGACCATCCACCAGAAGGGAAGGCGGCGGGGGAACGTCTATTCTACCTCCGACAGGGGATGAGGAGCGCCCAGGACTTTGCCTTGGAGTTTCGGACCCTAGCGGCTGATGCAGGGTGGAATGAGCGGGCCCATATCGACCATTTCCGCTGCAGCCTCCGGGAGGACGTCCAGGGAGAGTTGGCGTGCAGGGACACGTCGTTGACTTTCGATCAGCTGGTCGACATGGCCATCCGGCTGGATACCCTGCTCGCCACCCGTGGGCGTCCCGGAGGAGGGGGTTCGCCCATTCCACTCTCCAGCACCTCCGAGCCGAGCCCTATGGAGCTCGGAGGTGCTGGCGCTAGGGAACGGAGGAGGAGGAGCCCGAGGGGACCCGGCCCTTGCACCAACTGTGGTCGTGGAGGGCACACCGCGGCTAGGTGTTGGGGCGGGTTCTCCAGTGAGGGAGAAGGCAGGTCACGCATTGGGGGGTCCCCCCAGGTGAGTAGGCGCCCTGCTTACCCAGAGCTTTCTGTCGTGCACCTAACCTTGCCTGTTTGTTTCCCACAGGTTGCACCTCGTTCCCAGCATAAGGCGCTGGTAGATTCAGGCGCAGCTGGGAATTTTGTAGATCGCCAGTTCTGTATAGAGTTAGGGATTCCCCTCCTCCCAGTGGATAAGCCTTTCCCCGTCCATGCCCTAGATAGCCGTCCGTTAGGGTCTGGGTTGATTAGGGAGGTCACAGCACCCCTTCAGATGATGGCGCAGGAGGGTCATGAGGAGAGAATTCAGCTCTATCTAATTGACTCTCCTGCGTATCCGGTAGTGCTGGGTCTTCCCTGGTTGATGACTCATGACCCTATTATTAGGTGGCGAGAGAAAGCTCTTAAAGGGTGGTCTGCTCAATGTGAGGGGCGGTGTCTGGGTGTTTCCATAGGGGCGACCTCGGTGGAGAGTCCGAATCTAATGCCAGCACTGCAGATTCCCCCCGAGTATGAGGATTTGGCACTGGCGTTCAGTAAGACTAGGGCGGCGCAGCTGCCGCCTCATAGACGGGGGGATTGTGCGATAGATCTCCAGTCAGGAGCAGCTCTCCCGCGGAGCCATGTGTATCCCTTGTCTCAAGAGGAGAGAAAGGCTATGGAGACATACATCTCTGAGTCTCTTAGACAGGGATACATACGGGCCTCCGTTTCACCCGCTTCCTCAAGTTTCTTTTTTGTGAAGAAAAAGGATGGAGGTCTGCGCCCGTGTATTGATTACCGCGGTCTCAATCAGATCACAGTGAAGTACAGCTATCCACTTCCTCTGATTGCGACTATGACGGAGTCACTGCACGGTGCGCAGTTCTTTACAAAATTGGATCTTAGGAGCGCATATAACTTGGTGCGCATTCGAGAGGGCGATGAATGGAAGACAGCGTTTAGCACGACTTCCGGACACTACGAGTATCTAGTCATGCCATATGGGTTGATGAATGCTCCCTCAGTCTTCCAATCCTTCGTCGATGAGATTTTCCGGGACATGCAGGGACAGGGAGTAGTTGTGTACATCGACGACATTCTGGTGTATAGTCCTACCCGTGCTGAGCATGTAGCCCTGGTGCGCCGAGTATTGAGGAGGCTGTTGGAGCATGACCTATATGTCAAGGCAGAGAAATGTCTGTTTTTCCAGAAGTCGGTCTCCTTTCTGGGTTACCAGTTATCTGCGTCAGGGGTGAAGATGGAGGTAGACCGGGTGTCAGCTGTGCGTAATTGGCAGACCCCAACCACTGTGAAGGAGGTGCAACGGTTCTTGGGTTTTGCGAATTATTACCGGAGGTTTATCCGGGGTTTTGGACAGGTGGCAGCTCCCATAACGTCTCTGTTAAAGGGGGGTCCGGTGCGCTTGCGGTGGTCAGCTGAGGCGGACAGGGCATTTGGGAGACTAAAGGACCTGTTTACCTCGGCGCCGGTGTTGGCGCATCCGGATCCCTCTTTACCGTTCCAAGTAGAGGTGGACGCGTCAGAGGCCGGGATAGGGGCCGTTCTTTCCCAGCGTTCTGGCACTCCACCTAAACTCCGTCCCTGTGCGTTCTACTCAAAGAAGCTCAGTCCGGCGGAGCGGAATTATGACGTAGGAGACAGGGAGCTGTTAGCCGTGGTACAGGCCCTAAAGGTGTGGCGGCATTGGCTCGAGGGGGCTCAACACCCTTTCCTCATTCTAACTGACCATCGTAACCTGGAGTACATCCGGGCAGCTAGGAGACTGAATCCTCGCCAGGCTCGCTGGACTATGTTCCTAGCCCGGTTTGTGTTTAAAATCACATACATCCCTGGGTCCCAGAACGGGAAGGCAGATGCTCTGTCTCGGCGGTATGACGCAGAGGAGAGGTCAGTTGAGTCCACGCCCATACTACCGGAGTCTTGTCTGGTTGCTCCGGTGGTGTGGGAGGTTGATGGTGAGATCGAGCGGGCGTTACGCACCGACCCGAGTCCTCCACAGTGTCCTGTGGGTCGGACGTACGTTCCGCTCGAGGTACGCGATCGCCTCATTTGTTGGGCTCATACGTCCCCCTCCTCTGGCCATCCGGGTATCGGCCGGACAGTGCACTGCCTTAGCACGAAGTACTGGTGGCCAACGTTAGCTAGGGATGTGAGGATTTATGTCTCCTCCTGTTCGGTGTGTGCCCAGTGTAAGGCGCCCAGACATTTGCCCAGGGGTAAGTTACAACCCCTGCCTATTCCACAACGACCCTGGTCCCACCTCTCGGTGGATTTTGTTACCGACCTTCCCCCCTCACAGGGGAATACT
Organism: Coregonus lavaretus; assembly: GCF_964263955.1. Classification (NCBI taxonomy): domain Eukaryota; kingdom Metazoa; phylum Chordata; class Actinopteri; order Salmoniformes; family Salmonidae; genus Coregonus; species Coregonus lavaretus. The sequence continues at coordinate 21,227,637 of NC_140020.1, forward strand.
ACCATCCTGGTCGTTGTGGATCGGTTCTCTAAGGCCTGTCGTCTCCTTCCCATGCCGGGTCTACCCACTGCCCTACAGACCGCTGAGGCTCTGTTCACCCATGTCTTCCGGCATTACGGGGTACCCGAGGATATAGTGTCTGACCGAGGCCCCCAGTTCACCTCTAGAGTGTGGAGAGCATTTATGGAACGGTTGGGGGTTTCGGTAAGCCTTACCTCGGGGTACCACCCGGAGAGTAATGGGCAGGTTGAACGTGTCAACCAGGATGTGGGTAGGTTTCTGAGGTCATACTGTCAGGGCCGGCCGGAGGAGTGGGCGAGATATGTGCCCTGGGCCGAGATGGCACAGAACTCTCTTCGCCACTCCTCCACCCAACTAACCCCTTTTCAGTGTGTGTTAGGGTACCAGCCGGTTCTGGCACCATGGCATGAGAGCCAGATCGAGGCCCCCGCTGTGGATGAGTGGGTGCGGCGCTCGGAGGAGACGTGGGACGCTGCACACGTCCATCTGCAGCGTGCCATACGTCGACAGAAGACGAGCGCCGACCTACACCGCAGTGAGGGGCCAGTGTACGCACCTGGAGATCGAGTCTGGCTCTCAACCAGAAACCTGCCCCTCCGCCTGCCCTGCCGGAAGCTGGGTCGGCGGTTTGTGGGGCCATTTAAAGTCCTGAGGAGATTGAACGAGGTGAGTTATAGGTTAGAACTACCTGTTGATTACAAAAATATTAACCCCTCGTTCCATGTGTCTCTCCTCAGGCCGGTGGTAGCTGGTCCACTCCAGGACTTTGAGATTGAGGAGACTCCTCCGCCCCCGTTGGACATCGAGGGGGCTCCGGCGTACACCGTGAGGTCCATCCTGGATTCTAGACGCCGGATGGGGGGTCTTCAATATCTCGTGGAGTGGGAGGGGTACGGCCCGGAGGAGCGGTGCTGGGTGCCAAGGAGGGACGTATTAGACCAGTCCCTACTGACCGATTTCCATCGGGGTCATCCTGCGCGCCCTGCTCCGCGTCGTCCGGGTCGTCCCCGAGCTCCGGGTCGGCGCACGGCTGGAGCCGCGCGTCAAGGGGGGGGGTACTGTCACGGTTTCGGCCGAGGCTGCTCCTCTTCCTTGTTCGGGCAGGCTTCGGCGGTCGTCGTCTCCGGAGTACTAGCTGCCACCGTTCTATGTTTCATGTTCATTTGGTTTTGTCTGTTCATAACACCTGTCCCTTATTTGTGTCTTAATTGTTCCCTTATTTAGTTTCGTGTGTTTGGGTCAGGTGTTATGCGTGATTGTTTATTGTCAGCCTGCCTCTGAGAAGTTTATTGTATCTCTCGTTGTTGTTACCCGAGAGCTCGCACTGCGTGCGCTTTTCTTGTTTAAACGCACTGTGTTTTTGTGCGTAATTGTTTGCGCCACCCGGTTGGGTTGGCGACTCATTGTTCACGTGTTTTTGAACATTACTAAAGACGGTTGAAGTCATCCTGGTTCCTGCGCTTGATTCCTTCCACTCATCTACACACACCACTCTGACAGTTATGGATGTGACAGTCATCTGAAATCGATTATATCACATTTAGTTGTCATCTGGAATGTTTTAAAAATGTTAGCAGAAGGCAGAGTACTTTAGGGTTACATAATTACAGGTAGCCAGAATAGTATACTGCATAGGCTAAGGCCAGGAAGGAAACACATCCTAATGGGGTCATTTTTATATCTTTAAATACATCAAAATTGACCTTTGACTCATTTTAGACTTTTTTAAATGTATTATGCCTTTTCTGAAATATTGTAATAAAACATGCAAATGAGGCAATATACTGTACATATGCTTACACCGCCAATACACTTTTCGGGACAATGGATGAAGTCAGCATATTTTGGGTGGGTTTATTAAGCAATAAGGTGCCTTATTGCTATTATAAACTGGTTACCAACGTAATTAATGTTTTGTCATACCTGTGGTATACAGTCTGATATACCACGGCTGTCAGCCAATCAGCATTCAGGGCTCGACCCACGCAGTTTATACATTTGAATAACACACTCTAGGACTATCCACAGATTGTGGATAAACACCTTTTTCATCTTTCTAGCTAAAACTCTATCACTAAGTTACTGTCGTGTGAGAAATGCATGTAGGCATATTCTGTATTCAACAATTGCTTCATTGAAAGTCAGAAGAGTATATCTCAGAAGCACACAAAATGTGGTGAATGCACATGCTTCTGAAGCCAAGATAAGATAAGTCCGTATCCATCTAATCTACAACCGTTATGGATGTGACTATATCATAATGCTGGAAAAGGATACTGACAATGAAAAGATGCCAATTCTAGACCATATAAAACCTTGATGGAAGTTGGCTTTACAGAGTAAGTTACAAGATGATCTGATGAAAGGTGCATATTTTACAAAAACCTTTCCTTTTACAAAAACGTTTCATGTTCCTAAAAGACTGTAGAACTCAGGACAGTTCAATGTAGTATTATGATGTCAACTTCATAACAAACACTGGGGGACAGCTGTAAGCGAAAAAAGAAAGAAAAAGAAGCTCTGTGAGCCCTTTCCAAAAGCCATTAAATATGATTGACTGAAAAGCCTTATTTGAGACTTGGCATCATATTCCGTAATGGACAAAATTCATGCAATTTCTTACTTAAACTGGTGAAATAAAGCATACACTCCAACCAATAATTATGAATGTTGTGTCATTTGGAAGTTAATAACTATTTTTGCATACTCAGGTTGACTTTCCCACAGAATTGACCATATGCAAGTTTTCTTTCTTACACAACATTGTCTCTTCTTTGGTTTATTCTTCCCATAAAAATGACTAATAGACATATTACGTGCATGATACTACCTTATCTCTAAGATTTTCATTATAATTGAACAGCTGTTGTGGTTTGATTTAAGTTATATAGCAACTGTGCTCAGAAGGCCTGAGGTTAAAATGCATTTATGAATGTCACGCCCTGTCTCTGGGGACTATTAAATGTTGAGCCAGGGTGTGGAATTTCTGTTACATTTTCGATGTTTTGTTCTAGATCGTTTAGATCTATGTTGGCCAGGGTGGTTCCCAATCAGAGACAGCTGTAGCTCGTTGTCTCTGATTGGGGACCATACTTAGGCAGCCTTTTGGCATTTTAGTTTTGTGGGATCTTGTTCCGTTTGGTTTGTTGTATGACCTAGGACTTCACGTTTCGTTTTGTTGTTTTGATTCGTGTTGTGTACTACGCAATAAAGTATGTACGCCTATCACGCTGCGCCTTGGTCCGCTTCTTATAACGATCGTGACAATGAACCATATGTCTGGTGTTTCTCATGCTCTTTAATGCCTGTTTTAGACCTCTACTCATGCATGGCAAGACAACATGTTCACAGATGCTACTTCTGTTATGGTCTTTACATTACATCTAACAAAGACAGTTTAGGATTCGTGGTCTCATTGGTCCCTAAGTGAGATGATTTTCAAACGGTTAGTTAATAAACAAATACCTGTGACATTATTTATATTATTTGCTTGCCTAGCAGCGCATTTAATGTTACTGGAAATGCAATTGAAGCAGAATAATGAAATGTGATAAGCTTGGCACTAGTCTCTAGTCTTATCATGGGACTTACACTGATGTGTGCAATGATTATGATTCATTGTCAAGCAAATGGCTATGGTTATTGTCATAATTGTCATTTTTGTTTAAACATGTTTTGAGCTTGTATTGTATCATAATTCATCTTTAAAAATTAGCTACGACACACCTAATAAATGAAACACAGCATTGGTGGCACCGCTGTCTCAAAAACGAATGGTTTTGACCGCTTGGAACTTTTTAAAATTCAGTTTTTCCTCCTGACCGTGGCGTTCTGCTTGTAAAATGATTACTAAATTTACCCTCTTCATGTAAAAATGAAAAATTGCTATTGGGTCAACTATATCTACTCAAAAATACATCTATTATATACTTTCAAGTAGAATATCTACTATATACAAAATGAATGTATTAAGACGATTATGACGATTGTTTTTAGTTGACGGTTATTGTCCATAATTGTGGGTTACATGATTATACGATTATTGTGCCAGCCCTACGCCCAATAACATTGCCAAGGAGTTAGCATGTGACTCAATATCAGCCTGAGTAAGGGGAATTATCTTCATCGTGTGTCCATCACTCTCTGAAAAGCCTTTTGGACACAAAACCAGATTATAAATAGACTGCACTGATCACAATCATTACGTCCTGGGAGGAAAGCTGATGCTTTCGAGGGAGAGGGTCTAGATTTCACCTGCCATCTGCTTTGTACCCTCTGTTGTAAATCAATACAAGTGGCTGTGCGCGTACAACCAGTGAAGTGCGACAGTGTGCCACCCCTTTGTGATTTAATATTAAGAGAATCCTCTTTAAATATTTGCATTTTAAGTGTGAGGTTTCTATCAAGCCACTGAAAGTATTTTAATTTTGGCAATTTTTCTGTGATTCGGCTCAGAAAATCTCTGGCCCTGGCTAACTATGAGTTTTTGTCAGCACACATGGTCAGGAAAAAATAATTGGGCCTAGAGCAGGGAAAAAACCCTAGCCTTACTTATAATCAATGCATGCTGTGTAAGCCAGGGATGTTGTATTGTTTAGTTATTGTGTTATTTAACCCACCCCTCTTCTCCATTTTGTGCCTTCACAGGGCTCTCTAAAGGAGGTGAAACACTGAGGTAGAGGAGGCAGGTGTTGCAGAAAGAGCCTCACCCCCTTCTCACCCCAAATCCGACCCCCTCCGCTGCACCAGCGGTAGCCATGGCCCCCCGGAAGCGTGGCGGCGGCGGCGGCGGTGGCATCTCCTTCATCTTCTGCTGCTTCCAGAGTGGCAGCGACCACCCAGAGATCACCTACCAGCTGCGCGAGGACTTTGCCCTGCAGACCATGGAGCCTTCGCTGCCCATGCCAGGCTATGACGAGCTGGACGGCATGTTCTCCGAGTTGGTGGTACGTAGCAACCAGAGTTTCCTTTTTGGTATTATTGTCAGTGTTGTCATGATTTATCTTCTGAACATGGGCCACAGTTGGAAATGAGCTATGTTGCTAGCTTGTTCTCATAGACCACAAGCAAAAAAAAGCATACATTTACATGTTGCTTATGAGTGCATTTCACACTACTTTTGGATTACAATTGGATTGTAAGGCTCGAATGTCCTGCTTAATATAATGTTTGTGTAATCGTCGCTAACCAACTGCATTAAACTTAAAAATCACTTCAACTACAACCAGTAAAATGCAAATTTTTCCTCTCGTCTCAGTTTAGCTGCCTTTTCTCATCCTTTCCGTCTGTTGCTCTCACTTCTTTCCCCTGCCATCCACTGCCTATGTGGTCCTCTGACATGGTTGCCACACTTATGCAGGCCGCCACCAGATCGTTTTGCACATCAATAGACCCCATTGAGAGGCCCTGTGTCTTGGCCTCCTCCTTCTGCTAATTGCTTGTTTTTGTCTGGCCCGCCCTCCCTCTCTCCAGCCTGAATTGAATAAGTGGAGTGTGACGACAAAGGGGGCTTCCAGTCGCTATGTTTTCACTGAGGGGATAGACACAAGCCATCCACCCGCCATCCCCCATTTGTCTGGGTCGGAGGTAATCTCAGTGAAAAGGCTTGAAAAGATTAGGGCTGGCAGGGAGAATGGCGGCCACCTATAATATACCATTACCATTACACTTGAACTTTGGATATTTAACAGATTTATATTCTGCTCAACTGTAGACATAAAGGGGATTGTTTGCTCTTGTATAAGGAGGGGAGGGCAACCAGGTGGTTGTCCCTGTAGTCTTGAATATCCTTTATCTCGGGTGTCCTTTCCCTTGTGACCAGTGACAGGCTTGTGACCACTAGCCTGGTATTGGTCATGGGGCTAGAAGGTATGAAGGAAACTGTTTGAGACAATTCCAGCAGCATTTAGTCTCCCATCTAAGGATCAGCCAGGCCCGATCCTACTTAGCTTCAGAGGCAAGCCAACAGCGAGATGCAGGATGGTATTACATGGTATAGTATGGCGACTAAATCAAACGAATGATGATTGTCCCCTTCATAAAAGCTATTTTGTTATTTTATAACAATGCAGCAGTCACTATCCTTGTAGGAACCTGAATTGATTCCTTGAGTCAGATAGATTGTAGATGGTGAGGCACTCTATTCTCTTGTCATAATTTAATTCAGTCTGCGTGCCACAGTAACAATTCTATCCTTTGTCTTTTGGATCGTTTCCACAAAAATAGTATATTTTGAGTAGTGTAACTTGGTGAGAAAAAAAAGTTGTATTTCTTATAATTTTAACATTCTGTAATAAAGAGCACATCAGATTAATAAAAAAAGTTTTCCCATCTCAAGAGGTTAAATATAAAAACGACTATAGTAAATGCCAAATTAAATAACAGGGTTGAGCATAACAGGGTTGACGATTTCACCTTAAATCAGACATCAATCCCATTGTGACAAGAGGAATGGAAGCTTGTTGTGTGCAACAGGGAGAGGTAATTGAATGCAAGTTTTAAAATATATATATATTTCTTTTTACAACATTTCTATCCATGGGTAACAGGATTGACATGTTAAACTCAACCCGCTCAGTTTTCCACCACAAAACACCAGAAAATGACCAAAAAGAGTAGAACCATCTCACTTGCTTTTACACTGATTTTACTATTAGATGTTTGTTTCTTTAAAAAATATATATATATATATAATAAAGGAATCGTTTCACCATAATAAAACGAAAGTTCAGTTCACATAACAGGGTTGACCTTAAAATGAGGGACAGTTGATTTTTTAAATGAATCATTAATCCCATGAAATAAATCATCTCCAGAAAGGACTTTGTCGAACTAGTGCTTTACAATGATGGTGAAAACATGGAGGAATTTGGGGGTTAAGTAGGTAAAAAGGGTGCACAGAGGGACATGCCAAAATGCAGAATTGTAGCAAGTCTTTATTCATATAAAACAAAGCCCATTTATACATTTTTTTTATGTGGTCTATCTTATAAAGGGCACTTCATTTTAATATAACAGGCTTTTAAAATTCAATATTGGTGCACACTTTCTACTTAAAATACCAAAGGGATGCAAAAGGGACTCATTTCGTGGAACGACCCTTTTGAGTCGCTAAGTTGAATCACAGGGCATATGAATTGAGCTGCCACTGGCCTTATAACTAGCGTAGAGCCTGTGCTAATATGATTAGGGAAAATTAAAAATTTAATATATTTTACTGCACTTTCACTGCGTCTTTTTAATGTTTTGTGTCTGTAGGCAGATGCTGGATAAATGTGGGGATTTTCCCAAAGACTGTAGGACAGTTGGTGGAGGCTGTAGTGTTCCTTGGTGGAGGCTCTGAGATGCTTGAAGTCTGGCGACTTCACCGAGCAGCTCACAGAGCATGGAGACATTGCCAGTCTCATTTTAGATTGTGTCAGAACATCTTAAGACCTCAATGGCAATCTGCGTGCTGCTGTCTCTAGCCATGAATGTCGCATGGAAGCATCTTGTAATGCATCTTTGTAATCTGTCTTTTTTTTTTTACAATGTCCAAAATGTTGCATCACATGCTATTGCTAGCTGAAGTGTCGTCCTGTGTATTGGTGTGCAACAAGCGCTGTTTTGTGGAGAGAAAATACATTAAACATAGTTGTACTGATAGTTAGGCTTTGCCTTTTATAGGCCCAAATAGACACTTCCCTGGGGAACGAAAGAGAGTAACCTAATTGTTCTTCTGAACCACAGCTGTACCTCAAAAGGAATACCATATTAGGGAAATACTGGAAGATCCATAAATCATATGCTTAATGTTAAACTGAGATTAATTTGGGATTTAAAAGGCCAACCAACTAGTCCTGTGTCTTTTTCTTTGTCTTGGTCTTATAAGTGGAATAAAACAAACTCAGTCATATTAAAATATATTTAGACCTTGATTCAAGAAAACCTGCCTCAGCAATGTTTATACAGTACCTTTGTTTATGCAACGAGCTACTGCCAGGCAGCGAAGCCTTATTCTGAAACTGGAAGCATCGTTCGAAGAGCCTTCTTTGTCTTTACTCAACACAAAACCAGATTTTATTTGACTACAGGAAAAATGGGTTTGTTTATATGCTACCACAGAAATCAAAACACATCCGGACAGGATTCAATTGGACATGTAGCAATGCGCAGACATAAGCAGTGACATAAGTACAAGTGTGAGTCTTTGTTGCTGTATTTGTCTATTGCTGTACATCTAAGAGTGAAATTGATTGTTTGAATTTTCAGGCATTGTTTTTGGCTTGTCTGTATCTTGATATCTCTAGCACTATATGGTAGTTGATTCAGAACAGCCCCCTTCTTGATGGCCCTAGGAGGATAGGCTACTGGAGCTAGGTAGGAGAGGCCTATCTGGTGAGGTCATCTAAAGAGGCCTTCAGCCTCCCACTACTCATCAGCTGGCAGCTTGGCTCATCCCTGCCTTATGACAGTTAACTTAAGCTCTACTGGCTCTGGTTTCCCTCAACATGCTATCTTTCATAGCATTCGTTTATACACAACATGGGAACTCTCTGGCCCTGTACACATAAAGTCTGCATAAAGCCCACTAAGGCCATTGCCAGATGTCTGTCATGGCGGGCATCTTTTGAACGTTCCCCCCCCCCACAAACATAAATAACATGTTTGATGACCATGACACATTGCAATGAAGGTCAGATGTCTCATGATGACTTTGATGTATGTGTTATGTTGCTAGCTGAACTATAGATCTTGATATGTAATGCTATAATGCTCTATAATTTTAATCTTATCAATGGATTTGTTTGAAATGACATGGAACTCTTTCCTTATTACTGTGGTAAGGACATTTGTGCCTGTCATAAGTCTAAGTGTAGAAGCAAATCCTTGTCTAGGGTTAGTGACTATTATACAATGTTGCTTTCTTATATGACGCCCAGCTGACCAAGTCCTGTCTTTGATCAGTGGCAGGTTGACTGGAGTGCTGTCCAGTGAGCTTGAAGTGGAGGTTGGTGGATGGAGCCTTGGGTGCCTGTCTGCCATTTTCTTTTTTATTTACACAGCTAAAGCTCTGAAATGGAGATGGCCTTTGGGAAGCATAACACTAGCTTGTTATCATTATGCTACTACTTCAGATGAAACGGCTTGGCTGGTCGGCTTTGCATACGGATGACATGCAAAGCCGACCAGAGCCGACGTTGACGTACTTACATTTACATTTACATTTTAGTCATTTAGCAGACGCTCTTATCCAGAGCGACTTACAGGAGCAATTAGGGTTAAGTGCCATGCTTAAGGGCACATCGACAGATTTTTCACCTAGTCGGCTCGGGGATTAGAACCAGCGACCTTTCGGTTACTGGCACAACGCTCTTACCCACTAAGCTACCTCTAGTTTAAAACAATTGTAACCTGTTACTATGACTGCCTCCACAGGGTAACACAGGCAATTAATACTAAATGATAAGGTAATGGAGAATATTAAATACTCCATTCATAGTTTTCCCCCCAACATGTTAGCTATTATGTTATGTTTTTTTCTACTTTGTAATGTAATTAATGTCCTACATTTCAGAATAAAAGCTCTGTTTTAAGCATTGCACAACTATTTGCAATGCATTGGCCACCTCCTAACCAGAAATAGATGTCTCATGTCCTATATGCAACGTTGGCTAAAATGCTTCTAGCGGTACCACAATGCCACGCGCAACAGAAACTGAGTATTAATTTTCCACAATCAATGTTCATTGATACTCTTGTTTTAGTAGGGTCTGCTCTGTTCTACATTTTGGGAGTTGAGACATAAAAAAGGTATAATTTCAAAAGGTTAAGTTCTCGTCTATTACAGTAAAATGTCTCTAAGCGTTTCGGTGTCCATATGACCGATTCTGTTGGACCAAACCTCATGTAAATGGCGAGTTTAAACTGCATGTTGTCAGAGAGGAAGAAGTTATCTTTCATCATTGTTGTTGTGAGTGTGTAAATGGGAAGGTGCACACAGCACAGAAGGAGCGAAGGAGACGAGACCAAAAAGACAACGCTCATAAAAACGAAATAAAATACAAATCTATATTCTTGCCATACAGGCATTTGGAACATCGTGCTAAAACATACATTGGAATTAATTCTATATATCGCCCAGCCATAGCATGACGCTATTAATTATGCACCCAAAACATCTGGCTTGCGTTTGATCTGGCTTGCGTGTTACACAACAGCACAGGTACTAATTTAACAATTCCACGGGTCCGCCACTGCCGTAGCTGAAAAATAATTAAGAGGAAGAGCTCCTCCACCCTGCATCCCTTCCCAGTGGCTCCCTGCCCAGATAGGAACCCTATGAACACATGTGAGATAGTGTTCAGTTCCAGAGAGAGTGCCTGTTTGCTGCAAATGTGGTTGCATGCAGAAATTATAGTTGGATAGTCGAGCTGACTCTCTCACACCCCCCGCCCCACGAAGACATACCAGTACACACATTTTCTACACAGACTTGCATGCATGCTCTGACATAGTTAGTACTCACACACAGTGCACATGGATATATACAGACACATGGACACCATTAAATTAACATGACATGTTAATCATTTGACAGACACTTTGGCTAAGACTGACTTACAATAAGTCTATCCTGGCTTTGTTGATCACTTTGTTCACTGTCCGAGGGAGGAAGTCTTTTTAGGTTAAAATACATTTAGAGAACAATGCAGTCTCTAGTCTTGTGTGGTTGTCGGTGTTGCTATCAGAGGTTTGTGGCAAAGATTTGGTTCTGCAGTACCTGATGAAAGACTTATTTTGATTCATACAGTGCAGTAGGTTTTCTTTCAAGACAAAAATGTAGCTCACTGGCCTGTGAGCATTTGCTTGCAAGTTCATTCTTGATTGTTGTTACTTAAAATCATGGTATTTTTCTTCACATGACCAAGACCCATATCCACAAAGCATCAAAGATGCTTAAAGATCTAGACAAACAGAAAGCCACAGGACTGGATAACATCCCAGCTAGATTCCTTAGTGATCGTATCGGACCTTATGTAACACACATCATCAACCTTTCCATTCAACATGAAAGGTACCACAAGAGTTGAAGAGTTGTTCCTTTATACAAGAAAGGAAGCAAAGTTGATCAAGGGAACTACAGACCAGGGTCAATCCTGAGTGTGTTGTCAAAGATTTTAGAAAAAGCACTCCATGAACAGATCATAAAGTACATTGATGACCATTACATTTTATATGACCTTCAGTCCGGTTTTGGACAATCCTATTCTACCAACACTTGTTATAATAATTATAATATAATATGCCATTTAGCAGACGCTTTTATCCAAAGCGACTTACAGTCATGCGTGCATACATTTTTTTTGTGTATGGGTGGTCCCGGGGATCGAACCCACTACCTTGGCGTTACAAGCGCCGTGCTCCACCAGCTGAGCTACAGAGGACCTTGTTTACTATACTTGACAGATTTTATCAACATTGAAGGTCCCCAAGAACACAGTGGCCTCCATCATTCTTCAATGGAAGAAGTTTGGAACGACCAAGACTTCCTAGAGCTGGCCGCTCAGATAGAGCTCCAGAGTTCCTCTGTGGAGATGGGAGAACCTTCCAGAAGGACAACCATGTCTGTAGCACTCCACCAATCAGGCCTTTATGGTAGAGTGGCCAGACGGAAGCCACTCTTCATTAAAAGGCACATGACAGCCCGCTTGGAGTTTGCCAAAAGTCTCCTAAAGGACTCTGACCATGATAAACAAGATTCTCTGGTGTGATGAAACCAAGATTGAACTCTTTGGCCTGAATACCAAGCGTCACGTCTGGAGGAAACCTGGCACCATCCCTACAGTGAAGCATGGTGGTGGCAGCATCATGCTGTGGGGATGTTTTTCAGCAGCAGGGACTGGGAGACTAGTCAGGATAGAGGGAAAGATGAACGGAGCAAAGTACAGAGAGAACCTTGATGAAAACCTGCTCCAGAGCGCTCAGGACCTCAGACTGGGGCGAAGGTTCACCTTCCAACAGGACAACGACCCTAAGCACACAGACAAGACAACGCAGGAGTGGCTTTGGGACAAGTCTCTGAATGTCCTTGAGTGGCCCAGCCAGAGCCCGGACTTGAACCCGATCTAACATCTCCTCTGGAGAGACCTGGAAATAGCTGTGCAGTGACTCTCCCCATCCAACCTGACAGAGCTTGAGAGGATCTGCAGAGAAGAATGGTAGAAACTCCCCAAATCAAATTTTATTTGTCACATGCGCCGAATACAACAGGTGTAGACCTTACAGTGAAATGCTTACTTACAAGCCCTTAACCAACAATGCAGTTTTAAGAAAAACAATGCATATAGTCCAGGTAGCCATTTGATTAGCTGTTCAAGAGTCTTATGGCTTGGGAGTAGAAGCTGTTAAGAAGCCTTTTGGACCTAGCATTGGCGCTCCGGTACCGCTTGCCGTGTGGTAGCAGAGAGAACAGTCTATGACTAGGGTGGCTGGAGTCTTTGACAATTTTTAGGGGTTTCCTCTGACACTGCCTGGTATAGAGGTCCTGGATGGCAGGAAGCTTGGCCCCAGTGATGTACTGGGCCGTACGCGCTACCCTCTGTAGTGCCTTGCGGTCGGAGGCCAAGCAGTTGCCATACCAGGTGTGCCAAGCTTGTAGCGTCATACCCAAGAAGACTTGAGGCTGTAATCGCTGCCAAAGGTGCTTCAACAAGGTACTGAGTAAAGGGTCTGAATACTTATGTAAATGTTATATTTCAGTTTTTTTTTAAATATATTTGCAAATATTTCTAGAAACCTGTTTTTGCTTTGTCATTATGGGGTATTGGGTGTAGATTAATTAGGGGGGGAAATGATTTAATCTATTTTAGAATAAGGCTGTAACGTAACAAAATGTGGAAAAGGTCAAGGGGTCTGAATACTTTCCGAATGCACTGTACTTGGGATATGAACTGGACCAACACATGAACGGTGAACTCATGGCTCTGAATGTCATTGGGGATGTTCATTCCAGAACAAAGATCCTGGCAAGGGTAGCCAAGTTCCTGGATACAGAGACTATGAGGACCCTGGCAACATCTCCGATATGGTGCCACTGTGACTATGCTTGTATCTCATGGTTCAGTGGCATTAAAAAAACTCTGAAGTACAAACTTCAAATGGCCCAAAACAAACTAATGAGAATTATACTCAAGCTCAGTCCTAGGATGCACTTTTGTCCTAATCATTTCAGGGAACTGAACTGGCTTCCAAGTGGTGCAGATCAAACTGTTGATGGTTGTTAAAGTTGTACATGACCTTGCCCCCAGTTACCTGTCTGGTTATTTTAATTTCATTAGAGACTCTCATAGCCATCACACCAGAGCCAGTGTTGCCAATATCAGACTGCCGCGCTATTGGAGCATGGTTGGAAAAAGCTTTTTCCTTATCCCTGGTGCAGATTAATGGAATGGTGTACCAAACCATATAAAATCCATCCTTACGCTAGGGAGTTTTAAGATAAACCTTAAGAAAGGGTTTATGGGCAAAATGCTTTAAAACTGCACAGGCTTAAAGAAAGGATCATTGTTTTCAATTAATGTTACATGGTAATCTATGCTATTCCTTTTACAGTTTCCACCCTATTGATGAGATGTATTTGAGATGTATTTAGTTTTTATGTTATCTTGTGTATATTTAGTTTTCATGAGGATCACAATGGAAATATGTTTTTTAACTTTTTTGTGTCATGCTGAATGATTTTAATGGCATTGTATTGTATCCACATGCGTGGTTGTATTGTGTTCTAAATGGTCAAATAAATCAAATACAAATATCTCATAAAAGGTCCTAGGAATCCTGTTAAAACCTGTTTTAAGACTAAAATAACTAACTCCCAGCTCAGAGTAGGTTATAGGATGATGTTAAGACAATGTCCAGACAAACTCTAAGCCAGGAGTAAAATCAACTCATAAAAGTTTCTCAGCTGGTAATCATTACAGTTTGAGGCAAAGGAAAGATTGTGATGACGCTCATTGACATTGTTGCAAATTATGGGGAATAACCAATCGCTATGAGGCATCGCTTCAGACAACCACGGTGAATGTGACTGTACATCAAATGTTTGCAATGGTAAAATGTTTGATATCATTTTCACCTGACACAGTCACTTTGCCTACTCTTAATTGTTGCTTAATATGTTGGCATGCATAACCTTTTTTTTTTACCAATTCTGATGGATGGAAAAAGTGGAATTTTAACAATATTACCATTATATTAACACGCTCGTCAATCCCGTTTACAGTAGTCATCAAGTCACTTGCCGATAAAGTTGCATACAATGTTTGAAAGGTCTATAATTTACATTGAACTAAAATCAAGGTTAACATAAGCACTAGATACACTATATATACAAAAGTATGTGGACACCCCTTCAAATTAGTGGATTCAGCTATTTCAGCCACATCCGTTGATCCCAGGTGTATTAAATGAAGCACACAGCCATGCTATCTCCATAGACAAATGTTGGCAGTAGAAAGGACATTACTGAAGAGCTCAGTGACTTTCAACGTCTCACCGTCATAGGATGCCGCCTTTCCAACAAGTCAGTTCGTCAAATTTATGCCCTGCTGGAGCTGCCTTGATCAACTGGAATTGTTGTTATTGTGAAGTGGAAACGTCTACAAGCAACAACGACTCAGCCGCGAAGTGGTAGGCCACACAAGGTCACAGAACGGGACCACTGAGTGCGTAGCGTAAAAATAATCTGTCCTCGGTTGCAACACACACTACCGAGTTCCAAATTGCCAATGAAAGCAACGTCAGCACAAGAACTGTTCATCGGGAGTTTCATGAAATGGGTTTCCATGGCCGAGCAGCTTCACACAAGCCTAAGATCACCATGCACAATGACAAGCGTCGGCTGGAGTGGTGTAAAGCTCACCACCATTGGACTCTGGAGCAGTGGAAACGCGTTCTCTGGAGTGATGAATCACGCTTCTCCATCTGGCAGTCCGACGAACTAATCTGGGTTTGGCGGATGCCAGGAGAACGTAGTGCCAACTGTAAAGTTTGGTGGTGGAGGAATAATGTTCTGGGGCTGTTTTTCATGGTTCGGGATAGGCCCCTTGGTTCCAATGAAGAGAAATCTTAACGCTACAGCATACAATGACATTCTAGACGATTCTGTGCAGTTTGGGGAAGGCCCTTTCCTGTTTCAGCATGACAATGCCCCTGTGCACAAAGCGAGGTCCATACAGAAATGGTTTGTCGAGATCGGTGTGGAAGAACTTGACTAGCTTGCACAGAGCCCTGACCTCAACCTCATCGAACACCTTTGGGATTAATTGGAACGCCGACTGCGAGCCAGGCCTAATCGCCCAACATCAGTGCACGACCTCACTAATGCTCTTGTGGCTGAATGGAAGCAAGTCCCCGCAGCAAGGTTCCAACATCTAGTGGAAAGCCTTCCCAGAAGAGGCTGTTTATAGCAGCAAAGGGGGGACCAACTCCCGAGTGGCGCAGTGGTCTAAGGCGCTGCATCGCAGTGCTAGCTGTGCCACTAGAGATCCTGGTTCGAATCCAGGCTCTGTCGTAGCCGGCCGCGACCGGGAGACACATGGGGCGGCGCACAATTGGCCCAGTGTCGTCCAGGGTAGGGGAGGGGAATGGCCGGCAGGGATGTAGCTCAGTTGGTAGAGCATGGCAATTTGCAATGGCAGGGTTGTGGGTTAGATTCCCACGGGGGGCCAGTATGAAAAATAAAATAATGTATGCACTCACTAACTGTAAGTCGCTCTGGAGAAGAGTGTCTGCTAAATGACTAAAAAAATAAATGAAAAAATATTAATGCCCATAACTTTGGAATGAGATGTTCGACGAGCTGGTGTCCACATACTTTTGGTCATGTAGTGTACCTTCAATTGCCCAATTTATAGGCATGCCCAATTTAGATATATTTTTTAACAACGTGATATAACTTGAAATAACATGATGTAGGTCATTAAATAATCGAAAGAAAACATGTTTATTTATTAGCCTAGTGGTTATAAGTATTTAAGCATATCATGTGAAATAGGCCTTGTGAAATCATTTTTTAATACATTACTTAAACTTAACCCTATGCATTGCAATGTTTTTATTTTCAGACAATTAAAAAAGTATATTTCTAAACTTATGGTATATGATCACACTGGTAATAGATCATTTGTTTTATTACTTGTGAGGGACAGCTGAGTGAGCAAAAATTGAAATCATTGGCTTTATTTTAATTTTAATAGACTGATGGTGCCTGCGTCTGATGGTCAGTCTCTGCAGAGGGAGTCTGACCAAAAGGAGACACCGTCTTCCAGCTGATGGAGAAACTGGAGTCGCACTTCATTATTTCTGCCTCACACCAATTCATGTTGCTACTCCTATGACCAGAGAACGTTAAATATTCCTCGATATTAAAAAAGACACAAGCCGCTAATAATAACAATGCAAGTCTGTCGATACACTTTGTAGTGCGAGTGGATAGGGAGAAGCGCGTTTTATGGCTCATAAAAGTGTTGAATAAAACGTCTAATCAAATTTGATTGGTCACATACATGTGTTTAGCAGATGTTATTGCGGGTGTAGCGAAATGCTTGTGCTCCTAGCTCCGACAGTGCAGTAATATCTAACAAGTAATATCTAACAATTTCACTAAGTATACCCAATACACACAAATCTAAGTAAGGAATGAATTAAGAATATATATACTACCGGTCAAAAGTTTTAGAACACCTACTCATTCAAGGGTTTTTCTTTATTTTTACTATTTTCTACATTGTAGAATAATAGTGAAGACATCAAACTATGAAATAACACATATGGAATCATGTAGTAACCAAAAAAGTGTTAAACAAATCAAAATATATTTTATATTTGAGATTCTTCAAATAGCCACCCTTTGCCTCGATGACTGCTTTGCACACTCTTGGCATTCTCTCAACCAGCTTCACCTGGAATGCTTTTTCAAAAGTCTTGAAGGAGTTCCCACATATGCTGAGCCCTTGTTGGCTGTTTTTCCTTCACTCTGCGGTCTGACTCATCCCAAGCCATCTCAATTTGGTTGAGGTCGGGGGATTGTGGAGGCCAGGTCATCTGATGCAACACCTCCTCCTCCATGCTTTACGGTAGGAAATACACATGCAGAGATCATCCGTTCACCCACACCGCGTCTCACAAAGACACGGCGGTTGGAGCCAAAAATCACAAATTTGGACTCCAGACCAAAGGACAAATTTCCATCGGCCTAATGTCCATTGCTCATGTTTCTTGGCCCAAGCAAGTCTCTTCTTATTATTGGTGTCCTTTAGTAGTGGTTTCTTTGCAGCAATTCGACCATGAAGGCCTGATTCACATAGTCTCCTCTGAGCAGTTGATGTTGAGATGTGTCTGTTACTTGAACTCTGTGAAGCATTTATTTGGGCTGCAATTTCTGAGGCTTGTAACTCTAATGAACTTATCCTCTGCAACAGAGGTAACACTGGGTCTTCCTTTCCTGTGGCGGTCCTCATGAGAGCCAGTTTCATCATAGCGCATGATAGTTTTTGCAATTGCACTTGAAGAAACGTTCAACTTTTCCGTATTGACTGACCTTCATGTCTTAAAGTAATGATGGACTGTCGTTTCTCTTTGCTTATTTGAGCTGTTCTTGCCATAATATGGACTTGGTCTTTTACCAAATAGGGCTATCTTCTGTATACCCCCCTACCTTGTCAAAACACAGCCGATTGGCTCAAACGCATTAAGAAGGAAATAAATTCCACAAATTAACTTTTAGGAAGGCACACCTGTTAATTGAAATGCATTCCAGGTGAGTACCTCATGAAGCTGGTTGAGAGAATGCCAAGAGTGTGCAAAGCTGTCATCAAGGCAAAGGATGGCTATTTGAAGAATCTCAAATCTCAAATATATTTTGATTTATTTAACACTTTTTCGGTTACTACATGATTCCATATGTGTTATTTCATAGTTTTGATGTCTTCACTATTATTCTACAATGTAGAAAATAGTAAAAATAAAGAAAAACCCTTGAATGAGTAGGTGTTCTAAAACCTTTGACCGGTAGTGTACATATATGGACGAGCGATGTCAGAGCGGCATTGGACTAAGATACAGTAGAATAGTATAGAATACAGAATATACATATGAAATGAGGAATGCAAGATATGTAAACATTCTTTAAGTGGTTAGTGTTCCATTTATTTAAGTGGCCAGTGATTTCTAGTCTATGTCTATAGGCAGCAACCTCTAATGTGCTAGTGATGGCTGTTTAACAGTCTGATTGCCTTGATATAGAAGCTGTTTTTCAGTCTTTCGGTCCCAGCTTTGATGCACTTGTACTGACCTCGCCTTCTGGATGATAGCGGGATGAACAGGCAGTGGCTTGGGTGGTTGATGGCCTTGATGATCTTTTTGACCTTCCTGTGACATCGGATGCTGTAGGTGTCCTGGAGGGCGGGTAGTTTGCCCCCAGTAATGCGTTGGGCAGACCGCACCACCCTCTGGAGAGCCTTGCGGTTGCGGGTGGTGCAGTTGCTGTACCAGGCGGTTATACTGCCCGACAGGATGCTCTCCATTGTGCATCTGTAAAAGTTTGTGAGGGTAAAAGTAAAAAAGTAAACATGAACTCACGCATAAAAACAGCAGCTCTTTGCTGTATTCGCTGACAGTCTCTCTTTAGTCATGGTTTTTTAGTTTTGAAATCTCACAGTATCAACTTCGCTGTGGGCTCATGGAAGCTGCACGGTGATCTGCGATATCTGATTTGCCAGCGGTAGGCCTATAGGTGCACTTGATTCACTCTCTGGGTTTGCTGGGTAGACTGAGTTTGTACGTTCAGACACTTGAAATGGTTCAAAATAGGAGCACCTCGACTACCCGGCGCACAAGGCAGCTGAATCAAGTGCACCTACTGCAAAAAAAAACTGGAACACAAGGCTTGGAGATCGACTCAGAATGTCTTGGACATCGACCAGTAGATCGCGATCGACCGTGTTGGTGACTACTGCACTAGAATACATGAAATCTAAATATGTACGCAAGTAACCATCATTATTCCTTATTGTACTTTCTCCTAGCCTGTTTTGTTTTAATGCATTTTGCCCATTAACCATTTCTTAATGTTTGCCTTAAAACTCCCTAGCATACGGATGGATTTTATTTTATTTGGTACACCATTACATGTCATGACTGCATGACATGACTGCAAATTCCACGTGACCGTTTAGGCATGGCAATTAGTCTTCTCCAAGCTCTGATGTTTTGTATCTCTCCTTGTTCGTTATTGTTAAACTCACTAACTGCACCTGCTTCCTGACTCCCTGCGTCTACGTTGCATAATGGAACACACGCGCTTAAAGCCTACTGCCGTGTGCACATTGCTGCGCTTATAATGTGAAGAAATAGCGTAATAGTTTATTAACATTTTAAGCTAAACGTTATCGTCTGTTGCGTCAGGCTCATTGCTTAAAACAGGTTTTTTGTTATGCTAGTGGTTGTATTAATTTGGGATCTATCGCATCCCACAACTGTCCCAGACTATGTTTGTAATATTTATTTCTCGCACAGAATAGAATAGGTGGACTTTTGTACTATGGGGGATAGTAGATAGACATAGGGTAGTGCTTTGCTGTTCATTAGGCCTACTCATCTTGTTGCATGAAGAAAAGTAAATGTGGACAGTTCTTCCAATATCTTCAATATGCGCCTCCAGAATCAGATAAGGACGCGTGCAGTTGCGTCCCCGATGTGTTGGTCTTCACTTGTAGCCTGTGAGAAAGACCCGATCACATGACTGAGAGCCATGTGAGTGAGAGGTGCTTCAGCATGCAGCCGGGAGAAGGGAATTATAATTATTATATTCAGCCCAAGGGCACAATGGCCATTGGCCGCAAAAGGCATGGATTTTTTTAGGGGGCGTTTAGGCCACACAAAGGGGATGCAGCCGGGAAAATCGAGGCATTATCAAGTGCTTGTCAAATTGTGAATGAGAGACTGATGAAGTGTGTACAGCCTGCACAAAAAAAACAAAGCAGAGCTCATGCCTTTCATGCGACTTTTTTGAAATCATCATTAGAGTCGCATCATGCAGCCAAAAATCAAAACACATAGCTCAACATTTGTATCACAACTGAAGTTACATAAATAACTCTAAATTAAGCATATTCCTAATATTGAGTTGTACCCCCTTTTGCCCTCAGAACAGTCTCAATTTGTCAGGGCATGGACTCTACAAGGTGTCAAAAGCGTTCCACATGGATGGTGGCCCATTGTTACGGATACAGGTATCCTGTGTGTGTATTTGTTTTTCCTCTCCTTCTGCCCTAATCACAGGTGTCCCTTGTTTACCTGATTAGTAGTCGTTGGGGTGTCCCACCTGTCCGACATCCGTTTGTCTGCTGATTGCTGAGGTGGACCAATCAGTGGACATTCCTCCGTATTGCACCACCTGTTTCTGGTTTTACATTACCATATCAAATCCCCTGGTTTTAAAAGCCAGTCAGTTGTGTTTTCTGAAAGAGGATATTTTCCTTTGTGAGTATTGATACTGTGGTGTCTTGTTTTTGTGTACTCAATCGTTTGCGGTCTAGTCCATATTGGACCTATGTTGTTTGTTTGTGCCTGGGAAAGGGGGGGTTTAGCAAGTCGCCCTTTGGCATACACTACCGTAGGAAAACCTTGTCTAAACACACTAGTTAGACCTGAGCGGACCACCCACTGTATTTTTGTATGATTAGCAGTAGCTTAGCGGTTCTTGAGGCAGGCCAGATCAGTTTAGTTATTTTTTTACTTTATTGTTTCATTCCTTGGGTCCAGCTCAGCCCCTTTTCCCCAAACAGTTTACCGTGTGTTTATAATAAACATTTTGTGTTTGACGGTAGCATATGGTTGTCGGTGTATTTTGTTCTCACTGTTCCTTGTCAATATTCTAATTTGCATGAGTTATGTTACAGTTCTCTTTTCCATCCACCCTAGACTTTTAAAGCCACGGGGTTCATAACACCCATGTTAACTCACTCCATTGCTTCCCACAGTTGTGTCAAGTTGGGTGGTGGACCATTCTTGATACACACGGGAAACTGTTGAACGTGAAAAACCCAGTAGCGTTGCAGTTCTTGACACAAATCGGTGTGCCTGGCACCTACTACCATACCCCATTCAAAGGCACTTAAATATTTTGTCTTGTCCATTCACCCTCTGAATGGCACACACACAATCCATGTCTCAGTTTAAAAATCCTTCTTTAACCTGTCTCCTCCCCTTCATCTACACTGATTAAAGTGGATTTAACAAGTGACATCAGTAAGGGTTCATAGTGTTCACCTGGATTCACCTGGTCAGTCTATGTCATGGAAAGAGTTGGTGTCCTTAATGTTTAGTACACTCAGTGTATATGAGGCAATTTAGCAATTAGGATTTGTTATCTCTAATGGTTATGATAAATTAGGCATTGTTGCTCACTGTTTGCATATAGATAAATGCTCACCTTTTTTTCCAGTGCACCAATGTTCTAAGAATAGCTTTTTAATTTGATTTGAGTACTCAAAATTATCATGCGAGTACTCGAACAGTCAAAATAGGTAAAATGCCCATCCCTACTCCTGTGGCACCTTTCTCCGTTGAATGGAAAGGTTGATGTGTGTTACATAAAGTCCAGTACGATCTGCAGCATCACTCAAGAGTTGCAAAGAAAAATCCATATCTCAGACTGGCCATTAAAAATGAAAGATTAAGATGGGCAGTCTGAGATATGGCTTTTTCTTTGCAACTCTGCCAAGAAGGTCAGCATCCCGGAGTCGCCTCTTCACTGTTGACGTTGAGGCTGGTGTTTTGCGGGTACTATTTAATGTACACAGCGTTATACGAGACCTTCAGTTTCTTGGCAATTTCTCGCATGGAATAGTCTTCATTTCTCAGAACAAGAATAGACTGACGAGTTTCAGAAGAAAGTTCTTTGTTTCTGGCCATTTTGAGCCTGTAATCGAACCCACAATTGCTGATGCTCCAGATACTCAACTAGTCTCAAGAAGGCCAGTTTTATTGCTTCTTTAGGCAGCACAACCGTTTTCAGCTGTGTAACATAATTATAAAAGGGTTTTCTAATGATCAATTAGCCTTTTAAAATGATAAACTTGGATTAGCAAACACAACGTGCCATTGGAACACAGGACTGATGGTTGCTGATAATGGGCCTCTGTACGCCTATGTAGATATTCCATTAAGAATCAGCCGTTTCCAGCTACAATAGCCATTTACAACATTAACAATGTCTACACTGTATTTCTGATCAATTTGCTGTTATTTTAACGAAAGGACATTTCTAAGTGACCCCACATTTTTGAACGGTAGTGTACATATTGTGTGTAGATGAAAATATTTTTAGGCTACTCACACAGACCAATTATTCCATATCTCTCCCCACTCTCTGTCTCTGCAGGATGAACTTGACCTCACAGAGAAACACAGGGAGGCCATGTTCAACCTGCCTGCAGAAAAGAAATGGCAGATCTACTGCAGCAAGAAGAAGGTAGGTTTTCCTGTCTACATTATTGTGTGCTTGTCATGTCATTCAAGTGTGTCTGCGTGCATATGTATGTTTGTGTCGGTCTCCCTGTTATAGTCATCTTGATATTAGGGCATTTCTGTGCCCCATTAAGAGGGCGTAATGCAAGCCCAAGCATCTTGCCCTTTTAGCTTAACCAATCCATCACTGGTTAATTTCAACAGAAACCTGTGCCTACTTCTCCAAAACATTTTAGAGGACCACTCCACTTAATGAATCAGCAAAGCATCTTATCTCATTTACCAAAGAGCTGAAGTGAATAAATCTCTCATCGAGTGGAATGGCCCACAATATTAATGTGCCCCCCTCCCCCTGTACCAGTCACAATAACTCTTGCTGAAGTTTCTCATTTGCCTGAAGCAGTGCAAGGGTTTCAAGCTGCCAAAACGCAGGATAGCCGCTTTCTGTGGAGAAAAGTCTGTAAGAGGATGTTTAGTATTTTCCTGTACTCCTTGACCCCTATGAGAGGTCTTTTGGGTGGAGCCTGTCGCCATTTAGAGATGCTGCCCATCTCCCCACACTTTAGTTGTTTTAAGGCCATGGCGAAGTGCAGGATATCCTTAGCCAGTTGGAGGCTGGGTAGGTTGCACAAATCTGTTGCTTTATCCCATCGTTAACTCCAGGTGATGAGGCAGGGGAGTCGAATTCGCTGACCAGGATAATACACAAAAGGAACCATCCTGCAGGGATATGACTGCACAGCTGCTTTTCCAAAGACTTCAGCTGTAGAATTGTCCGTGCTGGTATTCTCAGAAAGTCCAGATAATTTGGAAGATTTATGATCGTAGGTAAAAGGATATATTAACTGCATGAGTTTTAGTGATATGAATTGTATTTGGTCTGAGCTGTATCTGGTTAATGGTCTTGAAGGGAGACCGGAGTTTGATACAAGATGATAGATCGCTCAATGTCTGGAATGGAGTATGAAAGTGAAAGTGGTGAGAGACAGCTTAGTTTTGTTGGAGTAACAACTTAGAAAATATGGTTTGTACTCTCACAGTGAGTCTAGGGAGTTGATAAGGGCACGCCACATTTCACATTCAGTCACAACTGGTGACCTCATCAGCTTTTTGACATGTATCCTCTCTGCCCTCATCCACACTCTGCTTACTGCTGGACTTTTTGGACTCCCGTCTTGGGACATTACCCTTGGGTCTCACCAAACGACCTTTCCATGACCTGTCTGTACAACTCATCCTCAAGCATTGGCTGTTGATCCTTATATGGACACTAAAACCCCTACACTGCCTCTTACATATCCAATGTTTGTCCTTTGCTTACTGAGTTTTAGGCTTGTCCATACAACAGGTTGCCATGGTTTAATTCCAGGACCTTTTGAAGCAGCATGATCCTGGAAAAACAAATTCCAAGAAAGAACTGCCTCCCTCCTTAGCCTGAAGATGGATGATTCCACTGTCTAGAGTAGCAGAATGCATATTCTAATGTTTGTCACATGCTGCTTTAAGATATTAATATTATCTTGACAACGAAGCTACCCCACCCCTCAATCTCTGCAGCCTCACCTCAAACAGAAGCTTTAACTCTCTTCGAAGCTCTGGAGAGACAAGGCGGCCATTTTATCTAATGCTTCCCATCAGCCTCCAACAATGAGGATTTTAATTTGGTCCAGATGGCAGGCAGACACCAGGTTCTGCATTGTAGAATAATAGTGAAGACTTCAAAACTATGAAATAACACATATGGAATCATGTAGTAACAAAAAAAGTGTTAAACAAATCAAAATATATTTTATATTTGAGATTCTTTAAATAGCCACCCTTTGCCTTGACGACAGCTTTGCACACTCTTGGCATTCTCTCAACCAGCTTCATGAGGTAGTCACCTGGAATGCATTTCAATTAACAGGTGTGCGTTCTTAAAAGTTAATTTGTGGAATTTCTTTCCTCCTTAATGCGTTTGAGCCAATCAGTTGTGTTGTGACAAGGTAGGGGGGGTATACAGAAGATAGCCCTATTTGGTAAAAGACCAAGTCCATATTATGGCAAGAACAGCTCAAATAAGCAAAGAGAAATGACAGTCCATCATTACTTTAAGACATGAAGGTCAGTCCGGAAAATTTCAAGAACATTGAACGTTTCTTCAAGTGCAGTCGCAAAAACCATCAAGCGCTATGATGAAACTGGCTCTCATGAGGACCGCCACAGGAAAGGAAGACCCAGAGTTACCTCTGCTGCAGAGGATAAGTTCATTAGAGTTACCAGCCTCAGAAATTGCAGCCCAAATAAATGCTTCACAGAGTTCAAGTCACAGACACATCTCAACATCAACTGTTCAGAGGGAACTGTGTGAATCAGACCTTCATGGTCGAATTGCTGCAAAGAAACCACTACTAAAGGACACCAATAAGAAGAAGAGACCTGCTTGGGCCAAGAAACACTAGCGATGGACATTTGTCCTTTGGTCTGGAGTCCAAATTGGTGATTTTTGGTTCCAACCGCCATGTCTTTGTGAGACGCGGTGTGGGTGAACGGATGATCTCTGCATGTGTAGTTCTCACCATAAAGCATGGAGGTGTTATGGTATGGGGGTGCATTGCTGGTGACACTGTCTGTGATTTATTTAGAATTCAAGGCACACTTAACCAGCATGGCTACCACAGCATTCTGCAGCGATACGCCATCCCATCTGGTTTGGGCTTAGTGGGACTATAATTTGTTTTTCAACAGGACAATGACCCAACACACCTCCAGGCTGTGTAAGGGCTATTTGATCAAGGAGAGTGATGATGCTGCATCAGATGACCTGGCCTCCACAATCCCCCAACCTCAACCCAATTGAGATGGTTTGGGATGAGACGGACGGCAGAGTGAAGGAAAAGCAGCCAACAAGTGCACAGCAAATGTGGGAACTCCTTCAAGACTGTTGGAAAAGAATTCCAGGTGAAGCTGGTTGAGAGACTGCCAAGAGTGTGCAAAGCTGTCATCGAGGCAAAGGGTGGCTATTTGAAGAATCTCAAATATAAAATATATTTTGATTTGTTTAACACTTTTTTGGTTACTACATGATTCCATATGTGTTATTTCATAGTTTTGATGTCTTCACTATTATTCTACAATGTAGAAAATAGTAAAAATAAAGAAAAACCCTTGAATGAGTAGGTGTGTCCAAACTTTTGACTGGTAGTGTACATAGCCTTCTTTTGTTAGGCACACTAATCAGAGGACTAGGTAGATCTATCACCATATTGCTAACCCTATCCAGTCCATTCAGATCTGTGAAAAATAAGTCGTACTCTGCTTCTCCCACTTTTACTTTTCCATCATGGATGGGTCTCTCTTGTTCTGCTCTTGTGCAGACCAGGTTGGTCACTGTGGTCTGCCCACACTGTGGTCTGACCCATGCCAGACCTAGGCTGCAGACTTTAAAAGAGTTGGCTTGTGATTTCCCTCACACCTCCTTACACAGTCGGTTAGATAAAACGCAATTGTCCACTCCTGACGGTGAAACTACGTGCCGTGCCCCAATTAGTGGCCTAATTAAGAATCATCTAGGGGCCTGGACTAGCCTAAATGGGTCTCCCTGCATCTGAAAACAAGCCAAAAATGTCTCCATGCCCTCATTATTATAAAGGGGAGAAATGCTTGCAGTTGCACTTTATCCAACCTGCTTTCTCTTCACTATGTTATTTTTATTTTTCTCTCTTTCTCTCCCTCTTTCACTTGATTCTTTCTGCATGTTTGCTTAGCTGTGGTCCAAGGCAGCGTGGATCAGCAGGATTTTGCTGAGATTTTTAACCAGTGTTGCAGTGAGGATCAAAGCAGGGTAGTGTGTTTGGGCACAATTAATCAGCAGAGTTGGAGGAGGATTAATCCCTAGAGCCAGTGTGGAGGAAGGGGAAGCGGGAGAGAGGGGATGGATGGATGGCCTTTGGGAGGTAGTTGGCTGCGGAGAGAGGGGAGTCTTGGCAGCGGGACGTCAATAATGCAGACTCAGCAGTGAGCCTGGCCCGGGCCCAGCTAGCAAGGGCTTGGCATGGCTCCCCAAAGGCCTAAAGCTCACAGACAGAGCGGGTGGGGGGTTGTAAGGGAAGTGCTCAGTCGTCCAAAGCAAACAGGAAAGCCTCCCTTGGCAGGTGCAGCTTTTGTTTTCGAGGGAGAGGGGGATGAGGGAGATGAGGCTGGGGTTGGTGGTGGGGGCGGCCAAGCCCGCAGAGTGATGGAGGCACTCCTTTCTCAGTCCCCCCTTCACAGCCAGCCAGTTCATTATGGAGCCTTTGTGTTCCAGAGGACTTGGATACGGTAACAGTTATCCAGTAAACACGATCCCCTGCAAGTTCCGC
Organism: Coregonus lavaretus; assembly: GCF_964263955.1. Classification (NCBI taxonomy): domain Eukaryota; kingdom Metazoa; phylum Chordata; class Actinopteri; order Salmoniformes; family Salmonidae; genus Coregonus; species Coregonus lavaretus. The sequence continues at coordinate 21,254,510 of NC_140020.1, forward strand.
AGAACAAGCGACGGATGGTGAGGCTAGCAGCGGTGCTGTCTCTCTGAATGAATTGGATGTTTGCTTTGGCTCGGCCACCTGAATTGATGAGGTCATGCTGGAGAGCATCAATCTCTTTCCACATTTCCTTTCGTATGGTTTCCTCTGTATTTGTCTCTGTTAATCAGGAGGTGCCCTGGTTAGTTGCTCTGTTCGCAGATCTGCAGTTGAAACACAAGCAAAATGAAGGACGCTATGGGGGATGCATGTTTTTTTCTGTTCAAATATTTCTTTTATATATATTTTTTTGTTGTTGGTCAAATCCACTTTGCACTTTTGCAATCTGCTTTAAAAGTTATTATAGTTCCCTCCCTGGGTGCACTAACTACAGTAGGCACAATGCCACCCAATTATGTTCCAGATTCTGGATTATGTCCCAGGTGAAAGTACACATGTGCACACACACACACAGAGGCATACTACTGATTATGTTTGGGTGAAGGCAGTTTTGTTTTGCTATATGGAATCCAGTGTAGTTGCTGTTGTTTTAGTTTCAGTCAACTTTCTTGTCAGCCCTAGACTATGGCGACATAATCTATATGAACACAGCTGCCACTTCTTTATCACTAGAACCGCTGGGCCTCGAGGGACCCCCCTTCAAACTAATGAGCAGTCATTCTGACTGCAACATTCTAGCAGCGTAATTAATACATTTCATATATGCTATCACAAAAATTATAATTTGGGTGTGTTTGACGGTCTTTGGTAACCTTAGAATACATCAATGTTTTTATAACACAATAGCATTTTCATTCGTTTGTTACTGTAGAATATATGTAAAAATATTGTTATTATTTTAAGAAAAAAAAGTTAACGCGTTCAATCAATTTTATTTGTGGAGGGCCTTTATTACAACTATGAAACAGAACGCATATGTGTTGGAACATGGTAACAACTTCTTGACAAAATATATATTTTAAATACCCCTACCACCAAGACGCACGGTCAGATAATGAAAACATCAGAAGACTAAACATAATTATAAGCGCCAATTGTGTTTGATAAAGTGAAAATCAGCACAAAAGTGGCATTACAAAACAACAATAGTGTTATAATTTGACTGCTGTCGATATGCTGATAATCTGACCGTAGCATTGTCACCGGCTGGTTCAATCCAAACAGTGTCGTCCCTTCCTGTCTCACCGTTTCGTTTGGTGGTGGCAAGGGCACCTGCTCAGTGCGCACCGTTCTGGCTTTTTTGCGCTTAGGCCTTGGGGGTGTAGGTTCAGGCTGAGGCTTAGAATTAGTAGTAGAATCATCAGAAATGTCATGATTCATTTCTTCCCTACCATCTGAGTCGTTTTCATTCAGATCTTGTAGCAGCGCTGACGCAGCATCTGCATCCATTCGTCTTGGTATTCTTGCCACTGTAAATTACGCACGCTCTCACTGTGTACTCCAAGTAGGGTAGAGTGATAAGACTGCTTGGATTCGATGGACTGATATAGGGTACATTCCATTTTGAGATTACTAGAATAGATCAATAAAATAAAATGGCCCACCTTGTTCTTCATTCACAATTTGTGATTACATAATTATGCATCATTCACTTCCCCTCACTCATCAACTCACCCATTCTCCACCATTCTCCCCCTTTCTCCCATCATAATTTACTTCATTTATTTGATATTTGTGAAATTAGTTTTGGTATAGTTTAGGGGCAATTATCAATGTGAATATCAACTGGGCACAGCGAGAAGGTGCGGAGCAGGCCCTACTTTCGGGAGAAGGAGGAGCAATGTGGAAAAACCAAAAATGACATTACATTTACATTTACATTTTCGTCATTTAGCAGACGCTCTTATCCAGAGCGACTTACAAATTGGTGCATTCACCTTATGATAGCCAGTGGGACAACCACTTTACAATATATCAATATATATATATTTTTTTTAAATTGGGGGGGAGGGTAGAAGGATTACTTTTATCCTATCCCAGGTATTCCTTAAAGTGGTGGGGTTTCAAGTGTCTCCGGAAGGTGGTGAGTGACTCCGCTGTCCTGGCGTCGTGAGGGAGCTTGTTCCACCATTGGGGTGCCAGAGCAGTGAACAGTTTTGACTGGGCTGAGCGTGAACTGTGCTTCCGCAGAGGTAGGGGGGCCAGCAGGCCAGAGGTGGATGAACGCAATGCCCTCGTTTGGGTGTAGGGACTGATCAGAGCCTGAAGGTACGGAGGTGCCGTTCCCCTCACAGCTCCATAGGCAAGCATCATGGTCTTGTAGCAGATGCGGGCTTCAACTGGAAGCCAGTGGAGTGTGCGGAGGAGCGGGGTGACGTGAGAGAACTTGGGAAGGTTGAACACCAGACAGGCTGCAGCGTTCTGGATGAGTTGTAGGGGTTTAATGGCACAGGCAGGGAGCCCAGCCAACAGTGAGTTGCAGTAATCCAGACCGGAGATGACAAGTGCCTGGATTAGGACCTGTGCCCTCCTAAAACTGATTTTAACTCACTTTCTGTAGGTGATATTAAGATTCTACCAACGACAGTGTGTTATATAGACTTATTTAGGAAAAATCAAGGACGGAGGGGGGCATGACTTAAAAAATAAGAGTAATACATTTTTTAAATTCATGAGCAGTCAAAATGACTGCTTTAGTGGTTCTAGTGTTAAAAACCATTGGATGCTGTTTATCATAGAGCACTACGGTTTATTATGGATTACCGATTTTGCTCTCGTGCTAAAACTACCATACTGTATTACCTCACATCGCTCCTAATTTACAGAAGTACAAAATACATTACTCGCTCACAGGAATGGCTAACTTGAAATTCCTCGCCGCCAACGATTTAGGTAAAACAGCCTTTCGTTTTTATGCGCCACATACTTGAACAAATTTCTGAATACCCTGCGATTGGATGCACTAGTGCTTTTCTGCCATTTATGGGTATTGGTAAATTACCTGTTCTCAGAAGATAAAAAAATAAATAAACACTACCGTTCAAAAGTTTGGGGTCACTTAGAAATGTCCTTGTTTTCGAAAGAAAACCAATTGTTTTGTCCATTAAAATAACATCAAATGGATCAGAAATACAGTGTAGACATTGTTAATGTTGTAAATGGCTATTGTAGCTGGAAACGGCAGATTTTTAATGGACTATCTACATAGGCGTACAGAGGCCCATTATCAGAAAAAGCCATATCTCAGACTGGCCAATAAAAAGAAAAGATTGAGATGGGCAGTCTGAGATATGGCTTTTTGTTTGCAACTTTGCCTAGAAGGTCAGCATCCCGGAGTCGCCTCTTCACTGTTGACGTTGAGACTGGTGTTTTGCGGGTACTATTTAATGAAGCTGCCAGTTGAGGACCTGTGAGGCGTCTGTTTCTCAAACTAGACACTAATGTATTAATAATGTAAAATAACATCAAATTGATCAGAAATACAGTGTAGACATTGTTAATGTTGTAAATGGCTATTGTAGCTGGAAACGGCAGATTTTTAATGGAATATCTACATAGGTGTACAGAGGCCCATTATCAGCAACCATCAGTCCTGTGTTCCAATGGCACGTTGTGTTTGCTAATCCAAGTTTATCTTTTTAAAAGGCTAATTGATCATTAGAAAACCCTTTTGCAATTATGTTAGCACAGCTGAAAACTGTTGTGCTGATTAAATAAGCAATAAAACTGGCCTTCTTGAGACTAGTTGAGTATCTGCAGCAATTCTGGGTTCGATTACAGGCTCAAAATGGCCAGAAACAAAGAACTTTCTTCTGAAACTCGTCAATCTGTTCTTGTTCTGAAAAATGAAGGCTATTCCATGCGAGAAATTGCCAAGAAACTGAAGATCTCGTACAACGCTGTGTACTACTCCCTTCACAGAACAGCGCAAACTGGCTCTAACCAGGATAGAAAGAGGAGTGGGAGGCCCCGGTGCACAACTGAGCAAGAGGACAAATACATTAGTGTCTAGTTTGAGAAACAGACGCCTCACAGGTCCTCAACTGGCAGCTTCATTAAATAGTACCCGCAAAACACCAGTCTCAACGTCAACAGTGAAGAGGCGACTCCGGGATGCTGACCTTCTAGGCAGAGTTGCAAAGAAAAAGCCATATCTCAGACTGCCCATCTTAATCTTTTATTTTTATTGGCCAGTCTGAGATATGGCTTTTTCTGATAATGGGCCTCTGTACGCCTATGTAGATAGTCCATTAAAAACTAGCCGTTTCCAGCTACAATAGCCATTTACAACATGAACAATGTCTACACTGTATTTCTGATCAATTTGATGTTATTTTAATGGACAGAAAAATTGCTTTTCTTTTGAAAACAAGGACATTTCTAAGTGACCCCAAACTTTTGAACGGTAGTGTATATAATTTGTGTTATTCCTTATTATTTATTTTGTGTTTTCTGCATTTTTGTGAAGCAGGGCTCCCTTGAAAAATAGACTTTGGTCTTAATGGGGCATCCCTGATTAAATAAAGGTTAAATAAATAAATGTTACCATGCTCTCTGTAGTGAACTGCCAGTGCCAGCAAACCATCAAATCTAGGCTGCCATGGTTTGGGGTTGACCCTCATTTCAGGTCTCAGGTGAGGTAAAGTCACTGTGCAAAGTTAGACTAGCTGACCTACGCTACACTAGACAAACACTCTGGCATATACACTACATGACCAGAAGTATGTGGACAACTGCTCGTCGAACATCTCATTCCAAAATCATGGGCATTAATATGGAGTTGGTCCCCCTTGTGCTGCTATAACAGCCTCCACTCTTCTGGGAAGGCTTTCCGCTAGATGTTGGAACATTGTTGCAGGGATTTGCTTCCATTCAGCCACGAGCATTGGTGAGGTCGGACACTGATGTTGGGCAATTAGGCCTGGCTCGCAGTTGGCGTTCCAATTCATCCCAAAGGTGTTCGATGGGGTTGAGGTCATTGCTTTGTGCAGGCCAGTCAAGTTCTTCCACACCGAACTCGACAAACCATTTCTATATGGACCTCGCTTTGTGCACGGGGGCATTGTCATGCTAAACAGGAAAGGGCCTTCCCCAAACTGATGCCACAAAATTGGAAGCACAGAATCATCTAGAATGTCAATGTATGCTGTAGCATTAAGATTTCCCTTTACTGGAACTAAGAGGCCTAGCCCGAACCATGAAAAACAGCTCCAGACCATTATTCCTCCGCCATCAAACTTTAAAGTTGGCACTATGCATTCGGGCAGGTAGCGTTCTCCTGGCATCCGCCAAACCCAGATTAATCCGTGGGACTGCCAGATGGTGAAGCGTGATTCATCACTCCAGAGAACACGTTTCCACTGCTCCCTAGTCCAATGGCGGCAAGCTTTGTACCACTCCAGCCGTCGCTTGGCATTGCGCAAGGTGATCTTAGGCTTGTGTGCGGCTGCTCGGCCATGGAAACCCATTTCATGAAGCTCCCGACGAACAGTTATTGTGCTGACGTTGCTTCCAGATGCAGTTTGGAACTCAGTAGTGAGTGTTGTAACCGAGGACAGACTATTGTTAGGTGCTACGCACTTCAGCACTCAGTGGTCCCATTCTGTGAACTTGTGTGGCCTACCACATCGCGGCTGAGCCATTGTTGCTGCTAGACGTTTCCACTTCACAATAACAACACTTACAGTTGGCCGAGGCAGAAATTTGACAAACTGACTTGTTGGAAAGGTTGCGTCCTATGACGGTGCCACGTTGAAAGTCATTGAGCTCTTCAGTAAGTCCATTCTACTGCCACCATTTGTCTATGGAGATTGCATGGCTGTGTGCTCGATTTTATACACCTGTCAGCAATGGGTGTGGCTGAAATACCCGAATCCACTAATTTGAAGGGGTGTCCACATACTTTTGTATATATAGTGTATGTAAATCTTTGTAGGCCCATGCTGGTCAACATGACCTTGAAGGGAGGCAACTGAGTTGAGGGCTGCTGGCCACCTATGTGTTTTTCCGTCTTAAGGTCAGTACTGGAGGTGCCAGAGAGAGACGCCAGTTTTTACCCAGATTTCCAAAAGCAACCACCGAATGAATAAAAAAAGCAGACAGCTTAGAGTTCACTCAAAGTTGACTCTGAATTGCACAAGATCAAATCTGTCTTGACGAATGCAATATGTAGCACATTATGTATGGAGAAAACAAAAATGTTGGCCAATGTTGGATTTTTGAGGTTGGTTCTTTTTTAAATTTATTTTACATTTTGGTTTCTCTGAGCAGTTGTATTTGTATAATATAATATAATTTTCCAAATGTTTTCAGCATACAATATAGCTCAGTATTAGTATTATTTATTGTATACAGTCTTTTTGGCACATCTTTATCAAGGGTGCCAATAATTTTGGAGGTGACTATAGGTTGTAGGCCATTTGGTCTGCCTGCTTGTAGTCCCAAAACTGAAATAGAGCAGAGACTCAAAGTAGGACAGTGCAGATAAGAGGGCCTAGTTTATCTTCAACTCATCTCTGAGAACTGTGGCCCAGAACACAGAGGAAGAAAACCATCCTTTATGTCCATAGATTCCGCCTGGCTACATGCGAAAAGCACGACCTTGATGATAACCTTGGGAGATCAGTGAACAAATGCTCAAGTTGTGCATTGGGGACATTGTTCGAATTTGGCAGGCTACATCTGCCTTGCAGGGCTGTAGTCCATTAATTACAGTGGGCTCCAAAAGTATTGGGACAGTCACTGTTGTTGTTGTTTTGGCTCTGTACTCCAGCACTATGGATTCCAAATGATACAATGACTATGAGGTTAAAGTGCAGACTATCAGCCTTAATTTGAAGGTATTTTCATCCATATCGGGTGAACTGTTTAGAAATTACAGCACTTTTTGTACATAGTCCCTTCATTTTAGTTGACCAAAAGTATTGGGATAAATTCACTTACGTGTATTAAAGTAGTCAAAAGTTTAGTGTTTGGTTCCATATTCCTAGTATGCAATGATTACATCAAGCTTGTCACTCTACAAACTTGTTGGATGCATTTGCGGTTTGTTTTGGTTGTGTTTACATTTTACATTTACATTTTAGTAATTTAGCACACAGAGTCACAAGTATGATGTAATCATTGCGTGCTAGGAATATGGGACCAAATACTAAACATTTGACTACTTTAATACACATTAGTGAATTTGTCCTAATGCTTTTGGTCCCCTAAAATGGGGGGACTATGTACAAAAAGTGCTGTAATTTCTAAATGGTTCACCCAATATGGATGAAAATACCCTAACATTTAAGAAAAAATCCACCCAGAGCCACTCAATCCTTTAAATTACAGTGTTAAATAACACTAATATGTGAGAACAATACTTTTTGTGAACAAACGTTTCATTTTGGTGTTATAAAAACGTTGGTAGCAACATGGAAAATTGTTGTGGAAATTTGTTGCACCTCAAGTCGGCTACAAAATCCACAATGCAATGCTCTCTATGGGCTGGATAGCTAGCTAGCAAACGTGGCTACACACAATAATACCAAAGACAATATCAGCATGAAACATAGCTAGTTAGATTTAACATTGCCTAAACAAACTACACTATCAATTTAGGAGTCTACAATCTCTTTTCTATAATATACACTGCTCAAAAAAATAAAGGGAACACTTAAACAACACATCCTAGATCTGAATGAATGAAATAATCTTATTAAATACTTTTTTCTTTACATAGTTGAATGTGCTGACAACAAAATCACACAAAAATGATCAATGGAAATCAAATTTATCAACCCATGGAGGTCTGGATTTGGAGTCACCCTCAAAATTAAAGTGGAAAACCACACTACAGGCTGATCCAACTGTGATGGAATGTCCTTAAAACAAGTCAAAATGAGGCTCAGTAGTGTGTGTGGCCTCCACGTGCCTGTATGACCTCCGTACAACGCCTGGGCATGCTCCTGATGAGGTGGCGGATGGTCTCCTGAGGGATCTCCTCCCAGACCTGGACTAAAGCATCCGCCAACTCCTGGGCAGTCTGTGGTGCAACGTGGCGTTGGTGAACGGAGCGAGACATGATGTCCCAGATGTGCTCAATTGGATTCAGGTCTGGGGAACGGGCGGGCCAGTCCATAGCATCAATGCCTTCCTCTTGCAGGAACTGCTGACACACTCCAGCCACATGAGGTCTAGCATTGTCTTGCATTAGGAGGAACCCAGGGCCAACCGCACCAGCATATGGTCTCACAAGGGGTCTGAGAATCTCATCTCGGTACCTAATGGCAGTCAGGCTACCTCTGGCGAGCACATGAAGGGCTGTGCGGCCCCCCAAAGAAATGCCACCCCACACCATGACTGACCCACCGCCAAACCGGTCATGCTGGAGGATGTTGCAGGCAGCAGAACGTTCTCCACGGCGTCTCCAGACTCTGTCACGTCTGTCACATGTGCTCAGTGTGAACCTGCTTTCATCTGTGAAGAGCACAGGGCGCCAGTGGCGAATTTGCCAATCTTGGTGTTCTCTGGCAAATGCCAAACGTCCTGCACGGTGTTGGGCAGTAAGCACAACCCCCACCTGTGGACGTCGGGCCCTCATACCACCCTCATGGAGTCTGTTTCTGACCGTATGAGCAGACACATGCACATTTGTGGCCTGCTGGAGGTCATTTTGCAGGGCTCTGGCAGTGCTCCTCCTGCTCCTCCTTGCACAAAGGCGGAGGTAGCAGTCCTGCTGCTGGGTTGTTGCCCTCCTACGGCCTCCTCCACGTCTCCTGATGTACTGGCCTGTCTCCTGGTAGCGCCTCCATGCTCTGGACACTACGCTGACAGACACAGCAAACCTTCTTGCCACAGCTCGCATTGATGTGCCATCCTGGACGAGCTGCACTACCTGAGCCACTTGTGTGGGTTGTAGACTCCGTCTCATGCTACCACTAGAGTGAAAGCACCGCCAGCATTCAAAAGTGACCAAAACATCAGCCAGGAAGCATAGGAACTGAGAAGTGGTCTGTGGTCACCACCTGCAGAACCACTTCTTTATTGGGGGTGTCTTGCTAATTGCCTATAATTTCTACCTGTTGTCTATTCCATTTGCACAACAGCATGTGACATTTATTGTCACTCAGTGTTGCTTCCTAAGTGGACAGTTTGATTTCACAGAAGTGTGATTGACTTGGAGTTACATTGTGTTGTTTATGTGTTCCCTTTATTTTTTTGAGCAGTGTATTTTCTATAATATCTCTGATAACTGCACCATGCAATGCACCCTGGACTAAAGAGGCAGACAAATAGGAAAAATGTACTAGACCCTCCATTAAATTACACATTTCTCGAGGTAGGAATATTGCAAAAATATGATCAAGACATCCTCCCGAGTTATGACATCGGCCAGGATTGAAATCTGACATGTATGATGGATGTTTTTGCGATCTAAAAGTCGTATTCCTATTAACTTCCGGTGTAGTGAGAATGACTAAATCACGGTGCTACGTAATACCGGCCGGATTTCTCCCTGCCTGAACGCCAATAAACTCAGATACACATAAAACATGAAATGACCCAGGGAATCGCTAGAACATCACTCAGAGATGCACATAAACAATATAGCAATTCCCTTTAAGGCTGACAGTCTGCACTTTAACCTCATAGTCATTGTATCATTTCAAATCCAAAGTGCTGGAGTACAGAGCCTAAACAACAACAAAATTGTCACTGTCCCAATATTTTGGAGCTCACTGTAATTAGTGGACTACAGCCCTGCCAAATTCGAGCAATGTCCCCAATGCACAAGTTGAGCATTCATTCACTAATCTCCCAAGGTTTTCATCAAGCTTGTGCTTTCAAATGTAGCCAGGCAGAATCTATGGCCATAAAGGTTGGTTTTTCTTCCTCTGTGTTCTGGGCCACAGTTCTCAGTGACAAGTTGAAGATAAACTAGTCCCCCTTATCTGCACTGTCCTACTTTGAGTGTCTGCTCTATTTCAGTTTGGACTATTCATGTACTAGATCTACTCCCTGTTTCTTGTGTAAAGTTGTGTGAGCGTGTGTTTGCGCTCATATATTTTGTGTTCATGTTGTGTGTTTTGTGTCTGTGCACACATGCCTGTTTATGTCAGTGTGAATTGTGTGTAAAGTAGGTCATTTACTCTCTGGGCCCCTGAATCGAAGTGACAAATGTGCTACATTTGTTTCTGTTTTCAAGAGGAAATGCCTGTCATGTGATGGCTGCAATGGCATGTGAAATGTGTTATTCCCATGGTTCTCATTCAGAATATATAATTTCCACATTGTGTTACCAGCATTTTATTCCAACTATCCAATTCCCACTAATTTCATGCTTTACATTACTTTAATCATTCTGTCCTGTTATACATTTACATTTACGTCATTTAGCAGACGCTCTTATCCAGAGCGACTTACAAATTGGTGCATTCACTTTATGATAGCCAGTAGGACAACCACTTTACCATTTATTTATTTTTATTTTCATTTTTAAAATATTTTGTATTTGTTTCGATTTTATATTAGTTTTTATTTTGTTAATGTTATTTTATTTTTTATTATAATTTAAATAAAATAAAACTATACATATGTGTGGGGGGGGGGGGGGTAGAAGGATTACTTTTATACTATCCCAGGTATTCCTTAAAGAGGTAGGGTTTCAAGTGTCTCCGGAAGGTGGTCAGTGACTCCGCTGTCCTGGCGTCGTGTGGGAGCTTGTTCCACCATTGGGGTGCCAGAGCAGCGAACAGTTTTGATTGGGCTGAGCGGGAACTGTGCTTCCGCAGAGGTAGGGGGACCAGCAGGCCAGAGGTGGAAGAACGCAATGCCCTCGTTTGGGTGTAGGGACTGATCAGAGCCTGAAGGTACGGAGGTGCCGTTCCCCTCACAGCTCCATAGGCAAGCACCATGGTCTTGTAGCAGATGCAAGCTTATTGTTGAGGATGTTTTCATCTTAAGTAGGACATATGATTGATTGGAGTCATGATAATTAAAAACAATATGCCTCCGTTACCATGTTTTATTCTCAACACCTCTGTGCTCCCGGTCTCTTTACATGCCTCAGGCTGTGTCCTGCGTGAAGTGTGCACACTTTCTTGCATGGACTTAACAATGGTGGAAACTCAGTCCAGCCAATGCTTACACCAATCATTTGAGATTGTACAAGTGCACCCTGCTGGAAAAGGGTGGAGAATTTAGACGCAGCCATAGTGGAAGACTCTAACTGACCAAAGACATACTCTCTTCTCCTCTTTTTTTTTTAGGAACAAGAGGAGAACAAAGGTGCAACCAGCTGGCCAGAGTATTACATTGACCAGCTCAATTCCATGGCCGCCGTAAGTAATGACTCCTTGTCATTCTTTACTGTAGGTCTCTTTACTATGATTTTGTGTCAATCTCTGTCATTGACACTTCCAAAGTGAGTGTAGAGTCTACAGTGGTACTGAATTTCACTTTCACACTCCTTAAACAGATCTGGAAGAGACTTGATTGTCAAATATAAGCATTTAACTTAATTATTTACATGCTTGATATCAGTGATCCTAAAACCTGCTCCGCAGTATGCAGGTTTATGTCCCAGTTTAGTGCCATCACTCCTGATTCAACTGATCTGCTGAGCTGGGACTTAAGCTTTGAACACACTGCGACGATGAATGGCTAAAAGCTGCGGGTGGCCGTCCTATTTGCTGTCGCTGCACAGTGTTATAGGGACCACTCGGTTGCACTCGGCCGTCCATGGTTCTGGTGTGTGTTCCCCATAAAACTTGCAGTACTGCGGCTCTCCAGCAGCAGGATGGACGATCACTGTGTCTATATCAATTTTTGCACTGATTTGAGATTATCCTTGAATCAAGCCTGATCAAGTGATAAAAAACATGTGCAATAACTTAAATGACTCCTAACTTATCAATAAAAGAGATTGTACTCTAACCTCAAAACAATGTACGAAACAAATATATACAGTATAATTACATCGGTAATCTGTAGCTCCTCTCAGATCAGACCAATCCTAAATCAGGTTAACTCTGCATTCATGTTAGATTAAAATGTAATCGCAGAGGACGGCAATTGTCAGCATTTTAACTCCTGGCACGTGCTATGTTGATATGTTTTTGGTAATAATATTGCAGTTTTGGCAGGTGCAAGAGGTTCTGGGAAAGCTCCAAAGAAAGACAGGCAATATCTAGCACAGACATGCCTCAGGCCTAGACACATCCAGCCGACTCAACTATCTAGAACGGCTCCTTTGTATTCAAAGAGCCGAGCAGAAACCTGGCACAGATCTCCTTTATCTAAATGGCACGTTTTCCACTACACGTCATTTATAATAAAAGCCACTGAACATAGAAATTGCTGGCACATGCTGGGATACTTGTTATCGGACCCAAACATGATGGGCAGTCCCTTTTCAGGTGCTCGTTCCCCAGCTATTCCACACGTTTGATAAGCAGCATAGGTTTTTAGCTGCCCATCTACAAAAAGCATAAAGACATTTAAGCAATTTGGTCAAGCAAAATATTACTTTCCAGTCAGAAATGGTATCTTTTTAAAGCCAGTAATTAAATACATGAATTATACACCTTGATTTTGAATATGACTTACAGTACAAATACCTTCATCAGTTTAGTACAACTTTCCTACCTTTATATAACCAAATAACGAAGGACCTATTACTTCTTGTTTTACTTCATGTTTTTGTTGTATTTTTGGAGACTGTGTAAGAAAACTATTTATTAATCTAATCGTGTTTAAAAAGTAATGTTGCTCTCGCACTACAGATATACTGTATCATGCAAATATCATGGTATGCATTTGCTCTGTTGTTTCTGTTGGTACTATTCACAGTTACAGTGTGGCTTGAAAATAAGGCACCTGGCTCAAGGGAGTAGTATAAAAAATTCACGCCATTGGACTTGTTCAAACAGCTTTGGTAAACACTATATTTATGTTGCACAGAGGAAGACACTCCTTGCCCTGGAGAAGGAAGATGAGGAGGAGAGGAACAAAACAATAGAGAGCCTGAAGACTGCTTTGCGGACGCAACCCATGAGGTGCCCTGGCTCTCAAACTTCCATGCACTTCACTGTACAGTGCATACACTCGCTAAAGAAACTCATTTAAATAGACTTATATACACACACCCTCTTGTAGCTACCATACATAGAATAAACACGAGGGAACAGGATTGTTTTCTGAAATGAATTTGATTACACAAACGCTTACAGACATACTATGTCGTGTATATATACACACACACACACACACACACACCCTTCTCTCTATTTCCCTGCACTCTTCCTTCAAAAATAATTTTTACTCTCATAGAATACACTCATAGCTGACCAGAGCTTTGAATTAGAATAACTGAAATAACAGGGCCCTACAAGGAGTAATTGCCATTGGAGTTACAGACCTATAGAAGTGTATATGCAGACCAGAATGAACAACAACGGCCCAGTAATTCATTGCTGTATGGTATATGGCTAGGCTGGAAGACCACTCTTGGATATTGTCACACATGTCATAAATGATATGGTCCCTCTGCTGTGCTAGTTACAGTACCAATGCTATGTGGAGCAGTTATGTAACTGCTCTAAATAAAAGTTGAAAGTAGGCTTTATTATTCTAATGCTTCAGGCAGTCCTTCCCAGAACACCTAATCTTTCATTCAAATCACCTATTAAGTCGTTAATCATACTGCTGTGGGGCAGTAACCTGGGTAGTGTTCATTGCAACGTAAAACGTTTTAAAATGTTTTGCAATGGGAAATGAAGATTAGTGTTTCTTATTGGCCCCTCCCGGTTTGTCTGTTTTCTTCAGTTTGGTGCCTAATGAACACGACCCAGATCTGCTCAATGAACATATGGTGTCCCTCTGGCTGCATTGTGTGTAGCACTTTTTTTTACACCATTTAATGACCCCATGCCTTGTGACCCGAAGATCAGGTGTCAGACTTTCACCCCCAGCGGTTATGGTGGCACTTGGTCACTGACTGGAATTGTATTTCTTCAGGCCTTTGTTTTTTAACAACTTTGATAACACACACACACTCACAGAGGTTGACCATTTTCTATGCATTTTAGACCTAATTACTATTTTGGGTATTTCCAGTGTGTAGGATTATAGTCTTCATACCCTATTTCAAGTGGAAGTAATGAAAATTACTACATGAGATCCCATAGACTCTTTCCTCCAACTGGGAACTTACACTTTTACCTTTGTATTTTTATTGATATCCTGTTTCCCCTTGACCTTCCTCAGGTTTGTGACTAGGTTCATTGACCTAGATGGCCTGACATGCATCCTCAACTTCCTGAAGACCATGGACTATGAGACGACCGAGTCGCAGATCCACACCTCGCTCATCGGCTGCATTAAGGCCCTGATGAACAACTCCCAGGGGCGCGCCCACGTGCTCTCGCACTCGGAAAGCATCAACATCATCGCCCAGAGTTTGGCCACCGAGAACGTCAAGACCAAGGTGGCGGTGCTGGAGATCATGGGCGCCGTGTGCCTTGTGCCTGGCGGCCACAGGAAGATCCTGGAGGCCATGCTCCACTACCAGCGCTTCGCCTGTGAGAGGACGCGCTTCCAGGTGGGCAAGGGGAGGGTTATGAATGAATCATTTAGTCACAGTTAGTTACCTATCCCTTTTCATTGTGTTGAATAAACATTCAGTACCATTTAATATTGTAACATTTTGACTTTTGACCGGGTTATATACACTGAGTGTACAAAACAACCAGTTAAAAGCTATGATCTCTTATTGATGTCACTTGTTAAATCCACTTCAATCAGTGTAGATGAAGGGGAGGAGACGGGTGAAAGAAGGATTTTTAAGCCTTGAGACAATTGATACATGGATTGTGTACGTGTGCCATTCAGATGGTGAATGGGCAAGACAAAAGATTTAAGTACCTTTGAAAGGGGTATAGTAGTAGGTGTCAGGGGCACCGATTTCTGTGTGTCAAGAACTGCAACGCTGCTGGGTTTTTCACGCTCAACAGTTTCCCTAGTGGATCAAGAATGGTCCACCACCCAAAGGACATCCAACCAACTTGACACAACTGTGGGAAGCATTGGAGTCAACATGGTCCAGCATCCCTGTGGAACACTTTCGACACCTTGTAGAGTCCATGCCTCGATGAATTGAGGTTGTTCTGAGGGCAAAAGGGGGTGCAACTCTATATTAGGAAGGTGTTCCTAATGTTTTGTACACTCCGTGAATATTAGACTGCGTGTAAAAGAAAGGCACCCAATTATAGGTCTTCATTTCAGCACTTTTACAAGCCGCATTGACTACTGCACATTTCCTTAGAACATCCACCCTTTATTCAAATAGCACTATTGGCTGGCCATTTGCAACAGTAAAGACTTTAATTTGGCTGAAGGGGTTTGGCTCTGTTTGGCTCCAATGGTTTGTGCCACTTTGTGTCTGCAATATAAATTGTGTCTACAATATGATTGATCTCTGAACGACTAGCCATAACTGTGGTCATCTCCTCACCTTCACCACCTAGACCCTGCTGAACGATCTGGACCGGAGTACGGGTCGGTACCGGGACGAGGTCAACCTGAAGACAGCCATCATGTCCTTTATCAATGCTGTCCTCAGCCAAGGCGCCGGAGAGGTAAAATTAGCCCTCAACCTCTGCATCGCTTGTCTCCTCACCCCACACTTGCACCATACCTCTCTTCAATCGAACTTGTGCTACACCTCAATCTGACTTAACTTTATTGGCACCTACTTTTGATCATCTTGTTATGTTGTTCCCAGGCCAGTTTGGAGTTCCGCATACACCTCCGTTACGAGTTCCTGATGCTAGGAATTCAGCCAGTCATTGACAAACTTCGCTCCCATGACAACTCCACGTTAGACCGGTGAGTTGGACCACAGTTCACGTTAACCTGAATAATGAAACAAGTGCCTTTTTCTCTTGATCTCTGACCATGCATGCCCCTATTAATTTGACTTAATCTCCCCCAGGCATTTGGATTACTTTGAAATGCTGCGCAATGAGGACGAGCTGACTATGTCGCGGCGTTTTGAATCGGTAAGTGTAAACTTGTTCTTGTTTCATTCCTGACTTCCATTGTCGTTTGTGCTTGATAAGGACTGTGACACGTCAACGTGTTCTCTCTTTCCCAGGTGCACATAGACACTAAAAGTGCTTCCCAGGTATTTGACCTCATCCGGAAGAAGATGAACTACACTGACGCATACCCACACTTTATCTCCGTCCTGCACCACTGTCTCCTCATGCCTCGTAAGTGTTTCCTGCCGCATTCCTGACCTGCTGCTAACGTTGACCCCGGTCAGTAAGAATTTAGCGCTGTGAGTATTGTGTTTCCCTATTCCAGTCAGTGAAGGCTGCTGAGGGGAGGACGGCTCATAATAATGGCTGCAATGGAGCAAATGGAATGGCATCAAACACATGGAAACCATGTGTTTGATGTATTTGCTACCATTCCACTGATTCCGTTCCAGCCATTACCACGAGCCCGTCCTCCCCAATTAAGGTGCCACCAACCTCCTCTGATTCCAGTAGAGCTGACCTGCTGTCTTCTTCCTGCTAGCTGTGTGTGTTTGCGTGCGAGTGCATGTGCATGTGTGTGGATGTGCACAAGTGTGAATGTGCATGTGTCTGTGCACTTTGAATGAATTTGTATCCGTATGAGGATCTGTCTGCAAACCAAGACGGCATCTTGCCCTTTAGCCACACTGTATAAATCAACTGTGGAAACCTCTTTCTGTCCCTAGCTAAATATCTACTTGTGCAGAGAGGCCTCTTCTACTCAACTTCCTCTCTGTATCGGCTGTGTTTGATGACACGTGTGATCTCCCTGTCCCCCCCAGATAAAAGGAGTGGAAACACAGTGCAGTATTGGCTGCTGCTGGACCGCATCGTCCAGCAGATGGTCCTGCAGAACGACAAGGGCCACGACCCCGACGTCACGCCCCTGGAGAACTTCAATGTTAAGAATGTGGTCCGGATGTGAGTGCTCTCCATGTGACCCTTTAAGATGACGAGGGAGAGAGGGAGCACGTCCTGCTTGAACTCAACTGACTGGGATGAGCTGGGATGATCTAGGCCTAGTAAAGACATGAGAATTCATAATTGAACTGTCTAATTGAAATATCTTCCAAGCTGACCCTCCAATCAATACTTCAATACTGTAGGGAACCTCAGTCCCTTGTAGGCTTCTTAGAAAATGTATTTAAAATCTGTTAGTCTGCACTGCTTCAGTGTGAAAACTGTATTTTAATTCCCATAATAGCAATGAGCTCAGCTCCATTTCCACAGGATTGATTGTTTGGGATATTGTCTTTCACATAAGTCAATGCATCAGTCATAGAATGCTCACATTGAGGACCCTCCGGTAACTTTGTTTGTGTCACTCTCCTTACAGGCTGGTCAATGAAAATGAGGTCAAGCAGTGGAAAGAGCAGGCGGAGAAAATGCGAAAAGGTCAGTTTAATTTTTTGAGTTGCTTCTTTGTGAAACACTGCCCTTTGGCTCTATTGCACATTTTTAAAAAGACCACAAAGAAACCGAGTTTTGAATTAATTTACACTTCACATGGAAGGGGTTGACTAATTTCAATATGTACAAGTAATACAAATCGGCAGGGATGGTTTTTCAGAGGATGCCAATTAAATGGTACAGTTCTCCACAGTGAACTAGTCCCCTGTAGCTCAGTTGGTAGAGCATGGCGCTTGCAACGCCAGGGTTGTGGGTTCGTTTCCCACGGGGGGCCAGTATGAAAATGTATGCACTCACTAACTGTAAGTCGCTCTGGATAAGAGTGTCTGCTAAATGACTAAAATATAAATGTAAATGAACTAGTGAATGTGTTCATCTTAATGCCTTTAGGCTTTATGCTTATCAGATGAATTGGACTGCTGTGGATATGAATGTAGCTACTTGCCGGTCAGCCAACACAAGTTTTGAACCTTTTATTGTGTATTCGTATCTCTTGTAGCTCACTATTGGACTAGTAGTCTTTGAAGAGTCCTCAACCTCACCAGTAGCACATTGATCCAGTCACTGCCTACTATTGCCCCATATGTTACCCTGCCCCTTTTAGATCTATCCTGCACTATCAGAAATAACAGCAGACAACCATAGCATCTTCTGAGCCACCATGTGGTCCCATGGGTTGATCACAACAAAGATTGTGATTTAACATTAGAAAATGATCATAGAAAGGAACGGGCAACATCCAAATGTCTTAATTGAATTGAAATGGAACCAAACCTGTTCACTCTCACAAACAACATAACCTCCAACCCCATCGGGCAGAGCACCACGAGCTCCAGCAGAAGTTTGAGAAGAAGGAGCGTGAGTGTGACGCCAAGACCCAGGAGAAGGAGGACATGATGCAGACCCTCAACAAGATGAAGGAGAAGCTAGAGAAGGAAAGCACCGAGCACAAGGCGGTCAAGCAGCAAGTGGCTGACCTCTCTGTCCGGCTGCACGACCTCAGCTCTGTACGTCACCCTTCAACTCCTTCATACTTATACAAAGAAATGGCACCAAATATGCCTTAATGTAGATTCATTATGTTTCATCAAGATTCATTAACTGTTATTAGATTTACAGTACATTATAGAAAATACATGATTTCAAGGCACCTAAAGTAAATTACTGGATGGGTCTCTGATGCAACCAATGTTACTACATAAGATTGAAAGTGAGCGATAAGATAAGGATTGAAATACGATTCATTAAGATGTGATGGTGCATTGTCTTTATCTGTGTATTTCCCCCCAACATTTCCAGAGACAGATTGCCAGTGTCCCAGGCGGTCCCCCCTTCATCCCTGGCCCCCCTGGTGGGCCTCTCCCGCCCCCCCCTCCCCCAGGAGGCATGATGCCCCCTCCACCACCCCCAGGGGGTATGATGCCCCCTCCACCGCCCCCACCCCCAGGTGGTCCCCCGCCTCCTTTTGGACGGCCACCCATGGGAGGGATACCTCCTCCCCCTGGGGCACCCCTAGGGTCCGCCCTCAAGAAGAAGAACATCCCCCAGCCGTCCAACCCACTAAAATCTTTCAACTGGGCCAAGCTAGCTGAGGTGAGAGTGCATGGGTTTGAACAGGGTCATGTTCATTAGAGATCAAACAGAAGTCAATGGACTGAAACAGGGATAGACTACCTAGACTTGTCCAATAAGGAACACTCATTTTTGTTCTCTGTTGCAAAACTTTTTAAAATGGTTTCCGTTGTGTGCCCTAAAGAACATGACCCTGGTAGTTCCCTACAGAGTCAATATGACCTCCTCTTTGTCATCATTGATAGCGACAGGGACATTTTAGTCTGTAAACCCTGCTCACAATATTTTGTTCCCTGAACGTTTCGGTTTAGTTAAGGAGAATGTTACCTTTTCCCAGTTATTCAAGTGCACTTAGAATGGGGAACCAGATGAAAACATTCCCGTATGTTCTGGGAATATTTCTTGTTAGCGTTTAAGCTAATTCTAGATTAGCTCCCATAAGTGATTATTCTTCTGTTGCAATCTTTGAATAACAGACTCTTGTGTTAGACCTTGGTGATTGAACTATGGTTGCTGGAGATTGCTTACAGAACATATTGAGGATACTGAAAGCCAGGGTTGGGGTCAATTCCATCTCAAATCAGTCATTTCAGGAGGTGAACTGACATTTTCCTAATTGCTTGGAATTTCAGTTTACTTCTTGAATTGCCTGAATTGAAATGGAATTGACCCCAACCCTGCTGAAAGCGCCACCTCAAAAAATCTAAATACAATTCTCCCACTCTCCATCCAAGAATAAGCTGGAGGGCACTGTATGGACAGAAGTCGACGACGGGAAGGTTTTCAAAATTCTCGACCTGGAGGACATTGAGAAGACCTTCTCGGCCTACCAGAGACAACAGGTACTGTACTGCGGCCAAGTGTTCTCGCTGGTCCTGCTGAACAAGAGAAGAGTTTTATAGAGCCCCCAACACATATCCATCCTCCACCCTTTCCCCTCTTATTCCGTTCTTGTTAGAAGCACCAATACAAAACATGACTTCACTCATGCTGATTATTTGCCATCTCACAAATGTAGAGTAATACCATATTGTTTGGCTAGTGTGCAGTTTTATGGCATTTGACACTACTAAGTAACATAAAAGCCTTGCATGTATGAATAACAGAAATACAAAAAAGCGCTGACTACACAGTATTTATAAGGTTTCTTAGCATACACTGTCATAACCTTTTTATGATGCTAGAGTATCAATGTAAAATATCTTAAAGATCATCAGACAAGTAAAGATTGGGTTTGGCCCTTAGTGCCTGCAGCTTAGTATTACCTAGTACCGCAACACTGATGCAAACAGATCACTATAGTGTCGTCAGGGGAAACAGAGGGACTTTTGTGTTAACAAACATTTGCAGACCGTGTCCTTAACCACTGACGAAATTGGACCCAGGGCTATTAAAAGCATCAGTTAGCTAGCACATAAGCCACAAACACGAGGGTAGCTCTTCTCTCGCTACTCACTGGCCCTCTGTATGGAATGCAAATCTGCTTGAGTTCACCTCGATCATACTAATACAAGAGATTTAGTCACAATGTAGCCTAGGTTTTCATTATGCGCTATTTAAATCAGGGGTGTCAAACAATGAGGCCCAACATCTGATTTAATATGGCCCCCATGTGTCCCCCATCACTAGTTTATTTGTATATTTAAAATATATATATTTGAATATGGTTTTTAAAAAATCTACAAACATTAGTGAATTCATAGTTAAGGCTCTGTTGTAGATGAGACCGCTCTCACATTTGCCTTAACATTTTGACATCCCTGGTCTAAATGAACATTATGACAAACATATCACACTCAACTGACTCCAATGTTACCACATTTGTTTTGCCTGTGACTCACACTAACACCAGCACCTCATGATCAGCTCGCACACATGCATGCACGCAAACACACATGTACATTTTGCAATGCCCCAGCCCCCAACCTACACCCATCTCTAATGGCCCAACAGCCTTTGCTTGCCTACGCAGTCACACTCCCTCTTCACTCATCTCTGATGTCCTTTATGAGCTTGTTTCTATTTGTTTGTTTTGGCCTGGATTCACCCAACTGTGCTATCATTATAACGAGTGCCCACATCTTCCTTGCTTCTTGCCTGCGTTCTAGGACTTCTTTATGGTCAATAACAGCAAACAGGTGAGTTCACTCATTTCCACACCCAAAATGGTGTGGCATTTTTGTCATCCTCCTCCTCTTCTATCATTTAGGACATTTTGCTTTTCTTATCTTATCCTCTTGACATCTTCATCCTCTTGAAGATATATACACTACCAGTCAAAAGTTTGGACACACCTACTCATTCAAGGATGTTTCTTTATTTTTACTATTTTCTACATTGTAGAATAATAGTGAAGACATCAACACTATGAAATAACACATGGAATCATGTAGTAACCTAAAAAGTGTTAAACAAATCAAAATATATTTTAAGTAGCCACCCTTTGCCTTAATGACAGCTTTGCACACTCTTGGCATTCTCTCAATCAGCTACATCTGGAATAATTTTCCAACAGTCTTGAAGGAGTTCCCACATATGCTGAGCCCTTGCTGGCTGCTTTTCCTTCACTCTGCGGTCCAACTCATCCCAAATCATCTCAATTGGGTTGAGGTCAGGTGATTGTGGAGGCCAGGTCATCTGATGCAGCACTCCATCACTCGTCTTCTTGGTCAAATAGCCCTTACACAGCCTGGAGGTGTGTTGGGTAGTCCCAAATGATAGTCCCACTAAGCCCAAACCAGATGGGATGGCATATCGCTGCAGAATGCTGTGGTAGCCATGCTGGTTAAGTGTTCCTTGAATTCTAAATAAATCACCGACAGTGTCACCAGCAAAGCATCCCCACACCATAACACCTCCTCCTCCATGCTTTACGGTGGGATTGACTGACCTTCATGTCTTAAAGTAATGATGGACTGTCGTTTCTCTTTGCTTATTTGAGCTGTTCTTGCCATAATATGGACTTGGTCTTTTACCAAATAGGGCTATATTCTGTATACCACCCCTAACTTGTCACAACACAACTGATTGGCTCAAACGCATTAAGAAGGAAATTCCACAAATTAACTTTTAAGAAGGCACACCTGTTAATTGAAATGCACCTCATGAAGCTGGTTGAGAGAATGCCAAGAGTGTGCAAAGCTGTCATCAAGGCGGCTACTTTGAAGAACCTCAAATACAAAATATATTATGATTTGTTTAACACTTTTTTGGATACTACTTCCATATGTGTTATTTCAATGTTTTGATGTCTTCACTACTATTGTACAATGTAGAAAAAAAGCAAAAATAAAGAGAAACCCTTGAATGAGTAGGTGTGTCCAAACTTTTGACTGGTAGTGTGTGTATGTATGTATGTATGTATGTATGTATGTATGTATGTATGTATGTATGTATGTATGTATGTATGTATGTAATTCTGATTTTTCAGGTGGTGCTTCAGCACCCCTGCTTCCCGCGGCTATGTAGCAACATGAATAAATAATTAAAGATTATGGTTTCCATAAATCAACAATTGCCTTTTGTACATTGCAGTAGTTTAGGCTTAGTAACTAGGTTTTTTTCTGTGAAGGAAATACCCGCTCTTATTTTAAAGTATGTAAAGAAAAATCCAATCCCCTCTTTATGAGAATGTCCATTCACTCTCAATGCGACATGTCTTTTTAAAATGTAATTTATGTCTGCGTCTGTTGCTGTGTGTTCGCACACGTATGTGCCTGTGCGCACGTATGTGTATTCGTCCATGTATTTTCGTGTGTTTTGTTTTTCTTATCTTTTCATAAGTTAGTGTCTCGTATTTGTGTGTTTGTCTTTCTTTACTTTTTTTGTGTGTGTGTGTATTCCTACTGTTGCTCCTACTTAAGATACCTACCATTCTGAAATGCCTCTCCTCTGAACGACTCTCCACAGAAAGAGAGTGAGGATTCGGACTCCTTGAGCTCCAAGAAGGTCAAGGAGCTCTCGGTCATCGATGGCCGCCGAGCCCAGAACTGTAATATACTCCTGTTGCGGTGAGTGTGTGAATCCTGGCAGCCAGATAAATTCCTGGTCAATGGCAGTTGTCAGAAACTGGGCCATGCTATTGAGGTCATTTCCTGTTCTGATGAGAGTAACATATAGCACTGCAATGTCATATCCTGTTGATTGTAAATACTTTTTATTGTCTAATTATGATTTGATCCTGATGTCAGTGAGTAGGCTTTCTTCTTTGCGTCATTCTTCTCTTTCAAAGCAGGCCCCAGTGAATCATGGGGGACTTTATCTCATAATCAAAACATTCTCTCACTCTCTTTCTTTACATTAGGCTAATCTTGAAAACCCAGAACTAAACTATTGCGTAATTGCGTCAGGTATGAGGGAAGATGTATGAGAAAATATACTAACGAGACTAGCGAAGTCTCCACCCCCCTAAACGGAAACTCTCAGCCAAAGCCCCTTTTGATGAAAGTTAGCTTTACAGAGAAAGTTTCATGATTATCCAATGAAAGGCGCATGTTTTACAAAATGGGCTACAATTTGGCAGCATATTGATGATTATAGCATCACAAATGTGTGGTTAATACGCAGATTGTTTTGCCCCAATGCAATGTGTAGAATGAGTCTTGCTTGTGCTACTGCAAAATCCTAAATTACAACAGATAGAGAAAGTTGTAGCCTACATCCTAAATTAGCCTACAAAATATATACAAAAATTTAATGTTCGTTCAAATCACTGTGGGGTTTTTTTTCAGCTGTTCAGAGATGTAGGCTACATCATGTCAATCAAATTGGTTGAGGGTTCAGAAGAGGGTGAGTAAAGAGAGAAGTGTGAAGGGAGGGGAGAGGAGGGTCAGCAGAAGCTACGTTAAAAAAAAATGTGTGCGGCAGACAGTAGATATTCAAGGTGATAATGCTTCATTTATGACATTGTTTTTAAAATATATTGACAGTAGAAGTTACTTGGAGACAAATTCCAGGCTCTCAAAACTTGACTGAAACAACATGAAACAGCAGCTCTCCGTTAGCAGAGCTGCTGTGATTTCTCATTAATTGAATGTGGTCTGGTATAATAAGTAAGCCACACATATTCACACAGAGGGGAACTTTAATTTAATCAAGACTTATCTGACTCAAAACGACCATGAAACAAGCCAAAATGGAACCCACTACTTCTAATGCTTTCTTTTTGGGTGTTCAATTCGGGTTGTCCCACATCAAGGCGATTTGATTTACAGTTTGGTGGAAGAGGACCATTCGGTTGTGATGCAAGATTAATGGTTTTGCTCAGGAAGAGAGATGGTTGTGTTTTTGGTTTTCCTGGTCATGAACTCCACTCAATAATTGCTCTCTATAAGTGAGCTTAGACCACTTCTAACAATTTATTGAAAGGGTGTGGTTTTACAATAGAAGTAGAGTTGATTGTAGGATCACAACTTGTTCTTTTTTTTCCAAAAGCTAGAAGGTTGAGGTTTCTCAGTCAGAGGATGTGGTGTGAAATGAAGTTGCTCCATAGCTAGCTTTTATTTTACAATGTGTTTATTAGGTTTCCCAAGTAAAAACTGTGCACGCACACACACACACACACACACAAACCGAACTAGCTCCCCTTACACAGTCTGGCCCATCTCGCAATTCACAACCCCCATGTCAAAAGGCTGTGACACAGAATCCTAGCTAAAATCTGATCAACCGCCTCTCCTATACTAATTTCATTTAATGGTTTTTAATGGGCTTCAAAAAGCCTTTAACAGAGACCACCCATGCGGACGCTCTCCAAAGGGATTGAATGGAGAACTACGCTCCCTTTTAAGAGGGTGCCCTCAGACGAATGTGGCCTGATTTTTGAGGAGCAAACATGATCTGTGGAACAGCTGTGGTCAATGCCATTTAAAGACACCAGAGACAAAGATGCTCCCATCAATGGGCAGTGATGCTAGCAGTTTAGTAAGCAGTAGCACAAGTAGACACATCTCAAAGGTGGAATTATCATTTAGAAAATACAATGTCACTTTGCTCTAACAGATCTACATAAACAGATAACAACAGTTGTATTTTGAGTTTGTCCCTTATTTGAGTCAGAATTTTGGGTCGAGACATACTTTATTGAACTTGCATGTAGACCCGTTAGTCCCGGGGAGAAAATTGCCTGCTTAGCAACATAGGTTAATAGTTTCAGCAACAACCATATAATACTTTTGTGTTTGGTCTAAAATGGCAGGGGCAGGCGCGATTTCAGCAATGGAGTTCCTATAAGTGTTCTGTGCATTTAAGTGCTCAGACGACTATGTGCTGTGTGCCAAGGAAGGTTCTCTTTGACATAGAAAGTGTTCTGGTCCTGTTTTCCCAGCATTCCTGTTTCCAACTCTCTGCCTTTCCTCTTCTTCTGGCAAACTAAATTTCATTCCGTAGAAAGGCAGTTATGAATATTCATGAGTCTCGACATAGAACCCGTCGGGTGATTGGTTGAACCTTATTGAGTGTGTGAAATTACACAAACGCTCTACAGAGTCGTCTGTTTAGCTAGCTCTTGCCGCGGGCATGAGCAGTTAACACCGACCGGACGACTTGGGAAACCCAGCTTCAGCTTGATCACCAAATTAATTGGGAAATAAATAAAAGCCTGTAGCTACCAATCTATGTTTGTTTCACTGTCCGATCATTGTAAAAAAAACGAGCACACTAACTGTTATTTAAATCTTTCCACAAACTGTTAAGTTGCGTCAATTCAAATCTGGTATTGGAACAAAAAGAGGTCAATACACGTCTTCTAAAATAGACTAGTATTTTAATTAATGCAAAACACTTCAATGGTAAATATGATGTTCGTATATACGGGTCCACTGAAATACCACACAGGGCAGTCAGAGAACTGGTCCATTGTTATAAGTTCTTCTTTAAATTCTCTGACAGAGATAGTTCCCGCTCGCTGCTGGCCTATCAGAGTAGAGACTGAGCGTGATTTAGACTTACTCAGCCTATCGTTGGCGCACTGGCTGGTCCCAGTCCCTTGGCGCTTCACTGTTGCCAGGTGTTTAGTTGTTTTGCAACTTGTCTCGAGTCAGCAACCTCAGACATCTTTGTAGCAGAACACATGTCCTTGAGCGGTCTAACAAAGAGGCAGTGTGTGTGTATGTGAGACACAAGTCTTATCTCAGCCTACCCCCTAATAGTTCCCCACATTAATCACAGCTTGTTATGTTAAACAGTCTATCAGTACAGCACAAACCTATTATGTTTAATCATTAATGCTTTCTTATTAAGCTAACAGCACATCTAAAATATAAGAGAATAATTTCCCACAAAACTGTCTGGTATGTGTTGGTTGATATGACCAAGTTAACCCAAATGTATCAAAGAATAGGTAATGCATTCACGATTAGTTAGTGGCTACTGCCTGACCAGTAAACTAGCTAGCTACATTTCAGTAATTAGCTATGCACCTAAATGCGGTGGTCAGTAGATTAACTAACGATGAGTTGAACATATTTGTCTGAAAACGAACTAGTCGCTAGTTATTGTTGCCCGTGTCGAACCAGTTGGCTAATGGGTAGCCCATGAGCTCCTGAATCTAGTAGTGATGTGCCTTTCATAAAAGCGTCGTTCTTTTTGAACGACTCTTTTTAATGACTCGAGTCATGATACGTTTTTCTCAGTGACTTAATACGCGCTCCTCCAGCAGGATTAATACACGCTCCGACCAACAACTGTAAAATAGATCATGCTGCAGGCAGCAATGACAGCAAAGAGAAGAAAAATACATGTTTAGAACTGGTTATTGATCTCATGGTGCAAGAATACATGCAAATAATTCATTATTTTTATTTTTTATTTTTTTTTGTCATTTAGCAGACGCTCTTATCCAGAGCGACTGGATCATAACATTCATTATTGAATGTTATGATGAACACAGCTTTGTAGAACCAAAACATGCACACAGTCTGCTCAACAAAATCGAACATGAGAAGAAATAGTTTGAGATGCTACAGTTCGCGAACAATATTGTGCTTATCACCCTCACGGCAAGCAATGCATTCCGACAATCTAGTCCGGTTGCAGCCACAACTAGACCTCGTTTCAAATGTATCAAGAAATAATCTTATTTGTATGCCTAGCAATCAACAAATGTACATTGTTTAAAGCACACTTTTACAAGTCTGTCACAAATGACAGCTCCAATAAGCCCCTTACGGTGAGCAAAATATTATTTCACGTTTTCAGTTCATCGTTTGCCGGTAGGGGGTCCTGCGTGCTCTGGGCATTATTGACTCAAATGAACAAAACGAGTCGTAAGATTCGTTATTTTTACTGAAATCAGTAAAAAGAGCCGACCTTCCCATCACTAGTCTAGCTAGCTGTGTCTTTTAGCGTCCACTACTAGCTAGCTAGTTAGCTACTGCATGGTCAGAGTGAGTCCTCATGTTAGCTAGCCAGCTAGCTACATTTCAGTCAGTAGCTATCCTTCTAAATGCGGTGGTCACTGGATAAACTAGCAATGAGTTGAACATATTTGGCTGAAAATGAACTAGTAGCCAGACTTTGTTGTTGCCCATGGTGGAAGCCTATGTGCCCATGTGCTCCCGAGTCTAAAAGCAGTCTAACTAACGTTAGCTAGCGTTGCAAATTAGCATTTCGCTAGCTAGTGGAGCTGTTTTGTAAGAAAATGGCTGAGATTACTCAAACACTGTAGCTAGCTAGCAAGCCCTCCTCAGCGACAATGTTATTGGGGTGGAATGTTAGAATGATATTTATTTAACTTATCGAAAAACGTAATAAAAGGTATCAGGTAGAAGTAAATTAATCCACAAATACCAATATAATTGTACATATCTTAAATTACCAAATGTTCATGAATTTGATGATATAAGCTTGAAGCATGTTCAAAAACAGTACAGGACTTGAATCGGGAAGTAGGCAGGACATTCATAGGGCTGGCAGGTAGCCTGGCGGAAAGGAGCGTTGGGCCAGTAACCGAAAGGTTGCTGAATCGAATCCCTTAGCTGACAAGGTAAACATATTTCGTTCTGCCCCTGAGTAAGGCAGTTAACCCACTGTTCCCCAGCCACAGAAGACGTGGATGTTGATTAAGGCAGCACTTTGCACCTCTCTGATTCAGAGGGGTTAGGTTAAATGCAGAAGACACATTTCAGTTGAATGCATTCAGTTGTACAACTGACTAGGTATCTCCCTTTCCAAGTGTGGCTGGTTTTTAAAGTGAGCAGCCGACAGAGCCTGTCTGGCACCTGTTCCCCCTCTGGGTAGTTCTCAGAGCCGGCGCATAAAATCAGACTCATCATTTTTACATTAAACAGGACAACTCCACGAGGGAGAGGCCTTTAAGATCATCTGTCTCTTTTTCGGCAAATCTCCCAGATGTCTCTCCAGACAGACATACAGTTCCTCCCTATGATATTGTATATAAATAAACTGCACATTTGGCTAATTTGTGAAATACATGTTTAAAAACACAAACCAGTTAGGAAGTGCCAAGAACTGGACACTGGCAATAAGGCTAAGAATTTAAGTTTGCAGTGTTTCTCACTTTACTTTTCCTGCGGTTTGAAGTTCAGTATTGCAGGCTAAAGTTGAATTATACATTTTGTATTATCTATTTGTTTAGGTTGAGGCTTTGTGGCACTTCTTGTTGATGTGCTCTTGACATCAAAGGAGAAAGCTGAGGCATATTCCAATTGAATCTTAGAAGTGCTTAAAACAAATTCTGTCAGTGATATTTGGGCGGGAGTTATTCGAATTTACAAATCACATGATGCCTCAAAAACAGTTATAGTATTAATGGTGGTTCTAGTGTGAATGAGAGTTCCTGTAGTTGAGTTGAGTTTTCCTGTGAGTTGAAAGTGGCTGACATCTCCTGTGATTGTCGTCCAGGCTGAAGCTGTCCAATGAGGAGATGAAGAGGGCGATCTTGACCATGGACGAACAGGAGGACCTCCCCAAGGATATGCTGGAGCAGGTAAGTCTAGCAAAATCACATGGGCTTGAAACAGTAAACTTGCACACCTGAATGTGCTTCCAGGTGCATGGAGCAAAACTTATACTTGTTAAAAAGAAGAAAAACTCCAGTAATCGTTATGCTCCCAATGTCATTTTCTGTCTCTCAGTGAGCAAAATCAAATAGATGAGATTTCAAATAGACAGGATGCATTTCTGGATTGCATCCACATAAGTGATCACCTCCATTTCATGAACATCATATAAAGAGAGATTTAAGATTCCATTGCAGTATTGTAAGTGACATAATAGATTTATGTCAGTGCAATGTTTAGCTATGCTACATATGTTGCTAGTGAATGGCCAGTCACTTTCATGGCTCCTCCTCAGATGCTGAAGTTTATTCCAGAGAAGAGTGACGTGGACCTCCTGGAGGAGCACAAGCATGAGCTGGACCGCATGGCCAAGGCTGACCGCTTCCTTTATGAGATGAGCAGGTAGGATGAACTGAGAGAGAGAACTCGAGAAGTAGACCAAGGGCCTGATTCGATCAAACGTGTTTTAGCTAAATGTATGCAGTGTATTTTTTTGCACCAGTGATTGTCCAGGGTTTGAACCTGAACCTCCTGTGCTACAAGTCAATCAATCAATCAATCAATCAATAGATCAAATGTATTTATAAAGCCCTTTTTACATCAGCAGATGTCACAAAGTGCTGTACAGAAACTCAGCCTAAAACCCCAAACAGCAAGCAATGCAGATGCAGAAGCATGGTGGCTAGGAAAAACTCCTTAGAAAGGCAGGTACCAAGGAAGAAACCTAGAGAGGAACCAGGCTCTGAGGGGTGGCCAGTCCTCTTCTGGCTGTGCCGGGTGGAGATTTTAAGAGTATGTGGTCATTTAAGGCCAGATTGTTCTTCAAGATGTTCAAACGTTCATAGATGACCAGCAGGGTCAAATAATAGTCAGTGGTTGTAGAGGGTGCAACAGGTCAGTACCTCAGGAGTAAATGTGGACTGGGGACAGCCAGGAGTCATCAGGCCAGGTAGTCCTGAGGCATGATCCTAGGACTCAGGTCCTCCGGGAGGGGAGGGAGAGAGAATTAGAGGGAGCATACTTAAATTCACACAGTACACCAAATAAAACAGGAGAATTACACCAGATATAACAGACTGACCCTAGCCCCCCGCCACATGTACTATTGCAGCATAGATACTGGAGACTGAGACGGGTGGGTCGGGGGAGACTGTGGCCCCGTCCGGCTATACCCCCGGACAGGGCCAACCAGGTAGGATATAACCCCACCCACTTTGCCAAAGCACAGCCCCCACACCACTAGAGGGATATCAACAGACCAAGAATGTACTACCCTGAGACAAGGCTGAGTATAGCCCACAAAGATCTCCTCCACCGCACGAGCCCGAGGGGGCGCAAAACCGGACAGGAAGATCACGTCTGTGATTCAACCCACTCAAGTGACGCACCCCTCCTAGGGACGGCATGGAAGAGCACTAGTAAGCCAGTGACTCAGCCCATTATTGGATCAGAGGCAGAGAATCCCAGTGGAGAGAGGGTAGCCGGCCAGGCAGAGACAGCAAGGGTGGTTTGTCGCTCCAGTGCCTTGCTGTTCACCTTCGCACACCTGGGCCAGACTACACTCAATCATAGGACCTACTGAAGAGATTAGTCTTTAGTAATGACTTAAAAGTCGAGACCGAGTCTGCGTTTCTCACATGGATAGGCAGACCATTCCATACATATGTAGCTCTATAGGAGAAAGCCCTGCCTCCAGCTGTTTGCTTAGAAATTCTAGAGACATTAAGGAGGCCTGTATCTTGTGACTGTAGTGTACGTGCAGGTATGTATGGCAGGACCAACTCAGAGAGATGGGTAGGAGCAAGCCCCTTAATGCTTTGTAGGTTAGCCTTAACAGGAAGCCAATGTAGAGAGGCTAGCACTGGAGTAATATGATAAAATATTTTGGTTCTAGTCAGGAGTCTAGCAGCTGTGTTTAGCACTAACTGAAGTTTATTTAGTGCTTTATTCGGGTAGCTGGAGAGTAGATTGTTGCAGTAGTCTAATCTAGAAGTGACAAAAGCATGGATTCGTTTTTTTCTGCATCATTTTCGGACAAAAAGTATCTGATTTTTGCAATGTTACGAAGATGGGAAAAAAAGCTGTCCTTGAAATATTCTTGATATGTTCGTCAAAAGAGAGATCAGGGTCCAGAGTAACGCCAAGGTCCTTCACAGGTGTATTTGAGATGACTGTACAACCATCAAGATTAATTGTCAGATCCAACAGCAGATCTCTTTGTTTCTTGGGACCTAGAACTAGCATCTCTGTTTTGTCCGAGTTTAAAAGTAAAACATTTGCTGCCATCCACTTCCTTATGTCTGAAACACAGGCTTCCAGGGTAGGCAATTTTGGGGCTTCACCATGTTTCATCGAAATGTACAGCTGTGTGTCGTCCGCATAGCAGTGAAAGTTGACGTTGTGTTTCCGAATGACATCACCAAGAGGTAGAATATATAGTGAAAACAAGAGTGGTCCTAAAACAAGTCCATGTTAAGCTCACTAAGCTAAAGCCTAGACATTATCTTGGTGAGCTAACGAAAGTCTACAGGTCACAGGCAAGCTAACTTACTCATTATGCGAGCTTGGTTCCCATGTTCTCACATTCCCACAGAAATGGATGATTCCCACCATTACTTAAAAACAAAACAAGTCCCATGTTGAGAGGGGGGTGTTTTATTCTCACCGTCTCAGAGTGGAGCCAATGACACCATGGTATTTCGACCTGTTCCAGACAGTGTATCTCGCTGTTTAGTCTATGCACTGTAAGTCACTGTTGACCAAAGAGTCTGCTAAATGAATTTAAACGCAGACACAGGGAACTTCCCTGCTTAGACCACCCACCCCAAAGCCTGAATTGAGTTTGCTGCCTGGGTGTCGTTCTTAAGAATATTTGGCAATACTGCAACAGTGACAGAGCAGTAGTAGAGCCCTGTTAATTGATACAGTTACATATCACAATATTATTTTTGAATGATAATAGAACGATATGACTTCAAGTATAAATATTTTTTTGATACTGTAGGTAGCGTTAGCAAGCGCTAGTCGGTTTTACAGTACCTGCGCCAAAACTCCAGTATTTTTCATCCAATAGCGTGTTCTCCATCTTCTTTTTAAAGTGAGCCAACATGCTTTCAGGACTATTACACTACATGACCAAAAGCATGTGGACACCTGCTCGTCGAACATCTCTTTCCAAAATCATGGCCATTAATATGGAGTTGGTCCCCCCTTTGCTGCTATAACAGCCTTTCCACTAGATGTTGGAACATTACTGCGGGTACTTGCTTCCATTCAGCCACGAGCATTAGTGAGGTCGGGCACTGATGTTGGGCGATTAGGCCTGGCTCGCAGTCAGCGTTCCAATTCATCCCAATGGTGATTGATGGGGTTGAGGTCATTGCTCTGTGCAGGCCAGTCAAGTTCTTCCACACCGATCTCAATAAACCATTTCTGTATGGACCTCGCTTGTCATGCTGAAACAGGAAAGGGCCTTCACCCAAACTGTTGCCACAAAGTTGGAAGCACAGAATTGTCTAGAATGTCATTGTATGCTGTAGCGTTAAGATTTCCCTTCACTGGAACTAAGGGGCCTAGCCCGAACCATGGAAAAACAGCTCCAGACCATTATTCCTCCTCCACCAAACTTTACAGTTGGCACTACGCATTCGGGCAGGTAGCGTTCTCCTGGCATCCGTCAAACCCAGATTTGTCCGTGGGACTGCCAGATGGTGAAGTGTGATTCATCATTCCAGAGAACGCGTTTCCACTGCCCCAGAGTCCAATGGCAGCGAGCTTTACACCACTCCAACCGAAGCTTGGCATTGCGCATGGTGATCTTAGGCTTGTGTGCGGCTGCTCGGCCACGGAAACCCATTTCATGAAGCTCCTGATGAACAGTTATTGTGCTGACGTTACTTCCAGAGGCAGTTTGGAATTTGGTAGTGAGTGTTGCAACCGAGGACAGATGATTTTTAAGTGCTTCAGCACTCTGTGGTCCTGTTCTGTGAGCTTGTGTGGCCTACCAATTCGCGGCTGAGCCGTTGTTGTTCCTAGACGTTTCCACTTCACAATAACAGCACTTACAGTTGACCGGGGAAGCACTAGCAGGGCAGGAATTTGACGAACTGATTTGTTGGAAAGGTGGCGTCCTATGGCATTGAAAGTCACTGAGCTCTTCAGTAAGTCCATTCTACTACCAATGTTTGTCTATGGAGATTGCATGGCTGTGTGCTCAATTTCTCTCTCTGCAGCAGACATAAAGTGAGCAATATGTTTGGAACATCAAATCGCAATTAAATCGCAGTATTGAATCGCAATACAAATAGAATTGTGAGAATCTTGAAAATCACAATACATATCGTATCTGCACCTAAGTATCGTGATAATATCGTATCGTGAGGTCCCTGGCAATTCCCAGCCCTACTGTTAACTGTGTTGGCTATAACCAAAAGAATGACACTCTTTCTTCATCAATATGTTCTAAACCCAAACAGGAAACTCGTCATAGCCGCACAACAGCCTCGTGTCCCAGTTGGGGGAATCATAAAACAAACAAGGAGCATGTTCCCCTGGAAACTACACTCCCTCTTTATTAGATTCTATTAACATAAATTGTGCAATAGCGTTTTTCCCCATCCTGTGGTTGGAGACGTGGGGTGCTTCTTTCCAGGAACTGGCTTAGTCCTCCAACAGAGTCCAACTAATGTTTTGGTTTCTGAGAGTGCGGTAGCCAAGGCGACAGCCCCCCCTCCCAGCACTGAAGTGTGGATAGCAACGCCCTAGTGATGAGTTCAGCCAAATGGGTCACTCCGTGTTTGCTCTGCCTTCCTTCAACAATCCATCTTGGTGTCTCACGTCTTGCCAGCCAACACAGAGATGGACGTCCGACCATGTCAATAGGGATGAGGGCGTCTTCATTTTTTTTCTAACTTTGCTAACAAGATCTTGTCATGTTTCCAACGTGACCTGGGCCATTTTGTATCCTATATCTGACTTTTTCCAACCTCCTTTCAGGACATATCAATTTCTTTCACTTACTCTTTTAGCACTTAAAAAAAGTAATATATAATCTATCTCTTTCTCTCCCTCTTTTGCTCTCAAAGGATAAATCACTACCAACAGAAGCTGCAGTCGCTGTACTTCAAAAAGAAGTTTGCAGAGACGATTGCCGGGATCAAACCCAAAGTAGAAGGTGTGTGTGATTGTGTGGGGCTTCTTGGCAAACCCTTACATAAAAAAACTCAAACACAATGAGGTCCGCTGTATCCACACATACATACATACATGTGAAGTACCCTACCCTACAGTTCAGGTGTCTTTTTTGTTTGGCTCACGTGTTTCTTCCCTCTTCAGCTCTGATCAAGGCCTCCAAAGAGGTGCTGCACAGCCGCAATCTGAAGCAGCTGCTGGAGGTGGTGCTGGCCTTTGGTAACTACATGAACAAAGGCCAGAGGGGCAATGCCTATGGCTTCAAAGTGTCCTCGCTCAACAAGATCGCAGACACAAAGTCCAGCATAGACAAGTAAGAGGAAGAACTGTGATTCAAATTACGAGTGTGATTCATGCTGTAGTGATACAGTCTATGGAGCAACCTGTTTGCATGTGTTGTCTGGAGTGGTGTCATGATATGGGTGTGTGCATATGTGGCCCATGCTGTGGTACTAGTGCTGTAAGTATTGTCTATGCACATGCAGGAACATCACCCTCCTCCACTACCTGATCACCATCCTGGAGAAGAAGTACCCCAAAGTCATGATGTTCCAAGAGGACCTGCAGAGTGTGCCGGAAGCCGCAAAAGTCAAGTAGGTCGAGCCACAAAGACACCCTCCACATGTACAGCTCACCAGTGTTTACATTTATGGGCCCTTGCTGTCTACTCTCGTTAAATGTCTTTAGGAAATGGTTTTCTGTGGTCTATCAGTCCCATTGAGTTATAATTCACCCTGTAGGTCGCACAAGCCATTGTAGACACTGCTACAGCACAAACTTCTCAATGCTGCCAACTGGGATTTGGGGGAACAGTTGTTCAGAATGTTTCCTTAGCATTTGCCTTAAAGGCGGAGATGATTAGTGAAGATAAGCTAATATAATACTGTATATACACTGAGTGTACAAAACATTATGAACACCTGCTCTTTCTATGACATAGACTGACCAGGTCAATCCAGGTGAAAGCTATGATCCCTTATTGAAGTCACTTGTTAAATTCACTTCAATCAGTTTAGATGAATGGGAGGAGACAGGTTAAATAAGGATTTTTAAGCCTTGAGATAATTGAGACATGGATTGTGTATGTGTGACATTGAGGGTGAATGGGCAAGACAACATATTTAAGTGCCTTTGAACGGAGTATGGTTGTAGGTGCCAGGCGCATCGGTTTGAGTGTGTCAAGAACTGCAACACTGCTGGGTTTTTCACGCTCAACAGTTTCTTGTGTGTATCAAGAATGGTCCACCACCCAAAGGGCATCCAGCCAACTTGACAGAACTGTGGGAAGCATTGGAGTCAACATGGGCCAGCATCCCTGTGGAACGCTTTCGACACCTTGTAGAGTCCATGGCCCAACGAATTGAGGCTGTTCTGAGGGCGAAAGGGAGGGGTGCAACTCAATATTAGGAAGGTGTCCTTAATGTTTTGTACTCTGTGTATATACCATTTAGCAGACGCTTTAATCCACATTTTACGTGTGGGTGGTCCTGGGAATCGAACCCACCTCCCTGGCATTACAAGCGCTATTGTTCTGCCAACTGAGCTACAAAGCTACTCTTACCATAAAAATTGTGTGGTGAGCTTCCAGCACCTTTGTGGCTGCATAACTAGCATCAGATCCATTAATTTATTCTGTAAGGTCCCTCAGTCGAGCAGTGAATTTCACACAGATTCAATCACAAAGACCAGGGAGTTTTCCAATGCCTCGCAAAGAAGGGCACCTATTGGTAGATAGAAATACATTTTAAATAAAAAAGCTGACATTTAATATCCCTTTGATCATGGTGAAGTTAATAATTACACTTTGGATGGTGTATCAATACACCCAGTCACTACAAAGATACAGGCGTCCTTCCTAACTCAATTGCTGGAGTGGAAGGAAACCGCTCAGGGATTTCACCATGAGGCTGATAGTGACTTTAAAACAGTTAGAGTTTAATGGCTGTGATAGAAGAAAAATGAGGATGGATCAACAACAAATATTCTAAAACATGCAGGCACTAAAGTAAAACTTTAAATGTGGCAAAGAAATTAACTTTACGTCCTGAATACAAAGCGGTTTGTTTGGGGCAAGTCCAACACATCATTGAGTACCACTCTTCATATTTTCAAGCATAGTGGTGGCAGCATCATGTTATGGGTATGCATGTCATCAGCAAGGACTACAGAGGTTTTTTTTGGGATAAAAATAAACGGAATAGAGCTAAGCACAGGCAAAATCCTAGATGAAAACCTGGTTCAGTCTGCTTTCCAGCAGACACTGGGAGACAAATTAACCTTTCAGCAGGTCAATAACCAAAAACACAAGGCCAAATATACACTGGAGTTACTTACCAAGATGACATTGAAAGTTCCTGAGTGGCCTAGGTACAGTTTTGACTTAAATCGGCTTGAAAATCTATGGCAAGACTTGAAAATGATTGTCTTGACAAAGCTTGAAGAATTTAAAGAAAATAATGTGCAAATATTGTACAATTCAGGTGTGCAAAGCACTTAGATGATTACCCAGAAAGGGGTTGAATATATTAGTTTTATTTTTCATATATAGTTTTTTTTTACAAATGTTAGAATTTTTCTTCTACTTTGACATTACAGAGTATTTTGTGTAGATCGTTGACAAAAAATGAAAATTAAATCAATTTTAATCCCACCTTGTAACACAACAAAATGTGGAAAAAGTCAAGGGGTTTGAATACTTTCTGAAGGCACAGTAGCTGTGTGTATAAGCTTACGCCCAGCACAGCTTTCATTGTAGTAAGGTAATGAGGCGAGAGGCGATTGTAGTAGAAATGTTTGAATGTATCATCAGCGTGTGTCAGTGAATGGGCTTTTTTACTACTGGGCCTATGAGTCAGCCTAGCGTCATCTAAGCATGTGCTGCCTCTTTTAGCCCCGAGGAACGGATGTGTGTGTGTGTGTGATTGGATCAGTTGCACTCCATAATGCTTCAATAGTAGATATCTGAAGTAATGGCTCTTTTGAACACACACACACACTCACTGATGTCATTCCATGTGACTGTGTGTAGTAGAAACCTACAAAAAGCGTTTTTTCCTCATTCACTCATAGAACTCGTGAGCAGTGTTCTGTAAGACTCAGACTACACCACACACAAGTCGTCCAGGTCCTGAGGCAGCAAAGCATCCCCTAAACCATCACACTACCACCACCATGCTTGACCGTTGGTATAAGGTTTCCTACTGTGGAATGCACTGTTTGGTTTTCGCCAGGCATAATCGGACCCATGTCGTCCAACAACGTATACTTTTGACTCATCTGTCCATAGAACTTGAGTCTTGATGATCATCCAGGTGCATCCAAGTGCTTCCAAGTGCTTTTTGGCTAACTTTAGTCAACTTTTTGGACGAGATGGTTCCCAATATGTCTGGCAAAAACCAAAAACACAGCATTCCACAGAAAGAACCTCATACCAATGGTCAAGCATGGTGGTGGTAGTGTGATAGTTTGAGGATGCTTTAATGCCTCAGAACCTGGATGACTTGCCTTAATAGAAGGAACCATGAATTCTGCTCTGTATCAGAAAATTCTACAGCAGAATATCAGGCCATCCGTCTGTGAGCTGAAGCTGAAGCGCAGCTGGGTCATGCAGCAAGACAATGATCCAAAACACACAATCAAGTCTACATGAAAATGGTTAAAAAGCAACACAAGTCCAAACGTAATCCCAATTTAGATGTTGTGGCAGGACTTGAAACAAGCAGTTCCTGTTTGAAAACCCACAAATGTCACTTAGTTAAAGCAGTTCTGCATGCAAGTGTGCCAAGATTCCTCCACAGCGATGTGAGGGACTGATCAACAACTACAGGAAGCATTTGGTTGCAGTCATTGCAGCTAAAGGTGGCACAACCAGTTATTGAGTGTAAGGGGGCAATTTAATTTTCCACACAGGGGAATTGGGTGTTGCATAACTTTGTTAATTAAATAAATAAAATAAGTATACATTTTTGTTATTCGGAAACTCAGGTTCCCTTTATCTAATATTAGGTTTTGGTTGAAGATCTGATAACATTCAGTATCAAACATGTGCAAAAATAGAGAAAATCAGAAAGTGGGCAAATACTTTTTCACTGCACTGTATTTCTAGATTGAAACAGTTCTAACTAGGGTAACACCATGGATGTGAAAAACACTGTTTAGTTGGTAGTGTGATGTTGTGTGAGAACCTTTTGTGAGAACAAGCTTTGCAATTGAAGAGCTCTCTTGACGATTTAACCTCTCTCTCTCTCCCTCTCACTGTAGCATGACTGAGCTGGAAAAGGAAATCAATAACTTGCGCAGTGGCTTGAAAAACGTTGAGAGTGTGAGTACAGTAATTGGCCCGGTCTTCATCCTAATTCCCTTGCTGTCGTCTCATTTTCTACCAATCCACACGTTTTCTTCATTCATGACCCTTTTCCTTTTTTCTCTTACTTTCTTTCTCTTGTCCTCTTTCTCTTGGTCTCTATGATTTTGTTTTCTCAATTCCTAGTACGTCACTCCCAATGGAATGTGGATCAGGTTGGGGTCAATTCTATTTCTATTCCAGTCAATTCAGAAAGTACACCAAATTCCAATTCCACATGTTCCTCAGTGAAAAGTATTGACGAGAATCGGATTTTCAGTCTACTTTCTGAATTTACTGGAATTGAAATGGAAGTAATAATAGCTGTAGTCAGTAGCAACCCTGATGTGGACTATCCTGCCACCAAGGCAACCACTGAATATTCTCCCAGGTATCATAGTCCACATCATTGACAGACCTAAAGGCAAGAGATTGTTTTGCTTGAGAGCAAATTTAACAGAGCAATTGGAAAAGTAAGCTGGAATTCTAGGGATATCACTTCTAATTATAAAAAGGTAAAAAAGCAAACAATGGGTGACCAAGTTAGTTGCACATTTTTTCCCCTCTGCTCTTTCACTCACTTTTGCTCTCTCTCTCTCTCTCTCTCTCTCTCTCTCTCTCTCTCTCTCTCTCTCTCTCTCTCTCACTCTCTCAATGTCCTTTTCTTTTCTTCCGCTCTGTCAGGAGTTGGAGTTTCAGAAGAAGCGGCCCCAGGAGGTGGGCGATAAGTATGTGTCAGTGGTGAGCCAGTTCATCACTGTGGCCAGCTTCAGCTTCTCGGATGTGGAGGATTCTCTCACCGAAGCCAAAGAGCTGGTGAGTGTGTGTGTGTGTTTTTATAGGGCCATGTGGGAGTCTAAGAAGCTGTGCTTCCATATCCATGCCTACATGTATATCTGACTGAGTGTGCCAGTCTTTAGTCTCTGATTGTGTTAGGGGAGTTTGTATGCGTGCCGTGTGTGCTGCAGATTAGGGCTGCCTCAGTTTCCTCATAAGGTACAGTAGCTGTTGAAACAGGCCTCCGTGACCCCTCTGGCCACCCCCTGCGAGGTGTGAGAGTAACATCAGCACAAGGCATGCTGGGAGCTTCCTGTGCTGCCGCCCCTGGCTTCATTATTGGTCCCTACGGGGCATCAAGAGACTGGGAGAGGAAACACGCCTGGAAATGCTGGCTCCGGCTCCAATTAAACTGTTGCATTTTTCTATAACATGCAAAATTGTGCACTTTTTTAAAAGTATGCTTTGAGATGCTATAGAGATTTTATGTTTGCTTGCAGATGTTAAATATGGTGAGGCGGTGCTGTGCGGATCCTCAGGCCACAGAATATCTCTGGTTGTAGTGAGCCATATACACAGGACCCAAACAGACCCAAAATGCCCCTCTCCCCCAACCCCATCACACCACCCACCGGCACCTGTAGCGTTGCATGCCCCATATGGCAGCGATGAACTCGCATCAAAGGCATAGTGGGAAGAGCAAAGTTACAGGACCCCCCCCCCCAGGTGCCCCCCACTTCACCCCATACACAACAACAAACACACACGCACACAGTTCTCATTTCTGCCCTAGGCCCAGGTTCACCAGCTGTAATCAGTAGCACATGAAATGTAAGTTAATGAGGGCTTCAAAGCCTTGCTACTGCTGCTCAGCTACCAAGGGAGCAGGACATCACTGTTTTACAGTAGAACAGGACCCTAACCCCCACTGTCGTTGTTGTGTTTGTTGGTTTCAAACCCTAGCATTAGAAGGCTTCCTTCCTTCCTTTTAATGACGTGTTAATAATATGACACCAAACACATATAATCAAGGTAGTGGGTCAAAGAAGAGGAGCTGACACTACTACAGACTCATTTACTGTCGTTATATGTCTGGAGAATCCGCACTGTTCTCAATTTCCTAACACACAACAATTATCTCCTGGTTACATGGTTAGGACTTGTTTTGTCCTTTTGGTTTTTGCAAGCTATGCTCAATGCAGTTGTTTGTGATGGGTGGTTGTTCTGTGTGGTTACAGTTGTTGTTGTTCTGAATAAATGACAGTATGTCTTTCTAGTAGTTGTTCTGTGTGTGTCTGTGCGTTGGTTGGTTGGTTGGTTGGTTGCAAAGCGCTGGCGTTTATTTTGGCCCTGCTGCTGCATCATAAAGCTGATAAACGGTTTGCCGTAATGGTACTGTCGTTGATTCTGTAGTAACATCCTCTGATAACGCAGGTCACACTGATTTAAACACGTCTTGGGAAACCAAG
This sequence comes from Coregonus lavaretus, assembly GCF_964263955.1. NCBI lineage: Eukaryota > Metazoa > Chordata > Actinopteri > Salmoniformes > Salmonidae > Coregonus > Coregonus lavaretus. The sequence continues at coordinate 21,295,290 of NC_140020.1, forward strand.
CTCTGATGTAGATACAGTATATTCTACTATGGTCAATATACTCACATTTCTTCTCTGGTCAATATACTCACCTTTCTTCTACAATGCTCTCATTGGTATTGTAAACCAATGTTTGGCCAAGAACAAATGCCTGTGTGGATCAGAAATAACTATACACACACTACCAGAAATAGCAGTACTTAAAGTCAGAACATATAGCCAGAAATGGCTGTATGTTCACATTGTTCTCGGGTCAGAGGTGGTTGCAGTAAAAAACAGTTCTAGGGCCAGTGAATGTTTTAGTGAATCTCTTCTCAATCCCACAGTTCCTGAGGGCGGTGAAGCATTTTGGTGAAGATGCCGGGAAGATGCAGCCGGACGAGTTCTTTGGCATTTTCGACCAGTTTCTGGGGTCGTTCGCTGAGGCGCGTCAGGAAAATGAGAATATGCGCCGACGCAAGGATGAGGAGGAGCGCAGGGCAAAGATGGAGGCTCAGGTGTGTACATACCCGCTAATCCTGAATTTAATTCAGATTTCCCCTGACAATTCTCCCTTATTTCAAAATCTGTGTGCAGTATTGATGTCGCATTTAGTGCTAAAGATCACAACCTCATTTCATTATGGATTTAAGTTACAGCTGTAAGGGTGAACATCACATTACCACAACCAATAATTACAATTTTATTACATCAGATATGTCCCCAGGGCAATTTTCAGATTTTACATTTTTCCTCAAAAGTGGTCTTGAGTCTAACCAATTTCATATTCCATGGCATTTGCTGATTAGATTGCATAACATGCATTAGGAGAGATCTGTAGGAATATATTTCAGATGAATGGGAAAGAATGGTCCCATCCAAAATCAGCTTGCCCGCTTTGAGTCCTTCAACCTGTTCATCTGGCAAAAAGCCTGATGTGTCCTTTCATTCAAGTACAGAAATCAGATAAAATGCTCAATTAGATTAAGAAATGTGCGTCATGCACAGAATGATTGAACATCAGTCTTTTTCATCAGGATATTGGGCTGGATATGTTGGCACTCCTGGTACAAGCCTTGCTCTTGGCTGGTACAAGCCTGGCACACAAGCCCATTTGCTTGTGAACACACTCGACAATGGCTAAACTAGCTACATCCAAACGTCCCATGGCTCAAGATCATATTAGCATGTTTAATGCCAGTTTGACTGATACATGGCATGTAGTCAATATGCAGAACACAAGGTTGACAGGTGGAAATGAGGTGCTTTTTGGAAAATATCACATCAGCTTTTGTTGTTACACCATTTTACCAATACCCCTTTTTCGTCCCCCATATCTTTCTGTCTTTCCTGTCATGATCTCTCCATATTTCCATCTACCCTACGTTTCTGTCTCTCTCGCTCTCTTAGCTGAAGGAGCAGAGAGAGAAGGAGCGGAAGGCACGGAAAGCGAAGCCCAGCGGCGAGGACGACGGCGGAGAGTTTGACGACCTGGTGTCGGCACTGCGCTCCGGCGAGGTCTTCGACAAGGACCTGTCCAAGATGAAACGCAACCGCAAGCGCATCAACAGCCAGCCAGATACTGGCAGGGAGCGGCCAGTCACCAAGCTCAACTTCTGAGATGTCCAGCCCCCTGCCCAGCCCTCCATCCTATGATCCACCCACTGCCCATCTCACAGGCCTATCAACTCAGACAACCCAGCCAGCCACAGGCTGCTTCACCCCTGCTTTTGGCCTATACTGTCATCCGGTGGCAGACGTTGGGAGTGCACGTTCTTGACCCATCAGCCTCAGAGAAACATAAAACCATGGTTCCACTCATCACAGTATAAAGTTCTGAAACATTTCAGGCTGTTAACCTCTGAGGTCTGTAGGAGACACCACTTCCATTGATAGTGAATGTTGCGAGGTGGTCTACTGTTCTTCCCCCAAGATGGAACAGAAGGATAAAATGGATATAGACGTTTGTCTGGAAATGAATAACCAAATAAACAGAGTTTGAGGTGGAAGAAGTTTACTAGAACCAGGAAGAGGCCTCTGACAATGCGTGTTATTTGTATTTCAGAAGATATCAAAATGGGAGGACAGAATGACGACACTATCGTGTGTAGGTCACCTGGGGCGTCATTTATAACCGTTGCGTAAATTTCACACTTTTTCACAAATTCCTGGGTGAGCCATTTCTGAAAAGTCTGCACACATATACAAATATTGAGATTTATCAATTTGGCGCACGCCTGACACACGTTTCCTGTTATAAATCAGACCTGTAGTAAAATGGTGACAATAACGCCCTTTATTTGCTGTATAATTTGGAACTATTGGCATTAGGCCACGACATGCAAAATACGATTTGTTGTTCGATATTGAGTTCATCAATAGATTATTGGGTTTCTATTTCCTGCCTTGGTATAGACTCAGATTAAATAGGCAATGATGTCGCGCTCCTATCGCACAGAAAAAACGGTAGCCTGCCCATACTGTCTAATGTTTTGCATAAGCTACCGGTCTATTTACTATGTTGGCAGAATGTTTTAATCTTTAGCAAGAATTTATGCTGTATCTAAATGTAGTAATAGTAATACATTTAGCAGACGCTTTTATCCAAAGCTACTTAGTCATGCGTGCATACATTTTAAGTATGAGTGGTCCCGGGAATAGAACCCATTATGCTGGCGTAGCAAACGCCATGCTCTACTACAGGGTTCTTCAATTCCGGTCCTGGAGGGCCGAAACACTTCTGTTTTTTATTTCTACCTGGTAGTTAATTGCACTCACCTGGTGTCCCAGGTCGGAATTAGCCCCTGATTAGAAGGAGAGGATGAAAAACAGAGGTGTTTCGGCCCTCCAGGACTGGAATTGAAGAACCCTGCTCTACTAACTGAGCCACAGAGGATCACAAATATGATGGATTGCCCGCGAATTCTCAAACATTGTAGAGCAGGCTACAAAAACATGTAATTACAGTAGGCCTATTTCAATGTAAAAGATCAGCTGTTAAATTCGACTGTGTGCTGGTATTATAAACCGCGCTGCCTATAATTTTGCAAAACAACTTGAAATACATATAGCCTATCTATTTACTAGGCTACTAGGTACAATGAAATGGCAGATGCGCATGGTAATTTGTTGTATAGGACTCCTTCGGGAATATGAACCGATCACGGCCAGAAAATGTGAGGAATATATTCTACAATGGTTATGAAAATAACATAAATGGGAAAAAGATTCCTATGTCTAATTATTTTAGATTCTAAAAAATAAAACCGGGAATTTCGAGCTTCTCACTAATGGCAAATGGCTGCATTCTTGTTCATCTGTTTTCCAGTTTTTTATGAATATGCTTTTCATCATATCGCCATTTGCACAAAATACTTGCTTGCATTACAATATTTCAACCACTAGCAGATGTGCGTAAGCATGGTCTAAAGTTTGGAGAGGAGAGCACATTCTCAGTTCAAGTTACATTTTTATGCGTGAAAACTGGCGAGCACATTTTGGGGTATATTTTGTACATAAGCACGGTTTATAAATGAAGCCCCGCAACTGCTGTGGAAAGTCACTATTTGCTCAGACCTCATCTGATATATACACCTTTATAGCCCATGTAACCCGTGGAAACATATTCTATGTCTGGATGGAATTTATCTGCTTCCAATGACATAGCTTCACTAAACAAACCCCAAATTCATGCTCATTCATGCTTGAACAGACACTATTCATGCTGTGTTTAATGGCAGAATCATTAGGCAGACTGAAATGTACAGGAAACACAACTATTTTTCAAGGCTGGGTGTTGGAATGACATTGGGACTAGGAAGAGAAACCCAAAACCAGTGGAAGATGTATTTTGATCAACTATAGTTGACATTAAGAGGACATTTTACAGAGTGGACAAACTTTTTGTTTTACTTTTTTTTCTGCTGGAATGAGCAATTTTGTATGGGGTGATTTTATAGATTAACTCCCAAGGTAACCAAGGATGTGAGTGAATAATTACAGGACAAGAACAAACTTTGTTGTTATATTGGACACCTGGTCATGGAAGTTGATCTTAACCATGCAGATGTTTGAGGGAAATCCAACAGCCTTGTCTGCCATTTTCACAAAACTGTGGACGCTCATGTCAGACTCTATGCATACATACAATGTTGGTTGTTTGCCCCCCCTCATCCCATATATTTCATGTTGTATGTAATTAATTTAAAAACATATCCAGTCAATGCAATACTACTCAGCCCTTCTTTTCCTTTCACAGGAGTGCCCTCGTCCAGCTTTAACTGTGTGGCATATTCTCTTTCACAATTTGAGATACCTCCATTGGGCTTCTATAATTTAAATATGGCCTTCCATTTTATAATAGAGCTGAAGTTAATAAATGGGAAAAAATACAGGTTGTGGTATTTTTATTTCAAATCATGGTGAAAATAACATTGTAAAAAGTCCCAATCACTGCAGAATGTGTCTATGAATGCATACATAAACACATGCTTTTAAAAATTAAACATCAGCCTCCTTCATAGTCACTTGGCTACCTTAGCAGAAAATGTTTGTATAGCACCATCTTGAGCCCAATATGTTCCACATTGGCTTTGTAGCACTTCTGGCATGACACTGACATTGATTTGCACATCACCTTAAAGGGGGGCTGAACTGACTGATTTCGCCACGGTTTTCCTCCTCATCATAAATGTGACTCCGGAGATGAGATTCTGTCATGGGGGTGTGGTTTATAATATATGCCGTTTAACAGACGCTTTAAAGTGACTGACGTGTGCATATCACAGTTTGGTGGCACCTTAATTGGGGAGGACGGGCTCGTGGTAATGGCTGGAGTTGAATGGTATCAAACACATGCTCTTCCTGATGTTGTAGGCACGATGCATTGATAATGAAGGGGGCTGTGCTTTTTTACCAATTGGTTCTCCTCTGTCGCAGAGCGAAACATTTTTTGGTTCAGTTCCTCTAACTGAGCTCTTTAAAATATAAAATGTCTGTTATAATAAATCAAAACTGTAACCCCTCAGCAACATATAGCAACATGAAAATCCCAAAAAGTTTTCACAGGAAATTACATCCTTTCAAGAAGTCAACATAGCACCTTAAGTTACAATAGTAGATCTCAGGATAGAGAACGAAAGATCATCTGGACAAAACTAATTCCCAATGCTGCAGATTAATTCATCATGAGTAAATTATAAAGCATTTGCACAAGATGCAGTGTAAACCCCAACATGTGGAATCTCATTGGTCAGAAAGTATTGCCCATCTATAACATTTTTTACAATTTATTTGAACTCTTATGGTCCTCTGCTTTTCTTGGCTGGAGATGCACTCAAACGTTGTTATGGACAATGGTAGCTGCTCTTATTTCAGGAGGAAACCAAGTTTTAGCTTGTCGTCACTTTCCTGCACAAAGCTGGCCACGCCAGTGTAGTGTGCTCTGCCAGCCACCTCAACCACCACAGCCTTGAAATCTCCACATATGGTTTCCTATGCAAAATGGAGAGAAAAGTAATTGGGTGCATTTCAGGTAGACAATTATAGAACTTTGCTTTAAATAGAATCTGCATAAAAATAGAATTTAACATGCTGTACTATTATTGTACTAGTTTGGGGAAAGCTTTTATGTGTGTGTGTCAAATGTCTTTGCAATCATTGCACCAATTATTCAGTAATGTAAACACTACAGAGCGCAGCAACAAGTCAGTGGCCTTCGAAGATCAGTGATCGAAATGCTGTGTTTTGCAAAGACGCAGTTATCAGTATTTCTCCCCCCCATGTACAGTATGCTCTTATTTGCTCCTTTGCACCTGCAGCACTATCAAGTCTGCATAGTGCATACAGCCCTTCTGCTATCCTGAAATGAATATCAATATAACAAGACAAAACATCCATTTGAGATATCATTGTGTTGATGAAACCAAGCTTAATTGAAAACTTCCAAAAAGGCTTTTAGAGGCATGAAAATATATTGGAGACGGCCCTCGTACCTGAACTGCTTTGCCAGTGAACAGAGATCCTGTGGCCCCGCTCTGGAAGTGCCTAGTCTGATTGAGTTGGATGAGGCCTTTATGGTACTGGAGAGCCACACGGGCAGTGACCCCTGAACCTGTAGGGCTTCTGTCCACCTAGCCCATGTGACGTGTCAGACAACCAAAAGGGAAACAAAATCAGACCACATTCATGAAAGATGTCTTGCTATAGTTGCAATTAACTTAAACTCTTCTAATTTGGATATCAAAGGACTATTATTTACAAATCACTGTCTACTTCTGTCTCCAATGTTTATCTATGCTTGCCTTTACTTTTATTTTAAACCTTACTTCAAATCATGTGGTGATATGACTGGTATCATAGGTATCATGTACAGTAGCTTCTGTTTAAGGCTACTGTACCGTGGCAGGAGTTCAAGTTTGTTGTACCTGGGCATCTGCAAACACACACATGTTAGCAGTGGGCTCTTGGGAATAGGCATCTTTTCCGTCCGTGAGGATGGTGCCATAGAGGAAGGCTAGGTCCTCACTGGTTGGGTGGTGCAGTTTCACCTAGGGGATCCACACATTCACAGGGTTACTAATCTCCTAGGTTGCAGGATTCAGGACATTGAGGTGAACGTTGAGTGGCCGTTAAACTGCAAATTTACAGTTGGGCTAGAACAAATCCTTACCTGAGATTTGACAGAGTTGGTCACTGCAGTAGCTGCATCCACCAGATCCCTGGTCTTGGACTTGATGATGTCCAGGCCAAATCTCTCTGCACTTACAAATGCATAGAATGCTCCTCCGTAGCTTATATCAACAGTGACTTCATCATGCCCAGGCACAGCTACAATCACATCTGATAAAAAGAGATTTAGCCTCAATAGCCAAAGGCAACCAACCTCCAGCAGCCAGCATAGTGTAAAGTAATTTGAGATGGTGATACCTTGTATTCTACTAGAGTCCGTTTTAAATTATCACAGAACACAGATCCATATTTCCTCATTGCAACGCTATATGCAATATTACTATGTATTGAAATGATTGTTAGCAAAGAACGTAACTTACCTGTTGCAAATGCAAACGCTGGAACACTGTGGAACCTCACACCTCCGGTTTTACCATTGGAGTACTCCACAAATGCCTTAACCAGGCCACATGGACAGTGTATATTCACCTGCGTCTCTGGCGACCTTGGCTCTTGAACAAGTTTGTAGTCTACAGCGAACCTCCCAAGAGCAATGATTGCGTGGCCACACATGGTACTGTAACCTTCATTGTGCATGAAAAGAACCCCCAAGTCGGCTTCAGGTATCTCACTCTCCACGACCAGGGCTCCGTACATATCATAGTGTCCCCTTGGTTCGAACATCAACGCTCTCCGTAGGTAGTCCAGATGCTCTCTCACGTAGCGTCGTTTGGATAGCACACTCTCGCCCTTTACCTCCGGGTAACCACTTAGGATAATGCGCAAAGGCTCTCCACCTGTGTGCATGTCGACCACAGAGAGTACCGGTCCTTCGTGGGGTGGAAGCTCCATCTGATTTGGACAAAAACATTCAACCAGAAGGTTTGCATGCAATCTTCTGTGGTGTAATAATTGATTTGGCGCACTTAAATTATCACTAGGTTATGGGAATGCAACAATATCATCCATTGTGTTTATCTACCTGAAGTTAGGGCCCTGTGTTTTGCAAATCATGTGACACAATAATATTTTATCCTCTATTTAAAGCCGAATCCAGAAATTAGAATTACATAAAAAATTTAAGCAATTATCTGAGGATGGTGCTGGACCATCTGACATGAAAATGGGACAGTTTGATGAAAAAGCTTTAAATAAAAGTTAATACAGCAGGGTTGGGGTTAATTCCACAAATTAAATTCTAATTAAATTCCCTCTACCTGTACATTCCATTTAATTCAATTCAAATTCCAGGTCAGTCTTTGAATTCAGAGATGGGGGTGGGGAGTGGCGAACTTGACAACCTCACAACAACTTGGGGGCAGAGGGTTCAGAACAACGACGACAAAAACTGTATACAAAACATATATACATTGAGTATACAAAACACTAAGAACACCTGCTCTTTCCATGACATAGACTGACCAGGCAAAACCAGGTGAAAGGTATGATCCCTTATTGATGTCACTTGTTAAATCCACTTTAATCAGTGTAGATGAAGGGGAGGAGACAGGTTAAAGAATGATTTTTAAGCATTGAGTGGGCAAGACAAAAGATTGAAGTGCCTTTTGAACAGGGTATGGTAGTAGGTGCCAGGCGTACCGGTTTGTGTCAAGAACTGCAGCGCTCCTGGGTTTTTCACGCTCAACAGTTTCCTGTGTGTATCAAGAATGGTCCACCACCCAAAGGTCATTCAGCCAACTTGACACAACTGTGGGAAGCAATGGAGTGAACATGGGCCAGCATCCCTGTGGAATGCTTTCGACACCTTATAGAGTCCATGCCCCAATGAATTGAGGCTGTTCTGAGGGCAGGTGTTACTGATTTTTGGTATACTCAGTGTATATACCACCACCTAGTGGTAGTGGGAGGGCAAAGGAGGCAGGTACTCGAGCACAGGTAGACCCCTATCTGTGAACATGCCTGCACCCTCCTGAACACCAGTCTCCCCCCAACCACGGGACTGATTTGACCCTCCCTCGTCTTACTACAGGGCAATTCCATGGTAACGGAATTACGCTGAGACTCAGGTTTTTCACTTTAGAATGTATACCAAACAAAAACCATTGATTTCAAAGATTAACAAACGATAGAATTCTATGCACAAGGACTGCTTTTAACAATTTCCCCAGAAAAGTTGACAAAAACACTTTTACAGGAAGAACTGTGCCGATACAAAGTTTGGTAACAGAACAGAACTAAGGGAGATTTTGCCGTAAGATGTCTTAAGTTTTGAGGGAGCGTGCAATTTGCATGCTGACTGCAGGAATGTCCACCAGAGCTGTTGCCAGAGAATTGACTGTTCACTGCTCTACCATAAGCCACCTCCGTAATTTTAGAGAATTTGGCAGTACGTCTAACTGCAGACCACGTGTATGGCGTCATGTTGGTGAGCGGTTTGCTGATGTCATCGTTGTGAACAAAGTGCCCCATGGTGGGGTTATGGTATGGGCAGGCATAAGCTACGGACAACAAACACAATTGCATTTTATCAATGACAATTTGAATGCACTGAGATACCGTGACGAGATCCTGAGGCCCATTGTCGTCCATTCATCAGCCGCCATCACCTCATGTTTCAGCATGATAATGCACGGCCCCATGTCGCAAGGGTCTGTACACCAGTCCTGGAAGCTGAAAATGTTCTTCCATGGCCCGCATACTCACCAGACATGTCACCCATTGAGCATGTTTGGGATGCTCTGGATTGATGTGTACCACAGTGCGTACCAGTTCCCCCGCAATATCCAGCAACTTCGCACAGCCATTGAAGAGGAGTGGGGCAACATTCCACAGGCCACAATCAACAGCCTGATCTACCAGCTGGCAGAAGATGGCGCCGGAGGGGATGGCTGCCGTTTTATGGACTCTTAACCAACCGTGCTATTTGGTGTTTTTTCGTATTGTTTGTAACTTATTTTGTACATAATGTTGCTGCTACCGTCTCTTATGACCGAAAATAGTTAATGGACATCAGCACAGCGATTACTCACCTTGAACTGGACAAATAATTTTTAGTTAATGAGTCGGACGAGAGGGATTTGCTCCAGACACCCGACAGGGCCCTCATCCCAGTCATTCGCAGTAGAAAGAAAATAAGATTGCGGAAGGAGATCGGGGTGCTTGGTAAGGAACCGGCAACGAGTGGCTAATCTGCCTTTGCCATCGATACTATTGGCCAACTTATAATCGCTTGATAATAAAGTGGACGAACTACAGGCACGAATATCCTGCCAACCGGACATTAAAAACTGTAATATCTTATGTTTCACCGAGTCGTGGCTGAACGATAACATACAGCTGGCGGGTTATACACTGTATCGGCAGGATAGAACAGCAGCCTCTGGTAAGACAAGGGGTGGCGGTCTATGTATATTTGTAAACAAAAGCTGGTGCACGATATCTAAGGAAGTCTCGAGGTTTTGCTCGCCTGAGGAAGAGTATCTCATGATAAGCTGTAGACCACACTATCTACCAAGAGAGTTTTCATCTATATTCTTCATAGCTGTCTATTTACCACCACAAACTGATGCTGGCACTTAGACCGCACTCAATTAACTGTATACGGCCATAAGCAAACAGGAAAACGCTCATCCAGAGGCAGCGCTCCTAGTGGCTGGGGACTTTAATGCAGGGAAGCTTAAATCTGTTTTACCTAATTTCTACCAGCATGTTAAATGTGCAACCAGAGGGAAAAAAACTCTAAACCACCTTTACTCCACACACAGAGACGAGTACAAAGCTCTCCCTCGCCCTCCATTTGGCAAATCTGACCATATTTCTACCCTCCTGATTCCTGCTTACAAGCAAAAACTAAAGCAGGAAGCACCAGTGACTCAGTCAAAAGTAGTCAGATGAAGCAGATGCTAAGCTACAGGACTGTTTTGCTAGCACAGACTGGAATATGTTCCGGGATTCTTCCGATGGCATTGAGGAGTACACCACATCAGTCACTGGCTTCATCAATAAGTGCATCGATGACGTCGTCCCCACAGTGACTGTACGTACCCCAACCAGAAGCCATGGATTACAGGCAACATCCGCACCAAGCTAAAGCTGCCGCTTTCAAGGAGTAGGACTCTAACCCGGAAGCTTATAAGAAATCCCGCTATGCCCTCCGACGAACCATCAAACAGGCAAAGCGTCAATACAGGACTAAGATCGAATCGTACTACACCGGCTCTGACGCTCGTCGGATGTGTCAGGGCTTGCAAACTATTACAGACTACAAAGGGAAGCACAGCCACGAGATGCCCAGTGACACGAGCCTACCATACGAGCTAAATTACTTCTATGCTCACTTCGAGGCAAATAACACTGAAACATGCATGAGAGCATCAGCTGTTCCGGACGACTGTGTGATCACGCTCTCCGTAGCCGATGTGAGTAAGACCTTTAAACAGGTCAACATTCACAAGGCCGCAGGGCCAGACGGATTACCAGGACGTGTAGTCCGACCATGCGCTGACCAACTGGCAAGTGTCTTCAGTGACATTTTACACCTCTCCCTGTCGGAGTCTGTAATACCAATATGTTTCAAGCAGACCACTATAGTCCCTGTGCCCAAGAACACTAAGGTAACCTGCCTAAATGACTACCGACCTGTAGCACTCATATCTGTAGCCATGAAGTGCTTTGAAAGGCTGGTCATGGCTCACATCAACACCATTATCCCAGAAACCCTAGACCCACTCCAATTTGCATACCGCCCCAACAGATCCACAGATGATGCAATCTCTATTGCGCTCCACACTGCCCTTTCACACCTGGACAAAAGGAACACCTATGTGAGAATACTATTCATTGACTACAGCTCAGCGTTCAACACCATAGTGCCCTCAATGCTCATCACTAAGCTAAGGACCCTGGGACTAAACACCTCCCTCTGCAACTGGATCCTGGACTTCCTGATGGGCCGCACCCAAGTGGTAAGGGTAGGTAACAACACATCCGCCACGTTGATCCTCAACACAGAGGCCCCTCAGGGGTGCGTGCTCAGTCCCCTCCTGTACTCCCTGTTCACTCATGACTGCATGGCCAGGCACGACTCCAACACCATCATTAAGTTTGCTAATGACTCAACAGTGGTAGGCCTGATCACCGACAACGATGAGACAGCCTATAGGGAGGAGGTCAGAGACCTGGCCGTGTGGTGCCAGGACAATAACCTCTCCCTCAACGTGATCAAGACAAGGGAGATGATTGTGGACTACAGGAAAAAGAAGAGGACTGAGCATACCCCCATTCTCATCGACGGGGCTGTAGTGGAGTAGGTTGAGAGCTTAAAGTTTCTTGGTGTCCACGTCACCAACAAACTAACATGGTCCAACACACCATCGAGAGCATCCTGACTGGTTGCATCACTGCCTGGTATGGCAACTGCTCGGCCTCTGATCGCAAGGCACTACAGAGGTTAGTGCGTACGGCCCAGTACATCACTGGGGCCTAGATTCCTGCCATCCCGGACCTCTATACCAGGCGGTGTCAGAGGAAGGCCCTAAAAATTGTCAAAGACTCCAGCCACCCTAGTCATAGACTGTTCTCTCTGCTACCGCACGGCAAGCAGTACCGGAGCGCCAAGTCTAGGTCCAAGAGGCTTCTAAACAGCTTCTACCCCCAAGCCATAAGACTACTGAACATCTAATCAAATGGCTACCCAGACTATTTGCATTACCCCCTCCCTCCTCTCCCTCTTTTATGCTGCTGCTACTCTCTGTTTATTATCTACGCATAGTCACTTTAATAACTCTACCTACATGTACATATTACCTCAATTACCTCGACTAACCGGTGCCCCCGCACATTGACTCGATACCGGTACCCCCTGTATATAGCCTCGCTATTGTTATTTTACTGCTGCTCTTTAATTACTTGTTACTTTTATTTTATATTTTTTAATTTTGTATTTTTTTTTTTTTTTTTATTATTCTTTCTTAAAACTGCATTGTTGGTTAAGGGCGTGTAAGTAAGCATTTCACTGTAAGGTCTACACCTGTTGTATTCGGTGCATGTGACAAATAAGATTTGATTTGATTTGATTTAACTCTATGCTAAGGATATGTGTGGCCCTGCATGTGGCAAATGGTGGTCACGCCAGATACTGACTGGTTCTGATCCACGCCCCTACCTTTTTTTAAAGGTATCTGTGCATATCTGCATTCCCAGTCATGTGAAATTCATAGATTAGGGCCTAATGAATTCATTTCAATTGACTTTTTTCCTAATATGAACGTGGTATTCGTGCTTATTTTTGTGACAAATCTTCGAAAAACTCAGTAAAATCTTTGAAATTGTTGCATGTTGCGTTTATATTTTTGTTGAGTATAGAATGAAGTGTATTGAATTGAGTAAAAAAAACTAAACACCTACAGATAAACAGTATAAAACACCATTCAAAACCATTTTTCAAGTTAGCCTATAAAGTTAACGGTAGTTCCAACTATGCTATTAGTGTAAAGCATGCGTAGAGTTGTTTACCTACTTTGTAAAACCAATCCTGCTATTTACGTTCAAGGAACTCTGCTTTCCGTTTCTTTCAGTTCTGTTTCGCCGACAGCGCAAGAAACGACATTTCCGGATGCAAATGTCAAAAGCCTTCAAAATAAAAGTAAAAGAAACATTACTTTTTTTATGAAATTGAATTTTGTATCAATGGCTTCTAAAATTATTATTTCAAGCAAATGTGACAAATTATTAATGAAAACAAGAAAAATGTGGGATTTCAACTCAATTATTTCATACCAATAAGAACAAATACAATAGTGAGACTGGTATTTATGGGCCTGTAGCAGTAGCGTCACGTGATATCTCCAGCAGGTGGCGTTGTTGTCAACATTTTCCAAAGACCTTGGTTCTATTTGAGACAGTTTTACATTGCAAACTCCAGTACATAAATCCAAACTCGATAGGAAATGATTGTGTATTGGTTTTGATAGACGAAATCAACATGCACACGCCGACGCATGTGCATGGCCGGTTTGGGGCCGGTGATAGGTTGTTTACACAGCCATCCCAAGTCCTATTGGAATACAGTATCCGTTTCTGAAGGTCAGGGAAAGGTTCGAGTGGATCACTTTTGTCAAGTCCTTGACTATCGTTGGTCACCGTCTTTCAAATTGTGTTGCATTCTGGTGCGAAAAATTGTCAGGTTTACGCCTACATGTCGACTGCATGAACTTTACAAAAATCATGTGATCAAAGGTCTTGACTGCAACGGTGAATCCCAACGTGTTGCTGACATAACTCCGAGGGTGACTTAATTCCAGAGTGGTGATGGCCTCAATAACCAATGAACTTCTGGACACACTCCTGACATGAATGATGCAATTCATGGTCCATTTTTACATAATAAAACGAGAATGAAATTCAAATGAATAAATCCCCCCTGTTGTTTTACAAAATACTAACCTCAGTAATCACTAAACATTTAATTTGGGAGATATTTCATCTGTTACATGTGTCTAGTCTCGAAATCAGACATAAATAAATGCACGTGGCACATAATTAGGCACTCCTCTCCATTCTTTCGTATGAAATTGTGCAAACTCCAAACATATGCAGTGGGTGTTGGGATAACACTTCGCTCTGAAACCTGCAGGCTTGTTGTCTAGATAATTTTGTGCCGATGGCAAAGGAGAGTGTGAACGTGCAAATGGAAGGCCAAGGAGAAGGGGGTTATTTGGGATTCAGCCAAGTTTCTGCAGCTCTAGAACAACATCATCTTGCATCTATGACCTGCATTGTGGGAGGCTCTATTGTCAACCAATCATTGTTTTTTTTTGTTTTTTTTACCCACGCGAACGTAAGCAAAGACGACTGAAATGCAGTGGTGGAAAAAGTACCCAATTGTCATACTTTATTAAAAGTAAAGCTACCTTAATAGAAAATGACTCAAGTAAAAGTGAAAGTCCTTCAGTAAAATACTACTTGAGTAAAAGTCTAAAAGTATTTGGTTTTAAATATACCTAAGTATAAAAAGTAAATGTAATTGCTAAAATATACTTAAGTATCAAAAGTAAAAGTATACATCATTTAAAATTCCTTATATGAAGCAAACCAGACTTCACAATTTTTTATTTTTTTATTTTATTTACAGATAGCCAGGGGCACACTCCAACACTCAGACATAATTTACAAACAACCTTGTGCTTAGTGAGTCAGCCAGAACAGAGGCATTAGGGATGACCAGGGATATTATCTTGATAAATGCGTGAATTGAACCATTTTCCTGTCCTGCTAAGCAGTCAAAATGTAAGGAGTACTTTTGGGTGTCAGGGAAATTTATGGCGTAAAGGTACATTGATTTCTTTAGGAATTTAGTGAAGTAAAAATTGTCAAAAATATAAATAGTAAAGTAAAGTACAGATACCCCCAAAAACTACTTAAGTATTACTTGAGTACTTTACACCACTGCTGAAATGGAACCAATTTGCCGCGATTCATGTGCCACAATTCATACATCCAATAACAAGCACCGAGCTCTGTTGACAGAGCGACTTTTGAGCATTTTACATGTTGTGGTGGTCCTCTGCAAAGTTGTTTCCGCGGTCGCAAGAAGCAACATTAACATGACACGAACTGAATTAAATGTAAAAGGCATTGAAAATAAAACGCTTGGGGTACGCTCAGTGCTTCGTTGTCATTTCACAGTGGTACGATTATTTCTGTGAGAAATCTAATAAAAACATCAGGAATTTTGAAAAGCGGATACTAAGATGTGAAAATACTACATGTCATGTCTCTAAATCGATATATATATTTCCTTTATAATGTTATATGTCCTACGGATTCAAGAAGAAAGATGACGAGTTCAACGGTGAGCCTGTCATTGTCAGTTAGCCTTTTAATTCTTGCACAGCATCCAGTTTAGTTTATGCCATGCTATTTTCCAGATTTTTGACCACTTTTTTCTCTGGCCTTCATTGATTTAGTCACCCTCATTTTGGCCATTCTCCAATAACTTTTGAACGGATTATAATAGCGACATGAGGTTTGGACCATGGTTTTTCTTAGAGGAGTATCTACACAACTAACATACAGTATTTTACCCATTGGTCAAAATACATGTTTTTGATTGAACACCCTAAACATTATATTAATATATATTAATATATATATATATATATATATATATATATATATATATATATATATATATATATATATTATTATTATCAATGTATTACTTGGAATGTTCATTCAAATCGCATCAGGGGTTGTATTTCAGTTATTCAGACATGAGAGGCAGAGACTGTTGCCTTACTACAACACCTCGTTGATAAGACGGGTTTAAATAGTGACGTATATAAACCCTGGATGACTGACAGGGGGCGCTGTATTGAAGCCACCGCGCAGCCATGGCATTTATTAATGTCTACGTTCGTTTTTGACACGTTTATTCTATTACAGACACCTTAATGCATACTTTTAAATGTTACATGAGCTAAGCATAAAAATAAAAATGAAAAAATATATAAAAACATTGTCCTTAAAGATTTTTTTTTAGAGTGTGCTAATGTTACTGTCCCCACTACAACAAAAAAAGACTGGTAATACATGTCATTTTATCCTTGAAAAATGTAATTGAAACACTGTAGAAATCCATTCTTTCCTATGGAGGACTGCTCCTACTAGGGAGTGCCAATATGACCGACTGGTGGCTTCAAAGCCTCTCAATGGCCAATACATAGCATTACAATCCAGGGTTTATATACAGTACCAGTCAAAAGTTTGGACACACCTACTCATTCCAGGGTTTTTCTTTTTTTTAAACTATTTTCTACATTGTAGAAAAATAGTGAAGACATCCAAACTATGAGATAACACATGAAATCATGTAGAAACCAAAAAAGTGTTAAACATATCAAAATATATTGTATATTTGAGATTCTTCAAAGTAGCCACCCTTTGCCTTGATGACAGCTTTGCACACTCTTGGCATTCTCTCAACCAGCTTCATGAGGTAGTCACCTGGAATGCATTTCAATTAACAGGTTTGCCTTGTTAAAAGTTAATTTGTGGAATTTATTTCCTTCTAATGCGTTTGAGCCAATCAGTTGTGTTGTGACAAGGTAGGGTAGGTATACAGAAGATAGCCCTATTTGGTAAAAGACCAAGTCCATATTATGGCAAGAACAGCTCAAATAAGCAAAGAGAAACTACAGTCCATCATTACTTTAAGACATGAAGGTCAGTCAATACGGAACATTTCAAGAAGTTTTAAAGTTTCTTCAAGTGCAGTCGCAAACACCATCAAGCGCTATTATGAAACTGGCTCTCATGAGGACCGCCACAGGAAAGGAAGACCGAGAGTTACCTCTGCTGCAGAGGATAAGTTCATTAGAGTTACCAGCCTCAGAAATTGCAGCCCAAATAAATGCTTCACAGAGTTCAAGTAACAGACACATCTCACTAGCCCTGTGACCAATATTTTCTTTCCCCATAGGCTTGGCCAACGAGCCTTGGTGGAGTTAGTGCCTACAAAAAGACACCATTACTATTTCTCTCTATAAGCTCTGTGACAACCAATCCGTGTGACAACCAGCCTTGGTCTCCCCCTTCTCCACGTGCTTTACATACGTCACTTTGTTTTGAGCCGACTTCGCCAGCTGCTTTGAACGGGGCACCCGGCTCACACCCCAACCCACACCCGGGAAGCAGCATGGTTTCAATACATGTGCAAACTTCCCCCATCCGGTGAATCAGGCCATTGCGCTGTGAGGAAGCCTTGGCAGAGAGCTCTGTTAATATTGTACATATTTTTTTGCATTTGTAAGTGTTTTGTTGTTGCATTTAAAAATATATATATATATATTTTTTGATAACCTGTTGAGGGTTAACATTTTTACATTTGAGTCATTTAGCAGACGCTCTTATGCAGAGCGACTTACAGTTAGTGAGTGCATACATCATTCTTTTTTTATATATATATTCTTTTTTTTACTGGCCCCCCGTGGGAATTGAACCCACAACCCTGGCGTTGCAAACGCCATGCTCAACCAACTGAGCTACATCCCTGCCGGCCATTCCCTCCCCTATCCTGGACGACGCTGGGCCAATTGTGCACCGCCCCATGGGTCTTCCGGTCACGGCCGGCTACGACAGAGCCTGGTTAAGCAAAAATATCTGGTGGTGACCAGTGGAATTGCAGGACTGACAATGGCAAGTCTGTTTACTTGGCTTGGCTAGCTACAGTGAGGGAAAAAAGTATTTGATCCCCTGCTGATTTTGTAAGTTTGCCCACTGACAAAGACACGATCAGTCTATAATGTTTATGGTAGGTTTATTTGAACAGTGAGAGACAGAATAACAACAAAAAAATCCAGAAAAACGCATGTCAAAAATGTTATAAATTGATTTGCATTTTAATGAGGGAAATAAGTATTTGACCCCTCTGCATAACATGACTTAGTACTTGGTGGCAAAATCCTTGTTGGCAATCACAGAGGTCAGACGTTTCTTGTAGTTGGCCACCAGGTTTGCACACATCTCAGGAGGGATTTTGTTCCACTCCTCTTTGCAGATCTTCTCCAAGTCATTAAGGTTTCGAGGCTGATGTTTGGCAACTCGAACCTTCAGCTCCCTCCACAGATTTTCTATGGGATTAAGGTCTGGAGACTGGCTAGGCCACTCCAGGACCTTAATGTGCTTCTTCTTGAGCCACTCCTTTGTTGCCTTGGCCGTGTGTTTTGGGTCATTGACATGCTGGAATACCCATCACCGGCCCATTTTCAATGCCCTGGCTGAGGGAAGGAGGTTCTCACCCAAGATTTGACGGTACATGGCCCCCTCCATCGTCCCTTTGATGCGGTGAAGTTGTCCTGTCCCCATAGCAGAAAAACACTCCCAAAGCATAATGTTTCCACCTCCATGTTTGACGGTGGGGATGGTGTTCTTGAGGTCATAGGCAGCATTCCTCCTCCTCCAAACACGGCGAGTTGAGTTGATGCCAAAGAGCTCCATTTTGGTCTCATCTGACCACAACACTTTCACCCAGTTCTCCTCTGAATCATTCAGATGTTCATTGGCAAACTTCAGATGGCCCTGTAAATGTGCTTTCTTGAGCAGGGGGACACTGTGTGCGCTGCAGGATTTCAGTCCTTCACGGCGTAGTGTGTTACCAATTGTTTTCTTGGTGACTATGGTCCCAGCTGCCTTGAGGTCATTGACAAGATCCTCCTGTGTAGTTCTGGGCTGATTCCACACCGTTTTCATGATCATTGCAACTCCACGAGGTGAGATCTTGCATGGAGCCCCAGGCCGAGGGAGATTGACAGTTATTTTGTGTTTCTTCCATTTGCGAATAATCGCACCAGCTGTTGTCACCTTCTCACCAAGCTGCTTGGCGATGGTCTTGTAGCCCATTCCAGCCTTGTGTAGGTCTACAATCTTGTCCCTGACATCCTTGGAGAGCTCTTTGGTCTTGGCCATGGTGGAGAGTTTGGAATCTGATTGATTGATTGCTTCTGTGGACAGGTGTCTTTTATACAGGTAACAAACTGAGATTAGGAGAACTCCCTTTAAGAGTGTGCTCCTAATCTCAGCTCGTTACCTGTATAAAAGACACCTGGAAGCCAGAAATCTTTCTGATTGAGAGGGGGTCAAATACTTATTTCCCTCATTAAAATGCAAATCAATTTATAACATTTTTGACATGCGTTTTTCTGGATTTTTTTGTTGTTATTCTGTCTCTCACTGTTCAAATAAACCTACCATTAAAATTATAGACTGATCATGTCTTTGTCAGTGGGCAAACATACAAAATCAGCAGGGGATCAAATACTTTTTTCCCTCACTGTATAGCTAGCTAGCTGGCTAATATAATTTGAATAATGCATCAACACCTGATCAACACAGCACCAACGTTTTATTCCACCTGCCCTTGTTTCTGAAAGGATGTGGACTGTGGTGTGAGGAGATGACAGAGGCTTGCCTTGTAGGACACGGTTACTGATTACTGCTGAGGTGTGGTGGTCTTTCAGGCTCTTATAGCTGCAGAAGCATCACCCAGGTGGGTGCTACACATTCAGTGGTGGATGTTACACATTCGGTGGTGGATGTTCCAGCCTACCTACAGAGGAGGAGTAGCTGTGAACTTCAGAGATAGAGGTGCTCGATGCAAAGCTCCGGGCCTGCCTGTCTGACTGATTTGTCTCCCTCTCTGGAAGTACCATTAACGCCACCACCACTCAAGCTACGCCTTTACTGAACTGCATCATCATTTAGCTGTGGAAGACTATCTCCAATGAAATGCCAGCTCCCTGAATTTGTTTTTGTTTGTTTTTTAAAAGCGCTATATAAAATAAATATATTATTATTATTATTATTAATCAAACCCTCATTCATTTATGAATGGGCAGAGGGCGGTTTCGTGGTTTCCCCAGGAAAACCTCAGGATTCCCCCTTTAACAGCCATTATTTCCTTGGTTTTGTGAAGTGTAAATATACTACAGAATTGTTGCTGTATCAATTTATTTTAAAGTTCTGCTATGCAGAAATCGCTCCGCCATTTCCTGGTTGCTAAAACTCAGTTCGCCTAATTTCAGTTTATGTGACAAAATACGCTAGTATAGTGTAGAGAATCAGTGTACCATCTAAACCGCTATGAAATATATTTCCCATAACCAAACATATTGTTGTTTCAGCTGTTTGAAGCTGGTGTACAAACCAAAAGTAAAAGAAGCAAATATAAAACTTAAGAACGGGAAGCATAGAAATAGCGCACATTTAACAGATATACCGCTTCTTAGACTTGCTTTCAAGTAGAATGTTAGATCTATAACTCACATTTCTGTTTCTGCCTTTCTTCATACCGGGGTATACGGTATTACCGAATGTGCACACAAGGGGAGCTATTTTTTTGACGCACAAAACTATTTAGGCAACAGGGATCTTGATCCAGGAAGGGATTGAATGTCTCTGCTGTAACCAAGAAACTTGATCTTGACATCTAACCACTTAGCTAGCAAGTTAAAGACCTCTCCATCACGGTTGACAACTCCACAGTGTCGCCCTCCCAGAGTGCAAAGAACCTTGGCATGACCCTGGACAACACCCTGTCGTTCTATGCATACATAAAAGCAGTGACACGCTCCTGCAGGTTCATGCTCTACAACATCCGTAGAGTACAACCCTACCTCACACAGGAAGCGGCGCAGGTCTAGTCCAGGCAGTTGTCCTCTCCCGTCTGGACTACTGCAACTCGCAGTTTGCTGGGCTCCTCGCTTGTGCCATCAAACCCCTGCAACATATCCAGAACGCTGCAGCCCGCCTGGTTTTCAACCTTCCCTAGTTATCTCATGTCACCCCGCTCCTCCGCACACTCCACTGGCTTCCAGTCAAAGCTTGCATCCACTACAAGATCATGGTGCTTACAGTGAGGGAAAAAAGTATTTGATCCCCTGCTGATTTTGTAAGTTTGCCCACTGACAAAGAAATGATCTGTCAGAATGCGACGGTGAAATGCGGTAGGTGAAGTCAAACGCAGGACACAGAGATTACTGGAAACGTACTTTACTTGAAAGTAACCAGAGAAGAAAACAATCTCCATACAAGGAGGGAAAACAACCCGCACACGAACACTGCCGATGACGAATAAAATAACACACAACACACAATGAACGACAAGAGGGTTAAATAGGGAATACAATACAACGTATTGGGAAACAGGTGTACACAATCAGGACAAAACAAGTCAAACACCGAAACATAGATCGGTGGGAGCTAGTACTCCGGGGACGACGAACGCCGAAGCCTGCCCGAGCAAGGAGGAGGAGCAGCCTCGGCTGATTCCGTGACATGATCAGACTATAATTTTAATGGTAGGTTTATTTGAACAGTGAGAGACAGAATAACAACAACAAAAATCCAGAAAAACGCATGTCAAAAATGTTATAAATTGATTTGCATTTTAATGAGGGAAAAAAGTATTTGACCCCTCTCAATCAGAAAGATTTCTGGCTCCCAGGTGTCTTTTATACAGGTAACGAGCTGAGATTAGGAGCACACTCTTAAAGGGAGGAGAACTGGGTGAAAGTGTTGTGGTCAGATGAGACCAAAATCGAGCTCTTTGGCATCAACTGAACTCGCCGTGTTTGGAGGAGGAGGAAGGCTGCCTATGACCCCAAGAACACCATCCCCACCGTCAAACATGGAGGTGGAAACATTATGCTTTGGGGGTGTTTTTCTGCTAAGGGAACAGGACAACTTCACCGCATCAAAGGGACGATGGACGGGGCCATGTACCGTCAAATCTTGGGTGAGAATCTCCTTCCCTCAGCCAGGGCATTGAAAATGGGTCGATGACAATGACCCAAAACACACGGCCAAGGCAACAAAGGAGTGGCTCAAGAAGAAGCACATTAAGGTCCTGGAGTGGCCTAGCCAGTCTCCAGACCTTAATCCCATAGAAACTCTGTGGAGGGAGCTGAAGGTTCGAGTTGCCAAACGTCAGCCTCGAAACCTTATTGACTTGGAGAAGATCTGCAAAGAGGAGTGGGAGAAAGTCCCTCCTGAGATGCGTGCAAACCTGGTGGCCAACTACAAGAAACGTCTGACCTCTGTGATTGCCAACAAGGGTTTTGCCCCAAGTACTAAGTCATGTTTTGTAGAGGGTTCAAATACTTATTTCCCTCATTAAAATGCAAATCAATTTATAACATTTTTGACATGCGTTTTTCTGGATGTTTTTGTTGTTATTCTGTCTCTCACTGTTCAAATAAACCTACCATTAAAATTATAGACTGATCATGTCTTTGTCAGTGGGCAAACGTACAAAATCAGCAGGGGATAAAATACTTT
Organism: Coregonus lavaretus; assembly: GCF_964263955.1. NCBI lineage: Eukaryota > Metazoa > Chordata > Actinopteri > Salmoniformes > Salmonidae > Coregonus > Coregonus lavaretus. Next base: position 21,317,712 of record NC_140020.1, read on the forward strand.
TTTCCCTCACTGTACCTACGGAACAGCCCCTCCCTACCTTCAGGCTATGCTCAAACCCTATACCCCAACCTGAGCACTCCGTTCTGCCACCTCTGGTCTCTTGGCCCTCCCACCCCTACTGGAGGGCAGCTCCCGCTCAGCCCAGTCCAAGCTCTTCTCTATCCTGGCACCCCAATGGTGGAACCAGCTTCCCCCTGAAGCTAGGACAGCAGAGTCCCTGCCCATCTTACATTTTACATTTACATTTTAGTCATTTAGCAGACGCTCTTATCCAGAGCGACTTACAGTTAGTGAGTGCATACATTTTTCATACTGGCCCCCCGTGGGAATCGAACCCACAACCCTGGCATTGCAAGCGCCATGCTCTACCAACTGAGCTACATCTGAAACCCTACCGCTTCAAACAGTATCTTAAATAATTCTCCTCCTCACCTCGACCCCCCCCCCCCCAAAATAAACAGTATTATTATTATTAACCAGCACTTGCACTTGACCCCCCCCCCCCATGCCTGTGATATGCGGTTGCCCCACCTAGCTATCTTAAGATGAATGCACTAACTAAGTTTCTCTGGATAAGAGTGCCTGCTAAATGACTAAAATGTCAATGTAAAAGTTAGGAAAACCAAATGCATAGCTGGAGCCCTGAGCTGGATATAACTTATTTGACACATCTTAGATTTCTTATAGTTATACTTAACTTATAGTTATAAGCAATGGCGTAGCACACATCCCTGCAGCCCACGAAAATCATGCTGTCGGTATTTTGAAATACGGTATAAATGGTATATCTGTCACGCCCTGACTCAAGGGACGCTTATATGTTGAGTCAGGGTGTGTATATTCCTTGTTGTGCGTTTTCTATGTTTGCTCTGTCGTAGCCGGCCGCGACCGGGAGACCCATGGGGCGGCGCACAATTGGCCCAGTGTCGTCCAGGGTAGGGGAGGGAATGGCCGGCAGGGATGTAGCTCAGTTGGTAGAGAATGGCGTTTGCAATGCCAGGGTTGTGGGTTTGATTCACACGGGGTCCAGTATGAAAAAATAAAAATAATGTATGCACTCACTAACTGTAAGTCGCTCTGGATAAGAGCGTCTGCTAAATGACTAAAATGTAAAATGTAAATGTAAATGTATAGTTCTATGTTGGCCGGTGTGGTTCCCAATTAGAGGCAGCTGTCGCTCGTTGTCTCTGATTGGGGCCCATACTTAGGCAGCCTATTGGCACTGTCTAGTTGTGGGATCTTGTTCCGGTTAAGGTTTGTTGTATCTACCTTGGACTTCACGTTTCGTTTGTTGTTTTGTTGATGTGTTGATTAGTTAATAAACATGTACGCATATCACGCTGCGCCTTGGTCTGACCCGTCCTTCAACGAACGTGACAATATCGCCCAAGCCTATGGGTATCCTTTTCTTAAACACAGTCTCCACCTAATGTTGACTATGCAAGAGGATTTCACAAAAATAATCATGAATATGAGTGAAAGCCATGGTGAAAGCTACAAGAGATTGTGAGAGGGCGGTACCTTAGAAAGATGGTTGGATATAATACTTTTTTGCCAATTTATTAAACTATGCCCACGTGTATATGCAAACAAGTTATTTCCAAACATTATTATTATATCAATATAATAATCAAACATAAATAGGCCATATTGTTTTATTGCAACCCAATAGTTTACCCACACCTTCGAAGTTGAAATGCCGTAAGATACTATGCAAGTTTTTGATCAAATCTGCCCCACCAAGATGTATATGTACATCCTTGGTTAAAATGCATAGGAGCTATTGAGTGCAGTTATCAAATCTGTGGTTCACTGCTGTTCCAGGTCATATCATATCACTGTGTCTCAGTTTAAAGAACAACTTTTTGATAGTCTAGAGTAGGGTTTCCCAAACCCAGTCCTGGGGCCCCCCCTGGGGGCACGTTTTGGTTTTTGCCCTAGCACTACACAACTGATTCAAATAATCAAAGCTTGATAATGACTTGGTTATTTGATTCAGCTGTGTAGTGCTAGGGCAAAAACCAAAGCGTGCACCCAGGGGGGGCCCAGGACTGAGTTTGGGAAACCCTGGTCTAGAGTAATCGCGAATCCCACAACAACACTGGTTAGCCACACATCTCTCATTCATACGGATGTAGCTAATTTGTTTGAATGAGGAAGGCAGAAGACACATTTCCATTCTCATCAGTCAGTGAAGTATCTATTTTATTCTATTGCCAGGGGGTGTTGTCCTGGCGGAGGGAGGCGGCCTGGGCAGACACTGAGGAGAAGGTCAGCTGATCAGTTAGGTGGTCAGTCATTTGATCATGTTCTGTGCTGCTAAACTCCTCCTGGTCTCTGGTCTCTGACTCTGGAGCTTTCTTTTCTCTGTAGAATCTCCTCGTGAAACTCTTCAGCTGTGGCAGCTCACAACAAGTCTCTAGCACCACCAACAGACACACCAAGCCCAGCAACAGGTACACTGACACAGAGGGAGAGTGACGAGAAAGGGGGGAGAATAAGATGAATCACACATGAACCTGATATAGTAATTCATAGGTGGTTCTGTTATGGTTATAGTAACTTACAAGTGATGGCTAGACTATAGCATGTGGTTGGGGTTATGGTTGTGTTATTATTAGGGCTGTCAGAGTTTAATAAGTTAACTCTAGTTAACTTTTTGTAATTTTAGTGCACAATAATTTTTTATCGTGATTAATCACATTATCTGAAACCGTTCAAAATACACTGACAACCTCCGAAATACACAATCTATACAGCTAAAAACAACAATGCAATGTAAAAACAAGTTGACATTGAGGTTAAAGAAGTATGCTTTTTTCAATTAACCAAATTTTGCTAACCATACCTTAGACCAAATCAATTCTTACAAAAATTATTGTATGGAAAATCTTAAATTACTGCTTCTGTGGACAGGTGTCTTTTATACAGGTAACAAAATGAGATTAGGAGCACTCCCTTTAAGAGTGTGCTCCTAATCTCAGCTCGTTACCTGCATAAAAGACACCTGGGAGCCAGAAATCTTTCTGATTGAGAGGGGGTCAAATACTTATTTCACTCATTAAAATGCAAATCAATTTATAACATTTTTGACATGCGTTTTTCTGGATTTGTTTGTTGTTATTCTGTCTCTCACTGTTCAAATAAACCTACCATTAAAATGATAGACTGATCATGTCTTTGTCAGTGGGCAAACGTACAAAATCAGCAGGGGATCAAATACTTTTTTCCCTCACTGTATATTTCTTATCCATGGAATCTATTGTTGCATGGCAGTAGGGCAGGCTATCTTGCTTTTTTGTTAGTATCTTTGACAAGGTAAATAGCAGTGAGGGCTGGGGTTCATGGCTTTGCTATGGTTATGTTATGGTTGTGTTATAGTAACTTACGTGTAATAGCCAGCTTATATAGCGTGCGGTGAGAGTTGGGAACGGTGCTGTGAGTCTCTCCAGGTACATAGTCTCCTAGGCCAATTGTAGTAAGCGAGATGAAGCAGAAGTAGAGGGACTCCAGGTAGCTCCATTGAGGCTCCAGCCTGCAGAACACTACCGCTGGTAGGAGGAAGAGGAGCAGTGCTGCAACAGAGGATAGACATGCCGCATGGACAGCGGCCAACGTTGGTTTGGACATGCCCCATCGCAGGTGAAGGTACACCACAGGCCGGCGTGTCACCAGGACCATAATTCTTTGTACCAGGGCGGAAAGGAAGAGGAGAGTGACGGGGATTCCGAGGAGAGAGTAGAACACACAGAATGCCTTTCCTCCATCTGACAGTGGTACAGTGTGGCCATAACCTGCAACAACATGCACACGCACCTTTTTAAAAGCCAATACAATAACTTGCCTGGAGGCTTACAGCCCTGCTCAGGCACAGGCCCCTTGTCCACTTACCCACTTACCCCAGGGGGGGGGGGGGGGGGGGGGGGGGGCATTCAACAATGGCCCGACCTCAACCCAATTGTACATTGACCTGACACTTCAAACAACCCATAAGCTGCAGGCCTATTCAATTCATCTTAATGTTTTCAGTTATCTGGTTGTAATCCTTCTTTGTGATACCCATCTGGAGAAGATGAAACACAAACTTTAAATAACTACATTTGAGCAAAGGTTAAAATCACACGGACCAACCCACCTAAACCTACCTGTTGTGGTCAGAACTGTGCTGGTAAAGAACAGAGAGGAGGTGAAGTCCCAGTTGTTTTTACTAGCGTTACCGAGCACCGACACGCCGTAGTTATTGGCATCCAGCGCGCGGGACAGAAGCTCCTCGAGCCGTTCGTCAGACACGCACGCGTTGTCCCGGAGAAACTCCTGCCGGACGGTCTCCAGCTGTTCGCGCAGCCGTTGCTCATATGGAAGCTCAACGGCTGAGAAGACCCATGCGCCAAGAAGCAGGTAGAGCGCATAGCCTGACAACAGCAATGCGAGACTCAGCTCTGACCGGTGTCGTTCCACCAGACTCGCGCACTGGCGGAACATTCTGAAACTGGACCTGCCTTACAACTGTTTCCGTCAAATTCTATGATATGGCCGATTTATTATGTCTAAATATCACATTACTGATAGTTGTTAGTGATGAGAGATAATATCTAAATCGATTCTGTCCTGATGGTGTGATCTTCTCTTCCTCATTCCATGATACAACCCTAGTCGCGGTGACGCGCGACCTGTCCTGAGGACGGGACGCATGACGTCGCTGGTTCTCACTGGACCAGGTAGGCTAAACAGGTGAGGTGTGTGGTTGCAGGGCAGCCGGTCATCCCGGTTTGGCTGGTTGGTCACACTCTGCTGCTCTAGTGCATGACAGGGGAAAGGCTATAAGGACACGCCTGACGCTTAAACCGATATTTCATTTTAGAATTTATTAAGTTTAGGATTAAGGTAAGGGTCAGTTTAAGGTTGTGGATAGTCGGTTTAAGCGTCACCTTTGTCCTTATAGTCTCTCCTGAATGACAGCATTTTTTACGCACACACCCAAAATCCTATTTTGTAATTAAATACATTGTTGTCTAAAACATTTTTGTATATAAGAATTTTATTTTTTATATGTCCATTCCTGCCTACACCTTTCTTCCCCCACTAGAGGGAGACAGAAGACGTATATTTTAGACCTGTGATTGAGACAGGTGCATTGGAAGATATTGTCTGCATTCTCATTTAAACTATTCGTTTGTTACTTTACATTCACATCAGAAAATTAAATTAAAGCCATCTGTAGGTGGGCCACCAACAAAAATGTTAACAATGAAACAAATGCATCACATTCACATGGCAGCACTTTGATTATTATGATCTGTACTAGTGCTCAAGGAAAACCATTCCATAAAAAAAATAAGCATGATCTCTTTATAAAGTATCTTAAAGAGGCAATCTGGGATTTGAAAAAAAAACAAAATTGCAATTGATTTATTTAACCTTTATTTCAACAGGGAATCATATTGAGACCCATGTCTCTTTTTCAAATGAGCCCAACAGAATAATATAAAAATACACATATGAAATGCAATCAATAAATAGTAATACAATCAATCAAAACAGTAAGTATAGCCTTGCACGACCCTTGGCTTGTGCGAGCCAGAACTGCTCATAGGGCATCTCCTGTTTCTGTAGCGAGAGGCAGCTTGAAGTACAAGTACACCCCCTGGACAGGAGGCTAGTCTATCGCAGGGTCCAACCTGGTCTCAGAGCATTTCATAATATTCTGTACGTAAATCGGAGACACTGTACGTAAAGTGGCTAAACCTAACACATTACATGTTTTGGATGGCATGTTCCTCAGTTCTTATAAAAAGCCACAGATGTCTATGATATATATGCTCTCTTCTTTACTCCTAACCTTAATGTGATAAGGCAAGAGCAATGTGAGGAAGTAGGCAAATGACACTCATAAGAGTATAAATAGTCTTTATGCAAAACATCAGCTAAGTTGCTAAGCGATGACCAGGGAGGGTAGGTCTTGCTAGCTGTTGGATAGGCAAACCAGCTGTTTTGCATGCTGATCGGAAGAAACATACAAAATACAAGGGGAGATCTAGGAGATGCTTTATGACAACGTGGTATCTGGTGAAAACACATCATAAGGCACTGAACACAATACAATGGACATTACTTCCTGACCTTGATACTGAAGGCCATTTAAGAACACTGGTTAAGGAGTTGAGGTAATGTAGGATAAACTAAGCATTTGCATCAGCAAAGCCTTGCACATTTTCTAAATCAGGAATTTAGAATTTGAAAAGTCTCTCTAGTGTCCAGAGTGAACAGACATACAGTATAAGGGTGGTTTACCAGACACAAATTAAGCCTAGTTCTGGAGTGAAAAGTGGCAGGTAGCCTAGTGGTTAAGAGCGTTGGGTCAATAACTGAAAGGTTGCTGGTTCAAATCCCTGAGCTGACTAGGTGAAAAATCTATTGATGTGCCCTTGAGCAAGGCACTTAACCCTAATTGCTCCTGCAAGTTGCTCTGGATAAGAGCATCTGTCAAAATGATTCTGAATCTCCATTGAAAGTGCTCTTTAGTCCAAGACATTTCACTTTTGGCATAAAGCTTGAAATACACAATAAGTGCATGCATTGACGCACTCACACTCTCTCTCCTCACACACACTTGGTGAACATTTCATATAAATCCTGCAATTTGAGACGTAGCCTAGCCTATAGTCCATGTTTGGTTACACAAACATTACAGCGTGTAATTACTCATTATTACACTGTACTTAAGGTTACTTCAGGATAGGAATAGGGTTAGGTTTGATGCTAGGGTAAGGCTTGAACCGGAATATGGACATGAAGCTAGGGTTAGACTTGCAGTTGAGGCTAAGGTTAGGGTTGAACTCGATGTGGACATGAAGCTATGGTAAGGGTTGTGGTTTAGGCTAGGATTAGGGTTGAACCGGGATATGAACATGAAGCTAGGGTTAGAGTAGCGGTTGAGGCTAAGGTTAGGGTTGAAACCGGGATATGGACATGAAGCTAGGGTTAGAGTAGCGGTTGAGGCTAAGGTTAGGGTTGAAACCGGGATATGGACATGAAGCTAGGGTTGTGGCTAGGGTTTAATAATGAGTAGTTACAATACTTATTACATTGTAATTACATGAGTAGTTACACAGTAATAAGGGCACTAATGTAAAGTGTTACTACTTCTTTCCACCTGCCACTTCTGGAGGAGTAGGGGTAGATTAAGCTTACAATCTACTGCTCTTCAAGTTTATTTGCCAGCGGAAGGAGCAAGCATATACTGTATCCTAGGCTACACTCTTAGAAAAAAGGGTTCCAAAAGGGTTATTTATGGAGGGATAGGTTTCTGCCAATAACCATTTTCATCTGAAGAACCCTTTTTGCAAGAAAGGCCTCTTTGATGATTCTTTGGGTGGCAAGAAGGATTCTTTGGAAGGCAATAATTGTTGTAAATAGAACCCTTCTGAATCTGAATAAGCTTTTTCATTGTAATTTTTTTATTTCTTTTAAATAGTGCCTGAGCATTAATGTTTACCTCAGTGTTTAAACTTTAACATCAGGAGTTTGAGTAATCTGATACAATTAAAAAGATAGGTGTGAGCATGTTTAAAACTGTACCTACAGTGGGGAGAACAAGTATTTGATACACTGCCGATTTTGCAGGTTTTCCTACTTACAAAGCATGTAGAGGTCTGTAATTTTTTATCATAGGTACACTTCAACTGTGAGAGACGGAATCTAAAACAAAAATCCAGAAAATCACATTGTATGATTTTTAAGGAATTAATTTGCATTTTATTGCATGACATAAGTATTTGATACATCAGAAAAGCAGAACTTAATATTTGGTACAGAAACCTTTGTTTGCAATTACAGAGATCATACGTTTCCTGTAGGTCTTGACCAGGTTTGCACACACTGCAGCAGGGATTTTGGCCCACTCCTCCATACAGACCTTCTCCAGATCCTTCAGGTTTCGTGGTTGTCGCTGGGCAATACGGACTTTCAGCTCCCTCCAAAGATGTTCTATTGGGTTCAGGTCTGGAGACTGGCTAGGCCACTCCAGGACCTTGAGATGCTTCTTACGGAGCCACTCCTTAGTTGCCCTGGCTGTGTGTTTCGGGTCGTTGTCATGCTGGAAGACCCAGCCACGACCCATCTTCAATGCTCTTACTGAGGGAAGGAGGTTGTTGGCCAAGATCTCGCGATACATGGCCCCATCCATCCTCCCCTCAATACGGTGCAGTCGTCCTGTCCCCTTTGCAGAAAAGCATCCCCAAAGAATGATGTTTCCACCTCCATGCTTCACGGTTGGGATGGTGTTCTTGGGGTTGTACTCATCCTTCTTCTTCCTCCAAACACGGCGAGTGGAGTTTAGACCAAAAAGCTCTATTTTTGTCTCATCAGACCACGTGACCTTCTCCCATTCCTCCTCTGGATCATCCAGATGGTCATTGGCAAACTTCAGACAGGCCTGGACATGCGCTGGCTTGAGCAGGGGGACCTTGCGTGCGCTGCAGGATTTTAATCCATGACGGCGTAGTGTGTTACTAATGGTTTTCTTTGAGACTGTGGTCCCAGCTCTCTTCAGGTCATTGACCAGGTCCTGCCGTGTAGTTCTGGGCTGATCCCTCACCTTCCTCATGATCATTGATGCCCCACGAGGTGAGATCTTGCATGGAGCCCCAGACCGAGGGTGATTGACCGTCATCTTGAACTTCTTCCATTTTCTAATAATTGCACCAACAGTTGTTGCCTTCTCACCGCTTGCCTATTGTCCTGTAGCCCATCCCAGCCTTGTGCAGGTCTACAATTTTATCCCTGATATCCTTACACAGCTCACTGGTCTTGGCCATTGTGGAGAGGTTGGAGTCTGTTTGATTGAGTGTGTGGACAGGTGTCTTTTATACAGGTAACGAGTTCAAACAGGTGCAGTTAATACAGGTAATGAGTGGAGAACAGGAGGGCTTCTTAAAGAAAAACTAACAGGTCTGTGAGTGACGGAATTCTTACTGGTTGGTAGGTGATCAAATACTTATGTCATGCAATAAAATGCAAATGAATTACTTAAAAATCATACAATGTGATTTTCTGGATTTTTGTTTTAGATTCCGTCTCTCACAGTTGAAGTGTACCTATGATAAAAATTACAGACCTCTACATGCTTTGTAAATAGGAAAACCTGCAAAATCGGCAGTGTATCAAATACTTGTTCCATCCTGTTTCCATTGACCATCCTTGAGAGGATTCTACAACTTGATTGGAGTCCACCTGTGGTACATTTAATTGATTGGACATGATTTGGAAAGGCACACACCTGTCTATATAAGGTCCCACCGTTGACTGTGCATGTCAGAGCAAAAATCAAGCCATGAGGTCGAAGGAATTGTCTGTAGAGCTCTGAGACAGGATTGGGTCGAGGCACAGATCTGGGGAAGAACACCAAAACAATTCTACAACATTGAAGGTCCCCAAGAACACAGTGGCCTCCATCATTTAAATGGAAGAAGTTTGGAACCACCCAGACTCTTCCTAGAGCTGGCCGCCCGTTCAAACTGCACAATTGGGGAAGAAGGACCTTGGTCAGGGAGGTGACCAAGAACCCGATGGTCACTCTGAAGGAGCTCCAGAATTCCTTTGTGGAGATGGGAGAATCTTCCAGAAGGACAACCATCTCTGCAGCACTCCACCAATCAGGCCTTCATGGTAGAGTGGCCAGACAGAAGCCACTCCTCAGTAAAAGGCACATGACAGCCTGCTTGGAGTTTGCCAAAAGGCACCTAAAGACTCTCAGACCATGAGAAACAAGATTCTCTGGTCTGATGAAACCAAGATTGAACTCTTTGGCCTGAATGCCAAGCATCACGTCTGGAGGAAACCTGGCACCATCCCCATTGTGGTGGCAGCATCATGCTGTGGGAACTTTGCTTTGTCATTATGGGGTATTGTGTGTAGATTGATGAGGGAAAAAAATCAATTTAATCCATTTTAGAATAAGGCTGTAACGTAACAAAATGTGGAAAAAGTCAAGGGGTATGAATACTTTCCGAATGCACTGTATATGCATGTATCTGGTATTATCTTAATCATATTACATAAACAGTACTGACATAGTTGATTTCTTTGCCATGATTTCTGTCTTTCAAATTAGCATTTTCTGTGATTTTATTGAGCAGAGAGTAGGAGAATAGAATGGAATATGAGTGAACCAGCAGTGTAATGTACGTGTATGGTACAAAGCAAATTGGCCAATTTTACCTTGTGTTGATTTTTCAGTTAAATTTTTTTAGTGTTGATTCATATGTTAAATTAACTTAACACTCAGTGGTGTAAAATAATACCAGTGTTGGTGTTAATAACCAGAGTTGAGTGTGATTGTGTCATTTTTACTGTGTGTAGAGTAAAACCAGTCCCTCCAGGATTCTGTGATTGACCCATCACCGCAGTACAAGAAAAGGGCTCGCAGTTTCAACCAATCACTACACATTTACCACATATGGTTCAATTAACAAACCTTTTCCCTCATCAGCGCATTTTTAATACAAATTGGACAAAATCATTGCATATTGCCATGCAAAATGTCAGAATTGCTGCAGCAAAATCAAGCACTTTTGCCCGCAAATATCACAGAAAATCCCGCAAAATCCTGGAGGGACTGTAAAATACTCAAAACCAATCCCATCATTATTGTATTTCCCAGCATGCTCTATTGCTGGTTGATTTTCAGAATTGTTTGTTTCAATATCTGTGTTTTTTCATGTACTTTGATTATGCTACACTAAGATAAATAACATACATTTATAATTCTAATACTTATCCTATCTGTTAGTAGTTGGACTTATTGTACACGTTACTGAGATGGTTGTTCCAGTTTGGATGATTTAGGTCAGGCATATCAAACATTCCATGGAGGGCCTAGTGTCTGTTGGTTTTTGATTTTTTCTTTCAATTAAGCCCTAGACAACCAGGTGAGGAGAGTTTCTTACTAATTAGTGACCTTAATTCATCAATCAAGTACAAGGGAGGAGTGAAAACCTGCAGACGCTCGGCCCTCGTGGAATGAGTTTGACACGTAATTTAGGTAGTCTCGTTACTCAATCTTCCCATACCCTGGCAGTCATTCTGAATGCAGGTTGCAGGTGATTAAGAGTTGGATATCCTCAGTCTGGCTGGATTCCACTAGGAATTACACATCACTTTGCAAGCCAGCATAATGTGACTTGCAGGCCTGATGTGTTATAGAGGGTTCTAGGAAGAACTATTCATTGAGTGTTCTAGGCAGAACCATTTACAGGGGGTTCTATGAAGAACCCTATATAGAAACCTCTGAAAAGGGTTCTACCTAGAACCAAAAAGGGTTCCCCTATGGGGAAAAACCAAAGAACCCTATATGGTTCTCCTTAGCATCTTTTTTTTCTAACAATGTAGCCTATTTGTTGGTAAATGTAATCTCATGCAAGAAAATGGACAGTGTTGCTTGAATTGCAAAATGAGGGAGAATACGTTTAAGAACGCATTGAGCTATAGCTAGGATGAACATTTCGGCAGAGTTCTCTAACAGGTTGGATCTCAAAATCATGCCATTGCTTGTTATCATTGTATTGACCATCTGAGATTCAATGCCATCGGGTTTGCGGTAAAACATCGAGAGCGCAGGCGCACCAGGACAAGCTCGTAGCTTGCGGAGCTGCTATAGCTCTGTGATACAGAATCTACATCAAGGCAGTCTCGGTGCATTGTTACCATGAGCTTCTTCATACCACAGACTCATACTTATCTAGACTATTTCACTTTCGCGACCAGCTTTCATAAAGCTTGCAGCCCCGAACGACACCTCCTGACCACAGAATGCACGGGGGAAAAAGAGGTTTGGTGGCACCTCAGAACACTTTTTTGGAGAACATTGTCCGGCGCTCAAGTGGTAAGAGTTCCCTCTGTCAGTAGCAGTAAATGGTTAAAATGCATGTAGAATCAAGTGTAGACTAGCCTACAATCACCAAATCTGTTGAATTTCGCTAAGGATGGCAAACGCAATTTTCAGAATGAATTGATGCTGGGCATTAATTTCCTAAGTTTCAGGGCAATAAGGAATAATAATAATTATTATTATTATTTGTCGGGTGAATAAGCAGATTCAATAGCCTATAGTTGCGAGCCTGATACCGTATTTGTTTCTAGATAAGCAAGGTCTGTGAATAGCGGAGCCACTGTTGTCTTTGAAAAACTCCAAGACACCCTCTTTTGGCAGTTTATAGATAGCCCTATACAGAAGACGATCATGTGCCACTTAATAATAACTTACTGCGCTTTATGCGATGCATACAATGTATTGATGTAGCCTATAGGCTATAAGTGCCAAGTTTATGCGTAGGCAAAATTGTATTTTTTTATTAGCTTATTCATTTTTTTAAACAAGGCTGTGTAGTGCATAAGGTTTTCTCAGGGACCTTCGCAATGCGCTTCGAATGTTTTGGGGTAGTCTGATTGACATTAAAATGTGTGCTCTCGGATATGATTATCGCCTGAATTGGGTTGTGTCCTAAAAAGCCTTACTTCCACATATTGTCCATGTATTTCCATGACTGTAAATGGGGCTCATATTCGGAGAAGACGCGTAATTTATGCTTTAATTCATAACGAAGCCCCAAAGTTTGTTTCTTTGATAATTAATGGTAGTGTTAAAGGCTAATATGAGTTAATGAGGCATACTTTAGTAGGTTGCATTCATTATTATGAATGTAACAGCAGTAGCTTTTGGGATAGGCAGCAATATAACTTCACAGTAGCCTAGGCTAAAGCTATGTTTACTAGACTGACTATATGCAAATTGAATTTGAAAGAAAATATATACATTGCATGCGACAATATACACAGTATGGTGAGTTATTTCAATGCGTTTTAGTCATGATATAGCCGGTTGGTTTGTGGTGTGAAAGTATTACCTAATGGCCTATCCTAATGTTTCAGCCCCAGGCTACCACCTGAGAAGTGAATGAGTCAGTAAAAGCGGCGCTACACTACCTGACCAAAAGTATGTGGACACCTGTTGTCGAACATCTCATTCCAAAATCATTGCTGCAGGGACCTGCTTCCATTCAGGCACAAGAGCATTAGTGAGGTCGGGCCAAAAGGTGTTCGATGGGGTTGAGGTCAGGGCTTTGTGCAGGCCAGTCAAGTTCTTCCACACCGATCTCGACAAACCATTTCTGTATGGACCTCGCTTTGTGCACGAGGGCATTGTAATGTTGAAACAGAAAAGGGCCTTCCCCAAATTGTTGCCACAAAGTTGAAGCACAGAATCGTCTAGATTGTCATTGTATGCTGTAGCGTTAAGATTTCCCTTCACTGGAGCTAAGGGGCCTAGCCCGAACCATGAAAAACAGCCCCAGACCATTATTCCTCCTCCACTTTACAGTTGGTACTATGCATTGGGGCAGGTAGCATTCGGCAGGCATCAGCCAAAACCAGATTCGTCCTTTAGACTGCCAGATGGTGAAGCATGATTCATCACTCTAGAGAACGCATTCCACTGCTCCAGAGTCCAGTGATGGTGCACTTTACACCACTCCAGCCAACACTTGGCATTGCGGCTGACGTTGCTTCCAGAGGCAGTTTGGTAGTGGAAATTGGTAGTGAGTGTTGCAACCGAGGACATTCCATTTTTACGCGTTACGCGCTTCAGCACTCTGTGGTCCCGTTCTGTGAGCTTGTGTTGCCTACCACTTCACGGCTGAGCTGTTGTTGCTCCTAGACGTTTCCACTTCACAATAACAGCACTTAGCGTTGACCGGGGCAGCTCTAGCAGGGCAGAAATTTGACAAACTGACTTGTTGGAAAGGTGGCATCCTATGACGGTGCCACGTTGAAAGTCACTGAGCTCTTCAGTAAGGCCCTTCTACTGCCAATGTTTGTTTATGGAGATTGCATGGCTGTGTGCTTGATTTTATACACCTGTCAGCAACGGGTGTGGCTGAATAGCCGAATCCTGCGAATTTGAAAGGGTGTCCACATACTTTTGTATATATAGTGTATTTGTAACATCCAGGACTAGGCTACACTCTCAGAAAAAAAGGTAATTGAGGGGTTCTTTGTCACAGGTGAGGGTTATATGTTGAACCATTTTCACCAAATGGTTATTTGCATATCAGGAAGGGTTCTTTTTTAGACTGCTGCTGTGATGGTTGTGAAGAACCATCCTGTTCTTGCCCTCTCCACCATGTTTTCCTTTTATGCCATGAAATGCTACACTGTTAAAAAGTTGCTGTAATTTTACGCTACTACTGGTTGCAGTGAAAGTCTTACAGCTGAATTAAGGTGTTATTGCTGTAAAAAAACAGTATGCTGCTGAATGCTGATTACTTGGGACTATACCTCACTTGGGATTAGAACTCACAACCTCTTGGTTCTTAATGACCTGAATTTCCTGCTACACCACCAGGTCTGTGGACATGACAAAGATTGGCCACAGATTTATGCCTCGTTCAAAACAACTGGGAACTCGGAACTGGTAACTCGGAAATCTCTGACTTCCGACTTTAGTGTGTTCAAAACAACTGGGAACGAGCTCCGACTGGGAAAAATCTATTTGAACGGTCATCCAACTCAGAATTCCAACTCGGGAACTCGGGCCTCTTTCTAGAGCTCCGACTTTCCGACCTGAAGATCACTGACGTCATGATTTGACCTGTATTTTTCAGAGTTCCCAGTTGTTTTGAACGCGGCATTATTGCCAAGTAGTGCTGTCACGATACCAGAATTTTGACTTCGATACCAGAGGTGCATTCCGTTCGCTTCAACGTTTGCTACGTTGCCGAACAGTTTGTACTGAATGCCAAATTTCCCAAAAACATTATTGAACAGACTTTGAGGTACGTTTGCTCCCATTTGGTGGGTGTGGCGAGGTGTGGCTTAAAGCAAGGAGTTTAAAGGGCTGGTCATTCAGTACAGCACCATTCCATTCAATTGAACGTTCCAGAACGTAAAAACGTACTGAACGCAGCCCTAGTTTAGTATTACGATACTTGATACCATCACAATACTCAATACTAAAACGATACCAAAACAATAACACAGCAAAAAAATAGGGCATATTAGCTTAAGTCACAGAATGGCACTTGATCCAGACAGGGACTCCTTGTCCCGGAATGCCATGCTAGCTAACTAGTGATAAAGCCCTCTGGTCCTGCTAGCTAGCAACAAATCTACTTGTTGTAACTAGCTGGCTAACTAGCAAGCTAGCTACATTACTAAGGTTGCTGCGTTCTAAGGTGGGAGTCATTTTACAGCTTGCGTTGATGGTATCATGTTTCTATAACTAAATAGTTAGATTACAAAAACCAAAAAAATACTTTACCTGATAGCAGTTTGTCGGACGGAGATCTTTCTCGAGCTGTCACCAGCTGTCTACAACCTTAGGTACGGATTACGTGATTGGCAGACAAGTTTGGATTGGTTTACGCTTTAGTACTCGGCTGCGTTTGCCTGTCCAGCTAGCGAACATACAAGTAAGTATTTTGAAAAAAAATGGAAAGAATTGACATTGCCAACAAATGGAAATGTGTTCAGAATAAATAAATATACACAATATGGAAAAACCAGTTCCTCCCTTGACAGAGATAGATCATCTCGAAAACAAAAGCAGATGGCTTGCTATTACCCACTGCCTATAAGTGGAGCAGGCACGGTGCACTCGCACTATAAGGGGGTCATCGTCTGTGCTGATAGATAGACTTAATCCGTGAGACACGTTTAACAGAAGTAACGAAAGTAAACAGAATTCTACTACCGAACCGTTTTGCATGGTCTAGTATTGAAAAAGTACAGAAGTTTCGGTATACCATGCAACACTATTGCCAAGAATACATTTCTGCACTTTGCTTACAGTTGCAGTAAGAATAAAGTAAATGTTCGACAACTTGAATGTATTATTACTGTAAAATGACAGTATGCTGCTGTATTATGATATTTACTATATTTTAACTGCAACTCAGTAAGTTAATGTAATTTTACAGTATAAGTAGTACAGTAAAATATTGTAAAAGTATGCACTGTGCGCACACTTGGGACTCAACTGGGATTTGAACTCACAACCTCTTGGTTGCGAGCAACCTGAAATGTTCCTGCTATGCCTCCAAAACTGTGGGCATGACAAAGATTGGCCACAGAGTTAGTCAATAATTGTCTGAATATTTGATGATACCAATGTAAAAAATAGCAGTGCTAAGGGACACTTGACGTAAAGTGTGCATAAATGCTTTGGGGATATGAAGTGCATTAATGTTGTAAAATTAGAATAACTGACTGGCTACTGAGTTGCATTTAAAATACAAAAAATATATAATAATTTACAAGAGTGTATTTTAATCAGAATACAGCAGCATGCTGTCATTTTACAACAATAACACCTTAATTCAACTGTCAAAATATAGTTTAGCTGTAAAAATACAATATAAGTTTCGACTGTGTTTTCACTGCAACTCGGTGATGGTAACTTACTGTCAAATTACAGGAAGTGCATAAGTGCAGTATCCTATAATCATAACCGTAATTGCAAGTGAGGCATGCTGACATAATTTACCAGATGGTCCAAAAAGTACCCAAGTGCATTGTGATTTACATCAAAAGAATAGTACAATATTTTATTTTATTTATTTAGTACAAACATTTTTTTACACCACATTTTACAGAAATTGTTAAAAGTGTAGAGGATTCTACCTAGCACCCAAAATGGTTTGACATGGACAAATGAAGAACCCTCTGAACAACCTTTCTCATTGATTCTACCTGGAACCAGAGGGTACTACGTATCACCCAAAAGGGTTCTCCTACAGGGACAAATCAAAGGGTTCTACTTTGCACTCACAGTGGGACAAATTACAGAATCCTCTTATCTCTAATCTTTTAACAATCTCTATCATACCCACAGACCTGATGGCATAGCAGGAAATTCAGGTCGCTGGCAACCAAGAGGAGTTCCAAGGAATCAGAATACAGCAGCATACTGTCCCTCCAGTAATAATACCTCCATTCAGCTAAAAAAATACAATAACTTGTATATTTACCATATTTTTTATGCAACAGTTGTCAAGGGGTGCTGAAGGTGGGTGTGGTGCATGAATCAAGCGCAGGACGCAGAAGCTCAGTCCAAAAGACTTTAGTGCAATAATCACGTAGAAAATAAGCACAATAAGCCCGAAGGCGAAAACACGGCGCACACAGGCGTCAAACAAACGGCGCACTAATATGTGCGAAAACCCTCTCCAAAACACTGGAGGGAGGTACGTAGCTCCAACACGAAAACAGATGAGCAATCACACACAAAGACAAACACAACTAACGAGAACTAAATAGGACACTAACGAGGACTAACAAGACACAGGTGTAAAACATAAAGACAAAACCAAACGAACACGAAACATCGATCGGTGGCAGCTAGTACTCCGGGAAGACGACCGCCGAAGCCTGCCCGAACCAGGAGGAGGAGCAGCCTCGGCCGAAACCGTGACAACAGTAGCCAAGATTATTTTTACATTTAAATGAAAAACCTTCTTGTTCCTGGTGGAACCATCCGCGGATGGTTAGGCTATACAAAGAACCAATATTAAAGGTTATCCACAGCCCAAGAGGGTTCCCCTACAGGTAAAAAAGGAATAACCCTTTTTTGGGACACACTAGAACCTTTTTCTCTGAGAGTGTAGCCTACTCAAACACTAACTATTCCAAAAATTATCGTTTACCACACACAAATTGAATTTGCCCCTAAAATCAGTTTTGTTACAAAAAATTAAGTAAATAAAAATAACCTCTAACCGGCAGCTGTACGGCTATTTAATGTCAATATTACTATTTACACATTTAAATGACAGCTAGCCAATCTGTATCCACCTGGGAATAGCTTCACATACCCACCTTCAAAAGTAAAGCTAGGCATACATTAGACAACAGCAAAAATCTTGACATTTTGGCAGCACTCACATTATGTGAAATGTCTGCATAATGTTGTCATCCTGAAGTCTGCGACCTGTGTGCTCACGTTACACGAGTTTGCTCACATTGCGACCTGGCTCTAGACCCCTCCCTGTCCTGCTGGGCGTGGCACCCGTGGCTTTAAGAAGTGTCATCATTACCCCTTCTCTGTGGCTGTAGCCGACCAATGGAGGACATGTTGCAGAAGTCACATCGTAGCACCCCCCTCACTACACAACATACTACCAAAAAATTTATGGCATGTCAGAAAAATAATCGGGACCTAAGATGCGGATCGGGAGAGTGTAAGGCCCATAATCACACGTCTCTCACCCGCTCACATTACGCAACCTACGACTACACGATTTACAATGCGGTCTCAGAAATTTGTCATGGATCCCAAATTGTTGCAAAACCGCTGTTTAAAATCGTGTAATGTATGGCCATCTTAACACATTAGTTCTTGTTCATCTGTCTCTCTCCTTTGCTCTCTCTTGCTCTCAACTACTGTCTTGGTGTAACACCCTGGCTCTGGGACTCTATATGTTGAGCCAGGGTGTGTTCTTTCTATGTGGTGTATTTCTATGTTGGGAGTTCTAGTTTGTTTATTTCTATGTTGGCCTGAGTGACTCCCAATCAGAGGCAACGAGTGTCAGCTTTTGGCTGGTTGTCTCTGATTGGGAGCCATATTTAAACTGTCTGTTTTTCCCTTTGTGTTTGTGGGTTCTTGTTCCGTGTTGGTCTATGTTACCTAGGACGTTACGAGTCGTTTGTTGTTTTTGTTTACTGTCCGTGTTTATCGCTAATGATAAATAAACATGTTCGTTCATCACGCTGCGCCTTGGTCCTCCTCTCTTAACGACGATCGTGACAGAAGAACCCACCATACAAGGACCAAGCAGCGTGTCCAGGAGCAGGCAGACTGGACATGGGAGGAAGCGCCGGGAAAGGAGATGGAGAGGCTGGCGATGGCCCAGGTGGGCAAATCGTGGTCCTGGGAGGACATGCTCGGGGGCAAAGGGGCATGGGCTAGGATTAAGGCCCTGGCGAGAGAGGAGCAGCGGCGTCAGCAGTGTCATCGTCGGACGGACGAGAGGCAACCCCAAAAAATTTTTGGGGGGGCACACGGCATGGGCGGCTGGGCAGCAGGAGGCTGCCACAGGGCGATTTGGAGAGGAGGCCACCGGGTTTTGGGGGCCAGAAGGCAGGTTGGCGGAGCCTGGATGGAGAGCAGAGCCAACTCCCCGTACTCAGGCATGGCAGCATGAGACTGGGCAGGTTCCGCGGTATGCGGAGCTGCGCACTGTGCCACGAGTGGTCCGGCATAGTCCGGTACGTCCTGTGCGAGCACCCCGCACGTGTTGTGCGAAGGTGGGCATGCAGTCAGGACGGAGTGTGCCGGCTCAGCGCTCGTGGCCTCCAGTGCCTCTCCTCGGTCCCGGATATCCTGCGCCAGTGTCACGTGCTGTTATGCCAGTACGGGTACACAGCCCTGTACGTCCTGTGCTGATGCCTCACACAGAGTGTGTGAAGGTAGGCATTCAGCCAGGACGGGTTGTGGCAGCTCTTCACTCCAGGTCTCCTATCCGTCTCCACAGCCCGGTCCGGCCTGTCCCTGCTCCTCGCACCAAGCCTACGGTGTGCGTCGCCAGCCCGGTCCGGCCTGTCCCTGCTCCTCGCACCAAGCCTACGGTGTGCGTCGCCAGCCCGGTCCGGCCTGTCCCTGCTCCTCGCACCAAGCCTACGGTGTGCGTCGCCAGCCCGGTCCGGCCTGTCCCTGCTCCTCGCACCAAGCCTACGGTGTGCGTCGCCAGTCCGGTCCGGCCTGTCCCTGCTCCACGCACCAGGCCAGGGTTGCGCATCGTCAGCCCGGTCCGGCCCGTTCCTACTCCACGCACCAAGCCAGGGGTGCGCATCGTCAGCCCGGTCCGGCCCGTTCCTACTCCACGCACCAAGCCAGGGGTGCGCATCGTCAGTCCCGCACAACCCGTGCCTGGGTCACCGGTGCCTGGTAAGGTACCGGTCAACTGCTCCACTACGGAGCTGAAGCTAACCGCTCCTGCTACGTCCAGTTCAGCTCCAGCCAGCGGGGCCAGACCGGACCAGGGGCGCTATGGGGGGTTTATTGGAGGGTGGTGGGCAAGGCCGGAGCCAGAACCGCCGCGGAATGCCCACCCAGCCCTCCCCTGTTTTGCTCTAGTTGAGGCGCGGTTTCAGTCCGCGCCTTTAGGGGGGGGTACTGTAACACCCTGGCTCTGGGACTCTATATGTTGAGCCAGGGTGTGTTCTTTCTATGTGGTGTATTTCTATGTTGGGAGTTCTAGTTTGTTTATTTCTATGTTGGCCTGAGTGACTCCCAATCAGAGGCAACGAGTGTCAGCTTTTGGCTGGTTGTCTCTGATTGGGAGCCATATTTAAACTGTCTGTTTTTCCCTTTGTGTTTGTGGGTTCTTGTTCCGTGTTGGTCTATGTTACCTAGGACGTTACGAGTCGTTTGTTGTTTTTGTTTACTGTCCGTGTTTATCGCTAATGATAAATAAACATGTTCGTTCATCACGCTGCGCCTTGGTCCTCCTCTCTTAACGACGATCGTGACACTTGGCTACAATTACTGTTGCCTCTTATGTGGCTTTTTAATTTAATAATTATTTAAAGTTGGTATAATATTTAAAATGACACATCATTGATCAGCCATAGAAACGTTTAAAATGTTGTGGAATGTAAAAAAAAAAAAAACTCACCTCTATGATGGACCAATCCCAGTAGGCTTAAGCAAATCTCCAAAAACAATGATAAACAATGAATAGTAATAGATATTTTAATTCACCCATTACTGTCTCACATAAAATGGACAAGAAACCTTTTACAAGAATTGTAACCTGAATGAGGGGTTGGTGTAAGACAGGACTGAATCACAACACACCCCTTTAAAGCTTAGTGACCATGCAGTGTTTTCAAGGGTCTGAAAACGATACAGATGGAGCATTGTGCTTTGTTTGATGGACTCACTGCAGTTACTTTCACCCGGAGCAATGCCACTTTGGTTGATGGTGGTAAAATGGAGCATCTTGGTGCCCTTTCAACCCTCTCCCCAGTACATTTGGTTATAAAATTGGGTAGAATTGGGTCTTTCGCTCCAATTATATTAAAATCAGGTAGTGGAGACCATCATAGTCAACCTTTAAAGGTTTCACCATGGGTTTGTGACATTGCATTTTGTACAAGTAAGAGACTTTAACTGAACCCTGTGGATGGCACCTGTAGGCTGCCTAATAGCCTGATAACAATCAGTGACCACAGTGCCTTCAGAAAGTATTCATACACCTTGACTTATTCCACATTTTGCTGTGTTACAGCCTGAATTAAAAATGGATTAAATATATGTTTTTCTCACCCATCTAAACACAATACTCCATAATGACAAAGTGAAAACATGTTTTAAGAAATGTGTTCACATTTATAGAAAATTAAATACAGAAATATCTCATTTACATAACTATTCACACCCCCTGAGTCAATACTTTGTAGATGCACATTTGCCCATTATTCTTTTACAAATTCTTCAAGCTCTGTCAAATTGGTTGTTGATCATTTCTAGGCAACCATTTTCTGGTCTAGCCATAGATTTTAAAGTTGATTTAAGTAAAAACTGTAACTCGGCCACTCAGGAACATTCACTGTCTTCTTGGTATGTGCTTACTTATGGGCCCTTCCCAACAATGCAGAGAGAAAATAATAGAAAGATAAGGAATAAATACACAATAAGTAACAATAACTTGGGTATCTACACGGGGTACCAGTACTGAGCTGATGTGCAGGGGTATTAGGTAATTGATGTAGATATGTACAATAGGTAGGGATACAGTGACTAGTAAAGTGAACAGTGAACAGTAGCAGCAGTGTATATGTTGAGTCAAAAGAGCTAGTGCAAAAAGGGTCAATGCAGATAGTCCGGGTAGCTATTGGTTAACTATTTAACTAACTATTTAGCAGTTTTATGGCTTGGGGGTCGAGGTTATTCAGGGTCCTGTTGGTTCCAGACTTGGTGCATCGGTACCGCTTGGCGTACGGTAGCAGAGAGAACAGTCTATGACTTGGGTGGCTGGAACCAAAGCCTTCCTCTGACACCGCCTGGTATAGTGGTCCTGGATGGCAGGGTGCTCGGCCCCAGTGGTGTACTGGGCGGTACACACTACCCTCTGTAGCGCCTTGCGGTCGGATGCCAAGCAGTTGCCATACCAAGCGGTGATG
Organism: Coregonus lavaretus; assembly: GCF_964263955.1. NCBI lineage: Eukaryota > Metazoa > Chordata > Actinopteri > Salmoniformes > Salmonidae > Coregonus > Coregonus lavaretus. The sequence goes on from NC_140020.1 coordinate 21,339,888, forward strand.
CAGCCAGTCAAGATGCTCTCAATGGTGCAGCTGTATAACGTTTTGCGGAGCTGAGGGCCTATGCCAAATATTTTCCGCCTGCTGAGGGGGAAGAGGCGTTGTCGTGCCTTCTTCACAACTGTGTTGGTCGCTCTCGACCCGCTCCACTACAGCCCCGCCAATGTGGATGGGGGCATGCTCAGCCCTCAGTTTCGTGTAGTCCACGATCAGCTGTTTTGTCTTGCTGACATTGAGGTAGAGTTTGTTGTCCTGGCATCACACTGCCAGTTCACTGACCTCCTCCCAATAGGCCATCTCATCATTGTCGGTGATCAGGCTAACCACTCTTGTGTCATCAGCAAGCTTAATGATGGTGTTACAGTCGTGCCCGGCCACGCTTTCGTGGGTGAACAGGGAGTACAGGAGGGGACTAAACACGCACCCCTGAGTGGCCCTCGTGTTGAGGGTTGGCGTGGCAGATGTGTTGTTACCTACCCTCACCACCTGAGGGTGGCCCGTCAGGAAGTCCAGGATCCAGTTGCTGAGGGAGGTGTTCAGTCCCAGGGTCCTGAGCTTAGTGATGAGCTTGGAGGGCACTATGGTGTTGAATGCTGAGCAGTCAATTAACAGCATTATCACGTAGGTGTTCCTCTTGTCCAGGTGGGAGAGGGCAAGGTGGAGTGCAATAAAGATTGTGTCATCTGTGGACCTGTTGGGGTGGTATGTGAATTGGAGTGGGTACAAGGTGTCTGGGATGATAGTGTTGATGTGAGCCATTGCCAGCCTTTCTAAGCACTTCATGGCTACAGATGTGATTGCTACGGGGCGATAGTCATTTAAACAGGTTACCTTGGCGTTCTTGTACACAGGGACTATGGTGGTCTGCTTGAAACATGTAGGTATTACGGACACGGGTCAGGGAGAGGTTGAAAATGTCAGTGAAAACACTTGTCAGCTGGTCAGCACATGCTCTGAGTACGCGTCCTGGTAATCCGTCTGAATGTTAACCTGTTTAAAGGTCGTACTCACATCGGCTACGGAGAGCGAGATCACACAGTCGTCCAGAATATGCATGGTTCAGTGTTGCTTCTCTCGAAGCGAGCAAAGAAGGAATTTAATACATGATAGTTTGCAAGCCCTGCCCCATCCGACGAGTGTCAGAGCTGGCATAGTAAGATTAGATCTTAGTCCTGTATTGACGTTTTGACTGTTTGATGGCTCGTTGGAGGTCGTAGCGGTATTTCTTATAAGTGTCCGTATTAGTGTACCGCTCCTTGAAAGTGGAAGCCTTTAGCTCAGTGCGAATGTTGCCTGTAATCCATGGCTTCTGGTTGGGATATGTATGTACGGTCACTGTGGGGACGACGACGTCAATGCACTTATTCATGAAACCGGTGACTGATGTGGTAAACTCCTCAATGTTATCGGATGAATCCCGGAACATATTCCAGTTTGTGTTAGCGAAACAGTCTCATAGCTTAGCATCCACATCATCGGATCACTTCTGTATTGAGCGAGTCACTGGAACTACCTGTTTGAGTTTTTGCTTGTAAGCAGGAATCAGGAGGATAGAGTTATGGTCAGAATTTCCAAAAGGAGGGTGAGGAAGAGCTTTGTATGCGTTTCTGTTTGCGGAGTAAAGATGATCTAGAGTTTTTTTTCGGGTCTAGTTACACAGGTGACATGTTGGTAAAAATGAGGAAAGAAAACATTTCAGTTTCCCTGCATTAAAATCACCAGCCACTAGGAGCGCCTCCTCTGGATGTGCATTTTCTTTTATGCTTATGACCCTATACAGGTCATTAAGTGTGGTCTTAGTGGCAGCATCGGTTTGTGGTGGTAAATAGACAGCTACGAAAAACATAAATGAAAACTCCCCTGGTAAATAGTATGGTCTGCAGCTTATCATTAAGTATTCTATGAGCAGTACATCCATTGCTGCCGACTTGTTGATGTAGAAATCTTCATCCAAATCGAGGTTAGTGATCTCTATTCTGATGTCCAGAAGCTGTTTTCGGCCATAGTAAATGATGGCGGAAATATTATTTACAAAAAAAGTTGAGTGTAAAAAAAACACATAAAATAGCAGAATTGTTCTGGAGCCTGGAAGACGGCAGCTATCCACTTCAGCACCATCTTCGCTTTTGAATGTTGTTAATCCTAACCTAGAAGTTTAGTAGCCCAGTTTTGTAGGATTGGGTATAACCATACTGTTGTAGCATGCATATATATATATGGTATAACAGCTTATTACATTTCTGCCTCAGCAAAAAACATTGGTCAACTTTTGCTTTCATCGACAGCGCTCTACAACGTACAATCAGATTGAATCTGCTCCTAGTTCTGTGCAACCAACCATGCAGGTTGTCCACGCAACTGTATATTGATGGTATATTGCTCACTGAGCTAAAGCCTGTAATTTCATGTTTCACTTTAGGACACTCATCACGCAAATATAATTCAGCCATGCACCTCCACTACAGGTGTAAGCCATTTTTCTCAGATGAGACAAAATCTCTTATCTCCAGGGGGCAGCAAGGATTATATTTTCATTGCATATATTAAATAACTTCTGTGCTGAATGAGTGCTGTTCACCCCCCTCAAATCCCAATCCCTTAGACCTGGGGGCATTGACTGATGTGGTTTTGTATCTAGTGTAAGTGTCCCGTTTTGGGGTCGAGTGTAGGCCTCTGTTGTTTTGCACAACTCGCCATCTCTCCCCATCCAGAAGAGAGCAGCTTCTTTTTCATAGGGCTTACATAAGACTACTCGCTATAGCTAGGAGCCATACTCAGCGTGCAGCATGGACTGGTGCATTACAATAAATAGAAGGGGTGTGCTGAAAAATAGCGGGAGAAGGTGAGGTCTAAGTGCTCTATTCAATCTGAGTCGCTGAAGCGTAACATATTGCGCGATAGAAATCTGAAGGTAACTTCTGATTGAGCCGACATATGCAGCGTTTACCGTGAATGCAGTTTCCGCCAACACAGGAATATCGGGCTTTAGCGCTGAACCTCTGCGATACGGATTGAATAGAGACAGGGAGATGGAGATAGAGACTAGAAGAAAGGTGGAAAAATGACTTATGAGGGAAAGACAGAGAGGAATAGGAGGTATCAGGAAACTGGAAGATGGGACTGAGGAAACTGGGAGATATTGGTATTTATTAAACAGATTTAAAAAGAAAAATTGAGATGGAAAAGAGATACAGAAAACTGTGTGTGGTAGAAGACAAAAAAGTAGAAAATGAGGTACAAAATGGTTTATGTTCTTGGAGGATGTCTCTTCCTTTTAGGGTTGTTTTGCTTCACAAAGAGCTGACTCTTCCATTTGTTGTTTACCTAAACCATGCAGGCACGACAACCAAACTGTCTGCGATGGTGGCACTTTGCCTCCTGCCTCATGAATATTACAGTTGCCTTTTGAATATGTATCAGTAAATCAGCTCAGATATATCCAGGGCTAGTGTATACCCACTACATATCCATATTAGGTAATTAAAATGTGCCCTGGAAGCATACTGGCACATATATTCTAATTTATTTCAGTAATTACATAATGTTTTGGATTATGCTCTTTTATTAGCTACTGCCATCTAATTCTGGCCCATAGAGAAATGTATTTAATTTGAATCCATACTTAAATAAAGCACGTACACACTGCTCTTTGCTGCACTTGTTGTGATCCTCTGTTTCTTTATGCTTACACTGTAAAAAATAAATCCTGTTGTTTTTACGGCAACTTATAGGCAGCCAGTTGCCTGTAAGTTGTTGTAAAATACATACAGTATGTTACCGTAATCAGTTTACGGTATCCAATACTCTATCTTTTTTTTTTATAGTTGTTTTTACAGTACAGCGTGTTACTGTGTTTTTCTTTACAGTAATTGCAATGAATGAATGGATGAATTAATGAATAAGGGGAGATGAAGTTTTGTATTTTACAGTATTTTACTGTCATTGCATGGGATTGGTGCAAGCAGGTTGGCTGCTAGGTAATGTGTTTATATATTGAAGTGATAATGCCCGAGAAAAACGGTGTTTGGAGGATATATTGGCACGGGTGTTGTTAGGCCCGAGATGAAGTCACCGGCTTCGAGGGCATTATCACTTTTATACAACGGGTTACCAACATATTCAAATAATGTTTGACATATTTTAATTAAAAACGTTATTTTGATGAATTTATTCATACTATTTCATTCTTCCACAAGATATAGTCCCGACACAAATCTAGGGTTGCTACCCAAGCCGGCTGGTCGTTTGCTCTGTCAGTCGTTGAGTCTTTTTGTTCTGTATCTATGGACGCGACCCAGTCGTTCGTTCTAAATGTTCCATTGCCATGCTGGCTGGCAACGTTCTTATCTCTTGCTTGCTAGCTAGCCGACTACGGCTAACTTACAGTCACGTCAAACAGTGCAGCCAGAATAAAAGCAAAGTAGCTGCATTTGCTGTTTTCTAGTGACATCTATTTGGATACATCCATAACAATGAGCTAATGATGCGCGATTTCGCCTGCCGTAGAAAATGTGCTGTCTCGTCAGGACACTGTTGTTCAGAGGAGCTAGGCAACAACACAGCTAACAATCCCTTCAAACTGAAGCTGGAAAGACAACAAACTAGCTGCATTTTGTTTCATTTTACCTGTTTTCAATTGATAGTTCTTTGTATACATCCATAAAAATGATGCTGATTCATGATTTCGACTGGCTGAGAAAAGCTGCCTGCCTGTCTGTCTCATCCCGACTCCCAACACGTTCATTACTATGGGACAGCTGGAGATCAAATTTGAATATTGAAACAATGTTGCAAATGTCGGAGAGACAGTCAGCAAGGTTTATACAAATCTCCACTGTTGAAAACTAAATGTTAGTCTAAAAGAAATGTGAGATAATGTCTAGATGCTTTTTATAGTGGAGATCAAGTTTATAAATTGCCTGGCTGGGCTGATGAGACAGTGGATTGCGCAGTCAGATGGAACAGAGTAAATAGGCATTTTAACATCATAGATTTAGCTAGTGGTAACTTGTTGAATAGACACTGGCTGGAATGCTGTTTTAACCAATTAGCATTCCGGATTAGACCCACTCGTCGTATAATACAGAATATCAATGAATATTTTGTCTTTAAATCACTTCTAGAGGCCTTAAAGCGGCAATCGGCAGTTAAAACAATAACAAAGCTTTTCCCCGCCCCTGTTTCGGTGAAGAACAGAGGGATGGGGCTGGAGAAATGTAACCACTTTCAAATTCATAGACAGAGCTATGGATGCAAGGACTGACCATCCATGATATCAAAATGATAGTGTTAACCATGTTTTGAGGCTATATAGTGTTTGCTAACATTTATTTATTTACAAACATTGGAGTAAAACAAATGTATAATTTGGGTTCTGATTGGGTACTGCAGTTGAACTAAGCTCATGAGGCATTTATAAGTTACATTCTTCAAGAATCAATGGGTACATATAATTAACGTCCATAAACAGATGTAGCAACTACAGATTGCCCCTTTTAACAAAGGCATCCAAACTGAGCCCTATACTACGAATCTGGTTTGAGGAGTTAGCGAAGTAACTTTGGTCAACTCTGAGTTCAACTAGGGATAACCGGTGACATGAAAGTGTCTCACCCTTTAGCCAGGTACATTTCCATGGCATCGACTCCTTCAGAACTAACCTGCTCTGGGGCAGGCTTAATCAGGGTTAACTCCACTTATCCTGAATGAAGTGTTTGAGCCTTGAGTTGAGGACCAATCACATTAGATTCCCTCCTGGCAAAGAGTGCTTCATCATCCCTTCATTCTCCGGACCATATACAATGGCTTGCGAAAGTGTTCACCCCCCTTGGCATTTTTCCTATTTTGTTACCTTACAACCTGGAAATAAAATTGATTTTGGGGGGGGTTGTATCATTTGATTTACACAACATGCCTACCACTTTGAATATGCAAAATATTTTTTATTGTGAAACACACAAGAAATAAGACAAACAAACAGAAAACTTGAGCATGCATAACTAAAGTCAATACTTTGTAGAGCCACCTTTTGCAGCAATTACAGCTGCAAGTCTCTTGGGGTATGTCTCTATAAGCTTGGTACATCTAGCCACTGTGATTGTTACCCATTCTTCAAGGCAAAACTGCTCCAGCTCCTTCAAGTTGGATGGGTTCCGCTGGTGTATAGCAATCTTTAACTCATACCACAGATTCTCAATTGGATTGAGGTCTGGCCTTTGGCTAGACCATTCCAAGACATTTAAATGTTTCCCCTTAAACCACTCAAGTGTGGCTTTAGCAGTATGCTTAGGGTCATTGTCCTGCTGGAAGGTGAACCTCCGTCCCAGTCTCAAATCTCTGGAAGACAGAAACAGGTTTCCCTCAAGAATTTCCCTGTATTTAGCGCCATCCATCATTCCTTCAATTCTGACCAGTTTCCCAGTCCCTGCTGATGAAAAACATCCCCACAGCATGATGCTGCCACCACCATGTTTCACTGTGGATGGATGGTGTTCTCGGGGTGATGAGAGGTGTTGGGTTTGCGCCAGATATTTTCGTTGATGGTCAAAAAGCTCAATTGTAGTCTCATATGACCAGAGTACATTCTTCCATATGTTTGGGGAATCTCCCACATGCCTTTTGGCAAACACCTTTCGTGTTTGCTTATTTTTTTCTTAAAGCAATGGCTTTTTTCTGGCCACTCTTCCGTAAGCCCAGCTCTGTGGAGTGTACGGCTTAAAGTGGTCCTATGGACAGATACTCCAATCTTTGCTGTGGAGCTTTGCAGCTCCTTCAGGGTTATCTTTGATCTCTTTGTTGCCTCTCTGATTAATGCCCTCCTTGCCTGGTCCATGAGTTTTGGTGGGCGGCCCTCTCTTGGCAGGTTTGTTGTGGTGCCATATTCTTTCCATTTTTTGCTCTGTGGGATGTTCAAAGTTTCAGATATTTTTTTTATATCCCAACCCGATCTGTACTTCTCCATAACTTTGTCCCTGACCTGTTTGGAGAGCTCCTTGGTCTTCATAGTGCCACTTGCTTGGTGGTGCCCCTTGCTTAGTGGTGTTGCAGTCTCTGGGGCCTTTCAGAACAGGTGTATATATACTGAGATCATGTGGCACTTAGATTGCACACAGGTGGACTTTATTTAACTAATTATGTGACTTCCGAAGGTAATTGGTTGCACCAGATCTTATTTAGGGGCTTCATAGCAAAGGGGGTAAATACAAATGCACACACCACTTTTCCGTAAAGTTATTTTTTTCATTTCACTTCACCAATTTGGACTATTTTGTGTATGTCCATTACATGAAATCCAAATAAAAATCAATTTAAATTACAGGTTGTAATGCAACAATATAGGAAAAATGCCAAGGGGGATGAATACTTTTTCAAGGCACTGTATTTGAGGAAGACGACTGATTTAAATATTTGTTTGTTAAAAATAGTAATATTCAAATATACTGAACAAAAATATAAACGCAACATGTAAAGTGTTGGTCCCATGTTTCATGAGCTGAAATAAAAGATTACAGACATTTTCCATACTCACAAAAAGCTTATTTCTCTAAAATGTTCTGCACAAATGTGTTTACATCCCTGTTAGTGAGCATTTGTTTTTAGCCAAGATGATCCATCCACCTGACAGGTGTGGCATATCAAGAAACTGATTAAACAGCATGATCATTACACAGGTGCACCTTGTGCTGGGGACAATAAAAGGCCACTCTAAAATGTGCAGTTTTGTCACACAACACAATGCCACACGTGTAACCTCGCCAGCCCAGGACCTCCACATCCGGCTTCCTCACCTGCTGGATTGTCTGAGACTAGACACCCGGACAGCTGATGAAACTGAGGAGTATTTCTGTCTGTAATAAAGCCCTTTTGTGGGGAAAACTCATTCTAATTGGCTGGGCCTGGCTCCCCAGTGGGTGGGCCTGGCTCCCAAGTGGGTGGGCCTATACCCAGTTATGTGAAATCCATTGAGTAGGGCCTAATGAATTTAATTAAATTGACTAATTTCCTTATATGGACTGTAACTCAGTAAAATCATTGAAATTGTTGCATGTTGCGTTTATTTTTGTTCAGTATACATATCACACATTACATTTAGTAATGACAGGATGCATTTTAAACTTAATCGGCAGTAAAACTTTTGTATGACTTAATACAATTATTTTATCGATAGGAGTGGGGAAAAAGGGACGATATGATGTAAAGAAATTATATGCGTAAGAAAGACAGCATTTCTGTTAGCTAATTTCACAACATAGACTGCTAAATTTGCAGGTTAACTTTTCTTTCATTTTGATTTCGGCAAAAATGAAGATGTGGCACTGACTCACCCATGGATTGATGTTTCAGCCAGTGGCGTCTGTTCAGCTAAGCCTAGGGTATGGCAAAGTCTAAAAACTCTAAAATGGTATTTGAAGAACAGCTAAAACAAACAAAAATGTTGCTTTTAATTATCACCTCAATATTAGGTTTAAAGGTCTGTGAAACGGTGTGTACAATGTCAACCACTACTCAACCCCATCATAAATAGAGTTCTTTACATGTGGAATGACGCATACAGTGCAACATGAAATAGATGCATACTAGATGTTTGTAAGTCGCTCTGGATAAGAGCGTCTGCTAAATGACTTAAATGTAAATGTACATGCTATCAAGTCACAACAAGGCCGACTTCAAATACAGACACCAATGTGAATGTAACCGGTACATAAAACAGTTGACCGCGAATGCAAACTATGCCAGATAAATCCTACACATCCATTGAAATAAAATGTATACATCAAAGAATGACGAAAGCCACCAACATTGTCTCAAGCGCTTCCCCGAAAATGTTTTTGTATTTGCCTGGGTGCATTATTCGCCAGGGAAAGGAAAAATTCTGTGAATATTGATGCATTGTATCAACAAGGTGGCTCTGAGAATATTGAAACATTGTATCAACGTGCTCAGAGAATATTGATTGTAACATAGTAGCCAGGGAGGGGGTTGCTTGTGTAAATTTTTTTCCCCAGACCAGCTTGTCCCTTTCTGATGTTATTGTGTTGCCTACACAGAAGTTGCACTATTTGGGAGCTGCTCATTATAATAAAAAACAGCCCTACATCCACACTATAGCTAAATACATTAGCAATATTTTATGACGTTTTGCCCGCAAGATTGATCTGTAAAAAGATCACATTTGAATTGAGGAAGATGGGATGCAGGCAGAGGATGATGATGATGATGATGAAGTAGGCCCACAGCAAGAAGTTAAAAAAAGTTAGCCCAACTAAGTAATCATTAATGATTTGCATTATCTCAATTAGGCCTGTCATTTGCCACTGCATGACAATGCACACTTGTTATAGCCTACACTTGTTATTGTCTTTGAAGCCAAAAACAGGACCTGTATTTTGAGGGTAATGCACTAAATAGCAAGTTTGTTGAGTTGTGTTTATTTTCATACCAATACATGAAACCAAATGGGTGAATTAATGAAAATATCAATTAGGCATACAGCTATCACAACCTACAGTATATTTTAATAGTAATAAAATAGCTTTTTGTTTAGAATGAATGGTCACCAAAAATGAGGGCTCTCCCAATTCCCAACTCAATCAATCCCTGGCTATCAGATGAAAACAAGGTTTACAAGGCCGAGTTCAAATGCCGACATCAAATTCAAAGCAATCGGCGCACTGCCTAAAAGGCTGACCAGCAAAGCAAACTGGCACTGTCTCTGCTTTTTAAAAGTGAGACAAAAGGTGCACAGGCTGGCAGCTGCTTACAGAGCGATGCTCTGCATGGTCCTTAAGCCAGCCAGCCAGTACGATAAACAGCCATTGCATTTTAATGATTTTAGTCTACTTTTTTTTGTTGCCTACTTAACATTTTTGGTCTTGAGCTAGATGCCCCTAGCTTCAGCATTGTCTCAATGAAGAGTTCAGCGTTCGACTAGCCATGTGCGACATGAACACGCAGTTACAAGCCCGGCTCGAGCAGCGGCGGATGCACAATCAATATCTACCTTCGTAACATGGATGAAGCCTGAGCTTTAATGTGAAGCTAACTGAGTACATTTACATTTCAGTCATTTAGCAGACGCTCTTATCCAGAGCGACTTACAGTTAGTGAGTGCATACATTTTTCATACTGCCCCCCCATGGGAATTGAACCCACAACCCTGGCGTTGCAAGCGCCATGCTCTACCAACTGAGCTACAGAAGGGCCTCTAGCATCGAGTCATAATTTAGTCCTCTGGCAGTGACTACAGGGCAAAGCAGACCAAATATGGCAATTACTCAACCATTTGAGACTTGCTGCCACTCTAATCTGTCCCCAAATACATTAAACTGTTGGGGAACTACTACCACCACTACCACATCAGTTAAATTGGTACAGCACTCTCACTAACGGGTGCAACAAATGTAGCCTCTTACAAGGCACGCCTCAAAATATGTTAATGAGCCAGAAACAACAATACCATGCACCCACTAGTGGTCAAAAGGTTTTTGGCACTCTAAAAGTACACCATTCAAAGTACAGCAATTCGTTCCCCTCCCACAACATTTTTCCACAATGCACCATAATTTACAGTATGCTTTAGTATGCTTCACAGTACTTTACTTTTGATAAACGTACCAATGTATTGTAGAAATCACAGTTTTCCGTTACATTGTAATATTCGTTATAATTAATTTTGTAAATCAAAATTGTTTGGTTGTTTCACTTCAGACATTGATGTCTCTCAATCCTATCACTCATAGTTGTTTGAGAAAGTTGCCAGTTGCCAATCCCATAATGCTGTGCGGTGACAGTAATGTACTGTTAAACCTAAGTTTATTTGGCATTTACGGTATAATTTACCATTTATGCCTACAATCACCCAGAGTGCATTGCCATTTACGGCAATTTACTGTAAAATACTGCTCAAAAAAATAAAGGGAACACTTAAACAACACAATGTAACTCCAAGTCAATCACACTTCTGTGAAATCAAACTGTCCACTTAGGAAGCAACACTGATTGACAATACATTTCACATGCTGTTGTGCAAATGGAATAGACAACAGGTGGAAATTATAGGCAATTAGCAAGACACCCCCCAATAAAGGACTGGTTTTGCAGGTGGTGACCACAGACCACTTCTCAGTTCCTATGCTTCCTGGCTGATGTTTTGGTCACTTTTGAATGCTGGCGGTGCTTTCACTCTAGTGGTAGCATGAGACGGAGTCTACAACCCACACAAGTGGCTCAGGTAGTGCAGCTCATCCAGGATGGCACATCAATGCGAGCTGTGGCAAGAAGGTTTGCTGTGTCTGTCAGCGTAGTGTCCAGAGCATGGAGGCACTACCAGGAGACAGGCCAGTACATCAGGAGACGTGGAGGAGGCCGTAGGAGGGCAACAACCCAGCAGCAGGACCGCTACCTCCGCCTTTGTGCAAGGAGGAGCAGGAGGAGCACTGCCAGAGCCCTGCAAAATGACCTCCAGCAGGCCACAAATGTGCATGTGTCTGCTCAAACAGTCAGAAACAGACTCCATGAGGGTGGTATGAGGGCCCGACGTCCACAGGTGGGGGTTGTGCTTACAGCCCAACACCATGCAGGACGTTTGGCATTTGCCAGAGAACACCAAGATTGGCAAATTCGCCACTGGCGCCCTGTGCTCTTCACAGATGAAAGCAGGTTCACACTGAGCACATGTGACAGACGTGACAGAGTCTGGAGACGCCGTGGAGAATGTTCTGCTGCCTACAACATCCTCCAGCATGACCGGTTTGGCGGTGGGTCAGTCATGGTGTGGGGTGGCATTTCTTTGGGGGGCCGCACAGCCCTCCATGTGCTCACCAGAGGTAGCCTGACTGCCATTAGGTACCGAGATGAGATCCTCAGACCCCTTGTGAGACCATATGCTGGTGCGGTTGGCCCTGGGTTCCTCCTAATGCAAGACAATGCTCGACCTCATGTGGCTGGAGTGTGTCAGCAGTTCCTGCAAAAGGAAGGCATTGATGCTATGGACTGGCCCACCCGTTCCCCAGACCTGAATCCAATTGAGCACATCTGGGACATCATGTCTCGCTCCATCCACCAACGCCACGTTGCACCACAGACTGTCCAGGAGTTGGCGGATGCTTTAGTCCAGGTCTGGGAGGAGATCCCTCAGGAGACCATCCGCCACCTCATCAGGAGCATGCCCAGGCGTTTTAGGGAGGTCATACAGGCACGTGGAGGCCACACACACTACTGAGCCTCATTTTGACTTGTTTTAAGGACATTACATCAAAGTTGGATCAGCCTGTAGTGTGGTTTTCCACTTTAATTTTGAGGGTGACTCCAAATCCAGACCTCCATGGGTTGATACATTTGATTTCCATTGATCATTTTTGTGTGATTTTGTTGTCAGCACATTCAACTATGTAAAGAAAAAAGTATTTAATAAGATTATTTCATTCATTCAGATCTAGGATGGTACTTTACTATTAGTTTTATTGTATACCTGATATTTTTTTTACAGTGTAGTTATCAGGTATTTTAGCGTATTTGACTAACATAAACATATATTAGTTCCAATGAATCAGCAAAGCTAATGTAATAACTACCCACCTTGACAATCCAACTTCTATTGTGACGATATCCCTCCCAATAGACTGCGCTGCCTTCAAAGTGAATGATTTTCTGACAGTTGCTTCAAAACTAATTTCAAAAGTTAGAGTAGTTTTCTTGGAATGATTCCTGGAATTAATAAATAAAGCATTCTTACAAAACAATATGATTTATTGTGTATTTCTGACACTGATATTGTTCCCATTGCATATTAACATTTTTGGATGACTGCTCATTTAGACCCTTTACAAATATGAACAATTATCCTAAATTTTTATTTATTTATTAATAGCTAAATGTATTCCATGTATTTATTAAAACACCATTAACTCATGTCGATTATAGAACCCTTATTGTAAAGTGTAACAGTATATTTTTTTCTAACAAACCACCTTTTTAAAAAGGTTGCGGTGGTACAGTTTGTGATATCAATGGTGATATACTGTACAGGTCAAAAGCAGAAGCTTTCTTACTAGGTGGGAATTCAACATTCTCACTAAGTTAAAAGCCAAATGTCTCTTGCACTGCAAAAATACATGTTTAGATAAGTGTATTCAACAAAAAAGTGTTGACAGTATGAGACAAACACAAAACAAAATGTTCATTCAAAAACATTGTCTTGGTGTGGAGAGAATTGTGTCTTTAACTTATCCCATCAACCCAGTTAACAGTTTAGATTAAATAGGGCCCTTATTCTGAGAACTGGATAACAGCCCAGCAGCTGCAGCTCTGCCTCCCACACGCACCAGGAAAACACGGCGCTGCATCTTTCATCCAAAGCAATATGCCTCCTATTCATCACCCTCATGATAAGCTGTCGCCAGCACCACCGTATCATGAACCCACATGTATGCTGAATGAGTGTCTTTGTCACGTAATAACGACAGAAGGACCCTGAAAACATTGCCGTGGTTAAGCCTTGCATGTGACGTCAATATGCATTTTTTAGTACCTCAGGTCATTTCAAGTTAAAATTAGGTTGTTTGCATTTTTTTACACACAGAACAGAATATGAAATAGGACAAGTAGTTCTGGTATACAGTACATCATATTTACTACAATAAAATGGTAAGGGTAGCTGAACTCAAATATTTGTCAGAAACATTTTATTCTGGTGTAAAAATGGAACCCAAAGTGTATATATCATAATTGTGGTCATGAAGTCAGTATTTGCAAGATTTAGGGAAGGTGTTAGATTCCTAGATCCATTGGATATTTCAGGGTTGGGTTTTGATTTAAATCATGCCCACTAACACAGAATGATAACGCTTAGGTAGAATTGCCATGTAGGGAGAAACAGCTGCGCTGATTGCGCTCTATCCAATCAGATGACAGAACCTACAGACAGTGAGAAAGACCTGCCCACTTTACTCAGCGCCTCAGACTTTTACATAAGACAACACATCGCTAATGTTATGTTGAAAGAACACTTGGCCCCTAAGCCCTTTTTCGAGTGGCCACTGGTGTTTGACAGTGATAACTTGAGTCTGCCACTGTTTTGGGCAAAATTTGAATTGAGATGATATGCACTTGCATCCCAACTGCCGCTTGTCAGTATTCCAATATTCTAAACCCATTCACAAGGCCTGCCTGCTCAATGTGCCTGCTAGCTACTAGCTAGCTTAATTGACAAACACAGAGATGGAACTTAGCTAGCTAGTGGATTTGGGCACTGATAAACAGCGTGTAGCTTGTTTTATTTAAGATAGTTTGACAGCTTGCTGATTAAGTTGTTGACATATTCTCAGAAATCAGTCCTGAGCGCAGCAGCAGCTGACTCGATACTGTATGAGGTGCACTACTAGTTTTCATGCAAATATTTTCCTTGAGAAATACTGCACCAAAAACCTCAGCTAGATGAAAAATTGCATGACTAAGACCTCTCCTGCAAAAATGTCAACATTAATCACAGATTTCTCAATCTATCTTAGATTAATTTGGACTATTTTGAGGGCGAAATGTTGCTACCTTGACTCTAGATGGACAAACAACAATAAATGCCAGGCTACGAAATAGCAAACATAACACACCCACATCGAACCACACCCCCAAGATGCAAATCTATTTTTATTTTTTAGTTCAGCCTTTAATACAAAAAACATACAGAGATTTAAATGAAAAGAGTTTTAGCTCGACTATCCAAGGGTGTTGTCATTTCCTTCAAACCATTTTTATATTCATTAGCTGGTTATTGAGCAACCTCCCAGAATAAATTGGCTAGCAATTTTGGAGAATGTAGCAATGCTTGTGCAAACAGATTGTATTAGTTAGTGGTGCATTCAAAAACATAGGGAAAGGATTGATCTAGATTATTCTGGACGTTGCTAAATAAACAGCAAAAAAAACATTTTAAAAATAACAAATACAAATAAATGTTTGGAGGAAACAACCCAAGGGAAGTAAAAAATAAGCAAAAACTTGAATTTAATTGTATGTACTTGAACTAAGCAAAAAGAAGTGAAATCCCTTTAATGATAAGCATACAGTGGCTTGCGAAAGTATTCACCCCCCATGGTATTTTTCCTTTTTGTTGCCTTACAACCTGGAATTAAAATGGATTTTTTGGGGGTTTGTATCATTTGATTTACACAACATGCCTACCACTTTGAAGATGCAAAATAATTTTTGTTGTGAAACAAACAAGAAATATGTCACGCCCTGACTCAGGGGACGCTTAAATGTTGAGTCAGGGTGTGTATATTCTTTGTTGTGCGTTTTCTATGTTGTATATTCTAGTATGTGTGGATCTATGTTGGCCGGTGTGGTTCCCAATCAGAGGCAGCTGTCGCTCGTTGTCTCTGATTGGGGACCATACTTAAGCAGCCTATTGGCACAGTCTAGTTGTGGGATCTTGTTCCGTGTAAGGTATGTTGTGTGTTCTACCTTGGACTTCACGTTTCGTTTGTTGTTTTGTCGTGGTGTTTATAAGTTAATAAACATGTACGTCCTTCAACAAACGTGACAGAAGATCCCACCGCTCCTGGACCAAGCAGTGTGCCGAGGAGGAGCAGAGAGGATCTGGCAAGAAAGATGGAGGCCCTGAAAGGGATCAGGGTGTAGAGGCAACCCCAAGAAAATGTTTGGGGGGGGGGCACACGGTGTGGACGACGAGGCAGCAGGAGGCCGCGACAGGGCGGATCTGTTGGTTAGGAGAGGAGGCCACCATATTACGGGGGCTATTGGTTCAGAGGGAGCAGGAGGTATTCGGTCAGAGGGAGGCGCTACAGGAGGCTAGAAGGGAGAAGGAAGGTGTAGAGGCACGGCGAGAGGAGCTGGTTAGGCAGCAGAAGGAGCGGGGGTTAATAAAGGAACCCAGTCATGCTCCTCGCACCAAGCAAGTGGTGCGTGTCGCCAGTCCGGTCCGGCCCATTCCTGCACCCCGCACCAAGCCAGTGGTGCGTGTTCCCAGTACGGCCCGGCCCGTTCCTGCTCCCCGCACCAAGCCTGTGGTGCGCGTCGCCAGCCTGGCCCGTCCTGTTCCTGCTCCTCGCACCAAGCCAGGGGTGCGCGTCACCAGCCCGGCCCGGCTTGTTCCTGCTCCTCGCACCAAGCCAGTGGTGCGCGTCGCCAGCCCGGCCCGGCCTGTTCCTGCTCCTCGCACCAAGCCAGTGGTGCGCGTCGCCAGTCCGGCCCGGCCTGTTCCGGCTCCTCGCACCAAGCCAGTGGTGCGTGTCGCCAGTCCGGCCCGGCCTGTTCCTCGCACCAAGCCAGTGGTGCGCGTCGCCAGTCCGGCCTGTTCCTGCTCCTCGCACCAAGCCAGTGGTGCGCGTCGCCAGTCCGGCCCGGCCCGTTCCTGCCCCTCGCACCAAGCCAGTGGTGCGTGTTCCTAGTCCAGTCCGGCCCGTGCCTGCTCCTCGCACCAGACCAGTGGTGCGTTTGTCCAGTCCGGCACGGCCCGTGCCCGTTCCACCGGTGCCTGGTCCGGCACCGGTCAGCTGCTCCACTCCGGAGCCAGAGCAGTCCGCTCCACCGGTGCCTGATCCAGTTCCGGTCAGCCGTTCCACTCCGGAGCCAGAGCAGTCCGTTCCACCGGTGCCTGATCCAGCTCCGGCCAGCGGCTCCACTCCAGAGCCAGAGCAGTCCGCTTCACCGGAGCCCAGTCCAGCTCCGGTCAGCGGCTCCAGACCATGACGTCAGCCCCTCTCCAGGTTTGGGGTCTCCCACACCAGGGTCCAGACAGGGCCTGGCGTATCGTGGGAGGAAGGAGAGGGGAAGTAGCGCGCCGAGGTCCAGACCAGACCAGGGGCGCAACAGGGAGGCGGAGAGTGAGAGGTCGTCACGCCCCGAGCCGGATCCGCCTCCGAGGCGGAATGCCCACCCGGCCCCTACCCTGATATGTTTATGTTGTGCGGTCGGAGTACGCACCTTTGGGGGGAGGTACTGTCACGCCCTGACTCAGGGGACGCTTATATGTTGAGTCAGGGTGTGTATATTCTTTGTTGTGCGTTTTCTATGTTGTATATTCTAGTATGTGTGGATCTATGTTGGCCGGTGTGGTTCCCAATTAGAGGCAGCTGTCGCCCGTTGTCTCTGATTGGGGACCATACTTAAGCAGCCTATTGGCACAGCCTAGTTGTGGGATCTTGTTCCGTGTAAGGTATGTTTTGTGTTCTACCTTGGACTTCACGTTTCGTTTAGTTTGTTGTTTTGTTGTGTTGTTTATTAAGTTAAAATAAACATGTATGCATATCACGCTGCGCCTTGGTCTGACCCGTCCTTCAACAAACGTGACAAAATAAGACAAAAAAAACAGAACTTGAGTGTGCATAACTATATGCTTGGCACATCTAGCCACTGAGATTTTTGCCCATTCTTCAAGGCAAAACTGCTCCAGCTCCTTCAAGTTGGATGGGTTCCGCTGGTGTACAGCAATCTTTAAGTCATACCACAGATTCTCAATTGGATTGAGGTCTGTGCTTTGACTAGGCCATTCCAAGACATTAAAATGTTTTCCCATTAAACCACTCGAGTGTTGCTTTAGCAGTATGCTTAGGGTCATTGTCCTGCTGGAAGGTGAACCTCCATCCCAGTCTCAAATCTCTGAAAGACTGAAACAGGTTTCCCTCAAGAATTTCCCTGTATTTAGCGCCATCCATCATTCCTTCAATTCTGACCAGTTTCCCAGTCCCTGCCGATGGAAAAACATTGGTGTTCTCGGGGTGATGAGAGGTGTTGGGTTTGCACCAGACATAGCGTTTTCCTTGATGGCCAAAAAGCTCAATTTTAGTCTCATCTGACCAGAGTACCTTCTACCATATGTTTGGGGAGTCTCCCACATCCCACATGCCTTTTGGCAAACACCAAATATGTTTGCTTATTTTTTTCTTTAAGTAATGGCTTTTTTTCTGGCCACTCTTCCGTAAAGCCCAGCTCTGTGGAGTGTACGGCTTAAAGTGGTCCTATGGACAGATACTCCAATCTCCGCTTTGGAGCTTTGCAGCTCCTTCAGGGTTATCTTTGGTCTCTTTGTTGCCTCTCTGATTAATGCCCTCCTTGCCTGGTCCGTGGGTTTTGGTGGGCGGCCCTCTCTTGGCAGGTTTGTTGTGGTGCCATATACTTTAAATGTTTTAATAATGTATTTAATGGTGCTCTATGGGATGTTCAAAGTTTCTGATATTTTTTTATATCCCAACCCTGATATATACTTCTCCACAACTTTGTCCCTGACCTGTTTGGAGAGCTCCTTGGTCTTCATGGTGGCACTTGCTTGGTGGTGCCCCTTGCTTAGGGGTGTTGCAGACTCTAATCGGTTGCACCAGATCTTATTTAAGGGCTTCAAAGCAAAGGGGTGAATACAGTGAGGGAAAAAAGTATTTGATCCCCTGCTGATTTTGTACGTTTGCCCACTGACAAAGACATGATCAGCATATAATTTTAATGGTAGGTTTATTTGAACAGTGAGAGACAGAATAACAACAAAAAATCCAGAAAATTGCATGTCAATCAGAAAGATTTCTGGCTCCCAGGGGTCTTTTATACAGGTAACGAGCTGAGATTTGGAGCACACTCTTAAAGGGAGTGCTCCTAATCTCTGTTTGTTACCAGTATAAAAGACACCTGTCCACAGAAGCAATCAATCAATCAGATTCCAAACTCTCCACCATGGCCAAGACCAAAGAGCTCTCCAAGGATGTCAGGGACAAGATTGTAGACCTACACAAGGCTGGAATGGGCTACAAGACCATCGCCAAGCAGCTTGGTGAGAAGGTGACAACAGTTGGTGCGATTATTCGCAAATGGAAGAAACACAAAATAACTGTCAATCTCTCTCGGCCTGGGGCTCCATGCAAGATCTCACCTCGTGGAATTGTAATGATCATGAGAATGGTGAGGAATCAGCCCAGAACTACACGGGAGGATCTTGTCAATGATCTCAAGGCAGCTGGGACCATAGTCACCAAGAAAACAATTGGTAACACACTACGCCGTGAAGGACTGAAATCCTGCAGTGCCCGCAAGGTCCCCCTGCTCAAGAAAGCACATATACAGTCCCGTCTGAAGTTTGCCAATGAACATCTGAATGATTCAGAGGAGAACTGGGTGAATGTGTTGTGGTCAGATGAGACCAAAATCGAGCTCTTTGCCATCAACTCAACTCGCAGTGTTTGGAGGAGGAGGAATGCTGCCTATGACCCCAAGAACACCATCCCCACCGTGGAGGTGGAAACATGGAGGTGGAAACATTATGCTTTGGGGGTGTTTTTCTGCTAAGGGGACAGGACAACTTCACCGCATCAAAGGGATGATAGACGGGGCCATGTACCGTCAAATCTTGGGTGAGAACCTCCTTCCCTCAGCCAGGGCATTGAAAATGGGTCGTGGATGGGTATTCCAGCATGACAATGACCCAAAACACCCGGCCAAGGCAACAAAGGAGTGGCTCAAGAAGAAGCACATTAAAGTCCTGGAGTGGCCTAGCCAGTCTCCAGACCTTAATCCCATAGAAAATCTGTGGAGGGAGCTGAAGGTTCGAGTTGCCAAAAGTCAGCCTCGAAACCTTAATGACTTGGAGAAGATCTGCAAAGAGCAGTGGGACAAAATCCCTCCTGAGATGTGTGCAAACCTGGTGGCCATCTACAAGAAACGTCTGACCTCTGTGATTGCCAACAAGGGTTTTTCCACCAAGTACTGTCATGTTTTGCAGAGGGGTCAAATACTTATTTCCCTCATTAAAATGCAAATAAATTTATAACATTTTTGACATGCATTTTTCTGGATGTTTTTGTTGTTATTCTGTCTCTCACTGTTCAAATAAACCTACCATTAAAATTATAGACTGATCATGTCTTTGTCAGTGGGCAAACGTACAAAATCAGCAGGGGATCAAATACTTTTTTCCCTCACTGTACATATGCACGCACCACTTTTCCGTTATTAATTTTTTAGAATTTTTTGAAAAGTAATTTTTTTCATTTCACTTCACCAATTTTGACTCTTTTGTGTATGTCCATTACATGAAATCCAAATAAAAATCTATTTAAATTACAGGTTGTAATGCAACAAAATAGGAAAAACGCCAAGGGGGATGAATACTTTTGCAAGGCACTGTACAAATATTGGTACATAGCCATGGTTACAAACCACCACTGCTACACTTTCACCAATTTTTTACCATTCATGTTGAGTTGAGGCATACAGTATATATGGATTTACACAACTGATGACATTTACTACTTTTGACTTCTCAAAACATCTGACAAAGTATGGCTTTTGAGTGTAATATACCTTTTAAGTGGTGATCAATATGTGCTTAATTTGTTAAGAGTGTCAACTGCATTATGGCCGACACTCTTCCTAAACTGCTTCTTATCGTGTCCATGTACAGTACCTTCAGAAAGTATTTACACCCCTTGACTTTTTCCACATCTTGTTGGGTTACAGCCTGAATCAAACATTTATTAAATTACGATTTTTTGGGGGGCCTACCCACAATATCTCAAAATGTCAAAGTGGAATTATGCTTTCAGAAATGTTTACATAATAATACAAAATGAAAAGCTGAAATGTCTTGAGTCAATAAGTATTCAACCCCTTTGTTATGGCAAACCTAAATAAGTTCAGGAGTAAAAATGTGCTTAACAAGTCACATAATAAGTTGCATGGACTCACTCTGTGTGCAATGATAGTGTTTAACATGAGTTTGGAATGATTACCTCATCTCTGTACCCCACACAAAAAATGATCTATAAGGTCCTTCAGCCGAGCAGTGAATATCAAATACAGATTCAACCACAAAGACCAGGGAAGTTTTCCAATGCCCCGCAAAGAAGGGCACCTATAGGTAGATGGGTAAAAAAACAAAAAAAACATACATTGAATATCCATTTGAGCATGGTGAATTTATTAATTACACTTTGGATGGTGTATCAATATACCCAGTCACTACAAAGATACAGGTGTCCTTCCTAAGGAAGGCCAATGGTGACTTTAAAACAGTTACAGAGTTGAATGGCTCAACAACATTGTAGTTACACCACAATACTAACCTAAATGACAGAGTGAAAAGGAGGAAGCCCGTACAGAATTCAAATATTCCAAAACATGTATCCTGTTTGTAACAAAGCACTAAAGTATGTATTGTTTGGGGCAAATCCAATACAACACATTACTGTGTACCACTCTCCATATTTTCAAGCATAGTGGTGGCTGCATCATGTTATGGGTATGCTTGTAATCGTTTAGGACTGGGGAGTTTTTCAAGATAAAATATATATACGGGAACTAAGCACAGCCAAATTACTAGAGGAAAATCTGGTTCAGTCTGCTTTCCACCAGACACTGGGAGATGAATTAACCTTTCAGCAGGACAATAACCTAAAACACAAGGCCAAATCTACCCTGGAGTTGCTTAACAAGAAGAAAGTGAATGTTCCTGTGTGGCCTAGATACTGTTTTGACTTAAATCTGCTTGAAAGTCTATGGCAAGACTTGAAAATAGCTATGATCAACAACCAATTTGACAGAGCTTGAAGAATTTTGAAAAGAATAATGGGCAAATATTGTACAATCCAGGTTTGCAAAGCTCGTAGAGACTTACCCAGAAAGTCTCACAGCTGTAATCACAGCCAAAGGTGATTCTAACATGTATTGACTCAGGGGTGTGAATACTTATGTAAATTAGATATTTCTGTGTTTAATATTCCATACATTTGCTAACATTTCTAAAACATGTTTTCACTTTGTCATTATGGGGTATTGTGTGTAGGTGAGTGTTAAAAAAAATCAATTTAATCAATTTTGATATCAGGCTGTAACACAACAAAATTAATAAGTCAAGGGGTATGAATACTGTCTGAAGGCACTGTACATTTCAAGATTCACATCACACAGGCATTTTTATTGGGTTTTGATGCAAAGCCACACTGGTCCTTATTTGTTTAAATGTGAATCGCAGTAGATGCTGACATGGAATTCTTAGCCTTTGTACTCTTTGATGTACAATGATTGAATTCCTCTGACTTTTGCATGAGAACGTGAGACTTTAAGACTGACATGTTAACTATAACACACAAGCTACCCTACTGTACACATTATGGAACAACATCAGAGTGCTATGCTAAGCTGCCAAACTATGACAGTGATTAGCCTGGCTGTAGTGGAGTCTAAGTTACTTCTCTGGCTGTATCAGTGATTTTTCTCTTATTTTGTGAGAGGAGGGGAGTTTATCACCAGTGACAGTGGGCACATAATTAGCTACGTCTGAAGGCTCCGATCTCGGGCCAAGATCTGGGTCACCTCACCCCTTGGGGCCGGTCCATTCCTCCGACCCCTGACCCTTGAGGCCACTAAAGCTTTAGCCACAATCTATCAGCGCCTATAATGAGCCCTGAACTCTTACAGATTTACAAAGTGGGAGCAAGGCAAGGCGACGAGGGAGAATGAGGTTTATTCAGCAGGAGATGGATGCTGCTGCCCCATTTAGTAGCTGTGTCAAGTACTCTTCTCCATCCCACCTCCTCTCTCTTTCTGTCTTTGTTACTCTCTCTCTCTCTCACTTACTCGCTTGCTCGCTCCTTCACACACACACACACACACACACACACACACACACACACACACACACACACACACACACACACACACACACACACATACACGCTCTCTCTCTCTCTCTGTCTCTCTCTCTCTCTTTGTCACTCATGCAGTGAACTGATATGTTTCTGTGACTAGCAGAGCTATGCAAAGTAGTCCAACTCAATACACAAAAAAGGGGATTGGCGTTATAATAGGTATGTAATGTTTGAAATAAATGCCCTGATTCCATCAGCGTGCTATGCCATTGTGTCCTGTTTAGCTGTCTATTTTTGGTCTTTCCTGAAGAAACTGAGTTTTTTGCTGACTCAGTTCTCAACTGGGGAGAGACACAAGAGTTACTAAAAAGTTGCTAAGTTGTGTAGAAAATAATAAGTGTCTCTAAAACCTGAATAACCCTCGAAGCGCCAACTGTGGTCAATTATAAAATTGTAGGACTTTGTCATGCAACTAGTTACCCCCTCATTTGTATATATTTTTACCAAATAGAATAAAACAATTCTGTCTATAGGAATTGGTTTATTAAGCTCTAACTTTGGAACCCTTTGGGCTATCAACTCAGTCCCAATTCCATCTGAAAGATGAGATTCTCAACTTGGTATAGAGCAGGGGTCTCCAACAGATAGATTGCGAGCTACCATTAGCTCACAGTCAACCTATGAGTAGCTTGCCAATCAGTTCTGAAAGTACGTGAATTTGTTCCAACATAAAGCTCCCGGCTACTATCCACTCAAAGCAACATTGACATTATCCCACCCCTAAAAAGCCAAACGTAACACAATATCTGCCAATTAATTTCCAGCCATATTGCTGTAGGCTTACCTGACAGAACTATATAATGATTATTTGTATCAATTGGGTGGCGATTGTTTTGAGTGCAGTAGGCATAACAACAGAAACATCACTAGACCAACACATTCTTCTCTTGCTGGATGCAATTCAAGGGGAATTACAATAATTGTATTATTATTATAATAATAATGTATTTTGATGTGAATTAAGCATTGACATGGATTCAGAACATCTATTTTAGTTGTTTCTCTATGAATAATTGTAATATTGGGAGTAAAGTACTGAAGAAAATAAATCCCAAACCAGGAAAATTTTTACTGAGATAACAGAATTCAGGAAAATAACAAACATTATTTTATGGGGCCCACTTAGAGTTGTTTGTAACTATTATTTTACCAGGTATATTGACAGAAAACACATATCTTGAACACCACGAACCCGGGAAAGAGTTGCAGGGTAGAGGAGAAGAATGTACCCCTGTTATAGAGACATTGACTGGAGGCTAAATATGTATTTATATTTTTGAGTTATACATTTACATTGTCATTTAGCAGACGCTCTTATCCAGAGCAGTTAGTGAGTGCATACTTTTTTATATTTTTATATTGGCCCCCCTGGGAATCGAACCCACAACCCTGGCGTGCCATGCTCTACCAACTGAGCTACCCAAAAATATGGGTACAACTACAGTGAGGGAAAAAAGTATTTGATCCCCTGCTGATTTTGTACGTTTGCCCACTGACAAAGACATGATAAGTCTATAATTTTAATGGTAGGTTTATTTGAACAGTGAGAGACAGAATAACAACTAAAAAATCCAGGGAAACGCATGTCAAAAATGTTATAAATTGATTTGCATTCTAATGAGGGAAATAAGTATTTGACCCCTCTGCAAAGCATGACTTAGTACTTGGTGGCAAAACCCTTGTTGGCAATCACAGAGGTCAGACGTTTCTTGTAGTTGGCCACCAGGTTTGCACACATCTCAGGAGGGATTTTGTTCCACTCCTCTTTGCAGATCTTCTCCAAGTCATTAAGGTTTCGAGGCTGACATTTGGCAACTTGAACCTTCAGCTCCCTCCACAGATGTTCTATGGGATTAAGGTCTGGAGACTGGCTAGGCCACTCCAGGACTTTAATGTGCTTCTTCTTGAGCCACTCCTTTGTTGCCTTGGCCGTGAGTTTTGGGTCATTGTCATGCTGGAATACCCATCTACGACCCATTTTCAATGCCCTGGCTGAGGGAAGGAGGTTCTCACCCAAGATTTGACGGTACATGGCCCCGTCCATCGTCCCTTTGATGCGGTGAAGTTGTCCTGTCCTCTAAGCAGAAAATCACCCCCAAAGCATAATGTTTCCACCTCCATGTTTGACGGTGGGGATGGTGTTCTTGGGGTCATAGGCAGCATTCCTCCTCCTCCAAACACGGCGAGTTGAGTTGATGCCAAAAAGCTAGATTTTGGTCTCATCTGACCACAACACTTTCACCCAGTTCTCCTCTGAATCATTCAGATGTTCATTGGCAAACTTCAGACGGCCCTGTGTGCTTTCTTGAGCAGGGGGACCTTGCGGGCGCTGCAGGATTTCAGTCCTTCACGGCGTAGTGTGTTACCAATTGTTTTCTTGGTGACTATGGTCCCAGCTGCCTTGAGATCATTGACAAGATCCTCCCGTGTAGTTTTGGGCTGATTCCTCACCGTTCTCATGATCATTGCAACTCCACGAGGTGAGATCTTGAATGGAGCCCCAGGCCGAGGGAGATTGACAGTTATTTTGTGTTTCTTCCATTTCTTCCATTTGCCTTGTGTAGGTCTACAATCTTGTTCCTGACATCCTTTAGTCTTGGCCATGGTGGAGAGTTTGGAATCTGATTGATTGCTTCTGTGGACAGGTGTCTTTTATACAGGTAACAAACAGAGATTAGGAGTGCTCCTAATCTCAGCACGTTACCTGTATAAAAGACACCTGGGAGGCAGAAATCTTTCTGATTGAGAGGGGGTCAAATACTTATTTCCCTCATTAAAATGCAAATCAATTTATAAAACATTTTACATGCGTTTTTCTGGATTATTTTGTTGTTATTCTGTCTCTCACTGTTCAAATAAACCTACCATTAAAATTATAGACTGATCATTTCTTTGTCAGTGGGCAAACGTACAAAATCAGCAGGGGATCAAATACTTTTTTCCCTCACTGTATACAACTGCATTTTGACCCAGAAAGTGCCCACCCACTGGACACAGACGTCAGTTCAATGTCTATTCCATGTTGGTTCATCATCATTTCATTGAAATGACGTGGAAACAATGTTGATTCAACCAGTGTGTGCCCAGTGGGCAATATAAGGCACACATTGAAGTAGATATATGTGACTTGCTCTATCATAATCAGTCACATTGACCCTGAAATACATTTGGAGTTTTAAACAGTGCTGGAAAGAGGAGAATGCTAGCTTTCTAATGCGACCAACATGATCTATCTACTCCAAATATCAAGTGAGTTATGTGCCATTACATGCTGAGTGTCATCAAATACTTTTAAGACATTTATTCAAATAATTAATAGCAACTATTTACTTAATACAAAACACAATACATGAAATCCATTGACATGAGTGACCATATTCTTCTTTTTCTCACTCACTCATGCTCACTCTCACACACACACACACACCACACGCACATGCACACACACACACACACACACACACACACACATACACACACAGAGGCTACATATAAATTACATCTTGCTCTAACTATACAGACAGTGTCTGTCTGCATCGTTGTTGCGCACACACGTGCACATACATGCATACACGTGTACATGTATATGTGCACATGCACATGTACACGTGCACATATTGTACAGTATATGTGCACATGTATATTGGCTATATTCACTTGTTTTCACACGTGCGCACGTACATGTACATGGACATCGTGTGGACATCGGTGAAATTGTTGACATAGTAGACAATTCGCTGAATGTCCTCGTAGGACAGCACCCGTTTGCTGGCAAGACGACCGCCATATCTCTTCTTCCTTGGAGCAACACCATGTTCCTTGTAGAACTTTATCACTGAAGTCAGCTTTTTGTAGAAATTCTGAAACCATAAAATAAATGATTTAAAACATGCCTTTAATATGTGCTGAAAGGCACATGTATTCTCAGCTCTTTTATTTCTATTCATGATACAGCCTAATACTCATTCTTTATTAAATACCTCAACTTTTTAATACTGTTGCAGCCCCAATAATAACAGAAAACATCAAGTTGTTTTACTCAAAAGAAAACTAACGCGTGTAGGAACTTGAATGTTTCTCTGCAGATTTTCTGTTTGTCAAGGAAATGTCCTCTGATGTTTCCTTTCTTTTTGTTTTCTCCTTTTCGTCCGTTTCCTTGCAGAGGTTAATGGAACCAGCCATCTTGCCAATGAGCACTAGATGTTTTTCATCTGAAAAATAAGACAATATATAATTTTTAACACACACACACACACACCACAAACAGTACACACAAAACACACACACACTTTTTTACTAGTATTGTAAATGGGTCATGTTTGAAATAAAGGTATGTGATAACTATATATGTTACTATAAGACTGTAAGTCGCTTTGGATAAAAGCGTCTGCTAAATGGCATATTATATTATATATTATTATATAACTTCATATACTGAACAAGAATATAAACGCAACATGCAACAATTTGAAAGATCTTACTGAGTTACAGTTCATATAAGGAAACCAGTCAAAATTCCAATCTGTTTTTTGGGCCCAGCACAGAGACAGCCTTAGTTAAAGTGGTAATTAATCTTAGAGCCAACACAGATGCCAAACAGCTCTCTGTCCTTGTACTCTTGGATTTAAGTGCTGCATTCAACACTTTTGATCATGATGTCCTTCTGGACAGACTGGAGAGGTGGGTTGGCTTCTCCTGGCCAGTTCTAAATTGGTTTAGGACTTATTTAACCAGTCTAGAGTTTTTTGTCACCCTTGGTGAACATAACTCAGAGAAAATACATATCACGTGGCTCCACGGATAAATTATTAGACTCTATTAGTGATTTAAATACTTGGATGGCTCACAACTTCCTCCAGCTAAATCAAGACAAGACCGAGGTACTTATTGTTGGAGCCAAAGCACAGAGAGAGAATCTGGCCGCATATTTTAATTCACGGGCAATAAAGATAGAACACCAGGTAAAAAACCCAAGTTTTATTTTAGATTCTGAACTCAATTTCGAATAACACATTAGGAATGTGACCAAAATAGCTTTTTACCACCTGAGGAACATTGCCAAGGTGTGGCCGTTTCTCTCTCAGGCTGATACAGAGAGACTCATCCATGCTTTTATTACAAGCAGGCTTGACTACTGTAATGCTGTCCTGTCTGATCTACCCAAGAAAGCCATTGGTCAACTGCAAAACATACAGAATGCTGCAGGATGGGTACTGACCAAGACCAGACTGAGAGCACACATTACACCGGTTTAAAGGTCTCTGCACTGGCTGCCTGTGAGTTTTATAATTAATTGCAAGATAAAGAGATCTTAAAACACACCTTTTTAGCTTTGCTTTTCCTTAGGGTGCTTGTTAGTCATTCAGTTTTTATTGTTATTGTTCTTTATCCTCTTATGTTTGTTGTGTAGTAAATATTTCAGTTTTTATTTTCATTGTTTTTATTTGTTTTTTCCTGTGAAGCACATTTTGTTGCATTACATGTCTGAAATGTGCTGTATAAATAAAGCTTGATTTGATTTGATTTGATCTGGGCAGGGGTGCACTTGACAGCCAGGCCCACCCACTGGGGAGCCAGGCCCAGTCAATCAGAATGAGTTTTTTCCCACAAAAGGGCTTTATTACAGACACAAATACTCCTCAGCATCCCCCCACCCCCCTCAGATGACCCCACAGGTGAAGAAGCCGGATGTGGTTACACATGGTCTACGGTTGTGAGGCCGGTTGGACATACTGCCAAATTCTCTAAAACAACATTGGAGTGAGCTTATGGTAGAGAAATTAACATTCAATTCTCTGGCAACAGCTCTAGTGGACATTCCTGCAGTCAGCATGCCAATTGCACTCTCCCTCAAAACTTGAGACAACTGTGGCATTGTGTTGTGTGACAAATGTGCACATTTTAAAGTGGCCATTACACAAGGTGCACCTGTGTAATGATCATGCTGTTTAATCAGCTTCTTTGTATGCCACACCTGTCAAGTGGGTTGATTATCTTGGCAAAGGAGAAATGCTCACGCTTTTTGTGCGTATAGAACATTTCTGGGATCTTTTATTTCAGCTCATGAAACATGGGACCAACACTTTAGATGTTACATTTATATTTTTGTTCAGTGTAGATGGCCATTTCACAGAAACACAACACTTTCAATGAATAACAGAAAAAGGTTTATGACAAGTTGCTATGGATGAAATGTATCACAATACCTGTTAAAAACATGCAAAACATATATTTTTAAACATCAAATTTGACTACAAATGTGTGAACATGAAAAAATATATTATTGATTATTTTATTAGAAATATTTATTATAAAAAAACATTGGGGGCGGGGAATTTAAACAATTTACTTGTGTTACAAGAGATTAATAAAATGAAAAGTGCTACTGCTTGACAGACAGTGTCTCTTTGCAATCATTACTGATGTCCTGAAAGAGCTGCAAAACCCCTACAAATCAGCTGGGCTAGACAATCTGGACCATTTATTTCTCAAATTAGCCGCCGAAATTGTCGCAACCCCTATTACTAGCCTGTTCAACCTCTCTTTCGTATCGTCTGAGATCCCCAGAGATTGGAAAGCTGCCGCGGTCATCCCCCTCTTCAAAGGGGGTGACATTCTAGATCCAAACTGTTACAGACCTATATCCATCCTACCCTGCCTTTCGAAAGTATTTGAAAGCCAAGTTAACAAACAGATCACCGACCACTTCAAATCCCACCGTACCTTCTCTGCTATGCAATCTGGTTTCCAAGCTGGTCATGGGTGCACCTCAGCCACGCTCAAGGTCCTAAACGATATAATAACCGCGATTGATAAAAGACAGTACTTTGCAGCCGTCTTCATCGACCTGGCCAAGGCTTTTGACTCTGTCAATCACTGCATACTTATTGGCAGACTAAATAGCCTTGGTTTCTCAACTGACTGCCTCGCCTGGTTCACCAACTACTTTTCAGATAGAGTTCAATGTGTCAAATCGGAGGGCCTGTTGTCTGGACCTCTGGCAGTCTCTATGGGGGTGCCACAGGGTTCAATTCTCGGGCCGACTCTATTCTCTGTGTATATCGTCCTCCCGAGTGGCGCAGGGGTCTAAGGCACTGCATCGCAGTGCTAGCTGTGCCACTAGAGATCCTGGTTCGAATCCAGTCTCTGTTGTAGCCGGCCGCGACCGGGAGACCCATGGGGCGGCGCACAATTGGCCTAGCGTCGTCCAGGGTAGGGGAGGGAATGGCTGGCAGGGATGTAGCTCAGTTGGTAGAGCATGGCGTTTGCAACGGCAGGGTTGTGGGTTCGATTCCCACGGGGGGGGGGGGGCAGTATGAAAAATAAAATAATGTATGCACTCACTAACTATAAGTCGCTAAAATGTAAATGTATATCAATGATGTCGCTCTTGCTGCTGGTGACTCTCAGATCCACCTCTACGCAGATGACACCATTTTGTATACATCTGGCCCTTCATTGGACACTGTGTTAACAAACCTCCAATCGAGCTTCAATGCCATACAACACTCCTTCCGTGGCCTCCAACTGCTCTTAAAGGCTAGTAAAACTAAATGCATGCTCTTCAATCGAACGCTGCTTGCACCCGCCCTGACTAGAATCACTACTCTCGGCAGGTCTGACCTAGAGTATGTGGACAACTACAAATACCTAGGTGTCTGGTTAGACCATAAACTCTCCTTCCAGACTCACATTAAGCATCTCCAATCCAAAGTTAAATCTAGAATTGGCTTCCTGTTTCGCAACAAAGCCTCCTTCATTCATGCTGCCAAACAGGCCCTCGTAAAACTGACTATCCTACCGATCCTTGACTTCGGCGATGTCATTTACAAAATAGCTTCCAACACTCAACTCAGCAAATTGGATGTAGTCTATCACAGTGCCATCCGCTTTGTCACCAAAGCCCCGTATACTACCCACCATTGTGACCTGTACGCTCTCGTTGGCTGGCCCTCACTACATATTTGTCGCCAAACCCACTGGCTCCAGGTCATCTATAAATCACTTCTAGGCAAATCCCCGCATTATCTTAGCTCATTGGTCACCATAGCAACACCCACCCGTAGTATGCGCTCCAGCAGGTATATCTCACTGGTCATCCCCAAAGCCAACACCTCCTTTGGCCGCCATTCCTTCCAGTTCTCTGCTGCAAATGACTGGAACGAACTACAAAAATCTCTGAAACTGGAGACACTTATCTCCCTCCTTAACTTTAAGCATCAGTTGTCAGAGCAACTTACCGATCACTGTACCTGTACACAGCCCATCTGTAATTAGCCCACCCAACTACCTCATCCCCATATTGTTATTTACATTGTTATTTATTTTGCTCATTTGCACCCCAGTATCTCTATTTGCACATCATCTTCTGCACATCTATCACTCCAGTGTTAATACTAAATTGTAATTATTTTGCACTATGGCCTATTTATTGCCTTACCTCCATAACTTATTACATTTGCACACACTGTAAATAGATTTTCTATTTTCTATTGTGTTATTGACTGTAAGTTTTTGTTTATTCCATATGTAACTCTGTGTTGTTGTTTTTATCGCACTGCTTTGCTTTATCTTGGCCAGGTCGCAGTTGTAAATGAGAACTTGTTCTCAACTGGCTTACCTGGTTAAATAAAGGTTAAATAAATAAATAAATAAAAAATTATCAATTCGGAACTTTCAAGTATATAAATATGTTGGCACTTTTAGGGTTCATAAGACAGTAAGCCCGGGTGGATGGGGAGACGACAGAGGTAGTTACACATCTCTTTGTAGCAACTCATAGCTAATTTTAAGAGCAATGGGATGGCAGATAAAATAGAGAACATGAATAGTATGGCACCATAGTACGGTGCCCTATATAGCAAAAACTGTACAGTATGTTACAGCTCCTTATACAGTGGCTTGCAAAAGTATTCATCCCCCTTGGCGTTTTCCCTATTTTATTGCATTACAACCTGTAATTTAACTTGATTTTTATTTGGATTTCATGTAATGGACATACACAAAATAGTCAAAATTGGTGAAGTGAAATTTAAAAAATAACTTGTTTCAAAAAATTCAAAAAAATAAATAACGGAAAAGTGGTGCGTGCATACAGTGAGGAAAAAAAGTATTTAGTCAGCCACCAATTGTGCAAGTTCTCCCACTTAAAAAGATGAGAGAGGCCTGTAATTTTCATCATAGGTACACGTCAACTATGACAGACAAATTGAGAAAAAGAAATCCAGAAAATCACATTGTAGGATTTTTTATGAATTTATTTGCAAATGATGGTGGAAAATAAGTATTTGGTCAATAACAAAAGTTTCTCAATACTTTGTTATATACCCTTTGTTGGCAATGACACAGGTCAAACGTTTTCTGTAAGTCTTCACAAGGTTTTCACACACTGTTGCTGGTATTTTGGCCCATTCCTCCATGCAGATCTCCTCTAGAGCAGTGATGTTTTGGGGCTGTCGCTGGGCAACACGGACTTTCAACTCCCTCCAAAGATTTTCTATGGGGTTGAGATCTGGAGACTGGCTAGGCCACTCCAGGACCTTGAAATGCTTCTTACGAAGCCACTCCTTCGTTGCCCGGGCGGTGTGTTTGGGATCATTGTCATGCTGAAAGACCCAGCCACGTTTCATCTTCAATGCCCTTGCTGATGGAAGGAGGTTTTCACTCAAAATCTCACGATACATGGCCCCATTCATTCTTTCCTTTACACGGATCAGTCGTCCTGGTCCCTTTGCAGAAAAACAGCCCCAAAGCATGATGTTTCCACCCCCATGCTTCACAGTAGGTATGGTGTTCTTTGGATGCAACTCAGCATTCTTTGTCCTCCAAACACGACGAGTTGAGTTTTTACCAAAAAGTTCTATTTTGGTTTCATCTGACCATATGACATTCTCCCAATCCTCTTCTGGATCATCCAAATGCACTCTAGCAAACTTCAGACGGGCCTGGACATGTACTGGCTTAAGCAGGGGGACACGTCTTGCACTGCAGGATTTGAGTCCCTGGCGGCGTAGTGTGTTACTGATGGTAGGCTTTGTTACTTTGGTCCCAGCTCTCTGCAGGTCATTCACTAGGTCCCCCCGTGTGGTTCTGGGATTTTTGCTCACCGTTCTTGTGATCATTTTGACCCCACGGGGTGAGATCTTGCGTGGAGCCCCAGATCGAGGGAGATTATCAGTGGTCTTGTATGTCTTCCATTTCCTAATAATTGCTCCCACAGTTGATTTCTTCAAA
Source organism: Coregonus lavaretus (assembly GCF_964263955.1). NCBI lineage: Eukaryota > Metazoa > Chordata > Actinopteri > Salmoniformes > Salmonidae > Coregonus > Coregonus lavaretus. The sequence continues at coordinate 21,372,764 of NC_140020.1, forward strand.
CCAAGCTGCTTACCTATTGCAGATTCATTCTTCCCAGCCTAGTGCAGGTCTATAATTTTGTTTCTGGTGTCCTTTGACAGCTCTTTGGTCTTGGCCATAGTGGAGTTTGGAGTGTGACTGTTTGAGGTTGTGGACAAGTGTATTTTATACTGATAACAAGTTCAAACAGGTGTCATTAATACAGGTAACGAGTGGAGGACAGAGGAGCCTCTTAAAGAAGAAGTTACAGGTCTGTGAGAGCCAGAAATCTTGCTTGTTTTTAGGTGACCAAATACTTATTTTCCACCATAATTTGCAAATAAATTCATTAAAAATCCTACAATGTGATGTTCTGGATTTTTTTTCCTCAATTTGTCTGACATAGTTGTCGTGTACCTATGATGAAAATTACAGGCCTCTCTCATCTTTTTAAGTGGGAGAACTTGCACAATTGGTGGCTGACTAAATACTTTTTTTCCCCACTGTATGTATTCACCCCCTTTGCTATGAAGCCCCTAAATAAGATCTGGTGCAACCGATTACCTTCAGAAGTCACATAATTAGTTAGATTGCACACAGGTGGACTTTATTTAAGTGTCACATGATTTGTCACATGATCTCAGTATATATACACCTGTTCTGAAAGGTCCCAGAGTCTGCAACACCACTAAGCAAGGGGCACCACCAAGCAAGCGGCACAATGAAGACCAAGGAGCACTCCATACAGGTCATGGACAAAGTTGTGGAGAAGTACAGATCATGGTTGGGTTATAAAAAAAGATCAGAAACTTTGAACATCCCACGGAGCACCATTAAATACATTATTAAATGGAAAGAATATGGCACCACAACAAACCTGCCAAGAGATGGCCGCCCACCAAAACTCACGGACCAGGCAAGGAGGGCATTAATCAGAGAGGCAACAAAGAGACCAAAGATAACCCTGAAGGAGCTGCAAAGCTCCACAGCGGAGATTGGAGTATCTTTCCATAGGACCACTTTAAGCCGTACACTCCACAGAGCTGGGCTTACGGAAGAGTGGCCAGAAAATAAGCAAACACGCTTGGTGTTCGCCAAAAGGCATGTGGGAGATGTGGGAGATGTGGGAGACTCCCCAAACATATGGAAGAAGGTACTCTGGTCAGATGAGACTCAAATTGAGCTTTTTGGCCATCAAGGAAAAGGCTATGTCTGGCGCAAACCCAACACCTCTCATCACCCCGAGAACACCATCCCCACAGTGAAGCATGGTGGTGGCAGCATCATGCTGTGGGAATGTTTTTCATCGTCAGGGACTGGGAAACTGGTCAGAATTGAAGGAATGATGGATGGCGCTAAATACAGGGAAATTCTTGAGGGAAACCTGTTTCAGTCTTCCAGAGATTTGAGACTGGGACAGAGGTTCACCTTCCAGCAGGACAATGACCCTAAGCATACTGCTAAAGCAACACTCAAGTGGTTTAAGGGGAAACATTTAAATGTCTTGGAATGGCCTAGTCAAAGCCCAGACCTCAATCCAATTGAGAATCTGTGGTATGACTTAAAGATTGCTATACACCAGCGGAACCCATCCAACTTGAAGGAGCTGGAGCAGTTTTGCCTTGAAGAATGGGCAAAAATCCCAGTGGCTAGATGTGCCAAGCTTATAGCGACATACCCCAAGAGACTTGCAGCTATAATTGCTGCAAAAAGGGTGGAGTGGGGGGGGGGGGGTGAATAGTTATGCACACTCAGGTTTTCTGTTTTTTTTGTCTAATTTCTTGTTTGTTTCAACAACAAAAAATATTTCGCATCTTCAAAGTGGTAGGCATGTTGTGTAAATGAAATGATACCCCCCCAAAATCAATTTTAATTCCAGGTTCTAAGGCAACGAAATAGGAAAAATGCCAAGGGGGGTGAATACTTTCGCAAGCCACTGTATGTCTTGTAGACACTAAGTACTAACAAGCCTATCTGTATTTTTTCTGTGATCTAAGTAGGATGGTTTTTCAGGCAGATGGCAGTTTGCAATCTAGGGCAAGGAACCTCTCTTCTCTCGCACAGTTGTATACCATTTAAAGGACCAGAACCAATAATGGGAAACTATTGCTCACTGTAGTCCAAATGAACATGAACTATTTCAAAACTTGCCTTGCAGGATAACGAGATGAGATCAAATGATCACACCTGTATATGGGGAACATCTGCACAGGCATTATCAAATTGCTCCTGCACCATAGAAAACAAATTATGTTTAGCTCTGTGATTAATTAGACAATGTTCAGGGTGTAAACAAAACAAGCTTATTTAAAGGGTCCTACTAATTACTAAAAACTACTAAAAACAACCCCAAAATACCCCCAAACAACCCATTTACCATTTCCATATTTATCGATAAAAGTGGTGAAGGAACAATGGGATTTTTCTTTATTTACAATTGTTTACATTTTGAGATTAGGGACTGAACTCACTTTCTATAATTATTTGGATTTTCTGCTTTTTTCCATGGCTGTGTTTCAGAAACAAGTTTCCTGTTGGGGAACGCCCAGATAGTGGAATGGCCAGTAGTATACAGTAATGACGGGTTTTGTAAGCTGTCGGGGTACCACAGGGCAGAAGTCATGCAGAGGAGCAGTACATGCAGGTAAGAACTGGGCCTCTGTCCCTGTCCTGTCACCCATTATTTCCACTGCTCACAGAAGCTTAACATATCCACGGATGGTAAAAATGATTTGTTTGCACATGCATGTAACGTGAGTTGACAGTGGGAGAAGGACTAAAGGAGGTCATTACACAGTCCAGTTTTGGTACACACACACAAGGTATATGTAGAATATCCAATTGCTCTGTGATCACATAAAAAAACTGTTTAATTAAAAAATCTGTTTAATTATAACCCCTCTGCTGTCAGGTTTTATACTTTGATTGATTGATTGATTGGCTTCATAAAGCATTCATATAGGCTTCATAAGCACTGCATAAATCACAAATAATCTATAACTGTATTTCATGCTCTATAAAAGATTAATACATGTGAACAAATAAATGTATGGTTATGTCACATTATGAATATTTATACAGCATGATATATGGTTATATATGATTTGTGAATGTAGTTCTTATTCCTGACCCCTTCCACACATGCTTTTCTTATCTTTTCATTAAATGTTTTATGTTTACAAATCTGTAAACAAATACACTGAGTGTACAAAACATTAGGAACACCTTGCTAATATTGAGTTTCACCCCCCTCCCCTCTCCCCCATTTTGCCCTCAGAACAGCCTAAATTCGTTGGGCCATGGACTCTACAAGGTGTCAAAAGCGTTCCACAGGGATGCTGGCCCATTTTGACTCCAATGCTTCCCACAGTTGTGTCAAGACTGTTGGATGTCCTTTGGGTGGTGGACCATTATTGATACACACGGGAAACTGATGAGTGTGAAAAACTCAGCAGCGTTGCAGTTCTTGACACACTCAAACCGGTGCGCCTGGCACCTACTACCATACCCCGTTCAAAGGCACTTCAATATTTTATCTTGCCCATTCACCCTCTGAATGGCACACATACACAATCCATGTCTCAATTGTCTCAAGGCTTAAAAATCCTTCTTTAACCTGTCTCCTCCCCTTCATCTACACTGATTTGAAGTGTATTTAACAAGTGACATCAATAAGGGATCATAGCTTTCACCTGGATTCGCCTGGTCAGTCTGTCATGGAAAGAACAGGTGTTTCTAATGTTTTGTACACTCAGTGTATGTATGCAAAAAAATAACTGACAGTGTTGAACAACTTCCTATGTGGATAATACTTGATAATGCGTGTGCAAATTGTGCAGTTATAAGCTGCTGCTGTTGTAACACTTTGTGTTTCCCTCTCAGAGAACTCATGAAACAGTAATGATAATTGCATCTCAGTATGAAAATGTATGCACTCACTAACTATAAGTCGCTCTGGATAAGAGCGTCTGCTAAATGACTAAAATTTAAAAATTTAAATCTTGGTCTGTACTTGGTGGAATGTTCAGTATATTTGTATAGTATAATCTAAGGTTTCTCTGCTCCAGTCCTGGGGGCCCAGTATACAGGATTTCATTTTAATTAATTACTCTGATTAAGAAGGCTCAATTACATGGCCGAAGCAGCTGGCTTGCCCTTGTATATGGCAATTTAACAGTCACATCAGCTTGCTTGTGCTGAGGTGGGAGGGGAGGTGTTATTCATACTGTATAAATAGTAACTGTAATGGATTATAAACTGTTGGAGAGGAAATGGTGAGATATCTTTGACGTGATACATTCTCGATTTAAAGTATTTTAATTAGGGTGTCCTGCACACTTGTAATACCCAAAGGAGTGGGATTTGCTGTCATGCAGGAGATGGAGCCCTAAATTGTCACACCCCTCCCCCCTCATTTTTGCCATGTCTTGATGGCTATGCATGCTCACAGAACAGAATAGATACTTTGACACATAGCAAGAGTGCTTACGTTTTTTGACTGAAGCTGCGCACACTGAACTTGCAGACACTGACAGTAATGGGGCTTCTGAAAATAACCCACACTTGCTGCACACTGGCCTTCCTAAGAAATAGGCAGACAAAGATCCAAAAGCTGTTGCTATGGGGATATCTTCTGTAAAAAATACTTTATTTTTCACCTGATAAGATCAGAGTGACCAGAATGATAGGAGATAAAAGTTGGAGAGGATGGGTGGGATTGACGGAAGTGGCTTTAATTTGTAGACTTAGGCCTAGATCAGATCAGCGTTAACCTGCGGTAACTGACAATCGCATAGCATATTATTGTTTTTTTTCTTTGGACGATGTTGGAGGTATAACACATTGGAGCTGTCAAATTGGTGAGCGGCTTTTGTGGTCATTGTCACGAAACCACACCCATCCTTATATCCCACCCATGTTATACAGTGCCTTCAGCCTGAATTTAAAATAGATTACATTGACATTGTGTGCCACTGATCTACACACAATACCCCACAATGTCAAAGTGGAATTTAGTTTTTAGACATTTTTAGAAATTAATAAAAAATTAAAAGCTGAAATGTCTTGAGTCAATAAGTATTCAACACTTTTGTTATGGCAAGCCTAAATATGCTCAGTAAAAATGTGCTTAACAAGTCACATAATTAGTTGCATGGACTCACTCTGTGTGCAATAATAGTGGTTAACATCATTTTTAAATGATTACCCATCTCTGTATCCCACACATACAGTGGGGGAAAAAAGTATTTAGTCAGCCACCAATTGTGCAAGTTCTCCAACTTAAAAAGATGAGAGAGGCCTGTAATTTTCATCATAGGTACACGTCAACTATGACAGACAAATTGAGGAAAAGAAATCCAGAAAATCACAATGTAGGATTTTTAATGAATTTATTTGCAAATGAGCAAGATCTCTGGCTCTCACAGACCTGTAACTTTTTCTTTAAGAGGCTCCTCTGTCCTCCACTCGTTACCTGTATTAATGGCACCTGTTTGAACTTGTTATCAGTATAAAAGACACCTGTCCACAACCTCAAACAGTCACACTCCAAACTCCACTATGGCCAAGACCAAAGAGCTGTCAAAGGACACCAGAAACAAAATTGTAGACCTGCACCAGGCTGGGAAGACTGAATCTGCAATAGGTAAGCAGCTTGGTTTGAAGAAATCAACTGTGGGAGCAATTATTAGGAAATGGAAGACATACAAGACCACTGATAATCTCACTCGATCTGGGGCTCCACGCAAGATCTCACCCTGTGGGGTCAAAATGATCACAAGAACGGTGAGCAAAAATCCCAGAACCACACGGTGGGACCTAGTGAATGACCTGCAGAGAGCTGGGACCAAAGTAACAAAGCCTACCATCAGTAACACACTACGCCGCCAGGGACTCCTGCAGTGCCAGACGTGTCCCCCTGCTTAAGCCAGTACATGTCCAGGCCCGTCTGAAGTTTGCTAGAGTGCATTTGGATGATCCAGAAGAGGATTGGGAGAATGTCATATGGTCAGATTAAACCAAAATAGAACCTTTTGGTAAAAACTCAACTCGTCGTGTTTGGAGGACAAAGAATGCTGAGTTGCATCCAAAGAACACCATACCTACTGTGAAGCATGGGGGTGGAAACATCATGCTTTGGGGCTGTTTTTCTGCAAAGGGACCAGGACGACTGATCCGTGTAAAGGAAAGAATGAATGGGGCCATGTATCGTGAGATTTTGAGTGAAAACCTCCTTCCATCAGCAAGGGCATTGAAGATGAAACGTGGCTGGGTCTTTCAGCATGACAATGATCCCAAACACACCGCCCGGGCAACAAAGGAGTGGCTTCGTAAGAAGCATTTCAAGGTCCTGGAGTGGCCTAGCCAGTCTCCAGATCTCAACCCCATAGAAAATCTTTGGAGGGAGTTGAAAGTCTGTGTTGCCCAGCGACAGCCCCAAAACATCACTGCTCTAGAGGAGATCTGCATGGAGGAATGGGCCAAAATACCAGCAACAGTGTGTGAAAACCTTGTGAAGACTTACAGAAAACGTTTGACCTGTGTCATTGCCAACAAAGGGTATATAACAAAGTATTGAGAAACTTTTGTTATTGACCAAATACTTATTTTCCACCATAATTTGCAAATAAATTCATTAAAAATCCTACAATGTGATTTTCTGGATTCTTTTTCTCTCATTTTGTCTGTCATAGTTGACGTGTACCTATGATGAAAATTACAGGCCTCTCTCATCTTTTTAAGTGGGAAAACTTGCACAATTGGTGGCTGACTAAATACTTTTTTTCCCCACTGAACAATTATCTGTAAGGTCCCTCAGTCGAGTAGTGAATTTCAAGCACAGATTCAACCACAAAGACATGGGAGGTTTTCCAATGGATCAACAGCATTGTTAAACCCTAACCTAAATGACAGAGTGAAAATAAATGAGTCTGTACAGAATACAAATATTCCAAACATGCATCCTGTTTGCAATATGGCACTAAAGTAATACTGCAAAAAAATATGGCAAAGAAATGAACTTTTTGTCCTGAATACAAAGCATTATGTTTGGGGCAAATCCAACACAACACATTACTGAGTACCACTCTCCATATTTTCAAGCATGGTGGTGGCTGCATCATGTTATGGGTATGCTTGTCATCGGCAATGACTAGCTAGTTTTTTGGGGGGATAAAAAGAAATGGAATAGAGCTGAGCACAGGCAACATCCTAGAGGAAAACCTGGTTAAGTCTGCTTTCCAACAGACACCTTTCAGCAGGAAAATAACCTAAAACACAAGGCCAAATATACACTGGAGTTGTTTACCAAGATGACAGTGGCCTGCTGAAACTCTATGGCAAGACTTGAAAATGTCTGTCTAGCAATGATCAACAACCAACTTGACAGAGCTTGAAGAGTTAAGAAAGAATAATGGGCAAATATTGTATAAGGTGTGCAAAACTCTTAGAGACTTACCCAAAAGGACTCACAGATGTACTCGCTGCCAAAGGGGATTCTAACATGTATTGACTCAGGGGGTTGAATACTTATCTAATCTAGATATATTAGTGTTTTATTTTCATTAATCTTAAAAAAACATTTGTCTTCCACTTTGACATTACAGAGTATTTTGTGTATATCGCTGAAAAAATAGACAATTAAATCCACTTTAATCCCAATTTGTAACAATATAATGTGGAAAAAGTCGAGGTGCGAATACTTTCTGAAGGCACTGTAAGTTCAGAACGAGAAAGTGTAGGCTATATAGATAAAAATACACTAACATTCAAAATCATTAAACAAAATAAGGATTTAAATCCGCCTAATCGAGGTGTTGCCTTGTGGTTTGAGGTTAAGACCATCTCCGACATCTTCAGCTCCTCAACTTAAACACACTTAAATATTTATTCTGGGCCAGGTAGACAACCTCTTGTTGGGGCAAACCTTTAACCTCATGGCCCAAGCAAAAGGAAAACATATTTTGCTTCACCACGGTCAAAGAATATGCGATAGTCTGTCTGAATGTTTTGGGAACTTTTGAAGAATGTTCTGTGTTCTAAAACACATTTTGTGTGATGATGTGTATAACTGGACACACCCACCGCAGGCAGGGAGCAGCAAAGTGTCATCCGCAGAGCAGGTTAGGGTTTGATCAGGGGCACAATGGCAATAGTTTACATGGAGAAAATATTCTGATTTAGGCTTACCACAGGATGTTTAGAATTTGAACTTAATGTTGAAATCATAATATGGATATTTAATCATGATATGGAGTGAAAAACCTGCCAACATTTAGGAAATGCTGCTCAAATACTCAAAACACTGCTTTTAAGTAATTATTTTAAAAGGGTAATTACTCTGACGTTGCGTCAATGTTGCATGTTCATCCACGGTTCACCTAGGGTTGGGTTTGGGAGGTTATCATGTTATCAGCTCCCTCTTGCTTACTCAGGCCTCTCTTTTGTTCAACACAAACACTGTATCTATAGGATTTGACAGTCAATGTCATCACGATCCCATGAGCAAAATTACAGTTCAATGAGTGATAAAATGGTGACTGTTGTGTGGATGTTCATGCCACACAGGTTTGCACTACTAACCCTCTCTCTTTGTTTTTCCCCATCTGTCTTTCAATTTTTTTTCCTCTATCAAACTAACCCTACCTACCATGCATTTTTTTAACCCTCTCCTTCTTTGGCTCCTGCAGTTTCATGTATGGGGACCTGACAGACAAGAACACAATAAATGAAGTCAGGCAGACCTTTGATAACTATGAATCCCATTGCTTTGAAGTGCTGCTCTATAAGAAGAACAGTGAGTATAAAGATGTCACTAGCTATCATTGTCAATTTAGGTTAGGGGTTTTCCGCTGTGAGGATGGGGTTAAAGTGGCTACGGTTTTTAGAAACGTTTTATTACTAAAGTTCCCTCTGGGGAAAATGAAGTTATTCTACAGTATTCTATTCTCACTGACATTACATGATTATACACTTAAAGGTGCTTTATGCAACAATTCCACCTGCAATATTCCTAAGTATCAATGGTATATATGTAGAAGTAAAGGAATACAAATTGGTAGCAATCTATTCTATGGCACAGAAATAATCAGATATTTACTCTGTAAAATTGTAATTGCACAATATATGAACAAAACACTTGTTTGTTTCTTTGGTATTCATTGGTATTTATTGAAATAAGCCCCATTAACTCAATTTAATAGCAGGTACAGATGTAAGATCTTAATTTGATCACCCTGTTGCAGGATAACTTTCGTGCAATGCAGGACATTTTAAACTTGTAGTGTATTTTAGGTTTAAAAAGGCTTCTGAAGTTTGTAATTTCCACTTAGACATTTCAGACTTGATTTTCCCTAATGAAAAATGTATGAACCACTACACAAATGTCCATTAATTATAATCCACATAATAACTCACATTTCCTGTTGCTGCATGATTATATTCCTGCTGTAGCAAACTGGCTCAAATTAAGAGCCTACATCTGTAGTTGCCATTTGTGTTTAAATATAAATAAGTACCAGAGATTACCTAATGATACCAGATCTTTTCCTATTATGTAGCCTTTTACACTCCTTCCTTGGTTCCCTTCTCCTCTTTTACTCTGCAGGGACACCCATATGGCTCTACATGCAGGTGGCTCCCATCAGGAATGAGAACGACAAGGTGGTTCTGTTCCTGTGTACCTTCAAAGACATAACTGTCTTCAAGCAGCCTATTGAGGACGAATCCACCAAGGGTGAGAGACCTGATATCAATTAAGTAAAAAGCCTGAACAAAGTATATTCTGTTCCCATGTGACCTAATGAAGGCTATTGCAGCCGTAAAGTTGTCTAGTGTGTTGTAGATGAAATCCAAGCAGCTGGGGCATACTGTGTGTGGGCTTTCTTTCTGTATTCAAATAATCTATTATTGGCCAGGGACCTGTTTGAGGATTTGGGATGTGTATATGACTCTCACATCCTTTAAGAGTTTGTTACCTGTCAACTAATAGAACATGCTGTTGTCCCTTGTTCAGTAGGCTGATGGTTGCTTGGATGTTTTATTTTTTTTGTGTTCTGGCGGTTCTGTAAAGTGGGGCTTTGAATCTGCATCGGGTCTGAAGGAGTTTGCATTGGTCTTGGCGTGGGTGAGAGGTGTCGTTAGTTATTCTATAAGGCTTTGCGCGTTGCCCTTATTTTGAAAAGAGAAGGGATGTCCTGGCATCTTACAACCCACAGATGTTTTTAACTAGTCAACTAATACGGTTGATAGCAGAGGGCTTCTTGGAGATCACATGTTATAATAAGGTTGATAGCAGAGGGCTTCTTGGAGATCACATGTTATAATAAGGTTGATAGCAGAGGGCTTCTTGGAGATCACATGTTATAATAAGGTTGATAGCAGAGGGCTTCTTGGAGATCACATGTTATAATAAGGTTGATAGCAGAGGGCTTCTTGGAGATCACATGTTATAATAAGGTTGATAGCAGAGGGCTTCTTGGAGATCACATGTTATAATAAGGTTGATAGCAGAGGGCTTCTTGGAGATCACATGTTATAATAAGGTTGATAGCAGAGGGCTTCTTGGAGATCACATGTTATAATAAGGTTGATAGCAGAGGGCTTCTTGGAGATCACATGTTATAATAAGGTTGATAGCAGAGGGCTTCTTGGAGATCACATGTTATAATAAGGTTGATAGCAGAGGGCTTCTTGGAGATCACATGTTATAATAAGGTTGATAGCAGAGGGCTTCTTGGAGATCACATGTTATAATAAGGTTGATAGCAGAGGGCTTCTTGGAGATCACATGTTATAATAAGGTTGATAGCAGAGGGCTTCTTGGAGATCACATGTTATAATAAGGTTGATAGCAGAGGGCTTCTTGGAGATCACATGTTATGCACTTGAGGCCACAAACTTCAGCAGCAGAGGAGTGTTGCAAGACAGATAAGCTGTCAGCTTATATCTGGACATGGTTATTTCTAGAGAATGGAAGACTGAGTGACAGGGCTCTCCTCTGGTGATTTATATGTAGTGTCAGATCTCTTCCTTCACCCACCTTCCTCTCTCTTGTTGGTCTCTCTTGCTAGCAGCAACATTAAACTGTGGAGTTTGTCTATCAACAGAGAGCTGTGATCAAAATATATAAGGTGTTTCGTTTGAGAGAGAAACCAACTGGTGATTAAAAAGACAAAGATGCATTTCTAATTTGCCTTGTGGTTTGAGGTTTAGACCATCTCCAACATTGTAGACATCTTCAGTTCCTCATCTTAAACACACTTTTATCTTTCTTCTGGGCCAGGTAGACAGCCTCTTGTTGGGGCAAACCTTTACACTCTTGGCCCAAGCAAAAGGAAACATATTTGACTTCATCACGGTCAAAGGATATGCGATAGTCTGTCTGAATGTTTTGGGAACTTTTGAAGAACAAAAATTAGCTTTTTGTGAACATTCTTGCAACATCAAGGGAATGTTCTGTGCACCCTAAAACTAACATTGTGTGATGATGCGTATAACTGGACAGATTTTCTGTTTATACTGATACTTTTGGGGAATGTTCTTACACCTTTGCTGACAATCTAATGAAATGTTCTGAAAACATTCACATAACCAACTTTGGTTTACAGGGCATACTGTAGCTTCATGTGACATGGCCACACATTGTACTCATTGGCCCAGATGTTGTTTGTCTGAATAGATGGATGTGTGCGTCTCCCCCTGGGTCCACACCGACACATCCCTGGGGATCATGTGCAGCAGTGTGACTAAGTATGTAATGGCAAGCAGATGGCAAGGAGAACTCACTTCATATTTGATGGAGTGACAAATGCAACTGCTTATGTCCATCACAAAAGGAATGCGCATTCATTTAACAGCCAACTGGACCTCATTCTGTTAATTATGTTGAGAATTAGCATACGCCAACTGTCAGGATGACTTTGAGGTTAAGTAACTGGACTTGCATTTGTTTAAAGGCCCACTGTGATATTTGACAGCAGTTTTTATCATTTAAATTAATGATATAAACATTGTCTCTTGAAGAATGTCTCATGAGCTCAGTTCAACTGTCTAACCCCATCATAACCCAACATTTACTGCATTTCTAAACAGCCTGTGGATGGGGACTTACTGGGACATACATCTACATTATAAATGCATAAAAGGGAAACACTGCCACCCCTCAGCTTTATAGCTAACCAAGTAATGGGTCTTTAATTCATTGCAAGCACACTGCTATGTGACGCACATAGTATACAGAACAAACAGTGAGCATTAGAGAGGTTGGCCTGAATAAGTTACTTTTTTTGCCCTCCCATATGGCTCACACTTTATTTGCGTGCTGAACTGAAAGGGCTGAGACAGGCCAGCAAACTATTTTAATCCGCCCCACCAATCATTGAACATGGTTGAGTTCACCCCCTTAACCCTTGAATGATTTAATGTGTCTGTGCTTCAGTATTTCTCTGCTTGCTTTTCTCTGCATTGTCGGGGTGATAGGCAGAGAAAAAAAGTCCACAAGGGACTGACTTGGCTTAGTGATGTCATATGTTCTTGTTGTTATCGGTTTACATTCACCAAAATGACTTAAATGGAACTTTAACATTATATTTTTTATTTATCCAAGAAAACCAGATTTTATCTGCTAGACCTACCATTGGCGTGCGTAGAAGCAGTCAACAATCATTTGAGAGAAATCTGGACTTGTAACTATGCATTCTGTGCGTCTCTCTTTTCCACAACTCCAATGGCCAAAGCCATCAGCCTCCCAGAGCTGTGGGAGAGTGGTTAAAAAGAAAACCTTTGGCTGTTAAATAATGTATGATAGGGCTTGCATCAAACGAGACGCTCAGCTGGGTTCTCAAGTCTCACACCATAATGCTGCCATTCAGTTTGAAGTCAAAAGGAGTTGTTGTACTCTTATTAGGTCCCTCAGGGCATTACAATCTTCCTAAAAGCTCCAGAAGAAAAGAGCGTTGGTTATGTTTGTAGCTTGTTGACAGGAACATAGGTTATAGATGGAGAGCAGAGTGGTACACTACGATGCAAGCTAAATCTACTCAGGATTTTATAAAGCTAGCCAACTTCAGTTAGCTTCACATTCCAGCTCAGGCTTCATCCATGTTACGAAGGTGGATATTGGTCCTCTGTAGCTCAATTGGTAGAGCATGGCGCTTGTAACGCCAGGGTAGTGGGTTCGATCCCCGGGACCACCCATACGTAAAAATATATGCACACAAGACTGTAAGTCGCTTTGGATAAAAGCGTCTGCTAAATGGCATATTATTATATTATTATTATTATTATTATTAACTCCAGCCAGGCTTGTAACTGTGCTCGCATGTCGCACGTGGATAACCCCAGCAAGTCGAATGCTGAACTCGCCATTTAGACAGTGCTGAAACACCAATCCATTTGCGACTGAGTGCCACATTTCCATATTTGCCAAATCAACATTAAAAGAAAAATGATCTTGCAAATTCAGCAGGCTATGGTGTGAAATAGGCTATTAGAGGTGCCTGCTTTATTTTATTACATATTGTTAATGCCATCGTTGGTGTGCTTTGATGCATGTGCTATTGATGCACAAGCACCTTTTTTCCCACTCCTATTGATAAAATAACTTTATTAAGTCATACAAAAGTTTTCCGGTGCATGAAGTTTCAAATGCATCCTGACATTACTAAATGTTTAATGTATGTATGTATTTTAATATTTCTATTTTTTAACACAAAAAAAACTATTGATTAATAGAATATTTATTCAGTCGTCTTCCTCAAATGAATTGGATGATGATGCAATCATTGCAAGTTATGACGAGTACTGAGGATATGAAGAGGCAGGACGCAGATGCAGGAATCAACAATGTAAAGGTTTACTTAACACTGAGCAAGAGAACCACAAAGAGCGAGTACACGACAAGCCACTAACAATCACACACAACACAACACTGAACAGTCATGGGCTACATAGGGGTGGTGATGAGATGATGAGGGTGCGTTGGGTTTCCATTCCGGTGTTGCCGAGATGGTGCGCTCAAACCAGTGGCTCAGTAGACCGGCAAATCAGAGCGCCGGAGGGGAACAACGGGAGGAGACGTGACACAAGGGAGGCACTAAGCTAAGGATCCACTAAGCTAAGGATCCTGGGACTAAACACCTCCCTCTGCAACTGGATCCTGGACTTCCTGACGGGCCGCCCCCAGGTGGTAAGGATAGGTAACAACACATCTGCCACGCTGATCCTCAAAACGGGGGCCCCTCAGGGGTGCGTGCTCAGTCCCCTGCTGTACTCCCTGTTCACCCATGACTGCATGGCCAGGCACGACTCCAACACCATCATTAAGTTTGCTGGCGACACAACAGTGGTAGGCCTGATCACCGACAACGATGAGACAGCCTATAGGGAGGAGGTCCGAGACCTGGCCGTGTGGTGCCAGGATAACAACCTCTCCCTCAACGTGATCAAGACAAAGGAGATGATTGTGGACTACAGGAAAAAAAAGAGGACTGAGCACGCCCCCATTCTCATCGACGGGGCTGTAGTGGAACAGGTTGAGAGCTTCAAGTTCCTTTGTGTGCACATCACCAACGAACTATCATGGTCCAAACACACCAAGACAGTCGTGAAGAGGGCACGACAAAGCCTATTCCCCCTCAGGAGACTGAAAAAATTTGGCATGGGTCCTCAGATCCTCAAAAGGTTCTACAGCTGCACCATCGAGAGCATCCTGACTGGTTGCATCACCGCCTGGTATGGCAACTGCTCGGCCTCCAACCACAAGGCACTACAGAGGGTAGTGCGTACGGCCCAGTACATCACTGGGGCCAAGCTTCCTGCCATCCAGGACCTCTATACCAGGCGGTGTCAGAGGAAGGCCCTCAAAATTGTCAAAGACTCCAGCCACCCTAGTCATAGACTGTTCTCTCTGCTACTGCACGGCAAGCGGTACCGGAGCGCCAAGTCTAGGTCCAAAAGGCTTCTCAACAGCTTCTACCCCCAAGCCATAAGACTCCTGAACAGCTAATCATTGCTACCCGGACTATTTGCACTGCCCCCCCACTCCCACCCCCCTCTTTTACGCTGCTGCTATTCTGTTTATTATTTATGCATAGTCACTTTAACTCTACCCACATGTACATATTACCTCAATTACCTCGACTAGCCGGTGCCCCCGCACATTGACTCTGCACCGGTACCCCCCTGTATATAACCTCCCTACTGTTATTTTATTTTACTGCTGCTCTTTAGTTATTTGCTTTAATATTTTTTAATTAACACTTACAAAAATAAAAAATAAATAAAAATGCATTGTTGGTTAAGGGCTTGTAAGTAAGCATGTCACTGTAATGTCTACACTTGTTGTAATCGGCGCATGTGGCAAATAAAATTTCATTTGATTTGAATCTGATTTCATTGGTCCTCAACTCGCGGCTCAAACACTTCATTCAGGATAAGTGGAGTTAGCCCTGAGTTAGCCTGCCCCGGAGCAGGTTAGTTCTTAAAGACTAGTTGCCATAGAAATGTACCTGGCTAAAAGGTGAGCTACGTTCGTGTCAACGGTTATCCTGAGTTGAACTCAGAGTTGACCAAATTAGACCACTATATCCTCTAACTCGCGTTGTAGTACACCCCTCTGGTGCACACATCATATCTGAATTAGATTGCCTCAGGTGGCGAAAATGTGGCTTTCTCGCTTTTATCCATGCAATACACCAAATGGTGATACAGTATATAGAAGCTGGGAGACCCTATATTCTGAGACCAGAGTCACTGCAGATTGTGCCCACAAATGGTCTTCCGGGAAGTTTTTGTCCATAAGAGGAGACCTACAGTTTAAGTTTGCTAATGGCCTTTCTGATGTAAGGAAATATATGATAGAAGCAGACTCAAAAAGAGGTAGTGTCACGGTTTCGGCCGAGGCGGCCCGTTCTCCTTGTTCGGGCAGGCTTCGGCGGTCGTCGTCTCCGGAGTACTAGCTGCCACCGTTCGATGTTTCTTGTTTGATTGGTTTTGTCTGTTTGTCACACCTGTTCGTTGTTTAGTTTCATTAGGCACCCTATTTAGTTCCCTTGTGTTAGGTCAGGGGTTGTGTGTAATTGTTCTGCTGTCGTGTGGTTGTTTGTCCTCTGTATTTTGTTCTCTCTCTCATTTTCGGGTTGATTTAGAGAGACCTGCACTTTGTGCATACTTACTTTGACTGTCTAGTGTGCGTTTGTTTTCGCCTGTGGCCTGTTGCCGGTTTTGGCGTGCACTAAGGACTTCACTAAAGAGCTTTGGATTTATATCTCTGTGTCCTGCGTGTGATTCCACATCCCACTACACTCCACTCCTGACAGGTAGTGAAAGATTAAGACAATGGTGGCCAGAGAAAATAATGTTTTTGTGGTGATTTTGCTCAGTGGTCTTCTGCTCATCTCTGGTAGGATGGAACAAGTTTGCCCGGATAACGCGGGCACTGACCAGCAACAGCCGCAGCAACATGCAGCAGCTGACACCCATGAACCAAGTCAACGAGGTCAGCCACAAGCACTCCAGACTGGCTGAGGTGAGCATCTAGCTGGAAAAGAAAAATACAGTCCTAACCATATGTATTTGAACAGTGAAGCTACATAAAAAATGTTGGGCCCTGTACTACAGCATTTTGGATTTGAAATCAAATTATTAATATGTCTCGACAGTTCAGAATGTTACCTTTCATTTGAGGGTATTTTCATACGTATCTGTTTGACCATTTAGACACAAAATCACTTGATGTACCTAGTCATTTCTTGCCCAATAGTAACTGAATGGTGAATGATGTCAGGTGTAATTTTGGAGTCACTTTTTTGTAAGTGAGATTAGAAGATGTTTCTGAACACTCATGTTTCTGAAAACTCTGAACAATCATGAATAATGATGAGTGAGAAAGTTAGAGGTACAAAGATGATACACCCCAAAATGCTAACCTTTCCTGTTATTGGTAATGGTGAGAGGTTAGCATCTGTTATAGCCTTTCATACTCATCATCATCCATGATCCATTCATACAATTTCTTAATCATACATTTTCTTAATAAAGTGTTCAGATACATCTTCTCTGTTCATTTAGAAAGAAAATTACTCAAGACACCATTCCACCATTTAGTTACTAATGTCCCAAAATACACCTAAAACAAATTACAAATATACCCAAAACAAACTGCAAATGCACCCAACGAGTTTGTAGAGTCACAAGCTTGATGTAGTCATTGGGTGCAAGCGATATGGGACCAAAACTAACATTTAGACTACTTTAATACACTATAAAGTATATTTTTTATTTTTTATTGGGGCACTAGATTTATAAAGTGATTTTATGTCTAAGTGGTAAAACAGATATGTATGAAAATACCCTCAAATAAAAGGTGGCATTCTGTACTATTGTGTCATATTGATCATTTTATCTCAAATCCAAAATACTGAAGTATAGAGTTTATGAAACTGGAGAACACATTGGGAGCAATCTTAGACCATTCTACCATACAGAATCTTTCCAGATTCTTGATATTCTTCGGCTGCACATATGGACTGCCCTCTTCAATACATTGTCTGTACAGATCTCTACATACAGTGCATTCGGAAAGTATTCAGACCCCTTCACTTTTTCCACATTTTGTTACGTTACAGCCTTATTCTGAAATGGATACAATAAATTTTTTAGCACATGTATTAAAATAAAAAAACAGAAATACCATATTTACATAAGTATTCAGACCCTTTGCTATGAGTCTCGAAATTGAGCTCAGGTGCACCCTGTTTCCATTGATCATCCTTGAGATGTTTCTACAACTTGATTGGAGTCCAGCTGTGGTAAATTCAATTGATTGGACATGATTTGGAAAGGCACACACCAGTCTATATAAGTTGACAGTGCGTGTCAGAGCACAAACCAAGCCATGAGGTCGAAGGAATTGTCCGTAGAGCTCTGAGACAGGATTGTGTCGATGCACAGATCTGGGAAAGGGTACCAAAAATGTCTGCAGCGTTGAAGGTCCCCAAGTACACAGTGGCCTCCATCATTCTTAAATGGAAGAAGTTTGGAAGCATCAAGACTCTTCCTAGAGCTGGCCGCTCGGCCAAACTGAGCAATCGGGGGGAGAAGGGCCTTGGTCAGGGAGGTGACCAAGAACCTGATGGTCACTCTGAAAGAGCTCCAGAGTTCCTCTGTGGAGATGGGAGAACCTTCCAGAAGGACAACCATCTCTGCAGAACTCCACCAATCAGGCCTTTATGGTAGAGTGGCCAGACGGAAGCCACTCCTCAGTAAAAGGCACATGACAGCTCGCTTGGACTTTGCCAAAAGGCACCTAAATACTCTCAGACCATGAGAAACAAGATTCTCTGGTGTGATGAAACCAAGATTTAACTCTTTGGCCTGAATGCCAAGCGTCACATCTGGAGTGAACTTGGCACCATCCCTATGGTGAAGCATGGTGATGGCAGCATCATGCTGTGGGGATGTTTTTCAGCGGCAGGGACTGGGAGACTAGTCAGGATCGAGGGAAAGATGAACAGAACAAAGTACAGAGAGATCCTTGATGAAAACCTGCTCCAGAGCACTCAGGAACTCAGACTGGGGCGAAGGTTCACCTTCCAACAGGACAACAACCCTAAGCACACAGCCAAGACAACGCAGGAGTGGCTTCGGGACAAGTCTCTGAATGTCCCTGAGTGGCCCAGCCAGAGCCCGGACTTGAACCCAATCGAACATCTCTGGAGAGACCTGAAAATAGCTGTGCAGCGACGCTCCCCATCCAACCTGACAGAGCTTGAGAGGATCTGCAGAGACTGATGGGAGAAACTCCCCAAATACAGGTGTGCCAAGCTTGTAGCGTCATACCCAAGAAGAATCGAGACTGTAATCACTGCCAAAGGTGCTTCAACAAAGTACTGGGTAAAGGGTCTGAATACTTATGTAAATGTCAGTTTTGTATTTTTTATACATTTGCAAAAAAATCTATAAATGTTGCTTTCTCATTACGGGGTAATGTGTGTCGATTACGAGGGGGGGAAAACGATTTAATCCATTTTAGAATAAGGCTGCAACGTAACAAAATGTGGAAAAAGTCAAGCTGTCTGAATACTTTACGAATGCACTGTATAGGCAACCAGGTTTTTGGCAAAAATTACCTGGTACTGCATAAAGTTCATGATGCCGTTGACCCTAACAAGGGCCCCAGGACCAGTGGAAGCATAATAGCACCATAACATCAAACTTTCTTTGGACACTAACCCACCACTCTATTTTAATGTCATTCAACAAATGTAAATGCCTGGAGTTTGCTAAACTGCATTGAGAATTGGAACCGGTGCTATGGTCAGATGACATGAAAATAGAGCTCTTTGGCCACGCTCACCAGGTGGGTTTTGCATCAAAATAAGAATGCATAAGCAGAAAAGAAACCCATACCTACTGTAGAATATGGTGGTGAATCTTTGATGTTATGGGGCTATTTTGCTTCCACTGGTCCTGGGTATGGTTGCAAAGGGAAGGTATATTACTGGAAACTTTCGAAGTTTACGAGTAAACTACAAAAATGTGTTGGTATCTTTCAAGGATTTTATGTAATCTATCACAAGACATCTAATAATAATCTAGTAATAATCTCTGACCCTCTGTGTGGTCTTATCACATGTAAAATACACTGCTCAAAAAAAATAAAGGGAACACTTAAACAACACAATATAACTCCAAGTCAATTACACTTCTGTGAAATCAAACTGTCCACTTAGGAAGCAACACTGATTGACAATAAATTTCACATGCTGTTGTGCAAATGGAATAGACAACAGGTGGAAATTATAGGCAATTAGCAAGACACCCCCAATAAAGGAGTGGTTCTGCAGGTGGTGACCACAGACCACTTCTCAGTTCCTATGCTTCCTGGCTGATGTTTTGGTCACTTTTGAATGCTGGCGGTGCTTTCACTCTAGTGGTAGCATGAGACTGAGTCTACAACCCACACAAGTGGCTCAGGTAGTGCAGCTCATCCAGGATGTCACATCAATGCGAGCTGTGGCAAGAAGGTTTGCTGTGTCTGTCAGCGTAGTGTCCAGAGCATGGAGGCGCTACCAGGAGACAGGCCAGTACATCAGGAGACGTGGAGGAGGCCGTAGGAGGGCAACAACCCAGCAGCAGGACCGCTACCTCCGCCTTTGTGCAAGGAGGAGCAGGAGGAGCACTGCCAGAGCCCTGCAAAATGACCTCCAGCAGGCCACAAATGTGCATGTGTCTGCTCAAACGGTCAGAAACAGACTCCATGAGGGTGGTATGAGGGCCCGACGTCCACAGGTGGGGGTTGTGCTTACAGCCCAACACCGTGCAGGACGTTTGGCATTTGCCAGAGAACACCAAGATTGGCAAATTGGCCACTGGCGCCCTCTGCTCTTCACAGATGAAAGCAGGTTCACACTGAGCACATGTGACAGACGTGACAGAGTCTGGAGACGCCGTGGAGAACGTTCTGCTACCTGCAACATCCTCCAGCATGACCGGTTTGGCGGTGGGTCAGTCATGGTGTGGGGTGGCATTTCTTTGGGGGGCCGCACAGCCCTCCATGTGCTCGCCAGAGGTAGCCTGACTGCCATTAGGTACCGAGATGAGATCCTCAGACCCCTTGTGAGACCATATGCTGGTGCGGTTGGCCCTGGGTTCCTCCTAATGCAAGACAATGCTAGACCTCATGTGGCTGGAATGTGTCAGCAGTTCCTGCAAGAGGAAGGCATTGATGATATGGACTGGTCCGCCCGTTCCCCAGAGCTGAATCCAATTGAGCACATCTGGGACATCATGTCTCGCTCCATCCACCAACGCCACGTTGCACCACACACTGTCCAGGAGTTGGCGGATGCTTTAGTCCAGGTCTGGGAGGAGATCCCTCAGGAGACCATCCGCCACCTCATCAGGAGCATGCCCAGGCGTTTTAGGGAGGTCATACAGGCACGTGGAGGCCACACACACTACTGAGCCTCATTTTGACTTGTTTTAAGGACATTACATCAAAGTTGGATCAGCCTGTAGTGTGGTTTTCCACTTTAATTTTGAGGGTGACTCCAAATCCAGACCTCCATGGGTTGATACATTTGATTTCCATTGATCATTTTTGTATGATTTTGTTGTCAGCACATTCAACTATGTAAAGAAAAAAGTATTTAATAAGATTATTTCATTCATTCAGATCTAGGATGTGTTATTTTAGTGTTCCCTTTATTTTTTTGAGCAGTATATATGAAATAATTTAATAAGATAATTTTAAAATAAAAAATAGAATGACAAAGCTGTAAAACATTAACATAGTGAATTTCATTAGTGTTTAATATGAAGGTTTCAGCATGAAATATCCTTTTTATTTAAAAAAATGTATACAAACTTATATTTATTTTACTATGTCTATGTATTTGTTGTCAATGTTTTGGCGTCAAACTGGTGGCAGCTGTGAAAAAAGTAAATAGTTGGAAGAGTTGCAGAGTTAATTGAAAATAATGCCATTGTTGATTAGATGCTTTTTTCATTAATTAGGCTATTTTCTATTTAACTATATTGTCTACAAAAGTCTACAAAAACTCATGGAAAATATGGACACAGATATAATATATATATATATATATTTTTTTTTTTTACAGTTATTCAAGTATAAATTACCAAAGTTACAATAGATTGCCATATATTCTGTTAATTACCCAAATTACTGAAGATTCTGGTAACTTTGGTAAATTACTGGTAGCTTTGCAACCCTAGTCCCGGGGGCCTTGTTAAGGTCAACTTTACCCAGTACCAGGACATTTTAGCCCAAAACCTGGTTGCCTCTGCTGAAACTTGGCTGCAAGTGGATATTCCAGCAAGACACACTTCAAAATTCACAAATAAATGGTTAATTGGCCACAAAATCAACATTTTGCAATGGCCATGTCAGTCTCCGAACTTGAACACCATTGAAAACCTGTGGTTTGAATTGAAGAGGGCAGTCCATAAACGCAGACAATCTGGAAAGATTCTGTATGGTGGAATGGTGTAATAACACTCCCAATGTGTTCTCCAGTCTCATAAAACATTATAGAAAAAGGCTCAGTGTCGTTATCCTTGCCAGGTGAGGTATTGAAAGGTATTGAAAACGGGTGTACCTTTGAGAAAAAAAGTATTACCTGTTAAACAAAATCTCTTTCACTGAGCAATTGTATTAGCATAAAATAATTACCCCATTTTTATATTCAGTGTCTGATTTGTTATTTTTGCCCATCGACCAATCGCTGTCCTTCATTTTGAGGCATTGGAAAAATTCCCTGGTCTTTGTAGTTTAGTCCGTGCTTGAAATTCACAACTCGACTGAGGAGCCTTACAGAGGTTGTATGTATGGGGGGCAGAGGAAGGGTTAGTCAATCAAAAATCATTATTTCACACAGAGTGAGTCCATGCAACTTAATATGTGATTTGTTAAGCCAATTTTTTCTTAGGAACTAATTTAGGCTTGCCATAACAAATGGGGTAAATACTTTTACAACCAATACATTTGAGTTATTTATATTTAATTTGTAAACATTTATAGAATGTACTTTTCACTTTCACATTATGGAGTACTTGTGTGTGCAGATCAATGACAAAAAAATCCTAATTAAATCAATTTAAATTCCACTTTGTAACACAACAACATTTGAAAAAGTCCAACAGGGGTGAAAACTTATTATAGACACTGCAGTAGATGCCAGGTAAATAGCATCTGAAACAGTACCGTAATATAAAGGGTTACCTTAACAGCCTTCTTCTTTTCTATGTGGACCTCAGGCTCTCCAGCTGGGCTCGGACATTCTCCCCCAGTACAAGCAGGAGGCGCCCAAGACGCCGCCCCACATCATCCTCCATTACTGCACCTTTAAGACCACCTGGGACTGGGTCATCCTCATCCTCACCTTCTACACAGCCATCATGGTGCCCTACAATGTCTCTTTCAAGACCAAGCAGAACAATTTGGCCTGGCTCGTGCTGGACAGCGTGGTAGATGTCATCTTCCTTGTGGACATTGTGCTCAACTTCCACACCACCTTCGTTGGGCCTGGTGGAGAGGTCATTTCGGACCCAAAGCTGATTCGAATGAACTACCTGAAGACCTGGTTCGTCATTGACCTGCTGTCCTGCCTGCCCTACGACATCATCAATGCCTTTGAAAACGTGAATGAGGTAGGTCCTGAACATGCTTGAAATGTTGTTGTTCTCCATAGTTTTTTACCAAGGGCATACTCAATCAGTATACCTTTTTAACCTTTTTGTCATGAGAAAGATTGATCTGAATTATGGTCCCCCAGTCAAGTCAGAGAGTAGAAGGGGAGGCTCAGTTAAGTCTAAGTATGTCGGAAAAGCACAGTGAAATATTTACTTTCAGTCTTAGCTTCATTGTTTCCCAGGCAACATGCATCATTTCCCTTCTGAGGCTTACTAGTAGGTGCATCCTTAGCATGGGTGGAATGCAATAAAGCATCAAAATTACACAGAGCCAAGATTTCAATAAAGTGGTGCTTTTCGGCGACATCTAGGGCTTGGGATATTGTTCAATCAATTCTGATGCACTTAGACCGAGTACAATAGACCGAGTCTTGCTTTGGCATGTAGGAATCAACATGGACGGGCAAGCTCTTGTCTCTGTCAGAATTGCCATTTTAAGTCCTGTATGGATGGGAGAAGATGGATAGAAGAGGATATTACCCTAAGAATAGATGTAGTCTCCCCATCTCTTCTCTTCCAAAGCTGCCCACATTCCTTTCCTTCATGCTTGTATGGGAAACATATATTACAATACAATAAATGTGTGAGATATACTATTTATTCTTGTCAGACAAACTACACTGAACAAAAATATAAACACAAAGTGTGTGTCCCATGTTTCATGAGCTGAAATAAAAGATCCCAGACATTTTCCATACGCACAAAGCTTATTTCTCTCAAATTCTGTGCACAAATTTGTTTACATCCCTGTTAGTGAGCATTTCTCTTTCCCAAGATAATCCATCCACCTAACAGGTGTGGCATATCAAGAAGCTGATTAAACAGCATGATCATTACACAGGTGTACCTTGTGCTGGGGATAATAAAAGGCCTCTCTAAAATGTGCAGTTTTGTTACACAACACAATGCCACAGATGTCTTAACTTTTGAGGGAGCTTGCAATTGGCATGCTGACTGCAGGAATATCCACCAGATTTGTTGCCAGAGAATTGAATGTTAATTTCTCTACCATAAGCCACCTCCAACGTTGTTTTAGAGAATTTGGCAGTATATCCAACCGGCCTCACAACTGCATACCACGTGTAACCAGTCCAGGACCTTCACATCCGGCTTCTTCACCTGCGGGATCGTCTGATACCATCCACCCGGACAACAAATTAAACTGTGGGTTTGCACAACCGAAGAATGTCTGTGCAAACTATCTGTAACCGTCTCAGGGAAGCTCATCTGCGTGCTTGTCGTCCTCACCAGGGTCTTGACCTGACTGCAGTTCGGCATCGTAACCGACTTTAGTGAGCAAATGCTCACCTTCGATGGCTACTGGCACGCTGGAGAAGTGTGCTCTTCACGGATTAATCCCGGTTTCAACTGTACCGGGCAGATGGCATACAGCGTGTATTGCGTTGTGTGGGCAAGCGGTTTGTTGATGTCAACATTGTGAACAGAGTGCCCCATGGTGGCGTTGGGGTTATGGTATGGGCAGGCATTAGCTACGGACAATGAACACAATTGAATTTGATCAATGGCATTTTGAATGCACAGAGATACCATGACGAGATCCTGAGGCCCATTGTCGTGTCGTTCGTCCGCCGCCATCACCTCATGTTTCAGCATGATAATGCACGGCCCCATGTCACAAGGATCTGTACACAATTCCTGGAAGCTGAAAGTGTCCCATTTCTTCATTGGCCTGCATACTCACCAGACATGTCACCCATTGAGCATGTTTGGGATGCTCTGGGTCGACGTGTACGACAGCGTGTTCCAGTTCCCGCCAATATCCAGCAACTTCGCACAGCCATTGAAGAGGAGTAGGACAACATTCAACAGCCAAAATCAACAGCCTGATCTCTATGTGAAGGAGATGTGTCGCGCTGCATGTGGTGGTCACACCAGATACAGTGAAGGAAAAAAGTATTTGATCCTCTGCTGATTTTGTACGTTTGCCCACTGACAAAGACATGATCAGTCTATAATTTTAATGGTAGGTTTATTTGAACAGTGAGAGACAGAATAAATCCAGATTTTTATGAGGGAAATAAGTATTTGACCCCTCTGCAAAACATGACCTAGTACTTGGTGGCAAAACCCTTGTTGGCAATCACAGAGGTCAAACGTTTCTTGTAGTTGGCCACCAGGTTTGAACACATCTCAGGAGGGATTTTGTCCCACTCCTCTTTGCAGATCTTCTCCAAGTCATTAAGGTTTCGAGGCTGACGTTTGGCAACTCGAACCTTCAGCTCCCTCCACAGATGTTCTATGGGATTAAGGTATGGAGACTGGCTAGGCCACTCCAGGACCTTAATGTGCTTCTTCTTGAGCCACTCCTTTGTTGCCTTGGCCGTGTGTTTTGGGTCATTGTCATGCTGGAATACCCATCCATGACCCATTTTCAATGCCCTGGCTGAGGGAAGGAGGTTGTCACCCAAGATTTGATGGTACATGGCCCCGTCCATCGTCCCTTTGATGCGGTGAAGTTGTCCTGTCCTCTTAGCAGAAAAACACACCCTTAGCATAATGTTTCCACCTCCATGTTTGACGGTGGGGATGGTGTTCTTGGGGTCTTAGGCAGCATTCCTCCTCCTCCAAAACTGCGAGTTGAGTTGATGCCAAAGAGCTCCATTTTGGTCTCATCTGACCACAACACTTTCACCCAGTTGTCCTCTGAATCATTCAGATGTTCATTGGCAAACTTCAGACGGGCATGTACAGTGGGGGAAAAAAGTATTTAGTCAGCCACCAATTGTGCAAGTTCTCCCACTTAAAAAGATGAGAGAGGCCTGTAGTTTTCATCATAGGTACACGTCAACTATGACAGACAAATTGAGATGTTTTTTTCCAGAAAATCACATTGTAGGATTTTTAATGAATTTATTTGCAAATTATGGTGGAAAATAAGTATTTGGTCACCTACAAACAAGCAAGATTTCTGGCTCTCACAGACCTGTAACTTCTTCTTTAAGAGGCTCCTCTGTCCTCCACTCGTTACCTGTATTAATGGCACCTGTTTGAACTTGTTATCAGTATAAAAGACACCTGTCCACAACCTCAAACAGTCACACTCCAAACTCCACTATGGCCAAGACCAAAGAGCTGTCAAAGGACACCAGAAACAAAATTGTAGACCTGCACCAGGCTGGGAAGACTGAATCTGCAATAGGTAAGCAGCTTGGTTTGAGGAAATCAACTGTGGGAGCAATTATTAGGAAATGGAAGACATACAAGACCACTGATAATCTCCCTCGATCTGGGGCTCCACGCAAGATCTCACCCCGTGGGGTCAAAATGATCACAAGAACGGTGAGCAAAAATCCCAGAACCACACAGGGGGACCTAGTGAATGACCTGCAGAGAGCTGGGACCAAAGTAACAAAGCCTACCATCAGTAACACACTACGCCGCCAGGGACTCAAATCCAGACGTGTCCCCCTGCTTAAGCCAGTACATGTCCAGGCCCGTCTGAAGTTTGCTAGAGTGCATTTGGATGATCCAGAAGAGGATTGGGAGAATGTCATATGGTCAGATGAAACCAAAATAGAACTTTTTGGTAAAAACTCAACTCGTCGTGTTTGGAGGACAAAGAATGCTGAGTTGCATCCAAAGAACACCATACCTACTGTGAAGCATGGGGGTGGAAACATCATGCTTTGGGGCTGTTTTTCTGCAAAGGGACCAGGACGACTGATCCGTGTAAAGGAAAGAATGAATGGGGCCATGTATCGTGAGATTTTGAGTGAAAACCTCCTTCCATCAGCAAGGGCATTGAAGATGAAACGTGGCTGGGTCTTTCAGCATGACAATGATCCCAAACACACCGCCCGGGCAACGAAGGAGTGGCTTCGTAAGAAGCATTTCAAGGTCCTGGAGTGGCCTAGCCAGTCTCCAGATCTCAACCCCATAGAAAATCTTTGGAAGGAGTTGAAAGTCCGTGTTGCCAAGCGACAGCCCCAAAACATCACTGCTCTAGAGGAGATCTGCATGGAGGAATGGGCCAAAATTCCAGCAACAGTGTGTGAAAACCTTGTGAAGACTTACAGAAAACGTTTGACCTGTGTCATTGCCAACAAAGGGTATATAACAAAGTATTGAGAAACTTTTGTTATTGACCAAATACTTATTTTCCACCATAATTTGCAAATAAATTCATTAAGAATCCTACAATGTGATTTTCTGGAATTTTGTTCCTCATTTTGTCTGTCATAGTTGCCGTGTACCTATGATGAAAATTACAGGCCTCTCTCATCTTTTTAAGTGGGAGAACTTGCACAATTGGTGGCTGACTAAATACTTTTTTCTCCCACTGTATATGTGCTTTCTTGAGCAGGGGGTCCTTGCGGGCGCAATTGTTTTCTTGGTGACTATGGTCCCAGCTGCCTTGAGATCATTGACAAGATCCTCCCATGTAGTTCTGGGCTGATTCCTCACCGTTCTCATGATCATTGCAACTCCACGAGGTGAGATCTTGCATGGAGCCCCAGGCCGAGGGAGATTGACCGTTATTTTGTGTTTCTTCCATTTGCGAATAATCGCACCAACTGTTGTCACCTTCTCACCAAGCTCCCTTTAAGAGTGTGCTCCTAATCTCAGCTCGTTACCTGTATAAAAGACATCTGGGAGCCAGAAATCTTTCTGATTGAGAGGGGGTCAAATACTTATTTCCCTCATTAAAATGCAAATCAATTTATAACATTTTTGACATGCGTTTTTCTGGATTTTTTGTTGTTATTCTGTCTCTCACTGTTCAAATAAACCTACCATTAAAATTATAGACTGATCATTTCTTTGTCAGTGGGCAAATGTACAAAATCAGCAGGGGATCAAATACTTTTTTCTCTCACTGTACTTACTGATCCATGCCCCTACCTTTTTTTTAAGTATCTGTGATCAACAGATGCATATCTGTATTCCCAGTCATGTGAAATCCATAGATTAGGGCTTAATGAATTTATTTCAATTGAATGATTTCCTTATATGAACTGTAACTCAGTAAAATCTCTGAAATTTTTGCATGTTGCGTTTATATTTTTGTTCAGTATATATGAAAAACACAATCTTATTTAAGTTTAGTTTTGCAATACATTTTTACTCGTTTTACCTGTAAAGTTATTCAAGAGAATTTGTGTGGATAAAAATATGGATGGGCTTGCTTAAAATTTGATGAGCACTGAAATGTGCTACTTAGGCCTTGGGGCTAGGGAAACCCTTCATATGCACCCCTTAAGACATTGCAGAAGCTGCTAAACCGTTATATCAGTGTGAGTGCAATATAGGCTATGGGAGCGAGTATCAGATGGAGAAAAATGTGTATGGAGATCATTAGGAAGCTGGGAGCAGGGGTGAGTAAAGAATGATTGGAATGAAGAGGTGTGTGGAAATACAGAGCAAGAGGGAAAGGATAAGAACACCAGGTGTACAGGAGAGAGAATATTGGAGTATTCATAGTTTCATTTACAGAAACAGGACTCTGGAATGGAGAGAGGAGACTCATGGGAAATCAATATTGTCCCTGGTAATTCTGTCTCAAAGCTTTGTCCACCCAGAGCCCTGCAAGTTGTGTGTTTCCACTGAGTGGGATCTCATACAAAAGACCACAGCAGTCCAGTGGCACACACCAGCTGTGAGAATGTCACTATCTGCACTCACTCCTCAATTATAGTCATCCTCACAGATACAATAGTGGTTGACCTTAAATGTGTCATCCTTTGGCTGACACTAGCATATAACCATTTTGTTGAGATGGCAACAGTCATTTCAACTGCCACTCCCAGACAACACATTTTGGTGAATAATGTCAAAATCAGTGCATTAATTGTTTTTAAAGCATTTTTGGTGCTGTTCATGTTTTTATTAGTCTCCTCCCTATTCTGTGTGCACGTGACAGTGTGCATGTGAATGGGGTTAGTTTGTGTTTGTTTGCAAATTCAAAGCAGTGTAGGCCTCAGGTCGTGAGTGCTGCGAGCTCTCCATCCCACACACACAGATTTGTGTTCGTCCCATAGGGCAATCTCACACAGTCCACACACTCAGTCATTTGAGGTCAACTTTAATATTTCAAGTGTTAAACGGGCAATTTGCAGTTCAAATGATAACAAAGCGAACACCCTGCCTCTGTTTTGGTAAAGAGCTAATGGATGGGGCTGAAGAAATGTAACCACTCTCAAACTCATAGACAGAGCTATGGCTGCAAATAATGACCATCCATCAGATAAAATTAACCATGTTTTGAGGTTTGTTTACAATTACATTTTTTACAAACGATAATATAAAACATGCTTATATTTTTGATTCTGATGGGTTACAAGAGTTTAACTAAGCTCATGAGGCACAGTAAGTTATATACTTAAAGAAATAATGGGTACACAGTATATCATTCACTTAAATCTAGGGAGGAGGTCAGAGACATGGCCGTGTGGTGCCAGGATAACAACCTCTGCCTCAACGTGATCAAGACAAATGAGATGATTGTGGACTACAGGGGAAAAAAAGAGGACTAAGCACGCCCCCATTCTCATTGACGGGGCTGTAGTGGACGCGCAGCCCCCTTGATGCGCAGCTCCAGCAGCGCGCCGACAATGGCCCCGTGGACGGGCACGAGGACACGGAGCAGGGAGATCGGGATGGCGACGGTGGAAGTCGCGCAACAGGGAGGGATCGAGGACATCCTTCACCGGGACCCTGCACCGCTCCTCCGGACCGTACCCCTCCCATTCCACGAGGTACTGAAGGCCCCTCGCCCGACGCCTCGTTTCCAGGATGGAACGGACGGAGTACGCCGGGGCCCCCTCGATGTCCAGGGGGGGCAGAGGGACCTCCCGCACCTCAAACTCCTGGAACGGACCAGCCACCATCGGCCTGAGGAGAGACCAGCCACCACCGGCCTGAGGAGAGACACGTGAAAGGAGGGGTTGATACGGTAATCAGGAGGTAGTAGCAACCTATACGTAACCTTGTTCACTCTCCTCCGGACTTTGAACGGCCCCACAAACCACGGGCCCAGCTTCCGGCAAGCAGGCGGAGGGGCAGGTTCCGGGTCGAGAGCCAGACCCGATCACCTGGTACAAAGACTGGGGCCTCACTGCGGTGGCGGTCAGCGTTGGACTTCTGGCGGCACGCTGGAGGTGGACGTGGGCGGCGTTCCACGTCTCCTCCGTGCGCCGAAACCAGTCATCCACCGCAGGAGCTTCGGTCTGGCTCTGATGCCAAGGTGCCAGGACCGGCTGATACCCTAAACCACATTGAAATGGTGACATGTTAGTGGAGGAGTGGCGGAGAGAGTTCTGGGCATATTCGGCCCATGGCAAGAACACCGACCACTCCCCCTGCTGGTCCTGGCAGTAGGACCGCAGAAACCTACCCACATCCTGATTCACCCGTTCCACCTGCCCATTAGATTTGGGGTGAAACCCAGACGTTCCATGAACGCCTTCCAGACCCTAGACGTAAACTGGGGACCCCGGTCAGACACTATGTCCTCTGGCACCCCGTAGTGCCGGAAGACGTGAGTAAAAAGGGCTTCCGCAGTTTGCAGGGGAGACCGGGTAGAGGAAGGATGCAGCAGGCTTTAGAAAAGCGGTACACAACGACCAGGATGGTGGTGTTACCCTGAGAGAGGGGAAGATCAGTTAGAAAATTGATCGATAAGTGGGACCATGGCTGTTGTGGAACTGGTAAGGGATGTAACTTACCCGTTGGAAGGTGCCTAGGTGCCTTATTCTGGGCGCACACCAAGCAGGAGGAGACATACACCCTCACGTCAATAAACCAGGTAGGCCACCAGTACTTCCCAGTAAGGCAGCGCACTGTACGGCTGATGCCTGGATGATCAGAGGAGGGGGACGT
The DNA here is from genome assembly GCF_964263955.1 of Coregonus lavaretus. Lineage (NCBI taxonomy): Eukaryota > Metazoa > Chordata > Actinopteri > Salmoniformes > Salmonidae > Coregonus > Coregonus lavaretus. The sequence continues at coordinate 21,403,772 of NC_140020.1, forward strand.
TTGTGCCCAATAGATAAGACGATCACGGACACTAGACGGCACGTATCGAAGCCCAGCTGGGCACTGAGGTGGAGATGGCTCTGTGCGTAACGACCGCTCTATGTCCGCGTCCACCGCCCACACCACCGAGTGATGGGGGGGTAACTTGGTCGCCTGCGTTTTGGAAAAGGTGTGCGCCAATCGAGGTATTCGGGGGGGGGGGGGGGGGATGCGCACCATTGTCTGGACTTTCCACTGTGGTCACACCAACGGAAACAGCTAGACACCTACCCTGACACTCTCGCGACCACCCAGTGAGAGCCTTCTGTGGCCATGAAAAGGTGGGGTTGTGTAGTGCTAGCCAGAGAAGGCCCAACACAACAGGGATATCAAAGGGACTGAATAATATGAAACGTGATTTGCTCATTATGGGTCTCCTGCGTAATCATAGTGACTGATGCGGTAACCACCCTAACAAAACCTGACCCTAATGGTCAATTGTCAAGTGCTTTGACGGGCAATGGAATAGATAGAGGAACCAATGTAATACGTAGACTAAGAGCTAAAGACCTGTCCATAAAGTTCCCAGCTGCGCCTGTATCTACCAGCGCCTTACACTGGGGAACTACCGTGTAATCAGGGAAGTTGACGTGGATGGTTAAATGCGCAGCAGAGGGCTCTGAACGAGTGTGGGTTTGTGCTACCTGGGGTGATGCGAGAGTGCCCTGCCTGCCGCCTCCAGAACCAGAAGAACTCTGACGACATCATGCAGCAGAATGTCCTCTTCTGCCACAAGAGTGACACTGGATCTGTCGTCCTCCGTTCTCCCGGAACACTGCCCCACCCAGCTCCATCGGAACGTGAGCCGGGGTGAGGGGGGGTGAAATGGGCAGGCCCCTTCCAGGACATCCTCTCGAAGCCAGCAGGTTGTCCAACCGGATGGCCATGTCCACCAGTTGGTCGAAGGTCAGAGTGGTATCCCGGCAGGGTAGCTCTCTTCGGACGTCCTCATGGAAATGGTCGATGAGGGACTGCTCGTTCCACCCGGACCCAGCTGCTAGGGTTCTAAACTCCAGGGCAAAGTCTTGCGCGGTCCTCGTCCCCTGCCTCAGATGGAACAGACACTCGCCCACCTCTCTTCCTTCGGGGGGATGATCAAAGACTGCACGGAAGAGGCGAGCGAACTCTCCGTAGCTGTCCAACACGTCTCCTCCTTCGCTCCAGACCGCGTTGGCCCACTCCAGGGCTTTCCCCGAGAGGCAGGAGACGAGGGCGGACACCTTCTCCCGATCCGATGGAGCAGGGCTGATGGTCTTGAAGTAGAGGTCCAGCTGCAGGAGGAAACCCTGGCAGCGGGCAGCTGTCCCGTCGTATTCCCTCGGTAGAGACCGGTGAATACCCCTGGTTGCTGGTGTGTGGGTGGCTGGATCTGGTCGCTCAGCTGGTTCCGCAGAGTCGGATCCTCTCTTCTCCAGGCGCTGGACGACCTGGAGAACCCGATCCATCGCTTCGCCCAAGCTGGCTAACATGGTGGAATGCTCCCGGACCCGCTCAATGACTCCAGGCATATTCCCCGCTCCTGCTGACTCCATGCTGTTTAGGTGTGTTATTCTGTAACAAGGTGAGTAGGACGGAGCCAGGCGCAGGATGTGTGAATCAGAGAATAGGGTTTATTTGGCCAATACAGCAGTCTGCAGCAATGTGTAAACCAAATACAGTGCGACTTAAATGTGACTGGGAAAACAAAACACAAGGGTGAATATCCCGTCGATAAAAGTAACATAATGCTCAACACGAGCTAGCGACACCTCCACATGGAACAATAACACACAAAGACATGGAAGAGCAGAGGGAATAATTATACGGAGACTGATGAGGGGATATGAACCAGGTGTGTGTGAAAAACAAGACAAAACAAATGAAATTATGAAAAGAGGAGCGGCAGTGACTAGAAGGCCGGTGACGACGAATGCCGAAGCCTGCCCGAACAAGGAGATGAGGCAGCTTCGGAGGGAGTCGTGACAAGAGGGAACTAACAAAGAGTCACTGACAACAACCAAAATAAAACAGGTGGGGTTTTAGGAGGGGTTCTGAAAGACAATCATGGGGTGTCCATTGAAAGTTGACTAGCGACAACAACTGGGACCTAAAAGACACCCACCATGAGCGCCCACAAACCCAAAAGTGGAGCAAAAGAAAAACAGGGAAGATCAGAGAAATGATAGTTTTTTTAAAATAGGGAGCATCAACTAAAGGTGTTAACCCTCCACATCTCTCAAGGCAACTGGAACCAGCACAGGTGAAACACCTTCTGACTAATGAGATGACAAGCCAGCACAGGTGTAAAACATACTGCCTAACGAGGTGATACCAATCGGTGCGCCCAACGTGCTAACGTTCACCCTCAAAATATAAATTGAAGAACCAAAGCCTGTAACAACACTTTGAACTAAGGATTCTAGCTTTAAAAGCAGATTGCCCCTTTAATATCATGGGTTATAGACATTAATGAAGATGTAATCACCGTAAATAGTTGTAGATCTCTGCCAAGATGGTGAATGAGTTACTTTTGTTTTACTCTGTTTTAGTTTGATGATTTATAAACAGCTATCATCGCAATGTGCAAAAATACTGTATTGCAGCAGCATTCATCTATAAGCGTTTGTTTTCATGATGACCATGAGGGGCGGTGATTTTGTATGCAGATTTATAGTACAGTATACAGTGTTAAAATGTGTTGTATGCCATACAATCACAACCATTACAAACCCATTTTGAATTAAGTTCCAACCAATCAATATGAAATGTTAAGGTTACTTAGGTCAACTTTGTGCACTGCGAAGGCTGTTCTGTGGACAGAAGATGTCACCTATTGATGTAAAAAGCATAAAAGGTGTCACTATTGTCAAAACCCACTTTCAGACATTGAAAAATTGGCACTGTATTTATTTGAAAACACAAGTTGTGAAATCACTGCTTCCCTACTCTGTTGGCTGCGTTATAGAAACAGCTCACTGATTCCAGACTGGTGTGGAACAAGCCTTAAACTCATAGTTGATACATTATTGAAGCTGTTGAGTGTTGACTAAGAGATGACCCACTCAAGAGTGAATTATAGATGTCTGAGAAGGAGTGCTCTGTTGCTTTTATTCTTTATGAGTTACAATTTGATTAAAATGAAAGTTATACCATGTGTAGGTAGGAACTACTAACCTCTTGATTAACAGTATTGCTTAATTCATCGCAGGGTCATGCTTGCCTCAACATATTATTAATCAATACAAATGGGTTCTTAATGATGCAATAAGCTTAATCATTCCCTTATTGAAGAAATTGCAATATTGGTGTATAGTGACTGGAATTCATCCTCCCCTACCTAATGAAAGATACATTTTCCAGCAGACGTCAGCACAGATCAAGTGAATATCAACAGTTTTGTGTGGGGTTGAAAAATAGAACATTTCATTAGATTTAAAAAAGATATATTAACGTAGATAGATAATATACAGTAGTAGATAGATCATGTATAGAAATATATTCTGTATAGAAATATATCCTCCCATGATCAAACCTTGAGAGGATCAAACCTTGATTCTCCCATGATCAAACGAGCCTACCTAGGCAAGGCTCGCTATTGGTTGTTTCCTCAATTGGTGAACTTCTGTGAACTATTCCCGTTGTTCCAGGGAACTAGAAGGTAGTACGATGTAAGTTGTAAGTTGTTATATTAACTAATGATTTTCTGTTCATTTAGGTGCTATCCCCTCTCTCTCTCTCTCTCTCTCTCTCTCTCTCTCTCTCTCTCTCTCTCTCTCTCTCTCGCTCTCTCTCTCGCCTAATTTGTATATGAATACCAATGTCAAGTGTGTAGGAGTGATAATAAATATTTTGTCTGTGTTTCTGTGAAGGATCCCATCTCAGACTCTTCGGCAGTGAGGCACCTGCGAGAGTCATCCAGTTTGCAGAGGAACGCCACAAGGGCAGAAGACTCAGTGCTCCCAGTAAGCAGATTTTTCCTTCCCGTCCGTGGCCTTGACATGCCTGTCTACGTACCTTCACTTAGGCTGTGACCGGATTCTCGTACTTACATGTACAGTATGGCCTATTTAGTAGGCTTTTTTAGTATGCTAGAATAGAGCGTTTTCAAGTGAAAAGTTCTAAAATTGAGTATGCTTTAAGTGCTGGGATGTCATACTTTTTGGATTTTCATCTAGTATGAATTCACTGTACATTCTAGGAAGATAGTCCTCTTTTCAGACCCATGTGTCTGACAACAGCTGATGATCACATAAGGGAGCGGCTGTAAAAAATAAAAATACAAAAAAAATACAAAATAAAATACAAATCACAGGGAACAACATGATTCATTACACAACAGACATCACTTCCTCAATATTAATGAGCCATAGTATGTTGATATTTATCACTTACTGCATACTGTACACATCTTTACTTAACAGTATTTTCTAAATAGTATGTATTATGGTTAGTACCACATAAGCTATACTTCTAGTAAGCAGCTATGCTATATAGAATTCAGTCACAGCCCTTGTCTCAACTCCTCCACCAGGGAGGAGTCAGTTGGGGTCAGTTCCTTTTCAAATCGGTCAATTCAGGAAGTCAACTGAAATTCCAATGTTCCTAATTGCTTGAGGATGATTGTAATAGGGATTTCAGTTTACTTCCTAGATTGACTGAATTTAAAGGGAATTGACGCCAACCTTAGTTGCCACTCATAGCTAATGCTGTCTTGCGGCATTTTCTTCGCTTAGTTTTTTGAGCAGCAAGAATGTGGAGAAAACCTTATTTTTGTTTGATGATGTACATTCTGAAAGTATTATTATGCTACAGCTACAGTCTGGGATTGGCCCATAATTTGTTGACTTTTAAATTAATGAGATATAACCATTGATTCTTGAAGAATATAACTTGAACTTAGTACAACTGCCTTACCCCATCAGAACCCAAAATATAAGCTTGTAAACAAACAATGTACAGTATAGCTTAAACATGGTTAAAATTATAATGTGGATGTCATGGACTGTCAGTCCTTTTAGCCACATTCCTGTGCTGTATACCAAAATGAGTGGTGTGGTAGCCGTTTCATTGGTTTTCGAATCGTAGACTGTAGCTTTAAAAGATGCTGGTCTATGCCTAGCAAAGTCAGCATTTCCCTCCTGTGAGAAAGGAATTGGTACTGTGTTGCTGTATGGAAGTGTGTGTGAACCTTATTTTCTTCTGTCATTGTCACTGTCTGGTACAGTGGGCTACTACATCTCTTTGCCCTAAAGCGATTGACCACAAGCAATGATAATGACTAGCGTGTAGTGTAGTGACTGAGTTACTACTGAATGTCATTATTCATGTCAATTCTTCATGGGTAATGGAATACATTTGACATGGCTCGAAATATAATTTAAGTGACCCATTGAGCTTAGAGGCTATAATCATTACAAATAAGACTTAAAGAGGATAGATGAACATGGAAGTGGAAGAAGTTCAATGAATGGGAACTCTAATGTACAATCGACAGGGGTAAACTGTTAGTTTTTTATTCTACCTGTCATGAAGAGAGGGCAGAAGTACAGGAGTTGGAGGAATTCATCCATACAGTCCCCATATGAACTAATATATTTCCATCCAAATACATGAACGTCATCACATAAAAGAGCCATAGGCAGGCAGAGTGAGGCAGGATTCTCTGAAGCTTTGGGCTGTCCATCCATCTAGCTGTAATTTTTCCATGTGAGATTGTACTGAAAAATACTATCATAACTTGCCTCACAAGTCTTGAGACTTCCTGGTTGCCTTGCCTTTTGAGAGGGTGAGAATTCTATGGTTATGGATCCGGTGGGATTACGCTATACTGTACTTTGGGTTGTGAAAACACCTATACTGGCCTGCCAACTGAAAGTTATCGCCCATAATCATCCATGAATGATATTCTAGGTATTCATACAATGAGGTGAATTTGTAATTTGGGTCACATTTCCCTTCAAACTCTGTGATACTCACACTTCGCAACCTACTGATTAAAAGCAGCGCATACAAAGGTTAGTACACCAGGTGCATTCAACAAGGCATACATTTGCTGAATGTTTGTTAACATAAAAGATCATGAGTGTTTTTACTGTCCCAGTTTGCTAATTTAGTTCAGATTTTCACTGTGTAATGCTGGCCCCTTCTAGAGATTTGGGGCTTAGAAACCTCAGTAGCAGCTGATTCAAGGCTCTCATTAGAGTTGAGTATTTTCTTTTACAGTATTACAAATATTACAAATACACCCAGAGTTGCATGCGGATTCCACTGACAACTTTCCTGTGATCATGAAACTGTGCCACAGAATTTAGCACAAAGAGTGCCTATTAGCATGCATACATTTTTTTTGTGGTATTATTCCTAGTTGTCCAGTGTTGTCTAGTGCAGTGGTTCTCAAACTTTTTTGGCCCGTGACCCCAAAAAACAATTGCTTCAAAGCTTGCTCCATAAGCTTGCAGACCTAGTCTAAATTGATGTATGAGTGGACCAGATTGCAATTGCTCTCTCCCTATCTTTCTATATATTTATCTCCATCTCCTCTATCGTTCTCCTCTCTCTCTGTCTCTAGGGCCTCAGCAGCCTCTTCAGCTCACTGAAGGTGGTCCGACTTCTCCGCTTGGGCCGCGTGGCCCGGAAGCTTGACCATTACCTGGAGTACGGGGCAGCGGTCTTGGTTCTACTGGTGTGCGTCTTCGGCCTGGTGGCCCACTGGCTGGCCTGCATCTGGTACAGCATTGGGGACTACGAGGTCATCGACGAAGCCACCAACACAATCAAGACAGACAGCTGGCTCTATCAGTTGGCCACGAGCATCGGCTCACCCTACCTCTACAACGCCAGCGGCTCTGGCCAGTGGGAGGGCGGCCCGAGCAAGGACACTCTCTACATCTCCTCCCTCTACTTCACCATGACCAGTCTCACCACAATCGGCTTTGGCAACATCGCTCCCACAACAGATGGAGAGAAGATCTTCTCTGTGGCGATGATGATGGTGGGCTGTAAGTATTCTTATTTATCTGTGACTATGTAGGTTATTCTCTTTTACAATAACTAATAGCTCAAAGTTGAAAGGCTCCTCGCCAACTAAGATTCTACATTTCAAGCCAAGAAAGACTACCACTGATCATGTGCAACTACCGGATACAGTACGGAACATAGTCTAGGGCTGCACAATTAATCTCATTTTTATTTCAAATTGTGATATTGACATGTGCAATATCCATATCGCAAGAGGCTGCGATTTTTTCAAACCTTACTCAGCTGCGTGTAAAGTATTTTCAAGTTTACTCCGTTTGTTGTCTCTCTCCAGTCTCCCTCTTTCTCCTATTGCGGCTGCTTCCCACACACACCATGCCCCGCCCCCTGTCACTCAAGCAGGCACAGTTCTGGGTCTGCATGAGAGTCTGGGTCTGCATGCTTCTGTTAGCTAGGCCAATGTATGCAGTCAAGAAACAACAGCGATTCTGCTTTCAACTTTTCTTCTCCATATAAATCCACATGTTTTATGTATTGTACTATTAGTTTGTGTATCTTTATCTCTGCAAAACGCTACCACATGTTCCTACCACATGAGTGCCACACGTGCTAATGCTAATCACTAACTAACCACTATAGTGCTGTACTTGCTGTTATAAGCATGTATTAACCTTATCTTCTTCTGTAGTTTCTTTCACAATACTTTTTTTGTTAATTTATTGTAATACTGTATGTCCCCTGTTCAAACAGCCTGTTATTTACCTGCTGTTTGCAGACCCATAACCTGTTTTATACAGGTTACATGACTAGGTCCTGTGCTGGGTTTTTTGTGCAAAAAATGTAGTGTTTTTTACCCCCTATACAAAAACGGTAAAAACCCTCTGTGAAAGGGTTATTGTAAGACTTAGAATATGTTTCATGTCAGGATCGTGATGAGATTATATGGAATCATGAAATTAAGAGATAGGCAGTAGGTTTAACACAATCTTTCATGTGGTGGAGTTATCTGAGGGGATATTTGAGAACATATTTTGATTTGAATCAGAGCAGTTAAAAATAATTATTAGATCAAGAGGCGCTTGGGTTGCATCATCAAGGCTAGAGGCATTGGGGAATGCCTAAAACCCCAGCGCAAATTAAGCCATGAGGGACTGATACAATATGGCCTGGCTTTTGATTAGATTAATGAAGGATCAGAGTTGTTGCATTAGGCCAGAGTTGTTGTGTTTAGAGTTTGGCTGGGTCAGGTTGGTAAGGCTAGATTTGTGAAGACATTCATGCTTTTAGGAGGGGGGGGGGGGGGCAGAAGAAAAATCATACTGGAATACACTAAAATGTGTAAGAAGCACAAGTTCTCTCACACTTGTTTTTCCGGACGACACAGCAGGGTTTCTTTCAACACAAGATTTATAAAATGTCCAGCGTGCTATGAATTTAATCCCGGCCAAGAGCTTGACTCTTCCATTGCTCTCCTGCCATGTGTGGTTGTTTAGGTAATACTAAATGACTAATAGAATGGCTAATGGTTTACTGTTTTCAGAGTCATATGAGTAGTATTGATCAATCAGACATTCGAGTGAATTGATATTATATCGGTGCTATAGCACTGAAGTTCTGCGATACCCTTAGAGTTCGGAGCAGTCTGACCACACGTCAGATGCATTTTTATCCGATTGAATCCTGATTGAATCCTTTTTGGGCGAATACCAACGTCACTGGGCCTAGGATGGAGCTCAGGAGACCTGTCCTATCTAATTAATAATAAACACATACCTTACGTAACAATCTTCCCAACTCGCCTCTTCCAATACAAACAACACACCACATTAACAAACACACACACACACATAAACAGACACACACACTTTGAACAGAATAGCCCAGCAGCAATTGGCTGGTGTCCAGCACTATACCTCAGCACTTTTTTAAATTTGAACAGAGGCAATAGAGTACTGTATGCTGATTTAGCAAGTCATATTCTGGGCCCTAGAGCTCCTCAGGGTAGCACAGCGGTGTCTCACCTACAAAGGGTATTTATTCTGGGTCACACTGGGACCAGGTATCCCCTGTCTGCTGACATTCATTTGTTTTATTTCTCTATTTCCCTTTTGGCCCTGTTTTGTGTGTTTGTAAATTACATTAGATCAGTGTGCTGCATCTACTTTGCTCATTGAATAATGTTGTTTTGATTACACAATGCATAATGCAGGGCTCACTAGACTGCAAACATCTGCACACTTCTTTTACTCATCACCATCTTGATCTTTTGTGAGACAGTGGATACAGTGCATTCGGAAAGTATTCAGACCCCTTGACTTTTTCCACATTTTGTTACGTTACAGCCTTATTCTAAAATGAAAAACTAGACCTGTGCACATAAGGTCTAGAGATAAAGAATGGAGAGATAAACCTGTACTCTGCAATTTACTTTAAAAGGTGATTTCTGCTTGAGCCTACATGTGATTTGTTTGAATCCAGGCCCCATGTTTTGGGGTAGACATGATGAAGTCACTTAGAAGACGTGGTCACTACTGGCCTATAGATTGATATGACCAAATTATGAAAATATTCACAATTGTATTTTAACAAGCACATTTTTTTTTTATGTTGGATGCACATTAGTTGACAGCTCAATTGCACATCAACACACATTCAATGTTGTATGGTGTCTTTTGCCCATATGGTGTGCCAGACCTAGGTTCAGATACATTATTATTTAAGTATTTGTATTTTAAATACTTTTTCTTTGTATTTTAGTATTTTCAAATAGACTGGCCAAATCAACTACTTCTATTTGCAGTATTTCAATGTCTACTTGTAAAACCAAATACTCCAATACTTTTTTCCCCAAATACAAATGCAATTTTTAAATTACTTAAAAGAAATACTATCTGAAACTATTTTCAACTATTTTTCTCCATTGTCAAATACCCTTAAATACTCTGCTTTAAAAGTTGGGCAAAGAGGCGAATGTTTGTATACAATACAATAAATTTATAGAATAGAATAACTTCATTTTTCCAGAAGGAACTTCAGTTGTGGCAAGTCAAATAAGATAGAGATATATTGTAAACATATAAACAGAAACATTCACACATGACAGATACAAATGCTTACAATGTATATACAAGATAAACATAAGTCACAAAAATCTATTTCCATTTAAAAGCCTTACAGATGCCAGTGCAAAACTGGTATTGGCTCTCATGGTTTTAAGAGATAAAGACCTCAGTCTGCACCCTGATGGCAGTACTGTATATCAGTAAATATATACAGTACAAGTCAAAAGTTTGGACACATCTACTCATTCCAGGGTTTTTCTTTATTTGTACTATTTTCTACATTGTAGAATAATAGTGAAGACATCAAAACTATGAAATAACACATATGGAATCATGTAGTAACCAAAAAAGTGTTAAACAAATCAAAATATATTTGAGATTCTTCAAATAGCCACCCTTTGCACCAATAAGAAGAAGAGACCTGCTTGGGCCAAGAAACACGAGCAATGGACATTAGACCGGTGGACATTTGTCCAAATTGGAGATATTTGGTTCCAACCGCCGTGTCTTTGTGAGACGCGATGTGGGTAAACAGATGATCTCCGCATGTGTAGTTCCCACCGTAAAGCATCCCATCTGGTTTGGGCTTAGTGGGACTATCATTTGTTTTTTAACATGACAATGACCCAACACACCTCCAGGCTGTGTAAGGGCTATTTTACCAAGAAGGAGTGATGTAGTGTTGCATCAGATGACCTGGCCTCCACAATCCCCCGACCTCAACTCAATTGAGATAGTTTGGGATGAGTCGGACGGCAGAGTGAAGGAAAAGCAGCGAACAAGTGCTCAGCAAATGTGGGAACTCCTTCAAGACTGTTGGAAAAGCATTCCAGTTGAGAGAATGCCAAGAGTGTGAAAAGCTGTCATCAAGGCAAAGGGTGGCTATTTGAAGAATCTCAAATATAAAATATATTTTGATTTGTTTAACACTTTTTTGGTTACTACGTGATTCCATACGTGTTATTTCATAGTTTTGATGTCTTCACTATTATTCTACTGTCACGTTCGTTCATAAACGGGACGGACCAAGGCGCAGCGTGATATGCATACATGTTTATTTAAACTTAATAAACACTCGACAAAACAATAAACGAAACGAAACGTGAAGTCCAAGGTAGACACAAACAACATACCTTATACGGAACAAGATCCCACAACCCACTAGTGCCAATAGGCTGCCTAAGTATGGTCCCCAATCAGAGACAACGAGCGACAGCTGCCTCTGATTGGGAACCACACCGGCCAACATAGATCTAGACATACTACACCGGCCAACACAACATAGAAAATCACACCCTGACTCAACAAAAAAGAGTCCCCAGAGTCAGGGCGTGACATCTACAATGTAGAAATTGAATGAGTAGGTGTGTCCAAACTGCTCAAAAAAATAAAGGGAACACAATGTAACTCCAAGTCAATCACACTTCTGTGAAATCAAACTGTCCACTTAGGAAGCAACACTGATTGACAATACATTTCACATGCTGTTGTGCAAATGGAATAGACAACAGGTGGAAATTATAGGCAATTAGCAAGACACCCCCAATAAAGGACTGGTTTTGCAGGTGGTGACCACAGACCACTTCTCAGTTCCTATGCTTCCTGGCTGATGTTTTGGTCACTTTTGAATGCTGGCGGTGCTTTCACTCTAGTGGTAGCATGAGACGGAGTCTACAACCCACACAAGTGGCTCAGGTAGTGCAGCTCATCCAGGATGGCACATCAATGCGAGCTGTGGCAAGAAGGTTTGCTGTGTCTGTCAGCGTAGTGTCCAGAGCATGGAGGCGCTACCAGGAGACAGGCCAGTACACCAGGAGACGTGGAGGAGGCTGTAGGATGGCAACAACCCAGCAGCAGGACTGCTACCTCCGCCTTTGTGCAACGAGGAGCAGGAGGAGCACTGCCAGAGCCCTGCAAAATGACCTCCAGCAGGCCACAAATGTGCATGTGTCTGCTCAAACGGTCAGAAACAGACTCCATGAGGGTGGTATGAGGGCCCGACGTCCACAGGTGGGGGTTGTGCTTACAGCCCAACACCGTGCAGGACGTTTGGCATTTGCCAGAGAACACCAAGATTGGCAAATTTGCCACTGGCGCCCTGTGCTCTTCATAGATGAAAGCAAGTTCACACTGAGCACATGTGACAGACGTGACAGAGTCTGGAGACGCCGTGGAGAACATTCTGCTGCCTGCAACATCCTCCAGCATGACCGGTTTGGCGGTGGGTCAGTCATGGTGTGGGGTGGCATTTCTTTGGGGGGCCACACAGCCCTCCATGTGCTCGCCAGAGGTAGCCTGACTGCCAGTAGGTACCGAGATGAGATCCTCAGACCCCTTGTGAGACCATATGCTGGTGCGGTTGGCCCTGGGTTCCTCCTAATGCAAGACAATGCTAGACCTCATGTGGCTGGAGTGTGTCAGCAGTTCCTGCAAGAGGAAGGCATTGATGCTATGGACTGGTCCGCCCGTTCCCCAGACCTGAATCCAATTGAGCACATCTGGGACATCATGTCTCGCTCCATCCACCAACGCCACGTTGCACCACAGACTGTCCAGGAGTTGGTGGATGCTTTAGTCCAGGTCTGGGAGGAGATCCCTCAGGAGACCATCCGCCACCTCATCAGGAGCATGCCCAGGCGTTGTAGGGAGGTCATACAGGCACGTGGAGGCCACACACACTACTGAGCCTCATTTTGACTTGTTTTAAGGACATTACATCAAAGTTGGATCAGCCTGTAGTGTGGTTTTCCACTTTAATTTTGAGGGTGAATCCAAATCCAGACCTCCATGGGTTGATACATTTGATTTCCATTGATCATTTTTGTGTGATTTTGTTGTCAGCACATTCAACTATGTAAAGAAAAAAGTATTGAATAAGATTATTTCATTCATTCAGATCTAGGATGTGTTATTTTAGTGGTCCCTTAATTTTTTTGAGCAGTGTATATATATATATATATATATATATATATATTATTTAAAATATTGCTCCAGATCAGTGCAGTGCATGTTAATTGAAACTCTCCGTAACCTACTCTGCTTTGTAGTCTTTTATTTGTGAGACGCCTACTCCAATGTATCTGTGCCTCCTGTCAGGCTGCATTTGAATGAGGCTATGCTCCAAGTAGTCGATTGGACTCTGTGGTGAAGGCATTGCATTAAGTGCTGTGGCGTCATGCAAGAGTTTTCCTCAGGTCAAGGGCTGCTGCTCCTTTGTGCGGACTCTTCAGTGAGCTGTGTGGTAAGAGAAATAGAGGTTAGAGGAAGAGAAAGAGAGTTACCCAGAGAGGGGTGGCTAATCTTATAGTTTCTGCCCAATGCCCCAGTCGATGAGCCGAGATCTATTAAGTAAAATGAACCCCCTAGGGTCTAAGGGCCCTGGGCTGGGTTTCTACTAAGCTAACATATGTCATTGTTTTAAGATGGTCATACCAAGGATAATTTAGCTATTTGATTTTGAATTTTATGACCCCTGTAGGTATCAAAAACAAATATTTAAAAAATATTTTTTGAAACATTGAATTTGGCCTTACTGCTATTAGCCATAAAAATACATTGAATAACAGATTCATACATGGAAAACAGATAGCCAAGAAATAAATCAAAAGGAGGTATGTTTTGACTTGTAAGTTAGCTTTGACGTGGAAATGCCCTATTCAATTCTATTCATTTTTCGGCCTGGTACCGGGTTACCTTCAGATGAGTTCCGTGACACTTGTGGGGGTTCTAGAGCAAAACAGAGGACACCATCGTGTTCGTGAGAGTCTCATCATCCAATAGAGGGGTCATATTAGCCCAAAATGTTCGGACCTACAGACGTTTTCATGAGAAGACCGATTTCTGGGATGTCTCCTGGTCTGACAAACACTGCTGTAGCTCTGCCACCTTCGTCCGCAGATGTAGTCCCAATGTATTGTGAAATCTAAACGTCTAGGAGCAACAACGGCTCAGCAGTGATGTGGTAGGCCACACAAGTTCACAGAACGGGAGCGCCTAGTGCTGAAGCGCGTATAGCGTAAAAATTGTCTGTCCTGGGTTGCAACACTCACTACCGAGCTCCAAACTGCCTCTGGAAGCAACGCAGCACAATAACTATTCGTTGGGAGCTTCGTGAAATGGGTTTCCATGGCCGAGCAGCCGCTCACAAGCCTAAGATCACCATGCGCAATGCCAAGCGTCGGCTGGAGTGGTGTAAAGCTCGTCGCCATTGAACTCTGGAGCAGTGGAAATGCGTGATCTTGAGTGATGAATCACGCTTCACCATCTGGCAATCCAACTGACTAATCTGGGTTTGGCGGATGCCAGGAGAACGCTACCTGCCCCAATGCATAGTGCCAACTGTTTGGTGGAGGAGGAATAATGATCTTGGGCTGGTTCGGGTTTCATGGTTCGGGCAAGGCCCCTTAGTTCCAGAGAAGGGAAATCTTAACGCTACAGCATACAATAGCATTCTAGACGATTCTGTGCTTCCAACTTTGTGGCAACAGTTTGGGGAAGGCCCTTTCCTGTTTCAGCATGACAATGTCCCCGTGCACACAGCGAGGTCCATACAGAAATGGTTTGTCGAGATCGGTGTGGAAGAACTTAACTGGCCTGCACAGAGCCCTGACCTCAACCCCATCAAACACCTTTGGGAGGAATTGGAACACTGACTGCGAGCCAGGCCTAATCGCCTAACATCAGTGCCCAACCTCACTAATGTTCTTGTGGCTGAATGGAAGTAAGTCCCCGCAGCAATGTTCCAACATGTAGTGGAAAGCTTTCCCAGAAGAATGGAGACAGTTATAGCAGCAAAGAGGGGACCAACTCCATATTAATGCCCATTATTTTGGAATGAAGTGTTCGACGAGCAGGTGTCCACATACTTTTGGCCATGTAGTGTACCTTAACTAAAACCACTGTAAAGGTTTTGCCTGCAAACTTTGGTTTTGAATCGCGACATTCTGGCATGTCTGCCTTGTGATTTGTTCGGAGAGACCCCAGATTTATTTTCACTCCCCTTATCGACACTCCCCAGTGACGTAGACCCTGTATGCCAAAAGAGTCCATCATTGAAACCAGACCCTAGTCACTGTGTTGCCTAGGGTCGTGTTTTTGAGACTACCGCAGATGCGGAAGGCCGACATCGGCTGATGCGGTGGATTGAGACGCAGCCCATGCAAAAAAAACATATCTCTAGTTTAAACAGTTGGATTTTGATGGGGATTTCTTTTACTATGCTAATTAAATTTAGGCGCGGGTGCGTCAATCGACTAGTTTTTATTTGAACCTCGTTGGCAATTCTGTCAGTGTTGAGACATATCTTCTACAAGATCTTGTACAATGGAATATTTTATTTTCTCTCCATATCATTCTCACATTGCACATTCTAACCTTCACTGTCTGCACTTTTGAGCAATTTCCCACTTTATTTTCTTTGTATACCTCAGCCCGCTTGCCCTGCCTGTCAAGGTGGGTCACACTGATGCTGAATTCTCTGGACCTGTATGCAGAACGCTATCAGGCAATCATCACCACACTGACCCAGACACCAGAAGTCCCGCTGTGTCCCTTGTTACTCGCCACATTCCAGCTCTCAGTGGCATGATTGGATTCATGCTTCATGCCTGAAGGGACGTAATTAGACAGCGGTATAGGGACTGCTGTCTATTAAATGACTGAAAGGGGAAGTTGAATAGTAAAGGGTTAGACAACAGGGGCTGTCTGAGGCCAGGGGCTGGAATGTATCACCCATGTTCTGGGTGGAGAGGAGGGAGTTTCAACCCACCCATTTAATTGGCTATACATTGAACAGCCCACTACTCTGCACATAAATATAGCCCTGACAAGCACAGAGGTGCATTTGATTTCAAAGCCCTGACCCACTCAAAAGATCAGCCGAGATTGGTCATTTCTGCCTACATTGCAGTCGTGCCCCAACTCTCATAATACCTGGATAAGTGTTTAACATGTCAGTAACCACATCAATATGACATTGCAATCTGATGCCCGACTGCAATCTAGATCAGTGGTTTTCTACCTGTGGTCCGCAGACCTGGGGTACTGCAGTAGGTCTGCGAATTCTCCTTTTTAATAGATTGTTTTTCATCAACTGTTGGGAGTATTAATGGTATTATAAACAATTTTTAAATAATTTTCGCAATGCCAATTGTTTATAATAATAATAATAGTTTTGCTACATTCACTGATAAAATTGACTATAAATTTGATAGGCAATTTTATGTAATGAAATTATTTGACTCTGCGAATGGTGGTCTTAATGAGCTTTTGACTGTGATTTGGTGGTCCCTGGAAAATACAAAGTTGGGAACCGCTGATCTAGATGACTTCATTCAATCATTAATTAACTGTGCAGCTTTGCAGACAGTTTGGAACGCGGACGTTAACTTGTCAAAGCTGCATTATGTTGCTTTGTGCGCGGCCCAACATAACTCAGATAGAATTGTGAATTATAGATATGTCATTCTCATTGAAAGCACGTCTGATAAGCGGTAGATCCGTTCTATATGTGCTATTTCTATGCTTCCCCTCCTTAAGTTTTGTTTTCGCAACTTTTACTTTCGGTAACCAACCTCGGTTAGGGCCCCCAAAAGGCTAGAGGCGCTTCTGCCTGATGAGCTTCCATTATGTTTTCCTGAACATTCCAATACCTTTCTTATGCATTTTAGTGACTTACTGCTGCTAATACAAATTGTTACACTTTTCCCATATTCAAGTAATTTGAAACATATTAAGTTATTAACCTTATGAACATAGAAACGTGGTTGTAGTTTCTGTGCCACAATGGTTACATTTTTTACATTGTATCTTTTAATACTGGTAATCAAAATGTGTTATGTATCAAGTTATATGGCTACAATTTGATTAATGTTTGAAGTGTGATTTTATGATTGCTTACTAAAAAGTTATTGTTTAAAGACCCCAAAAAGTTATTGTTTACCTTTTATATTACTAAATACATAATGTCTATTTATTTGGCCCACAGCCCACCACTCAGATTATATTTTGGCCCACCAAGCCTAAAAATCTTAGAACCCCTGCTCTACCCCTGCTTGTTTTGTAACATAAACTGAAATATGGCTTACATTTTAGAATTTTAGCAACCAGGCAATTTCTACACATTGAACCTTTAATGTTGGGTAATGCATCTCCAGGTTGTTTGGCCATTGGTTTTGATCAACTTCCGGTAACACTTTACTTGACACCCAGCGTCATAACACGTTATGACACGGTCATAACCATGTCATAATATGTCATAACAGCTGACATAACTTGTCATAACCTGTCATAATATGGTCATAACACTGTCATGACGCATATATTTACACCTGTTATGACATATATTGCATTATTTTTTTCTTAAGTCCTTTGTTGTAATTAATTTTTTACAGTCATGTTTTTTTTTCATCATATTTTATATAACTTGTATGACACTGTCAAGAAGCATTATCACCATCATAATCATAGAAGCCAGATAGGCCTATCACGTACATGCCCTTATGTCAGTCATCAGTGAAAAGGAGGGTGTCTTGTCCTGCTCCTGAAATGTGCTCCTGCATTCATCCCAGCCATCAGAAACAGAGCATTGGGGTAGGTGCATGTGTGACATCAATGTGTGTGCAATTACAATGATTATTTAATATGGTCAATTCCAGAAAATGTTATATAACAAACTATATATAACATACTGTTGACAAGTAGGCTATTGTGTAATGGAATGTTTTGTCTTGTGTAGTAGGTTTTAACACTTTTATGTAGGCGTCATAACCAGCTATAAAATAACGCAATATATGTCACAACAGGTCTAAATATACAGTATCAGTCAAAAGCTTAGACACACATACTCAGTCTCTTTCTTTTTACTATTTTCTACATTGTAGAATAATAGTGAAGACATCAAAACTATGAAATAACACATATGGAATCATGTCAAGTAAAGTGTTACCCAACTTCCTCACCATCCCCCACTGAACTATCTCAGGTCTATCTACAACATCAATACTCAGTGCAACATTTGTATTCTTTACAAATGTCCATGGTTCTCTTACAACAATGGTTTCTTGGAGTTTCTAGACACAGGTCTCTGGTCTCACATAAAGAGTAGTGCATTTGACCAAATCTATTCTTTACCCCAAATTCCCAAGGTCTATCTACATTTCAACATTAGTTGCTTGGAGTTTATAGTCACATGCGTCTCTGGTCTCACGGAAGGAGTAAAACATTTGACCAAATCTAAGAGGATGCTCATTCTTTGTAAGTAAGACAGGATGCTGGAGGCTATCAGCCTCTATTCTCAAAGCAATCATTTGTTGTCTACTGATGGACCACTTGAGCTCTGTCCAAGGCGGATATGAGTACTTTTACTGGCGTGCCGAAAGACTCTCCACCAGTGTATTAGGCGTTCCATGGCAATCCATACAAATCAGCCGCCATTACAGAGCAATTCTACAATAATCTGAGACCATGGTACCTCAGAGACCCAGTTACTGCACTGTGATGAGAGTGTGTTATTGATTTGGAATGGGACAAAGTTACTTGAAAAGGAGAGGGAATAGAATTGAAACTACGAGAAAGCATGATGAATGTAATTCTGCCGGTTCAGATCATTAAGTCATATGCCTGTCCAGCCAAGAGAAGGGAATTGTAGCATGTCTTCTCAATCTGTGTGTAATGTTCACCCTGATTCACGGCATTAAAATTATACTTTAAAATTATACTTTAAAGGAGCCCTGCTTCACAAAAATTCAGAAAATATAAGGTACAAAATGAACTAGTGATACAAATTACAACAAACAAAGGTAGAAGCATGAGAAATGCAACAATACAAAAATACAATTTATTTAAAAAAACACGGAGGAGAACAGTTCCTTTACCAATACCCTAAAATGCCTGAAAGGCACTAGAGCGTCCAAACGTAGGGTATTCTGAAATTTGTTCCAAGTATGCAGCGCATAAAAACGAAAGGCTGTTTTACCTAAATCGGAGGCGACGAGGAATTTCTAAACTATAGAAAACTGAAAATAACTTTTAGAGAACTGAAGTCTTTGTTATTTGTTTGTGTCCCTTATAAATGTAAACAAAATAATCACACTGATATAATATTTGCTTAACTCAAAATGATATTGTCTCAAAGATCAGAATAAGACAAGATAAACACTTTCTTTTCAGTAGAGTCCCAACCCTATGAGTCCGTAACTAAACCAATCAATCCGATCCGCCAGTGACTCGGCGGCAAGAGCACAAAACTCAAAGTCATTTGTAATCGAACATAAAAGGAAACTTCACAGCCTTAAAAAGTTAAGAAACAAGGGTGTGGCAACAAAATAGCAACATTTTAGAATGACTCTTTATTAGACGAGGATCAGACTTTTTTTGCTTAGTATCTTTAATACACACTATAGGGCAGTGATCACTGATATCATAATCAAAGACCCCCTAGACATGTATTTATGAAGGTTATTAGTAAGAATGATATCAATGAATTAAGAATTTACAGAATTTTCAACATTTAGTCGCATTTCGTTCTTAACATTTAGAAATGCTATCAAAAATATATTTTTTAACAATCTAAGCTGGGGCCATCTGCACATTTGAAAGTTGGTTTTGTGTTTATAGCTTTAAAATTTTAAGAGCTAGAGCGGGCAGAATAATAATAATAATAATAATAATAATAATAATAATAATAATAATATGTAAGAAATATAGAGTGGTCATCCCCCATGTTAGAAGTAATATAAATGTATAGTAATCCACAGAGCAGTTGTCATCAGCGTTGTAATGAATACTCAGGGAGAAAAAGGTGTAGATTCACTCGCAGAGCGTGGCAGGTGTTTATTACACCTTCGCAGAAGGCAGGAATCGTGGTCACAGGCAGGCAATGGTCATACACAGGTAGGCAAACAGGCAGGATAATCAAAAACTAGGACTGAAGGCTGTAACTGGTTCTCACAAACGAGTTAGGAAAAGGTTTAGTAGAGTCAAAACGAACAATACCTCACAAGGCACAAACAGAATGAACTGAACTAAATAAGGAGCTGATGAGACCAGGTGAGTAACTAACACGTGAAATCAATGAACAAAAATGAAAGACAGGGCTACGTTCAAGAACACAAAGAAACCGGCTACATTCAAGAACACAAGGTGAACTAAGAAAATAAATACAGAACCTTACAAGCATTGCATTTAACCAGGCATGTCAGTTAAGAACAAATTCTTATTTACAATGACGGCAAGATGTGAGGGTGGAAAGAGTAGGAAAGAAAGGAGAAAATGAGGTGCAGAAGTGGATTGTGCCTGGCTGCCTGCAGGCCTAGATGTGATGAATGAACAAAGACTCCTCAAGTTAGATAGATAAACCATCCAAAGAACAGAGTAGAGGTTATCCTCTTTCACCAGAGTGGATAGAATTCATGATATGCAACACTAACTGACTCATTTGGGTCATTGCAACTTCCAGCATGCAGTATTCCTACTGAGCAAATGTGCATACTATATTAGGACATGTCTATATCTAAGGGCTACATGTTTATACTTCACAGGGGAGTTACACAGCGTAATGGCAAAGCTAATTGTTGTCTATTTAAAATACAGCTCCCAATAGATTTATTTATGCTCAAGGCTTGCAAATGCACTATTGACTCATTTTAGCTCATGTAATTGGAGGCAGTTTGTTATTGTGTCTTCTGCTTCTTATTGAGATGGATGTGCAAATAGACAACAATACCCAGCTATCACATTTGGTTCCTTGGAAGTTGTGGGAACATACGTTTTTGGTTTCCCATTGGTTCTGGGAATGAAGCCATAAGTTTCCTGACTTGTAAAACTCAAAAAAAAAAAAAATGTGAAAATGTTGCTTCTTCTGGGAACGTTCATATTTAGGTTGCACGGAGGTTACTATGGTTCCCTGAATGTTTTCCTGGGAGGTTATATTAACGTTCTGAGAACTGAAATTATAGGTTATTTGAAGGTAATTAATTAACTTTCTGAGAACATTCTCAAAATGTTGTGAGATTATTTGGAGGTTTTTTAATAACTTCCTCTGAATGTTTCAATAATACTGCTAGCTTAGGTTAACTGTTTTTAACTCCAAGCACAGATAGGGATACATGGAAATTCATTTGCTTAGGCATTAATCATCTAAACACATTTATTTTTATTATGACATGACGTCAGTGAGATTTGAACCTATGCTCTTCTGTTCTCTATCCATGGAATCAGTCCACTGCACCACCAGGATGGCGCTAGCATGACAAAACATTTTTTTACTCAGACAAAGCTGTTCATTTTAGGATTTTCAAACAGACCCCACTTCAAAGGAAACAAGTTCTCATTAAGATCAGGTGTGGCCAATTAGTGGGCGGGGCCAACACACCTGAACACGCTTAACAAGATAGAGCATAGAGTGAGTTTTTAAATAACATTCTTAGAACGTTCTCTGAACGTTACTAAATCTTTCTGAAATTCCCACAGAACAAAATTGTTTTTTAAGGTTCTGAGAACATGACTTTAAGTAGAACCACGAGGAAACCTGTAGGAAACGTTATGTTGAATTACTGAAATTCCCACAGAAGAACTTTGATTCTTAATGTTTTCTGAACTATTTAAGAATATTCCCAATGTCAAATGAGTTGGAGAATGTTCCTAGAACATTACCAAAAATGTAATTGAAATGTAACCATGTTTGAACTTTTAGGAAACGTTCTGTTAAAGTAATGAAATACCAAGAAAATTATGTTTTTTTATCATGTTCCTTAAATGTGCTGAGAATGTTCCAAAGCCAAGCAACTATCCTGCGCCATTCCCAGAACATTGTGGGAAGGTTGTATGCATGTATGCAAAATAACCATAGGACAACCCTGCTCTCACCAAGCTCTAAGAAACATATGGTTTCTCAGAATGTTAAATGCTAGCTGGGTATTCACCTGGGGTTTGTAGTGAGGGAACACTTATACTCCACCCTATATACCCATTTCACAGTGGATGTGGGTAGTTGCGAACACATTTCTGTGTCAGAAAGAGTGTTTATATCGAAGTGAATGAGCCAACATTAAACTTCTGATGCAAGTTAAAGGCATAGTTTACCCAAATTGCAAAATGGCATTTTGTTTTTCAGTTACAGTAAGAAAAGGTAACCCAGCAATCCATGCTATTGTTTTGTTTACCTGACCACTGTCTCCAAATGCTAACGTTTTGGCCTTTTGTCAATATTGTTACAGTCATGGTTCACCACAGGAGGTCGGTGGCACCTTAAATGGGGAGGACGGGCTCGTGGTAATGACTGGAGCGGAATTTGTGGAATGCTATCAGATACATCAAGCCATTCAATTTACTCCGTTCCAGCCATTATAATGACCCGTCCTCCCCTCAGCAGCCTCCACTGTGGTTCACATATGTTATTGTGTGTTTATTATCTATTGTTTACGGTCTGTTGGTCAGTTGAATATCTGATTGTATTATGGTAAAATGGTACTCACATGGCTCTGCATAGCGGTAGATAATGTGTGCACATTAACCAAGTGTGCACATTAAAACTGAGATTTTGTGCGAGTTACTATGTTGTCGTGTGTGCTCATATATGCCTCCTGTGAGTATTACTAGTCAGATAAATGGGATGCTAGCTGTAGCCCAAGCTAGCATTCAAGCAAGATAATAGTTCATCATAAACCACCGTAAAACAACATTTAACATCTTTTCGGACTGTCTGTTTCCTTGTTTTTGTCTGCATCCTTGTGATTAGCAAGTTAGTCATCTCTGCTCCTCGTGTGTAGTGTTTTTTCTCCCTGTCCTGTGTACGGTTACATGCACAGATTAATATAATAGTTTGTTTAAAAAGTTGACATGCTTTGCAAGAAGAACAATTTCCCTAATAATTATGTTTACATGGACACATCTGAAATCAGGCTACCTGATGAGACTTAAATAAATGCAGAAATCACCAATCAAAATAAATGTTCTACCACAAATAACCATGTTATTTTTGCAAAGCTTATTTGATTCTTAGTTCGGACATATAACGTTTGTATGTGAAAATTATTTCTAAGATGCATACCTTCAGTTTTTCCAAACTCACTTCCCTTGCACATAACAGGGAGGCTTACACTACCGGTGCTGGCACATGTGCATATCAAATATACTGCTGGAACACCAAATAAGCTGTTAACATGTCCTAATCATTTGAAAGATTGCTCAGAAAACCTGGTGTTTTAATCAGCGTATGCTTACTTTGATTTTAACCTTACAACGATTAAGATAAGCAGAGTAAAGTGTTTACATGACTATTGCCATACTCAGCCTACTGCCATACTCAGTTTAATATCTAATTATTAGTGTGCATGTAAATGTACTTAGTGACGCGTGGGCCACATTAGATTGGAGAGATACATTGTTGCAGGTCACACTTGCCCCGAATGAAACTAATACATTGTAGTGAACCCCAGACCACTGCGAGGTATTCCAACATTGTTTGTGAGCCTTGCAGCTGTGCACAGATGCAGCTTCTTTCAGTCAAATTTTTTTGGGGGAAATAAAGACTACAACTGTTTTTGCCTGGAAAAAGAAGCCAACACTTTTTTTTGTACAGGATTCTTTTGAAAATTACGGAGCCCCCCAGGGGTCATGGTGGAGAATAAATATAGAACGGCTAATTTGTTCCCTCAGTTTACTAATTCAAACCCTCAATTTAGTAATTCCTTCCTTCAGTTTAGTAATCTATTCCCTTAATTTAGTATTTTGCTCCTTTCATTTAGTAATCCGTTCCCTCAATTTAGTAATTTGGAAAATGCAAATACTCAGAAGATAGCTAATGCAAAAGAGCGTCGAACCAATAAGCTCTCATACGAGCGTCAGCTCCTGCTAAACCATCTTCTAGATATCAAACAGCGCTTGCAAGGTGTGGAGCAGCATATGGACAGGCATAGCCAGCCCATAGTTCGACAGAGGGCTGAAGCAGCGAGACCACATACTCACCTGGAGCATGCCAGTGGAGCTTTCAAAGGGGGGAGGGAGGCCATTCCATAACCCCCTTCCTTCAAACATGGAATGTGTGTGCTGCTGGAGCTCCATTGATGCCTATCCAGTCTCTAACCAGACCAGCAGATCCTGCTACAACTGCAGCCAGCCTGGCCAACCGTCCTGCTCATCCTGCAGTTGTTGCCCGGGGCCCTGGCATGCAGCCTCAAACCACGGAGAGCAGCATGAAAGACCCCCATCCTGGACTGCCACCGGAAATCCACAACGCCTGCACAGCTGATGTCATCCATGGTGAAACCCTCTGCTCAGGTGCATGTACAGTGGCTTGCGAAAGGATTCACCCCCTTGGCAATTTTCCTATTTTGTTGCCTTACAACCTGGAATTACAATGGATTTTGGGGGGGTTTGTATCATTTGATTTACACAACATGCCTACCACTTTGAAGATGCAAGATATTTTTTGGGTGTGAAACAAACAAGAAATATGACAAAAAAACAGAAAACAATTCACCCCTTTTGTGAAAGCCACCTTTTGCAGAAATTACAGCTGCAAGTCTCTTGGGGTATGTCTCTATGAGCTTGGCACATCTAGCCACTGGGATTTTTGCCCATTCTTCAAGGCAAAACTGCTCCAGCTCCTTCAAGTTGGATGGGTTCTGCTGGTGTACAGCAATCTTTAAGTCATACCACAGATTCTCAATTGGATTGAGGTTTGGGCTTTGAGCCATTCCAAGACATTTAAATGTTTCCCCTTAAACCACTCAAGTGTTGCTTTAGCAGTATGCTTAGGGTCATTGTCCTGCTGGAAGATGAACCTCCGTCCTAGTCTCAAATCTCTGGAAGATTCTTTAAGCAATGGCTTTTTCTGGCCACTCTTCTGTAAAGCCCAGCTCTGTGGAGTGTACGGCTTAAAGTGGTCCTATGGACAGATACTCCAATCTCCGCTGTGGAGCTTTGCAGCTCCTTCAGGGTTATCTTTGGTCTCTTTGTTGCCTCTCTGATTAATGCCCTCCTTGCCTGGTCCGTGAGTTTTGGTGGGCGGCCCTCTCTTGGCAGGTTTGTTGTGGTGCCATATTCTTTTAATTTTTTAATAATGGATTTAATGGTGCTCCATGGGATGTTCAACGTTTCTGATATTTTTTTATAACCCAACCCTGATCTGTACTTCTCCACAACTTTGTCCCCAACCTGTTTAGAGAGCTCCTTGGTCTTCATGGTGCCGCCTGCTTGGTGGTGCTCCTTGCTTAGTGGTGTTGCAGACTCTAGGGCCTTTCAGAACAGGTGTATATATACTGAGATCATGTGACACTTAGACTGCACACAGGTGGACTTTATTTAACTAATTATGTGACTTCTGAAGGTAATTGGTTGCACCAGATCTTATTTAGGGGCTTCATAGCAAAGGGGGTGAATACATATGCACACACCGCTTTTCCGTTATTTATTTTTTGGAATTCTTTGAAACAAGTTATTTTTTACATTTCACTTCACTAATTTGGACTATTTTGTGTATGTCCATTACATGAAATCCAAATAAAAATCAATTTAAATTACAGGTTGTAATGCAACAAAATAAGAAAAACGCCAAGGGGGATGAATACTTTTGCAAGGCACTGTAGTAGCAGCTGTGTTCTGTTATCAAAATCTGAATTATATGAATGTCGACTGTAGCCTAGTTTTATAAAAACCTGTTGAGTAGGGAAAAGCCTCTCAAGATCCTTTGCAAAATCTCTTCTAAAATCCGATCCCTACCACCATGTGCTCCCACCCCAATGATCGTTTGTTAGTCTACACCAGACCCGCTTCTCAACTGAACTGAAACTGATCCACTGCAGGACTGAGCATTTCCGTTGCAGTGCCATCCCAGCCATGGTTCGCCTGCTTAACAGTTGATGATGACATTTTCTTCATTTTTCATTGCCTACATCTGTTGTTGTTGTTTTTTGTTAGTATTGCCAATTTTAATATTCAAATGTAAATTGTACTCACAATTCAGCATGTTGCTGCCACTTGTACAATGGTCTGTTGAAAAACAGTACAAAACCATTCTCTCCCTCTAATTCATTGCTGCCTTCTGCATCATTCTCATGTGCCATACCTTATTAGTATTAATTACTGTACCTGTGAGGAGCTGAACTGCACCATATTCTTAACACAGAGACTTATAGTAAACGTTTGCAGTCCTCATGGGAATCCAAAGATGTAACTTATAGAGATCAAAGATTTACATCCACGTAATTGTATGAAAAATGTATGCACTCACTAACTGTAAGTCACTCTGGATAAGAGCGTCTGCTAAATGACTAAAATTTAAAATTTAAATGTAATTGATAGGGCTGTGGTGATACCAGTATCACAATATTTATTCCATGGCAAAAATGAAAACACGACACAGATCTTAGTCTTTGGTCCTTTAAAAACCTGTTGTATGTAAAATACTGTGTGATATATACAGTAACTTGGAAAATAAATAAATGTGACTCTGGATGACAACATAAGGATGTTTGTTTCCAACATTAGGGCTGTTTTCTTAAAGTAGTGAAATCTGCTTTGTGTTTTGTTTCCTTGCTACGATACTAATAAGTTGTCACGCCCTGACTCAGGGGACGCTTATATGTTGAGTCAGGGTGTGTATATTCCTTGTTGTGCTTTTTCTTTGTTGTATTCTAGTATGTATAGATCTATGTTGGCCGGTGTGGTTCCCAATCAGAGGCAGCTGTCGCTCATTGTCTCTGATTGGGGATCATACTTAGGCAGCCTATTGGCACTGTAGTTGTGGGATCTTGTTCCGGTTAAGGTTGGTTGTGTATCTACCTTAGGACTTCACGTTTCGTTTTGTTTCTTGTTTTGTCATGTGTTTATTAAGTGGAATAAACATGTACGTATATCACGCTGCGCCTTGGTCTGTCCCTTCATTCAACGAACGTGACAGAAGATCCCACCAAACGAGGACAAAGCAGTGTCCCCAGGTGGAGCGAGTAGCCATGTCACAGGTGGGCAATTTGTGGTCATGGGAAGAGATATTTGCGGGGAGAGGACCATGGGCTAAGGTAAATGCCCAGGCAGGAGAGGAGCAACGGCAACACGGAGGAGGCCGGTCGAGGAGGAAGCCCGAGAACCAGCCCCAAGAAAAATTTTTGGGGGGGCACACGGGGTGGTTGGCGGAGCCTGCTGTCAGAGCAGAGCCAACTCCCCATACTCACACGAGGAAGCGTATGACTGGGCAGGCTCCGTGTTATGCGGAGCTACGTACTGTGTCGCCAGTGCGCCGGCACAGTCCTGTACGTCCTGTGCTTGCACCACGCACCAGTCGTGCGAAGAGGGGCATCCAGCCAGGACGGGGTGTGCCGGCTCAACGCTCCTGGTCTCCAGTATGCCTCCTCGGTCCCGCATATCCTGCGCCAGTTCTACGAACTGTATCGCCAGTGCGCGTGCACAGCCCAGTGCGTCCTGTGCTGATGCCTCACACATACTGTGCGGAAGTAGGCATCCAGCCAGGACGGGTTGTGCCAGCTCTCCGCTCCAGACCTCCAGTCCGCCTCCACAGTCCGGCCCGGCCTGTTCCTGCTCCTCGCACCAAGCCAGTGGTGCGCGTCGCCAGCCCGGCCCGGCCTGTTCCTGCTCCTCTCACCAAGCCAGTGGTGCGCGTCGCCAGCCCGGCCCGGCCTGTTCCTCGCACCAAGCCAGTGGTGCGCGTCGCCAGCCCAGCCTGGCCTGTTCCTGCTCCTCGCACCAAGCCAGTGGTGCGCGTCGCCAGCCCGGCCCGGCCTGTTCCTGCTCCTCGCACCAAGCCAGTGGTGCGTGTCACCAGCCCGGCCCGGCCTGTTCCTGCTCCTCGCACCAAGCCAGTGGTGCGCGTCGCCAGCCCGGCCCGGCCCGTTCCTGCCCCTCGCACCAAGCCAGTGGTGCGTGTTCCTAGTCCGGTCCGGCTCGTGCCTGCTCCTCGCAACAGACCAGTGGTGCGTTTGTCCAGTCTGGCACGGTCCGTACCAGTTCCACCGGTGCCTGGTCCGGCACTGGTCAGCTGCTCCACTCCGGAGCCAGAGCAGTCCGCTCCACCGGTGCCTGATCCAGTTCCGGTCAGCTGTTCCACTCCGGAGCCAGAGCAGTCCGCTCCACCGGTGGCTGATCCAACTCCGGTCAGCTGCGACACTCCGGAGCCAGAGCAGTCCGGTCCACCGGGGTCTAGTCCAGCTCCGGTCAGCGGCTCCACTCCGGAGCCAGAGCAGTCCGCTCCACCGGTGCCTGATCCAGCTCCTGTCAGCGGCTCCAGTCCAGACCATGACGTCAGCCCCTCTCCAGGTTCGGGGTCTCCCACACCAGGGTCCAGACAGGGCCTGGCATATCGTGGGAGGAAGTAGAGGGGAAGCAGCGCGCCGAGGTCCAGACCAGATCAGGGGCGCAACAGGGAGGCGGAGAGTGAGAGGTCGTCACGCCCCGAGCCGGATCCGCCTCCGAGGCGGAATGCCCACCCGGCCCCTACCCTGTTATGTTTATGTTGTGCGGTCGGAGTCCGCACCTTTGGGGGGGGGGTACTGTCACGCCCTGACTCAGGGGACGCTTATATGTTGAGTCAGGGTGTGTATATTCCTTGTTGTGCTTTTTCTATGTTGTATTCTAGTATGTATAGATCTATGTTGGCCGGTGTGGTTCCCAATCAGAGGCAGCTGTCGCTCGTTGTCTCTGATTGGGGATCATACTTAGGCAGCCTATTGGCACTGTGTAGTTGTGGGATCTTGTTAAGGTTGGTTGTGTATCTACCTTAGGACTTCACGTTTCGTTTCGTTTCGTTTATTGTTTTGTCGTGTGTTTATTAATTGGAATAAACATGTACGTATATCACGCTGCGCCTTGGTCTGTCCCGTCATTCAACGAACGTGACATAAGTATCGCGATACTGGTATCGTCCCGGCCCTAGAAATTGATCAAGTTGTTATTCCCTCTTGTCGTACACAATTATATACCCTGTACGCCTCTTGAATGCATTAGGGGCCTAATTTATACTAGCTTTCACACTAAATATGTGTGCACATCTTTAAAGGATATTGAGAGTAGTACACTTGGCTTCTGTCACACAGGCCTATGTTTCCATTATAAATCAGGGAATAAATAAAGTTTAATTGAATATGATATACATTGTATTGGTAAGCATATAATTATTAAATAAATTATATTGATGTGTAGAATAAATTAGGGATTAGAATTTTTACTAAATTGCATTTAATTTAATTATATTTCCTCTAATTCTGATTTGAATTCAATTCCATATCCTGTTCACCCTTTCAATTCAATTTATTTTAAATTCAAAAATTTAGTTGGAAGTAGAGAGCAATTCTCAACTCAATTCTGAATTAGCCCTAACTCTGGTTTTCACTCCGAACATAACTAAAGCTACATCATAATTTTGACAGGCAGACATGAAGCAAAGCTAGTTAATATGGCTGTGGGAGGAATAGATTAGGCCGGGATTCAAGTGTACCGCAATGTGCAAAACCACACTGCACCTGACTTTTAACAGTAATTTACGCTTGAGCCGGCATCCGTTGACCTAAAATGAGATCTCCACAAATGTCAGGGAAATTGCCTTCAAAAGTCAAGTGCAGTGCGATGTCAGTCGTTGCGGTTTGTTTGGCTGTGTTTAGACAGGCCGCCCAATTCTGATATTTTTTCACTAATTGATCTTTTGACCAATCAGATCAGCTCTGAATAAGATCTAATGTGAAAATATCTAATATTGCTACTTATCTAAACGCATCCTTTGAATCCTAGTCTGAGTTTGTATCCCTGTATGAACCGGTTCCTTTTACATAAAATTAGCTAATAAAAAGTGGAGTAGAGTTTTGATTGGGCCTAAAAACTCAAGCCTTTCCTGAGCTAGGCCCAAGTCCGGCCCTTATAGACGAGTTATGAGCCCGAAACCAAAGTAAATTAATTAATTTATAGGCTAATCATCCTCTTACAGCAACGACTGAGCTAAGTGCCATAACCCATGATTACTTAATGTGCTGACATGTTTATACAGTATATGCTACAAATGGCTTCACTATCACCTATGTAAGCAGCACTCCTGTTAGCATTGGAACACTCAAGCACACACTACTCCATTCTTGCAACGCATGTCGCTAATAACCCCTCCCTCTGCCTATTTGTGTTCCAGCCCTACTGTACGCCACCATTTTTGGGAACGTCACCACCATCTTCCAGCAGATGTACACCAACACTAACCGCTACCACGAGATGCTCAACAATGTGCGTGACTTTCTCAAACTTTACCAGGTGCCAAAGGGGCTGAGCGAGAGGGTCATGGATTACATCGTCTCTACTTGGGCCATGTCCAAGGGCATTGACACAGATAGGGTAAGTAGGCAGAAACCATATTGCTCTCTCAGTCCTAGATCTCGTGTCTCTGTTTCAGGGTCTTGTGTAGAGAGATTTAGTTTGTGACAGTAGAGAATCTGAGTTTTCCACTGTGATACCAACGTTGAAACGGGCACATTGGTGCCATCTTAATGGGACTCACAGCCTCATTTGTTTGTCCTTTTTTGCATTTCCATTTCAAGTAATGCGACTGAGAACTAAATAATTGTTGGAGCAGTCTTGGGAAAAGTTATGCTGATGCATGGTTTTCCTCTGCAAATGGCTATGGTATTTCACAAACTTTACCTTACGCCTCACCGAGGGCGGTCTCCACTGTGAAAGTAATATGTAAAGACTATGGCTGAACACTGCCGATCTCGTTCTTCCTGCTCAAGGTGTACATTTAGTAGTGGGGAAATTATGTGGAACCAGGCTTTTCATGAAAACATCATGCTTGATTCTAGCTCCGCACCACAGTGGAAAAATATTATTAGATACCCAAGACCATATTAAATCAAGTCAATCAACCATTATTTTTTGAAAGAAAAGTGACCTTTGTTTTGACAGGGAGTCATGCTGAGACCATGGTCTCTTTTACAGATCAGCCCTGTAATTACAAAAATATACAACTACGAAATGCAAAACATGATCATAAAATAAGTTTCAAGTCTTTGGAAAAGTGGAGGCAGCAGTGTTCTATTTCTTACCGCTTCCACAGCCGCTTTGGCCATCGATTTAGCTGCGCTGGGCAAAAGGAATAGGAACAGGAATAGGAACGCCCACTCTACTGTATATGGTAGTAAATGCTGGTTTTGCTTTGATAAGCATGACAGGAACTCTTTTTATCGTGTCTGAATGCAGGTTAAGCTCAACTCTTGGGTCATGATTATATTACTAAACATAATTATACCTGTCAGAACATGACTGATTTCCTGATTCATCGTCCTTATTGCCACGCTGAAGGAGTGTACATTAAACAGAACAGACAGTATTGATTTAACATAAAGTGTTGTCCAGCTGATGGTCTCATTCTGCGTGGGACGGCGGTCATAGATATTGTACACCTCCATTAAATGTACAGTTAGGCGAGGGAATAGGGGGCACAGCTAATGGTCAGGAATGAATCAAATGGATGGTTTATTGCGGTTAAGTTAATTGGGGTTAGGTAGTGATTTGGACAAACTCCCAAATCTTTAGGGAACATTCCAATCAGGTTATAACTTGGTCTACAGCTAACGATACAGTGGGAACATCACATTCCTGTTTTTAAATTCTCACCGGAAAAAAGTTTCTTCCATGGCACACAGACAATGGATATAAGAACATTTGGAGGGAAAGTTTCAAGAATGTTTGTTTTTGACGTGCCTACAATTTGAAATGTTAATTGATGGACATACAGGACATCATATGAACATCAGTGACTAATGTTTGTGTGACGTCTTTTTGTCAAGTTAACAGAAAGTTCCTACAACATTAGGTTACTGGAGCCTTTTTAGAACGCTTTGGTTTGCATTACACTATCAACATGTTCAACTAGACAGTAATAATCCTCCACTGTGAGCACACTTGGGACCTCAACCTCGCCTAGGATTTGAACCCACAACCGCTTGGTTGGCAGCAACCTGACTTATCCGCTAACTCACCAGACTTTATTTAACCTATTATTTACAAATGAGCCCTGAAGAATAAAAAAAAAATACACATACTGTATTAATACGAAATGCAATCAACCAAACAGTTTCCCTGACAGTTTCCCCCTACAGTTTTCCCAGCCCATCAAGATATCAGAAATAAATTACAAAACATACGTACGCTACTCTGTGAACAGGTCTCCCACCAATGCCCTGAAACGACTGAAAGGTACTAGGCAGTCTAATCTCAGTGTCCTGAAATTCATTCCATTTATGCGGTACATAAAACCTAAAGGCTGTTTAACCGTAACTGCCAAAATAAAGGAAACACCAAAAGTATCTTAATAGGGCGTTCGGCCACCACGAGCAGCCAGAACAGCTTCAGAGCGCCTTGGCATAGATTCTGCAAGTGTCTGGAACTCTATTGGAGGGATGTGAGAACATCTTTCCAGAGATATTCCATAATTTTGTGTTTTGTTGATGGTAGTGGAAAATTCTCCAGAATCTCCCATAACTGGGTTGAGATCTGATGACTGAGACACACACACACAGCCTTTAACCCCGTTATGCTCCTTTGAGATCCCTCTTTCAAAGTCACTGATATCTCTTCTTCTAGCCATAGTAACCAAATTAATGGGCAACTTGGCATTTTTATACATGTCTGTCGTAGGGACTGGATGTTGGAGCAGCCTTAAGGGCAGTAAGTAGCAGGAGGCAGCAGGATCAGGTGCAAAATAGTGTCCAGTTTATTAACAGTGAAAGGTGGTTCCCGGTGAATGACGAAATGCAATTAATATTTACATAATCTACTAAGGTATTTACAAAATGAGCAGACTCTCAAAATACAGGTTTTGAATATAAATTGAATCCCTAAGCCTCAATCTGGCCTACCCTGCCAAACCAACTAAATCAGGTTAGGGTATACCAGGCTATGGACAGCTTCCCCACACAGCTCACATACCAGAGCTAGAACATCCCTCCAGATCACAGGTTGAACAGGTAACTTTATACCTATGGCTCCTCCCTATGGACCATACCATTAACCATGGAGCTCTTTACCTAAATATGGCTTATTAAATCATGTAACATTATACCCACATTTACATATTCCATCTAAATAAACATCTTAAACATTCCTGGCTTATCCTCAAAGCGGGAATACTTTCCATGAATGAATACACATTTCATAAACAAAAGTTCTGAAGGCCAACAGACGGCAAAACGTATTACTTATGGAGCCACGCACCTGTGCGTGCTCCCATTACGCACGGACATGACAGACAAGACATGGAACTCCAGGACAAGCAAACTTCAAACACAGGACACATTACAATATGGAAATACACTAACTTATTTCCTGTCAGTGTAGCAAGTGTTCATTTCCACATGAACATCGCGTCCACTGGGTGAATTGCAAAATGGTAAATTACGGCATTTAAATATGGAACTGAAATGCGTCACAATGCAACTTGACCAAACATTTCCTCAACACATAATTAGCCTTGCGCACAGTAAATACCCATGATACTGGCAAAAGAGGAAAAGAACAACAGTATATACCGTACATTTAGGATAACTGAATTACTAGATATGGGGAAACATGAACGCGCTAAACAATTTGTAAGGAGGATTAAATAATGCGCATTCTTGACGAGAGCTACTGAGTCAGCTTCGTCACAATGACCCTAAGCATGATGTGATGTTAATTGCTTAATTAACTCAGGAACCACACCTGTGTGGAAGCACCTGCTTTTAATATACTTTGTATCGCTCATTTATTCAAGTGTTTGCTTTATTTTGTCAGTTACCTGTAAATCAGTGGCAACCAGGGACGGCCTGTTCAATAGGGCGATATGGGCGACGCACTGCCAAACGGGAAAAGGAAGGGATTTTTTTCTAATCAATTATATCACGGCAACAGTACTAGTTATCAGTGTTCTAATCTGATCTGACTGCCACTAAATGTCAAATCAGGCTAAAGTCGTGCTTCAAATGGCCCCGCCCGTTTTTGGGGCGATTTCAGTCAGGTTGAAAATCGCCCAGAAGTCTCTCATAGCCTGTCATGTAAAATCTATTTTTTTCAAATTTCAAAGCTTTCAATACATTCTCTATGGGTGTCTGTGGGCTTGCACTTACGCGCTTTCGTCATACGTGACGTAACCATGAACGTAACTAAGAAAATAGCAGCTAGCAGCGTCTCTGTTGCGACCTGCAGTGTGGCGTTATTTTATGTTTTTAATTTGTAGACTTAGTTTACAAACATTCTGCCAACCATGGATTTTTACAGTGGTGGGTTTTGGACTGATCTTGTTGATCGTGTACATACCCGCTACGAACGGACTAAATAATGAAAACGCTGCTGGCAGCGGAATCCAATACAGCTGGGAGACTTGGCTGGATGACAGAGTCCCGGACAGAGAAGTGGAGCCGGCCGGCTTCACCCTGGTCAGAGCGGACCGTGATCCTGGTAAGAGAGCGACTCTGTACCCCCCGACATTGAACTGCTTTCTGTGTCACTGCGACCTTACTATCTGCCCCGTGAGTTCCCCCAATTGTTTGTTACCGTTGTGTACTGTTGATAATCACAAGTTTACTGGAGAACTGAGACCAAGTAGAGACTTTGGACAGGGTGGATATGGTATAATAAAGGCAGTTTATTCAGAGGTAAAGATATCTGGAATCGCGTGCACGGACCCGTTCGTCAAACTCTTAGGGAGCTATCTGAAGAGAGCCCCGAAAACATTGTGTGCAGACATTTTATACAATAAATGATGTAGGTTGAATCTAGTAGTTCTGATCTTCTGATTGGTCCTGATGAGTTGGGCGAGGTCCCCTCCACTGTTGCATTGGCTCTGAGTCGGGTTCTCTGTCTTCAAATGTTCAGCCTAAAGAGAGGGGATTTGTGTGTGTGTGTGTGTGTGTGTTTAACAGTGATGATGTGTGTGTGTGTGTGTGTGTGTGTTATCAGTGATGATGTGTGTGTGTGTGTGTGTGTGTGTGTCCTCAGAGCAAGAACTCGTGAGTTGGAAGAACTGAGAGACCTATGGCGTGGGTGTTGTCCTTGGCCACCTGCTGACAAGGCTGACAAGATAGGACTCTTTTGTCCATTGTTATAGGATAGGAACAGCATTGATTGAAAACAAACGCCCAACACAAAATGGGTCATGCACAAGATTTTAGTCAGACCAAGCTATAACATTATATATTTACTACGACAGTACATTCAACCAAAAGCTAATATAACAAAGGCATCAGAGATTATTTATAATCTGTCACAGAAACTGGAATCCATCTCCCCAGATCAGTCAATAAATGCTTCTGGTATTGACTTATATGCTGCCCCTGTCTTCATGTTGTTGCTGGACATATCTTTTTTTAAATGTGTGTAGGTCACCTAAATCATCAGAAAAATTGCCCCTCCTGAGAATTTTTTCAGGAGCCGCCACTGGTGGCAACAAGATGAATTTCAACAGTTAGCCATTTCTGTGAGCGAGTTAAGGTATTTTGAACTTCTGTAGGTTAGGATCGATGTGAGGTAATATGGACATTTTTGCATGAGTGCTTTGTAATGTGCTAACCAATGTCATGTTCTATGCGTTGTCAGAGACGGCCAGCCCACTTTCTCATACAGATCACAGAGATGTGTGCAAAATCGGTCACCTGTAAAAAGGGTAGTGCACTATAATAAACAGCATCCAATAGTTTAAAGAAGTTGCAGCGGCGTTCATATAGATGATGTCGCAATAGTCTAGGGCTGACAAGAAAGTTAGCTGAACAATATTTTTTCTACTATCAAGCAAAAGGCATAATTTATTTCTGCAGTAGAATCCCAGTTTGAGTTTCAGTGTATTTGTTAGCTCATCTACATGTATTTTAAATGACAACTTGTCATCGATCTAATGCCAAGGTATTTACAGTGCATTCGGAAAGTATTCAGACCCCTTGACTTTTTACACATTTTGTTACGTTACAGCCTTATTCTAAAATTGATTACATTGTTTTTTTCCCTCACAATACCCCATAATGACAAAGCAAAAACAGGTTTTTATAAATGATGGCAAATGTATTAACAATAAAAAACTTAAATATCACATTTAGTATTCAGACCATTTACTCAGTACTTTGTTGAAGCACCTTTGGCAGTGATTACAGCCTCGAGTCTTCTTGGGTATGAGGCTACAAACTTGGCACACCTGTATTTGGGGAGTTTCTCCCCTTCTCTGCAGATTCTCTCAAGCTCTGTCAGGTTGGATGGGGTGCGTCGCTGCACAGCTATTTTCAGGTCTTTCCAAAGATGTTTGATCTGGTTCAAATCCGGGCTCTGGCTGGGCCACTCAAGGACATTCAGAGACTTGTCCCGAAGCCACTCCTCTGTTGTCTTGGCTGTGTGCTTAGGGTCATTGTCCTGTTGGAAGGTGAACCTTCGCCCCAGTCTTTAGGTGCCTTTTGGCGAACTCCAAGCAAGCTGTCATGTGTCTTTTACTGAGGAGTGCCTTCCATCTGGCCACTCTACCATAAAGGCCTGATTGGTGGAGTGTTGTAGAGATGGTTGTACTTCTGGAAGGTTCTCCCATCTCCACAGAGGAACTCTGGAGATCTGTCAGAGTTACCATCGGGTTCTTGGTCAGCTCCCTGACCAAGGCCCTTCTCCCCCGATTGCTCAGTTTGGCCGGGCGGCAAGCTCTAGGAAGAGTCTTGGTGGTTCCAAACTTCTTCAATTTAAGAATGATGGAGGCCACTGTGTTCTTGGGGACCTTCAATGCTGCAGAAATGTTATGGTACCCTCGACACAATCCTGTCTCAGAGCTCTTAAGACAATTCCTTCGACCTCATGGCTGGGTTTTTGGTCTGAGATGCACTGTCAACTGTGGGACCTTATATAGACAGGTGTGTGCCTTTCCAAATCATGTCCAATCAATTGAATTTACTGCAGGTGGACTCCAATCAAGTTGTAGAAACATCTCAAGGATGAGGAATGGAAACAGGATGCACCTGAGCTCAATTTCGAGTCTCATACCAAAAGGTCTGAATACTTATGTAAATAAGGTATTTCTGTTTTTCTAATTTTATATACATTTGCAAACAATTCTAAAAACCAGTTTTTGCTTTGACATTATGGGGTATTGTGTGTAGATTGATGAGAAATTTGTTTTATTTAATCCATTTTAGAATAAGGCTGTAACGTATCAAAGTGTGGACATTTCAAGGGGGCTGAATACTTTCCGAATGCACTGTATATGAGGGGACTCGCTCAATTTGGGCTCCATTCAACTTGCAGATATGTAAGTCTGTGAAGTCAATGTTGTGGGCTCTAGAGAATAGAATATACTTTGTTTTGTCCGCATTCAGTACCAGTTTAAGCTCAACAAGTGCTTTTTTATGACATTAAAAGCAGTCTGTAGATCAGGTATAGCCTGGTTCACAGAAGAGGTGGATGAGTACAGCACAGTATCATCAGCATACAAGTGTGCATTGTTGGTTAAGGGCTTGTAAGTAAGCATTTCACAGTAAGGTCTACACCTGTTGTATTCGGCGCATGTAACAAATAAAGTTTGATTTGATTACAGTTTTTCACTAAGGACCCAATATATTTTATATAGTAAGTAAGCCTTGGACAAGTAAGCCTTGGACAAATAGGCTTTGTCCGAGCAAGAACAGACAGAATGGCCCATATCGTTTATACTGTATATAGTGTGAATAATACTGGCCCGAAAATGAACCCTTGAGGAATACCTTTAGTGACCTCGAATAATTGTGAGTTGACACAGTCAGCAATTATACATTGAGATCTATCACTGAAGTACCTTCTTTTTTAATCAAGCGCATTACTATCAAGTCTGACAGAGAACAGGTAATGCAATCATAATGAGTGATCCACAGTATAGAATGCTTTTGAACACTTTTTTTGCAGTTTTTTGTAAAAAAAAAAGCATTCAATATCATTGAGAACAAGTGATGCAGCAGAATGGTACTATGTTCCAGTCTAAATCCAGACTGATATGTATTTAAGATACAGTTCCTGGTTAAGAAGGAGAGAAGTTGAGAGTTTATCAATGCTTCAATCTTGTCCCTGACATCCTTGGAGAGCTCTTTGGTCTTGGCCATGGTGGAGTGTTTGGAATCTGATTGATTGATTGCTTCTGTGGACAGGTGTCTTTTATACATGTAACAAACTGAGATTAGGAGCACTCCCTTTAAGAGTTTGCTCCTAATCTCAGCTCGTTACCTGTATAAAAGACACCTGGGAGCCAGAAATCTTTCTGATTGAGAGGGGGTCAAATACTTATTTCCCTCATTAAAATGCAAATCAATTTATAACATTTTTTACATGTGTTTTTCTGGATTTTTTTGTTGTTATTCTGTCTCTAACTGTTCAAATAAACCTACCATTAAAATTATAGACTGATCATTTCTTTGTCAGTGGGCAAACTTACAAAATCAGCAGGGGATCAAATACTTTTTTCCCCTCACTGTACATGTTTTTGTTTATATTGAACAGTTTATTAATTAAAAAACATAATGCAAGTCCTTTACACTGCATAACAATAAAACATAATATATAATATATTAAAGTTGCACTATGCAGAAATCGCTCCGCCATTTCCTGGTTGCTAAAACTCGAATAGTTCGCCTCATTTCAGTTTATGTGACAAAATAAGCTAAAAACTTAAGAACGGGAAGCATAAAATAGCGCACATAGAACAGATCTACTGCTTCTTTGACTTGCTTTCAAGTAAAATGATAGATCTACAGTGGGGAAAAAAAGTATTTAGTCAGCCACCAATTGTGCAAGTTCTCCCACTTAAAAAGATGAGAGAGGCCTGTCATTTTCATCATAGGTACACGTCAACTATGACAGACAAATTGAGAAAAAAAAATCCGGAAAATTACATTGTAGGATTTTTAATGAATTTATTTGCAAATTATGGTGGAAAATAAGTATTTGGTCACCTACAAACAAGCAAGATTCCTGGCTCTCACAGACTTGTAACTTCTTCTTTAAGAGGCTCCTCTGTCCTCCACTCGTTACCTGTATTAATGGCACCTGTTTGAACTTGTTATTAGTATAAAAGACACCTGCCCACAACCTCAAACAGTCACACTCCAAACTCCACTATGGCCAAGACCAATGAGCTGTCAAAGGACACCAGAAACAAAATTCTAGACCTGCACCAGGCTGGGAAGATTGAATCTGCAATAGGTAAGCAGCTTGGTTTGAAGAAATCAACTGTGGGAGCAATTATTAGGAAATGGAAGACATACAAGACCACTGATAATCTCCCTCGATCTGGGGCTCCACGCAAGATCTCACCCCGTGGGGTCAAAATGATCACAAAAACGGTGAGCAAAAATCCCAGAACCACACGGGGGGACCTAGTGAATGACCTGCAGAGAGCTGGGACCAAAGTAACAAAGCCTACCATCAGTAACGCACTACGCAGTGCCAGACGTGTCCCCCTGCTTAAGCCAGTACATGTCCAGGCCCGTCTGAAGTTTGCTAGAGTGCATTTGGATGATCCAGAAGAGGATTGGGAGAATGTCATATGGTCAGATGAAACCAAAATATAACTTTTTGGTAAAAACTCAACTCGTCGTGTTTGGAGGACAAAGAATGCTGAGTTGCATCCAAAGAACACCATACCTACTGTGAAGCATGGGGGTGGAAACATCATGCTTTGGGGCTGTTTTTCTGCAAAGGGACCAGGACGACTGATCCGTGTAAAGGAAAGAATGAATGGGGCCATGTATCGTGAGATTTTTAGTGAAAACCTCCTTCCATCAGCAAGGGCATTGAACATGAAACGTGGCTGGGTCTTTCAGCATGACAATGATCCCAAACACACCGCCCGGGCAACGAAGGAGTGGCTTTGTAAGAAGCATTTCAAGGTCCTGGAGTGGCCTAGCCAGTCTCCAGATCTCAACCCCATAGAAAATCTTTGGAGGGAGTTGAAAGTCCGTGTTGCCCAGCGACAGCCCCAAAACATCACTGCTCTAGAGGAGATCTGCATGGAGGAATGGGCCAAAATACCAGCAACAGTGTGTGAAAACCTTGTGAAGACTTACAGAAAATGTTTGACCTGTGTCATTGCCAACAAAGGGTATATAACAAAGTATTGAAAAACTTTTGTTATTGACCAAATACTTATTTTCCACCATAATTTGCAAATAAATTCATTAAAAATCCTACAATGTGATTTTCTGGATTTTTTTTCTTCATTTTGTCTGTCATAGTTGACGTGTACCTATGATGAAAATTACAGGCC
The DNA here is from genome assembly GCF_964263955.1 of Coregonus lavaretus. Classification (NCBI taxonomy): domain Eukaryota; kingdom Metazoa; phylum Chordata; class Actinopteri; order Salmoniformes; family Salmonidae; genus Coregonus; species Coregonus lavaretus. The sequence goes on from NC_140020.1 coordinate 21,444,047, forward strand.
TCTCTCATATTTTTAAGTGGGAGAACTTGCACAATTGGTGGCTGACTAAATACTTTTTTTCCCCACTGTATAACTCACATTTCTATGTGAATTTGGTCAGGTCGCCCAAAAAGCTACATATTGCCACATTAAAACTTAATCTTTATACATTGTTTATAGTACTTAGGGCAGGCAAATTGTCCAGTAGTGATGAGTAAAGTTGTAGTGACATGTTTTGGGGATTTAGAGATATCTATCTATTATTTTGAATGCTAGAAACTAAACAATATTATTTCATATATTGTGCAGATCAATAAAAACAAAGAAGGCTATTAAAATGATCTTAGATTTGAGCATCTGTGTCCTCCATTTAAGAAAATCCTCAATTACCTAAGATTTGTGACCCACTACCTGGATTCAGTCATATGTTGCAAAATTTGAAATGTATTTTTTTTTTCATTGGATAATAGTGTAGACTCAGAGCTAGAATCATGTCTATTATTTTTTTGGGGGGGGGGGGGACAACAATATTTTTCTCACCTGTTGCCAACCCCTGCCACTTTCCTGCCACTTTAATAAACATCAATAACCGTAAATATAGGTTTTACAACATGAGGACACTGGGATTCCATTGAATATATTTTAAAATACATAGGCAGGGATTCAGTCTATAAAGCTGTCAACAATGCAGCTTTTAAAGGCAATGTTCCCGCGTTCGCAGTGAATCTCGGCTCAATCCGAAAATTACATTTAAGGTCTGTTACAGTTACACCAGTCACTGTGCTATAACCTTGTTTGAATTGAGAACTCTTTTCTTTTCAAGGCTGGTGTGGTAATATGGAACACGCCAATGTGATTCTCACCAGCATAGTAAAATGTACATGCTTCAGTGTGTAATATCAGGGAATCATACAGTATATCTATTCACTGTGTCTCGTCCACTAACAAGCCCTAAAAAAGCTGAACATTCAGGGAGCATCGAAAATCCCCAAAATGATAGATACATGAGTATTTGTTTTTACAGTTTGGTGGCAAGCCATGAATGTGGCTCCTGGGGCAAAATAAATATGACACCACTGACCTAAAGCTTATTTATAATTTTAAGCTTGCTCTTGTTGAAGATGCTCTGTAACTTGTTTTTAACACTATCCCAGTGTTAGTATGACCAAATTATGCTCTTGTACCCTCCCTTTTAGGTCCTGTCAATCTGTCCCAAAGATATGCGAGCAGACATCTGTGTCCACCTTAATAGACAGGTGTTCAATGAGCACCCAGCATTTCGACTGGCCAGTGATGGCTGCTTGCGCTCTCTAGCGGTTGAGTTCCAAACCACACACTGCGCCCCAGGGGACCTCATATTCCACGCTGGCGAAAGTGTGGACACCCTTTGCTTTGTAGTATCCGGGTCATTGGAAGTTATTCAGGACGACGAGGTCATCGCCATTCTAGGTAAGCACCCCTGGGATGTGTGGCACCCCTGAAATCTGTGGCACCGCTGATAAATTCTGAATCAATTAAGGATTAAACTGAGAGGAGCACATGTGTTTGTGTTTGTCTTAAAATACCCTGAGAATGCTGTTCATGGAATGACAATCTATGAACTTGACATTTTGAAGCAATAGATATATTTTTGTTTAGATTTGTGTTATTATAGGGAAGGACAGTTGTACTATGCTCTCAAGGCAAAGTTAGGCAGTGTTTAAGTGGATAGTTCACCCACATTTCCTTACCCTGTAAGCAGTCTATGGACAAGGTATGAGAGATATCTATGTTGTATTAAAACATAAAAAAATGATTGAGACCAAGGTCTATTTTTCAAATGATCTCTGCAGAATACAAAATACACACATCAGTTACGAATACGAAAGGCAATCAACAAATAGGAAATACAAAGAAAAAAAACAGAAATACAAAACAGGATCATTAAAAGCAAGAAACTTTTGTTGTGTGTGTAGTTTTTCCACAGTTCGAAATCTAGTGGGGGGAACTTGGTAGGGGGAACACTTCAGGGAGTTTAACGGTAGCTCATGCAAGGTACACCAATCTGGCCACTGTTCCAAATGCTAACGTTTTACAATTTGTGGCAGAAATTGTCCAAATCATCAATAAGGAACTTAATTGAGCTACACAATCAATTTTACATACTTTAGGATAATTTGGACATGAAACTAGAAAATGCTGTCATACCTTCTGTCATACCTTGTCAATAGACTGCTTACAGGGTAAGGAAACCAATGAACAGCAGGGAATCTTAAAAATAAGTGTACCTTGCATGAGTTACTGTTAAAACTCCCTGAAGTGTTCCCTCTACCAAGTTCTAGATTTTGAATTGTGGATAAACTACACACACATCAATCCCTGTGCTCTGTCACTGTGCTTAAAGGCCCAATGCAGCTGTTTTTATCTCAATATCAAATAATTTCTGGGTAACAATTAAGTAGAAACAAAAATAGCTTCTTAACAAAGAGCCATTTCTCAAGGAAGAATTTTGCTCTGGGAGTGGTCTGAGCAGGGAGGGGAAAACTGAAAACGAAATGTTATTGGCAGAGAGGTTTGGAACTCTCTTTCTTATTGGTCTAGGCAGGCCAAAACTCCATCCCACCAAAACAGGCTGAAATGTCAGGCTGTCTTTTCAAATAGCTCTTACACTAAAAGGGCATTATCATAATTTTCACAATTTCACAGTATTATTCCAACCTCATAGTGTGAACCTTCAGGCTCTGATCAGACCCTACACCCAAACGAGGGCACTACGTTCATCCCCCTCTGGCCTGCTAGACCCCCTACCTCTACGGAAGCACAGTTCCCGCTCAGCCCAGTCAAACCTATTCGCTGCTCTGGCACCCCAATGGTGGAACAAGCTCCACCACGACGCCAGGACGGCGGAGTCACTGACCACCTTCCGGAGACACTTGAAATCCTACCTCTTTAAGGAATACCTGTAATAGTCTAACAGTAATCCTTCTACACCCCCACCCCCTCCCCCAGTGGTGGTTGTCCCACTAGCTATCCTAAGTTGAATGCACCAATTTGTAAGTCGCTCTGGATAAGAGTGTCTGCTAAATGACTTAAATGTAAAATGTAAATGGACATATATTTAAACACAGGAAAAGCACGCTTTTGACTGCACCAGGCTTTTAAGGTTGAAAAGGTGGAGAGGGTGGCAAAGCAACACTTTTCCTTAAGTTACTCTGTTGATGACACTAACCAACTCATTTCATACATGCAAACAGATCATTTGTTCGTTCGACAGGGTGGGATCTTTTTGTGTCGGTAAAATTAATTATGCAAAAATTGGTGGTGGAAATGCCTTTATGCACAAATATTTATATAATAACCATCATGTCGAAGTTAACTTGGAGTCACGCGATGATATGGTGTGTGGTCCTCCCACTACGACCAGACTACGACTCTGGAAACCATGCAGTTTATTAGGCTACACATGAAATAAATTATGATGAACTTCACAGGGTGGTGAAAGTGCACGGTGATGTGCTTGATGCTACTTTCCAATAAATGTCGGGGGTCTTATTCTGGTGACATGATGATCGTTGCTTGACTGTCGTTTGACAAATAAAAATATTCTCACTCTTATCCATAATAATCTCATCATGTAAACTAGCCTACCCAGACAGCCTACCCACACTGTATCTGCGAGCTGTTGGCTAAAGGGCATGTGCCAAGACCAGATTAGGCACATTTGCTATTTAACGCAACAGTTTTTGTGACAAAACTATCGGTAGAGTTGAAAATGCGATGGAGACGCATTGAACTTTAGATTTTAATATTTGTGTGCACTACATCATCACGCACTGGTTTTTATCCGCAAAAAGTCTGTTTGGTGGGAACACACCACTGGTGGGAGAATTTGCATATTCTCTTTATGCCAATTTTAGAATATTCGTTTGAAAATCTGTCGCCAATTAGATGGAAACCTAACTAGTAACAAATTGTTTTGGGGTGAATTTTTTCGAAGTAATGCTACTTTTCGTTTTCCTCAGGTAAGGGAGATGTGTTCGGGGATGTCTTCTGGAAGGAAGACAATCTGGCACATGCTTGTGCCAATGTGCGGGCTCTCACCTACTGCGACTTGCACGTCATTCGGAGAGATGCTCTGCTGAAGGTGTTGGAGTTCTACACTGCTTTCGCTAACACATTCTCCCGCAACCTAATTCTCACCTGCAATTTGCGCAAACGGGTAAGAAATATGCACATTCACATTGGGGGGGTCATGCATGCGCTTCATTGTTTAATTACTCTCCCTTACTGAACACTGTTTTTTTTTTTTACCACATTATGAAGTTTGAGTGACTTTATTAGGCTGAAGTGAGCACATTTACTGTAGGTGAACTCAGTCTGAGGTGTCCAGAATGCATACTCTCTCTTCCTCACAATGTCTTCCTTCACGTCTCATGTCTCCTTTCCTACAGTTCGTAAGACATTGTACCCGAGCATGAATGCATTGAGTTTGTGTTTTCAAATTGAGGTCCATGATCGATTCCAAATGAACCATGAATGACAGAAAGCCTGCAGGATAACGAGCGTGTGGCACATAGGAAGAGAGACCATTTAACTAGTCAAAAATACTTACCAGGGATACTGTTTGGTCTGAGTTCGTCTGTGGAATTCAATCGTGGTGCATTCTACGTTTTTATACAAAACACTTTCACAGGTCTGTTTGATTTGTACAGAAGCATGTCCTTGGAGGAGGGAGTTGACACTTCATACAGAAATGGTCAGTGCTGTGGTTTGTAGATGACCTCGCTATGTCAGTCATGACGGCGAAGCAGGCTGAAAAGTTTATGAGTGTAGCCACCGTTGGCTTTGGGATTTCTAAATCAAACACACTAGTGGAAAACTCATTGTATAAATGTGTAATGCACTTTGATCGAAATGCAGCCCATCTAGTTACACACCAAGGGAGGGAGGGAGGGTGGTAGGGAGAGAGGGAGGGAGAGAGAGAGGGGGAGAGAGAGAATGGTAGCAAAGGAGAGAGATAGTATCAATGGCATTGAAGACTGAATTATTTGATACAATTTACATAGTAAATATATGAAGAAAACACAAGAACGATCAAATGAAAATACACAGTTAAAATACATATTTTCTTTATTTTAAATGTCAGTGCTACAGGTAAGGTGGCTGTTTTGGGTCTGGTATGGTACAGTCAGGTAAAACAAAGTCACAATAATCCAACTGTCAGTGCAATGCTCACTGGTTGAGCAGCCTAGTCATATAGGTACAGCATTGCTTTGGTAGCGTTTGGTTCTGCACCGGATCAGGTCCAGTTTGGTTGAAGACTGTGTCTCACATCCAGTGGTATTGTACAGTGCTAAGTCTGACAATTGACTATTTTAGCCTGGATGTCCTAATATGTACACTGTACAATACACTCTAATAGGTTTTCACGGGGCATTTCAGCTCCCCTAATTTGTCAATTCTCTTGATTCAACTCCCACAATCTCTAAGGAACAAGGATGGAGGGGGAAGTGCAAGGCCTCCCATACCCTGTCATAGCAAGGGAATACATTTTTCATCCATCACAAATGTTTCAAAACAGGTAGACCGGCAAGAAAGTGAGATTCTTTCACACGCACAGTTCTAACATCATTTATGAAGTGGTTGGTTCAGCGAAAGTCCTGTGGACTGCAATAAACAAAACTCACTCAGCTGAAACATGCCTTTGACTTCACAAATCATTGCATTGTGAACATTTTACTTTGAAGAAGTTCCACATTTACAGTAATATGAACAAAACAACACATTTTACAAGACTATGCTGAGATAAAACTGAACAGTGACTAAAGGACCTGAAACATGGAGTGGCACTGCTGACACAAAACAGAGACAGACTACCTTATATGGCGGCTGGTTTCACTTTAGTCTATGTGGTGTATAATTCAGGAGTATTGAAACAGTTCTTGCAGTTCAATCAAATCCAGGTTTTATTCCCCATTGTTTTCTAAGTCTAAAACTTGGGGATGTAATCAAAATCAAATGTGACCGACCGGCTTGATTCGGTCTTATGTAGCAACATTTGAAATTGTGTTTTTTACATTGGATAAAAGTAGAGACTCAGATAGAAAATGGTATATCATACACTACAGTTGAGGAACAATGGGACATTAATTCTGCTTTGAAAGTTGATAAACTTGTAACCTCACTTTTGAGGAAAAATGCCTTGAATGTTTTGATACACCTACTGGAGAGCTCTTCTTTGTCTACACCCATTCAGCATCGTTCACACCCTCTTAAGTTTTAGCCCCACCCAGCTCTTTAAGGATTCACATGTGAGGCCATGTACTAAACAACCAAAGATTTCAAGCCTAAAGGCTGGTTTATACTACAGTGTGTTCGTAAATTCAAACTGGAGTGCCAGAGTGTGCTAGCAGAGCTGGTTAGGCTGTTTTTATGTTATTCAGAGCTGCAACTGTGCTGCTGGCAACAATTTAAATACGCTTTTTTGCCAACGTTTACTGACACCGGCCATATTCAACAGGTGTTGAGCGTTCGTAATTTCGTCAGTTATTCTGCGCTCTGGAACACTCAGACGAGTGCTCTGAAATCGGAGTAGATAGCCAGAGCAAATTTACCAGCTACGTCTGTCGACAGTTGTCGCAGTGACATCATGAACGTTCTATTAAAATGGTTACTTGCATAGTGGAGTCTTTTGTTTAGACATGTAGCTAGCTAGCTAGCTAAACAATGAACCATAATCCCATCTCATAACGTTACTACCCTGCATGAATCTGCAGGTAGCTAACCAACCAGGTTCAATGTTAGCTAGCTAACATTAGGCTATAACTAGCAATGCAAATGGCTCTGAGATATGAATAATATTACTACACAGATCATACACGTAACGTTAGCTAGCTAGCCAGCCAGCTAACGTTAGCTAGCTAGCTAACAGTATGCTTTAACTTGAAATGAAAATGACTTTCTGACAAAATTAGTGTAATAAAAAAAAATAGAAAGTGTAATATCTGAAAATGTAGCTAGCTAGACTATCTTACCCGCATACATGGATGGACGCTTCTCTCTCTCTGTCACGAATGCCATGGTTGCCTTAGTTTGAAGATGTAATCCGGAGACAGGGGTTTTATACAACAGCCATACTGTGTGTTCTCTTTTCGACTCCGTCTGCATATTTGCAATCAAATGCCAGAATTTTCTCCATCTCCTTAGCTATCCTACTCTAATTCCACTGTGCATTCCACTAATTTCAAAACTCGGTCCTCCAGAAAGTGGAGAGCAACACCTCTGCAGTTCTATTACGTGATATATATTTTAAAAAAGCCACATTAGAAAGGATTACCTACACACACTGACCAGCTCATGTTATATACAGAAGCGTGCTATATGGCAGACCAATCCGAACTCATCTCTCGGCATGTCCAGCCCACCCAATATCTCAGCCAATCATGGCTAGCGGGAAGGTTCCTGTCTTTTTCTGTGGCTAAACCAACTAGGCTCATAATTTAACTATTGTATTCATATTTACAGATGGCATACAAGTTTGTCACATGTTCCAGAAGGTATTTCTGCCAAAAAACGCATTTTGATAAATAAATAAAGTTTACGTTCAAATGGCTGACGCGCGACATATGCCTAGTTTTCTGAAATGAGTCACAAATGGCATTCGTTCGCCATACAGGTTTGCCCCTGACCGTGCCAAACATTTATCTGTTCTAGCAGCTCACAGTCTTCAACAGGTGTGCACAATCTCCTTATTATCAGAGCTGTTGGGGGCTGGGAGCGGCCTGCTGCAGAGTGGCGCTATCCACTACCATGGTGCTGAACTCTCAGTGAGAGCGGTTTCTCCTGAAATAGATTATTTGGAATAGGCGCACTCTCGGGCTCACAGGTTAACATGACATTCTTCATTTTAATTACACAGTCTATGCCCAGCAAACTAAAACTGGTTCTGTGAATGTTCCCAAAACATTTCATTACGTTGTGGGAAAGGTGTAAGAATATTCCCCCAAAAAGGTCTAATAACACAAAATCTGTCCAGTTGTGTTGATGATTATACAATATTTGTATTAGGGTAATCTCGGTTAACCCAGAACTAATGTCTTGTGTAATTGGTCAGCTGCTCGATTAAGTTCTGGGTCCATATGTGTTAAGAGAAGAGATGAAGAGATGCTAGAACGAGGAGCGGAACCGGGACGAGGAGCTCCACCCTCTTGCTTTGCAAGTTACAGGCAAGTCTATGGGCTGAATGTCACTTCCCCTTTCGAAATTTGAAAGATGCTATAGACCCGCGAAATCGTAAAAAAAACTCTAAAAAACTGTGGCAAAAACCCAAGCACCGGAACTATTGCTGCTCATTAGCTATCGGTGCCCATAGTATAAAGAGAGATTTGCGGTACCATTTATGTTTACGTAGTCTGCCCCAGGGCCGGCTCTACATGGTGGCAAAGCCGGGCATGGACCCCCCCCCCCAGATAGAATTTGTGCCTCCTCAGTTTTGTTTCCCCATAAATATAACAAATCGTATATGAATGACCATGCCCGGTTTTGCCAATGTAGCGCCGCTGGGCCTACCAGTAGCGCAGACTGTGACAGAGGCTATATGCTGGTGTGCTGTCATGATCTGAGGAGGGGGAGGGAGGGGGGATGTAATATTTAGTATTTCAAATCTCAAAATGCATTTCTGATTGGGCACCTAGCCATGCAATGTCAAAAGGTATCGCCTTCATTCCCTTGTTTAGGAAGCTCATTGGATCCCAGGGCGGGGTCAATAAGTTTAGGTAGTGGCGCACTGAATAATTATAGCTACTTGACTAAACTTTGATCAGCATGGAAATCTGAAAATGGCTGGGCACTGCCAAGAGCAAATAAACTGAGGACCTACATGTCGAGTCAGATGCCGAGCTCACCGAGCAGCCTGCTAGCCCAACCACCGAGGTTGAGGAGCCTAGCAGCAAATGTAATACACGCCCATACCCCATGCCGCCTGCTGACCAACAAGATCGAGAAGATCCATGGCCTAGCACCAGCAGCACGAGGGTAACATCACAACAAGCACCTGCACCTCCATTACACCAGCCACTAGCAGTTGACGACCTCAGTGATGAGGAGCGAGCGCAGGTTTGTCTTGACACTTACCCGATCCGCATTTTCAGTGGGAGAAAGCGGGCCTTTGTAGCACCTGGTTCAAGGTCTGCATTTGGTTGTGATGCACGCTATGTCGTCTGAGGAGGTGATAGAGGACTCGATGTGTATAGCTCCCTGTACAATTTCTTTAGGAAACCCACTGTGGCTGCACTAGGGAAAAACTAAAAATACTTCTTGATCAGAGATCGACTGGCCACCTCGCCACAGTGTCAGTCATTTTGAAATCAAGTGACAACATCACAGAGATGCTCGGTGAAATTGAATCTACTTGCACATATGGAACAGATGTGAGACTTGAGGCCACAGGCTTATTGAAAGCAGTGACAGAGTCGAGCTTCAAGTTTATTGCTAACATGACTCACAAAATCCTGGGGCTCCTCGACCCTCGTTACTGCAGTCTGAAGATACTGATCTGCAAACCGGTATTATACTTGTCCGCAGTACGTATAGGTGCATTGAAAAACTGCAATGTGATGCTGCGTTCGAAAAGCTTTGGGAGGCATGCCAGGAGGGCACGAGCAGACCAGCACACCAGCTCCAAGCAAACAACGGAGACTTATGAGTAAAACTCTGCAAGAGTATGTAGTTGAAAGCACAGTGGGTCAGCATGATAATGGAGACGACAGGGAGTGTAAACAACCATTTTTCAGCACTTTGGATGCATTGCTGGGGGAAATGTCATCACGATTTAGCGAAGAAAATAGTCAACTGGTGGAAGCTCTGTGTGATATGGATCCCGAGAGCCAAAACTTTTGGGATGTGAACAAGGTCAAGCCATTGTTGGATCTAACCAAAACTGAACCTGTGGAAGCAGAGTTTATTGTGGCATTCTTGCAAAGTGGAATCGCAACCACAGCCAGCAACAACAAATGGACCCCACTCAGTGTTCTTCAAAGATACGACGGGCCTTTGTCAGCAATGCCGACTGTGCTGTTGGCGCTGAAACATGGATTAACATTTGGGGCATCTACAGCAACGGGTGAAAATTCCTTCTCCACCCTGAAGAACATATTCAGTGAACACAGACGCAGAATGTTACATCAACGAAAAGCCCAGCTTGTCCAGCTGGCATTTGAGAGGGACCTGACAAGTAAATTTCTCCAGGAAGGAGAATGGAATCAGAAACTTCTCATGAGGTTCAACACATCATTGAGGAGGCTGCAGCTCTTCTAAATGGTAAACTACAACCTTTATGGCCATGGCTGCCATGCCAGAATTATTAATTCATTGGTTTTCCCTCATGTAAGCCTGGTTGTTTGGCTGATTTTGGAATGTAATGTATAGTTACTTTAGGACTTTGCTTTTTACTTTAATGCATGTTAGATTTATCTGTGATTCTTAATGTCATTGCTTGCTTTTGTGGGTCTAATTGCTATTGATAGATATAAAGCTTTGCATTATTTTATGGGTATAGGGACAATGACCAATGTAGCCTATTGGTTGTGCTCTGATTTGAGCCCTGGCGCGGCGCTCCTATTGTCCTGGCTGCCCACTTCGGTGGTACTGAAATTGGCAGCACATCCTTTCATCACGCTTACTGGCGGTATGCTTCTGTCCATGGTCCTGAATTGATGGTTACGGTGTGTGCTGTTTTGATAAGCTCATCCTGGGCTAGCAGTCTTCGTTGGGCTTCTCTTCAACATCGCATGCTTTCTTATGTGCAAAATGACAGGTGTTTTGTAATGGCTGCATTTCAGATAGGCCTACATTTTTTTTACATTTTGTATGTCGCAGTATTATAGGACCAATCCCGTGTGTAGCCTACTAAAAGAAGTTGTTCACTCTGTTATCATTCATTTGCATTACGCACAGTCGTTGTGTGATAGGCTACTGTAAAAGTGATGTCAATACTATGTAAACGACACAGCCTACTTTTTCACCCTCCCTGCTCTCTTGCTATAGTGTGTGTGTGTTGCTCTCTGAATGGGCATTTACTCTTATTCGCTGCAGATTCGAATAGGCTACTGTCATGTAGGAAATTTCACATCAGCTATGAATGTAGAATATGCACTTAACTTGATTTAGTTTCCTTTTCTGAAACTCTCCCACAGAAAATATTGCGCACCTGGAGAAGTGGCCGCTTGGCTCACTGTAGGTTGTGCTCATTGCGTAGTGTCACAAATTCGACAGAAATGTAGCCTATGGTTCTAATTATAGAAGTTTAAGCTATGAAGCCTGTAAGAATCTTTGATAGCCTAGTGGTGCGCATCCTGTCAAGCTCATATGTGCAAATCTACCTTGTTTTATTAGGGCTCTAAAGAAATACTAGTTGTACCCACTCAGGCATGTCATCCTGGAGCCGGGCCTGGTCTGCCCACCAGAGATTAGTTTTAGGATGTAAAAACATTCCTCTGATGTTGCAAGAATCACAGAGGCAAACTGGTGAGGGTCCAAAAAGGTGCAAAAAAAAATGCATCACGGAAACACAAGAAAGATCCATGTGAAGTGCATAAACATTTGCTTATATTCAGTGAATAACAAGTTAATAATACACATCAGTCTTCAATGCACCTGCATCTGACAAGTTGTTCTATAGAGGTGCATAAAGAAAAGTAAAACACAAATCCTGTCTCATATCTTTAATACATTGCTAGGTGTTTTCAGTGTTAACAGTGTTAAAATGCAATAGCTCATGTACATAAACACTATTATACAGGGCTCTATGCTGACATTTTTTACAAGGAGTACAGGAGCACAATAAAAGTATTTGCGGAAGAATGTTTTAATGATAAGACATGACTAAAAGTTCATGAATAAAAGGTTTTTTAGAGTATTCCATGCTCAATCAGGCACAAAGTACCCGCAAATATGAGTCACTTAGGTAAGATAAAAATGTACAGCTGCCCATTTAAGGGTGGGAGGTTGCTGTGGTAATGGTGGAGAATCTCTGACATCTCTTGGCTAGTGGTGAACGACCCCAGGTGTTTTGGGGGTCAACACTCTCTTGACTCCCAACTCCAATTTGAAAAAACGGACACAAATTAGCTAAAATTAGCTACAGCTGCAATGTCAGAGTTTGTAAACACACCCTAATGAACTGGGAACAGACATTACTTTTGTGCCTGCTTAATGAACTTAGCAGGCATGTGCACAGATAGGGGTCTACCTGTCCCCGAGCATCTGCCCCGTTGCCCTCCCACTCGCCAAGTGCCCTTTTGGCTGGTGGTATAATTGTTATTTTTTGTGTCGTTTTTGTTGTTCTGAACCCACTGCCACCAAGTCGTCATTACTTCTTCAAGTTCACCACCCCCACCCAGCCCATTGGTCTGCCCTGTACACTCTAAAAATTAGGGGTTCAACAAGAGTTCTTCTAAGATACTCAAAGTTCTTCGAAGAACCTTAGGGTTCTTGGCACTGAAAATTGCACCCAAAAGGTTCTTCCAAGAACCCCATAGGAGGTGGGGTTCATCGAGGAACCTCCTTAGTTGGTGGGGGTTCTTGCAGGAACCTAACTGCCCAACTGAAACATTTGGATTTGAATTTGAAAGGACAGCAGGTGCAGGCACTTAACTGAAAAATGTAAAGATCTCCTCAATTTAAGGTAAGGTTTGTCCCTTGTATGATCTAAATTGATATTGTTTTCTGATGACATATTTGTACAAATCTTTCTAAAACAGAAAATGGACACAATTCAATGGATATCAATCAACAAAGAGGTAAGAATATGTACTGTAGGCATAAAGAATATGTTGAAGGCTAGCTGTATTGGGTGCAGATGACTGAACTGCTCATGTTTGTGTCTGTGTCTGCAGGTATACAGACGAGGAGGCATACAAAGGTATGTCAATTAGTATTGGTATGTTATGCAGATCACATGTACCATCCTCCTCCCTTACCTCTTCAATGAAAATCCCATACAGTGAGGGAAAAAAGTATTTGATCCCCTGCTGATTTTGTACGTTTGCCCACTGACAAAGACATGATCAGTCTATAATTTTAATGGTAGGTTTATTTGAACAGTGTGAGACAGAATAACAACAAAGAAATCCTGAAAAACGCATGTCAAAAATGTTATGAATTGATTTGCATTTTAATGAGGGAAATAAGTATTTGACCCCTCTGCAAAACATTACTTAGTACTTGGTGGCAAAACCCTTGTTGGCAATCACAGAGGTCAGACGTTTCTTGTAATTGGCCACCAGGTTTGCACACATCTCAGGAAGGATTTTGTCCCACTCCTCTTTGCAGATCTTCTCCAAGTCATTAAGGTTTCGAGGCTGACGTTTGGCAACTCGAACCTTCAGCTCCCTCCACAGATTTTCTATGGGATTAAGGTCTGGAGACTGGCTAGGCCACTCCAGGACCTTAATGTGCTTCTTCTTGAGCCACTCCTTTGTTGCATTGGCCGTGTGTTTTGGGTCATTGTCATGCTGAAATCCACAACCCATTTTCAATGCCCTGGCTGAGGGAAGGAGGTTCTCACCCAAGATTTGACGGTACATGGCCCCGTCCATCGTCCCTTTGATGCGGTGAAGTTGTCCTGTCCCCTTAGCAGAAAAACACCCCCAAAGCATAATGTTTCCACCCCCAAAGCATAATGTTTCCACCTCCATGTTTGACGGTGGGGATGGTGTTCTTGGGGTCATAGGCAGCATTCCTCCTCCTCCAAACACGGCGAGTTGAGTTGATGCCAAAGAGCTCGATTTTGGTCTCATCTGACCACAACACTTTCACCCAGTTCTCATCTGAATCATTCAGATGTTCATTGGCAAACTTTAGACAGGCCTGTATATGTGCTTTCTTGAGCAGGGGGACCTTGCGGGCGCTGCAGGATTTCAGTCCTTCACGGCGTAGTGTGTTACCAATTGTTTTCTTGGTGACTATGGTCCCAGCTGCCTTGAGATCATTGACAAGATCCTCCCGTGTAGTTCTAGGCTGATTCCTCACCGTTCTCATGATCATTGCAACTCCACGAGGTGAGATCTTTCATGGAGCCCCAGGCCGAGCGAGATTGACAGTTCTTCTGTGTTCCATTTGCGAATAATCGCACCAACTGTTGTCACCTTCTCACCAAGCTGCTTGGCGATGGTCTTGTAGCCCATTCCAGCCTTTGTATGTCTACAATCTTGTCCCTGACATCCTTGGAGAGCTCTTTGGTCTTGGCCATGGTGGAGAGTTTGGAATCTGATTGATTGATTGCTTCTGTGGACAGGTGTCTTTTATACAGGTAACAAAATGAGATTAGGAGCACTCCCTTTAAGAGTGTGCTCCTAATCTCAGCTCGTTACCTGTATAAAAGACACATGGGAGCCAGAAATCTTTCTTTCATTAAAATGCAAATCAATTTATAACATTTTTGACATGCGTTTTTTTCTGGATTTTTTTGTTGTTATTCTGTCTCTCACTTTTCAAATAAACCTACCATTAAAATTATAGACTGATCATTTCTTTGTCAGTGGGCAAACGTACAAAATCAGCAGGGGATCAAATACTTTTTTCCCTCACTGTACCTTGTCCATAATGTAGAGGCCTATGGGATATTCATTGAAGGAGTAAGGGAGGAGGATGGTAAATGTGATCAGCATAACATACCAATACAAATTGACATACCTTTGTATGCCTCCTCGTCTGTATACATGCAGACACAGACACAAAAGCAGTTCAGTCATCTGCACCCAATACAGCAAGTCTTCAACATATTCTTATAGCCTACATATTCTTACCTCTTTGTTGATTGATATCCATTGAATTGTGTCCATTTTCTGTTTTAGAAAGATTTGCACAAATATGAAAAGATAGATGTTATCATCATAAAACAATATCAATTTAGATCATACAAGGGACAAACCTTACCTTAAATTGAGGAGATCTTTACATTTTCCAGTTACGTGCCTGCACCCGCTATCCTTTCAAATTCAAATCCAAATGTATCAGTTGGGCAGTTAGGTTCCTGCAAGAACCCCCACCAACTAAGGGGTTCCTCGATGAACCCCACCTCCTATGGGGTTCTTGGAAGAACCTTTTGGGGGCCATTTTCAGTGCCAAGAATCCTAAGGTTCTTCAAAGAACTTTGAGGATCTTAGAAGAACCCTTGTTGAACCCTTAATTTTTTTGAGTGTAGCTAACCATATACTTAAATATCATTCAGCCATATATAATGAGTTAGAAGATTATGAATATTATATTATGAAGATAAAATTACATTAATTAAAAAAACAATTGAGCTAGCTAACTAGCAGATTCACATCAATCATCAACATCAATGATCAGCTGAAAGCCCACCCTCTTTTCCCGATGTAAATAATGTATTTAGGAGGCACTGTAACTAGCTTGCTTACAATTTTTGATGAGTGAGTTTGTTGTTGAAATAAATCGGGCCTATGAACATTAGCAGTATGTTCCTTACATTTTTCTCAGAACCAATTTAATTGAGTCCAGACATAATTGCTGAAGTATGTTCAGGGAATGTTTTTGGAACATCATATCATAACGTGTCACTATAACCTTATGAGACCATTGTAAGAATATTCCCTGCTTGTTATTATTGTCAGGGCGTGCTGTAGGTGCAATGGTGGAATCAAACGCAGGACTCAGAACGATATTCCAAAGGCTTGTAATACTGCCCAAACTAAGGCAAAAGGACAACTTTGCCCGAAGGCGAAAAACACGCACGAAGGCGAAAAGTAACAGCGCACAAACAGGTGCGACAAATGGTAACTGCGCACAAACAGGTGCGAAAATACTCCAGCGCAGTGGAGAGAAAATCAACCGAGCAATACACACAACTGACGGAAAATAATTACACACAACACTAGACAAACACAACGAGAAACTTATAGGACACTAATTACGCCAAAACAGAAACAGGTGTGGAAACAAACAGACAAAAGCAAACGAACATGAAACATACAGCGGTGGCAGCTAGAATTCCGGAGACGACGAACGCCGAAACCTGCCCGAACAAGGGAGAGAGGCAGCCTCGGCCGAAACCGTGACAGTACCCCCCCCCTTGACGCGCGGCTCCAGACGTGCGCCGACTCCGGCCTCGGGGACGACCAGGAGGACGCGGAGCAGGGCGCGTCGGATGCCCCCGATGGAATTCCGTCAGGAGCGACGGGTCCAAAATGTCTCTCCTCGGCACCCAGCACCGCTCCTCCGGACCGTACTCCTCCCACTCCACTAGATACTGGAGACCCCCCATCCGACGTCTCGAATCCAAAATGGACCTCACGGATTACGCCAGTACCCCCTCGATGTCCAATGGGGGCGGAGGAGTCTCCAAGATCTCATTTTCTTGGAGTGGGCCCGCTACCACCGGCCTGAGAAGGGACACATGGAACGAGGGGTTAATACACTTATACTCCACAGGTAGCTGTAATCTATAACATACCTCGTTCAACCTTCTCAGGACTTTAAACGGCCCCACAAACCGCCGACCCAGTTTCCGACAGGGCAGGCGGAGGGGCAGGTTTCTGGTAGAGAGCCAGACTCGATCACCAGGTGCGTACACCGGTCCCTCACTGCGGTGGAGATCAGCGCTCGCCTTCTGACGTCGGAGGGCCCGCTGCAGGTGGACGTGTGCAGCGTTCCACGTCTCCTCCGAGCGCCGCGCCCACTCATCCACCGCAGGAGCCTCGATCTGGCTCTGCTGCCAGGGTGCCAGAACCGGCTGGTAACCCAACACACATTGAAATGGAGTTAGGTTAGTGGAGGAATGGCGTAGGGAATTCTGGGCCATCTCGGCCCAGGGAACGTACCTTGACCACTCCTCCGGCCGGTCCTGGCAGTATGTTCTGAGAAACCTACCCACATCCTGGTTTACGCGTTCCACCTGCCCATTATTCTCCGGGTGGTAACCCGAGGTGAGGCTCACCGAGACCCCCAACCGCTCCATAAACGCTCTCCAGACTCTGGAGGTGAATTGGGGACCCCGATCAGCCACAATGTCCTCGGGTACCCCGTAGTGCCGGAACACATGGGTAAACAGTGCCTCGGCAGTTTGTAGGGCAGTAGGAAGACCCGGCATGGGGAGCAAACGACAGGCCTTAGAGAACCGGTCCACAACGACCAGGATGGTAGTATTCCCTTGGGAGAGGGGAAGGTCTGTTATAAAGTCCACCGAGAGGTGGGACCATGGTCGTTGTGGAACGGGCAGGGGTAGCAACTTACCCCTAGGTAGATGTCTAGGCGCCTTACACTGGGCGCACACCGAGCAGGAGGAAACATAAACCCTCACATCCCTTGCCAACGTGGGCCACCAGTACTTGGCACTAAGACAGTGCACTGTCCGGCCGATACCCGGATGTCCAGAGGAGGGTGACGTGTGAGCCCAATAGATCAATCGATCCCGAACCTCGAGCGGAACGTACTTCTGACCCTCCGGGCACTGTGGTGGACTAGGGTCGGTGCGTAACGCCCGCTCGAGTTCAGCATCGACCTCCCACACTACCGGTGCCACCAGACACGACTCAGGCAGTATGGGAGTGGGCTCCACGGACCTCTCCTCCGTGTCATACCGCCGAGACAGCGCATCTGCCTTGCCATTCTGTGACCCAGGGATGTACGTGATCTTAAAAGTAAACCTGGTCAAGAACATACTCCATCTTGCCTGGCGAGGGTTCAGCCTCCTCGCCGCCCGGATGTACTCCAGGTTACGGTGGTCCGTCAAAATGAGGAAAGGGTGTTGAGCCCCCTCAAGCCAGTGCCTCCACACCCTTAGAGCCTGTACCACGGCTAACAGCTCCCTGTCCCCTACGTCATAGTTCCGCTCCGCCGGACTGAGCTTCTTAGAATAAAAAGCACAGGGGCGGAGTTTAGGTGGCGCGCCAGACCGTTGTGAAAGCACGGCTCCTAAACCGGCCTCCGACGCGTCCACCTCTACCTGGAACGGCAAAGAGGGATCCGGATGTGCCAGCACCGGGGCCGAGGTAAACAGGTCCTTCAGCCTCCCAAACGCCCTGTCCGCCTCGGCCGACCACTGCAGACGCACCGGACCCCCCTTCAACAGAGACGTGATGGGAGCTGCCACCTGTCCAAAACCCCGGATAAACCTCCTGTAGTAATTTGCAAACCCCAAAAACTGCTGCACCTCCTTCACAGTGGTTGGTGTTTGCCAATTACGCACGGCCGACACCCGGTCTACCTCCATCTTCACCCCTGACGCAGACAACTGATAACCCAAAAAGGAGACCGACTCCTGGAAAAACAGACACTTCTCTGCCTTCACATACAGGTCGTGCTCCACCAGCCTCCGCAACACTCTACGCACCAGGGCCACATGCTCGACACGGGTAGGCGAGTACACGAGAATGTCATCAATGTACACCACCACCCCCTGCCCCTGCATGTCCCTGAAGATCTCATCCACGAATGATTGGAAAACTGACGGAGCGTTCATCAACCCGTATGGCATGACCAGATACTCGTAATGGCCCGAGGTGGTACTAAAGGCTGTTTTCCATTCATCACCCTCCCTGATGCGCACCAAGTTGTACGCGCTCCTGAGATCTAATTTCGTGAAGAAACGCGCCCCATGCAACGACTCAGTCATGGTCGCAATCAGCGGGAGTGGATAACTATACTTCACCGTAATCTGATTGAGACCACGGTAATCGATGCACGGGCGCAAACCACCATCCTTTTTCTTCACAAAAAAGAAACTCGAGGACGCAGGGGAAGTGGAAGGCCGTATGTATCCTTGTCTCAGAGATTCGTCTATGTAAATCTCCATAGCTTTCTTCTCCTCCTGAGACAGAGGATACACATGGCTCCGTGGGAGCGCAGCTCCTGCCTGGAGGTCTATCGCACAATCCCCCTGCCTATGGGGTGGCAACCGCGTCGCCCTCGCCTTACTAAACGCAATAGCCAAATCCCCATACTCAGGTGGAACGTGCAATGCGGGCACCTGGTTTGGACTCTCCACCGAGGTAGCCCCTACGGAAACGCCCAAACATCTACCCACACACTGAGCAGACCACTCCATCAGAGCCCTCTCCTGCCACGAAATAGCTGGGTTATGGGTACTCAACCAGGGCATGCCCAGCACCACCGGATACGCAGGAGAGTCAATCAGGAACAGCTGAATCATCTCCTGATGATCCCCCTGCGCACACATCCTAAGTGGCGCCGTGACTTCCCTGATTAAGCCCGTACCCAAGGGACGACTATCTAGGGCATGAACGGGGAAAGGAACATCAACAGGAATAAGGGGAATCCCTAACGCTAAACAAAACTTTTTATCAATAAAATTCCCAGCCGCGCCTGAATCTACCAGCGCCTTATGCTGGGAATGAGGTGCTACCTGTGGAAAACTTACAGGCATACAAAAATGGGCAACAGTGAGCTCTGGGTGAGTGGGGCGCCTACTCACCTGGAGGGAATCCCCAGTGCGGGACCTGTCGTCATCTCCCCTAGGAGGCCATCCCCAGCACCTAGCCGCGGTGTGTCCTCCCCGACCACAGTTGGTGCAGTGGATGGACCCCCTAGCCTGCCGACTCCTCCTCTCTCTAGCGCCAGCGCCCCCGAGCTCCATAGGACACGGCTCGGAGGCGCTGGAGGGTGAAATGGCCGGACCCTCCGCAGGACGTCCGCGGGTAGCCAGTAGGTTATCCAGCCTGATGGACATGTTGACCAGCTGGTCGAAAGAGAGGCTGGTGTCCCTACAAGCCAGCTCCCGACGGACGTCCTCTCGTAGGCTACATCTGTATAGATCGATGAGGGCCCGATCATTCCACCCTGCATCTGCCGCTAGAGTACGGAATTCGAGAGCGAATTCCTGGGCACTCCTCCTCCCCTGCCGGAGGAAGACCAGACGCTCCCCCGCCGCTTTCCCCTCCGGGGGATGGTCAAACACCGCCCTGAAGCGGCGGGAGAACTCGTCGTAGGTAATCGTCGTGGCGTCGATCTTCCTCCACTCCGCGTTGGCCCACTCCAACGCTTTTCCGGCCAGGCAGGAGATCAGGGCGGACACGCTCTCATGCCCCGAAGGTGCCGGGTGCACTGTGGCCAGGTATAGCTCCACCTGGAGTAGGAATCCCTGACACCCAGCCGCGGTTCCGTCGTAGGCCCTCGGGAGAGATAGTCGGACTCCTCGAGGTTCCGGCGCTGGAATGGGCGGGCTGGCCGATGGTGCTGGCAGGGAGGGAGGCGGTGGAGGCGTACCCCAGCCTCGGAGGGTGGAAATCACCTCCTGCAGGGCGGTCCCCATCTGCAGGATCTGATCTTGTTGGTCCCGAACCTGGGCCTCCAGTCTCGTCTGGGCTGCTTCGGCTCCTGCTGATTCCATTGATGGTGTGTAATTCTGTCAGGGCGTGCTGTAGGTGCAATGGTGGAATCAAACGCAGGACTCAGAACGATATTCCTAAGGCTTGTAATACTGCCCAAACTAAGGCAAAAGGACAACTTTGCCCGAAGGCGAAAAACACGCACGAAGGCGAAAAGTAACAGCGCACAAACAGGTGCGACAAATGGTAACTGCGCACAAACAGGTGCGAAAATACTCCAGCGCAGTGGAGAGAAGCTCAACCGAGCAATACACACAACTGACGGAAAATAATTACACACAACACTAGATAAACACAACGAGAAACTTATAGGACACTAATTACGCCAAAACAGAAACAGGTGTGGAAACAAACAGACAAAAGCAAACGAACATGAAACATACAGCGGTGGCAGCTAGAATTCCGGAGACGACGAACGCCGAAACCTGCCCGAACAAGGGAGAGAGGCCGCCTCGGCCGAAACCGTGACAATTATGGGTGTTTTGAATAACATATCCATCAACATTAGCAGAACATTTCTGTAATGTTTCCTCAGAACCACTTCTATTGCTCCCACATTTTGTTGTGGCAGTATGTTCTATGAATAAGTCCCCTGTAGCTCAGTTGGTAGAGCATGGCGCTTGCAACGCCAGGGTTGTGGGTTCGTTTCCCACGGGGGGCCAGTATGAAAATGAAAATGTATGCACTCACTATCTGTAAGTCGCTCTGGATAAGAGCGTCTGCTAAATGACTAAAATGTCAAAATGAATATTACAGGAACATTGTGTTACTACATTCCCTGAGAAACTTAGAGGAATGTTCTGTGTTAGCATTTACAGATGATGAGAACATTCCAAGGATATTTTATTGCAAATATTTGGTGATCAAAAACATTCTTAGAATGTTTGTGGGTTGTTATCATCCTAATGTTAACTCAAATCCTAACTAGAACTTAATGGGAATGTTAGCTAATGTCCTGGGAATGTTCCCGGTTTGCTGGGTGTGTTGTCAAATGCGTTTTGCGTTGCAATATGGTATGTGATTAATGATGTGTCTTGCAACTTACGTTTGTCAGTAACTTTTGCTTTGTAATATGGTTTGCAACTATCTTTTGTGTTTATTAATATTTTTTCCCCCATTAATAATTACAAATGGTGATTGCAAAGCAAAAGTTATTGACCAAAGTAGGTTGCATGACACATCACTAATAACAAAGCATATTGCAACACGAAACGCATTGGACAACACTAAGGCCGGAATTCATTCAACAACATGTTGCAGCACTGTGCGCTACACTACCTACAATGCGCCTTAATAATTAGTCATTTTTCAGATTTTTCAGACGTTTCCGGAGATCGCATTCATGGTAAACGTTGCAGATGCAGGCTTAATCGTAAATTACCTTTAAAAGTCAAGTGCAATTCGCTTGTCGATAACGTGCCTTGAATTGAAATGCATAGATTAGTGACTAGAGAAAAGTGAAAGATCATTTTTTGCTGAAACCACATGCCATAAAAGACAGTTTCTAGGCTAATGGCAAAACAACCTTCCTTTACCATAGCAAGACAACAACATTATTAGCACTATTCTATCCATTGAAGGATGTTGCCTCATCCCAGAAGTCCACTTACCTGTGTTTAATTAATAGAAAATGTAGTCTGAATTATCATAAAAGTTACTCAAATAACTCAGACATATAGTGGTGGCCAAATAAACAGTGGTTCTTCCTTTCAAAGTTTTGAGCTTGTGCCGGGACCGTTTGTGGTAGATGGTGGCAGATGGTGGCAGATGGTGGTAAATTGCGTCATTCTGTCATTGCACCACACTATCACAAGGGGGAGTTAGAACGCTGATCTATCGGTAGTCTAAACTGTGACACAAATGGACTATCGTTTCGTAAATTAATGGAGGTGTTTTCAGTCCGAGAGTCTCTCTTCTCTGGCGCTACAGTCCTGCATCAGGCAAAACAAATATTAGCTGGCGGTGGTCTTGGAGTTGAGAGAGAACTTGGGTAAATACAATGGGGGAATTACACTTGACATTTGGACTGACGATTTTCGAAAAATAGGCATGGTGGGCTTTAGGTTTCTCTCCCTCTAAAAACAGAAATAAATCATTCTAAATAACAAACTGGCTTTATTTACCACAGTGTGAAAGAGTGATAGCCCCTCTATATAAAGTCCTTCTTTGCTGATGTGAAGAAGAAACGGAATGAAAGAGAGTCCAGCAAGGATTTGTCAGCATAAAGCTGAGTGACTCACTCATTCATGGCTTTGATTCAAAATAAATTACCAACATTCTTTCTGATAGTCTTTAATAAAGAAATGTTTTGACTGTTTTGACCAAGTTAATCAGCTCATGTTGTGTGTGTTCAATTATTTGTGACATTGTGGTTACAATGAAGAATGTAAATCAAATAAATCAAATAATTCCTATTCATAATGATTAATCAGATGCGTGTTGCAAGCTTTTCATTTTTCCTTATTACATTTTTTTTAATGAATTTTTTTATATTTTTAGACAATACAAAACATACACATACAAACGACAACTACATCACACCTGCCCAGACCCACCTGCTCACACCCCCATCTCCAGCGCCCACATTGCCTCAAACTGCACCATTTTGTCCTCAAATCCTCTAAATTTAATTAGATCTACAATGACATTTTATTGATCTGCCAGTATTTTAATTTAGAAGCTGCCTCTTAATGAGTTCCGAGAGCCGATCTGTTACCCAACAAAATAATATCAATTTATTTAGCCTAATTGTTTTTATGACTACAGATAGTAAGCTATTATTCCTCTTTTCCTCCCTGCATTAATTCATTTGTCTGCTTATCTATTCAACATTTGGCTAAAAAGAAACCACGCCATGAATTAAGAACAGATATATATTTTTCTCTCAAATGTTTTACATTTCTAACTCAATATCACAGACCGGATTTGCCCTAACGAAATTGCATATTTTTAGATATACAGTAGGCCTACCGTAGGCGAGTTGAGTCTAACTAGTGTTGAGTAATGTGCTGTTAAAAGTGTTGTAGGTCTACTTACTCTGCTGGTGTCTTGACCCAGTTTATGCCCTCATTTGTAATGCAAACCCAGGCGGCAGTGTGTTTTGGGTCATTGGCTGCATAAAAAAACAAAAAATGACATTAGCCTAACAGCCAACATTAGGTAAAATAATAGAAATATACATGTAAATAGACCTAAACATAACAAAATATTGCTATAATCCTACCTTGAAAGAAACTATGTGGTCCCAGAAACCTCTCTGACATAGGGTCCAGCATATCTCTTGATGACGTCATTGAATGTCTGCCCAGCTTTGATCGATGCCTGGGCCTGCAGCACACAAATCATTGGGTCGAAACTACAGAACAGTACAAAACAAGAGAACACACATGGTTAATGTTCTACACATATATATATATATATACAGTACCAGTCAAAAGTTTGGACACTCCTACTCATTCAAGGGTTTTTCTTAATTTTTACTATTTTCTACATTTCAGAATAATAGTGAAGACATCAAAACTATGAAATACAGTGCCTTGCAAAAGTATTCAACCCCCTTGGCGTCTTTCCGATTTTGTTGCATTACAACCTGTAAAAAATTCTAAAAAATAAATAACGGAAAAGTGGTACGTGCATATGTATTCACCCCCTTTACTATGAAGCCCCTAAATAAGATCTGGTGCAACCAATTACCTTCAGAAATCACATAATTAGTTAAATAAAGTCCACCTGTGTGCAATCTAAGTGTCACATGATCTGTCTCAGTATATATAAACCTGTTCTGAAAGGCCCCAGAGTCTGCAACACCACTAAGCAAGGGGTACCACCAAGCAAGCGGCACCATGAAGACCAAGGAGCTCTCCAAACAGGTCAGGGACAAAGTTGTGGAGAAGTACAGATCAGGGTTGGGTTATAAAAAAATATCCGAAACTTTGAACATCCCACGGAGCACCATTAAATCCATTATTAAAAAATGGAAAGAATATGGCACCACAACAAACCTGCCAAGAGAGGGCCGCCCACCAAAACTCACGGACCAGGCAAGGAGGGCATTAATTAGAGAGGCAACAAAGAGACCAAAGATAACCTTGAAGGAGCTGCAAAGCTCCACAGCTGAGATTGGAGTATCTGTCCATAGGACCACTTTAAGCCGTACACTCCACAGAGCTGGGCTTTACGGAAGACTGGCCAGAAAAAAAGCCATTGCTTAAAGAAGAAAATAAGCAAACACGTTTGGTGTTCGCCAAAAGGCATGTGGGAGACTCCCCAAACATATGGAAGAAGGTACTCTGGTCAGATGAGACTAAAATTGAGCTTTAATTTAAATGCATTCCAGGTGACTACTTCATGAAGCTGGTTGAGAGAATGCCAAGAGTGTGCAAAGCTGTCATCAAGGCAAAGGGTGTCTATTTGAAGAATCTCAAATCTCAAATATATTTGGATTTGTTTAACACTTTTTGGGTTACTACATGATTCCATATGTGTTATTTCATAGTATTGATGTCTTCACTATTATTCTACAATGTAAAAAATAGTAAAAATAAAGAAAAACCCTTGAATGAGAAGGTGTCTCTAAACTTTTGACAGGTACTGAATATATATATATATATATATATATATATATATATATATATATATATATATATATATACAGTGGGGAAAAAAAGTATTTAGTCAGCCACCAATTGTGCAAGTTCTCCCACTTAAAAAGATGAGAGAGGCCTGTAATTTTCATCATAGGTACACGTCAACTATGACAGACAAAATGAGAAGAAAAAAAATCCAGAAAATCACATTGTAGGATTTTTAATGAATTTATTGGCATATGATGGTGGAAAATAAGTATTTGGTCAATAACAAAAGTTTCTCAATACTTTGTTATATACCCTTTGTTGGCAATGACACAGGTCAAACGTTTTCTGTAAGTCTTCAAAAGGTTTTCACACACTGTTGCTGGTATTTTGGCCCATTCCTCCATGCAGATCTCCTCTAGAGCAGTGATGTTTTGGGGCTGTCGCTGGGCAACACAGACTTTCAACTCCCTCCAAAGATTTTCTATGGGGTTGAGATCTGGAGACTGGGTAGGCCACTCCAGGACCTTGAAATGCTTCTTACGAAGCCACTCCTTCGTTGCCCGGGCGGTGTGTTTGGGATCATTGTCATGCTGAAAGACCCAGCCACGTTTAATCTTCAATGCCCTTGCTGATGGAAGGAGGGTTTCACTCAAAATCTCACGATACATGGCCCCATTCATTCTTTCCTTTACACGGATCAGTCGTCCTGGTCCCTTTGCAGAAAAACAGCCCCAAAGCATGATGTTTCCAACCCCATGCTTCACAGTAGGTATGGTGTTCTTTGGATGCAACTCAGCATTCTTTGTCCTCCAAACATGACGAGTTGAGTTTTTACCAAAAAGTTATATTTTGGTTTCATCTGACCATATGACATTCTCCCAATCCTCTTCTGGATCATCCAAATGCACTTCAGACGGGCCTGGACATGTACTGGCTTAAGCAGGGGGACACGTCTCGCACTGCAGGATTTGAGTCCCTGGCGGCGTAGTGTGTTACTGATGGTAGGCTTTGTTACTTTGGTCCCAGCTCTCTGCAGGTCATTCACTAGGTCCCCCCGTGTGGTTCTGGGATTTTTGCTCACCGTTCTTGTGATCATTTTGACCCCACGGGGTGAGATCTTGCGTGGAGCCCCAGATCGAGGGAGATTATCAGTGGTCTTGTATGTCTTCCATTTCCTAATAATTGCTCCCACAGTTGATTTCTTCAAACCAAGCTGCTTACCTATTGCAGATTCAGTCTTCCCAGCCTGGTGCAGGTCTACAATTTTGTTTTTGGTGTCCTTTGACAGTTCTTTGGTCTTGGCCATTGTGGAGTTTGGAGTGTGACTGTTTGAGGTTGTGGACAGGTGTCTTTTATACTGATAACAAGTTCAAACAGGTGCCATTAATACAGGTAACGAGTGGAGGACAGAGGAGCCTCTTAAAGAAGAAGTTACAGGTCTGTGAGAGCCAGAAATCTTGCTTGTTTGTAGGTGACCAAATACTTATTTTCCACCATAATTTGCAAATAAATTCATTAAAAATCCTACAATGGGATTTTCTGGATTTATTTTTCTCAATTTGTCTGTCATAGTTGACGTGTACCTATGATGAAAATTACAGGCCTCTCTCATCTTTTTAAGTGGGAGAACTTGCACAATTGGTGGCTGACTAAATACTTTTTTCCCCCACTGTATATATATATATATATATATAAACATGTCTTACAGAGCCTTTCCATAAGTCCACTCAAGTTTCTTCTACTGTCTTCTGACTGTGATTAGAGCGATGTTGATGTTGTGCCATGATGCCAGCAGATTCCAGATGGCCTTTGCCGATCGCTCATCATCTTCATCCATCAGTGAGTCGATGGCTTGAATAGTCTCGCTGGAAATGGAATATAATGTAAAATTGTGCAGCAGACAGTAAAGACCAGCAGTATAATTATTTAAGCATTATTTTTAGCATTATTAAGTCTACTATACAGTATTGTAGCCTACTGTACTGTTCATTTTCCTGGGCTTTTGGGTTCGGCGTAACACAGGCATCTGATGATAGTGTTTGCGAATAGCACTGTCATTGTAAATTATTCAAGGCTCCTTTCTCTTCTCTGTGCTGGAGTTCTTTTAAGAATAAACAAGAAGCCATCCATCCTTGATTAGTTATCAGCAGGACAATAGACTCTTGCCAAGTTTAGGGACTTTAAATGTATTCATGGATGTTTGCCAGGCATGTCACTTCTCCCATCTCTTTTGCATAGCCCACCAAATGCACTGTTTTCTAACCACAGCTGGATGGATCCATAACGAATTACTATGGGAATAAATATCACTGAATGACAGAATATAGGAACTGGTCTTGATAAATCAATCAGAATTTTATGTGGAAATGTTAGGATTATTTTCCTCGTCACTCGCAGTCACTTAGTAGCCTAGGCCTACTCCCGACCAGTCACGTTGTACAGAGCCATATTTTCCTAATCAGTTACTGTAAAATGCATTTTCGTTTTTCTTGGAATAGAAACACCATAATATTCATCAAATTAATTAAGCTAAATAAAAAAATAAAAAATCCCATATAGTCTGTTCTAACAAAAAAAGGTTTTAAAGTCTCTAGTAAAGCCAATATTAAAAACAGTCAAATGCATGGCACCTCCGATGAACCATCAAACAGGCAAAGTGTCAATACAGGACTAAGATCGAATCCTACTACACTATCTCTGACGCTCATCGGATGTGGCAGGGCTTGCAAACTATCACTGATTACAAAGGGAAACCCAGCCACGAACTGCCCAGTGACGCACGCCTACCAGACGAGCTAGATGTCTTCTATGCTCGCTTTGAGGCAAGCAACACCGAACCATGCGTGAGAGCGCCCGCTGTTCCAGCCTGAGTGATCACGCTCTCTATAGCCGATGTGAGTAAGACCTTTTAAAAAATATATAATTTATTGACCCTTATTGGTCCCGCTTTAAATTAAGTGCAGCTTATAAAGGCTTCATAAAGTCTTCATAAACACTACATAAATGTGTTACAAATCATCTATAACTGTATGTCATGCTTAATAAAGGGTTCATTAATGTGGCATAACTGTGTGACATAACCACCAATTTCAAATGTGACATAACCACAATCTCAAATACGACATAAACCTGTGCTTTATAAAGGGTGGCTTAAGCACTGCTTAATAAAGGCTTCACAAAGCATGTATAACCCTGTCATGCATCTTGGTAGAGCATTGCAACGCCAGGATAGTGGGTTTGATTCCCGGGACCACCCATACATAAAAATGTATTCACGCATGACTGTAAGTCGCTTTGGATAAAAGCGTTTGCTAAATTGTATATATTATATTATATTACTAAAAAAAATTATAGGATGGCCCAACATCTTTCCCTCTTGGGTGCATAGTCAATATTGGACCTGACCTCAACCTTCCCCAAAATGCTATGCTGCATGATGACACACACTCTAAAGTGAAGTCATGCACAGCAAAAAACGTTGGTAGGGCCTTTAAAAATCAGTTTTTATTGTTTACCTACTTCAGTTTTCTTGGTTTTGTTTTTCCAGGTTTCGGATTTCCCCCCCAAAAATCTGGTTTTCACAGTATTTTCAAAAATGTTTAATAGAAAAACAACAAAATTGGATTGTCTGTGTTCACAACAATGCTTAAACCACGTCAGGGGATGACTTTTGAGGTCTGGGAAAAATCGATTCAGTGAGCATGCCCTGCAATGTTGTTTGGTTAGCGGGTTTTCTGTAGTGCAGTAAGCGCACATGTAATGATTATGTATTCCATAAACAGTAATTCGCATTGTGGCCGCCAATGGAATGGGTGGAGTAAAAGGCTAGCAACACTCTGTATTATTCAGAGCCCCATGAAATGACACCATATATACATTCTACAGACCCTACTGAGTATTCTCTACAATACTTTTACTGCAGCAGCTAGAATAGTTATTGCGCTAAGCCAATATGTATTCCATATACAGTGATTTGCATTGGGGGCATTTATTTGACCTTGGAACATGTTTTAAAACCCACATTTAATGAAAATGTCACTTAAATATGAACAAATATGAATCATTGTTAATGTTAAGACAATTGTTTTTCATATATCATGAATAAATACAGGTTATTGAAATGTTTCTACTATTACGTGGGGGACTTTTATTTTGAACATTTTAGAAATTTCGTGATCCGTAAGTACTTTTTTAGTGTTGCTGACGAGACGCTGATCATGTGATGAGTTCGCAAATCAAATGACCACTTATGGTGCCACTGGACAGCGAAAAACAAGTAACTTAACCTTTATTTATTGTAATTTCAATTAGTTTGTAGTAGTTGATTGTTGAGTTAAATTACATACTGTAGCTACCTCAATCGTTATTTCAAATAATTTTGGCGACTTCACAGCAATTGCTAGCTAGCAGGCTCAGCTAAATAAAAATCCCCCTAGATACAGCCACGTTTCATAATCACGTACTTTGCTCCGTTCATCTTTCCCTTGATCCTGACTAGTCTCCCAGTCCCTGCCGCTGAAAAACATCCCCACAGCATGATGCTGCCACCACCATGCTTCAATGTAGGGATGGTGCCAGGTTTCCTCCAGACGTGATGCTTGGCATTCAGTCCAAAGAGTTCAATCTTGGTTTCATCAGACCAGAGAATCTTGTTTCTCATGGTCTGAGAGTCCTTAATGTGCCTTTTGGCAAACTCCAAGCGGGCTGTCATGTGCCTTTTACTGAGGAATGGCTTCCGTCGGGGCACTCTACCATAATGGCCTGATTGGTGGAGTGCTGCAGAGATGGTTGTCCTTCTGGAAGGTTCTCCCATCTCCACAGAGGAACTCTGGAGCTCTGTCATCGGGTTCTTGGTCACCTCCCTGACCAAGGCCCTTCTCCCCTAATTGCTCGGTTTGGCCGGGCGGCCAGCTCTAGGAAGAGTCTTGGTGGTTCCAAACTTCTTCAATTTAAGAATGATGGAGGCCACTGTGTTCTTGGGGACCTTTAATGCTGCAGACATTTTTTGGTACCCTTCCCCAGATCTGTGCCTAGACACAATCTGGTCTTGGAGCTCTAAGGACAATTCCTTTGACCTCATGGCTTGGTTTTTGCTCTGTCATGCACTGTCAACTGTGGGACCTTATATAGACAGGTGTGTGCCTTTCTAAATCATGTCCAATCAATTGAATTTACCACAGGTGGACTCCCATCAAGTTGTAGAAACATCTCAAGGATGATCAATGGAAACAGGATGCACCTGAGCACAATTTTGAGTCTCATAGCAAAGGGTTTGAATACTTATGTAAATAAGGTATTTCTGTTTTTATTTTTTAATAATAATGCTTTTTTTTGCTTTGTCATTATGGGGTATTGTGTGTAGATTGATGAGAATCATTATTTTTTAAATCCATTTTAGAAAAAGGCTGTAACGTAACAAAATGTGGAAAAAGTCAAGGGGTCTGAATACTTTCCGAATGCACTGATCTAATTAATACTGTGTATAATCAAAGCATCACTAAGGGCAGCACAGAAACCCAGAGTCAAAAGGGTCCAGAGGAAAAGGGGATGGAGACTATTTCATTATATGTACGACCATCAGATATGCATTACTCAATAGCCTATTTTTGGAAATATCAGTAGGCCAGTAACCAGAGGGTTGCTGTTTCGGACCCAATTAGCGGACGAAGTTTCAGGTGCCATCTTCTGCCTTTTGTGTCCTTGAGCAAGGCACTTAACCCCTAATCTGCTCCAGGGGCACTGTTCTGCGGCTGACCCATGCTGCTTTCAGCCTCCTGAAAGAGGCATAGCTCTGCGAATATTGATTACTCAACATCTGTTATTTAGCAGGGAATACTATTTGTAGATCAGTGATTCTACACATCACTTTGCTCAAGATGATCCACTCCAAAGGACTCGGAAGCAATACATTTGTCAATTAGGGGCAGTTAAATGGGAGAGTCAATGAAACCAACCATGGAAATGTGCTGTGTTCATGTGCATAGATACAGTGCAAATATTGAAATAAAAGATACAAGGTAAACTCGGTCCGTGTAGCTATTTTGTTGGCTATTTATC
Organism: Coregonus lavaretus; assembly: GCF_964263955.1. Taxonomy (NCBI): domain Eukaryota; kingdom Metazoa; phylum Chordata; class Actinopteri; order Salmoniformes; family Salmonidae; genus Coregonus; species Coregonus lavaretus. The sequence goes on from NC_140020.1 coordinate 21,474,999, forward strand.
AGTTGTATTGCTTGGGGGTAGAAGCTGTTCAAGAGCCTGTTGGTGGTAGACTTGATGCACCGGTACCTCTTGCCGTGCGGCAGCAGAGAAAATAGTCTATGGTTGGGGTCTTTCACAATTTTCTGGGCCTTCTTTTCACACCACCTGATATAGAGGTCCTGGATGGCAGGGAGCTCGGCCCCAGTGATGTACTGGGCTTTCCACACCACCCTCTGTAGCGCCATGCGAACGAGGGTGGTGCTATTTCCATACCAAGCAGTGATGCAGCCAGTCAATATGCTCTTAATGGTACAGCTGTAGAACCTTTTCAGGATTTGAGGGCCCATGCCAAACCTTTTCAACCTCCTGAGGGGAAAGAGGCACTGTCGCGCCTTCTTCACAACTGTACGTGTGTTTGGACCATTTTAAGTCTTTAGTGATTTGGACACAGAGGAACTTGAAGCTGTCTACCTGCTCTACTGCCGCCCTGTCGATGTGGATGGGGGTGTGCTCGCCCCTCCATTTCCTGTCGTCCACGACCAGCTCCTTGGTCTTGCTGACGTTGAGGTTCGAGGTTGTTGCTCCGGCACCACACTGCCAGGTGAAGTTTAAAGGGCATAAGAGAGGGTGTGTGGTGTGCATCCGGAGTGGACGCAGGGCAAAGAGTGGGAGATGTGTAGAAACCTCATTTGGGTGCTCTACGTGTTCTGTGCCACTTTGCAGGATGGGGCCATGCTTCCAGAAGTTCCATGACATGTTGTAGACTAAATGCAAACACTAAAGTGACAGTGTGAAATATGAATTTGTCCTACAAATCTTTTAATGTCTCTGAACAGTTGTTGTGTTTTGTATCTTTTCTCTTTATCTTTCGCTATCTAATACTTGTTGCATTCACTGAATTGTTGTCAAAGAAGGCTAGCATTTCTACATTTTGTGTCAGGCCTGGTCTGTACTAAATCTTATTGAGAGAGTTTACCTACATTTTGAAATAGTCTCTGAATAGTTTGTATTTTTACATTGTTACAGAAGTAAGAATCGTTGTCAATCAAATAGCCAACTTTGTGTGGGTTTTGAAATACTTTCTGAATACTGTCCTCTGGTCACATTTTGGATAATTTATTTATTTACAGTGGGGAGAACAAGTATTTGATACACTGCCAATTTTGCAGGTTTTCCTACTTTAAAATCATGTAGAGGTCTGTAATTTTTATCATAGGTACAATTCAACTGTGAGAGACAGAATCTAAAACAAAAATCCAGAAAAATCACATTGTATGATTTTTAAGTAATTCATTTGCATTTTATTGCATGACATAAGTATTTGATAGATCAGAAAAGCAGAACTTAATATTTGGTACAGAAACCTTTGTTTGCAATTACAGAGATCATACGTTTCCTGTAGGTCTTGACCAGGTTTGCACACACTGCAGCAGGGATTTTGGCCCACTCCTCCATACAGACCTTCTCCAGATCCTTCAGGTTTCGGGGCTGTCGCTGGGCAATACGGACTTACAGCTCCCTCCAAAGATTTTCTATTGGGTTCAGGTCTGGAGACTGGCTAGGCCACTCCAGGACCTTGAGATGCTTCTTACGGAACCACTCCATAGTTGCCCTGGCTGTGTGTTTCGGGTCGTTGTCATGCTGGAAGACCCAGCCACAACCCATCTTCAATGCTCTTACTGAGGGAAGGAGGTTGTTGGCCAAGATCTCGCGATACATGGCCCCATCCATCCTCCCCTCAATACGGTGCAGTCATCCTGTCCCCTTTGCAGAAAAGCATCCCCAAAGAATGATGTTTCCACCTCCATGCTTCACGGTTGGGATGGTGTTCTTGGGGTTGTACTCATCCTTCTTCTTCCTCCAAACACGGCGAGTGGAGTTTAGACCAAAAAGCTCTATTTTTGTCTCATCAGACCACATGACCTTCTCCCATTCCTCCTCTGGATCATCCAGATGGTCATTGGCAAACTTCAGACGGGCCTGGACATGCGTTGGCTTGAGCAGGAGGACCTTGCGTGCGCCGCAGGATTATAATCCATGACGGCGTAGTGTGTTACTAATGGTTTTCTTTGAGACTGTGGTCCCAGCTCTCTTCAGGTCATTGACCAGGTCCTGCCGTGTAGTTCTGGGCTGATCCCTCACCTTCCTCATGATCATTGATGCCCCATGAGGTGAGATCTTGCATGGAGTCCCAGACCGAGGGTGATTGACCGTCACCTTGAACTTCTTCCATTTTCTAATAATTGCGCCAACAGTTGTTGCCTTCTCACCAAGCTGCTTGCCTATTGTCCTGTAGCCCATCCCAGCCTTGTGCATGTCTACAATGTTATCCCTGATGTCCTTACACAGCTCTCTGGTCTTGGCCATTGTGGAGAGGTTGGAGTCTGTTTGATTGAGTGTGTGGACAGGTGTCTTTTATACAGGTAACGAGTTCAAACAGGTGCAGTTAATACAGGTAATGAGTGGAGAACAGGAGGGCTTCTTAAAGATAAACTAACAGGTCTGTGAGAGCCGGAATTCTTACTGGTTGGTAGGTGATCAAATACTTATGTCATGCAATAAAAAGCAATTTTTTTAAATCATAGGTACACAGTTGAAGTGTACCTATGATAAAAAATTACAGACCTCTACATGCTTTGTAAGTAGGAAAACCTGCAAAATCGGCAGTGTATCAAGTACTTGTTCTCCCCACTGTATATGTAAATAATATTTATAAGTATAATATATAATACTTGGTACATTTTGAATGAGTAATATTGTCAAATGTACTACAATTTAAGTACTTTAGGGTTTTATGTTGTGTTGAGTGTTCATCGTTTTTACACAATGGAAGACAAAATGAGTGTCATTCCTATTGACATGAATGTGGTGTCATACTAAAGAAGAGATTGTGGTCTTTAAAACTAAGTTAACTTGTAATTGTCATTTGTTCTTTGTTTTTGAGCTATGTCTGTTTGTTTGAAATGTGTGAGAAAATTAGCTTTATCTTGAAAATTCTCAGTAATCTACAGCAGCATTCTAGAATTCTATTGGTGTCTAAAGGGTTAATCCTTCCGACGACAACAACAGCTGAGTGGCTACCCCAAGCTGCGTGTGACAGTGCCTAAACCTACTTGATTCATCACCATGGTCAATTTCTGTGCCATAAATATTTTTTACAGATTACACGCTATCATGAAACACCAAGGAGATAAGACTCAAGAACTGTCAAAAAAGCAAGAAACCTTTTTACTCTTCAAGACCTGAAACCAGACAGCTGTCAGTACAGGGTCTGCTCCAATCATTTCATTACTGGTAAGTCTGATTTCAAGTTTAGTTTATCTGTTAACTGTTATGCTAACCGGGTGTTAACAACAAGACTAAGTAGCCAACATTAGCTAACTAGATAGACTACAAGCTATCTAGCATGCGTCTCTTTCAGAGGTGGCGCGAGAGTTCCACGTTTTTGGGGAAGCAATTATTTTCACCATAAAAATGCACCTTTATAATAAAGCATTGCATGCATCTATCATCACATTTTCAGACTAATGTAAGCCTACTATTCCTAATGTGATGAGTAGATTGGATAGTCATAATTTAGACTATTAATACAACTCAGTCTAATCACTGTGCATAGCTGAGTGCATAGTGGCATAGGCCTAAAGGCTATATCGGAGACGTTTCTTCTCTTTTCTTTGCACAGGAAAAATGTGGCCTTTAATAAACACATTTCATGCAATTGTGCTACACTTTATATGACTGGAGACATTAACAGAATAGTTTTTTAATACGACAAATCACAGGATAGCCTAGGCCTACTCTGCTGTCTCTGACAAACAGATCAATAAAAACAACCTTGTCTTAAATGCAACCATTTAATCTAGGCCTACGAAAAGAGGGGACACAAATTGTACAATATGACTGGAGGAGGGCATTATTGTCCCAAAAAACTTTCCAGTGGCACTGACCCAATGATAATTTGTTGAGAAAATTTATGGACATTACAGCATAGGACAAAGGCCTCAGTGGAATAGGGGGCAATTCCATGGTAACAGAATTACGCTGAGACTCAGATTTTTCACTTAAAACTGTATGCCAAACAAAAACCATTGATTTAAAAATATATATATATATATTTTTTTTGTATTTTACCCCCTTTTTCGATCTTGTCTCATAGCTGCAACTCCCCAATGGGCTCGGGAGGTGAAGGTCAAGTCATGCGTCCTCCAAAACATGACCCGCCAAACCTCGCTTCTTAAAACCCGCCCGCTTAACCTGAAGCACCAATGTGCCGGAGGAAACACTGTTCAACTGACGACCGAGATTAGCCTGCAGGCCCGCCACAAGGAGTCGCTAGAGCGCGATAAGCCAAGTAAAGCCCCCCCGGCCAAACCCTCCCTTAACCCGGACGCTGGGCCAATTGTGCGCCGCCCTATGGGACTCAGGATCACGGCCGGTAGTGATGCCTCTACCACTGCGATGCAGCGGTCTAAGGCACTGCATCGCCGTAGACCGCTGCGCCACTCGGGAGGCTTGATTTAAAAGTTTAACAAACCATACAACTCTATGCACAAGGATTACTTTTACCAATTTCCACAGAACATTTCACAGAAATACATTTACAGGAAGAACTGTGCAGATACAAAGTTTGGTAACAGAATAAAAATTAGGGAGATTTTATCGTAATTCTGTTACCAAACGTTGTATCTGCACAGTTCTTCCTGTAAATGTGTTTTTGTAAAATCTGAGTCTCAGCGTAATTCTGTTACCGTGGAATTGCCCTAGGACAACCTGCTGTGTTGACTATTAGTTGTCCCCACCTGAATGAATTAAACACAACCAAATAATCAAGAGCCCTGATGGTATAGGTGACCTGCAAAAGTAATATTCTAACATCAGGTGTGCTTTGTATTTGTTTATGTACTGTAGGTTCACCAGCTGACCTTTTTCCAGACACCCATGTCGACTGGATTCCCACTGTGAAGATGAGCAATGCTGCAGCAGCATCTACTACTTTTTCCTTTTCCTGATATGAAAGGAGACATCCCTGAGTTAGACAAAATGGTTGTCATATGCTGTGCCTTGGTAAATCTGATTGATTCTGTTGTGCCATTTGAGTAGCGAGCACTGTCACCTTGTCATCATGACAAAAGTACCCCCTTAAACTGAATGAAGGGTGTAGCAATAACTGCTGATTAAACAGAAACACAGTTTCACAGTAATTTATTCATGTAGACATGTATGAATATATAAAATGTAATTCGGAAACAACATTTAAAAGACTAGTTTATGACATTGTAAACAAACTGTACTTTAATAATATGATATATTGTTATACAGTGCCTTGCAAAAGTATTCATCCCCCTTGGCGTTTTTTTTCCTATTTTGTTGCATTACAACCTTTAAATGGAGTTTTATTTGGATTTCATGTAATGGACATACACAAAATAGTCCACATTGGTGAAGTGAAATGAAAAAAATAAATAACGGAAAAGTGGTGCGTGCATATGTATTCACCCCCTTTGCTATGAAGCCCCTAAATAAGATCTGGTGCAACCAATTACCTTCAGAAATAACATAATTAGTTAAATAAAGTCCACCTGTGTGCAATCTAAGTGTCACATGATCTGTCACATGATCTCAGTATATATACACCTGTTCTGAAAGGCCCCAGAGTCTGCAACACCACTAAGCAAGGGCCACCACCAAAGAGCTCTCCAAACAGGTCAGGGACAAAGTTGTGGAGAAGTACAGATCAGGGTTGGGTTATAAGAAAATATCTGAAACTTTGAACATCCCACGGAGCACCATTAAATCCATTATTTAAAAATTGAAAGAATATGGCACCACAACAAACCTGCCAAGAGAGGGCCGCCCACCAAAACTCATGGACCAGACAAGGAGGGCATTAATCAGAGAGGCAACAAAGAGACCAAAGATAACCCTGGAGGAGCTGCAAAGCTCCACAGCGGAGATTGGAGTATCTGTCCATAGGACCACTTTAAGCCGTACACTCCACAGAGCTGGGCTTTACGGAAGAGTGGCCAGAAAAAAAGCCATTGCTTAAAGAAAAAAAATAAGCAAACACGTTTTGGTGTTCACCCCAAACATTTGGGGAGACTCCCCAAACATATTGAATTAGGTACTCTGGTCAGATTAGACTAAAATTGAGCTTTTTGGCCATCAAGGAAAACGATGTCCAACGAAGCCGCTGGGGACCTCCTCTAAGCAGGGAGGTAAGAGGCGTGGCCACCATGCTGCAGCCACGGATGAACCTCAGGAATCGCTGGATTGCTTTCACAGAGTTGGGGATGGGCCATGACCTGACTGCGCTGACACGTTGCTCTGCCATCTCCACTCCCTCCGTGGATATGAGGTAGCCCAAGAAGGACACGGACCGCTGGAAAAACAAACACTTTTCTTGTTTAACATTGAGATTATGCTCCAATAGTCTTCCCAGCACAGACCTGACTAATGAGACATGCTGGACTCGGTCAGCAGAATAGACCAAAATGTATATAAACCACTACACCCCGTCCCAGCATGTCCCGAAACACTTCGTTAATAAAGGCCTGGAAGACTGAAGGAGCATTAGACAGCCCAAAGGGCATTACGAGATACTCGTAATGCCCCGTGGTCGTGGAAAAGGCAGTTTTCCATTCGTCACCTGCACGAATGCGCATCAGATTGTAGGCGCTCCTCAAGTCCAGTTTCGTGAAGTACTGCGCCCGTGCATTTGTTCGATGATGGTTGGGATGAGGGGTAAAGGATAGCTGAACTTAACGGTGGCTTTGTTCAGTGTTCGATAATCAATGCAGGGGTGCAGTCCCCCATCTTTCTTCTGAACAAAAAAGAAGCTTGAGGAGGCTGGTGACATAGAGGGGCTTATAAAACCCTGCTGGAGTCTCTCCTGTATGTAGGTCTCCATGGCCTCGGTCTCCGCGTAGCAGAGGGGATAGACAGCAGGTCAATGGCACAGTCCCAGGGGCGATGAGGAGGCAGGCATGTAGCCTGGGTCTTAAAGAAAATCAGTTCCAGATAATGGTATTCCTCCGGTAAATCCACTTGAGGGGCATGGTACGGACTGTCAATGTCACGATCGTTATATGGAGTAGACCAAGGCGCAGCGTGATGAACGAACATATTTATTTATATAATGAATGCACGAACAAAACAACAAAACGAAAACGTGACGTCCTACGGTAAACACAACCCAAACGGAACAAGATCCCACAAACACGAATGGAAAACAGACTGTTTAAATATGGTTCCCAATCAGAGACAACCAGCCACAGCTGACACTCGTTGCCTCTGATTGAGAACCACACTGGCCAACATAGAAATAGAACACATAGACCTACAACACAGAACTAGAATACATAGAATCTACACACCCTGGCTCAACATATAGAGTCCCCAGAGCTAGGGTGTGACAGTACCCCCCCCCAAAGGCGCGGACTGCGACCGCGCCTCAACATAGACAAACCAGGGGAGGGCTGGGTGGGCATCCCTCCTCGGAGGCGGTTCCGGCTCCGGGCTTGACCACCACCCTTCAATACTCCCCCCGTAGCACCCCTGGTCCGGTCTGGCCCCGCTGGCTGGAGCTGGACTGGACATCGTAGGAGCGGATTGCTTCAGCTCCGGTGTGGAGCAGCTGACCAGTACCTGACCAGGCACCGGTGACCGAGGCACGGGTTGTGCCGGACTGACGACGCACACCCCTGGCTTGGTGCGTGGAGCAGGAACGGGCCGGACCGGACTGACGACACACACCCCTGGCTTGGTGCGTGGAGCAGGAACGGACCGGACCGGACTGACGATGCGCACCCTTGGCTTGGTGCGTGGAGCAGGAACGGGCCGGACCGGGCTGACGATGCGCACCCCTGGTTTGGTGCGTGGAGCAGCAACGGGCCTTACCGGGCTGACGACTCGCACCCCTGGCTTGGTGCGAGTGGCAGGAACAGGCCGGGCCGGGCTGACGACTCGCACCCCTGGCTTGGTGCGAGTGGCAGGAACAGGCCGGGCCGGGCTGGCGACGCGCACCGTAGGCTTGGTGCGAGTGGCAGGAACAGGCCGGGCCGGGCTGGCGACGCGCACCGTAGGCTTGGTGCGAGTGGCAGGAACAGGCCGGGCCGGGCTGGTGACGCGCACCGTAGGCTTGGTGCGAGTGGCAGGAACAGGCCGGGCCGGGCTGGCGACGCGCACCGTAGGCTTGGTGCGAGTGGCAGGAACAGGCCGGGCCGGGCTGGCGACGCGCACCGTAGGCTTGGTGCGAGTGGCAGGAACAGGCCGGGCCGGGCTGGCGACGCGCACCGTAGGCTTGGTGCGGGGAGCAGGAACAGGCCGGGCCGGGCTGGCGACGCGCACCGTAGGCTTGGTGCGAGTAGCAGGAACAGGCCGGGCCGGGCTGGCGACGCGCACCGTAGGCTTGGTGCGAGTGGCAGGAACAGGCTGGGCCGGGCTGGCGACGCGCACCGTAGGCTTGGTGCGTGGAGCAGGAACAGGCCGGGCCGGGCTGGCGACACGCACCGTAGGCTTGGTGCGAGGGGCAGGAACAGGCCGGGCCGGGCTGTGGACACGGATAGGAGGCCTGGAGTGAAGAGCGGCCACAACCCGTTCTGGCTGAATGCCTACCTTCACACACTCTGTGTGAGGCATCCGCACAGGACGTACAGGGCTGTGTACCCGTACTGGCATAACAGCACGTGACACTGGCGCAGGATATCCGGGACTGAGGAGAGGCACTGGAGACCACGAGCGCTGAGCCGGCACACTCCGTCCTGGCTGCATGCCCACCTTCGCACGACACGTGCGGGGTGCTCGCACAGGACGTACCGGACTATGCCGGACCACTCGTGGCACAGTATGCAGCTCCGCATACCGCGGAACCTGCCCAGTCCCATGCTGCCATGCCTGAGTACGGGGAGTTCTACTCTCCATCCAAGCTCTGCCAACCTGCCTTCTGGCCCCCCAAACCCGGTGGCCTCCAAATCTCCCAAATCGCCCTGTGGCAGCCTCCTGCTGCCCAGTCGCCCATGCCGTGTGCCCCCCCCTAAAAAAATTTGGGGGTTGCCTCTCGTCCGACCGACGACGACTCTGTTTACGCCGTTGCTCCTCTCTACGTCGCGCCTCTACCGTCTCCCTCCATGGACGGCGATCCATCCCGGCCTGGATTTCCTCCCAGGTCCAGGACCCCTGCCCGTCCAAGATCTGCTCCCACGTCCAGGCTGCCTGCTCCTGGACACGCTGCTTGGTCCTGGTATGGTGGGATCTTCTGTCACGATCGTTATATGGAGTAGACCAAGGCGCAGCGTGATGAACGAACATATTTATTTATATAATGAATGCACGAACAAAACAACAAAACGAAAACGTGACGTCCTACGGTAAACACAACCCAAACGGAACAAGATCCCACAAACACGAATGGAAAACAGACTGTTTAAATATGGTTCCCAATCAGAGACAACCAGCCACAGCTGACACTTGTTGCCTCAGATTGAGAACCACACTGGCCAACATAGAAATAGAACACATAGACCTACAACACAGAACTAGAATACATAGAATCTACACACCCTGGCTCAACATATAGAGTCCCCAGAGCCAGGGTGTGACAGTCAACCGTAGTGGTGTTGACAGACACTGCGAGACACTTCCCCTGACACTCCTGCGACCAACCCAGCAGTCTCCTCTTGGACCAGGAAATAACAGGGTTATGCCAACTCAACCAGGGGAGACCTAAAACAATGCGGTGCGTGGGGGTGTCTATACTAAAAAGGTGATCTGTTCTAAATGAGTGCCATGGGTCAGCAGAGAAACGGGAACAGTGATGTGATGTATGAGTCCTGTCCCTATTGGACGATTATCCAGGGCTCGAACCGGAATGGGTGACTGTAGCGGAACCAAAGGAATGCGTAATGCAGTGGCCAGTAAAATTCAGGGAATTTAATGGAAAAACACACTGGTTGAGTTGACAGAAAAGGAGAGAAGATCTTGCATCCTCCCTGGGTTGGAGCAGGGGAATTCCCTGGCTTGTCACCTTCTCACCTATTAGCCATGGGCTCCGGATTCTGCACAGGTCTTCGTCGGGACCGTAGGAGGTCGTCCAACCAGATCGCCATGCTGATGAGCTGGTTGAGTGACAGGTTGTCATCACGGCAGGCTAACTCCATCTGTACCTCCTCCTGCAGTCCGCTGCGGAAAACAGTGACCAGAGCCTACTCGTTCCATCCGGTGGATGCTGCGATGGTCCGGAACTCCAGGGCGAACTCCGAGACAGTTCTAGATCCCTGGCGTAGTCGGAGTAGACGCTCACCCCCCACTCGTCCCTCCACAGAATGATCAAACACCAAGCAAAAGAGGAGGGTGAAGCGGAATACCCCTGTCAAAACGCTCCGGGAGGGACAGGGGTATTCCGCGGACCAGCTCAGATGGGACGGATGTAGGTAGTGGTGGTGTGGGGGCTGGTGCCGGAACCGGTGCTGGAGACTGGAGGGACTGCACTTTCCCCTCCAACCGCAGGATGGTTGCCAGCACGCTGTCCATGGCACTGCCGAGTCTGGAGAGACAGTACTCGTAATGCTGCCAGCTCGGCCTTTCCCGCTGTCTCCATTATTATGGGTTGATTATTCTGTCACGTTGTATAATGATTAGAAGACAGGCGCAGGAATACGGATTAAGGTTTTTTATTATTCCATCCAACAACACAAGGTACGTCATGAAAAAACGACGGGGACGAAGCCCAAAACAAACACGTATATATATTTAACACTGGGATGTAACCCAAACAAAAGAGTGAGGTGTAAACCTCCAAACAAATACACGGGACGAGACCGGTAATAACAAGAGCACAATACGCGATACTCACGAGACCAACAGACAATAATCGACAAGGACAATGGGGAACAGAGGGCACATATATACATATACTAATCAGGGGGAATGGGAACCAGGTGTGCGTAATGAGACAAGACAGTCCAGGGTTGGTGTTAATGAACCAGGTCAGTGACGCCTAGAAGGCCGTTGACGTAGACCTCCGGAGCTGGTGAACAGAATGAGCAGCAGTACCGGGGGGATTCGTGACACTACGGCACATTATGGACAGCTATTAATAGATTAAATAATAGACAATAGATGAATAGAATGGAGTTAGAACCATTTAACCCCACCCACGTGAAAATCTAAATATCAAGTATTTTTTTGGTTTATATGCAAAAACAAGCCATTTTTCAGTTAATTTTTGTATATCCAAGAAAAACTAAGAAACTGGTGTTTTCTCGTTCCCGATTGCGCCAATTTAATGCAGAAAACTAGTTATCCCAACATACCCCTGGCAGCCACTTTCTTTTTTTCTTTCTCTCCCCCACAGTTAGTCTCTAAAGCGACTAAGTAAAAACGTGGCAGTTGAATCAATTTGAAGTGGCAGGGGGGGCTGGATTTATTGTTTTCCAGGAGGCTCCTTGGGTGATGAGAAGTAACATGCAATGGCAGAACATGTAGGGATGCTAAAAGACCATGAAGGGATAACAAGGGGCATGTGCTGCTCTATATTTACCTCTATCGAGTGCCTGAAGTTCCCACAAAGATAGTTCAGGCAACACTGGACTGACAGTGAGAAAAACATTATTTGGAGTAGTAGCCTCTGTGTATTAACTTAAATGATAGATAAAGAAACGAGACATAACTCAAATAAAAAATAAAACCCACATAATGAGATGCCTCAGGTTCTATTGTGGTATTATCAAATACAATAATCCCAAATGGTTCCTAGAGAGGGTGTTCTTATCCTCATTAATATAAAGAGTAGAAAGCCAAGAAGCAACTATGTGTCCACTCTAGTTTATCAAGCTGGTCTAGTTATGCCTGCCTGGGTTATCAGTATGAGGACTGAACAACTCATTAACACCATCGAATGAATACTGTATGTAATCAAAGCATCACTAAGGGCAGCACAGAAACCTAGAGTCAAAAGGGTCCAGAGATGGAGAAAAAGGGGATGGAGACGATTTCATTATATGTACGCCCATCAGATATGCATTACTCAATAGCCTATCACAGATGTCATGTTGGGAGTCATCTGTGAATTGTTGGATATTTCAGTAGGCCGTAACCAGAGGGTTGCTGTTTCGGACCCATTAACGGACGAGGAAAAATCTGGCGGGAGTGAGCTGGCAACTGGAGGGTTGCTGGCATCAGTTTCAGGTGCCACCTTCTGACATTTGTGCCCTTGAGCAAGGCACTTAACCCCTAATCTGCTCCAGGGGCACTGTTCTGCTGCTGGTGTGTGTGTATGTGGGGGACATTGCTGATGTCATATTAAATATGCCACTAGGTGTCAGTCTTTTGTTGTTTAGAGATGGGATACAGTCAGGAGTAATTCCTGAAATTAAATAATTAAAGGTGTTACCATACTGTATCTAGCTCATGCACATTTTACACACTCAAAACAAAATATATATGTGACAATCTCAACAGTTATTAGATAAAATTATCTATAATTTGCTATAATTTTATTTTCATTTTACTTCAGGCGCATCAGCATTAGGGTCTTATTATGAGATGTTTACCAGCAGATTCACACTGTGTGCAACAATATTGACATAGTGCACTATACAGTGATTGGAAAATACATATCTGCTAAATCTGTAACTATCATAGATGTGCATTTTTGTATTTTTCCTCTCAATACAATTTGGTGTCCGTCTGCTGTCGAAAAGAAAAGATAAGTAATGTCGCTAGACGTCAGTACCAAAAAATCTATAAACTTGAATCTTATTTTGTTAACAGTGATTAGTATTTCTCTAAGTATATTCAGCACAAGGTTATGCCTCTTCAGGTTTATATTTTAGCTGCAATAATTTGTGAGTAATGGCAATATTGTATCTAGTGAACATGCAATCAGTAACACTGTGGAGTTCAGTATCCTCCATCTGGATTATTTTGAGTTGTGCATGAGTTGTTTTGGTGCTCCGTTTAGTTGCTAGTTGTCGACATATTTATCACAATTATAATTTTTTTGTGTTCATCCCATTAAATTATAGTATAATATTTTTAATAGGATGGTGGTTGGAAAAACATGCCTTGCCAGAAGCGTAGTATATGCAAGACAGTATACAAGACATTTAGATAGTAAAATCTGGTGTAAAATCTAGTACTTGTGATTAAGGCATGTTCTGATTCACAAGGCTGTCCTTACGCATAGATCTCTCTTCCCCTCTCAATATCTATGCAGGTAATCTTCAGAAAGATCGCCGATGTGAAGAAGGAGGAGGAAGTGCGCCGGCAGCAGAAGAATGAAGTGACGTTCTCCATTCCTGTTGACCACCCGGTCCGCAAGCTCTTCCAGAAGTTCAAGCAGCAGAAAGAGATTCACATGCCAATCCAAGCTCAGCCTGACCTGGAGCGCAACCGGCTTCAGGTTGAGCACCACCACCCCCTTACCAATCTCCCACACCAACAGTATCAGACTCACCCCTTGCAGCACCAAAATGGCTCCCCGATACAGAATGGGGCACCTGGCACAGGTGGAGGGACTACCAGCGGTGGCTCCAGTGTAGTTACTGTCTCCCAGATCACCCCCTTGCAGAGTTCACTGGCCTATGTCCACACTGGGGAGCCCATTCACACTGGTTGTCACGAGGTCATGGAGCTGAAGCCCAGTGTGGTGGACCAGAACTGCCTGAGGGTCACCAGTCTGGTACGGCCCAGGGGTGGAGGTGGTGGTCGAGACTGGATGCGGTTTAAGAATGCTACTACAGCGGCGATGCCCCTGGCTCCCGATGAACCTGAAGGGCCACAGCAGAAAGAAGAGGAGGAATGGGGTGACGTGTCCCAAACCTCAGAACAGTTGATTGGTGACAGCAAGAGCCAGGAGGCAGAAGGTGGGGAGAGCAGCAGCGAGGTCGGTGGCAGCAGCACAGGAGAGGGGGGCGACGAGAAGAGTGCACTCTACAAGACAGACTCGTGCGACAGTGGCATTACCAAGAGTGATCTTCGGATCGACAGGGCAGGGGATGCACGAAGCCCCTATGAGCGGAGCCCAATGGGGAGAAGTCCTTTTGAACACAGCCCCGGTGTTGGGAGTGAGGGCGTGCTGGGCCACCCCTTCCAACCCATGTCTGAACAGGTGCTGCTCCAGTCCACTCTCCAGGAGGCCAAGCTGGAGCTGAAGGGAGATATCCAGATGCTGAGTGGCCATTTATCAACACTTGAAGCCCAAGTTAGTGAGATCCTGAGATTGCTGTCTGAGAAGAGGAGGCTCTCACTGCCGCAGGCCTCTACCCCCAAGGCTAAAATCAAATGCCAGGATATCTTCACCGTGTCAAGACCTGTCACACCGGACATTGAGAGAGACGATGGACCTTTTTGAATGACAAAAAAACATTGATATACAGTGAGGGAAAAAAGTATTTGATTCCCTGCTGATTTTGTACGTTTGACAAAGAAATGATCAGTCTATAATTTTAATGGTAGGTTTATTTGAACAGTGAGAGACAGAATAACAACAAAAAAATCCAGAAAAACGCATGTCAAAAATGTTATGAATTGATTTGCGTTTTAATGAGGGAAATAAGTATTTGACCCCCTCTCAATCAGAAAGATTTCTGGCTCCCAGGTGTCTTTTATACAGGTACCGAGCTGAGATTAGGAGCACACTCTTGAAGGGAGTGCTCCTAATCTCAGCTTGTTACCTGTATAAAAGACCTGTCCACAGAAGCAATCAATCAATCAGATTCCAAACTCTCCACCATTGCCAAGACCAAATAACTTTCCAAGGATGTCAGGGACAAGATTGTAGACCTACACAAGGCTGGAATGGGCTACAAGACCATCGCCAAGCAGCTTGGTGAGAAGGTGACAACAGTTGGTGCGATTATTCGCAAATGGAAGAAACGCAGAAGAACTGTCAATCTCCCTTGGCCTGGGGATCCATGCAAGATCTCACCTCGTGGAGTTGCAATGATCATGAGAACGGTGAGGAATCAGCCCAGAACTACACAGGAGGATCTTGTCAATGATCTCAAGGCAGCTGGAACCATAGTCACCAAGAAAACAATTGGTAACACACTACGCCGTGAAGGACTGAAATCCTGCAGCGCCCGCAAGGTCCCCCTGCTCAAGAAAGCACATATACAGGCCCATCTGAAGTTTGCCAATGAACATCTGAATGATTCAGAGGAGAACTGGGTGAAAGTGTTGTGGTCAGATGAGACCAAAATCGAGCTCTTTGGCATCAACTCAACTCGCCGTGTTTGGAGGAGGAGGAATGCTGCCTATGACCCCAAGAACACCATCCCCACCGTCAAACATGGAGGTGGAAACATTATGTTTTGGGGGTGTTTTTCTGCTAAGGGGACAGGACAACTTCACCGCATCAAAGGGACGATGGACGGGGCCATGTACCGTCAAATCTTGGGTGAGAACCTCCTTCCCTCAGCCAGGGCATTGAAAATGGGTCGTGGATGGGTACTCCAGCATGACAATGACCCAAACACACGGCCAAGGCAACAAAGGAGTGGCTCAAGAAGAAGCACATTAAGGTCCTGGAGTGGCCTAGCCACTGAAGGTTCGAGTTGCCAAACATCAGCCTCGAAACCTTAATGACTTGGAGAAGATCTGCAAAGAGGAGTGGAACAAAATCCCTCCTGAGATGTGTGCAAACTTGGTGGCCAACTACAAGAAACGTCTGACCTCTGTGATTGCCAACAAGGGTTTTGCCACCAAGTACTAAGTCATGTTTTGCAGAGGGGTCAAATACTTATTTCCCTCATTAAAATGCAAATCAATTTATAACATTTTTGACATGCGTTTTTCTGGATTTTGTTGTTGTTATTCTGTCTCTCACTGTTCAAATAAACCTACCATTAAAATTATAGACTGATCATGTCTTTGTCAGTGGGCAAACGTACAAAATCAGCAGGGGATCAAATACTTGTTTCCCTCACTGTATTTATTTGCACCGACTTCCGTGCCCAATCTTTTTCTTTAATGGACAAGATGAGGAAATTGGACACAGAATTTAGGTGGCAAATACTTTTTTGTGTAAATAGTCATTTGCATGTCCAGCTGGATTCTGGCCTGCCAAAGACATTTTAAAGAAACCTTTGGATTGCAATTGCTTGTGCATTTATGCAGTTGACTGCATGCATAAATGATTTTAAGATACAGATTTTTCACAGTACAGTACCTTCAGTAAAGTAGCCCAGGGATTTAACAGTTTTTGACTTTGTTGATGTACTTTCACATTGAGTGTGCTCTTCCCAGGTCCAGTCTATAGACCCTCTATACCAAGCACAAACAGCTAAGGAGTAAAGCGATTTGTAAGAGCTTGGGCCACATAAACAAATACGTTGCAGAAAAAAGAACTGGATTCAGGCCACCTTTTTCAACTTCCCTCATTTAGGTTAACACAGCCATGCTTAATCTTTAGTTAGCGTTTAAATTGGAAACTTAAGATTAAAATTTTGTTCACTTATTTTTGTGTTGGCAGCCCTGGTTTTAAGGGTTGTTGTGACCACCCCATACAGAAGCAATCCATCGATATAATAAAGAACAATCTGACAATACGAATCTGACAGAAGACCCACTAGTAGGTCAGAAGGTTGAAAATCACTGATTCATATCGTGATCCACTAGTAGGTCAGAAGGTTGAAAATCACTGATTCATATTGTGATTGCAAAGTGCAATGCTTAGAGTAGGCAATAATCACCTTGTAGACTTCCTGGTTGTTATTACACACCTTTATAAGATCTAAAGCTGTTTTTATTGATCAGATGTTCAACCTGACTGTACCGGTTGACAGCAGGTTGGTTGCCAGTGTGGGCCCAAAACAAAGAAATGCTTGATACACAGGTATAGTCTAACACTACAAACCTTTATTGATAAGATCTAAAGCTGTTTTAATTGATCAGATGTTCAGTACATCAAAGCAGACCCTGACATGAAAACAGGCCCTGTTTAGGCAAATAGCCTCTGTGACTGTCTAATTGACAGAATCAGAATCACCTTTATTCGCCAAATACATTTTGTTGTGGAAAACTCGATCCAAAGATTAAGGCAAAGAAAATGTAATGATATAATAGAACAATATTTAATCAAGCAGCTGCAGGGGAGATGTATCTCTGATTTCACAGGGAAGAACTCAAAGAGTAAATGGTTACATGTCCCTCATATAGAGGGAGGTAATAATACAATCATATTGTTTACACAACAGTTATTTTATACAAGCAACAGTTCCGGAACACAATGGCCTTGTGTTAGGGTACAGAAATAACAGGAGTCTATGAAAGGCTTAACATCACAGTCCAACAGAGAACATATTCCTTGAGAAGTTACAACAGCTCACCCCAAATTCTGCCACCACAATTTGCTTGTACAGGAATTTGACTCAGTGAAATGGTGCTGCCACAATAAACAGAATATACAGGCAGACAATAAACAGAATATACAGGCAGACAATAAACAGAATATACATACAGTGGGGGAAAAAAGTATTTAGTCAGCCACCAATTGTGCAAGTTCTCCCACTTAAAAAGATGAGAGAGGCCTGTAATTTTCATCATAGGTACACGTCAACTATGACAGACAAAATTAGAATTTTTTTTTCCAGAAAATCACATTGTAGGATTTTTAATGAATTTATTTGCAAATTATGGTGGAAAATAAGTATTTGGTCAATAACAAAAGTTTCTCAATACTTTGTTGTATACCCTTTGTTGGCAATGACACAGGTCAAACGTTTTCTGTAAGTCTTCACAAGGTTTTCACACACCGTTGCTGGTATTTTGGCCCATTCCTCCATGCAGATCTCCTCTAGAGCAGTGATGTTTTGGGGCTGTCGCTGGGCAACACAGACTTTCAACTCCCTCCAAAGATTTTCTATGGGGTTGAGATCTGGAGACTGGCTAGGCCACTCCAGGACCTTGAAATGCTTCTTACGAAGCCACTCCTTCGTTGCCCGGGCGGTGTGTTTGGGATCATTGTCATGCTGAAAGACCCAGCCACGTTTCATCTTCAATGCCCTTGCTGATGGAAGGAGGTTTTCACTCAAAATCTCACGATACATGGCCCCATTCATTCTTTCCTTTACACGGATCAGTCGTCCTGGTCCCTTTGCAGAAAAACAGCCCCAAAGCATGATGTTTCCACCCCCATGCTTCACAGTAGGTATGGTGTTCTTTGGATGCAACTCAGCATTCTTTGTCCTCCAAACACGACGAGTTGAGTTTTTACCAAAAAGTTATATTTTGGTTTCACCTGACCATATGACATTCTCCCAATCCTCTTCTGGATCATCCAAATGCACTCTAGCAAACTTCAGACGGGCCTGGACATGTACTGGCTTAAGTAGGGGGACATGTCTGGCACTGCAGGATTTGAGTCCCTGGCGGCGTAGTGTGTTACTGATGGTAGGCTTTGTTACTTTGGTCCCAGCTCTCTGCAGGTCATTCACTAGGTCCCCCCGTGTGGTTCTGGGATTTTTGCTCACCGTTCTTGTGATCATTTTGACCCCACGGGGTGAGATCTTGCATGGAGCCCCTGATCGAGGGAGATTATCAGTGGTCTTGTATGTCTTCCATTTCCTAATAATTGCTCCCACAGTTGATTTCTTCAAACCAAGCTGCTTACCTATTGCAGATTCAGTCTTCCCAGCCTGGTGCAGGTCTACAATTTTGTTTCTGGTGTCCTTTGACAGCTCTTTGGTCTTGGCCATAGTGGAGTTTGGAGTGTGACTGTTTGAGGTTGTGGACAGGTGTCTTTTATACTGATAACAAGTTCAAACAGGTGCCATTAATACAGTTAACGAGTGGAGGACAGAGGAGCCTCTTAAAGAAGAAGTTACAGGTCTGTGAGAGCCAGAAATCTTGCTTGTTTGTAGGTGACCAAATACTTATTTTCCACCATAATTTGCAAATAAATTCATTAAAAATCCTACAATGTGATTTTTTGGAATTTTTTTCCTCAATTTGTCTGTCATAGTTGACGTGTACCTATGATGAAAATTACAGGCCTCTCTCATCTTTTTAAGTGGGAGAACTTGCACAATTGGTGGCTGACTAAATACTTTTTTTCCCCACTGTATGTACACTATGAACACTGAAGCTAAAAACGACAGACTATACAAATTATAAGGTACATTATAACTATGCATGTAGAGATTAATTTAAAAAAAAACACCTAAGGTAAATCTTCATGAGATACTGATTAGCACAAATTTATTTTATGTTGGATATTATTATGTGATTAAATCTGTGCCTTAGTTTCTCAAAGACCACCTCCAGTACAACATGATTTAGTTATGCTTATAGACCAAATAGTAAAGTGTTTAGAACTTACTAAGCTGTTTAATGCAGAGGTTTTTAATACAATGTGATTTCAACCATACACTCCCCTTAGTTTTTCGTTATACTAAAAATATGTTTTATACAAACCTTTTAACTCACATTTTACAAAGGTACAAAACCGTTTGTGGATTATGCTTGCATAGAGAGGACTTTCATGCATGTGCTTGAGATTTATATTCCCAGATGGAAATTAATGGAAGCATCCTCATTGTTTACCATATCATATTGTTAGCCACCACTTTGTGTAGAGAGTGACAATGTCCACAACTGATTGAATGCATTGTGGAAAGTAGACATATCTACAGAAATGGCCTTGATAAGACACCTTATATATCAAACATGAACACAGAGCCTACACTATATAACGACTATGTAAGCATGACTAGGCCAGATTCAAGATTCTGATTCAGTCCGCACTGCATACACATTTATTGTTTGTGTTTGCCAAAATGTACAACTATCATTAAAATCAGAATGAGTTTGTTTTTGTTTTACCTTGTCTAATTGCATTAATTAAAATGTTGTTAGCTATTGCACAGGAACAATGTGATATCTGCAGAATAAGTTTGATTGAATTCCCGACTATGGGTCATTCAGTGTGAAACTGGAACAAAAATGGACCATTGGGTTTTGGAATTTCCTGAAATTGAATTAATAGAAAGGTCCTTTGGATATTTTTTTTGCCATATTTGCCATTTGTTTCCTGAAGGATTATTGAGAAATTTGGTTGGGACATTTGGTCTTATCACGGCCTCATTTAAGACACATTTAGTCTGTATTTGTGTCATTTGAACCGTCACCGTGTGCTCTGAAATATGAGCAGTATTAAAACATTTCTAATGAATAATAAACAATATAAACATAATATTTCAAACACAATTCTGGATTTTAGCATGTTTTAGCTAATTAGACTTCTCTAGGGTGTTGTTTCAACCAAACCATTTAGAAATGTATTAGCTGGTCATATAGCAATGTCCAGAATCTGACGTTTGGAGAATGTAGCAATTCTAGGGGAAACAGTTTGTATCAGTTCCCACTGGGCACAGAAAGCTTATCAACATCTAGTTTTGATTAGCATTTGGTTGAGTTTTCAACTAATGTGAATTCAATGTGAAATCAACGAAAAGGTCACCATGTCATTGTATTTTGGTTAAAAGTTTTGCAAATCTAATCAGTTTTCCATGTTGATTCAATGTCATCACATATGTTTTTGGTTGAAATAACGTGGAAACAATGTTGGGTTCAACCAGTTTTTGTCCAGTGGGTTAGCAGTGCATTCAAAATCAGCTAACTCTGATACAATCTGTTTCCACAAGCATGCTCATGGATTTCAATTTGTATTGAATGCTATGTGACTGTAATAAAACTTGAACTTGATTGTTACATTCTCCAACAAATATTAGCCAAATTATTATGGAGGTTGCTAAATAACCAGCTAACACTTAAAACAGTTTGGGTGAAAAGACAATACCTTACGGAAGTCGAAAATAAACAACAATTATATTTTTTATGCACTCAGCTTTGCTAAATACAATGCCTTGCGAAATTATTCATTCCCCTTGGCATTTTTCCTATTTTGTTGCATTACAACCTGTAATTTAAATTTATTTTTATTTGGATTTCATGTAATGGACATGCACAAAATAGTCCAAATTGGTGAAGTGAAATAAAAAAAATAACCTGTTTCAAAAAATTCTAAAAAATAAATAACGGAAAAGTGGTGCGTGCATATCTATTCACCCCCTTTGCTATGAAGCCTCTAAATAAGATCTGGTGCAACCAATTACCTTCAGAAGTCACATAATTAGTTAAATAAAGTCCACCTGTGTGCAATCTAAGTGTCACATGATCTGTCACATGATCTCAGTATATATACACCTGTTCTGAAAGGCCCCAGAGTCTGCAACACCACTAAGCAAGGGGCACCACCAAGCAAGCGGCACCATGAAGGCTGTTATGATGTTTTTCACAGTTTTGTGGGAACAATGTTCCATTTATTAGATAGGTAATTCTTGGTGCCACAGAGTCTGGATTCCAGTATGTCGAGGGAGCTTACTGATGTTTATCTTAGAATGATTGATAGATGTAATATACTGACTTGGGATACAAGGTAATACCATCAAAGAAGGGAGTGCCAACTGATGCTTAACAGATATTGTTGAAGAAACGTGTAACATGAAGTATATAAACTGAGAGATTTCCTTTGTTCAGTAGTTCGGATGGCAAGAGGCAAAGCATGTGCCATTTGTTAGACGAACCCGGTACTGAATCTATTAAATATTTTGTATTATCTCCCCATATAATTGTTTAAGTATATTCTTGCATCCTGAATTACTTGATACCAGAGAAACTCATCATAACAAAGACCAAGGAGCTCTCCAAACAGGACAGGGAGTTCCAGGTCTCTGGCAGCCTCTGGAACTGCCGTTCTGCGGCCAACAAGGCAGAGTTCATCTCAGCCTATGCTACCCTCCAGTCCCTCGACTTCTTGGCGCTGACGGAAACATGGATTACCACAGAAAACACTGCTACTCCTACTGCTCTTTCCTCGTCTAACCATGTGTTCTCGCATACCCCGAGAGCATCTGGTCAGCGCGGCGGTGGCACAGCAATCCTCATCTCTCCAAAGTGGACATTCTCTCTTTTTCCCCTGACCCATCTGTCTATCTCCTCATTTGAATTCCATGCTGTCACAGTCACTAGCCCATTCAAGCTTAACATCCTTGTCATTTATCGCCCTCCAGGTTCCCTTGGAGAGTTCATCAATGAGTTCCTTTCCTGAGGATGGCTCACCCCTCACAGTTCTGGGTGACTTTAACCTCCCTACGTCTGCCTTTGACTAAATTCTCTCTGCCTCCTTCTTTCCACTCCTTTCCTCTTTTGACCTCACCCTCTCACCGTCCCCCCCCCTACTCACAAGGCAGGCAATACGCTTGACCTCATCTTTACTAGATGCTGTTCTTCTACTAATCTCACTGCAACTCCCCTCCATGTCTCCGACCACTACTTTGTATCCTTTTCTCTCTCGCTCTCCTCCAACACTACTCACTCTGTCCCTACTCAGATGGTAATGTGCCGTCGCAACCTTCGCTCTCTCTCTCCCGCTACTCTCTCCTCTTCCATCCTATCATCTCTTCCCTCTGCTCAATCCTTCTCCCTCCAATCTCCTGATTCTGCCTCCTCAACCATCCTCTCCTCCCTTTCTGCATCATTTGACTCTCTATGTCCCCTATCCTCCCGGCCGGCTCGGTCCTCCCCTCCTGCTCCGTGGCTTGACGACTCATTGCGAGCTCACAGAAGAGGGCTCCGGGCAGCCGAGCGGAAATGGAGGAAAACTAGACTCCCTGCGGACCTGTCATCTTTTCACTCCCTCCTCTCTACATTCTCTTCCTCTGTGTCCGCTGCTAAAGCCACTTTCTACCACTCTAAATTTCAAGCCTCTGCCTCTAACCCTAGGAAGGTATTTGCCACCTTCTCCTCCCTGCTGAATCCTCCTCCTCCTCCCCCTCCCTCCTCCCTCTTTTGAAAAGAAGGTTGACGACATCCGATCCTCATTTATTAAGTCAAATGACACCGCTGGTCCTGCTCACACTGCCCTACCCTGTGCTTTGACTTCTTTCTCCCCTCTCTCTCCAGATGAAATCTTGCGACTTGTGACGGCCAGCCACCCAACAACCTGCCCGCTTGACCCTATCCCCTCCTCTCTTCTCCAAACCATTTCCGGAGACCTTCTCCCTTACCTCACCTCGCTCATCAACTCATCCTTGACTGCTGGCCATGTCCATTCCGTCTTCAAGAGAGCGAGAGTTGCACCCCTCCTCAAAAAACCTACACTCAATCCCTCCGATGTCAACAACTACAGACCAGTATCCCTTCTTTCTTTTCTCTCCAAAACTCTTGAGCGTGCCGTCTCTAGCCAACTCTCCTGCGATCTCTCTCAGAATGACCTTCTTGATCCAAACCAGTCAGGTTTCAAGACTGGTCATTCAACTGAGACTGCTCTTCTCTGTGTCACGCTAAAGCTAACTCTCTCTCCTCTGCTCTTATCCTTCTAGACCTATCCGCTGCCGTTGATACTGTGAACCATCAGATCCTCCTCTCCACCCTCTCCGAGTTGGGCATCTCCGGCGCTGCTCACTCTTGGATTGCGTCCTACCTGACAGGTCGCTCCTACCAGGTGGCGTGGCGAGAATCTGTCTCCGCACCATGTGCTCTCACCACTGGTGTCCCCCAGGGCTCAGTTCTAGGCCCTCTCCTATTCTCTCTATACATCAAGTCACTTGGCTCTGTCATATCCTCACATGGTCTCTCCTATCATTGCTACGCAGACGACACACACAATTAATTTTCTCCTTTCCCCCTTCTGATAACCAGGTGGCGAATCGCATCTCTGCATGTCTGGCAGACATATCAGTTTGGATGTCGGATCACCACCTCAAGCTGAACCTCGGCAAGACGGAGCTGCTCTTCCTCCCTGGGAAGGACTGCCCGCTCCATGATCTCGCCATCACGATTGACAACTCCATTGTGTCCTCCTCCCAGAGTGCAAAGAGCCTTGGCGTGACCCTGGACAACACCCTGTCGTTCTCTGCTAACATCAAAGCGGTGACCCGATCCTGCAGGTTCATGCTCTACAACATTCGCAGAGTACAACCCTACCTTACACAGAAAGCGGCACAGGTCCTAATCCAGGCACTTGTCATCTCCCGTCTGGATTACTGCAACTCGCTGTTGGCTGGGCTCCCTGCCTGTGCCATTAAACCCCTACAACTTATCCAGAACGCCGCAGCCCGTCTGGTGTTCAACCTTCCCAAGTTCTCTCATGTCACCCCGCTCCTCCGCATACTCCACTGGCTTCCAGTTGAGGCTTGCATCTACTACAGACCATGGTGCTTGCCTACGGAGCTGTGAGGGGAACGGCACCTCCTTACCTTCAGGCTCTGATCAGACCCTACACCCAAACGATGGCACTACGTTCATCCACCTCTGGCCTGCTAGCTCCCCTACCTCTACAGAAGCACAGTTCCCGCTCAGCCCAGTCAAAGCTATTTGCTGCTCTGGCACCCCAATGGTGGAACAAGCTCCCCCACGCCTCCTGGACAGCGGAGTCACTGACCACCTTCCGGAGACACTTGAAACCCCACCTCTTTAAGGAATACCTGGAATAGTATAAAGCAATCCTTCTACCCCCCCCCCCCCTCCCCCACCCCCCCCCCCCCCCCCATAAAAAAATAAGAATAAAAGTGGTTGTCCCACTTGCTATCATAAGTTGAATGCACCAATTTGTAAGTCGCTCTGGATAAGAGCGTCTGCTAAATGATGTAAATGTCAAATGTAAATGTAAGTACAGATCAGGGTTGGATTATAAAAAAATATCAAACTTTGAACAACAGCACCATTAAATTCATTATTAAAAAATGGAAAGAATATCGCACCACAACAAACCTACCAAGAGAGGGCCGCCCACCAAAACTCACGGACCAGGCAAGGAGGGCATTAATCAGAGAGGCAACGAAGACACCAAAGATAACACTGAAGGAGCTGCAAAGCTCCACAGCGGAGATTGGAGTATCTGTCCATAGGACCACATTAAGCCGTACACTCCACAGAGCTGGGCTTTACAGAAGAGTGGCCAGAAAAAAGCCATTTCTTAAAGAAAAAAATAAGCAAACACGTTTGGTGTTCGCCAAAAGCCATGTGGGAGACTCCCCAAACATATGGAAGAAGGTACTCTGGTCAGATGAGACTAAAATTGAGCTTTTTGGCCATCAAGGAAAACGCTATGTCTGGCGCAAACTCAACACCTCTCATCACCCCGAGAACACCATCCCCACAGTGAAGCATGGGGGTGGCAGCATCATGCTGTGTGGATGCTTTTCATCGGCAGGGACTGGGAAACTGGTCAGAATTGAAGGAATGATGGATGGCGCTAAATACAGGGAAATTCTTGAGGGAAACCTGTTTCAGTCTTCCAGAGATTTGAGACTGGGATGGAGGTTCACCTTCCAGCAGGACAATGACCCTAAGCATACTGCTGAAGCAACACTCAAGTGGTTTAAGGGGAAACATTTAAATGTCTTGGAATGGCCTAGTCAAAGCCCAGACCTCAATCCAATTGAGAGTCTGTGGTATGACTTAAAGATTGCTGTACACCATCGGAACCCATCCAACTTGAAGGAGCTGGAGCAGTTTTGCCTTGAAGAATGGGCAAAAATCCCAGTGGCTAGATGTGCCAAGCTTATAGAGACATACCCCAAGAGAGTTGCAGCTGTAATTGCTGCAAAAGGTGGCTCTACAAAGTATTGACTTTGGGGGGGTGAATAGTTACAGTGGGGGAAAAAGTATTTAGTCAGCCACCAATTGTGCAAGTTATCCCACTTAAAAAGATGAGAGAGGCCTGTAATTTTCATCATAGGTACACGTCAACTATGACAGACAAATTGAGGAAAAAAAATCCAGAAAATC
Organism: Coregonus lavaretus; assembly: GCF_964263955.1. Classification (NCBI taxonomy): domain Eukaryota; kingdom Metazoa; phylum Chordata; class Actinopteri; order Salmoniformes; family Salmonidae; genus Coregonus; species Coregonus lavaretus. Next base: position 21,500,769 of record NC_140020.1, read on the forward strand.
ACATTGTAGGATTTTTAATGAATTTATTTGCAAATTATGGTGGAAAATAAGTATTTGGTCACCTACAAACAAGCAAGATTTCTGGCTCTCACAGACCTGTAACTTCTTCTTTAAGAGGCTCCTCTGTCCTCCACTCGTTACCTGTATTAATGGCACCTGTTTGAACTTGTTATCAGTATAAAAGACACCTGTCCACAACCTCAAACAGTCACACTCCAAATTCCACTATGGCCAAGACCAAAGAGCTGTCAAAGGACACCAGAAACAAAATTGTAGACCTGCACCCGGCTGGGAAGACTGAATCTGCAATAGGTAAGCAGCTTGGTTTGAAGAAATCAACTGTTGGAGCAATTATTAGGAAATGGAAGACATACAAGACCACTGATAATCTCCCTCGATCTGGGGCTCCACGCAAGATCTCACCCCGTGGGGTCAAAATGATCACAAGAACGGTGAGCAAAAATCCCAGAACCACACGGGGGGACCTAGTGAATGACCTGCAGAGAGCTGGGACCAAAGTAACAAAGCCTACCATCAGTAACACACTACGCCGCCAGGGACTCAAATCCTGCAGTGCCAGACGTGTCCCCCTGCTTAAGCCAGTACATGTCCAGGCCCGTCTGAAGTTTACCAAAATATAACTTTTTGGTAAAAACTCAACTCGTCATGTTTGGAGGACAAAGAATGCTGAGTTGCATCCAAAGAACACCATACCTACTGTGAAGCATGGGGGTGGAAACATCATGCTTTGGGGCTGTTTTTCTGCAAAGGGACCAGGACGACTGATCCGTGTAAAGGAAAGAATGAATGGGGCCATGTATCGTGAGATTTTGAGTGAAAACCTCCTTCCATCAGCAAGGGCATTGAAGATGAAACATTGCTGGGTCTTTCAGCATGACAATGATCCCAAACACACCGCCCGGGCAACGAAGGAGTGGCTTCGTAAGAAGCATTTCAAGGTCCTGGAGTGGCCTAGCCAGTCTCCAGATCTCAACCCCATAGAAAATCTTTGGAGGGAGTTGAATGTCCGTGTTGCCCAGCGACAGCCCCAAAACATCACTGCTCTAGAGGAGATCTGCATGGAGGAATGGGCCAAAATACCAGCAACAGTGTGTGAAAACCTTGTGAAGACTTACAGAAAACATTTGACCTGTGTCATTGCCAACAAAGGGTATATAACAAAGTATTGAGAAACTTTTGTTATTGACCAAATACTTATTTTCCACCATAATTTGCAAATAAATTCATAAAAAATCCTACAATGTGATTTTCTGGATTTTTTTTTCTCATTTTGTCTGTCATAGTTGACGTGTACCTATGATGAAAATTACAGGCCTCTCTCATCTTTTTAAGTGGGAGAATTTGCACAATTGGTGGCTGACTAAATACTTTTTTTCCCCCACTGTATGCACGCTCAAGTTTTCTGTTTTTCTGTCTTTCTGTCTTATTTCTTGTTTGTTTCACAATAAAAAATATTTTGCATCTTCAAAGTGTTAGGCATGTTGTGTAAATCAAATGATACAAACCCCCCAAAAAATCAATTTTAATTCCAGGTTGTAAGGCAACTGTCACGCCCTGGCTCTGGGACTCTGTTATGTTGAGCCAGGGTGTGTGGTTTCTATGTGTTTTGTGTGCTAGGGTTATATTCTAGTTCATTTGTTTCTATGTTGGCCGGTGTGGTTCTCAATCAGAGGCAACGTGTATCAGCTGTTGCTTGTTGTCTCTGATTGGGAACCATACTTAGGCAGCCTGTTTTCCACAGTGTGTTGTGGGATCTTGTTCCGTATGGTTTGTATTGTAACCAAGGACTTCACGTTTCGTATCGTTTGTTGTTTTGTTCGTGTGGTGTTTACATTTACATTTACATTTTAGTCATTTAGCAGACGCTCTTATCCAGAGCGACTTACAGTTAGTGAACACATTTTTTTATTTTTTATACTGGCCCCCCGTGGGAATCGAACCCACAACCCTGGCGTTGCAAACGCCATGCTCTATCAACTGAGCTACATCCCTGCCGGCCATTCCCTCCCCTACCCTGGACGACGCTGGGCCAATTGTGCGCCGCCCCATGGGTCTCCCAGTCGCGGCCGGCTGCGACAGAGCCTGGATTCGAATGATGGGTCGCCACTGTGTACAAAACACGCCTAGATAAAAAAGGGGATTTCCACTTACTGTTTTGCTGCTCCCAAACGTGATCTTTTAATAAAGCTTTGGTGATTTAAGATTTATTTCGAGGCAGTCCCACGAGCAAAACCCTTTATTGATAGGCTTGGCTATTTGGCGAATGCATTGGGCACGACTAAAAACCAGCCTTCTTTAGGAGAGTCTATGCTTGGTTTTTAATCAAATGAAACAAAAAGGGGGAAAAACCCCATTTGTTTTTTATGTGTCTAAATATGAGGTTCACCAGCACAAAAAGCACATATCTTCTTCCATGACATATTCGGGACTGTGCGTCATGGCTGGATAGGCTGTACTTCCACTCTTAAAGTCCATGCCATTACCAACAGTGTTACCGCTAAGACATGCTTTTGGTGGGTCTTATATCTCCCCATTTGCGCTGGATGAAATTGTCACTTTTGCGCTTGGTTTTAAGGACACACCTAAAATATTTCCATTCCTCCCTCAGTACAAGTGAGCTGATGTCAAGCAAGTAAAATGTGGTCCTCTGTAGCTCAGCTGGTAGAGCACCGCGCTTGTAACGCCAAGGTAGTGGGTTCGATCCCGGGACCACCCGTACGTAAAAATTTATGCACGCATGACTGTAAGTCGCTTTGGATAAGAGCGTCTGCTAAATGGCTTATTATTATTATTTTAAATTGACAAATTTGCGCAAGGGGTGGAAAATGCCAGAGCTGAAATTGCCATCTAGGCTCCATTGCCTCCTCAGCTCCAGCCGAAGGTAGAGCCCTCTCTTTCCAAAATCCCCACCCACATCATTTCAGTAGTATCTCGCACCCTGCACTAGTATGTCCATCAATAGCTTACTGCTATTAATTTGTGAGCTAATGTCCTTTTTTTTTTTTTATCTCACAAGAACAGCTCCTTATTTCAACATGTTGCAGAAAGACAGTCAAATAATATGAGAATATAATTATATTTTTGGTCTGCTGTTATTTTAATAACCTAGTAGTCCATCTTCATGTGTCTCTAAATAATGATATAGTCTGAGGGAGGGGATGCTAGAAGCCCTTTCCTGCAGTCAAATGAGCAAATCGCCTCCTCGTGGCCTCATGGGTGGATTGTTATTAATGTTTTCCCTAATTTCCTAATTAATAAACATTATTTGTTTAAACCTGCCGAAAATCCGGTGGTTCTATGTCAAATGGTTTTGTTATATTTCAGTCGTCTGTGATTTATTTAAAGTGTAATACTGGGATGCAAACTCAAAATTGAATACATTTCAACTCTATATCTGACATGGTACAAGTCTTCTTTATTTAAGCCCATAACCATGTGTGTGTGGTGGATACTTCTGTTTCAAAGTAGATTTGTTTAAGACTACCAAGAAACACTCTGTGTGACCCTGATTTAGCCCACTGCAGTAAAAGGTTAACCTGTATTTGTTTTCTGTTCCTATTGGTTCCATCCCCTGGCAATAACTAATATCATTAGTAAGAAAATATGTCTCAGTGATAATGCACACTACATACAATAAAACGTGTTGTGAATGCTTAATGTTAATGCTTTGTGTCATGTGCAAAATTATGTCAATGTTTAAAAGGCAATTCTGACACTTTTCAACCTAGGGCAGGATTAAAAGTTTTAAAAAACAGTGATTTTGAAATCCTGCAATGAGTTTCTAGCCAGAGGGAGGGAATTTTCTTCCTCCCCAAGTCACTGCGAATCTCATAGTGTTTGAAAATCACAATACATTTAAAACAACTTTTAATGATGTCATCAGGTAGAACTTTTTAACTTAATATTTATTCTACAATACGTAAAAATGCGCCGTTTTCACAGATGTAGACACTGGTATTGTGCTGGAGATAATGACATTTTGGTTGAAAAGTGGTGGAACTGCCCTTTAAGTTCTTGGTCAGTATAACATTTATCATGGAATTCAAAGTCTCTTAAACATACTCAGCTATATGAAGTAGATGCAGAAAGTAAACATAATAGTGGGTCAATTTCCGTAACAAATAAGAGTGTTGAAACGTGAGGCTCAACTTCTCAGCTGTTTTGGTCCAGTGGCTACCAAGCTCTAACAGCGTCAAGCAAACCCGTGCGCATGCGCACATACATACATCTCGCTCATCTCAATATCTGCAGTGCTGCTTGTGGCAACGTCATTTAGTCTACCTTTACGGAAGCTTGAGAAAGATTGCAGTTAGAGGTAGGTCCAAAGTCATGCTTTTAATTTAAATAATCTAAAATATTGAACAACACTAGCTAGGTTTGCCACCAGTGGTGTTTCCACCAAACTGACTTGTTGCGGATAAAAATCAGTAGGTGTTGAAGTAGTGCACACAAAATGTACTTTTTCGCTTAAGTTTTCATGTACCGAACAAAAATATAAAGTTCAATGTGTTTCCACAGCATTTTCAACTCTACCGATAGTTTTGTCACAAAAACTGTTATGTTAAATAGCAAATGTTCTCACTCTGGTCTTGGCACATGCGCTCTAGCCAACAGCTGGCAGATAAAGTGGCTATGCCATCGCATTTTCAACTCTACGAATAGTTTTGTCACAAAAACTGTTTTGTTAAATAGCAATTATACCTGGTCTTGGCATGTGCGCTCTAGTAAACAGCTCGCAAATACTGTGCGGATAGGCTGGTCTACATATTGATTATTGATGAGAGCGAGAATATTTTTTATTTGTCAAACGGCAGTCAAGCATTGATCGTCATATCACCAGAATAAGACCCTCGAAATGTATTGGAAAGGAGCATCAATCTCATAACCGTGCACGTTCACCACCCAGTGAAGTTCATAACTTATTTTTCATCTGTAGCCAAATCAACTGCATGTTTTGCCTTCATAGTGGGAGGAACACACATCATATCATCACGTGACTCCAAGTTTACTTCGATATTATTGTTATTATATCAGCATTTGCGCATTAAGGCGTTTCCACTGCCATTTATTGCATAATACATTTTACCAACACAAAAAGATCCCACCATGTCGAACGAACAAATTATCTGTCCTATAAAATTGTTTCCATCACAGCTGTCTTGATATTTTTTTTATATGGTATGACTTTACTCGCTTAAAAACTGTGGATGGAAACGTGGTTAGTGTGGGTAAACTCGGAACATGATTTTTCACATTACGTTAGCCTTTGATTTATATTGGGGTTTGAGAACTACTGTTTATGAGAATGTTGCACAGGCAACTTTAAGCAAAGTGTTTGTTTTTATTATTAAAAAATATTCTGGCATGGTTAAATACTTTAATTGTATTACAACTACTCTATGAATAAATATATGTATTGTGCTAACAGAGAGATTTTTTATGTTTTTTCATAGTCTTGCAAATGGCCAACAATAGTCATCAGTAGTCGTCGCTTTCTTCATCAACCTAACCTCAAGTTATATTACTGTAATATTCATATTCAGATTTGTCCAATTTCTAACATTTTGTTTCTGAGGATAGATAAGCTCTATTGTTGCTTAAAAGGTCAAGAACAGTAATTCTCATTCCCATGTAAAATAGCCCTTTGAGTGACAAAAATATCACCCATTATATTTTTGGGTGATAGAAATGCTAAAAAAATTGGGAAATGTATTCTCTCATGGCTAACTACCAGGAAGTTTGAAAAGACAGGCTGAGTGGGCGGGGAGCTTATATTAATGAGCTTGCCTGACTGATAGCTATTTGAAACGCCTATGTCAAGAAACTTGGATGCAGTGTTGCAGTAAAATCATCTCGTGCAAATGTGGTGATATACAAAGCAACTCAAACAACATCAATGCATCATTGCATCAATGATGCCAATTTTCTTTATACATCTCCTGTTTAGCATGTCACTTGTGATGCAGTTCACAGCAGCACTGACGGATGTGTTGACATGACAACTGCGTCAGAGTTTTGAACGACCCTTCCCCCCATTTTGTTCCATGCTGGCTGAAGACCAAGCTAGCCAGTAACTAGATAACACAGATGAATGACACAGATGAAAGGGGAGACATATACAGTGCCTTCAGAAAGTATTCATACTCCTTGACTTATTCCACATGTTGTTGTGTTACAGCCTGAATTCAAAATGGATTAAATAGATTTTTTTTCTCACCCATTTACACACAATACTCCATAATGACAAAGTGAAACAAACAAGTTATCTGTCAGCATTTATAAACTCTACCGAAACTTCCTGTTTTCATCACAGCTCTACCAACAATACCCCATAATGACAAAGTGAAAACATATTTTTAGAAATTGTAGCTAATTTATTGAAAATGAAATACAGAAACATCTCATTTACATAAGTATTCACACTCCTAAATAAATACTTTGAGTCTTTTTGGGTATGTCTCTAAGAGCTTTGCACACCTGGGATTGTCCAATATTTGCCCATTATTCTTTTTAAAATTCTTCAAGCTCTGTCAAGTTGATTGTTGATCATTGATAGACAGCCATTTTCAAGCCTTGCCATAGATGTTCAAGCTGATTTAAGTCAAAACTGTAACTAGGCCACTCAGGAACATTCAATGTTGTCTTGGTAAGCAACTCCAGTGTATATTTGGCCTTGTGTTTTAGGTTATTGTCCTGCTGAAAGGTGAATTTGTCTCCCAGTGTCTGTTGGAAAGCAGAATGAACCACGTTTTCCTCTAGGATTTTGCCTGTGCTTAGCTCTATTCTATTTCTTTTTATCCTAAAAAAAACTCCCTAGTCCTTGCCGATGATAAGCATACCCATAACATGATGCAGCCACCACTATGCTTGAAAATATGAAGTGTGGTACTCAGTGATGTGTTGTGTTGGATTTGCCCCAAACATAATGCTTTGTATTCAGGAAATTAATACTTAAGTGCCTTGTTGCAAACAGGATGCATGTTTTGTAATATTTGTATTCTGTACAGGCTTTCTTCTTTTCACTCTGACATTTAGGTTAGTATTATTGAGTAACTACAATGTTGTTGATCAAACCTCAGTTTTCTCATATCACAAACATTACATTCTGTAACTGTTTTAAAATCCCCATTGGCCTCATGGTGAAATCCCTGAGTGGATTCCTTCCTTTCCGGCAACTGAGTTAGGAAGGACACCTGTATTTTTGTAGTGACTCAGTGTATTCATAAACCATTTAAAGTGTAATTAATTTTCGATGTCTGCTTTTTTTTAAATCTACCAATAGGTGCCCTTCTTTGTGAGGAATTGGAAAACCTCCCAGGTCTTTATGGTTGAATCTGTGCTTCAAATTCTCCACTCAATTGAGGGACCTTACAGATAATTGTATGTGTGAGGTACAGAGATGTCATAAAAAAATTATGTTAACATTTAAGTCATTTAGCAGACGCTCTTATCCAGAGCGACTTACAGTTAGTGATACATTTTTCATACTGGCCCCCCGTGGGAAACGAACCCACAATCCTGGCGTTGCAAGCACCATGCTCTACCAACTGAGCTACAGGGGACCTATTATAACCACTATTATTGAACATGGAATGAATCCATGCAACATATGTGATTTGTTAAGCACATTTTTACACCTGAACTTTTTAATTTTTGTATCTTTATTTAACTAGGCAAGTCAGTTAAGAACATATTCTTATTTACAATGACGGCCTACACCGGCCAAACCCGGACGACGCTGGGCCAATTGTGCGCCGCCCTATGGGACTCCCAATCACGGCCGGTTGTGATACAGCCTGGAATCGAACCTGGGAGTCTGTAGTGACACCTCAAGCACTGAGATGCAGTGCCTTAGACCGCTGCGCCACTCGGGAACTTATTTAGGATTGCCATAACAAAGCGGTTGAATACTTATTGACTCAAGACATTTCAGCTTTACATTTTCTATGAATTTCAAAAATTCTCTACAAAGAAAATTCCACTTTAACATTATGGGGTAATGTGTGTAGATCAGTGACACAAAATCTCAATTTAATCCATTTTACATTTTTTTAATTCAGGCTGTAACACAACAACATTTGGAAAATGTAAAGGGGTGTGAATACTTTCTGAAGGCACTGTAAGTATCTTTGCCATAGATGAATAGTATAAACTTTTAATTATATTTGCTGACACCCTACAGTCAAATTTTGGCACCAGTAGAGAAGCTGTCTAGCAATATAAACCACGCCCCTCCGCAAACACGCCTTCTCCGATGTTGGTTATAAGGCAGTACTTATTAACATTTCAGAGAATATCATGTTACAATTGGTGTATTAAAATGAGAGTTAGGGTGATGTCACCCTATCCCCTTAATGATCCCGCCTCCTGAATCCAAGTGTTTGACATGGGGGAGGGGACCAGTAACTTTATGATCAAACTTTATCAATGTAGAAGCAACAGTCATTTTTCATACTTTGGTCATCGTACTTTGATCTGGTTTCATCCAAATATCATCCAACTACATGAAAAACATGATTTTGACTGTTCATGACCTTTAAACAAATATAAACATTTAAGATAGACTACTACTAAGAGCATTGAAGCGTGAGGCTAAACTTCTCTGCTGTTTTGGTCCAGGTAGCAGCGGGACGCGAACCCATGCACATGCAAAGATATTCTGTGTGACTCTGTGAGAGTAAAGTCTTGCGTTGTGCTCATCTCAATGGGCGCGTTCCTGTGCTCAGACGTAGCTAACGCCTGCCAGATCTTACAACGCCTGGATAACTATTTTACATATCAGTTAACCACATCATATGTTAAAGCAATCTGGTACCGGACTGCACAGCCCATGACGTGGCACACAACCATTGGTTGATGCATTCAACATCTGAGCAGGGGAACGCAACCAAAATCTGTGGAGCTGCTCATTGCAACATCATCTCGCTGAGTCTACCTTTAACATGATGTAACATTTCCATCTCCTTGACACAGACTTCACTGTTTTGTTCACAAAGAAAAATGGCTTCTCAGGTTATGGAAGCACATCCATTCAGGAAGTAAAATGTTACCGTCTCGTCTCAATTTCATAGAGTGCTTTAGATGCAACCATACGACACCCACATAATAATTAATACAAAAACATGATAGTTTGAAACGATACATTTCTCATATTTTAAAGTTTTATCGCTATTGCACTGTCACTTAGCATTGGCCACATAGCTACGCTTTATGTTGTGGAGGTAGCCCTGCCTGCGCCTTAAAATCAGTGTCACCCTCGGCCCAAGGGACGGAAGAGGTACGAATCTGACCAGTCAAGGCAGGTAAAATAGCAATAGCGGGCTAGGTGCTAAAAATACATTTTAGATGAAGACTAGGCCTACAGTATGAGAAAGACAGTATGTAAAAGTAGGTTTTAAAAGTGCGAAAGCGAGGTGGCTCGCTGATTGAAATGAGGTCGCTGATGTAGGTGGGGATCAATCCGTTCAAGGCATTAAACATAAGCAGTTGACCAGTAGCCAGTGGAGTTGGGCCAGGATGGGGGTGATGATGTCTGATTTATTGGTCCTGGTCACGGCCCTGGTAGCACTATTCTGGAATAGTTGTAGCCTCTGTATTTGTATTTATTCCAGATCCCCATTAGCTGCTGCCAAGGCTGCAGCTACTCTTCCTGGTGTCCAATCACAATTACATACAATAAAACAATACAAAACACAACACATTATTACACACTACCCTACCTTAATATATCTACAATAAAAATCAATAGTACAGCAAAATAACAGTATTTAAATATATGTGTGTGTAGCGTGCATATATTAGCATGTGTTTGCAAATGCTGTGGGTTTGCCTGTGTGTGTGTCTCTTCACAGTCCGTGCTGTTCCATAAGGTGTAGTTTTATCCGTTTTTTAAAATCTTATTTTACTGCTTGACTGAGGTACATGATGTGGAATAGAGTTTCATGTAGTCATGGCTCTATGTAGTACTGTGCATTTCCCGTAGTCTGTTCTGGACTTGGGGACTGTGAAGAGACCTCTGGTGGCATGTCTTGTGGGGTATGTATGGGTGTCTGAGCTGTGCGCTAGTTGCTTAAACAGACAGCTCGGTGATCTCAACATGTCAATACCTCTCACAAAGACAAGTAGTGATGCAGTCAATCTCTCTTCTACATGGAGCCAAGAGCGATTGACATGCATGTCATTGATGTTAGCTATTTATTTTGGAATTATAAGACGCCTTGAAGTATCAAAAGTATATATACAAAAATTATTTGATGAACAATTATTTTTGGCCTTACTGCTATTAGCCAATACAAATGGAACAACAGCTAGTCCCCTCAACAAATCTAAAGGAAGTTTGTTCTGAAGTGTCTGTCCTATATCTGAGGGATATAAGAAAGATCAGGAAACATTTCTTATTTTTTGGACCTGTACATCAGTCTCCATACAGTATATACTTCCATATTTGTTTTCAACTGGTACCGGGGGACCTTCAGACGAGTCTTTTGAGGCCTGTGGGCATCCTAGAGCAAAACATGTACAGTTGAAGTCGGAAGTTTACATGCACCTTAGCCAAATACATTTAAACTCAGTTTTTCACAATTCCTGACATTTAATCCTAGTAAAAATTCCCTGTCTTAGGTCAGTTAGGATCACCACTTTATTTTAAGAATGTGAAATGTCAGAATAATAGTAGAGAGAATTATTTATTTCAGATTAGATTTCTTTCATCACATTCCCGGTGGGTCAGAAGTTTACATACACTCAATTAGTATTTGGTAGCATTGCCTTTAAATTGTTTAACTTGGGTCAAACGTTTCGGGTAGCCTTCCACAAGCTTCCCACAATAAGTTGGGTGAATTTTGGCCCATTCCTCCTGACTGAGCTGGTGTAACTGAGTCAGGTTTGTAGGCCTCCTTGCTCGCACACGCTTTTCAGTTCTGCCCACAGATTTTCTATAGGATTGAGGTCAGGGCTTTGTGATGGCCACTCCAATACCTTTACTTTGTTGTCCTTAAGCCATTTTGCCACAACTTTGGAAGTATGCTTGGAGTCATTGTCCATTTGGAAGACCCATTTGCGACCAAGCTTTAACCTTCTGACTGATGTCTTGAGATGTTGCTTCAATATATCCACATAATTTTCCTTCCTCATGATGCCATCTATTTTGTGAAGTGCACCAGTCCCTCCTGCGGCAAAGCACCCCCACAGCATGATACTGCCACCCCCGTGCTTAGTTTTCTTCGGCTTGCAAGCTACCCCCTTTTTCCTCCAAACATAATGATGGTCATTATCTATTTTTGTTTCATCAGACCAGAGGACATTTCTCAAAAAAGTATGATCTTTGTCCCCATGTGCAGTTGCAAACCGTAATCTGGCTTGCTGAGCGGCCTTTCAGGTTATGTCGATATCAAACTTGTTTTACTGTGGATATAGATACTTTTGTACCTGTTTCCTCCAGCATCTTCACAAGGTCCTTTGCTGTTGTTCTGGGATTGATTTGCACTTTTCGCACCAAAGTACGTTCATCTCTAGGAGACAGAACTTGTCTCCTTTCTGAGCGGTATAACGGCTGCGTGGCCTCATGGTGTTTATACTTGCGTAGTATTGTTTGTACAGATGAATGTGGTACCTTCAGGCGTTTGGAAATTGCTTCCAAGGATGAACCAGACTTGTGGAGGTCTACAAAAAAATTAGCTTAGCTGATTTCTTTTGACTTTCCTATGATGTCAAGCAAAGAGGCACTGAGTTTGAAGGTAGGCCTTGAAATACATCCACAGGTACACCTCCAATTAACTCAAATGATGTCAATTAGCCTATCGGAAGCTTCTAAAGCCATGACATTTCCCAAGCTGTTTAAAGGCACAGTTTTATTGTATTTTTATTTTACCTTTATTTAACCAGGTAAGCCAGTTGAGAACAAGTTCTCATTTACAACTGCGACCTGGCCAAGATAAAGCAAAGCAGTGCGATAAAAACAACAACACAGAGTTACATATGGGGTAAAACAAAACATAAAGTCAAAAATACCACTGAAAAATATATATACAGTGTGTCCAAATGTAGCAAGTTATGGAGGTAAGGCAATAAATAGGCCATAGTGCAAAATAATTATAATTAGTATTAACACTGGAATGATAGATGTGCAAGAGATGATGTGCAAATAGAGATACTGGGGTGCAAATGAGCAAAATAAATAACAATATGGGGATGAGGTAGTTGAGTGGGCTAATTTCAGAAGGGCTGTGTACAGGTGCAGTGATCAGTAAGGTGCTCTGACAACTGATGCTTAAAGTTAGTGAGGGAGATAAGAGTCTCCAGCTTCAGAGATTTTTGCAGTTCGTTCCAGTCATTGGCAGCAGAGAACTGGAAGGAATGGCGGCCAAAGGAGGTGTTGGCTTTGGGGATGACCAGTGAGATATACCTGCTGGAGCGCATACTACGGGTGGGTGTTGCTATGGTGACCAATGAGCTAAGATAAGGCAGAGATTTGCCTAGCAGTGATTTATAGATGGCCTGGAGCCAGTGGGTTTGGCGACGAATATGTAGTGAGGACCAGCCAACAAGAGCGTACAGGTCACAGTGGTGGGTAGTATATGGGGCTTTGGTGACAAAACGGATGGCACTGTGATAGACTACATCCAATTTGCTGAGTAGAGTGTTGGAGGCTATTTTGTAAATGACATCGCCGAAGTCAAGGATCGGTAGGATAGTCAGTTTTACGAGGGCATGTTTTGCAGCATGAGTGAAGGAGGCTTTGTTGCGAAATAGGATGCCGATTCTAGATTTCACTTTGGATTGGAGATGCTTAATGTGAGTCTGGAAGGATAGTTTACAGTCTAACCAGACACCTAGGTATTTGTAGTTGTCCACATACTCTAGGTCAGACCCGTCGAGAGTAGTGATTCTAGTCGGGTGGGCGGGTGCCAGCAGCGTTCGATTGAAGAGAATGCATTTAGTTTTACTAGTGTTTAAGAGCAGTTGGAGGCTACGGAAGGAGTGTTGTATGGCATTGAAGCTCGTTTGGAGGTTTGTTAACACCGTGTCCAATGAAGGGCCAGATGTATACAAAATGGTGTCGTCTGCGTAGAGGTGGATCTGAGAGTCACCAGCAGCAAGAGCGACATCATTGATATACACAGAGAAAAGAGTCGGCCCAAGAATTGAACCCTGCGGCACCCCCATAGAGACTGTCATAGGTCCATGGGCAAGTTGCAGCGGAGGGTGCAGAGCTGGTGGCCGGGGTAGTGGAAAGCATGGCCAGCCGTAGCAAAATGCTTGTTGAAATTCTCGATTATTGTAGATTTATTGGTGGTGATAGTGTTTCCTAGCCTCAGTGCAGTGGGCAGCTGGGAGGAGGTGCACTTATTCTCCATGGACTTTACAGTGTCCCAAACCTTTTTGGAGTTATTGCTACAGGATGCAAATTTCTGTTTGAAAAATCTAGCCTTCGCTTTCCTAACGGCTTGTGTATATTGGTTCCTAACTTCCCTGAAAAGTTGCATATCGCGGGGGCTATTCGATGCTAATGCAGTACGCCACAGGATGTTTTTGTGCTGGTCAAGGGCAGTCAAGTCTGAGGAGAACCAGGGGCTATATCTGTTCTTAGTTCTGAATTTTTTGAATGGGGCATGCTTATTTAAGATTGAGAGGAAAGCACTTTTAAAGAACAACCAGGCATCCTCTACTGACGGAATGAGATCGAAATCCATCCAGGATACCTGGGCCAGGTCAATTAGGAAGGCCTGCTCGCTAAAGTGTTTTAGGGAGCGTTTGACAGTGATGAGGGCTGGTCGTTTGACTGCGGACCCGTTACGGACGCAGGCAATAAGGCAGTGATCGCTGAGATCCTGGTTGAAGACAGCAGAGGTGTATTTAGAGGGTAAGTTAGTCAGGATGATATCTATGAGGGTGCCCATGTTTACGGATTTAGGGTTGTACCTGGTAGGTTCCTTGATCATTTGTGTGAGATTGAGGGCATCTAGTTTGGATTGTAGGATGGCCGGGGTGTTAAGCATATCCCAGTTTAGGTCACCAAGCAGTACAAACTCTGAGGATAGATGGGGGGCAATCAATTCACATATGGTGTCCAGGGCACAGCTGGGGGCTGAGCGGGGTCTGTAGCAAGCGGCAACAGTGAGAGACTTATTTCTGGAAAGGTGGATTTTTAGAAGTAGGAGCTCAAACTGTTTGGGCACAGACCTGGATAGTATGATAGAGCTCTGCAGGCTATCTCTACAGTAGATTGCAACTCCACCCCCTTTGGCAGTTATATCTAGATGGAAAATGTTGTAGTTGGGGATGGACATTTCTGAATTTTTGGTGGCCTTCCTAAGCCAGGATTCAGACACTGCTAGAACATCAGGGTTGGCGGAGTGTGCTAACGCAGTGAATAACTCAAACTTAGGAAGGAGGCTTCTGATGTTAACGTGCAGAAAACCAAGGCTTTTACGGTTACAGAAGTCAACAAATGATAACTCCTGGGGAGTAGGAGTGATACTGGGGGCTGCAGTGCCTGGGTTAGCCTCTACATCACCAGAGGAACAGAGGAGGACTAGAACAGAGGAGAACAGTCAACTTAGTGTATGTAAACTTCTGACCCACTGGAATTGTGATACAGTGAATTATAAATTAAATAATATGTCTGTAAACAATTGTTGGAAAAATTACTTGTGTCATGCACAAAGTAGATGTCCTAACCGACTTGCCAAAACTATAGTTTGTTAACAAGAAATGTGTGGAGTGGTTGAAAAACGAGTTTTAATGACTCCAACCTAAGTGTATGTAAACTTCCGACTTCAACTGTATTACTGCACTGTCGGAGCTAGAAGCACAAGCATTTCGCTACACCCGCTATAACATCTGCTAAACACGTGTATGTGACAATTACATTTGATTTGATTTGATTTATACTTCCATCAAACATTTTTTACCGGTGCCGGTTACCTTCGGACGAGTCCCGTGACACTTGTGGGGGTCGTAGAGCAAAACGGAGAACACCATCGTGTTCGTGATAATCTCCCCTTTCTATAGTGGGGTATTAGTTTGTTGCCCAAATGGTTCGTACACGACAGATGTTTTCGTGAGAAGATCGGTTTTCGGGATGTCTCATGGTCTGACAAACACTGCTGTAGCTCGGCCACCTTCCACCGCAGATGCGGAACGCTGACATAGGCGGATGTGGTGGATTGAGACGCAGCCCATGCAAAAACAATATATCTAGCTTAAACTGACAGATTTTTTATTATGTTACTTAGATACTCTTAAGGACTTAAATAAAATAAAAATGTGTATCTGTCATGTGTCAATGTTGCTATTTATATGTTACTTTGTAGCTTTATCTTATCCGGCTTGCCACAACGGATTTTCCTTCTAGAAGTAATGATATTCCTATTCCTAAAAGACAACAGATTTATGCTGAATCTCAAACGGAACACTTGTTACCATTAGCGAGCATTGTCTACTGCAACTTATCTTGTAGCATGATTTGCTATGAAACATAAACAGATGCACACTGCAACAGTGATCTGGAAACACGCTTTCAACTGTACTTACAGGTCAGCTTCGTTAATGCAGTTTAAGAAGTCTGGCCCAAAAAGACAATTCCTATAGATGGCCCTATAGTGAAGTCAAATTTCCTAATAAGAAACTTTAATCTCCTTTGTGCACAAACATCCATTGAATTATTCAAATAATTGTAGCAGATTTTTTTACCATCACTCACAGCCGAAGATATTAACATTTTATAGGATATGGAAAATGGCGCTGACAGAAATGGTAGCTCTGCTTCTAGCTCCTAAGCAACTTTGCAGTATATATATATTTTTATTTATTTATTATTTCTTACATTATTATCCCAGGAAATTGTTTGTTATTACATACAGCCTGAAATATATTTTACAAGCATTTCACTACACCCGCAATAATAATAATAATAATAATATGCCATTTAGCAGACGCTTTTATCCAAAGCGACTTACAGTCATGCGTGCATACATTTTTGTGTATGGGTGGTCCCGGGGATCGAACCCACTATCTTGGCGTTACAAGCGCCGTGCTCTACCAGCTGAGCTACAGAGGGCCACCAATAACATCTGCTAAACATGTGTATGTGACAAATAACATTTGATTTGATTTGATTTATATTCATTCTGATGTCATGAGCCGAGCTGTCCAGGGAGAAGTGCTGGTTGGTTTGTTTAACTATCCACTTGCTTGGGATGCTCTGGCAGAGTTACCAGAGCATGTTTGCGTGATACTGCTGTCTGTCATCCGCAAAAGCGCACAGCCTTAGTCAGCCAAAACACCTGGATGGAATGCTGCTAATATATTTTGATAACTTTTCATGTAGCCTAATTTTGGCCAACTAATCACCAGTAAAGCAACATTACATCGCCAGAAAAGTGTGAATTGACTAAACATTCGCTCTGTTACTTGTTGGCTAAATGAAAATCCCACCACTTGTGTTAATAACTACATTGTTGATTGTAAATGACAGCTTTATACTACTGCATTACTAACAAGTTAGCTAATTATTTAGAGTCTAAACCAGCCTGATTTCATTGATCCACTAGGCGTGCACAATCCACTAGGAGTCTGTTTGTAGGAGCACCAATGCTAGGCAACCTTGTAGTGTATTCTAGGCTTTATAAAGATTCTATAGTTTGTAATTTCCGCTTTAAAATGTCAGACTTGATTTGCCCTAACGTGAAATGTATCAACCCCTATGTCCTTTGATTATATTCCACATAATAATTCCCTTGATATACGCTGTAGCCTCCTCCACATGATTCGCGAACAGGCGCAGTGGAC
Source organism: Coregonus lavaretus (assembly GCF_964263955.1). Lineage (NCBI taxonomy): Eukaryota > Metazoa > Chordata > Actinopteri > Salmoniformes > Salmonidae > Coregonus > Coregonus lavaretus. The sequence continues at coordinate 21,517,581 of NC_140020.1, forward strand.
CACAGTAGCCTACGCTACGAATACCGCCACCAGCTGCACACTGGCAGCGATGCTTTCTTCAGATATTTCAGAATGCAAATGATAGAATTTGCATTCAAATGGAGGGTATCCGTTTACCATGGTAACATGATCGCCCATTCAAATCCTGCCGCTGCATCTGTGCCACAGACCCTACTGAGTACTTTGAATATTACCATACATTTACATTTACATTTTAGTCATTTAGCAGACGCTCTTATCCAGAGCGACTTACAGTTTTATTTTATTATTTTATTTGTATTCTTTTTTTATATATATATATTTTTTTTTTCATACTGGCCCCCCGTGGGAACTGCCCCCTTTTACTTTGGCACAAAGTACTTTCTTTTCATTTACAGACCAATATTCTGAACATACCAGTCTCAACATTGTATTTTTCATTATTGGTCTTAAAATGTCTGTTTTTCTAAACCATCGTTTTTTTGGTCATTAATTATTTATTAAAAGTTAATCAAAGTGGCTATTGATGAAATGTAAATATATTTTGAAATAATTATTGATATTGCCGTCTTTATAAAAAAAAAAAAAAGGTTTCCTCCTTACCATACCAAAAGTTAAGACATCCTCATAGGCTCTACTACTGGGAAGTGAACAACAATAGTGGAACAGTGGTTCGCCTTTAAAATAAAAGCTCCGCATTGAAACTGATGCAAACGAAAAATAAATAGTGGAATCAAGTCCATAATTGGACTGAATAATGCTAAGCAAGGTTGGAAAATAAACAGTAAAAATCCGTTGAAATCCCACTGTGGATGTATTAGACTGCGTAATTGCATTCGGGGCATACCTATATGCACTGTACAGCTTTACCTGTGGATTGTGCGCCCATGAAATGAGTCATCAGCCTTCTCAGTGCAGGCTATCACCCATGAAATTAGTCATCAGCCTTCTCAGTGCAGGCTATCTGACGTAAGACAATGGTTGTAATACATCATTGGTTTCAATGTGGTACTTTTACTTTGAAGACGAACCGCCTATTGCTTCTCAGCGCTAACGCTACTCCCTTGACAGTGGTGAAGGCACTGACGTCGGCGTTTCATTCACAGTACCCCACCACTCTGTTTTTCAGATTCTAGCTAGCTTTTTAACCAATAAGTTAGCAGTTTGTTTACATGCCACAGATCACTAACGTTATAGCTATAGGTACTAGAGGATTTGGTAAGTAGCTAGTTAATTTTAGTTAGCTAGTTAACGTTACGCAGCCATCTGCATCTTTGTTGTTGCATGCCAACCAAGGTAGCTTGCTAGCTAACCGGCTAGCTAGCTATATCTAGCTAGGGGCGATGTGACAAAACAGATAGCTTGTGATGCAATATTTCCATGCAAGAGTCAAATGTAGCTAGTTAGCTAGCTAGCAACAAATACTAAGCAGTGGGGCTAAATGTATTCGAAATTGTCACAAAGCTAGGTACAGTAATAAGCATTACTGTTGATATATTTAATTATCAATAAATTACATGCCATGATGAGAGCAACATTAGCTAGCTAACGTTCGCTAGCTAGGTTACTCTTAAAACATGATTTGAAGCTGTACATTACATCATCAGTGTGTTTGTTTCATCAAGAACACTCCACTAGGTCTATGCTAGTTTGCTTGGCCTATATTCTGATATTCAGTTTTAATATCATAGCTAGCTACTTTTTCAACTGTAACGTTACGCTGAAGTTTTGTCATCCATCAAGCATACCCCTCCAATCTCTATCCATCCATTAACCCCTCAAACCTGACATCCATAAACATCTCTGACCTCTTTTTATCCATAAATCCCTCCAACTTCCCTTCATCCATTTATCCATCCCTCCAATCTCCCATCAACCTCTTCACCCATCTAGCGGTGTATTCAGGATGCTGTTAATGTAGTCTGATTAAGCAGGCTGTTATACACAATCAATTGGTATATACAGCCTGAAACGTATGCCTGCAAAATCGTGTTAATGTCCCTTACAAGCCAGAATGTTGAATACAATTACATTTAAACTTACTCTACCAATGGTCTGTGCGGTTTGTCATTCAGCTGCTCGAAATTTGAGACAAAATATCTACTGGAAAGTATTGTTTACCCAACTGTTTAGAGAGACAGTAGGAATATGGTTGGTTCAGCACCCAGGTAAAGTTAGTTTTATATTAGATATTTGTTTTTCTCTCCTCAATAGACCGGTTGGTTGTTTAGCAACAAAACTGAGGCGTTTGCAACTATGGGGCAAAACAGATGGGGTTGGCTTAGATTGTTGACAACGTAAGCTTTATTTAGTCTCCAGTGTTTATTGAAAACATAAATATATTTGCACAATGAGCGCTTGTTGTCTCTCAAATACACTATATATACAAAAGTATGTGGACACCCCTTCAAATTAGAGGATTCTGCTATTTCAGCCAAACCCGTTGCTGATAGGTGGATAAAATACAGCACACCGCCATGCAATCTCCATAGACAAACATTTGCAGTAGAATGGCCTTACTGAAGAGCTCAGTGACTTTCAACGTGGCACTGTCATAGGATGCCACCTTTCCAACAAGTCAGTTGGTCAACTTTCTGCCCTGCTAGAGCTGCGTCTGTCCTCAGATGCAACACTCGCTATGGAGTTCCAAACTGCCTCTGGAAGCAATGTCGGCACAAGAACTGTTAGTTGGGAGCTTCATGAAATGGGTTTCCATGGCCGAGCAACCGCACACAAGCCGAAGATCACCATGCGCAATGCCAAGCGTTGGCTGGAGTGGTGTAAAGGTCGCTGCCATTGGACTCTGGAGCAGTGGAAACACGTTCTCTGGAGTGATGAATCATGCTTCACCATCTGGCAGTCCAACGGACGAATCTGGGTTTGGTGGATGCCAGGAGAACGCTACCTGCCCCAAAGCATAGTGCCAACTGTAAAGTTTGGTGGAGGAGGAATAATGGTCTGGAGCTGTTTTTCATGGTTCCCTCTATGCCCCTTAGTTCCAGTGAAGGGAAATCTTAATGCTACAGCATACAATGACATTCTAGACGACTCTGTACTTCCAACTTTGTGGAATAGTTTGTGGAAGGCCCTTTCCTGTTTAAGCATGACAATGCCCCCATGCACAAAGTGAGGGCCATACAGAAATGGTTTGTCGAGATCGGTGTGGAAGAACTTGACTGGCCTGCACAGTGCCCTGACCTCAACCCCACCGAACACCTTTGGGATGAATTGGAAGGCCGACTGCGAGCCAGGCCTAATCGCCCAACATCAGTGCCCAACCTCACTGATGCTCTTGTTGCTGAATGGAAGCAAATCCCTGCAACAATGTTCCAACATCTAGTGGAAAGCCTTCCCAGAAGAGTGGAGGCTGTTATAGCAGCACAAGGGGGACCAACTCCATATTAATGCCCATGATTTTGAAATGAGATGTTCGACGAGCAGGTGTCCACATACTTTTGGTCATGTAGTGTACGTCGTTACAGTTTTTGGTTAGCTAGCTAGCGAATTTTAGCCATATTAGCATTGACCTGAAATCAGTCAAAACAACTCAAAACAAGACATGGTATCAATAACAAGATTAAACAAGCCACTTACGATTCCCCACATGGCAGTTTCTTGTCATTCTTGCTAGCAATCTGGCCATCCAGAATCACAACACGCTGACTTCTGCCCCTTGGCAGCGCTCACATCATTTTTGTGATGTTGTCAGCTAATCTGTCTATAGCTATTGAACCATGCATGCCATGACAATAAAAATCGTATATTCTGAATCAGGGAAGGATGGAGAACAATCCACACTTTTTTAAAGAAAAAAAAGAAAATATGAAGATTGAAATCTGAATAAAAAAGAAAGATTCACACACAAACATAGTGTTGATTGTTCTCCACCCTTCCCTGATTCAGAATATACACATTTTATTGTCATGGCATGCTTGGTTCAATAGCTATTGACGAGAGGAAAACGAATATCCAATATAAAACTAACCTTGGTGCTGAACTGAACCATATAACCAACTGGCTCTCTAAAAAGTCAGGTAAACAATACTTTCCTGTAAATATTTTGTCTCAAATTTCGGGCAGCTGAAGGACAAACCTCAAAGACAACCGGAAGAGTACGTTTAAATGTAATTGTATCCAACATTCTGGCTTGTAAGGAACATTTATACGATTTTGCAGGCATTCATTTCAGGCTGTATATACTGTACCAATTAATTGTGTATTACAGCCTGTTTAATCAGACTACCGTGAACGTTGAATGACTGTTAAATTGAATGTTTGATTTACAGAACGTTGTCAGTAATAAGACAAGAATGTGATTGTGCTGTGCATTAACATTGCGCACAAATTAAAACTATTGCTTTAGTTTACTGCATGTTAATTGTTAGACAGATGTTTTCTGTCAAGTTGTAGCTCAGCAGTAATTGCCCTTTAGGCAAAGAAGAAATTAAGTTTGTGCTACCACAAAAGTAAATCTGTCCTCTGGCCTAGACAGTTTTTGGAAGAAACATGATCACTTACATGTTTTTGATTGTGCTGCAAAGGCAACTTCATTGATTGGCACATTTCTCTTGTTGTCGTTTTATAGGATAAAGCTACCCAAAAATAGAAATGGGGGCATTTTTGGACAAGCCAAAGATGGAGAAGTTCAATGCCCACGGAGAAGGAAACGGCCTACGCTACGGCCTGAGCAGCATGCAGGGCTGGCGGGTAGAGATGGAGGATACACACACAGCTGTCATTGGCCTGCCCCATGGCCTCAACCCCTGGTCCTTTTTTGCCGTGTATGACGGCCATGCTGGCTCTCAGGTGGCCCGCTACTGCTGCGAGCACTTGCTAGAGCACATCATCAGCAACCCAGATTTCAGGGGTGGGGGTGCAGGACCAGGAGGTGGAGAAGAGGAGGGCAGGGTAATTCTGGACAGGCATGGACACGAGCCATCTGTGGAGAGCGTGAAGAGTGGCATTCGCACTGGCTTCCTGCATATTGATGAGCAGATGCGAGCCATCTCGGAGCGTAAGCATGGTGCGGACCGCAGCGGCTCTACTGCAGTGGGAGTCATGATCTCACCTCGCCACATGTACTTCATCAATTGTGGCGACTCGCGGGCCCTTCTCAGCAGGCGAGGTCGGCTCCATTTCTTTACGCTGGATCACAAGCCCAGCAATCCACTGGAAAAGGAGCGCATCCAGAATGCCGGTGGCTCTGTCATGATTCAACGTGTTAATGGCTCGCTAGCTGTGTCACGGGCCCTTGGTGACTTTGACTATAAATGTGTGCATGGCAAGGGCCCCACAGAGCAGCTAGTGTCGCCTGAGCCAGAAGTGTATGAGATTGAAAGATCTGAGGCGGAGGACGAGTTTGTTGTGTTGGCGTGTGATGGCATCTGGGACGTGATGGCCAATGAGGAGCTATGTGACTTTGTGCGTTTACGTCTAGAGGTGACAGAGGACTTGGAGAGAGTGTGCAATGAGATTGTTGACACATGTTTATACAAGGTAAGGTCAGCTAGATAAGATTTTACAATGGAGGGGAGATCTGAATAGGCTACTTAAGTGTGCTTTGCTGTTGAATTGGCTACTACAGCATATTTCCCAGATGAACAGAGATGGAACACTATGTGCCAGTGTTGTAGTACTCGAGTCCAGGATTTTCCCAGGATTTTCATGACTTCATGTCACTTGTATTTGCTCTTGGACTGGATAGGCTACTATGATAAGCAGAATATTAGCACCACTGGGTGCAGTGAGGGTTCTGTTCTCTAGCAGTGGGAAGGACCCGGCACACACAGCCTACATCAGCTGGTGAGCTGGGGGCAAGCAATCAATGTGTGTTTGCAGACTGGCAGTCTCCGCTCCGCCTTCGATCAAAGGCTACACATTACGCAAGCGACTCTTTTGCTTCCCCGAAACCACCAGTCACCAGCCTACTACTATTTACCTTTGCCTGGTTAAGAAAAAAATTTTTTAACGAAATTGAAACAATAGTATTGAGTTTAATAGTAAAACAACAGTCTATTTTTCTCTTTCTCCCCTTGAGTATAGAAAAGTAGGCTGTCTTTGAATTTGTTGTCTCGCTCTACCCTCCCAATTTGGCACCTGCATCCCATAGCCAGTTTCTGACAAGTCTCCTGTTAGTTTTCCCTCTGCATTAAAAAACATACTCAAATATCAGTGGCCGATTACAAAAAGTAGCTGATAGCATGTTAGAATTATTGTAAATAGTAATCTGGTAAATGAGACCATTCATCCCTTCAAAACATCATTACTGATTTGACATAACTATTGAACATTATTTTAAAATAAAATGTGCGTGAGCCTGTGTATGAAGGACTTATTTGTTTTATAAACTATTGCATATTGCAGGCAATTATGACCATTGGCCAACAGGAGGAAAATATTTGCCTTACTTCAATGCTTTCATGAAAATCTTCCTGCCAGCCAGATACTAGTAAGTTCTGGGCAGATTTCTTCTACCAAATCCGAGCCAAATCAATAGAGGCGCGAATCTAGCACCAGACGAGCATCGAGCCAGTGAGCCGGCAGTATGAGCGAGCAATAAAACAACAGTAACCAAAATACCAAATATGTCTAAAGAACCCCAAATCATTAGTTTTGCTTTCAAAAGTTTTTCAACAGATGTCAAATATGTAACAGAAAGAATAGAAGAGACCGGAACCACATCGAACTTCAAAACTCAGACCCAGTCACTCAGACTTGAGCACTTGGACCAGGACTCGAGCACTGGGACTGGACTTCAGCCAACAGGGACTCTTAACTGGACTCGTGACTGGACTCATGACTCGACCATTGGTGACTTGGACTTGGACTCGGACTTAGCCATAGGGACTCGTGACTCGACTTGGACTTGGGACTCGACTCGAGGTTTAGTGACTCAACTACAAAACTGCTATGTGATTTGCTGCAGACTGTATTGTTTTTTAGTATACTGAACAAAAATATAAACGTGACATGCAACAATTTCAAAGATTTGACTGAGTTACAGTTCATATAAGGAAATCAGTCAATTGAAATATATTCATTAGGCCCTTATCTATGGATTTCACATGACTGGGAATACAGATATGCATCTGTTGGTCACAGATACCTTAAAAAATTAAATTGTCCTCACAATGGGCCTCAGGATCTCATCACGGTATCTGTGCATTCAAATTGCCATTGATAAAATGCTATTTTGTTCGTTGTCCGTAGCTTATGCCTGCCTATACCATAACCTCACTGCCACCATGGGGCACTCTGTTCACAACATTGACATCAGCAAACCGCTCACCCACACAACGCCATACACCTGGTCTGCGGTTGTGAGGACGGTTGGACGTACTGCTAAATTCTCTGAAACAATGTTGGAGGTGGCTTATGGTAGAGAAATTAACATTCAATTCTCTGGGAACAGCTCTGGTGGACATTCCTGCAGTCACCATGTCAATTGCACACTCCCTCAAAACTTGAGACATCTGTGGCATTGTGTTGTGTGACAAAACTGCACATTTTAGAGTGGCCTTTTTTTGCCCCAGCACAAGGTGCACCTGTGTAATGAGCATGCTGTTTAATCAGCTTCTTGATATGCCACACCTGTCAGGTGGATGGATTATCTTGGCAAAGGAGAAATGCTCACTAACAGAGATGTAAACACATTTGTGCTCAACATTGGAGAGAAATAAGCTTTTTTGTGCATATGGAATATTTCTGGGATCTTTTATTTCAGCTCATGAAACATGGGACCAACACTTTACATGTTGCATTTATATTTTTGTTCAGTGTAAATGGCTCAGTTAAATAATGATTGTAAATCAGCCAGACAGTTAAGCACAGATCAAGATAAATTCAAGTGTTAGCCAGCTTCAATTTAAAGACTTTATATCAGATATCAAATTGGATGTCCAGCAGCCATACCACCCTGCATCCCACTGCTGTCTTGGCTCTGAAGCTAAGCAGCGTTGGGCCTTGTCAATCCTAGGACGGGAGACCCAATGCTGTTGGAAGTAGTGTTGGAGAGCCCGCAGGCGGCACTCTTCACTAAAGATCCCATGGCACTTGTCGCAAGAGTAGGGGTGTTAACCCCGCTTTCAATCCCAATTCTATGACCTTTCTCATTTAAATGTGTATTCCTCCCCACACAAATCCAATTTAAAATCATTGTCTTGGTGTTTGACTAAAGTTTTGAATGATCTGTTAGAACATTTGATGTGCTGTATATTTAATATATGCCTTGAATTTATTACAATCTGAAGTTCTTAATTGACCTTTCGCTAAGGCCCGCCCCCCTTGGTTACTGTTGCAACCTCGGACAACATTTTCCCGGGAAGCCCAATTCCCCATTCAAGCACTGGTGAAATCCCCTCGCAATGATCTCAAACTGTGTTTCTAATACACAATTAAATTAAACGCAAACTAACCCTTGCTAATCAGGAAACTCTTGGGTATTATGTGGTGGACTGTCATTAAAATTGCTTCACGGGAACTTGGTAAAATTATGTTTGTAGTGTAACTAGCCACTGAATGGCTCTTAATTCCCTGTCAGCATGCATTGAAAGCTATAACCACTTTTGGAGCTAACTAGTGCTCTCAAATCGTATTCTGATGCCGATAGCAGATGGGAGATGTATTCATAACATTGCTAACTTAGCTAGCTAACATTTGGAGAAAACAAGTTATATTAAGTGGCTAGCTAGCGTATCAACGTTTGGTGGTCAATGAGACCAGCTAACCAGCTGAGCTAGCAAACAATGTAACAAATGTACAATTTCGGATTCGAAAAGTTCTCCAACAGGCTCTGCATTTCAGGAATCACTGTAGCAAGTACTCCTGGTGCACTGTTCAATTATTTAGCCATTTAAACATACATGTTTTGAAGAAAATGCCTTTTTTGCCATAGCCCTCACTGGCTTTCATGCGATTCAAACGTGACCTTGTCCAAGGTGTCAGACTCGACGACAGTTGCTATCCATTAGAGCGCTGCGATTGGTTGGCCAAAATTCTGGGCCAGGGCTTGGTGAAGGGTAAATTAAAGGCATTCAAGATACGTCTATGATTTTGTTCATGCAACATACAGTATGTCCATGTAAATCCACGCAAATGAGCATCACATCAGAGTTTTTACAAAAGTATGTTTTATTGCAAAATGCATAACTTGCATTTCCTCTCTGCTTAACTCCCCTCTCTGAACAGGGAAGCCGGGACAACATGAGTGTGGTGCTGGTGTGCTTCCCTGGTGCTCCCAAGATCTCGCAAGAAGCTGTGAAGAGACAGGCAGAGCTGGATAAGTACCTGCAGAGCAGGGTAGAAGGTGGAGCATCTAAAAAGAAATGAGTTATGTTGCACGGTTCAAAAGAGCGAGACCCCTATTGTTGTTGAGTAAACTTATGGTAGTACTTATTACTTGCCAAAACAGACACTAAATGTAAAAGTACCCACAGAACCCCAATTTTAAGTGCGAAGGCACTTGAGTGTCTTTATAGGCACCATACTTTTTAATATGGTTTATCCTGGACTTAAAATGTCCTCAAGGGAAATTGAGCTAATTAAAATGTTTGAATGCCTAACATATATAAAATTAAATCATACAAATTGACAAAATGTATTTTTTCTCACAGCTTTTCCAATGAAGCAAGCTCAATATTGTATCTTCTGGACCCGGTTTTTCAAAACATTTAATCTTGATCAGAATTATACAGATTCTGTAATCCCTTATTTTGCAATCCAGGATCATATAAATCCGACCAATTTTTGTTTGGCCAGTTTTTCTGAAATAGGTAGGATAGGCCCATTCTGATCTACATATAAAAATGTCAAGGTCACAGAATCTAGATTATCGGTGCTTTGAATATGCGTAAACCTTGTCATCTACTGGGCAGGTTATATTACTACATACATGAATAAAGGTATTAAAGGACAAGTTAACCTTTTTTTTAACCAAATCTGTATTTTGGATGTAAATGGCATGTTAAAAAAGTGCAGAGACACCTTTTTTTTGTGATTTAATTTGGTTTTGAGAAACGTACCCCACCAGCGATATACTTCCTCATGTTTGTTCAGCAGTTGTAGGGGCATGATAAAACATGAACAAAGGCTCTAAAAACACCCAAATACGTCCTTTTAGAAACGACAACGCTCTCAGTATAGTGATGCAGGTCTTTAGATGTTGTACACATAAAATGTTGTCATTCCAAACATTATCTGCAACGTTATATTCTGTGTTGTGTGACTCGAGCTATAGTTTTCCATGTGCGGGCTACACAGAGAAGTATAGCTCGAGAATGTAATGTTGCGCATAAAGTCACTATACTGAGAGTGTTGCCGTTTCAGGGCGTATTTGAGATCAGTTTTAATATTGCAGATATATTGTGGCTTCTATCAATGTAATTGTCTGCATCATTTCCAATCCCCCATATATTTATTTTGGTAAATATATATGTTATTTAAAATATTTGTACAAATATTTTTCCCTTCTTTATTATTTTCCCCTAATCCTACCAACCATCCTCTAATTGGAGTAAAGTAATGGACAACAATACTTAAGCTTCCACTTCCAGCTTATACATACTACATCAATTTCATGGACAATATATTTTATATTAGTTATCTTTTGCTTGTTTTTAGTCCCAGCCTTCAGCTACCTTCAACACCTCCCATCTCTCTGAAGACCATCCAGTTTTGATTTCTAGCTGCCATATATTTTTCCGCTGTGATGTTTCACAAAAGTTCTGAACCTTTCTATTCTCATAGTTTCTACAGATTGTAAATAAAAGATAAACACCTTTGCAAAGAGTATTATTATATTATTGATCGATTGACTATGACTGTTCAAACACCCAGCAGTGCTATTTGCAGAGTTAGCTCCAAGTAAATGTTGCAATTTTTCAGCCATTCCTGAACCTGCGACCAAAAACAAGCTACATATGGGCAGTACCAAAACAAGTGATCTAATGATTCTGTCTCTTCGCAGTAAAATCTGCAAAGCTGGGATTTTTGTATCCCTGATATATATAACATTATATTGGTTGCAAAAATATTTTTCATTGAAAAACTCTACGTTTTCAATCCGGTGTCGTTTTGTGTACCAGTTCATAGACCATGTGCCATGGAATCGGTACATCGAAAATCTCCTCCAAACTATTTTGCAACCTGTATGGCGCAGCTGTCAATTTTTTGGTCCAAAATTAAACTGATGTACTTTTTTATTTATCACAATTTTCTTTAGCCAATTTTGGTCTTTAATGCAGGGCTGACAGACAAGTTTCTTACTTTCTCCCCTTACCACTTGCCTCCACCATTTTTGCGGTAATGCTGCAATCAGTTGGTTGTAATTTTGGATAGAGCACACATTCCCATATATTTTAGTTAACTACATGTGTGACATCACCAGTCCTATTTATGATATATTTTACAAAGATTATACCATTTTAAATATTTTTTACAAAATTATATATTTATTTTTCAATAAGTATATTTGAGTTTAACCATAATATTTGTTCTAATATTTGTTCTGTCTTTTCTGGTGGATTAAACTGAAATTTCAACCAGCTTTCTATTGCTTGCTTTAAAAATAGAGACATTTTGGATATGATTTCATTTTCAAATAACCGAAAGTGAGAGGTTGTAATGTGAATGAAGGGAAAAAGGCCATTCTTGAACACTGGGTGAGCCATTCGTACTAATCTGTTAGAGTACTAGTTCGGATTTAAGTATAGTTTTTGTATGACTGAAGCCTTTAGTGAGAGGTCCAATGCTTTAATATTTTGTCATTTCTGCCCTCCGAATTCATATTCATTATATAAATAGGCCCGTTTAATTTAGTCTGGCTTGCCGTTCCAAATAAAGTGGAATATTTCTTGTTCATATAATAAAATAAATAAATAAAAGTTGTTAGGTGTGGGAGCCTTTGTTCATGTTTTCTCATGCCCCTGCAATTGCTGAATGAGCTCGAGGAATTATATCGCTGGTGGCGTACGTTTCTCAAAACCAAGTGAAATCGCAAAAAGAAGTGTCATGGCACTTCTATAACATGTCATTTATATCCAAAATACAGATTTGGTAAAAAAAAAGTTACCTTATCCTTTAAAACAAAAAATTATAGAGCCTGCATCACTGAACTTATGTGACACCTATACTGCGTTCAATTTAACACATTTAAAACATTGAATACAGACAGTAGGCTAAACTTTGGTTTTAAGATGTAAGAATGTTTTACAAACATCCTCACCTTAGTGACTGTCCTCATAATATATGTAATGCTTGGTGTCATTTTGGATGCATGTATTTCCCATCCTCTAGCACATATTCAAAAGTCTCTGCACAGCTATTTAATTACACAGGGTATTTACAAATAAATGCAAAAAGTGGTTTATGTACACATTTTCATGCGCCAAAGGGAGTCTCCGCTATTTTAAAAGCTGCACGGCTACTCGATGGCACGGAAATTATTGAAATCAAATATTGTTCTGTTGGTTTTCCCTGTGGCTATCCATTCTGAAGTCTTAATTGTAGCCTACATGCTGTCATATTATCATGTTATAAATCATAGCAGGTCATTTGAGGAAGCTCAATTAAAAATATACTCCCTGAAGAAAATGCTTACAAAAACATAATTTGGAGCTAGCTTTTTCTTACTATATAGTTTTTGCCATATTTGACCACCTTCGTGCAAAGTGCTGTTGAACTCAGGCATACATGTATGTAGCTATGAAATTAAAATAATTTATTTAACTTTTTAACTCCCTTTTAATATCTGCCCTCTGATGGCCATACATTTGCTCAAATACTTTTGTTACAATTGTGTTTTCAGTCTCCAGTAATTCTAATAAAAAGCATGTGCCTTTAATTCTAAATTAATTGTCCAAATGTAGTTTGGATAAGTGTACAGTATCCCGAGTGGCGCAGCGGTCTGAGGCACTGCATCTCAGTGCTTGAGGCGTCACTACAGACCCCCTGGTTTGATTCCAGGCTGTATCATAACCGGCCGTTATTGGGAGTCCCATAGGGCGGCGCACAATTGGCCCAGCGTCGTCCGGGTTTGGCCGGTGTAGGCCGTCATTGTAAATAAGAATTTGTTCTTAACTGACTTGCCTAGTTAAATAAAGGTAAAATAAAAAAATAAAAAAAATATTAGGCCAGAGAGATTGCTTTAAGTGCTATCATAAACAACAGCAAGCTTAAATGAATAAATAGTTGCATTGCTCTTTCAATAGTGGGCCTTCACTTTTTTGGTAAAGTTGGGCCATGTTTTAATGTTTCCTTTTTAATGATCTAATATTTTGAGTAAAAATAATTGCTTTTTCACTGAATAGCAAACTCAATTTATTTAAAGGTAAAACAACTATAGGTGACCTGTATTTAAATACTTTTTCACCTTGTAAAATAAGTTACAATGTATTTATTGCTATAGTAGAACCCTTGAGAACCCTTCCCTGATGAATGCAAGTCATTATTTCAGATAAAATACAAAATAAATCAATTTCCCATAGCGGTTTGCATTGGCACCTCCTGGAGCAAAAATACAAATCTTGCCTCACATACCACAAATGCCAACCTTAGAACAAACAAATATTACAATGTGTGAAAGGTCGATCAGAAGTGTTTGGCGGTGTCTTGTCCTATACTTCTTATTAAGACAATGAATGCACTAGTGTGTCATTCCTTTGTCTTAGTGTGGAGTAGGCTACCTTAACAATACCTTGTTCTGCATGCATATGTTTGACTTAGTCATCCATTTTATTTGCACAAGAATGACAAGTTTGTCACACAATTGTTTTTTTTCTTAAAGTGATAGTTCAAGATTTTGGCAATTAAGCCCTTATTTTTAAAACCCAGAATCAGATGAACTCATGGATACCATTTTTATGTCTCTGCATCAGAGTATGTGAGCAGAGTTGTGGTCTTTGCGCACCGCACCAGCGCTCAATGTCCTTTCCACACTCCACAAAAATAAAGATCAAAGAAAGATTATTTAACAAACACCCCATCTACTTTTGTAACTAGGTACCATTTGGTTTTGAAGTAGGCTATCGTAAGAAGCTTCAACATTTCAACAACATGTCGTAGGGCAGGCTATTAAACAAGGACCTACCTGATGATATGCGGCTGCTGTGTAAAAAAAATACTTGCTTTTTCTCTAGTCAATTGATGATCAGATTCTTCAGTTGTAACTGTGGCTCTGTTGTGCTCACATTTTACAGTTGATAGACAACTTTCTTTAGCACTGTTCCAAACTTACACTCCTCTTATTTTTTTAATAATAGTCTATATAAAAATATAAATGTCTCCGGTGCTACTACATGTGCTCATTCGTTGTCTTGCTATCAATTACACAGGTTGTGTGACCTATTTCTTGGTTGACTCATATCAACATCTCTGCTCATTAGTGGTGGGATAGGCTAAATAAATACAACCGAATATGTCTAATTAAAAGAACAGTGATAAAGGAAATAAATGCTGGGCAGAGCATGCACAGAGCTTGTGGCTGAGCGGTGCCTGAGCATTTTTACAATATGCTCCTGCGAAATTACGCACGCTCCGCTACTCGCTCCACTCACATCCTCTGCTCTGCATGCAGTTTGAAGGAAGTTGAAGGTAATTTCTGGAGCTATTGCTAACTCCAGAAACGACCTTAAACTTCCTTCAAACTGCATGCAGAGACATAAAAATGGTATCTATAAGTTCATCTGAATATGGGTAAGTAGAAAAAGGTTTAATTGCCAAAATCTTGAATTATCCTTTTAAAAGATTTGCAAATTTGTATTTTATAGGGAAATTAAGCCAGCATAATGTGTCACACAGAGACTGATGCTATATTTTTACATTGGTATCTGTATGTCTGCTGGTTTTCCTTGAAGTTAAATCAGTGTTTCCCCTATATGCATTTAGCAGCGGTGCACCACTGCAAAAAAATTAAATAAAAAAAATACTAGAATATTATTATTATTTTCGGGATGCTAAAACATTTTCAGTGTAAACTTAAACGACTAAAACGAGATAAGAAGTATGTAGAAAAGATAATTGAGCAATATACACTGATTGTACAAAACATGTTCTTTCCATGACATAGACTGACCAGGTGAATCCAGGTGAAAGCTATGATCCCTTATTGATATCACTTGTTAAATCCAATCAGTGTATATGAACGGGAGGTGACAGGTTAAAGAAGGAGTTGTAAACCTTGAGACAATTGCGACATGTATTGTGTATGTGTGCCATTCAGAGGGTAAATAGGCAAGACAAAATATGTAAGTGCCTTTGAACGGGATATGGTAGTAGGTGCCAGGTGCACCGGTTTGAGTGTGTCAAGAACTGCAACGCTGCTGGGTCTTTCACGCTCAACAGTTTCCCGTGTGTATCGAGAATGGTCCACCACCCGAAGGACATTCAGCCAACTTGACACAACTGTGGTGAGCATTGGGGTCAACATCCGTGTGGAACGCTTTCGACACCTTGTAGAGTCCATGCCCCGATGAATTGAGGATGTTTTGAGGGCAAAAGGGGGTGCAACTCAATATTAGGAAGGGATTCCTAATGTTTTGTACACAATGTATTTTTTAATAAGATCATCTTTGAGAACTAACAATCACCAAAATTATAACTAGACAGTCAGGGAGAATCTAAAATTGTTATAATATTTGAGTCACTCAGATAGCATAAGAACAAATGTTTATAAAAATGTGTATAATTGCAGGAAATTAGCTTTAAAACTGCAAATGTTCTCTCAGCCCCATGGCAAAATGTGTAGAATTGCAGGAAAATAGCTTTAAAACTGTAAAATGATCTCTCTGACCCATGGCAAAATGTGTAGAATTGGTGAAAGTTTGCTTTAAAAAAGCTAAATGTTGTCTCTGTGGCCAATAGGAGGGCCTCTAAAACCATGCCATTGGCCACGGCCACTACCCGCTAACTTTGCCACAGCTTCTGAAAAACATCTTAGAGGAAACACTGAGGAGGTGGGCAGAGCCAAGCATGAGCTAGCGAGATCCTATTGGCGCGTTCTAGCATGCATTTGCATATTTCCGTTAGGGAACGCCTACTCTGTGAAGTGCGCATGTGCAATAACTCAATTCGCTTTGCACTCCTTCTAAACAACACAATTTTTTAAAACTTTGGCAAAGGGTAAAAGTAAAAAAAACTTTGTCCACTCTGTTCGTAACAGATTCTAGTTTTGGGAACAGAAAACTGTATTGAGATCAAATGTTTCATCGATTAGAAAATGTGCAGAATGTTGGCCAAAATCCATCTTGTTCCATCTTCTCCCACTGCCGGCCCTGGGCTTCCTCTCACTACCATATTTGGTAGTGAGTGAAAACGCCAAGCGGATGCATCACATTTATGCATCCGGTGAAATATCTGTCTCATTGTTCTATCTGTGATACTGGTGCATGGAAAATGCCAGACATTGCTCAAAACTCTCATAAGAGAAGCATAAGAAAGAGGTCTCACACAATGCTCCATTTAACTTAAAGGGATAGTTCGCCCTAATTACAAAATGACATCGGTTTCCTTAACCTGTAATCAGTCTATGGACAAGGTTTGACAGCTATCCATGCTTTAGTTTTGTTTACCTGGTCACTGTTTCCAAATGCTAACTTTAGAGCATTTTTGGCACAAATCCAATGTAAGTCAATGGTACCGATATTTTGCCTGACGACTCAAATGGAATTATTCCACTGCTTTATCGTTCGCTGCATACTTCAGTCTGAGACTGCCGTCTTTGAAGTCGTTTGTGGTGACGTCAAAATGAGGAGTGTTGTAAAAAAACAAAATTGTCAGTGATTGGATCATCTCTAACCGATCAGAATATCAAAGCTAATGACACATTTTCAAAACGCTGCTTTACCCACGTGTGTTCTAGCTCTGGCCCAGCCCATCGGTTTTTGGGACCATGCTCATTGAGCTATTAGTGTTAATCCCATTTTGCTAATTTTGTAGCATTGAAGCTGGCCAGTGATTTTGGGAGATCTGTGGTGCAAATGGATTGGTTGCTCTTGAAAGCTGTCGTGTCAATGTTTTATCCTATGTACCAACTAGTACAATGATGGTGCCACACTCCCAGGGTTTCTATCTAGTGTGTAGCAAAGGGATTGTTGTTATGACTGCAATTAGGCCTACCTCATTTAGAACATGGCTAGATGCACATTGGCCTATACATGCCTCTGAGCAATAACTCATTGAATTTAATTTATTTTAATTGTTTATTATGAATATAATTTATGTATCCTGCATTCGGGCTCATAGTAGACTGTCCATGCACTCAGTTACACTAACGATATAAAAAATAAATAATTAAGCACTACTAATGCAAAGAAAGGAATTGATTAAGCTATTTTCTTTATGTAATTATTGTTGTCTTAAATAAAACTGTCTTGGTTGGTACACATCTACTGCAGCATTGTTCAGGGTTAGTTTCACCAAAATTACACAGTTATATGATTTTTACACTTCCCTAGGCTGTTGTTGATCAACCCAAACCGTTTTTATACTGTAGGTGCACTCCGCAACATTTTATCACTATGAATTACATTTACATTTTTACATTTTAGTCATTTAGCAGACGCTCTTATCCAGAGCGACTTACAGTTAGTGAATACATATTTTTTTATACTGGCCCCCCGTGGAAATCGAACCCACAACCCTGGCGTTGCAAACGCCATGCTCTATCAACTGAGCTACATCCCTGCCGGCCATTCCCTCCCCTACCCTGGACGACGCTGGGCCAATTGTGCGCCGCCCATGAGTCTCCCGGTCGCGGCCGGCTGCGACAGAGCCTGGATTCGAACCAGGATCTCTAGTGGCACAGTTAGCACTGCGATGCAGTGCCTTAGACCACTGCGCCACTTCTTGTTTGGAGTGGTTGAAAAATCATAGGCTACGCAGTAGGCCTACTACACAAATAACAAACAGAGGACAGGATGATATGAAACATAACAGCCATGTGCAATAGAGCAGGGCCTGTATTCAGAACGAGTCTCTGAGTAGGACTACTGATCTAGGATCAGTTTTTCCTTTTAGATCAGCTCTCCTACTCTTTATAAGTGATCTGTTATTCATTTCTGAATAAGAAATGCAGAAAACAAATTAATACTCTTTCCTTAGCATAATCCAAAATAACATTTGTTCTTCCTCAGCGGCCAATCGCACATAAACAAGCATTTCTTTTTTATTTACAATCTCAAGGTATTTTATTCCTTTACTAGACATGAAGTGCTATGTGCCAGTACACTTTTTCGCATCATACACCTTTAGGAGTATTATATATTTATGTAATAATATAATATTTGTATATAATATCAGATAATATATTTGTTTTTTTAAGCCGTATATACAACAAAAATAGATTCTCTATTGAATTTATACTGACGCTACTACCTATTTTTTACGAGAAAGCCCTGAAAACCTTTATGCTACTTCAGACATCCACTTTTTTTCATAAGAATTTGCTTAAATGCAGCTTCTACCTAATTCCATCCTCCTCCAATCAAATCACTGTTAGCAATACTCTCAGTTAGGTCATGTTTGGTAGAGCAATTAGGAACAGTGATTAGATTGGATGAGTTTTGGTTAAATCATTTTGGTTGAATAATGCTTTGCCTAGGAAAAGCAGTGGATTTTTGGAAATGCTAAATGCTAGCCAGAGGTTGCTGAAACGAACTAAATACCCAACTATGTATTTAAATCTGTCTGGGTCAATAAACAAAAGCCTAAGTAAGTGAACAAACCCAATAATGGAAGCACTATTTGTTTTGTGTCATGAACTCTTGTTAGCACTAAATGAAATAGGCACTATCTTTTCATTGAACATGCACAACATTTGTAAGATGAAGGAATAATAAAGTATTTGAAAAGACTTCCCCCTGCCATCTACACAGACTATGTTGTTTATAGCTTTATATGTAAGATGGTAATGCTTTCAGAAAGCTCATTCCAAGGTCTTAAACGTTAGTTTGAAGGATTTATTTTAACTTGTATATCAGAAATGTAGACAAATGTGATGTCATTTTTAGATGTTTACTATGATTGAAATAAATGTACTGAACATTCTGAGATCAAATACAGCACTGGGCTTGTCCATGTTGTCTTGGCTGTAAAATATACATTTCCAATTTACACAGATTAGGGGAGGTTTCAAAAAAAATCAAAGAAACTGAATATTCCTTTAAGTATGGTCAAGTACGGTAATGAATCTGTGGATTTGTGTATCAGGTCACCCTGGCACTGTGAGGCTTAGCCGCGGAAAGTAGGTGTGCTGCAGAATTCCCTGATACGCACCACCAACCCAAAACATCATCCCACGGCCATGCTGTGAGGATCTGGCTATCCATCCTAACTGAGCTGCAGGAGAAAATAGAAACTGCTCAGGGATGTCACCGTGGCTACGTTTTGGCTGCATTTAAACAGGCATTTTTCAGAGATGGTCTGATTGGTCAAAAGACCAATTAATGAAAAAAGGTTCAGAATTGGGCTGCTTGTCTAAGGCTGCGTTCACACAGGCAGCCAAATTGAGAACTAAAAAAAAAAAATATTGGTGTTTTGACCTATCAGATCAGCTCTAAAATAGATCTGATGTGAAAAGATCTGATGTGGTTGCTGCAGCACCCTCAATACCCCTACTTCCCACGGCTATGGTGGTAGAAAAATGCTGTCTCAAGTTCACAGTTTCTCTCATAAGTGTTCAATTGGGTTGAGATCTGGTGACTGAGATGGCCATGGAATATGGCTTACATCATTTTCATGCTCATCAAACCACTCGTTCCCTGTGGATGGGGGCATTGTCATCCTATGTTGCATAGCTATGGTAGCCAAATAATGGCCTGCCCAGCATTTTTATACAGGAACCGAAGCATGATGAGATGTTAATTGTTTAATTAACTCAGGAACCACACCTGTGTGGAAGCGCCTGCTTTCAATATACTTTGTATCCCTAATTTACTGAAGCGTTTCCATTATTTTGGCAGTTACCTGTAGCTCAGTATTTGAATTATTTGTTTTATTTAGTCGGTTTTACTCATCTTTATTAAGGGTTTCAATCATTTTGAAACCCACTGTATATCTTAAATGACAGTGTTTTCATTAATTATATGATATAATCTTGAAGCCCATTCAAAAGACCCAGGACATGACCCCGGAAGTATGATGTAGTATGACGTCACTTGCACATCATATAGCTGTGTGATGAACAGGCCGAGCTGCAGAATACATTTGATAAGGAACGCCCACTCGAGGAACCTCGGCAGTGATGTCATTTTAATGAGTGTAATGACGCAGCTGTCCAAAAATATGTTTATTTGACAGATGGGTTTCTGAGCTGTCTAGAAATGTCAGGTTTTTGTATTCTGACTTATTAAACAGTGGGAAATGAATTTGGATTTTCTTTTCAGTCTTTGTCTAGCTGATCTGGCTGTATGTGTCTGAAAGCCATTATTTTGCTAGAGAAGCTATATTTACTTTTAAGAGGATGTACAGAACTTTTATTTATGGGTTCTCTTGAGCCTTAAGGGGTCCCCTAAATTGACAGATTTGCCACTCGGCCTCTCCAAGTGGATCCTAATGAAGCAAACCGGGGTTTGAACACAGAACCTTATGACTGTTATACCAAAAGAGCAGAACCTCTTGACATCACTTTCCAGAACCTTCCGAATTTCGGCCATACAGACCAATGCTGTATTAAAATAGTTATTCATTTCACATGTCATATGTATGTTAATGATTGCATATTTTCATGTCCATAAATGAAAAAAAAGCTTATTTTTTAAATGTTGAAACCGACAAATTGTGTTAATATTTGAATTTAATGAACATATTTAATGAATGTTTAGAATCAAAGGTTCATGCA
This sequence comes from Coregonus lavaretus, assembly GCF_964263955.1. NCBI lineage: Eukaryota > Metazoa > Chordata > Actinopteri > Salmoniformes > Salmonidae > Coregonus > Coregonus lavaretus. The sequence continues at coordinate 21,538,390 of NC_140020.1, forward strand.
GCTTTGTGGGGATCCGACCAAATTCACATAGAAAATGTCAGTTATTGATCGGTCATTCTGATTAAAAAGCAAGTCTGATAAGCAAGATTCAGTTCTATTTTGTCCTTTTTCTATGTGTCCCTTCCTTAAATATTCAGGTTTAAATATTTGTGAAAATAAATGAAAACACTGTATTCCAAAGGTGACATTGCAGTTAACCACCATCAATTGAGTTTTGCCTTAATCTTTTAAAACTTGAATTTAGCTGGAGGAACATTGGTGAGCTCGTTTTGCATGACCGGTCCCCCGGCTGTTGCCCGAATGGGAGGAGTTTACACTCGATTAGCACTTTAGGAGCCTGGCAGGGAACACTGAATGCCCCACCGAAAACCGATGATGAGGCCATGGAGGGGTGGAGTCGAAAACAAAACAACAACAAAAGGCACATGGTGGATACAATCTTTTGAAAGACCTAATTAATGCTACATGCTACCTAGATAAACAGTTGGAATTTCGTGGCAACGATGAGAATGACAGATCATCAAACAGGGCAACTATTACATGCCTTTGCTGAATTATTTTTACTGTTAGCAACCCATTTAGAGACCGCCACCGTGTTTGCTTTTTGCTCATGGCCTATGATGGATCTTTCAATTAAACTGTTCTGCAGAACAAAGTGATGGATATGGGTTTCTGCCTCACCCGTATCAGCAACAAAATGAAAAGCACTGGAACGGCAGCGACAATACTTTATTGCACTGAACAAAAGTATAAATGCAACATGTAAAGTGTTGGTCCCATGTTTCATGAGCTGAAATAAGAAATCCCATATATTTTCCATACGCACAAAAAGCGTATTTCTCTCAACTCAAAGTTTACATCCCTGTTAGTGAGCATTTCTCCTTTGCCAAGATAATCCATCCACCTGACAGGTGTGGCATATCAAGAAGCTGGTTAAACCGCATGATCATGACACAGGTGAACCTTGTGCTGGGGACAATATAAGGCCACTTTAAAATGTGCAGTTTTGTCACACAACACAATGCCACGGATGTCTCAAGTTTTGAGGGAGTGTGTAATTGGCATGCTGACTGCAGGAATGTCCACCAGGGCTGTTGTCAGAGAATTGAATGTTAATTTCTCTACCAGAAGCTGCCTCCAACGTTGTTTTAGAGAATTTGGCAGTATGTTCAACCGGCCTCACAACCGCAGACCATGTGTAACCAAGCCAGCCCAGGACCTCCACATCCAGCTTCTTCACCTGCCAGATCGTCTGAGGGGGGGTGCTGAGGAGTATTTCTGTCTGTAATAAAGCCCTTTTGTGGGGGAAAACTAATTCTGATTGGCTGGGCCTGGCTCTCCAGTGGGTGGGCCTGGCTGCCAAGTGGGTGGGCATGTCACCCATGGCTGCACCGCTGCCCAGTCATGTGAAATCCATAGTTTAGGGCCTAATGAATTTATTAAAATTGACTGATTTCCTTATATGAACTGTAACTCAGTAAAATATTTGAAATTGTTGCATTTTGCGTTTATTTTTGTTCAGTATAGTTTCTGTGAGTGATTCGAGCAGAAATGCAATGAACTGGGCCTGGCAGAAAGCAAAACCGATTATCAGAGTAGAGAGGGGGAGAATCTACTACAACATACTGGACAATATGAACCAGGTCAAGGACTGAGGTAAAGTCGGTTTTATATCAGACATTCAACAGACATTCGCCGTTAGCCTATTTAAAGGTTGACAACCATTTCCATTCCTCTCTGATTACTACGAAGGATCTTTCACAAGCTAATGTTTTTGTTAGGGACCAGACAGATAAAGTCAAGTGTTGATTTGAAATAGTCTAATATAAAAATTCATTTAAAATCTCTGGTTTGCAATTACATTTGTATTGATTGTCATAGAAACAACAAGCGCTAATTATTCAAAAAATGCCTGACTTACTTTTACAACCTTTGATTTGCATCAAAAGTCGTGGTGATTTGATAGAAATAATCAGGTTAAATAAAATTGCATTTTAATCTCTTATCCTCAATACATTTTTCATGGATTCCCATGCAAAATAAAATTATATTTTAATATATTACAAGTATACTAAAGTATACTTAAATATACAAATATTAGAGATGTATTTTTCATATAATATCATTACACTTGAGCACACTTATTAAAAGTGTACTTTAAATTCATTGTTATTCAGTCTTTAAGTATACTAAACTCAGCAAAAAAAGAAACGTCCTCACTGTCAACTGCGTTTATTTTCAGCAAACTTAACATGTGTAAATATTTGTATGAACATAAGATTCAACTGAGACATTAACTGAACAAGTTCCACAGACATGTGACTAACAGAAATTGAATAATGTGTTTCTGAACAAAGGGGGGGTCAAAATCAAAAGTAACAGTCAGTATCTGGTGTGGCCACCAGCTGCATTAAGTACTGCAGTGCATCTCCTCCTCATGGACTGCACCAGATTAGCCAGTTATTGCTGTGAGATGTTACCCCACTCTTCCACCAAGGCACCTGCAAGTTCCCAGATATTTCTGGGGGGAATGGCCCTAGCCCTCACCCTCCACTCCAACAGGTCCCAGACGTGCTCAATGGGATTGAGAGCTCTTTGCTAGCCATGGCAGAACACTGACATTCCTGTCTTGCAGGAAATCACGCACAGAACGAGCAGTATGGCTGGTGGCATTGTCTTGCTGGAGGGTCATGTCAGGATGAGCCTGCAGGAAGGGTACCACATGAGGGAGGAGGATGTCTTCCCTGTAACGCACAGCGTTGAGATTGCCTGCAATGACAACAACCTCAGTCCGATGATGCTGTGACACACCGCCCCAGACCATGACGGACCCTCCACCTCCAAATCGATCCCGCTCCAGAGTACAGGCCTCGGTGTAACACTCATTCCTTCTACGATAAACGCGAATCCGACCGTCACCCCTGGTGAGACAAAACCGCGACTCGTCAGTGAAGAGCACTTTTTACCAGTCCTTTTGCTGAGTTTATATGTTCACTATCAGTAAACTTAAACACACTCATTAAAACTGTACTTCAATTTCAAACGCTTTTTAATTGTAATTTAGTATATTTATTCAAAATACACTTGGAGTTGTTTTTAAGTTGAAGCATAGATTTTTTAAAGTTAAACTCTGCTTGTGCGTGATCAAGTACATTATAAGTATAGAGTGCCTTGCAAAAGTATTCATACCCCTTGTATTACTTCAGAGTGGGATTAAAATTAATTTAATTGTCATTTGTTGTCAGCAATGAACTCAAAATACTCTGTAATGTCAACGTGGGAGAAAAAATAAATAATACGATTAATAAAAAATAGATAACTAAAATATAGTCGTTGCATACAGTGAGGGAAAACATTTATTTGATCCCCTGCTGATTTTGTACGTTTGTCCACTGACAAAGAAATGATCAGTCTATAATTTTAATGGTAGGTTTTTTTTAACAGTGAGAGACAGAATAACAACAAAAAAATCCAGAAAAATGCATGTCAAAAATTTTATAAATTGATTTGCATTTTAATGAGGGAAATAAGTATTTGACCCCCTCTCAATCAGAAAGATTTCTGGCTCCCAGGTGTCTTTTATATAGGTAACGAGCTGAGATTAGGAGCACACTCTTAAAGGGAGTGCTCCTTATCTGTGGTCCTCTGTAGCTCAGCTGGTAGAGCACGGCGCTTGTAACGCCAAGGTAGTGGGTTCGATCCCCGGGACCACCCATACACAAAAATGTATGCACGCATGACTGTAAGTCGCTTTGGATAAAAGCGTCTGCTAAATGGCATATTATTATTATTTATTATTTTTTATCTCAGCTTGTTACCTGTATAAAAGACACCTGTCCACAGAAGCCATCAATCAATCAGATTTCAAACTCTCCACCATGGCCAAGACCAAAGAGCTCTCCAAGGATGTCAGGGACAAGATTGTAGACCTACACAAGGCTGGAATTGGCTACAAAACCATCGCCAAGCAGCTTGGTGAGAAGGTGACAATAGTTGGTGCGATTATTCGCAGATGGAAGAAACACAAAATAACTGTCAATCTCCCTCGGTCTGGGGCTCCATGCAAGATCTCACCTCGTGGAGTTGCAATGATCATGAGAACAGTGAGGAATCAGCCCAGAACTACACGGGAGGATCTTGTCAATGATCTCAAGGCAGCTGGGACCATAGTCACCAAGAAAACAATTGGTAACACACTATGCCGTGAAGGACTGAAATCCTGCAGCGCCCGCAAGGTCCCCCTGCTCAAGAAAGCACATATACAGGGCCGTCTGAAGTTTGCCAATGAACATCTGAATGATTCAGAGGAGAACTGGGTGAAAGTGTTGTGGTCAGATGAGACCAAAATGGAGCTCTTTGGCATCAACTCAACTCGCCGTGTTTGGAGGAGGTGGAATGCTGCCAATGACCCCAAGAACACCATCCCCACCGTCAAACATGGAGGTGGAAACATTATGCTTTGGGGGTGTTTTTTTGCTAAGGGGACAGGACAACTTCACCGCATCAAAGGGACGATGGACGGGGCCATGTACCGTCAAATCTTGGGTGAGAACCTCCTTCCCTCAGCCAGGGCATTGAAAATGGGTCGTGAATGGTTATTCCAGCATGACAATGACCCAAAACACACGGCCAAGGCAACAAAGGAGTGGCTCAAGAAGAAGCACATTAAGGTCCTGGAGTGGCCTAGCCAGTCTCCAGACCTTAATCCCATAGAAAATCTGTGGAGGGAGCTGAAGTTTCGAGTTGCCAAACGTCAGCCTTGAAACCTTAATGACTTGGAGAAGATCTGCAAAGAGGAGAGGAACAAAATCCCTCCTGAGATGTGTGCAAACCTGGTGGCCAACTACAAGAAACGTCTGACCTCTGTGATTGCCAACAAGGGTTTTGCCACCAAGTACTAAGTCATGTTTTGCAGAGGGGTCAAATACTTATTTCTCTCATTAAAATGCAAATCAATTTATAACATTTTTGACATGCGTTTATTTTTATTTTTTTGTTGTTATTCTGTCTCGCACTATTCAAATAAACCTACCATTAAATTTATAGACTGATCATGTCTTTGTCAGTGGGCAAACGTACAAAATCAACAGGGGATCAAATACTTTTTTCCCTCACTGTAAGTATTCAGCCTCTTTGTTTAGGCAAGCCTAAATTAGTTATGGAGTATAAATTGGCTTATCAAATCACAGAATACTTTATGTTACATGAACTCTGTGTGAAATAATAAGGGTTCACATTATTTTTTTATGACTAACCCTTCCTCTGTTCCCCATACATACAACATCTGTAAGGTCCCTCAGTCAAGTAATGAATTTAAAGCACAGATTCAACTACAAAGACCAGGGAGGCTTTTTCGAAAGCCTCATAAAAGGGCAGTGATTGGTGATCAGTAACTAAATCAAATCAGACATTGAATATCTCTTTAAGCATGGTCAAGTTGTCACGACTTCCGCCGAGGCTGCCTCCCCTCCTCGGGCAGGCTTTGGCATTCGTCGTCACCGGAGTACTAACCACTGCCGCCCCAATCATCGTATCAATTGTCTTGTCAATCACACACACACCTGGTTCTATTCCCCTAATTAGTCCATGTATAAGTGTTCCCTCTGCTCCCTTGTCCTTGTGGGTGTTTGTTTGTTGTGGAGGTTAGTAGCTCGGTGGAGTGCTTGTATTTGGTATCGACAGGAGTATTTTTCCCGTGTGCCTTTTATTTTCCAGTGCACCTGTTTTGTGCCCTGGAGTGTGTTTGACGCCATTCTGCGTAAACCTGTATTTTTCGGATTAAAGCCTGTTTCTGTGATTTACCCTCCTGCGCCTGACTCCTTCAACACCACGTTATCACACAAGTTAATAATTATGCTGTGGATTATGTATTAAAGCACCCAGACAAATCAAAGATACAGTCGTCCTTCTGAACAGAGCTGCAGGACAGGAATGAAACTCCTCAGGGATGTTACCATGAGGCCATTGGTGATTGTAAAACAGTTGCAGCGTTCTATGGCTGTGATGGGAGAAAACTGAGTGTCACGCTCTGGCTCCGGGACTTTGTATTATTGAGCCAGGGTGTGTTCATTTTTGTTGTGTTTGGGGATTAGTTGGGTTGTTATTGGTTGTTTCATTGTTTGGTCCAGTGACTCCCAATCAGTGGTAACGAGTGTCAGCTGTCGGCTCGTTATCTCTGATTGGGAGCCATATTTAAACTGTCATTGTTCACCTTGGGGTTGTGGGTTTTTGTTCTATGTTCAGTCGTTGTCACTGAGGACTTCATGATCGTGTTTTGTTTTGTATTCTCGTGTATTGCATTAAAGTCAATATGTTCGCTACCAACGCTGCGCTTTGGTCCTACTTCATAGACGATCGTGACAGAAAAACCCGCCACAACGAGACCAAGCAGCGTTTCCAGGAGTTGGATGACGAGTGGTGGAGACAGAAGAGCGAAGGTTGGGAGAGGACTATAGAGGCCTGGTCCACCGAGAGGAGAGACCCCCAGAAAATTTTTAGGGGGGGGCTCACGACGTCGGGGCAGCAGGAGTACGGGTTAGAGGAGTGCAGTAGGTTGGCAGAAAAGGCCGCCAAGTTAAGGGGGCCACTGGTCACGAAGGGGAAGGAAGGTGTGGAGGCACGGCGAAGGGTACTGGGGTGTGTTACCAGTCCGGTCCGGCCCGTTCCTGATCCCCGTGTAGGGCCAGGGGTGTGTGTCCTCAGTGCGGTCCTGTCTGTTCCTGTTCCTCGCATGGAGCCTGTGGTGCGCGCCGCCAGCCCGACTCGGTCTGTTCCTGCTCCCTGCACCAAGTCTGTGGTGCGTTTCGTCGGCCCTGTCCGGCCCGTGCCTGCTCCCCACACCAAGCCAACGGTGTGCGTCGCTAGGCCAGCTCGACCTGTTCCTGCTCCCCGCACCAAGTCTGTGGTGCGTTTCGTCAGCCCTGTCCGGCCCGTCCCTGCTCCCCGCACCAAGCCAATGGTGCGCGTCGCCAGCCCAGCCCGGCCTGTCCCTGCTCTACGCACCAAGCCAAAGGGGTGCGTTGCCAGCCCAGCCCGGCCGGTTCCTGCTCCACGCATCAAAACTACGGTGTGCGTCGCCGGCCCAACCCGGACTGTTCCTGCCACTCGCACCAGGCTAAGGGTGCGAGTCGTCAACCTGGGTCAGCTCGTTCCGGCTACTCGCACCAAACCAAGGGGGCGAGTCGTCAACCTGGTTCAGCCTATTCCTGCTACGCGCACCAAGCCAGGGAGGCGAGTCGTCAGCCTGAGGAGGTCCGTTCCGGCTCCACGCACCAAGCCGAGGATGCGTATCGTCAGCCAGGTCCGGTCCGTCCCTGCCTCACGCGCCAAGCTAGGGGTGCGCGTCATCAGTCCGGATCCAGCCAGCTGGGTGGGATCGGACCGGGGCCATTACGGGGGGATGGATGTAGGAAGGTGGTCAAGCCCGGAGCCAGAGCCGGAGCCGCCTCCGAGGAGCAACACCCACCCAGCCCTCCCCTATTTGGGTTCTTTGAGGCGCGGTCGCAGTCCGCGCCTTTAGGGGGGGGTACTGTCACGCTCTGGCTCCGGGACTTTGTATTATTGAGCCAGGGTGTGTTCATTTTTGTTGTGTTTGGGGATTAGTTGGGTTGTTATTGGTTGTTTCATTGTTTGGTCCAGTGACTCCCAATCAGTGGTAACGAGTGTCAGCTGTCGGCTCGTTATCTCTGATTGGGAGCCATATTTAAACTGTCATTGTTCACCTTGGGGTTGTGGGTTTTTGTTCTATGTTCAGTCGTTGTCACTGAGGACTTCATGATCGTGTTTTGTTTTGTATTCTCGTGTATTGCATTAAAGTCAATATGTTCGCTACCAACGCTGCGCTTTGGTCCTACTTCATAGACGATCGTGACACTGAGGATGGATCAACAACATTGTAGGGACTCCACAATAATGATTTAAATGACAGAGTGGAAAATAATAATACAAATATACAGAATATAAATATTCAAAAACATTAATCTTGGCACTAAAGTAATACTACAAAAAAAGCGTATTGGCCTAAATGCAAAGCCTTATTTGGGGGGCAAATCCAACACATCACTGAGTAACTGGCGCCTTATTTTCAAGCATGGTGGTGGCTGCCTCATGGTATGGATATACTTGACATCGGCAAATACTGGGGAGTTTTTCCGGATAAAAAGAAACGTTGTGGAGCTAAGCACAGGCAGAATCCTACAGAAAAAACCTGCTTCAGTCAGCTTTACAACAGACACTGGGAGAGGAATTCACCTTTCTGCAGGACAGTAACCTACAACACAAGGCCAAATCTACACTGGAGTTGCTTACCAAGAAGCCAGTGAATGTTTCTGAGTGGCCAAGTTACAGTTTTGACTTAAATCTGCTTGAAAATCTATGGCAAGATTTGAAAATTGCTGTGTAGCCATGAGCACCAACATATTGACAGAGCTTGAAGAATTATGAAAAGAATAAAGGTCTAACATTGCACAATCCTGGTGTGTAAAGCTCTTAGAGACTAACCCAAGAAGACTCACCGCTATAATCGCTGCCAACAGTGTTTCTTTCATGTATTGACTCAGGGAGCTGAATACTTATGCAACGACCAATGTTCCCTCTAAACTGCGAATAAATATCAGCCCTCGCAGAGAAGCACGAGATTGAACTTCACTCTACTTTCTAGAGTTTTCCCCATTAGTTAACACTATCAACATTTCCCTTTACTATGGGAATTGTGATCGAATCAACGCAATATTATCCACTTTCAATGCAACATCCTGAAACAAAACTAACTATGCAAGAGATTTTGTTGTAGGCAGAACGTATAGGAGTAGAAAAAAAGAAGAAAACACGTTTTGTGTTCGCCAAAAGGCATGTGGGAGACTCCCCAAACATATGGAAGAAGGTACTCTGGTCAGATGAGACTAAAATTGAGCTTTTTGGCCATCAAGGAAAACGCTATGTCTGGTGCAAACTCAACACCTCTCATCACCCCGAGAACACCATCCGCACAGTGAAGCATGGTGGTGGCAGCATCATGCTGTGGGGATGTTTTTCATCAGCAGGGACTGGGAAACTGGTCAGAATTGAAGGAATGATGGATGGTGCTAAATACAGGGAAATTCTTGAGGGAAACCTGTTTCAGTCTTCCAGAGATTTGAGACTGGGGCGGAGGTTCACCTTCCAGCAGGACAATGACCCTAAGCATACTGCTAAAGCAACACTTGAGTGGTTGAAAGGGAAACATTTAAATGTATTGGAATGGCCTAGTCAAAGCCCAGACCTCAATCCAATTGAGAATCTGTGGTATGACTTAAAGATTGCTGTACACCAGCGGAATCCATCCAACTTCAAGGAGCTGGAGCAGTTTTGCCTTGAAGAATGGGCAAAAATCCCAGTGGCTAGATGTGCCAAGCTTATAGAGACATACCCCAAGAGACTTGCAGCTGTATTTGCTGCAAAAGGTGGCTCTACAAAGTATTGACTTTGGGGGGATGAATGGTTATGCACGCTCAAGTTTTCTGTTTGTTTAACAATAAAAAATATTTTGCATCTTCAAAGTGGTAGGCATGTTGTGTAAATCAAATGATACAAACCCCCCAAAAATATTTTTATATTTCAAGAAAATATACTTTAGTATACTTTCAAAAAAGTATATTTAACTTAAATGTCCACAAAATATATTTAAAGTATACTTTAAAAAAACGCATGTGCACAAAAATGTGCATATACCCCAGCATCCTTTTCTGCAGTTAGTCTTGATTTATAATATGATATTGTTCCTCATATTTAGCTTATTCAAATGTTTTGATGTTCATTTTTAAACTGAATAATGTTGTACTTTTAATTACACATTACAAGTTACACATTGCAAATTGTATTGAAATGTTAATTTATTACGGTAATGTGAACAACTAAAGTGTGAAATGCAAATAGTGCACAGTTCTCAAATCTGTTATTTTTAAATTTCTGCTCCAGCCACAACTGCTTTGTAAATAGCATGTCAGCATTGGCTGAGAAGATGCCTTGGTCATTTAAGGCAACCTTTACATGGCTAATTACAATAGCTGATGTGGTTAATGAGTACAAGTGTATTGAAATACTTTATAAATACACTTTTTTTGTAAAGAAAATACAGGAATTCTAATTCAAATACATTTGTTGTATATTTCTAATTTATGAGAAAGTATATTTGTTTAACACTTTATCTAATATACTAAGAATATATTTAAGTACAGAAAAGTGTCCCAATTTAGATAGTGTTTAATGTATTTAATATGCTTAAATGCTAATAAGAAATAAAATAAAATAAATAAAAAATGTATGCACTCACTAACTGTAAGTCGCTCTGGATAAGAGCGTCTGCTAAATGACTAAAATGTAAATGTAATAAAGCATAAATAAAAAATACATGTATTTAAAATTGTTCCACTTCAGATTATTTTAAATATACTTAAAATATGTTATGAAGTATGATTTAAGTATATTTAAATATAATTTTTTACCTCTTGGGTTGTCATAGAAACATCAAGCTAAATCCAAATGATTCAAACCAGACCGTCAATGGAACTGACACAAGCCATTACCGCCATACAAGTTTCGGCTTTACAAATGGTGTTACAGAATTACCTGCCGGTGACTCTTAGCACACCATCTCATAGCCCTCTCTCAGAGACAAAAATGTGTAACTGGCCCTTCACACCTCTGGCCCTAATCAAACTGATTGGTTGCTAGTAACCAGGTTGCCAGGTGCCTTATCACACTGTGGAACCAGCCAATCACAGGTAGTCATCTTGGGTACCAGATCCCTAATTCCTGCCGCCCCCTCTGTCTTCTTCAAGCAGTTGCAGAGAGAGCATCAAGCCCCTACACCTCTTCCCTGCCCAACACAACTGGACTCATTCACATACCTTGACATGTGGGATGGTGTCCGTGTGTAAAGTAAGTTGAAGGAGGGAAATTGTATTTGTGTAAATTACTGCTGGTTGTTCAGTACAATATTAGTTTTTAGTTCTATACAGTTATTTGCCATTTGTTTCTGCTCTGTTCTGTAAGGTTCTGTATCTGTGCATTCTTGTCCTGGTATATTCATTTGCAATGTGAATATTCATTGTCTCTATTTTCTCCTGTTACAGAACCACTACCATTCCACTTTCCATGTCTGCCAGTGTATGTCAATAAAGTATCCCTGTGTGTAACTCTGAGGTTGAATCATTTCCCATCTCCTCTGACCGGGGGCGGGGCTAGCGGGTCACAGACCAGCAAAATATGGAGAGCCAGGTTGCGCTCTTTCAAATGGTGTGTAATTACTGAGCAAAATGGTGTGCAATTATTGATATACATAATTACATGATGTATAGGTCCCCTTGTCTGTCCAGTGCCCTGATCACTGTTTCGTTTCAAGGTACTTATGGAGACAACACTGCCAAAATAACAACTCAACACTGAAGACCTCCACTTGGCTGCCACAAGCTCGCTCAGAACAAGCTGCAGAATTCAAGATTAATTTGGATAAGTAGAAAATGCTGTATCCCACATGCTACAAGTTGCACTGGATCAGGGTTTCTATAATGGGATTTGGTTTGTTTGATGTGAGGACTGTGAATTATGTTTGCTGTACTAATGATTCTGATGTGCCGTTTGAAACATTAAATCTGTTAAGTCATGCAACGGAAACCCAGTGCCCAAATGATGGTCGAAATGCAAACCCTCAGCTCAGCCATATACAGATACTGTAAGTACGGGGTAGGTCATCGTTTCATCCATGCCGGTATGAGGTGAAGTCTCCCCTGTCCCCTCTCCATCTGTCATGGCCAGGTATGTTGCTACTCGCCTTTGTGGGACTTTTACAGTTTATTAATTGATGTTCTCATATGAATTTCATGTTGTTTCTGCTTACTTGAATAGCTGTTCATGGAAGATATTAAACTACTATATGAATCTGTTACTTTGAGGTTCTGATGCTGTAAAACAAATTGTCTATTTCTTTCTGTGGACTATGGAAGAGGAGACATTTATCTTTTCAAATGGAAGGGTCGTATTCCTGGCCTTTAACCAGCACAAACATGTAGTTCCACCAATATCTAGTCTAGACATCTTTCACTAAATATTATGTTACATATGGATAGGCACAAAATACAATTTCATATAATCATCAAATCAAAATCAAATGTTAATTGTCACATGCTTCGTAAACAACAGGGGTAAACTAACAGTGAAATGCTTACTTATGGGCCCTTCCCAACAATGCAGAATGCAATAAAGACATTCAAATAACAATAATAATAGAAAACTAGATAAATAAATGCACAATGAGTAATGATAGCTTGGCTATATACATGGGGAACCAGTAACGAGTCGATGTGCAGGGGTATGAGGACATTGAGGTAGATATGTACATATAGGTAGGGGTAAAGTGACTAGGCAACAGGATAGATAATAGACAGTAGCAGCAGCATATGTTATGAATGTGTAAGTGTGTGTGGTAAATGTGTGCCTGTGTGTACGTGTTATGTGTGAGTGAGTGTGTGTATGTATTGGAGTGTCAGTGTAAGTATGTGTGAGTGTTTGGGTTGAGTCCAGTGTGTGTATAGAGTCAAAAAGAGTAAAACGTCAATGCAGATAGTCCGGGTAACTATTTGGTTAATTATTTAGCAGTCTTATGTCGTTGGGGTAGAATCTGTTCAGGAGCCTTTTGGTCCGGTACCAATTGCCTTGCGGTAGCTGAGAGAACAGTCTATGACTTGGGTGGCTGGAGAAAATGTTTAGGACCTTCCTCTGACACCACCTGGTATAGAGGTCCTGGATGGCAGAGAGTTTGACCCCAGTGATGTACTGGGACATACACACTACCCTCTGTAGCGCCTTGATGTCGGATGCCAAGCAGTTGACATACCAAGCGGTGATGCAGCCAGTCAAGATGCTCTCAATGATGCTGCTGCTGAACTTTTTGAAGATCTGAGGGCCCATACCAAATCTTTTCAGCCTCCTGAGGGGGAAGAGGCGTTGTTGTGCCCTCTACACGACTGTGTTGGTGTGTTTGGACCATGATAGGTCCTTAGCGATGTGGACACCGAGGAACTTCAAGCTCTCAACCTGCTCCACAACAGCCCCATTGATGTGAATGGGGATGTGTTCGGCCCTCCTCCGTTCTGCCCTCCGTTTCCTCTAAATATGTCTAAATCCCGCCGGCGAACTAATGGGACTTTTCTGTTTTTTTATATGTTGGCCACTAGGGGGAGATGGATTGTTCTTCTTCTGCATTAGGCTACCAGGAATATGGAAGGGGGCCATGGGATGGTTGGCCAGGATCCTTCACTGGGATCCTGGAGATGGTTGTAGACACAACATGGACCATAGCTGCAGCCACCTCTTCCAGTCATCCACCTCTTCCAGTTCAGCTTGAGTTAGTGGAAAATAAAAAATATTGAAAAATGCATTTTGAAATGTTTGAGAAACTGCCCTGTCAGTGGATTATAAAATGAACTATTGACATTCAACATTAATTAATTGAAGAGGGGTGAAATTTCCCCAGCCCCATCGCGCAACTGTATACCTAAACTAATGTTGTGGACTGTGATGCGTATTGTCAAACGTCACACTGGTGTCCACTTCCTTTTCCACAAAGCTTTGAAAATTAGCAATGCGAGTGTATAGCCTAATGCAGATTTAATGCAGCCTACTGTTTGAACAATTGAGATTCAGTAGATACTGTTGATGAATGGTTTACAGAACTAAAACTAACTTAGAAGGTTGACGTTTTCTAGGAAGGAGACAAGGTTTTTCTATATAATAAAAGGGTGAAGCCATGACGATAGGATTAATCACTTAAAAAATGTAATATTCTCTGCATTCTGTTGTCCTCTTGTTGATGTCAATCCTTCCTGTTTCTCCAATTAAAGTATCTGTTTCTTCTTTGAGTGTCTTTCCCATATGTTTTTAGAATATTTTGCACTTGTTCTTATGTTTCTATGACAATCAATTAAAAAGTAATTGCGAACAAGATTTTAATGCATTTTTATATGATTTGATTATTTCTATCAAATCAACACTTGACTTTATCTGTCCAGTCCCTAACAAAAACATTAGCTCTTGAAAGATCCTTCGTAGTAATCAGAGAGGAATGGAAATTGTTGTCAACCTTTAAATAGGCTAACGGGGAATGGCTTGTTGAATGTCTGATATAAAACCTACTTTACCTCGGTATGTTCAGATGAGAGACAGGTTTGACCACTTTGGTGTACTTAATTTCCTTGGCTTAGTGGACTGCAAAGAAATTGAAATAATGTCACTAAAGTTTGATACCAGCAAACTGGAGAGCCTGTCACAATATACCAAGTACTTTGATTTCGTAAGACTTAAGGCTGATATTGTCGGATTGTACAGTTCACAAATGGTACGAGACAAATCACCTGGACAGCTCCTCAGCTTTTTGTTCCAGCATGACCTGACACAGACTGTCCCAGAGGCGACAAAGTTACTGCAGCTGGTCCTCGCTATACCAGCCACAACAGCCTCCATTGAGAGGTCATTTTCTGCGCTGAAATTGATAAAAACCTACAGTCGAAACCAGACTGATCAAGGATGACTCTCATCCCTTGCCATCATCTCCATCGAGACCGAGAGACTTTTAAAACTGAGGCCCAACCGGGATGAGTTTTTTACAGTTCAGTCACTGATGTCGTTACACAGTAGGATAGACGGATGGACTTTGTTTACAAGTAAACGTAATTGCAAGTGTTTATTTACAGTAGCGCGGTCTACTATTATAATACTACATCTATTGTGTAAGTATACAGTGCCTTCAGAAAGGATTCATACCCCTTGACTTATTCCATATTTTGTGGAGTTACAGCCTGTTGTGTTCTCACCCATCTACACACATTACCCCATAATGACAAAGTGAAAACATCTTTGAAAAAATTGTTGCACATAAAAAAAAAGGCTAAACAGAAATATCTAATTTACATAAGTATTCACACACCTGAGTCGATACATGTTAGAATCACCTTTGGCAGTGATTACAGCTGTGAGTCTTTCTGGGTAAGTCTCTAAGAACTTTGCACACCTGGATTGTACTATATTTGCTTATTATTCTTTTTTAAATTCTTCAAGCGCCGTCAAGTTGGTTGTTGATCATAGCTAGACAGACATTTTGATGTTTTGCCATAGATTTTCAAACCGATTTAAGTCAAAACTGTAACTAGGCCACCCAGGAACATTCAATGTCATCTTGGTAAGCAACTCCAGTGTATATTTGGCCTTGTGTTTTAGGTTATTGTCCTGCTGAAAGGTGAATTTGTCTCCCAGTGTCTGTTGGAAAGCAGATTGAATCAGGTTTTCCTCTAGGATTATGCCTGCTTAGCTCTATTCCGTTTCTTTTTATAAAAGAAAAAAACAATCTAGTCCTTGCCAATGACAAGCATACCCATAACATGATTCAGCCACCACCATGCTTGAAAATATGAAGACTGGTACTCAGTGATGTGTTGTGTTGGATTTGCCCCAAACATAACGCTTTGTATTCAGGGCATAAAGTTCATTTCTTTGCCACATTTTTTGCAGTTTTACTTTAGTGCCTTGTTGCAAACAGGATGAATGTTTTGGAATATTTTTATCCGATACAGGCTTCCTTCTTTTCACTCTGTCATTTAGGTTAGTATTGTGGAGTAAGTACAATGTTGTTGATCCATCCTCAGTTTTCTTCTGTCACAGCCATTAAACTCTGTAACTGTTTTAAAGTCACCATTGGCATCATGATGAAATCCCTGAGCGGTTTCCTTCCTCTTCAGCAACTGAGTTCGGAAGGACGCCTCTATCTTTGTAGTGACTAGGTGTACTGATACCCCATCCAAAGTGTAATTAATAACTTGACCATGCTCAAAGGGTTATTCAAGGTCTGCTTTTTATTTCATTTTTACCCATATACCAATGGGTGGCCTTCTTTGCGAGGCACTGGAAAACCTCCCTGGTCATTGTGGTTGAATCTGTGTTTGAAATTCACTGCTCGACTGAGGGACCTTACAGATAATTGTACGTGTGGGATACAGAAATTAGGTAGTCATTCAAAAATCATGTTAAACACTATTATTGCACACAGAGTGAGTCCATGCAACTTATTATGTGACTTAAGCACATTTCTACTCCTGAACTTATTTAGGCTTGCCATAACAAAGGGGTTGAATACATTCACTCAAGACATTCCAGCTTTTCATTTTTTATTAATTTGTAGACATTTTGAAAAACATAATTCCACTTTGACATTAGGGGGTATTGTGTGTAGGCCAGTGACACAAAATCTCAATGTAATCCATTTCAAATGCAGGCTGTAACACAACAAAATGTGTAAAAAGTCAAGGGGCGTGAATACTTTCTGAAGGCACTGTATATCTCAATCAGTAGAGCTGACTACTAGGCCTTTTGTGTGTATCACTGTCTACAACTAGGCCTACTCGCTGTCATTTGGGTCGCTGTCTGTGGTGCTGAAAGATGCCTGTTCGTGCGAGGCAGTTTTGTGGGGCACAAGCTTTTAGTGCCTGTGAGTGTATCTAATGGTTGCACAGCCTACCTGCTGCTGTTTGATGGTTGGTTTTTGTATTTATTAAGGATAACCTCTACTCTTACTGGGGTCCAGCAACATTAAGGCAGTTATATACAATTTAAAATATTACATGACATTACATTTCATAACACTTTAAACAATTCATCAATTGTGTTCACTCAGGCCGCTACTCTACTAACACATATCTACAATACAAAATCCATGTGTATGTGTGTGTAGAGTGCGTGTCTTATCATGTGTATGTGTGTCTGTGAGTGTGTGTGTCTCTTCACAGTCCCCGCTGTTCCATAAGGAGTATTTTTATCAATTTTTAAAATCTGATTCTACTGCTTGCATCAGTTACCTTATGTGGAATAGAGTTCCATGTAGCCATGGCTCTATGTAGTACTGTGCGCCTCCCATAGTCTGCTCTTGACTTGGGGATTGTGAAGAGACCTTTGGTGGCATGTCTTGTGGGGTATGCATGGGTGTCCGAGCTGTGTGCTAGTAGTTTAAACAGACACCATGGTGCATCCAGCATGTCAACACTTCTTACAAAAACAAGTAGTGATGAAGTCAATCTCTCCTCCACTTTGAGCCATGAGAGATGTACATGCATATTATTAATGTTAGCTCTCCGTGTACATTTAAGGGCCAGCCTTGCTGCCCTGTTCTGAGCCAATTATATAATTTTCCGAGGTCCCTCTTTGTGGCACCACACGACTGAACTGTAGTCCAGGTGCGACAAAACTAGAGCCTGTAGGACCTGCCTTGTTGATAGTTTTGTTTAGAATCCAGGGTTACTCCAAGCAGTTTAGTCACCTCAACTTGCTCAGTTTCCACATTATTTATTACAAGATTTAGCTGTTTGATGGTTGGTTGTAGTTGTTTGATGGTTATCTTTGTGATTGTGTCATTCTGATGAACACTGTGTGTGCGAGTGAGTGAGAGACGGGGACCGGGGGTGGGAAAGGGATTTGTATCCCAAATCAATGGCAGGAAAGGGATGTGAGTGACCCCTCACTTTCACATCGTATTACAATGCCATGCTGCCTTGATTGTGAACTGTATATTTTTGTGATTGAAAATAAAATAATTTTGCTCTGTATAATTTCTGCTCTGTATGTAATTGTATCTCTTTAAGCTGTTTTTGAATTGTTGTTTGTTGTAACACAGGACACCATTGAAAAAGAGACCCTGGTCTCAATTGGGATTCTCTATATAAATAATGGTTAAATAAAATTAATACAAATGTTATAATGTTTCCTATCAAATGTATGAAACAATGTTTTTGTATCAGAATATTCATAAACATTGTGATTGGAGGACAGCTGTGAGGGTTATCGGATCAAATCCTCTCTACTCCTCAAGCTCATTAATGATAAAATGTTCATATTTGAAGATTGCCGAAAGGCCAGTCTGTTTGGCATATCATACGAAGTACTCTACAAGGAGTGAATTGTTAGCAGAAACAGACTGGTAGCCAGGCTAGCGTTGGCCCGGGTATCCTGCGACCCAGACTGAATTTGATCTAAATCGAGACAGCTCGAACGGATTCCCTCAAACACGCTGATTGTCATGATTAGGCACTAAGGAGCAACTTTGCCGCTGCTGGAGATGGCAGATCGTATTTTCACTCGGGTGGTTGAGAGGAAGAAGGCAGAAGTTCTGGTTGAAACTGACTTCGGGAGAAGATGAGAGCATAGACTCGGATGAAGGATTGCGGAGGTGGATGTGGAATATGAATCAGATGGCAGTGGAAGTAAGGAAGAATGGACCTCTGTCCAAAGGAACGGGAAAAGAAGCAAAGTTGGGAGGGGAAAGAAGATACCTAGTGTTGAGAATACCTCATCATATTTGGTGGAAGTCTGGTTTCTGGGAGAATTGGGGCCGAATTGTCAAAATCGTTGGAAGTATCTGAGATGGTGGAGAGGTGTGGGTAAAGTGGAGTCGGTGAGGGTCACGAGGAGTGGGCTGGTCTGGATTTTTTGTGTTTCTGTTGGCTATCAGACGAATTGATGACCATGCTGTATTGTGCTTTAAGCTAAGGAGAAGAGCGCCTGTCAAGGGAGTCATTGCTGGAGTTGGGTCAATGGCAAGAAAGAAAAGAGCTTGTCTATTATGGTGTCCCTCCCGATTCGAGTGGAGCTGGGGTACGTGCACTCTCCTGTAAGAGCTTTTACATCCAGGCGGTTGCAGTATAAACGGTATAGAATGTTTGGACATGTAGAGAGCGTCTGCAGGCGGAGGAATCCGAGATGTGGAAGTTGTGGAAGAGAATATCATGGTGAAAGTTATGAAGAAGATGAAGTGTTGCAATTGTTGTGGAAAGCATGTAGCTACATCATCAGAGCGCCCGACGAGGGCGAAAGAGAATGAGGTTGCCAAAGTCAGGGCCATCCAGAGCATTTAATATGCAGAGGCTGTCAAAAGGGTGGATGGAACAAAAGGTACTACTGAGGACTCCATTGTTTTGGGTAGACCTTCAATGCAGGCTGCGGAGTTGGCTTCCCGCCAGCAGGATCCAGGGATGCAAATAGTCCAGGTAGCCATTTGATTAGCTGTTCAGGAGTCTTATGGCTCTGCGGTAGCAGAGAGAACAGTCTATGACTAGGGTGGCTGGAGTCTTTGGCAATTTTAGGGCCTTCCTCTGACACCACCTGGTATAGAGGTCCTGGATGGCAGGAAGCTTGGCCCAAGTGATGTACTGGTCTGTACACACTACCCTCTGTAGTGCCTTGCGGTCGGAGGCCGAGCAGTTGCCATACCAGGCAGTGATGCAACCAGTCAGGATGCTCTCGATGGTGCAGCTGTATAACCTTTTGAGGATCTGAGGACCCATGCCAAATCTTTTCAGTCTCCTGAGGAGGAATAGGCTTTGTCGTGCCCTCTTCATGACTGTCTTGGTGTGTTTGGACCATGATAGTTTGTCGGTGATGTGGACACCAAGGACCTTGGAAGCTCTCAACCTGCTCCACTACAGCCCCGTCGATGAGAATGGGGGTGTGCTCAGTCCTCCTTTGAAGTGCTGTTACGAGCAGTGCTACCCTCTCAGAGCCTGGGGAGGGAGCTATGGAAGAGTGAAGAAATGAGGGAGTAGGTTATAGGGTTTGTTAAGATATTTAGTTATTTAATTTTTTTAAAGCAAAGTATAAGGAAGTTATACTCCAGTCTAGTAGGTGCCGGTAATGCAACATTTATTGGATGCCAACCGCCGTTAAACCTCATCGAAGAAGAAGTAGTATGCTGAAACACAGCCAATACAGTAGGTGGCGGCATGCACTTATAACATTTGTTTGTTTTTGACCGCCGTAATATCAAAGAAGAAGATTAGGTACTGACAGCAAACAGCTGTATTGAAACCCTCGCATGTGCAGCTCAGAGAGGCATATCAACTTCATTGAAAAAGGCAGCATACAGCAAACCACCATACTTCTGAAATGCCGAATGGTAAGTAGGATTGCAGTACCACACTAGTGAATTTAACTATACATTTATTTGGTGTACAGTTTAAACATTATCGTTGATCAGGTAAAGCGAAGGATTATTTTCTGAAGCCACTGGTAGCAGACTACGAGGAACTGCTGGGTCGTTTCCAACAGACGGAATCCGTGCGATTTGAGGAATTTACTGCTATTTGGAGAAGCATGGGCTTCTCCAGTTTATTTTAGTAAGGCCCTTTTCTCTTTTCATCAGTCATCTCTTTAAGATTACCTGCCGGCCTACCTATTGTCGACAATTTGTTGCGAAATATGTCGTTTCTATAATACACACTCAAATGTTTTTTAAAACATGCAAATTATTATTAGACCACAACACACTGCCAACGTGTGCCTGGTTTCCCGATAACTATGGAATTTAGGCTTACTAAAGTTAGTGTTTTAACGATGCATCTTTCCTACAACGGCCGAAGATGTAACATTATTTTCCCAAAACGCCACGCAGAGAACAACGCTAAGTGCGTCGTCGGAGCATTTGTTGATACTGATAGGATCGAAAGAAGGGCAGCGCTACTCGCGAGTCAACTTTCTCAATTGAAATCTTACTTTAATATTATAATTATTTCACAATACTGACGACGGATCAGCTTCTAGTGAGAGATTACAATCTATGGCTGCAAATATTGAGGCGGCTTATTCTATTGCAATACCCAATAAAAATGCACTAAATCAGTGATTTGGCACATCATTGCGCACATGTTAGACTACTCATCATGAAATGTATTTGACAAATTAGGCAGTAGCCTACAATTAACAAAATATATTCAATCTATTGAACATGAAATGTATTTAAACATGATTGAGATAGGCCTATAGGCTACTGTATTTATATTTTAATGCAGTCATCTCGGTTTTAATTTAAAGTTGATTTTATACCCCGCTTGTTTGTATTAAAGACATTGGCAACTTTATTTGTAGTGAACTTTGTTCAGCAATTGCAGAGAGACGGATAAACCTTATGATTCTATGTTTAGCGGAGATCTGTGTCTAAAGTGACGCGGGAGGGCAAAAAAGCATATAATTAAGCATTTAGCTGTACTTTAACGACGCTCCTACGAAAATTCTAACTTTGAATTTAGCCTTAAGATGCTTTTGGGAAACTGGGCCATGGTCACGTTCCGGAGGGTGCAGTCAATGTTGTAGATGGTTCATGCCATGAACAGAGCTGACACATATCAGGAATTCACAACAATAGTTGGTGCTGTACAACAATAGTTGGTGCTGTTCCTAGAGGTGCTACTTAAATTAAGAGATTATTATGTGAGCTCAATAACACAGTAAAATAATGTTTTTATTTTTAGTCATTTTAGTAGACGCTCTTATCCAGAGCGATGCTGAGACTCAGATTTTTCACTTTAAAATGAATGCCCCCCCAAAAAAAAATTATGCAGGGTTAAACAAACCATACAACTCTATGCACAAGGACTACTTTTAACAATTTCCATAGCAAATTTTACACAAACACATTTACTTGAACAGTTCAGATACAACGTTTGGTAAAAGAATGACGGCCCAAATCGTCATTCTGTAACCAAAATTAGCATTTGCGCTGTTTTTCCAAGTAAATGTGTTTTTGTAACATTTCGTAGAAATTGTTAAAAGTAGTCCTTGTGCCAGTAACGGTGCGTGGGGTGAAAGAGCCATATTACAACCTATGTGTTGTGATAATTGCGTTGTTTGCTCAATAAATCCTGTTAATTCATATGCCTTGTGATCGTGATATATAGGCTAAAGGCCAAGACAATAAGAAGACACAGTGGCAGAATAAATTTAGCCCCACATGTTTTGAGCCCCACATTGTTTGCAACAACATTCTTTTGTAAAAACAAACAACACATTTATTTATTTATTTATTATTATTTTTTTTGGGGGGGGGGGGGGGGGGGCTTGTTCTCTAGGTGTTGGTAATGTTCTCTAGTTGCGCCATGATTGGCTCAGTGTTCTGTCACTCACGGGGACACTACGTCACCGCCAAGTCTGACTTGAAAGCACCATCAATCCAGAGAATTCCAGACTTTGATGACAAAGTTTGATGACAAAATTTGCCCACGAAGGACCGCCACGCCACTTTCCTGTTCAAGTGAGCACAGCACAACAAGGTGTCCAAATATGTCTTGTATGCTGCTGCATAAAATGCCAGGGAGATATGTATACTGTAGCTAAGAAAGTAATACTAAGTGTATGTTGTATAGTAAGTTGTTAGTAGCCCATGTGCCTCACCCTAATAATTTGGTCTATTTTCCCCTCTTAATTTCGCCTACTGTTCTGACTTGGTGGTGCAGATGTAGCCTATAGCCTGTTTTAGTGAAATGTCATCAAATATTGTAAGAGCTTTCATTGTCTGCTTATATGCCCCCTTTATTCATCCTACGGTTCTGACTTGGTGTACAGGGAGAACGCTGTAAGAACAGCCCATGTTCAGAATTCTGTCGCTGTGCATTTAAAAAGTGGTGAACAAATAGTTATATTGACTACGTCCATCCTAGCTCGCTCATTAATGTCTTCATTGAAATTATAGATTGCCTCTTGTCTGCTTGTCTTCCCCTTATGCCATAGTTTGTACATCTCAATTGTCAGTAGAAACCACATTTGTTTAAGCAAGTCAGCCATATGAGCTGTGTTTTTTTATTTTTTTATGCAGTAAATTACGCTGAATGAACTGTTTCGCTGCCAGACAAGGCTCCGCTGATAGCCAGGTGTAGAAGTGGGAAGGTGTTGGGACAGCTTTATGTAGGCCCTAACAGTTTGTGGGCACAGTTTGTCACCGTTATAATGCAATGAATGTGTTGTTTAGTGTTGTGTAGTGGCTTTGCTGGTATGCATCCCACTTATATATGTTTTGCCCCACCAAGATTTACATGCTAAAATCACCACTGGTCCAGTGAAGTCCACAAAGCATATTGCATATACAGTAACAGGCAGTTACATGACCCACCGCATGGTCAAGCAAGTTAATGTTTCTGACTTTTTCGGACCACTAAACAACTATTGATTTAGAACCAGAGTTACCACAAGTCGCAAAGAAAACAGGAGCTGCCTCCACTATTCCAGCACCATTTCAACTTCAACATCATCAAATCACCTCTGCTTAGTCTAATACAATGACGACTAAAAGATACCAAAAACTATTTAGTCCAATCAACGTAAGCTAAATATGATGTGGCTCTCCACGGTTCTGATTTCTGTGTGTGTGCACGTTCGTGCAAGTAGAAAAACATGTCTCTACTTGTAGAGAAAAGCCAATGCCGCCATCCTCTTTCATGTTGACGAAAAGGTCTATCACACTGTCATGCAGTACATGCTTTTATTTTTTGTTGTCCTAGGCTACCTGGCTAAAATGCTTGCTCGCCTAACTTCCATTCATGGCCAACATTAGTTAGTTAACATTAGCCTTCTACATCTAACTACATATTGAACTTCCATCCTCTCAGGCTAAAGGCACAACGATATATATAAATTAATGGTTGGATCAGAATCACCGTTATAATCATTGGCCAGTACGGAGAATTAAGTAAAACCACAAGTCCAAATCCTTATCTCCATCCATGGCTAATTTAGGAAAGGGACAATTTTAGCTATCTAGCCACTGGAGGACAACACAGCTAGATGCAACAATTCAAGTTATGTCAGTGATGTATGCTCTCATTGGGATTTGATATGAGTGACTCCAAAATCCAAGCTGGCTTCCCTTGACACTTTTGGTGCGCCAGGACCATTCGCAGTTGCGCTCACTCAGTTTAGCTCAACGCTGATTGACACATTTTTTTAATACGTTTTTAGCAAGGGAGGCCAAATGCTTGCTGGCTTGCCTTCAATGCTACGGGCGGCAACAATGTCATACTTGTTTGGACCAGACATTTACATTTACATTTACGTCATTTAGCAGACGCTCTTATCCAGAGCGACTTACAGGAGCAATTGGGGTTAAGTGCCTTGCTTAAGGGCACATCGACAGATTTTTCACCTAGTCGGCTCGGGGATTAGAACCAGCGACCTTTCGGTTACTGGCACAACACTCTTACCCACTAAGCTACCTGCCGCCCGCATCAGATAGATGGC
Organism: Coregonus lavaretus; assembly: GCF_964263955.1. Lineage (NCBI taxonomy): Eukaryota > Metazoa > Chordata > Actinopteri > Salmoniformes > Salmonidae > Coregonus > Coregonus lavaretus. Next base: position 21,562,465 of record NC_140020.1, read on the forward strand.
CTACACATAGAGAGACAGAGGGGCGCTGTTTCACTAGCTTGGATGCTTTCTCCTGTGAGATACATTCAGCCTCTTGCGAAATGATGGAAAATTATGAAACAGAGACTAAATAAATTATTTAATGTTAATTTATTTTATTGGTAAATGTTTTTGGGAAGCCTGGATTCCCTTGGGATCCATGAATACACACCACTGCCTTGTGCATAGTTGTATGGTTTGTTTAACCGTAGAATTGCCCGAGGCACCGGAAATGCTTAATTCTGCAGGAGTTAATATTAATGCTACAGTATGTGAGAGGTTATAGACCTACAGTCGGTGTCCAGATTTCAGTTTCCATTCAACCCATCTGAACAGTAGGCTACAGTCCTCTTAACTTGCCATAGGCCTATTTGAAGTCCCTGTCTTGTGACTGTCGAATTTGTATAGCGCCTCACAATGATCTTTTACCACTTTCCCAAATCTTTCCCAAACATTACTTTTCTGGCCCTCCCTTATCTTTATTTTTAACTCTCCATTTCGCAGCTATTCTCTTATTGAATTAAACTTCGACATTGTCCTTTTTGCCTCCGTGGATCGACGTCAACTTTTTCTGCCTGTTCCTAAAAGCGTTTGGCGTTTATGCTATTTGACGAGTGTGCATTTAGACCCTAAAGCTTAGACTTACGCACTAATGCCAGATAGGCTAAAATAATGAAAGAAAAACCTCAATGTAGCCTATAGCTATAAATGGCAATAAGAATGATCCATTTGTTTTTTTTAAAGGTATTGTTTTCTCTTTATTCAACCCGCCTGTCACCCACCTGTCCTTTATCGACACAATATTTAATGACCCTAAACCCGCCAAACCACGGGTTTAACCATGAGGACTGCGGGTTATGTGTCATCCCGCGCACCACTAATGGAGGACTTCATAGCATATATTTTGTTGGAGGGGAATTATATTTTAAGAACATGCAATTACAAAATATAGGCCTAAAATCTGTCAATGTTTCTAGGACTACTAGTCCTCCTAATTATTCTGGGCCTGTTTCCCAAAAGCATCTAGGCTAGTTCATCGTTAGAACATTCGTAGGAGCGTAGTTACATTTCCGAGCTGTTTCCCAAAACCCTCGTTACTAAAGATGAACTTGAGTACACTCTTTATTTACTGACTGCCTTAGACGACTCAGAGAACATTTTAAGTGTGTCGTTGGGTGCCTTTTTGCCTTTCCGCGTAGCTTTATACACAGAAGATCTCCACTAAACATAGAATGAAGATGTTTCTCTGTGACCGCTATAACTTCAGAACGAAGTTTACTACAAATACAAAGTTACCAATGACTTTTCAGGAGTTACAAACAAGTGAAGGATAAAAATATGCTGAATGAACCGAGTTGACTGCATAAAAATATTAATACAGTGCCTTCAGAAAGTATTCACACCCCTTGACTTTTTCCACATTTCTGTTACAGCCTGAATTTAAAATGGATTCAATTGAGATTTTGCCGCTGGCCTACATGCAATACCCCATAATGTCAAAGTGGAAGTATGTTTTTAGAATTTTTTACAAATTAATAAAAAATGAATAGCTGAAATGTCTTGAGTCTAAGTATTCAACCCCTTTGAGGGCAAGCCTAAATAATTTCAGGAATAAAAATGTGCTTAAAGTCACAAGTTGCATGGACTCACTATGTGTGCAATAATAGTGTATAACATGATTTTTGAATGACTCCCTCATCTCTGTACCCCACACATACAATTCGTTGTGAGGTCCCTCAGTCGAGCAGTGAATTTAAAATACAGATTCAACCACAAAGACCAGGGAGGTTTCCCAATGCATTGCAAAAAAGGGCACCTATTGGTAGATGGGTAAAAATGAAATAAAATCATTCATTGACTATCCCTTTGAGCATGGTTAAGTTATTAATTACACTTTGGTAGCATGGCCAACATTTCATATCACTTATTTTTTTCTAAATTGTATGTTTTTGAATAATCGTTACAAATTTGCTCTGAGTAGGGCGTGACCCCTAGGGTGGCAACACATACAGTGCATTCGGAAAGTATTCAGACCCCTTCACTTTTTCCACATTTTGTTACATTACAGCCTTATTCTAAAATGGATTAAATAAATAAAAATCATCATCCATCTACACACACTACCCCATAATGACAAAGTGATAACAGGTTTTTAGAAATGTTTGCAAATTTATAAAAATAAAAAAAACGGATACCTTATTTACGTAAGTATTCATACCCTTTGCTATGAGACTCGAAATTGAGCTCAGGTGCATCCTGTTTCCAATGATCAGCCTTGAGATGTTTCTACAACTTGATTGGAGTCCACTTGTGGTAAATTCATTTGATTTGGTCATGATTTGGAAAGGCACACACCTGTCTATATTAAGGTCCCACAGTTGACAGTGCATGTCAGAGCAAAAACCAAGCCATGAGGTTGAAGGAATTGTCTGTAGAGCTCCAAGACAGGATTGTATCGAGGCACAGATCTGGGGAAGGGTACCATTTATGCAGCATTGAAGGTCCCCAATAACAGTGGCCTCCATCATTCTTAAATGGAAGATGTTTGGAACACCAAGACTCTTCCTAGGGCTGGCCGCCCGGCCAAACTGAGAAATTCGGGGAGAAGGGCCTTGGTTAGGGAGGTGACCAAGAACCCGATGGTCACTTTGACAGAGCTCCAGAGTTCCTCTGTGGAGATGGGAGAACCTTCCAGATGGACAACCAGCTCTGCAGCACTCCACCAATCAGGCCTTTATGGTAGAGTGGCCAGACATGACAGCCTGCTTGGAGTTTGCCAAAAGGCACCTAAAGTCAGATCATGAGACACAAGATTCTCTGGTCTGATGAAACCAAGATTGAACTCTTTGGCCTGAATGCCAAGCGCCACGTCTGGAGGAAACCTGGCACCATCCCTACGGTGAAGCGTGGTGGCAGCATCATGCTGTGGGGATGTTTTTCAGCGGCAGGGACTAAAAGACTAGTCCGGATCTAGGGAAATATGAACGGAGCAAAGTACAGAGATCCTTGATGAAAACCTGCTCAGGACCTCAGACTGGGGCGGAGGTTCACCTTCCAACAGAACAACAGCCCTAAGCACACAGCCAAGCCAACGCAGGAGTGGCTTCGGGACAAGTCTCTGAATGTCCTTGAGTGGCCCAGCCAGAGCCCGGGCTTGAACCCGATCGAACATCTCTGGAGAGACCTGAAAATAGCTGTGCAGCGACACTCCCCATCCAACCTGACAGAGCTTGAGAAGACCTGCAGAGAAGAATGGGAGAAACTCCCCAAATACAGGTGTGCCAAGCTTGTAGCATCATACCCAAAAAGACTCAAGCCTGCAATCGCTGCCAAAGGTGCTTCAACAAAGTACTAAATAAAGGGTTTGAATACTTACGTAAATGTATTTCAGTTTTTTTTGTATGTATATATTAGCAAAAATGTCTAAACCTGTTTTTACTTTGTAATTATGGGGATTGTGTGTAGATTGCTGAGGGGAAAAACATGTTTTCTCTTAGCTACTCTGTGTAGGTAACACATTCATGCTTATTCCTCTTTGATTTAGAAAATACTGTTGTACAAACATGATGATTTAGGCCTACAGCATCACTGGTATCAGGCGGTATAGCTAGCTATGTTTGCTCTGTACATTTATTTGTTAGCTAGCTAGCCAGCTAACTAGTGATTAGCATTAGCGGCTAACACAAATTAGCCACAACTTGCTAAGAATAGACAAACTAGCTGTTTGCAGATGTAAGTAACACAATCTAATAGTGTAATTATAGAACGCTTGTGGATTTAAACTGAACAAAAATATAAACACAACATGCAACAATTTAAAAGATTTTACTGAGTTACATTTCATATAAGGAAATCAGTCAATTTAAAAAAAATGAGGCCCTAATGTATGGATTTCATATGACTGGGAATACAGAAATGCATCTGTTGGTCACAGAAACCAAAAAATAATTATTGGTGTGTGGATCAGAAAACCAGTCAGTATCTGGTGTGACCACCATTTGCCTCATGCAGGGCAACACATCTCCTTCGCATAGAGTTGATAAGGCTGTTGATTGTGGCCTGTGGAATGTTGTCCCATTCCTCTTCAATGGCTGTGCTAAATTGCGGGATCTGGAACACGCTGTTGTACGCGTTGATCCAGATTATTCCAAACATGCTCAATGGGTGACATGTCTGGTGAGTATGCAGACAATGGAAGAACTGGGTCATTTTTCGCTTCCAGGGATTGTATACAGATCCCTGCGACATGGGGCTGTGCATTATCATGCTGAAACATGAGGTGATTGTGGCGGATGAATGGCACGATAGTGGTCCTCGTCACGGTGTCTCTGTGCATTCAAATTTCCATAGATAAAATGCAATTGTGTTCGTTTTCCGTAGTTTGTCTGCCCATACCGTAACCCTACCGCCACCATGGGGCACTGTTCACAACGGTGACATCAGAAAACCGCTCGCCAACACGACGCCATACACCTGGTCTGCGGTTGTGAGGCCGTTGGACATACTGCCAAATTCTCTAAAATGACTGTGGTAGAGAAATGACAACTAAATTGTCTGGAAATAGCTCTGGTGGACATTCCTGCAGTCAGCATGCCACTTACACGATCCCTCAACACAGCACAAGGTGCACCTGTGTAATGATCATGCTGTTTAATTAGCTTCTTGATTTGCCACACCTGTCTGGTGGATAGATTATCTTGACAAAGGAGAAATTCTCACTAACAGGGATGTAAACAAATGTGTTTACATCCCTGGGGGGGGGGGGGGACCTGAGGATGAATTAACATTGTAGTTACTCCACAATACTAACCTAAATGAAAGAGGGAAGTCTGTACAGAATACAAATATTTACAATAAGGCACTGAAGTAAAACTGCAAAGAATGTGGCAATGAAATTAACTTTATGTCCTGAATACAACACTTGGGGCAAACACAACACTGAGTACCACTCTTCATATTTTCAAGCATAGTGGTGGCTTCAGTGTTTTTTTGTTTTTGTTTTTTTTTTTGTATAAAAAGAAACCGAATAGAGCTAAACACAGGCAAAATCCTAGAGGAAAACCTGGTTGTCTACTTTCCAACAGACACTGGTACACAATTTCACCTTTCAGCAGGACAATAATCTAAAACACAAGGCCAAAAATACATCAAGAGTTGCTTACCAAAATGACACAATGTGGCCTAGTTACAGTTTTTATTTTAAATTGGCTTAAATCTATGGCAAGACCTGAAAATGGCTGTCTAGCAATGATCAACAACCAACTTGTTGAAGAACAAATAATATGCAAATATTGGACAATCCAGGTGTGCAAGCTCTTTGAGACATGCCTAGAAAAACTCACACGTAATCGCTGCCAAGGTGATTCTAACATGCATTTACTCAGTGGTGTTAATACTTATTACTGTCTTCATTTTCAGTAAATTTGCTAAATAATTCTAAAATAATTTTTTCACTTTGTCATTATGGGGTATTGTTTGTAGATGGGGGAGGGGAAAAAAATATTTCATCAATTTTGAATTCAGGCTGTAACACTATGGAATAAGTCAAGGGATTTGAATACTTTCTGAAGGCACTGTAAGCCTATATATTTAAATCGTATTGTAATCAATTTCTTGTTCAATTGAGTTATAATTTGCTAATTGTAGGCTACTGTCTGTAATTTTTGCCTTCATGATGTGTAACGTGCGCAATGATGTGCCAAATTTGGGATTTAATGCTTTATAGTGTAGGCTAGGGCCTAAGCATTAGAATAAGCCACCTCAATATTTGCAGCCATAGTCTATAGGTGATGATATCTCTCTAGGAGCTGATCTGTCAGTATTGTGGAATAATTATAATGTTAAGGCAGGATTTGAATGGAGAAAGCTGATCCGATGGCAGTGCTGCCTTTCTTTTGATCCTATCAGTGTCGACACATGCTCCAACTACGCACTTAGTGAAAGTTATCCCTATGTAGTGTTTTGGGAAACGCATGTGAGTTCTTCGGCCGTTGTCGGAACGATGCATTGTTTTATCTTGGCCAGGTCGCAGTTGTAAATGAGAACTTGTTCTCAACTGGCTTACCTGGTTAAATAAAGGTGAAATAAAAAATTTACAAAAATACACTCGTAAGCCTAATCGCTATCGGGAAGCGGGGCCCTGGATGTTGCCCCACAAGTTCGACGGCATACGGCAAACTCGACTAGAAGTTCAGTTCTTCTTTCTAGTTGAAACAGAGCTATGCCAACATGTTTTTATTTATTTATCGATTTGCTCAATGGGATAATTAGGAGTACAGCGACACATTCCATCCCTGGATTGAGGTATGTTTTCAAACCATTTCACTTCTCGTTCACCGCGGTGAAAACATATTGGCGTGTGCCTGTTTCGACTAACAGGAGGTACTGAACCTCTAAGTTTTTGGCTTTTTGGAGTTACCATCTCAGTGGATACCATAGGATATGCGTTTGGGTTAAGTCACACTGAAATGACTGTACCTGTTTAGCAGCATGTGTCCCACGTTGGAAGGTATATCTGTAATAATTGGTAGAAAGTTCTGATTTTAAAAAGGCTTTTTACTGAGCAGTGCCCAATAAATAATTAAATCCAGTTGTTCCAAAAATCTAAAATGGATTCCATGTTGTGTTCTTTCACACCTGTTTTGTCCTAGCTAATCAATACCAGTGCTACTGTTGTAACAGCTCCCACTCTTCTTAATTTTCCCTCTGATCTCCTTTTCATTTTAGCGGTTCACTTGCTGGTAATAAGATGAGGGAATTCTGCCACCTAACCCTGACCATGGCCTTCAACTACTTCTTGCCCCCATATAGCTTCCAGATCAGAGTGGGGGGTTTGTACTTGCTCTATGGCCTATACCACACACAGCTCGCTTCACCTAAAGAGAAGGTGCTGAAAGACTCTTACTTTGAATCTCATTATTCAATGTTTTCTATTTTTAACTTTAACAATGGACTTGATATACTTTTCCACTGGCTAAACTAATATGCTGTACTGAACAATGTCTGTGGAGAATCTCAATTGCATACTCCTTGCTTCCTCTTTCCTCGCCTCCTTCTCAAAACCCATTGGAGGAGAAGGTTAGAGGGGATGGACTTCTGGCTTTCTCATCCAATGGGTTTTGAGAAGTACTTGATGACTATGCAATTGAGGTTCTCCCATAGTGTGCAACAACTTGCAGACAGCCATAGTCTCGCGGAATATCTGAGTTTCCCGCACAATGACTGTAAATCTTCCAGATCCAAGTGGTCACTGTCAATCTATTTGAAATGTCACATTTTTGTAACTGATCAGAAAATGTTTATCTGATACATATGGGTGAAAGTGTCGCTCACTAGCACAGGAGAAAATCTATGCATGTCCCTGACAGTAAATACCCCCTTGGCGATAGCTTATGTAGCTATGAAGTATAGTGCCAATCAAAAATGTGGACACATCTGCTCATTCCAGGGTTTTTCTTTATTTTTGTAGAATAATAGTGAAGACCTCAAAACTATGAAATATAATAATAATAATATTATCCAAAGCGACTTACAGTCATGCGTGCATACATTTTTGTGTATGGGTGGTCCCGGGGATCGAACCCACTACCTTGGCGTTACAAGCGCCGTGCTCTACCAGCTGAGCTACAGAGGACCGACACATATGGAATCATGTAGTAACCAAAAAAGTGTTAAACAAATAAAATAGATATTATATTTGAGATTTTTCAAAGTAGCCACCCTTTGCCTTGATGACAGCTTTGTACACTCTTAGCATTCTCTCAACCAGCTTCACCTGGAATGCTTTTCAATTAACAGGTGTGCCTTGTTAAAAGTTAATTTGTGGAATTTCTTTCCTCCTTAATGCGTTTGAGCCAATCAGTTGTGTTGTGACAAGGTAGGGGGTGTATACAGAAGATAGCCCTATTTGGTAAAAGACCAAGTCCATATTATGGCAAGAACAGCTCAAATAAGCAAAAAGAAACGACAGTCCATCATTACTTTAAGACATGAAGTTCAGTCAATCTGGAACATTTCAAGAACTTTGACGGTTTTCTTCAAGTGTAGTCGCAAAAACATCAAGCGCTATGATGCAACTGGCTCTCATGAGGACCGCCACAGGAAAGGAAGACCCAGAGTTACCTCTGCTGTAGAGGGTAAGTTCATTAGAGTTTACTGCACCTCAGATTGCATCCCAAATAAATGCGTCACAGAGTTCAAGTCACAGACACATCTCAACATCAACTGTTCAGAGGAGACTGTGTGAATCAGACCTTCATGGTCGAATTGCTGCAAAGAAACCACTACTAAAGGACACCAATAAGAAGAAGAGACTTGCTTGGGCCAAGAAACACGAGCAATGGAAATTAGACCAGTGGAAAACTGTCCTTTGGTCTGATGAGTCCAAATTTTGAGATTTTTGGTTCAAACCGCAATGTCTTTGTGAGACGCAGAGTAGATGAACGGATGATCTCTGCATGTGTGGTTCCCACTGTGCAGCATGGAGGAGGAGGTGTGATGGTGTGGGGGTCCTTTTGCTGGTGACACTGTCAGTGATTTACTTAGAATTCAAGGCACACTTAACCAGCATGGCTACCACAGCATTCTGCAGCGATACGCCATCCCATCTGGTTTGGGCTTAGTGGGACTATCATTTGTTTTTCAACAGGACAATGACCCAAAACACACATCCAGGCTGTGTAAGAGCTGTTTGACCAAGGAGAGTGATTGAGTGCTGCATCAGATGACCTGGCCTCCACAATCACCCGACCTCAACCCAATTGAGATGGTTTGGGATGAGACGGACCGCGGAGTGATGGAAAAGCAGCCAACAAGTGCTCAGCATATGTGGGAACTCCTTCAAGACTGTTGGAAAAGCATTCCTCATGAAGCTGGTTGAGAGAATGCCAAGGGTGTGCAAAGCTGTCATCAAGGCAAAGGGTGGCTACTTTGAAGACTCTAAAATATAAAATATATTTTGATTTGTTTAACACTTTTTTGGTTACTACATGATTCCATGTGTTATTTCATAGTTTTGATGTCTTCACTATGATTCTACAATGTAGAAAATAGTAAAAATAAAGAAAAACCCTTGAATGAGTAGGTGTGTCCAAACTTTTGACTGGTACTGTATATCCATATGAATTTGCTGTTATCATTATTGTTTGGTTTATGTATTCCGGTGGGGCAACTTGATTCTTGGGGTTGGATGATATGTTAAAAAATAAATGTATCCAACTTGTTGGGTGTTTTTGTTTGACGTATTAGGGGGATGCGATCGTGCACAATACGTCAAGATGAGTAAGTGTGTTGTTCCCTCTTCCCTCCCAGATCAGGATTGCCCTGAAGGACTGGGAGCAAATTCAGAAGTTTTACCAGGATTCGGTGAATTCGCAGCACTATGATGCAGTTTACATTATCAGGAAGCTAATCGCTGAGAATGCTGTCCTTTACACCGCCATGCCTCAAATGGTAAGGCACTCCCAAATTACATATTGTAATTTAAAAGTATGCATTAAGGTGTCTGTAATGTATAACATACTTGGCAAAAACGAATGTAGACATTAAATGGATTTCTATATCTTCCAAAACCTTTTTTAAAAATGGAGTACAACAATTGCAGTGCAGTAGCTTGAAAACAGTGCCCCCTGTCAGTCATCTGGTGTTTATTTACATCATTGGTCAAAACAAGAGATTGTAATGAACAAAATACAGCAGAGCTTCTAGTCAATGTTGCTACCTATCTGACCAATCCGAATGACAGCCTTTTACCTCAGAGCCGGCGTCCTTTTTTGTCGTGTTTTTGTCAACCCTTCTTCATAGGAAAATATAATAATTAGTGTCTCAAACGTTTTTGGGCCAACTGATGACATTGCAAGCTTTAAAATATGTTTGTTTTTCATTAAAACGTCACCTTGGTCAGTGTTTCTACACAATCTTGTATAAATATGTAAATCATGTTATGGGCCTCCGAGGCCCATGTTGTGCCAGTGTTTCCTGAGTTCATTTAAGTGTGGCGCTGCGCCAAGGCAGAATCATTGCCGCCACACCAAAATAAACATCCTATTTCTACCAAACAGTTTCAATAAAGTGATTTTCTTGGTAAGTAGATCATCTGTCTGTGTTCAACACAGTTCTGAAGGTTATTTAGCTCTATGAGCTGTGGCAGGCAGCCTGCAACTCAAGAAACACAGCACACCAGTGCGCGAGTGACCAGTGCTCGATACAGACGCTCTGCGGCGTAGAACACAATTCACATGAATCACTTCAGAATGCACCTGCGCGAGAAACGGCACACCATGGATCAGTGTGCGAGTGACCAGTGCGGAATACAGAAGCTCTGCGGCGCAAAACACAATTCACTTGAATCACCTCCGAGTGCTCCTGCTTGAGAAACTGCAAGAAAGGTACGTTAGTTTGTTTGTTTGTTTGACCAACGTTAGCTAGCCAACTAGTTAACTACATAAGCTAGCTATAACCTAAACTCTACTAGCATCATTTAGATCTATAATATTTCTGCCACAATTGTAACGGCAATTAGCTATCCAATATCCACAAGTATGTTGATGATAGAAACATGGTTTACTAACGTTACTAGTCTAGCAAGTTAGCTAGCTAGTTCGTTCTTTTTTTTTTTTTGTGATGAACATGAATTAGTGGGCTCTAATTCATGTTCAGTCAAATGTTCCTCTGTTAATTTTGTCAAGATAAACGTTTTTATTTCAGAACTTTGGATAGCTGCAGCACTCAACCTTAAATCGTGTCCTGTATAGTAATTATAATCATTTTACCAATACGTTATTGAGCTAATTTCTGGGGGTGAAAATTATATTAGATTTTTTTCTCCACCAGAACCAAGCTTTTCAGTACTTATACATATTTTGTTTTGGGGGGGAGGACCCCGGAACCCCCCAAAAAAGGGGGGACACCCCCACTCCCACTAACTTTTCCCCGACAGCTAACACATTTTCCAGAGGAAACACTGGGTTGTTCATCTAAGGCTTAAATCATTTCAACTTGTATTTATATATTTTCAGTATAGCAGGGCTGTCTGAACAGTGACATGATCAGCTTGAGGGAATTTAATTCAAATTTAATTTGTTGAATTGTTGTTGGAGAATATACATTTTGGGGGGGAATTTACCTGACATTAGAATACAACTAATTGGCCTGGAATTAGAATTTCCTTGATGGAATTTACAGTGAGAGGGAATTTAATTAGAATTGAATTTGTTGAATTGACCCCAACCCTGACCCCAACTTGAATCAGTGTGATTCGATTAGTTTTACTCGAATTAAAATCCCTTTTTGATAATTCAAGTATTTACAAAATAATGTTTTCGCATGGAGCACAAGCTGCGGGCGTAACACTCAACATTCCAGAGCGTGCCAAAGAAGCCCAAAACGTGTGCTGCAGAGGGACAAGACAAAGCCATGACAACCAGTTTTGATGAGTCAGTGTTGACATTTGTTGATTCACCATTAACTAAGTTATTAGATAGAAAACAAGCTATTAGGGTGAAAAGTTTTGGCGTTTTGTTGCAGGTGCAGCCGACTCGAGCAAGCGAACATTTGAGATCATGGCTAGACGGCGGAATGATTGCTTGACGTTGTGAGAAACATTGAGCCTAGTTATGTATTTTTCTGCTTAGAATCTCCACATTTGGTAGGCTATTTCCTATTTGTTAGTCAACTTGTCTATAATTGGATACGTGATGCTTCTCTTTGTCATTACTTGATGCCCTAGAAGTCTAAATAAAGCCTTCTCACCAGAATGTCATAAATCGATAGAATTAATGCATCAATCTAGTTGACATCTGTTCTCTTTTAAAGTTTTCTCTTTCATTTCTGCTTCTCTCACGGAGTGAGGACGTTTAAGGAACCAGGGGAAAATGCAGTAACTCAAACAGCGGAAAGATTTCCCATGCACACCAGTGTCCAAATGACATCAGTTTGACTGGTTTTAAGAAAATCTGTGAAAACGATCCAATGATTTCAGTTCGTCTGGAATGCATAGCCTATTGGGAGTTTTAAATACTGGCAGCTTTTATATTGCTGAAAAATAAAGTTTATACACTGTCCCTAAAAGACAACTTATTTTTGTAACAATGCGGAGGGCTCCTTATCGCTCTGCATTGACATGATTGGTTGATGGTATATTGAGGAGGGAGGTCCTGTATAAACACAATCACTTCCTTGACATCAGCTCTGCTCCGCGTAGCGCAAGAAGTATGAATGCCCTGACTTCTGCAGAGGCTGTATCACTGTAAATGCTGCACAGCCAATGCAGACGTCCTATACTCTCAAGATGCTGAAAGAAATCATATTTCTCCACTCCTGTTCCCGAAACAATGTTATATTTGGTGTATCATTTTACTGTAAGAAACACTTAATTCTGCAGGAGTTTATATTGTATTAGGTTACATGTGAGAGGTTCTAGGCCTACAGTCAGTGTCCAGATTTCAGTGTATTCCATTTAACCCATCTAAACTTCAAAGGTGCGCACCTGTCACACCCCTACTTCCCCTACTTCCGCTGTCTCTGCACGCACACACACCAAACTTGGCTCCATTTAAGCCAATCAGTGCAGCACAGTACACGCGTATAGACCCTCCCCCTTAGTCTTGTAGGGTCAATTGTTTTTTAAAACCAGAAATGTAACTGATTTAACTTGTATTAAAACAGATTGCACTTTTTAATTGATTTAGATGGAATTGACCCTATACTCCTGTTCACATTGTCCACCTGCAGTTGACCTTCCGTGTGAAGAAGAAGCCCCAGCATCACAAGGTGTGCGAGGAGTTCCGTGACCGACCGGAAAGGGTCAAGGACCTCATCTCTACAGATATGCTACAGGTATGGCTTTTCCGCTATTAAAATCTTTGTTACAGTAAATTTGTAAAAACGGTTCCATGTCACGCTGAATGTGTGAATAGGCCCTTTGAACATCAGTAGGCTATAATGCAGGCATGGGTGTGCGTCTAAAGCTCGTCGCATACTATCCAGTCAAAATGTGGTCGGGCTGTTACGCGCATATAGACTGAACAAAAATATAAACATGCAACAATTTTATATGTTTTACTGAGTAACAGTTCATATAAGGAAATCAGTCAATTGAAATAAATAAATTAGGCCCTAATCGATTTAATTTTAAGAACTTGGATGCCAAATTCTCTATGTCTGGTGGACATTCCTGCAGTCAGCATGCCAAATGCACGCTCCTTCAACTTGAGACATCTGTGGCATTGTGGTGTGACAAAACTGCATTGTGCTGGGGCCTTTTATTGTCCCCAGCACAAGGTGCACCTGTGTAATGATAATGCTGTTTAATGATTTTCTTGATATGCCACACCTGTCAGGTGGATGGATTATCTTGGCAAAGGAGAAATGCTCACTAACAGAGATGTAAACAAATTTGCGCACAAATGTGGAGAAATAAGCTTTTTGTGCATATGGAAAATGTATGGGATCTTTTATTTCAGCTCATGAAACATGGGACCAACACTTTATACACTGCTCAAAAAAATAAAGGGAACACTTAAACAACACAATGTAACTCCAAGTCAATCACACTTCTGTGAAATCAAACTGTCCACTTAGGAAGCAACACTGATTGACAATACATTTCACATGCTGTTGTGCAAATGGAATAGACAACAGGTGGAAATTATAGGCAATTAGCAAGACACCCACAATAAAGAAGTGGTTCTGCAGGTGCTGACCACAGACCACTTCTCAGTTCCTATGCTTCCTGGCTGATGTTTTGGTCACTTTTGAATGCTGGCGGTGCTTTCACTCTAGTGGTAGCATGAGACGGAGTCTACAACCCACACAAGTGGCTCAGGTAGTGCAGCTCATCCAGGATGGCACATCAATGCGAGCTGTGGCAAGAAGGTTTGCTGTGTCTGTCAGCGTAGTGTCCAGAGCATGGAGGCGCTACCAGGAGACAGGCCAGTACATCAGGAGACGTGGAGGAGGCCGTAGGAGGGCAACAACCCAGCAGCAGGACCGCTACCTCCGCCTTTGTGCAAGGAGGAGCAGGAGGAGCACTGCCAGAGCCCTGCAAAATGACCCCCAGCAGGCCACAAATGTGCATGTGTCTGCTCAAACGGTCAGAAACAGACTCCATGAGGGTGGTATGAGGGCCCGACGTCCACAGGTGGGGGTTGTGCTTACAGCCCAACACCGTGCAGGACGTTTGGCATTTGCCAGAGAACACCAAGATTGGCAAATTCGCCCTGTGCTCTTCACAGATGAAAGCAGGTTCACACTGAGCACATGTGACAGATGTGACAGTCTGGAGACGCTGTGGAGAACGTTCTGCTGCCTGCAACATCCTCCAGCATGACCGGTTTGGTGGTGGGTCATGGTGTGGGGTGGCATTTCTTTGGGGGGCCGCACAGCCCTCCATGTGCTCGCCAGAGGTAGCCTGACTGCCATTAGGTACCGAGATGAGATCCTCAGAACCCTTGTGAGACCATATGCTGGTGCGGTTGGCCCTGGGTTCCTCCTAATGCAAGACAATGCTAGACCTCATGTGGCTGGAGTGTGTCAGCAGTTCCTGCAAGAGGAGGCATTGATGCTATGGACTGGCCCGCCCGTTCCCCAGACCTGAATCCAATTGAGCACATCTGGGACATCATGTCTCGCTCCATCCACCAACGCCACGTTGCACCACAGACTGTCCAGGAGTTGGCGGATGCTTTAGTCCAGGTCTGGGAGGAGATCCCTCAGGAGACCATCCGCCACCTCATCAGGAGCATGCCCAGGCGTTGTAGGGAGGTCATACAGGCACGTGGAGGCCACACACACTACTTACTGAGCCTCATTTTGACTTGTTTTAAGGACATTACATCAAAGTTGGATCAGCCTGTAGTGTGGTTTTCCACTTTAATTTTGAGGGTGACTCCAAATCAAATTTGATTTCCATTGATAATTTTTGTGTGATTTTGTTGTCAGCACATTCAACTATGTAAAGAAAAAAGTATTTAATAAGATTATTTCATTCATTCTGATCTAGGATGTGTTGTTTAAGTGTTCCCTTTATTTTTTTGAGCAGTATATGTTGCTTTTATATTTTTGTTCAGTGTATTATGACAACGTTTTGGTGTTTAGCAGTTTTTGTTGGGGGGGGGGGGGGGCTGTTTGCACATTTTATTGATGCAAGTTTAAGTCATCAAATTATTTTTACACATTTGTTTGATACCCCCAAGTGTTCTAAAATAGAGAATGAAATGGCTTGATGGTCCATGTTAATTCCATCTTAAATATGTGTGAATGAATTGTGATTGGGATACATTTTCAGTAGAAACTGTCAACTGTATTTCTATCTCTGCATTTTTTATTTTTTATTCAACAGGTCTATAAAAATTAAGCGTTTGTTGATAGCTGATTTAGGTGTGTGACAGCCATATCTTATTGCCTTACTGAAGGTTTGCGCATTGACGGATGAGAGATGTTCCGCTGCTCTTCATGAGTTTGTAGGTTAGTCAAACTATTGAAAGTTATCAGGCTTGTTCGCCTGTCAAATTCAGGTTTCTTAAAGTCTTCAGTTAAACCAGTAATGCGTATTGCAATATTTACCTGGAGCTAACCCTGCAGATAGCACTACTGGGTGATCTGAAAAGTCATAGTCAATCGATCAATAATGTAATAATACTTTTAGCAAAAATGTTTATTTTCAATTTACAATCTGTAGAAACAATGAGAATAGAAGGGTTCAGAACTTTTGTAAAACATCACTACAGTTGAAAAATATATGGCAAATAGAAATCCAATATGGATGGTGTTAAGAGATAGATGGGAGGAGTTGAAGGATGGGACTAATAACAACTAACAGCAACTAATAACAACAACATAACTAATGTAAAACATACTGTGTCCATAAGTATATAGGTTATAGGTTGAGCGCTTTTGTGAAAGAGCACAGTTAGAAAGATATGGCATATAGAAGCAAACCGGATGGACATCATGAAAATAATCAGAAAGGTTGAGGGTAGAGGAAGTTCAGGAGTAAAAACAAACAAAATATAATTATTGTAAAATTGACTGTGTCCATAAAATGTATATAGTATGTATAAGCTGGAAGTAGAGGCCTAAGCATTGTTGTTCACTAGTTTACTCCAATTAGGGAAGGGGTGGTGGGGTTGGAAAGTAATAAAGGGAAATATATTTTGAAAAAGGGTGTGTGTATGTATAATATATATTTGCAAGAAAAAAAACATATGGGGGATTGGAAGTGATGCAGACAATTACATTGATGGAAGTTACAATCTATCTGCAATATTAAAGCTGATCTACCCCCTAAAAAAAAAACACTAAAAAAACACGGTGACCCCACCCCATTGTTTGTCAAAAGCAGAGGGATGGGGCTGGAGAAATGTAACCACTCTCAAACTCATGTACAGAACTATTGATACAGGGACTGACATCATGATATCAAAATGTTTTGAGCCTATGCAGTTTGTTTACATTTACTTTGTTTGGCATATTTTATATTCTCAACCAATGCCATTTAGTAAAATGATCATGTGGTTTTCATTATCGAACCACACCCATTCAAAGATGGTTGAAAACCAGGAAGTGAATGTGACCTAAATGGAATCTCAATTACCACATTCTTTTTGTACCAATTCTATATAAAATGCCAAATTACAAGGTTGACCTCAAACAACATTTTAAGAATGAGTAAATTACTAATGTTTGACCATTTTAGGAACTTCAAAAATATGCTCTACCAGGCGGTTGAGTTGCCCATTTTAAAGGAATGTTATTAAGTCAAAGCTAGTGATAATGGACAAGAGAA
This sequence comes from Coregonus lavaretus, assembly GCF_964263955.1. Classification (NCBI taxonomy): domain Eukaryota; kingdom Metazoa; phylum Chordata; class Actinopteri; order Salmoniformes; family Salmonidae; genus Coregonus; species Coregonus lavaretus. The sequence continues at coordinate 21,579,266 of NC_140020.1, forward strand.
ATGTTTTTTTAATGGGATTTTTATTTGTGCAAATCCAAAAATCCTTTCAAGACCGTATAATTATTTACTGTATGTCTGTTATCTTCAATAACCACTATTGGCTTAAAAAGCCAAACCTAATACAATCTGCCAATTCATTTCCAGGAATATTGACAGTCTCTATGGTGCGTGCGTTTGTACATCACTCCGTGTGTAGCTAGTTGATGTGATTACCGTCTTGTGGGTTGACAGAAATACTTTCCCCAAAATCTTCTCAATTAAATGTTAGTAGGCTTACCTGGCAGAAGTATATCAATATATAATTTGTATCTCTTATTTGCAAGCTTTGCCATGAAATGCACAGCAGCAGTACAGTCATCACTAGACCAGCATGTTAGCTGGCACATTCCTCACTCGCTATTCCCGCAATTAAAGGGCCAGATGTGCAATTGAAGGGGTATTACACAAAACATCTGTGTTTGCTTTCTTCCAGACCTAAAAAATGGTCTTCAGATATGATTTTAAGCATTGACATGGATTTTAAGCATTGACATGAGAGTGGACTAACTAAAAAAATCTAAAACCAAGAAACCTTTTACTGAACATAATTTGGGAAAATATAAAACATAATTTTGGGGAAAAAGCACAGATGTTAGTAGTTTATTAACCATTATTTTACCAGGTACAGTGAGGGGGAAAAAGTATTTGATCCCCTGCTGATTTTGTACGTTTGCCCACTGACAAAGAAATGATCAGTCTATAATTTTAATGGTAGGTTTATTTGAACAGTGAGAGACAGAATAACAACAAAAAAATCCAGAAAAACGCATGTCAAAAATGTTATAAATTGATTAGCATTTTTATGAGGGAAATAAGTATTTGACCCCCTCTCAATCAGAAAGATTTCTGGCTCCCAGGTGTCTTTTATACAGGTAACGAGCTGAGATTAGGAGTATACTCTTAAAGGGAGTGCGAAGAGCCTAGGCGTGACCCTGGACAACACCCTGTCGTTCTCCGCCAACATCAAGGCGGTGACCCGCTCCTGCAGGTTCATGCTCTACAACATCCGGAGAGTACGACCCTGCCTTACACAGGAAGCGGCACAGGTCCTAATCCAGGCACTTGTCATCTCCCGTCTGGACTACTGCAACTCGCTGTTGGCTGGCCTCCCTGCCTGTGCCATTAAACCCCTACAACTCATCCAGAATGCCGCAGCCCGTCTGGTGTTCAACCTTCCCAAGTTCTCTCACGTCACCCCCCTCCTCCGCACACTCCACTGGCTTCCAGTTGAAGCTCGCATCCGCTACAAGACCATGGTGCTTGCCTATGGAGCAGTGAGGGGAACGGCACCTCTGTACCTTCGGGCTCTGATCAGTCCCTACACCCAAACGAGGGCATTGCGTTCATCCACCTCTGGCCTGCTGGCTCCCCTTCCTCTGCGGAAGCATAGTTCCCGCTCAGCCCAGTCAAAACTGTTCGCTGCTCTGGCACCCCAATGGTGGAACAAGCTCCCTCACGACGCCAGGACAGCGGAGTCACTCACCACCTTCCGGAGACATTTGAAACCCCACCTCTTTAAGGAATACCTGGGATAGGATAAAGTAATCCTTCTACCCCCCCCCCCAAAATTGTAAAGTGGTTATCCCACTGGCTATAGGGTGAACGCACCAATTTGTGAGTCGCTCTGGATAAGAGCGTCTGCTAAATGACTAAAATGTAAAATGTCTTAATCTCAGTTTGTTACCTGTATAAAAGTCACCTGTCCACAGAAGCAATCAATCAATCAGATTCCAAACTCTCCACCATGGCCAAGACCAAAGAGCTCTCCAAGGATGTCAGGGACAAGATTGTAGACCTACACAAGGCTGGAATGGGCTACAAGATCATCGCCAAGCAGCTTGGTGAGAAGGTGACAACAGTTGGTGCGATTATTCGCAAATGGAAGAAACACAAAAGAACTGTCAATCTCCCTCGGCCTGGGGCTCCATGCAAGATCTCACCTCATGGAGTTGCAATGATCATGAGAACGGTGAGGAATCAGCCCAGAACTACACGGGAGGATCTTGTCAATGATCTCAAGGCAACTGGGACCATAGTCACCAAGAAAACAATTGGTAGCAGACTACGCCGTGAATGACTGAAATCCTGCAGCGCCCGCAAGGTCCCCCTGTTCAAGAAAGCACATATACAGGGCCGTCTAAAGTTTGCCAATGAACATCTGAATGATTCAGAGGAGAACTGGGTGAAAGTGTTGTGGTCAGATGAAACCAAAATTGACCTCTTTGCATCAACTCAACTCGCCGTGTTTGGAGGAGGAGGAATGCTGCTTATGACCCCAAGAACACCTTTCCCACCGTCAAACATGGAGGTGGAAACATTATGCTTTGGGGGTGTTTTTCTGCTAAGGAGACAGGACAACTTCACCACATCAAAGGGACGATGGACGGGGCCATGTACCGTCAAATCTTGGGTGAGAACCTCCTTCCCTCAGCCAGGGCATTGAAAATGGGTCGTGGATGGGTATTCCAGCATGACAATGACCCAAAACACATGGCCAAGGCAACAAAGGAGTGGCTCAAGAAGAAGCACATTAAGGTCCTGGAGTGGCCTAGCCAGTCTCCAGACCTTAATCCCATAGAAAATCTGTGGAGGGAGCTGAAGGTTCGAGTTGCCAAACGTCAGGCTCGAAACCTTAATGACTTGGAGAAGATCTGCAAAGAGGAGTGGGACAAAATCCCTCCTGAGATGTGTGCAAACCTGGTGGCCAACTACAAGAAACGTCTGACCTCTGATTGCCAACAAGGGTTTTGCCACCAAGTACTAAGTCATGTTTTGCAGAGGGGTCAAATACTTATTTCCCTCATTCAAATGGAAATCAATGTATAACATTTTTGACATGCTTTTTTCTGATTTTTGTTGTTATTCTGTCTCTCACTGTTCAAATAAACCTACCATTAAAATTATAGACTGATCATGTCTTTGTCAGTGGGCAAACGTACAAAATCAACAAGGGATCAAATACTTTTTTCCCTCACTGTATATGTACAGAAGACAGTGCACTACTTTATCTTGTACAGGGGAGAAGAGTAGAATGTCCCTATTTGAACGATATACTTTTTTTTTGTAGCTTGCAACGTTTCATTTTTAAGTAGCTCTCCTGCTAGAAAACGTTGGTGATCCCTCATACTGTAGTTGGAGAAAACATGGGGGATGTAATGCTGCTTTAAAAGTTGATAAATTGTAATCTAATTTAGGAGAAAAGGGCATTCAAACATTTTCCTGCGATTTTCACACTTGTTCTACATTAATCGTTGGGAAACCTATTTAGAAAGGGAATACTTTCAACAAATTGCCAACATTATCTCACCAAGTTCCCCCATTAGGCAAACCATTAACAGTATTACATTGCTTATTGTTGTATAGTACAGATAACCTTTCACATTGAACAGCTACAGTGCTGCTCTTTGTTTTTGCTCATTTAGCATCGTTCACACCCTCTTAAGCCTTAGATCGACCATCTCTTAAAGAATTCACATTGGAACACGTGACTGTGGCCATGTGCTAAAGCAGTGAGGTAGTGCTTAAAAAACAAAGATTTAAACATTAAAATACTTTATCAACATCAAGTGCTAAAGGTAGTAGCCTACAATTAGGAAATAATTAAAACGCATAGACTTTTTACAACCTTATTCTATAATGGATTAAATTGTTTTTTCCCCCCTCATCAATCTACACACAATACCCCATACGCAAAAATAGGTTTTTAGAAAATTTTGCAAAGTTCTTACAAAAAAAACTGGATATAACATTTACATAAGTATTCAGACCCTTTACTCAGTACTTTGTTGAAGCACCTTTGGCAGCGATTACAGCCTAGAGTCTTCTTGGGATTGACGCTACAAGCTTGGCACACTTGTATTTGGGGAGTTTCTCCCATTCTTCTCAGCAGATCCTCTCAAGCTCTGTCAAGTTGGATGGGGAGCGTCACTGCTTAGCTATTTTCAGGTCTCTCCAGAGATGTTAGATCGGGTTCAAGTCTGGACTCTGGCTGGGCCACTCAAGGACATTCAGAGACTTGTCCCGAAGCCACTCCTGCGTTGTCTTGGCTGTGTGCTTAGGGTTGTTGTCCTGTTGGAAGGTGAACCTTCGCCGCAGTCTGAGGTCCTGAGCACTCTGGAGCAGGTTTTCATCAAGGATCTCTCTGTACTTTGCTCCGTTCATCTTTCCCTCGATCGTGACTAGTCTTTCAGTCCGTGCCGCTGAAAAACATCCCCACAGCATGATGCTGCCGCCACCATTCTTCACCGTAGGGATGGTGCCAGGTTTCCTCCAGATGTGACACTTGGCAGTCAGGCCAAAGAGCAATCTTGGTTTCATCAGACCAGAGAATCTTGTTTCTTATGGTCTGAGAGTCCTTTAGGTGCCTTTTGGCAAACTCTAAGCGGGCTGTCATGTGGCTTCCTTCTGGCCACTCTACCATAAAGGCCTGATTGGTGGAGTGCTACAGATATGGTTGTCCTTCTGGAAGGTTCACCCATCTCCACAGAGGAACTCTGGAGCTCTGTCAGTGACCATCAGGTTCTTGGTCACCTCCTTGACCAAGGCCCTTCTCCACCGATTGCTCAGTTTGGCCGGCGCCTAGCTCTAGGAAGAGTCTTGGTGGTTCCAAACTTCTTCCATACAAGAATGATGGAGGCCACTGTGTTCTTGGGGACCTTCAATGCTGCAGACATTTTTTTGGTACAGTTCCCCAGATCTGTGCCTAGACACAATCCTGTCTCTGAGCTCTACGGACAATTCCTTTGACCTCATGGCTTGGTTTTTGCTCTGACACGCACTGTTAACTGTGGGACCTTTATATAGACAGGTGTGTGCCTTTCCAAATCATGTCCAATCAATTGGATTTACCACAGGTGGACTCCAGTCAGGTTGTAGAAACATCAAGGATGATCAATGGAAACAGGATGCACCTGAGCTCAATTTCGAGTCTCATAGCAAAGGGTCTGAATACTTATGTAAATAAGGCATAAAAATAAAACATTATTTGCAAACATTTCTTAACCTGTGTTCGCTTTGTCATTATGGGGTATTGTGTGTAGATTGAGGGGAGAAAATAAGTTAATCCATTTTAGAATAAGGCTCTAACGTAACAAAATGTGGAAAAAGTCAAGGGGTCTGAGTACTTTCCGAATTCACTGTATGTCACTGCAAAACTTGTTGCAATGGTTTTACATTGGTATTTAGCTTTATGTAACGGTTTATCACGAGAGACTATTTTCACACTGAATGTCCTTCTGGATTCATTTAGCATATCAGACTGTTGTCTGGCAAGTGTGTGTGTTTTGTTTTGCACATAGGAGGTGGCCAACATTCAGGGTCACTATGAGCGGCTGAAGGCGTCCGTCTTGGAGAGGTCATCCATTGCAGTGACCCAACAGGACCTGCCGGCCCGCTTGCACAGCTGTGTGCTCGAGTTCCTCCACTGGCAGGACAGGCATGAGGTGAGGCTCTCCAATGGGCAATATGTAGGGGTCACAATGTAACTGTGATATCAAGAAAGCTGTTATTTTCAATCCTTATGGTTAAGAGTAAGACAATCGTTTTAAAATGAACCGGTTAATTGATTTGCTGTTAAAACAACCATAGTACAGTACTATGAACGGAAATGTCTATGGGTTCAGGAGTGAAGTATAAGCATTATGTTGTCTGCTTAGTTCAGAACCTGTGATTTGTTCTATAGTTAGTTTCTCCATTCTGTATAGCGCTGTTGTGACACTGTCACCGATGGAGATAGGACATTTTGGCTGTGACACGTGCTTGTGTGTTGGCACAGCAATAACTTACAACAGTTTTATTTTGTGTACAACTTGGGTTATTCAATCAAAACCAGGAACTGGTAAAAATAACAATCTTATAGCGCAGCGAGAAAGCATATTTCAATGCAGTAGTGTTTTGTTGAGAATGCATCGAATGTACATTTCTACTCTGAATAATAAATATTTGAGCCCAGAAACTGGGTGCGATTTTAAACTAGGCTTTTTGTTGCGCTTAGGACCGTGGAGATGCAGACCACTTGGTTGCTGCTGAGGAAAAAGCCCAGCAGGTCGAGGTAAGCCTTAAGCTTTAGCATAGTTATCCATTTTTTGTACTGTAATGAAATAACTAGGTTATGACTATTTGGGAACTTGGCATACTGTTAAAAATGCTAGAAAGCCTTTTGCACAGCAGTGCTTGTTTTGCTGCTGTAGTAACATTGCTAGAATATAGTACATTGACTAACTGAAACTAAGAAACCCTTTGGGAGTGTGCAATGGTTTTACATCAACACTAGTGAGGACCACCGTTGGCCAGATGGTGACATTACAAGCATTGAAGGTCTTATCCTTTCCTGAATAAGCTCTCTCTTTTTGTCCAGTCTTCCAATAGGGCACAGCTTCTGGCATCCATCAAGACAAAATCATACGGGCATCTTGCAGAGGTCTGCTGAACAAGAAGCGATTCTCTCACTTCATTTCAAGTGCCACTGTTGTTTAAGTGTCCAATGCATATCTGTCAAACTCCAGTCTTTTAGGGCAGAGTGTCTGCGGCCTTTTGCTCCTCCCTAGTGCTTTATTGATTAGTTAGGATCTCCCCTCACCTGGTTGTCTGGGTCATAATTGGACATTAACTGAAAGAAAATGACAAACCAGCAGATATACAGCCCTCCAGGAATTGAGTTTGACACCGCTGGTCCAATACATAGTTTTTCTTACACCACTTTTTAATGGCTATGCATGTGTTCAAAGAAAAATGTGTTTTATTAATAGCAAATTATGGGCAACATTTTCCTCTCGCTAAAAGGCGCACAATGTGCTAAAAAATCTGAGCAATTACTTTTCAGCTCACCTGTAGGTCAACTGATTGATCATTTTATGTTTATCCACAGGCCTCGAAGTCACGGCGGCATCGCCAGGTGGAGATGGACGCATCAATTTCTGGAACAGACCACTTCCAAGAGGCCCCCAAATATCACAAAAGTAGGGCTCCATCACTCAGGGCCCGAACCTGCAAGAACCTCTGTGGGGAAGGTCAGTGTACCTCTTGTTGGATGAGAACTCAATGGTGATTTTGGTGAAATGTTTGGGTGAGTTTCTCCATAGTCAACAGTGATGTGGAGAAACGTTTTAAAGCTAGCCGCAAAGCAAGAGAACACCTGCAGGCCTGTCAGACTGAGGTTCTGTTATGGATGCACCACAAACAGGCAGCTAGACAACAGTGGTCACCCCAAGATGGATTCTGCTTAGTCTATTTTAATTCCACTTGCATTATTTACTCTTCAGGGCGTGTTCACTCATAGGCACCTGAACCATGGGGTAAACTTGGCATCTGCCACACCACTATCAGATTAGGGGGGGCCACTTATGCTTTTGGCGTCTTACTTTTTAAAATTAAATCACCATGGCACCTCTTGAGCGGATGAATAATGTTCTGAGCAAGAAATGCAGTAAGAAATACAGTAATGTATCTTTGAAAATAATATGCTATGATATAATTAAGCAATAAGGCCTGGAGTTGTGGTATATGGCCATCCAAGTGTACAAAACATTAGAAACACCTTCCTAATATTGAGTTGCATCCCCTTTTTGCCCTCAGATCAGCCTCAATTCGTCGCGGGGCATGGACTCTACAAGGTTGTCGAAAGCGTTACACAGGTGCTGGCCCATGTTGACTCCAATGCTTCCAACTGTTGTATCAAGTTGGCTGGATGTCCTTTGGGTGGTGGACCATTCTTGATATTCACGGGAAACTGTTGAGTGTGAAAAACCCAGCAGCGTTGCAGTTGTTGACACACTCAAACCGGTACGCCTGCACCTACTAGCATACCCCGTTCAAAGGCACTTCAATATTTTGTCTTGCTCATTCACCCTCTGAATGGCACAAATACACAATCCATGTCGCAATTGTCTCAAGGCTTAAAAATCCTCCTTTAACCGGTCTCCTACCCTTAATCTACACTGATTTTGAAGTGGATTTAACAAGTGACATCAATAAGGGATCATAGCTTTCACCTGTTTTCACCAGGTCAGTCTGTCATTGAAAGAGGTGTTCCTAATGTTTTATACACTGTGTATAGGGCCAATATACCACGATTAAGGGCTGTCCTTATACACAACGCAATGTGGTGTGCCTGGATACTGCCCTTAGCCGTGGTATATTGGCCATAAACCACAGCGGTGCCTTATTGCTATTAACTGCTTACCACCATAATTAGAACAAGTAATTTTGCTTTATACCCCTGTCTGATATACCACTGCTTTCAGCATCCAGGTCCCAAACTACCCAGTTTGTAATTATGAACATAGGTAAGCAATTGTCACCAACAAGCAAATTCCCAATTTACGACCAACGATGGCGCTTGCAGTGTATTGCAGAGCTCTCAATTGACAATTTCAAATTGAAAACAGACCCGTTCGGTCAATCCTTCAGTTCTCAGGTCAGAAATGAGTTTTTGATTTATAATTTTCCTGTTTATATATTTGGAATTAGAATAATACATCTTTACCTTGTAGCTTATGTAAGGGATAATCAATGTGTTCTATAGAAAATAATGCATGACGTGGAAGGTGTGACGCGGAGTGGCACTAACCTTCCTCGGAATTCAATTATTTTCCATAGAACGCATAGAGCCCTGAGTTGAGTAACCCGTTTTTATATAGAGTACCAGTAAAAAGTTTGGACACCTACTCATTCAAGGGTTTTTCTTTATTTTTTACTATTTTTTAAATTGTAGAATAATAGTGAAGACATCAAAACTATGAAATAACACATATGGAATCATGTAGTAACCAAAAAAGTGTTAAACAGCTATGGTATTTCGAATTGAGCACATTGGGTATCAACTTGGAATCTATTAGGAAGTAGTCGATTGTAGAATAAGACTTGTGAACTTGAGAGTAGAATGAGTAGTCTTTGTCTGTGGGATGTTGCAGTCTGCAGATGTCCACTAGATTCCTGGATTTTATAAGATTATTTAGCACTTGGACAGATGTGATATTTGGTGGAGTACGTGTAGACAGTCTGTCAAGATACGGATCAAGGTAACAATTAAAACCACCTCCGATTATTAGATTAGTGGTACTAAGGTCTGGGAGTAAATCAAAAACATTACGAAAGAAATGTGGGTCATCAATGTTTGGGCCATAGATGTTCAATAGGGTGACAGGGAAAGAGTTAATGTTCCCTGATACTATGATGTACCTACCGTGTGGGTCTGTAGACATGGACAAGAGTTGAAAAGGGATGTTTTCACAAAAGAGAATAGTAACACCTCTAGCCTTGGAAGAGAAGGGTGATTGATAAACTTGGGAAATCCAGTTGGATCTCACATGCCGCTGCTCGGTGGCCTTTATGTGCCTTTCTTGCAGGAAAATGTCAGCACCAAGTGACTTCAAGTGCTTAAATACCATACCCCTTTTGCTCGCATGCCCAAGACCGTGCACATTCCACAAGACTGTGACACCTTTAACATCTGACTGATTCCCATGATCGTTTCCTGCCATTTATATCCAAGGGCATTTCAAATATAACATCTTCAACATGTACGAATTCAAATAAAACTTGTCTGGCAGCAGAAAACAAAAACAAAACACAGTAACCGACCCCAGAGAAACCCGCCCTCCCCACTGATTTCCCAAATGAAGCACTGTTCTCCCCATCTCATGTAAATGAGGACCGCCGGGCATGATGGCTAGAACAGACCCAATACTACGCTAGCACGCTAACAACAGTCAGACTTAACTAACAGCCCTCTCCAGTGGTTGTTGGAAAATAAATGAATACGTTACCGTTCATGAAGAAACTGTTTGCTCAGTCAATATCCCCAAAATTTGTGGCGAGTGATTTCACCCTTTCAGGGGGTTTGCTGTAGTTTTGACACATAGCTTGCAGCCTCTTCGGGCTTGGTGAAGACTCTTGTAATGCCATTGTGATGGACATGTAGCTTGGCTGGAAAACGCAGGCTGTATTTCACCTCCGCCTCTCTCATGGTCTGCATCACATCTTGAAATGCTCGCCGTTGCTCCATCACCTCCATGGTGTAGTCGGGAAAGATGAGAACCTTTTTGGCCTTTGTATTCCATAGCTTGCTGTCGTCCATGTCGTAGAATGAGCTCCTTTTCCTGGAAGTGATGCACCCTTGCGATTATGGTATGCGGCTTGGCACCTGGTGAGGGCTTCGCCTGTAGAGAGCGATGTGCACGGGCAATGATGAGGGGCTTTGGGAAGTTGTCATCGCCCAGCAGCTTAGAGATGAGCTTGGACACGAATTCTGTGGGTTTCCCTTGTTCTTCGTCCTCCAAAGTCCCCTCGTTTGATATTCAGCCTGCGACTCCTGCCCTCTAAATCAAGAACCTTGGCTTGGAGCTCCTCGTTCTTCTTTTTAAGCTCTGCGCAGGTGGTTTCCAGGCCGTTGATCCAGGTGTCATGATCAGACAGGGCCTCATCGGCTGTGTCCATGCGGCCCTTCAGTTCGGCCTGTGCTGTCTTGAGAGACTCATACTTTGTTTCTAGCCTTTCAATAGTTTGAATTACAGCCTCTTTCATTTGTTGACACATGGCCGTGGCAGAATCTTGTTGCTGGGTATCTGGAGAGTTGTCGTCATCAGTACTCAAAATGGAGCTAGCTGCTGCTTGTTGGGCCTGGGCCTTTGTCAACTTAGCATTAAGTTGACAAATGTTCTGTTGGTTTTCGTCGCCATATTTCACTTTTTCGCTGCTAGTTAGTGCCTGGGGAATATACTAAACAATGTGTATATATTTTGGGGGGCATTCTTGGAAATAAAACGGTAAAAATGACAGATTTCAAAATTTGCGAACAGGATATCTATGGGAACGCTTCTACTCCATGCGCACTAGCGCCCGAAGAGTAATAGAATTTTAATAAAACCTTTTAATGGCATCCCATAAAATGAGGATCGTCGACTGAATTTTTGTTAATCATTATGAATTACACTGAACAAAAATATATAAACACAACATGTAAAGTGTTGGTTTCATGAGCGGAAATAAAAGATCACATACATTTTCCAGCGTATTTTTCTCTAATTTGGTGCACAAATTTGTTTACACCCTTGTTAGTGAGCATTTCTCCTTTGCCAAGATAATCCATCCACCTAACTGGTGTGGCATATCAAGAAGCTAATTGAACATGATCATTACACAGGTGCACCTTGTGCTGTGGCAATAAAAGGCCACTCTAAAATGTGCAGTTTTGTCACAACACAATGCCACACATGTCTCAAGTTTAGAGGGAGCGTGCAATTGGCATGGTGACTGCAGGAATGTCCACCAGAGCTTTGCCAGAGAATTTACTGTTAATTTCTCTACCATAAACCGTGTCTAACTCGTTTTGGAGAATTTAGCAGTACGTCCAACCGGCCTCACAACCACAGACCACGTGTATGGCATTTGGGAGAGCGGTTAGCTGATGTCAACGTTGTGAACAGAGTGCCACATGGTGGGGTTATGGTATGGGCAGGCATAAGCTACGGACAATGAGCACAATTGCATTTTATCAATAGCAATTTGAATGCACAGACACCGTGACAAGATCCTGAGGCCCATAATTTTTAAAGGTACCTGTGACCAACGGATGCATATCTGTATTCCCTGTCATGTGAAATCCAAAGCTCATTTTCAAGCTTAACTACAGTGAGCTGGTTGCAAAGCTAAAACAAAATAGAGCGCTGGTGAATATAGATTAGGGCCTAATGAATTTATTTCAAATGACTGATTTCCTTATATGAACTGTAACTCAGTAAAATCTTTGAAATTGTTGCATGTTGCGTTTTTTTGTTCAGTATAATTCAATTCAGTTTCAAATTGTTCACAGAAAGATGGATTTTGCAGTCCATCTTGTGGCTCTTTTAGGAGATTCTGACATTTGTGACCAACAGGCTCGATTTGGTCTTTGAAATTGTGTTTTTTACATTGAATAAAAGTAGAGACACAGAGCTAGATAATGATATGTAATACACTGCAGTTGAGGAACAATGGGAAAGTAATTCTGCTTTGAAAGTTGATAAACTTGTAACCTCACTTTTTGAGAAAATGGCCCTTGAATGTTTTGGTACACCTACTGGAGCTCGTCTTTGTCTACACCCATTCAGCGTCATTCACATCCTCTTAAGCCTTAGCCCCACCCATCTCTTTAAGGAGGCCATGTACTAAACAACCAAAGATTTCAAGACTAAAGGCTGGTTTATACTACGGGTGTGTTCATCAATTCAATCTGGAGTGCCAGTGTGCGCTCTGGGCATTCGTAAACTCAGAGCGTTGTTTTACCAGCTACGTCTATCGACAGTTGTCGCAGTGACATCATGAATATTCTATTGAAATGGTTACTTGCTTAGTGGAGTCTTTTTGTTTAGACATGTAGCTAGCTAAACAATTAACCATAATCCCAACTCATAACGTTACTACCCTGCATGAATCTGCAGGTAGCTAACTAAACAGGTTCAATGTTAGATAGCTAACATTAGGCTATAACTAGCAATGCCAATGGCTCTGAGATATGAATAATATTACTACACAGATCATACACGTAACGTTAGCTAGCGAGCCAGCCAGCTAACGTTAGCTAGCTAGCTAACAGTACGCTTTAACTTGAAATAAACGACTTTCTTACAAAATTAGAAACGTGTAATATCTGAAAATGTAGCTAGCTAGACTATCTTACCCTTATACATGGATGTATGCTTCTCCCTCTGTCTCCTTAGCTATCATACTCTAATTCCACCGGAGTGCAACACTTTTGCTTTTTGCAGTTCTATTACTTGATATTGTTCAAAAAAGCCACATTAGAAAGGATTACCTACACATACTGACCAGCTCATGTTATAGACAGAAGAGTGCTACATGGCAGACCAATCCAAACTCATCTCTCGGCATGTCCAGCCCACACATTATCTCAGCCAATCATGGCTAGCGGGAAGGTTCCTGTCTTTTTCTATGGCTAAACCAACTAGGCTCGTAATTTAACAATGTTTTTCATATTTACAGATGGCATACAAGTGTGTTATAAAGGCACATGAAAGTTCACATGTTCTAGAATTATTTCTGCCAAAAAACGAATTTTGATAAAACAATACATTTACGTTCAAATGGCTCTCCTGTGAAGTAGTGACGCGCGACATACGCCTAGTTTCCTGAAACTAGTCACATTTTGTATCTGACAGTAATAGGCATGAGGATAGGGTCATATGTCGAATTTGTATTTTCTTAATTTAAAGAAAATAGAGGAGTAGATAATAGTATAAATTGATTCAGGAGAATGTTTTGTGCCTTTTTGAATAGAAAGTGTACTCTTTTGCTTTAGGGTTATGAACTCGCCATGCGTCAATTATGTTGTAATCAGAGAGTATATGTTGAAGGGCATTGGTTGCCTGTGGATTGTAGTTGGTCTTATTAGATTTGTCCAGAATGGCATTCGTCTGTCCCAATAACCAGTTGGAATTCAGTAAATTCTAACAATATGCTGTTCAGAGAATCAAAAAACGTAGGATCATATGAATTTGGAGCATACACATTAATAAAGGCAATTTTCTTTCCATTATGAATAGTTTAAGGAAAGTGATTCTGCTTTGGTGGTCTTCGCCTTTACCAAGGATGGTGATTTTGAGTTTATGTATCATTATTATTATTATTATTATTACACCATTATTATTATTAAATACCTACTACAACTACACCACCACCACCTACGAAGTAAGGGTGGGTAATAAACAAAATACAATTTTAAACAAAGATATAACATATGCAAGCCTAATCCATTATCAGTCAAAAATAGGATAGCAGTAGGATCCATATATTCTTCATTAATTGGAATGGTGTCATCACTGTGTAAATGTCCTGGAACATAGGCTCAGCAATAATATTCATATTCTTCCTTCTACCCAAACATGAGGGGTGTACTCATCATTTTTCTTATGCTGAGGGCAGCATCATAGCCATAAGCTATGCTGTATGACTGTGCATGGATAGCATACCTGAATGAGCCGTCATGGGGTTCCATCTGTCGGCTTGTCCGGTTGTGAATTGGGTTTCATATGCTTCTCCAACAACTCTTGAGCTTCCTTGGCAGTGCAAATCGTGTATTATGTTCTGGAAGGTCAATGAGGTTTTGCCGGGTGGATGAAGCCGCATCTCAGGTTTAGCTTGCGTAGCTGGAATCTCACCTGGTTGTAGGTCTCCCTCTGTTTTAGCAGTTTGTCACTCAGGTTTGGGTAGATGCTGATCCTCTTCCCTGCATAGGTCAGACACCTGGATCCCGCTGCAAGGCGAACAATTCGCCGCTTGGCTTAAAGCTGTGGATCCGTACAATCAATACAGCGAGAGCTGTTGTGGAGTTGACCCGTGTGGTGCGCAATGTTAATCAGCGGCATGGGACCCAGCTTCTCCTACCCGAACAGTTCATAGAAAAGATTGCTCATGAAGGAAGTTGGGTTGCCCGCTTCCACACCAGTTTCAAGACCTGTGACTCGTACATTTTAATTTACGAGAATGATTTGAGTGATTCTATTTTCTCTTTTAGGACTTTGATTATCCCTTCCAACTTAGCTCGAGCTGTTTCTAGGTCATGGAGTCGCACCATTGGCTGTCTTCTCCACATTTCCCACTTTGGTTGAATAGGTAGCCACTTTAGCGGTGAACACTGCCAATGATTCTTACCGGTTTTAATTGGAAGTCGAGGGCAGAGGTAATCTCCTCAAGAACAATCTGTTCTATAGTAGTAGCGGCCTGCTATTTCTGTTGCCTGGTAATGAGAGCCGCCATGTTCCTACAGTTGAATTGTGGACGGACAAATTCTAGGGGCGTAATAGACCTGCTAGTTATTTCTTGTCACACAATACATGTCCCCAGTCAGTTAATTCATAGTAATTTGCAAAAGAAAACCACAGAACCGCGTTTCAGTGCATGCCAGCTGAATCGCAAACCATCGGCGTAAACTCTATTTTGAAGTCAAATTTAGTTTAACTTTTGAGGTATAGATGAATGTGTACTGTGTTGATGCATTTTACCTGTCTGTCCAGGCTTTAAGTCCCTTGATTGATACCAGATGAGGCTGGTGGGAGGAGCTATATGAGGACGGGCTCATTGTAATGGCTAAAATTGAATAAATGGAGTCAAACGTGGTTTCCATATGTTTGATACGGTTCCATTTATTCCATTACAATGAGCCCATCCTCCTATAGCTCCTCCAACCAGCCTCCTCTGATACTGTATATCCATATTTACCACAAGCCAAGTTATGCTCTTTATTTCACTGATTTAACTCCGGTCATCACCAACCTTACAATAGCTTTTTGTTTTGCTGTGTCCCTTTCCATTAGGAGATGAACAGAAGACCCAATATTGGCTCCTTAGTGTTGCAGAGGAGGACAAGACTGCATGTAAGAACAGGCCAATGCCACTTACCAGTATGAATAGGGGATTATTTCAATGCAGATCCATATAAAAAATACTTGTAGTCCATTTATTGTATTCTTCAAAGTAGTTCCCTCCCACACATTACCTGACAGCCAAGTAGGGGGGGGCAGGAAACTAAGTGAAAGTCTGGATTTACACTTAATCAAGCGTTCTCCTTTGCAATATGTCATTGACGCTTGTTTAAAGTTACAAATTCTGGCATGCACCAAATTATCACAACTCACTTTTGTATAATTGTTAGGTTGTGCATAAAAAATGAACGTTTGTGAGCTGCACAGTATGGCAGGGTCAATTACATCCAATTAACTGTACTGGCGATCTCCCGACCCAAAAAATAAACTCATTGACAGAATTTTCTGTCGTAGGTGTACATTAAAAAAACTAACATTTTTTGTCATTTAGCAGACGCTCTTATCCAGAGCGACTTACAGTTAGTGAGTGCCTACATTATGTTTTTCATACTGGCCCCCCGTGGGAATCGAACCCACAACCCTGGCGTTGCAAACGCCATGCTCTATCAACTGAGCTACATCCCTGCCGGCCATTCCCTCCCCTACCCTGGACGACGCTGGGCCAATTATTTGCCGCCCCATGGGTGTAAACACCGCTACGAGGGAGATTCCATGGGATTCTGCGGCATGTGCTATAGAAATGATTAAGCAATTGGTTGATCTTTCCACAGCACATCAACATTAGCCATTTAGGCTGTGTGAATTTCACTATTTTGGGCCTAAAATGGGATTATAATGCTCGTATGTAATACCAATACAGTTGTCATAATCACTTGTCAACAACCGCATTACAGGCCTGCTACGTTTAACGCGTAACTTTTACAACTTATTTATGAGTGTTTTGCTGATGTATATTTTAGGTACTGTAAATCCAAACGTAGACAAATTGTCTCTTTTGTTTACGTAGTTAACAAGGTGCACCCTTCACGTTGACACAAGTCATTGATTGTACCAACTCCGCCTTGCGGTTAGTGTCCGCCCTGAGATTGGAAGGTTGGGAGTTCGATCCCCAGCTAGGGCTGTTGCGGTGACCGTATTACCGGCACACTGCGGACGGTCACGTGTCATGAAGGCAGTCAAATTCCACGTGACTGATTAGTCATGGTAATTAGGCTTCTGCAAGCTCTGATGCTGCTGCTGGTCATTAGTAGCCTACCAAACTTGCTAACTGTCTGGTACTCAGCACTCCCTCTAATCGTCCCTCTAATCGCTCTGACATCAATGCAAATGTTATCGAAAATACAGTCAGTATCTGGTGTGGCCACCAGTTGCATTAAGTACTGCAGTGCATCTCCTCCTCATGGACTGCACCAGATTAGACAGTTCTTGCTGTGAGATGTTACCCCACTCTTCCACCAAGGCACCTGCAAGTTCCCAGACATTTCTTGGGGGAATGGCCCTAGCCCTCACCCTCCAATCCAACAGGTCCCAGATGTGCTCAATGGGATTGAGATCCGGGCTCTTCGCTGGCCATGGCAGAACACTGACATTCCTGTCTTGCAGGAAATCACGCACAGAACGAGCAGTATGGCTGGTGGCATTGTCATGCTGGAGGGTCATGTCAGAATGATTCTGCAGGAAGGATACCATATGAGGGAGGAGGATGTCTTCCCTGTAACGCACAGCGTTGAGATTGCCTGCAATGACAACAAGCTCAGTCCGATGATGCTGTGACACACCGGCCCCAGACCATGACGGACCCTCCACCTCCAAATCGCTCCCGCTCCAAAGTACAGGCCTCGGTGTAACGCTCATTCCTTTGACGATAAACGCGAATCCGACCATCACCCCTGGTGAGACAAAACCGCGACTCGTCAGTGAAGAGCACTTTTTGCCAGTCCTGTCTGGTCCAGCGACGGTAGGTTTGTGCCTATAGGCGACGTTGTTGCCGGTGATGTCTGGTGAGAACCTGCCTTGCAACAGGCCTACAAGCCCTCAGTCCAGCCTCTCTCAGCCTATTGCGGACAGTCTGAGCACTGATGGATTGTGTGTTCCTGGTGTAACTCAGGACGTTGTTGTTGCCATCCTGTACCTGTCCCGCAGGTGTGATGTTCGGATGTACCGATCCTGTGCAGGTGTTGTTACACGTGGTCTGCCACTGCGAGGGCGATAAGCTGTCCGTCCTGTCTCCCTGTAGTGCTGTCTTAGGCGTTTCACAGTACGGACATTGCAATTTATTGCCCTGGCCACATCTGCAGTCCTCATGCCTCCTTGCAGCATGCCTAAGGCACGTTCACGCAGATGAGCAGGGACCCTGGGCATCTTTCTTTTGGGGTTTTTCAGAGTCAGTAGAAAGGCCTCTTTAGTTTCCTCTAAATTTTCATAACTGTGACCTTAATTGCCTACCGTCTGTAAGCTGTTAGTGTCTTAACGACCGTTCCACAGGTGCATGTTCATTAATTGTTTATTGTTCATTGAACAAGCATGGGAAACAGTGTTTAAACCCTTTACAATGAAGATCTGAAGTTATTTTGATTTTTACTAATTATCTTTGACAGACAGGGTCCTGAAAAAGGGACGTTTCTTTTTTTGCTGAGTTTAAATTGGTATGGTATATTCTCTGATTATTTGTGCATATAAATGGACCCCAATGTAATTAAGACTCCATTCCATTCTCCTAAATTGCTCTGACTCTCTCTTACATTTTGTTTCAGTGAAAAGACCGAAGCGAAAACAAAAATTCCGGTGGTGAAGAGAATGCAGAGGCTTTGGGCTATGACTGCTGCACTTTTGGAGAGGCTGGTTTCAGACAAATGTAATACATTAGGAGCAGACTTAATCTCCACATAATGAATCTATTCATCAAGTTCTCTGAGGGCTTGAGCCAGTTAATTACTGTGTATATAACAGGACATTTAATTAATAGCACACACTTGTTTTGTTTTTGTGTACAAATAAATGTGGCACCAAATTTGCATCATTCCCTGAATTTCCAAGCATGCATGATTAGTCCTTTGTCCTTCTGACAATCGTACTGTACTGGGTATGGCCCATCCAGTGGGGGTTCCTCCTCCCCTTGTTTTTAGGGTGGTGTTTTACCCCAAGTTCCCCTACAGTTGACCCATGTTACATTTAGCCCCACTTTCCCCTATGTACTTAGTCATTAAGTCTATTAATGCCAATGTCAATCTAAGTAATGTACATTTACAAAATCTGTCAGTTTAAGATGTAGCTCTGTTTTTTTGCATTGGCTGCGTCCCAATCCACCGCATCCACTTATGTCGGCCTTCCGCATCTGCGTTGGAAGGTGGCTGAGCTACAGTGGTGTTTGTCAGACCATGAGACATCCCGAAAATTGGTCTTCTCAAGAAAACGTCTGTAGCGTCCGAACGGTTTGGCCTACTGTGACGAGGTGTGAATGAAGGAGTCAGGCGCAGGAGGTAAAACACCGAAGTCCAGAGTTTATTCTGTTTACATAAATAAAACGCACCCAGCTTCAAAACTACTATTAAAAAACGATCTATCTATTCCTTGGCAATAACAACTGGAAGAGTAGATCAACCGAGCTACTCGCTCTCACAATGAAACAATCACTCACAAAGACAAGGGGAACAGAGGGAACACTTATACACATACTAATTAGGGGAATGAGCACCAGGTGTGTGTGATTGACAAGACAAGACATGACAAGTAGAGTGATGAGAATGGGATCGGCAGTAGCTAGTAAGCCGGTGACGACGAACGCCGAAACCTGTCCGAACAAGGAGGGGAGGCAGCCTTGGCAGATGTCGTGACACCTACGACCCCCACAAGTGTCACGGGACTCGTCTGAAGGTGACCCATACAAATGAATGAAAGTATGGAGGTAGTTTTGTGCCAACAAAAATAAGGGGTTAAATATGTCCAACAAAAACAAATATTGAGCATTCTTACATCTCCTAGATATAGGACAGACACTTCAAAACTTGAACCATTATGATTTATTTTTTGACTGTCTTTTTTTGCCATTTATGAATGTTATTCAATGCGTTTCTATGGGCTATATATTTTTGATACCTAAAGGGGTCCTAAAATTCAATCAACTAGCTAGCTAAATGATCCATGGTATGACCATCTTAAAACAATTCCATATTGCTTAGTAGAACTAGCATTGAAGTTGAAGTCTATTGGTAACTACTACCATGCTAGCATATACCAATAGACTTCGTCATTGCGCTAACGCAATTTAGCATTGGACGCAGAGACATAATAATGGTATCCACAAGTTCATCTGACTCTGGGGAAGTAGATAAAGGGGCTCATTGCCAAAATCCCGAAGTATCCCTTTAAGCAGTCTCACAAAGTAAGGCATAGGGCTGTTGTAGTATCTGTCAGTCCGAGTAGGGTGAAGGTTAATGTGATGGCAGAGTTTGCAAAACATTGATCGATAGATACAAATCATCATAATATATCATTCTGCCAGGTAGGACTACTTTGCAGTCAACATTTCAATTGGGGAGGTTTTTTGGAAAAGCCTTTAGAAATGTTCATTCAAACAGCACATGATGACTGAAATGCGCATTGCAAAGATTCAACCAAGACTTCGGAGCAACCTTTTTGAATACCTGGTCTGCATACCCATTGTTGACACCGCGACGGCTCTCAAGGAACTACAATGGACTTTTTGCAAACTGGAAACCGCATATCACGAGGCCGCATTTATTGTAGCTGGGGACGTTAATAAAGCAAATCTGAGAAACTCTACCGAAGTTTAATCAATACATCACCTGCGCTACTAGCTCATCAATAATTCTTGACCATTGCTACTCCCCCTTCCGGGACGGCTACAAGGCCCTCCCCCGCCCTCCCTAAAGCAGATCAGATCACACTTCCATTCTGCTCCTCCCTTCCTATAGGCAGAAACTTAAACTGGAAGTACCCGTGGTAAGGACTGTTCAACGTTGGTCTGACCATTTGGAATCTATGCTTTAAGATTGTTTTGATCACGCGTACTGGGATATGTTCCAGGTTGCCTCAGAGAATAACATTGATGTATACACTGACTCTGTGACTGAGTTCATCGGGAAGTGCATAGAGGATGTTCCCACTGACGATTACAACTTATCTAAACCAAACATGGATAGATGGCAGCATTTGCGCAAAACTGAAAGCATGAACCACTGCATTTAACCACAGCAAGGTGACTGAACATCGACGAGTACAAACAGTCAGCTATGCCCTCCGTAAGGAAAAAACAGGCAAAACATCAGTGCAAAGACAAAGTGGAGTCGCAATTCGACGGCTCAGACATGAGACGTAGGTGGCAGGGACTCCAGACAATCACGGATTATAAAAGGAAAATCAGCCACGTCCTCAACACGGGAGCCCCACAAGGGTGTGCGCTCAGCTCCCTCCTGTACTCCCTGTTCACCCATGACTGCGTGGCCATGCACGTCTCCAACTAAATCATCTTGTTTGCAGACGACGCAACAGTGGTAAGCCTGATTTACCAACAACGACAAGACAGCCTACAGGGAGGAGGTGAGGGCCCTGGCGGAGTGTTGCCAGGATAATAACCCCTCCCTCAACGTCAACAAAACAAAGGATCTGATCGTGGACATCAACGGGGCCGCGGTGGAGAGGGTGAAAAGCTTCAAGTTCCTCGCTGTGCACATCACTAACAACCTTGAAATGGTCCAGTCACACACAGTGTGGTGAAGAGCATTTACTAAAAGGAGGAGGCTGAAGAAATCCAGGTTGGCCCCTATGACCCTCACAAACTTCTACAGATGCACCATTGAGAGCATCCTGTCGGGCTAAATCACCGCCTGGTACGGCAACTGCTTTGTCCGCAACCACAGGGCTCTGCAGAGGGTGCTGTGGTCAGCCCAATGCATCACCAGGGGCACACTGCCTGCCCTACAGAACATCTACAGCGCTCGGTGTCACAGGAAGGCCAAGAAGATCATCAAGGACCTCAGCCACCCGAGCCACGGCCTGTTCACCCTGCTATCTAGAAAGTGGAGACAGTACAGGTGCATCAAAGCTGGGACTGAGAGACTGAAACAGGTTCTATCTCCAGGCTATCAGACTGTTAAATAGTCACCACTAGCCGGCCTCCACCCAGTACCCTGCCCTGAACTTTAGTCACTGTTACTAGCCGGAAACCACCCAGTTCTCAACCTTTCAGACACTGCTGCTCTATGTACGTCGTCATTAAACACTGGTCACTTTAATAATGTTTACATACTGTTTTACCCACTTCATATGGATATACTGTATTTTAGTGAATGCTCATCCTATAACTACTGCTGTACACACCTTTTCTATTCATATTCTGTCCATTATGTCTATACACACCATCACATACATGTAAATTTATATTCCGGACTCTGACATTGCGCGTTCTAATATTTCAATATTTCTTTATTCCTTTCTTTACATGTTTGGGATTTGTGTCTATTGTTAGGTATTACTGCACTGTTGGAACTAGGAACATAAGCATTTTGCTACACCCGTGATAAAATCGGCAAAATGTGTACGCGACCAATAGAATGTGTTTCTTTGATTTGCATACAATGATGTATATACAGTGGGGAGAACAAGTATTTGATACACTGCCGATTTTGCAGGTTTTCCTACTTACAAAGCATGTAGAGGTCTGTAATTGTTATCATAGGTACACTTCAACTGTGAGAGACGGAATCTATAACAAAAATCCAGAAAATCATATTGTATGATTTTTGGGATTTGATGCACATTTGGCAGCGATTACAGCCTCGAGTCTTCTTGGGTATGACGCCACAAGCTTGGCACACCTGTTTTTGGGGAGTTTCTCCCATTCTCTGCAGATCCTCTCAAGCTCTGTCTGCTATTTTCAGGTCACTCCAGAGATGTTCGATCGAGTTCAAGTCTGGGCTCTGGCTGGGCCACTCAAGGACATTCAGAGACTTGTCCCGAAGCTACTCCTGCGTTGTTTTGGCTATGTTCTTAGGGTCGTTGTCCTGTTGGAAGGTGAACCTTCACCCCAGTCTGAGGTCCTGAGCACTCTGGAGCAGGTTTTCATCAAGGATCTCTCTGTACATTGCTTCGTTCATCTTTCCTTCGATCCTGACTAGTCTCCCAGTCCCTGCTGATGAAAAACATCCCCACAGCATGATGCTGCCACCACCATGCTTCACCGTAGGGATGGTGCCAGGTTTCCTCCAGACGTGATGCTTGGCATTCAGGCCAAAGAGTTCAATCTTAGTTTCACCTCCCTGACCAAGGCCCTTCTCCCCCGATTGCTCAGTTTGGCCGGGCGGCCAGCTCTAGGAAGAATCTTAGTGGTTCCAAACTTCTTCCATTTAAGAATGATGGAGGCCACTGTGTTCTTGGGGACCTTCAATGCTGCAGACATTTTTTGGTACCCTTCCCCAGATCTATGCCTCGACACAATCCTGTCTCTTAGCTCTATGGACAATTCCTTTGACCTCATGGCTTGGTTTTTGCTCTGACATGCACTGTCAACTGTGGGACCTTATATAGACCGGTGTGTGCCTTTCCAAATCATGTCCTATCAATTGAGTTCACCAAAGGTGGACTCCAATCAAGTTGTAGAAACATCTCAAGGATGATCAATGGAAACAGAATGCACCTGAGCTCAATTTCGGGTCTTATAGCAAAGGGTCTGAATACTTATGTGAAAACCTGTTTTCGCTTTGTCATTATGGGGTATTGTGTGTAGATTGATGAGGAACAAAATGAATTCAATCCATTTTAGAATAAGGCTGTAATGTAACAAAATGTGGAAAAAGTCAAGAGGTCTGAATACTTTCCGAATGCGCTGTATGTACACTACCGGTCAAAAGTTTTAGAACACCTACTCATTCAAGTTTTTTTTTTTTTTCTTTTTTTTTTTACAATTTTCTACATTGTAGAATAATGGTTTAGACATCAAAACTATGAAATAACACATATGGAATCATGTAGTAACCAAAAAAGTGTTAAACAAATATATATACAGTGAGTGAAAAAAGTATTTGATCCCCTGCTGATTTGGACATTTGCCCACTGACAAAGAAATGATCAGTCTATAATTTTAATGGTAGGTTTATTTGAACAGTGAGAGAATAACAAAAAAACATCCAGAAAAACGCATGTCAAAAATGTTCTAAATTGATTAGCATTTCAATGAGGGAAATAAGTATTTGACCCCCTCTCAATCAGAAAGATTTCTGGCTCCCAGGTGTCTTTTATACAGGTAACGAGCAGAGATTAGGAGCACACTCTTAAAGGCAGTGCTCCTAATCTCAGTTTGTTACCTGTATAAAAGACACCTGTCCACAGAAGCAATCAATCAATCAGATTCCAAACTCTCCACCATGGCCAAGACCAAAGAGCTCTCCAAGGATGTCAGGGACAAGATTGTAGACCTACACAAGGCTGGAATGGGCTACAAGATCATCGCCAAGCAGCTTGGTGACAACAGTTGGTGCGATTATTCGCAAATGGAAGAAACACAAAATAACTGTCAATCTCCCTCGGCCTGGGGCTCAATGCAAGATCTCACCTCGTGGAGTTGCAATGATCATGAGAACGGTGAGGAATCACCCTAGAACTACACGGGAGTATCTTGTCAATGATCTCAAGGCAGCTGGGACCATAGTCACCAAGAAAACAATTGGTAACACACTACGCCGTGAAGGACTGAAATCCTGCAGCGCCCGCAAGGTCCCCCTGCTTAAGAAAGCACATATACAGGGCCGTCTGAAGTTTGCCAATGAACATCTGAATGATTCAGAGGAGAACTGGGTGAAAGTGTTGTGGTCAGATGAGACCAAAATCGAGCTCTTTGGCATCAACTCAACTCGCCATGTTTGGAGGAGGAGGAATGCTGCCTATGACCCCAAGAACACCATCCCCACCGTCAAACATGGAGGTGGAAACATTATGCTTTGGGGGTGTTTTTCTGCCAAGGGGACAGGACAACTTCACCGCATCAAAGGGACGATGGACGGGGCCATGTACCATCAAATCTTGGGTGAGAACCTCCTTCCCTCAGCCAGGGCATTGAAAATGGGTTGTGGATGGGTATTCCAGCATGACAATGACCCAAAACACACGGCCAAGGCAACAAAGAGTGGCTCAAGAATAAGCACATTAAAGTCCTGGAGTGGTCTAGCCAGTCTCCAGACCTTAATCCCATAGAAAATCTGTGGAGGGAGCTGAAGGTTCGAGTTCCCAAACGTCAGCCTTGAAACTTTAATGACTTGGAGAAGATCTGCAAAGAGGAGTGGAACAAAATCCTTCCTGAGATGTGTGCAAACCTGGTGGCCAACTACAAGAAACGTCTGACATCTGTGATTGCCAACAAGGGTTTTACACATAGGAAATACACATGCGGAGGTCATCCGTTCACACACACCGCGTCTCACAAAGACTCCGGTTGGAACCAAAATTCTCTAATTTGGACTCCAGACCAAAGTAACGTAAATGTAAAATGAAGGCCTGATTCACACAGTCTCCTCTGAACAGTTGATGTTGAGATGTGTCTGTTACTTGAACTCTGTGAAGCATTTATTTGGGCTGCAATTTCTGAGGCTGGTAACTCTAATGAACTTATCCTCTGCACCAGAGGTAACTCTGGGTCTTCCATTCCTGTGGCGGTCCTCATGAGTGACAGTTTCATCATAGCGCTTGATGTTTTTTGCGACTGCACTTGAAGAAACTTTCAAAGTTCTTGACATTTTCCGTATTGACTGACCATGTCTTAATGAGGACATTTGCATGGTTTGGACCAATGAGATGTGCTTCTTTTTTTTCAGCATAGAGAGAAAATATCATCAATATTTTATAAAAGGAAAAAGGAAGTTATGGCCAGTGTTTTTTTTGTAACATGTTTAATAGTATATCATTACATATGCTAATCATTACCCATGTGACTGAGTTGACAGCCTATTAGTAATACCGCAATAATGGGCTTAATAGCGATGTTTAACAACGATCACGTTTGTTACTGTTCCAAGTATGACCGCTTTCATTGAGTTGGATTCATGATGGGTCATACTTACCAGAATAATACTTACTGTTACTTGTTATTTCCTTTGTCACTGTTCTTCATGAAACACACACACACAGAGTTTCTGCTGTTACATCCTGTGAACTCTGCCCCTCTCATCTCTCTTCTGTCCTTCCCAGTTAACAGGGCCTGTTTAACAACAGTGAGGCTGACTACCACAGAAGGCAGCACTGGACAGCCATGCAGGTGAAGGTAACACCACACACAGTTTCAGCCTCTCATTTCTCCCTTTAAAAATGGAGCCTAACACACACATGCATACTCACAGATGTTGTTGGTGTACCAGCCATATTAAAACCAACCATCACCAAGTTTACCATTGCAGACATCCGTTTCCCTTCACACCGATACACATAAGCTGTTCATGTGATGTCACCATTACTCTCACTCTTGTTACAAAATATGTTTTTACCATATTTATTTATTCTAATTTTCTTCTCTGAGGAATCATATTTTATGCAGTGCTGGTGAAATGGACAATCAAACATGTCAGCTGTTGCTTCATTGTATAATAACATGTCCATGCAATCTTATATCTTGTGCAATCTGTCCATTCTTTTGAAAGAATGTGGATTGTCCTACATGAAATTCTCTGAAGGATGAGGAAGGAATCCAGCAGGTTGTCCTACAGGAAAATGGCCCTGGAAATCTTGTGGAACTACCTGCAGGACTCTTACCTACAAGATATCCCACAGGATTTTTGGGCCATTTTGTTCTATGACAATTCCTACAGGTAGTCCTTCAGGAAACAATCCTGCAGGATTTATTTGAGGACTATCTACAGGATCCTGCAGGAATTGTCCTACAGGAAAGTCGCCCCGGAAATCCTGTGGGATATCCTGCAGGACTTCCTATTCCTGGATATATATTCTGAAGGATTCCTGCAGGATTTTTCATGCAGGATTCCTGTAGGACTTTTTTGTAAGGGCAACTCAAGCATTTACATAGCATTAGACTGTAACAAAACCATTTTGCATTAGGTCAAAGATCTGTGGTTAGCTAGGTGCTTTTGAAAATTAGCTAGCTAGATAACCACTGACTGTAGTTATGTGGACAATGCACGTTACCTTCCTTACAAATAAAAAGAAAACCAGCATAGGCTAGCATAATGACTGTTGTGACCTTTTATTGACAAGTCTTTAGTGAGCTAGCCAGCTAATTAAGCGG
The DNA here is from genome assembly GCF_964263955.1 of Coregonus lavaretus. Lineage (NCBI taxonomy): Eukaryota > Metazoa > Chordata > Actinopteri > Salmoniformes > Salmonidae > Coregonus > Coregonus lavaretus. Next base: position 21,605,867 of record NC_140020.1, read on the forward strand.
TTTCTGTAGTCATACTGTTTCATGTGGTGACATGCTAGCTAGCGTTAGCCCACCAGGGAAGGGATATTTAGCTAGCTAGTTAACGTTAACTCACCATTCGTGTAGTCAGACTTGCTAGCTAACGTTAGGCCGGCACCATGGCAAGGATAGTTGGTTAGCTAGCATGTCACCACTTAGAAAAGTCTGACCACATGACCGGTGAGCTAGCTAAATATCGCCTTGTGGGCTAGCTAGTTAGGTACCTTGGTTGGCTAGTTAGCTACATTAGCTAAAGTTAGCTAGCTGGCTAGCTAGTTCACAAAGGACTTGTGGGCTTAATGTTTTCCCCATACAAAACACAGAAACGGGTTTGTTCCACGAGTGCATCTGTTGTACATGACTAATCAAATGATCTGTGAAGTCAGATAGACATGTCAGAAGGGATGGAAATTAAGCTAGCCCGAGGCTAGTACTTTTCAGACTGGGCTTGTAGACAATGTGCTAAACTAGCCTGACACAGCATTGACATTTTGCCGTTACAAACATCGCATGCCATAGATTTAGGACCTGAATGTTACCTGGGCTAGTAGAAACCATGGTCTACTGGCCAGTGCCCAAAATCCTTATGTTCCATCCCTGCATGTCAGTCCCTTTCAGACAATCCCCGCTGAAGAATGTAGGTGTCTGCTGTCTGCAGAGTTGCAGAATGTTCTCACTGAGTTGAATCTTGAGGAAACATTAGCGCAGTTGAAGGTTCTACAGGAGAATGAGCTGTATACCCACAACAGGTATGCAGCATCACAGCTGTCTGATAAAGTACTTGGAAACAGGACTTCCAGACAAAGACATGTTCAACATCGTTGTTGAATACTTGGAACGTTACAAGGACTGTGTTGTCTATTTTGCCAAGTGGAGGGTCGAGGTGCTGTCATTTGAGGATCAAGTGTTTATGGCGCTTATGAAGTTGCGTCACAGCTACACCAACTCGCACCTGGCTCAACTATTCCGTTGTAGTGCAAGCACTGTCAGCAATGTTACCATCACTTTCATTCATGTGATCCACAAGCTTTTTTTCATTAGCATCATGAAGACTTCCAAGTCGGGAGAAGAACCAAACGTGCTTGCCTGTGTCTTTTCAGGGGTCCAGCAGAAACTTCAGGATGGTCATTGACTGTACTGACATAGAAGTTGCTACTCCAAGTCAGATGGATCTGCAGAAGCAAACCTACTCTGTGTACTGTTCAATGCACTCCTTCAAGCTACTCCTGGGAGATGCACCTAATACGGTGATAACATACTGCAGTGATCTGTATCCAGGATCTGTGTCGGAAAAATACTTTGTCCAGAAGTCTGAGTTTGAGGAGATCTTCACGTCTGGAGACATGACTTTGGCAGACAAAGGCTTCTTGATCCAGAGCTTGATGCCTGCAGGAGTCAGTGAACATTCCTACATTCCTGAAACACGGAAGGTTCACAGAGAGTGAGATACATCTCACAAAAGACATAGTGAGAAACATGATCTATGTTGAGAGGGCAAATGCTTGACTAACATATTTCTAAATCCTGAGATTCATCCCACCGTATCTGCTTTATAGTACTGTGCTGGTGCAGACTTGCTGTGCACTTGTAAACCTCTAAGACCCACCACTGACTAAATGCCTCTTTGTCAGTAACTCAGATCAGTAGCTCATCAAATATGATACAATTCTGTGTAAAACATTGCATTTCTAGATGCATCGACATTTTTACGTTGTCCCCTTTTCCCCATGTTTTTGACATGAGGCGTGACATGCGAAACATCAGGCTCACCCCACGAGAAGCAGTGCATGATCAACACCACCCTCAGCAAGGAGATTGGCTGGAAGTGATGGCTCTCCCATCCTTAGATTCTCTCTCTCGTTAAGCAGTCCAGATTATTTTCGTACGGTTAGTGGTGTAAAGTACTTAAGTAAAAATACTTTAAAGTACTACTTAAGTTGTTTTTGGGGGTGTTTATATTTTTGACAACTTTTACTTTTACTCCATACATTTTCCCTGACACCCAAAAGTACTCGTTACATTTTGAATGGCTAGCAGTACATCTGATCTGGCGGACTCACTAAACACAAATGGTTTGTTTGTAAATTATGTCTGAGTGTTGGAGTGTGCCCCTGGCTCTCCGTAATTAAAAAAAACAACAAGAAAATGGTGCGTCTGGTTTGCTTAATATAGAGAATGAAACTATTTATACTTTTACTTTCAATACTTACGTATATTTTAGCAATAACATTTGCTTTTGATACTTAAGTATATTTAAAACCAAATACTTTTAGACTTTTACTCTAGTAGTATTTTACTGGGTGACATTCACTTACTTGAGTAATTTTCTATTAAGGTATCTTAACTTTTACTCAAGTATGACAATTGGGTACTCTTTCCACCACTGCGTACAGTGTGTCGTACCCAACTCTACTTACTTCTTATTTGGAGTTCAGTGGAAACATTGAAGTTCCAGGCACGAGGGATGTTGCTTTGATTTTGCTTTGTTGCCAGTTAATTAGAAATATTGTCATTTAATCATTCTGTGCTATGGCCATGTTCGAGAGGATCAAAACCGCAATGTGTCATGGGTAACTTGTGACTGACTGACTGATCTACAAATAATAATGAGTCGTTATTTATGATGAAAGGTGATTTGTAGATTAGTCAGTCGGCAGTCGCCTGCAGTCATTTTGATGCTCTCGAACATGGACATGGCTAGTAGGAATCCAGCATTTGTCAAATTAACATCAGATTTGACTGTTCGTAGCAGGTTAGGATAATTAACGTAGCAGTTTAGGATAATTAGGTTAATAAAAGGGTTAGGGTTAGCAAAAATTTAACATTTTACAAAAATAAAAAATGCCATAAGGTCTGAACTAGACACCAAAGTTGACATACTGTACAAACAATTATCTAGGTAACTAAAACAAAATAATTGTTTGATGCTCTGCTAGCTAGCTAGCTAGCTAGCTAAAGTGTAGTCAGTGGCTAGCTAAGACAGAGAAAGGGGACGTAAGAAGTTCAACACTTTTTAATTCATTTTAATACAGCACATGGATACATCATGGATTGGGCACAGAAGGTCTCTGATCGCGCTGGTGAACAGTAGCTGACAGTGTCGGCTAGAGATGACGTGCAGGAGCTTCCTGTAGTCTTGCTGAGGTCTTATCTGTTGCTAATTATTTTTTTGAGTACATTTAGGCTAATATATTGATAAAACTCACGTTGTCCGAGAGAGAATTACAAGGTTCTAAAAACTTAACGCCAAGGTAAGCCAACACCAAACACATACTTATTTTGAAGTGTTTGTAAAATTCACTATGTGAAAAATGAATGGTGGATAAACGATTGGAACCATTTCCATGTTTGACCGCTAGGTTTTATGGGGGGACTATGAGAAAAAGGCAGAGAAAGAGCAGTGGACAGCAGTGGAGGCTCCTCAGTGGAGGAAGGGGCGGACCATCCTCCTCAGTGAATTTCATAAAAATAAAAATGGTAAAACATTGAAAAAGTTATCATTTTTAGATAAAACTATACTAAATATATTAAAATCACCAAATAATTGGTTAAAACATACTGTTTTGCAATGAAGGTCTACAGTAGCCTCAACAGCACTCTGTAGGGTAGCACCATGGTGTAGCCGGAGGACAGCTAGCTTCAGTCCTCCTCTTGGTACATTGACTTCAATACAAAACCTAGGAGGCTCTTGGTTCTCACCCCCTTCCATAGACGTACACAGTAATTATTACAACTTCCGGAGGACGTCCTCCAACCTATCAGAGCTCTTGTAGTAAGAACTGACATGTTGTCCACCCAATCAAAGGATCAGCGAATGAATCTAGTACTGAAGCTACAGCTAGCTAGCACTGCAGTGCATAAAATGTGGTGAGTAGTTGACTCAAAGAGAGCGAGACAATAGGTGAACAGTTTTCAACCAATTAATTTCTTGAAAAATGAAGGAGAAGCAAGAGAGAGAGATTTCGTCATTTTCTTTTCACTTTCAGTTTCACTTACTTAGCTAGCAAATGCAGCTGGCTAGTTTAGTTACTCAAACACCAGGCTCAAACAGAGGGATGCTATGTTAGGTAGCTGGCAATGGCTATCCAACACAACACTGGAACTCTTCTAAGTCAAGGTAAGCTTTTGGTTTTATTCATTTATTGCCACTGGGGCTGCCTGTCTAACTACTTACTGACTACCCATGTAGCACAAAACGTTCCTGGAACCTAAACCAACGTTGGACAGGTTGGGAAATGTTGTATATTGGTGTTGTAACAACGTTCTCTCAACATTGCTAAATAAACGTTTTAAAATAAATGTATTTGAAACATATTCCAAAGTTGCCAATAGGTTGAGATTTGGTGCTGTTTGACACGTATGAAATGGAACTCTTGGTCAACGTTTCTAAACGTTGTCAGGAGGTTTTAAAATGAACGTTTAAAAATAAATGTATTTGAAACCTATTCCAAAGTTGCCAATAGGTAGGGATTTGGTACTGTTTGACACATACGAAAGGGAACTCTTGGCCAACGTTTATAAACGTTGTCACTAGGTTTCAAAATGAACTGTTGCTTGCACTCCCATTGCCATAGAAACGCACAGTTCCATCAATTTGTTTGCGGAATGCCGAAACGCGCGACCGCTTGCAGATAAGACGCTCTTTTCTAACTGTCACTTAAGTTAATTCACTGCAGTAACGTCGTCGTGTCACTTGGTAATTATTATATGTAATAACATGTAACATTAGCTTTTAATTATGCAATCAGTTTTGATGTTAGATTATTAAACAACTGAATGCCTGGAGTTAGCTAGCTAACGTTAAGTTAAGTATGTTAACGTTTTAGTACAAGGTAACGTTAGCTAACGTTAGCTTACCTAACTCAGTTGACTCACTTAACGTAATGTTAACGTTAGCTAAGTTGACTAACGTTAGAGTAAACTAGGCTTATTAACACTAACTTTACCGTTCTGCTAGTTAACCAGCCAGCTGACCAGCCGTAACGTTACCCCCTTGCCTTGTGTTCTTCGGATCATCATTCTCCTTTTGCCAAGTAAGTTACTGCTGCTTCGGATTTCTCAAGCCAAGCCCCGGGTGTGTTCGCTGACACTGACACATATGTTCCAATGTAATTTAGATCAAGTCACCTTGCATTGAAACATGGCAATCTCTGTTTTCTGTCTACAGTTACAGCCTGCCAACCAGCCAGTCAACGAACCAGCTGTAGCCCTTGGTAACTTACTCTTAGTAAGAGTCTTCCTCCTCCTCCAGCCAGCTAACATAAAGCGATTATCTGAATTATTTAAATGAATTAACCCACCAAATTACTCAACTAAGCACCCATAGCCACAGTGTATATTTCTCAAAGACACGACCAATACATTTAATTCAGGATATAATGGATAGTGCGAGAAAACGCTGCTACAACAGGAAATTGACCAAGTCCTTATGACATTTACATTTACATTTTAGTCATTTAGCAGACGCTCTTATCCAGAGCGACTTACAGTTAGTGAATACATATTTTTATACATTTTATTTTTTTCATACTGGTACCCCGTGGGAATCGAACCCACAACCCTGGCGTTGCAAACGCCATGCTCTATCAACTGAGCTACATCCCTGCCGGCCATTCCCTCCCCTACCCTGGACAACGCTAGGCCAATTGTGCGCTGCCCATGAGTCTCCCGGTCGCGGCCGGCTGCGACAGAGCCTGGATCTATGACTTAGACACATCAAACGAAATCAGAGAAAGTGACAATCATGGAGCCAACAATGATGATGATGGGGAAATCAGTGAAGGGGACATTCATGGAGCCGATGATGGGGAAATCAGTCAAAGGGATATTTATGGGGACTCAGACAATGACACAGTGATGGAATCCACTCTAAGAGAAGACTTAGCCTCTTGGCTTGTTGTGAATGATATAAAGCACACCGCAGCAGATGGTTTTCCCAAGATACTGAAAAAACATGGTGTTGATGATCTGCCATGTAGTGCACATACACTGTTAAAAACTGATTAAAATGTGCGGGTCGAAATGAAGTCTGGCATTGACTATGTGTTTTTGGGAGTAGAGAACATGCTGAAGAAGATCTTAGACAAGTGTCCCAGTTGCTTCACAGATGAGACTGAGTATTTGAATGTGTCTCTGAATGTTGATGGACTACCCCTATTCCAGAGCTCAAAAACCGTAACCTGGTCTGTGTTGTGTGGTGTCAACACTCCACCGATAGTTTTCCCAGTTTCACTGTCATGTGGAAATTCTAAACCGAATGATCTCGCCTTTCTTAATGATACCATACAAGAGATGAATAAGCTTCAAGATGAGGTAATGGTTTATAGGGGCAGGCAAGTAAAAATCCTTCTGAGATGTGTAGTGTGTGATGCACAAGCCAGAGCCTTTAGAAGCTGTGAAATAGAACCATAACATTAAACTAATTCATACTTGGTCTGTACTGTGCTGTTAATGCCCGTGGATGACAATCAAGTACTTTTTCCCTTTCAGGGATTCCTGTGCTACTGGCCATCAACATGCATCTGTGTCATCCTCACACAACAACTGGTAAAAGTGTACCACCAATGTAGTTTGTCCATAATCAACCAAAAGTCACTGTGTCACTGTTACCCCAAATGTAATCATATTTGTCCAAATTTCTCAGATGCCGCTTTGCAAAAAAAGCAGAAAAAACCTCCAATGTGGAAAGCACTAGTGAAATGGAGGCACGACCACACACCATCCCAGCTCGATACCAAACTGGTTGTTATGATGACAGCAGCAGTAAGTTGATTATACACTGAGTATATTAACATATGTGTAGATCCGATGCTTATGACATGTTTTCTGTTTTGTTTTTGTATCTAGCAACTGATATAGATGAGTTCTTTATGGAACCCTGCTTTCCAGTGAAAACTTTACGTTTACCTCTACCGCCCAGATATTAGGACACAAATTAAGGTCTTATATGGAAAAATGATTTAAGATTTCACAACTAACAGAATTTTGGCCCAATGCAATGCCAAATAAATCATGCTTCTTGTGATTTTGTAATTACCCAAAGATATCCCGCAAAAAGGAAAGGTCTCCAAAGTGTCCAGTGCACCACAAACTGTGTCATGCAGTGAGTATTGAGAGGAACCAACGTTTTGTACAGTGACATATACTAAATACTACAAAAGTATGTGGACACCCCTACTAATTATTGAGTTCAGGTGTTTCAGCCACACCCATTGCTAACAGGTGCATAAATCCAGCTAAGCCTTTAGTTCCAGTGAAGGTCATTTTAACGCTACAGGATACACAGACATTTTAGACAATTGGGTGCTTCCAACTTTGTGGAAACAGTTTGGGGAAGGCCCTTTCCTGTTGCAGCATGACTGCCCCACAGACACACTCCAAAATGCATTTCAAATCTGAGGTGGAGTAGTATAGATCTAAAATGTGTGTCACTGTCCATTTATCTTTGGTGTTGACTGTAATAGAATATTGAATTCACATACCTGAGTTTTATCTAATCTTCTACAACTTCCTACAGGCCTACCAGCCAAAACAACAACTGGCGGAGTAGCGCCACCTGCAGCATCCAGTAAGAATTTTGCATCTCTGTTACAGTACATAGTCAACCTCCCTTAGTAGTGCCCAACAGTATCAACATTTACATTACATTTTAGTCATTTAGCAGACGCTCTTATCCAGAGCGACTTACATGATCTTTTTTTTTTTTTTTTTTTTTTCATACTGGCCCCCCGTGGGAATTGAACCCACATCAACACATCCCTCTCTATTTTTCCCCTCAACCAAAACCGTTGTGTTTTTCTGAAATGTCACAATGCACTGTTAAGAATGAATTAATTGCTTTACGCTGAACCTCCTATCCATTCTCATAGATCTCCAACAAAAGGAATCTGCATCCACAAGTGCTGTGCAGTCTCAGGAGATAATTGCAATGATGTCTTGTTAGTACTGTACATGTTCATCTGTGATTTAACAGTGCTTTGGTCAAAATAGCAACTCCCCTTTAATCCTTTCTGCTAAAACAGCTTGTCTAGGACCCAATTATGTGTCTCCGTTCTAATCAATGATGTTGTCTTGTTAAGCCTTCCAGACAAAGGTACTGATGAAGCTAGACATTATAATTGAGAACCAGTAAGAGCAACTGAGGCTCCTTAATGCTACAAGGCCATCGACCACAGCTGAGAACCTCGACATTCTGCCATCACCGTTAGACTCTGTGGCTGACCTGAAGCTACTGTGTAAGCGGATCTCAACAGAGGAGAATTTTCGCAAACAATTGGTATGTTCTCACTGCATGTCACGATCGTCGTAATAAGTGGACCAAGGCGCAGCATGATATGCGTACATCTTTTAATGCGTACTTTGCACAATACAACAAAACGAAACGTGAAGTCCTCGGTCATACAACACAAACCTAAAAGGAACAAGATCCCACAAAAGACAAGTGCACAACAGGCTGCCTAAGTATGGTTCCCAATCAGAGACAACGAGCCACAGCTGTCTCTAATTGGGAACCACCCCGGCCAACATAGAAACACATAAACAAGAACATAGAAAACGAAACATAGAACCTAACACCCAGAAACTAACACATCTAAACTAACACCCTGGCTCAACATATAAAAGTCCCCAGAGCCAGGGCGTGACACTGCAAGTACTTCTTCAACACAAAAAGAGAAACACTGGCCGATAAAGTATTATAGGGCTACAACTGTAGGTCACATATTTTTCATTGTTTCTGTCAGACATAACAGTAATCAAATTCTCATTTACTCGACTAGACATCCTATCTCAGTATGTATGGGTCCAACACAGTGGGGAAGACTGAGGAGGATGATAGGGCGTATTGGGACTTTTAAGAGTCATGACAAATAGGTGCACAGTTATACCGGATACCCTAGTAGAACCTTTATTATTTATTGCTCAGAAGACAACCAGCATCTATTTACCCAGAATCCATTGGCCTCCTTGTCCTAGATCTACAGTATAATACCATATTGTGCTGCTTCACTACTAATTAAACTAAATTATGTGTTTCAATCTCATTCAGAGGCCTGCAGCAGATGCCACAAAGAGGCCAAAATCACTGAGTGTGAGACCGAAATCGGTGAATGCCTGAAGCATGCACCATTTAAGGAGGGGGGCAACAAATACAGATCAAAGTTAGGACAGGTGCCGTTCCACATCAGATATTTTGTGTTAATTAACAGTACACAACAGTAGCACAAGTGTTTTACTTACATGAACATGTTGTTCTTCATTGTAATTTCTCTGAATAATTCATTTGTATGATCGACTTCGTCGTAGCTCGCTAACACAACAGCTGGATGTTTAGCCTAGTCTAGCTAAATACCGTTGTTTACTTCACCACTATCCCAAAATGCTAGGTAACTTTCTGCTTCTGTAACGTTACTTGTCAAAATTGACACATCTGTCTCCAGAAAAGAAGAGAGTCGCAGATAAACAGAAAGAGCTCTGTGTGCCCAAATGGTGTGAGAGAGCACGAGCTGACTGTGCCCCTCAAATAAATGTTACTAGTCCAATGATGAGATCTAACACTGTTTCAGACCACAGCACCTGAAATAATGGAGAGAGACGGAAGCTTCAGCACGAGCCCAAGAGACAGAAGCCCAAGAGACAGAAGCCCAAGAGACAGAAGGAGCACAAGCACGGAGTCGACCCTAATGTTTTTTGACTAAAGAGGACATTTTGTAACTCAAGTGATTTTATTAAATGTGTCCAGTGGTAAAAAAAATAAAAAAGGGAAATACTAGGGAAATAGTAATGTAATTAGTTGCTAATCCAATTATAGTTCATCAAGAGTTAGTAATTAACAGTTTTATATTATTTCCTTGTTGGTTAAAAAATATATAGTTAAAATTTCCTGTCTTTATTAGTTGAAGCCATCGTCGCATATAACACCTATTACCAACATTTGTCAACGTTTGTTAAACGTTGATGTTCATTAACATTTAAAAAGTAACTAATAGCCAACGTTGTAAATTACACTAATACCAATGTTTACCAAACGTTGCTAACACCTATGACAAATGTTTACGAAACTTAATCTGTCCCCTACACTTTAACCCAAACCGAACGTTTATCTGAATGCATTCAGAATGTTTAGACAACCAATCCAACACCTAAAAAAAAAAACGTATTTTTGCTACCTGGGTATACACTAACATTAGCACATGATTGTAGCGGGTTTACTAACACAGTTCTATTAGCTATGTTGACTAGGACTTTACTTTGGCTAATATGGGGTCAACGATGTAGGCTGTGTGTAGCGGTTTTGACATGGTTTGGAAAGGTTTTTTCGCCTGCTCACACAGCTGATGTGTTGTTAATTGAAGTCCACAAATGAAGGGAAAAGGTGAGAGGAGGAGAGTACATAGAGGCTAGAATGAATACAGCATGGCTGCTACATATGAAAGTGAACTGTGTTTATGCGTGATCAGGGGTGTATTAATTCCGCCAATTCTGTTGAAAAACGTTTCTTAAACGGAAGCAAACGAAACGGATAAAAATAACTGAATTTGTCCAATAGAAACTCTCGTTTGCAACTGTTGGACTAATGATTACACCCTAGATAAGCTAGATGCAGGCAAGAGTGCAAGGAGGTATTGAATGTGCCACTGTCTGTCAATGTGTCTAAAAAAAAAATCTCGACCTGTGTGCACCTACGTTGTAAACTTTCATTAATAAGCAAGGTTGTAGCAACCTCATGATGGGTATAGGGAAAATTTGAGTATCATGTAGTAGCCTAAACCTATCAATGTTACATTGAACTGGGTGAATGGAATATGAATGACAGTCATCTAACATGCTGTAATAGAAATAAGGCCATGCTCATGAAATAAAAATCGTCCTCCCTCATCATAAACGGCACTGACCGCCACTGGTGGACAGAAACACTGAAAATAAACAACCAGAAATGCACTGTTAAGCTGGATACAGGAGCTGAGTGTAACGTCATGTCTGTGACAGAATGGCTCACATCAACACCATTATCCCAGAAACCCTAGACCCACTCCAATTTGCATGCCGCCCCAACAGATCCACAGATGATGCAATCTCTATTGCACTCCACACTGCCCTTTCCCACCTGGACAAGAGGAACACCTACGTGAGAATGCTATTCATTGACTACAGCTCAGCATTCAACACCATAGTGCCCTCCAAGCTCATCACTAAGCTAAGGATCCTGGGACTAAACACCTCCCTCTGCAACTGGATCCTGGACTTCCTGACGGGCCGCCCCCAGGTGGTAAGGGTAGGTAACAACACATCTGCCACACTGATCCTCAATACGGGGGCCCCTCAGGGGTGCGTGCTCAGTCCCCTCCTGTACTCCCTGTTCACCCATGACTGCATGGCCAGGCACGACTCCAACACCATCATTAAGTTTGCCGACAACACAACAGTGGTAGGCCTGATCACCGACAACGATGAGACAGCCTATAGGGAGGAGGTCAGAGACCTGGCCGTGTGGTGCCAGGATAACAACCTCTCCCTCAACGTGACCAAGACAAAGGAGATGATTGTGGACTACAGGAAAAAAAAAAGAGGACTGAGCACGCCCCCATTCTCATCGACAGGGCTGTAGTGGAACAGGTTGAGAGCTTCAAGTTCCTTGGTGTCCACATCACCAACGAACTATCATGGTCCAAACACACCAAGACAGTCGTGAAGAGGGCACGACAAAGCCTATTCCCCCTCAGGAGACTGAAAAGATTTGGCATGGGTCCTCAGATCCTAAAAAAATTATACAGCTGCACCAACGAGAGCATCCTGACTGGTTGCATCACCGCCTGGTATGGCAACTGCTCAGCCTCCAACCAAAAGCACTACAGAGGGTAGTGCGTACGGCCCAGTACATCACTGGGGCCAAGCTTCCTGCCATCCAGGACCTCTATACCAGGCGGTCAGAGGAAGGACCTCAAAATTGTCACCCCATCTTTTTACGCTGCTGCTACTCTGTTAATTATTTATGCATAATCACTTTAACTCTACCCACATGTACACATTACTTCAACTACCTCAACTAGCTGGTGCCCCTGCACATTGACTCTGCACCGGTACCCCCCTGTATATATAGCCTCCCTACTGTTATTTTATTTTACTTCTGCTCTTTTTTTCTCAACACTTTGTTTTATTTTACTTTATTATAAAAAAAAATAATGCACTGTTGGTTAAGGGCTGTAAGTAAGCATTTCACTGTAATGTCTGCACCTGTTGTATTCGGCGCGTGTGGCCAATAAAATTTGATTTGATTTGATTCGAATTGAAAACGCTGAAAGTGTTTGACGTATTCTGGCCACCAGATGGCGCCAAATGGCAAGGAAACGCTCAAACACCAATACAAAGAGAACGTTTCTGAACTGGAATTTCAAGTGATGGAACAAGATGCACCTGCAATACTTGGAAGATCAGCTTGTCTACAAATGGGTTTAATACAGAGAATATTCAAGCTTGAACAAAAAACAGAGACTGATGAAGGGGAGGAGACAGGTTAAAGAAGGATGTTTAAGCCTTGAGACAATTGAGACATGGATTGTGTGTGTGCCCTTCAGAGGGTGAATGGGCAAGACAAAATATTTAAGTGCCTTTGAATGGGGTATGGTAGTAGGTGCCAGGCGCACCGGTTTGAGTGTGTCAAGAACTGCAACGCTGCTAGGTTTTTCACACACTCAACAGTTTCCCATGGACCATCTTCCCTCTTTATGTTTCCATCATATATGCTGATATATACTGAACAAAAATATAAACGCAGCAAGCACAATTTCAAAGATTTTACTGAGTTAGTTCATAAAAGGAAATCAGTCAATTGAAATAAATTCATTAGGCCCTAATCTATGGACTTCACATGATTGGGCTGGGGTGCAGCCATGAGTGAGCCAGGCCCAGGCACAGCCAATCAGAATTAGTTTTTCCCCACAAAAGGGTTGTATTACAGACAGAGATACTCCTCAGCACACCCCACCCCACCCCACCCCACCCTCCTCAGATGGTCCCGCAGGTAAAGAAGCTGGATGTGGAGGTCCTGGGCTGGCGTGGTTAGACATGGTCTGCAGTTGTGAAGCGGGTTGGACATACTGCCAAATTCTCTAAAACGACAGAGGCAGCTTATGGTAGAGAAATTAACATTCAATTATCTGGCAACAGCTCTGGTGGATATTCCTGCAGTCAGCATGCCAGCATGCCAATTGCATGCTCCCTCAAAACTTGAGACATCTGCACATTTTAGAGTGGCCTTATATTGTCCCCATCACAAGGTGCACCTGTGTAATGATCATGCTGTTTAATCAGCTTTTTGATATGCCACACCTGTCACGTGGATGGATTATCATGGCAAAGGAGAAATGCTCACTAACAGGGATGTACACAAATTTGTGCACAACATTTTAGAGAAATAAGCTTTTTGGGCGTATGGAACATTTCTGGGATTTTTTATTTCAGCTCATGAAACATGGGACCAACACTTTACATGTTGCGTTTTATATTTTTGTTCAGTGTATGTTTCCACCATATATGCCCATATAAAACATATAAGTAAAATTGCCATACAGTATATTACTTTTCTGTATGGGTTTGCAGTCAAAATTGCACTGATACGATGGGGAATAGCATGCTCGCTCTGCTGCAGCCTGCCTGCCAATGTCTGATTCTGTCCCATAAACCACATTTTTGACAACTGAATGGGAGCTCGCTTGCCTCCCATTTGATCATTCCAAATACATTTGATTCAGTATAGCTAGTCAGTCACATGTATTGCTAGCTAACCAAATGCAATCCCTTAGCTGTAGCCACCGAAGTTTCCAAAAAATGTTTTCGGCCACTCACACCCACTCGTCCAGGTGATGGCATGACATCCTCCCAGCAGCTAGCTAGCTAAGGCTCCATGTTTTAGCTTGCTAAATACATAAATAGGTATGCTAGCCTATTAGCCACGTTATGATTTGTGATCATTGCCCTTGCTATTTTGATTGTGTTGAGATTCCCAGCCTAACTTTCGTCCGTTTTGGTCCAACATATCGAGTGAGTGACAAACAGTGCATCACCCAAATGGCTGGAGGCAGTAAACAATGTACTAGCTGTGATTTAAAACCTGATAGAAACCTTTTATTAGACTACCAGGAATGTATTGGTGAATTATATTAATTGTGCATTGATTGCATTAATCTATTCTACCAACAATGCCTTACTATACGTAATGGATTTTTTTGTCAAATAGAACCTATTATTAAAGGGAGTGGCTACTTTTTATGTCTGAGGCTCCGTATCTGTGAGTCCGCAAATGTTCACAGTATCTTGTGGGAACTTGGGACTTATGTTATTATCATAACCTGGACTGGGTTAACTGAATAGTTAAATGCCAAAAATAAGAAATTATGTCATTAAGCAAAACCAAACAACGATAGCATCAACAATTTAATTTACTAGCATGGTTTTGTGTTGATCTCGTTAGTGCCGCTAGACAGCAAATGAGCGAGCTAACATTAGATCGCTAGCGGGCATAAAACTATTGACACTAGCCAACAAGTTAGCATCATCAGTCTCTGGCATTGGACAAAATAATTTAATAGGGGCTATGTAGCTAGCTAGCATGGCTAACAATATAGCTAGGTAGCTGATGACAATGAGAGGTGTTGCTTGTCATGGTATATAATTATAGTGCAAACTGCAAAACCACGTAAGTGAATAAAAATTGACAGTTGAAGTGGCTATTGTTGTTTTCTTTGTTTGGTTTTGCTTAGTGACATTGGACATTTTTATTTTTGGCCCAATCCAGGTTCTGAAAATAATGGTGCGTTCAAGACAACACGGAGCTTGGAAACTCTGACATTTCAGACTTGGAAACTCTTTGTAGAAAGATGAGGCCCGAGCAGAAATACTTTAAGAAATGAGGAGATGGTAAACTCCATTCGATTCGTATGAATTCCAGTTGTGTGCTTTGCCCGTGCTTTGTCAAATGGGCCATGTGATGCATTCTGGGTCATTCTGGGACAAGGAGTGCAGTCCTTCAAGGAGTGAATGGGAGTCAATTGGGCGCTAGTTCAAAAACCCAACATTAGCATGAATTATGTGAACAAGAAGCACAACATTACAAATAATTTCAGAGATCTGAGATATTTCACTATGTGTTATCTTTTTGAAATCGTGACATTACGTACTTTGTAGGAAAATAAGCAGTTTATCGACACACCCTGACTTTCTACAATACATTTTGTGACTATTAGCTTAGCCAACCGCAGTATGACAATATGAACGCAATTGGTCGACAGTCTGTTGGCAGGGGCATTATACGTTCCTCCATTCAATAGTCAATGAGATTGTATCTCCTCATTTCTTAACCTCTATGGGATCGGTGTCCCGTATACGGGACGGTTGAGCTAACGTGCGCTAATTTGATTAGCATGACTGTTATAAGTAACAGCAAATTTTACAGGACATAGACATGTCTTATATGGGCAGAAAGCTTAAATTCTTGTTAATCTAACTGTCCAATTTACAATAGCTATTACAGTGAAAAAAATACCATGCTATTGTTTGAGGAGAGTGCACAACAACAAAAAATGTATCACGGCAACTGGTTTGATACATTCACCTCTGAAGGTAAATAATGTACTTACATTCAGTAATCTTGCTCTGATTTGTCATCCTAAGGGTCCCAGAGATAAAATGTAGCATAGTTTTGTTTGATAAAATCCATTTTTATATTTAAATGTAGGAACTTGGTTCTACAGTTTGAACCCCTGCTGTCTCTGGCTCCACACCCACCTCGCCCGGCCATCTAGATGTGTGAAAGTTAGTGTATAAGCTAATGATCCATCATGTCTGACATTCCTGGGAGTGTGTAAACTTACATTTTGTATTACCATATACTTTTGGTATGTTCTCTATAGTTATGTACTTGAAAATGTATCAATTGACCATTTCGGCACATTTGGGCAGACTTGATACGAAATAGTCCAGTATTGCAATGCTTCACTGGATCAATCTGAAACTTTGCGCACACACTGCAATATTATATTGTGGCCTTTCTATTGCATTTCAAAGATGATGAAAAAAGAAAACACATGTTCTTTTGTTTGTATTATCTTTTACCAGATCTAATGTGTTATTCTCCTACATTAATTTCACATTTCCACAAACTTCAAAGTGTTTTCATTCAAATGGTATCAAGAATATGCATATCCTTGCTTCAGGTCCTGAGTTACGGGGTCTGATCCTTAAGAGTTTTAAATATTTCTGGCCCGAGTTTCCCATTTGGAAAGTATCAGAATCAACCAATTGGAAGCTCTACGCAAATAACTGATCTTAATTTGAACTCGAAGGTTCCAAGTTTCCGAGTTGTCATGAATGCACCATCAACATAAATCTCAAGTTTCCACGAGATACTGCGAGAATTTGCGGAATCAAGGATACATTGGCCGTGTTCGAGGGTCATGGCTAGAAGGGATCCAGCATTTGTCAAATAACGTCAAAGTTAAATTTTTGCAAACCCTTTTCTTAACCTTAACCTAATTCTCCTAACCTGTTACATGAATTCATCTAACCTATTACGAAAAGTAAAATCTGATGTTAATTTGACAAAAGCTGGATTCCTTCTAGCCATGTCCATGTTCGAGAGCATCAAAACGACTACAGGCGGCTGCCGACTGACTGATCTACAAATCCCCTTTCATCATAAATAACGACTCATTATTATTTGTAGATCAGTCAGTCAGTCACAATTTACCCATGACACATTGCGGTTTTGATCCTCTCGAACACGGCCATAGCACAGAGTTTCTAAACCCAGAGGCGCAACATCGCGAGACTTCCGGGAACGCTTGCGAAGCAGACCAGGGCCTAGATTCACAAAACACTTAAGCTTCTTAAGAAAAGAAAAAGAACTTCATAAGATAGTTCGTAAGTGCAATTCCTCAACAATATCTTAACATTTAATGATTTTCTAACAAACGTCTCAAATATCTTCTTACAAATCTTGCTAGGGAACCGTGCATATTTCTTGCTGAGATTGCTGCTCTAAAACATGTTCTTGGGTTTAAAATAATCAATACTGAAAGTTTCAGATGAAGTTTGTGTGAATTAAACATGTTAAATTGCTTTCATTAGCTTTTTCTCACTACCCTGAGTTTAAGACAAGGGTTTAGCTATCTTGGAATTAAGAACATTTCCAATAACTTTATTTTCAAGAATCTAATTTTTTCTTAACTTTTTGCTTAAGGAGAAACATAAGAAATAGCGCAAGAATTTACAATAACCTTTTTGAGGAATAGCAACTTTGCTTAACTTTCTTCTTAAGTCTATAGTTACGGAAAAAATGGCAGTTAAGAATACATTTCTTCTTAAGGTTTTGTGAATCTCTCCAAACGTTAATGTCAATACGTTCGGTACTCATCAAAATATGGAGTTTCGCAGAGCATCTATAGTCATTACTACCCTTATGTACTTCCAAAAAAGGTCTAAATAAACATTTAATCAATGATCTTTCGGGATATGGTCCCGTGTAGCTCAGTTGGTAGAGCATGGCGCTTGCAAATCCAGGGTTGTGGGTTCGATTCCCACGGGGGACCAGTATGAAAATGTATGTACTCACTAACTGTAAATGGCTCTGGATAAGAGCCTCTGCTAAATTACTAAAATGTAATACTGTACTGCTGCTTGATCAGCCGACCTGCGTGGCAGTAATTAGTGATTTTATTGGAGGTGCCTAAAGTGGATTTTGGCGAACTGAATGATTGTATTTTAATTATGTAACAACATTCCGACCTTGTTTAGCATTGTCTAGTCCAAATCTGGCATGATTCCACTATTTGTATGCGTTTGCATCACTTTCAATTAGGGACTTTTATTTTGAAGTCAAACCACAAATTCCATTGTTGCTAATCGTTATTGCAGTTAGCTTCATGTATATCACGGTTTTGTTTTTCTCGAACACGGCCACAGACATAACTGGTACGGATGAGCAGTTATGCTAGCTAACGGACATTTTGTATTCCAACGAATTTTCACCTGTTAAACTGGAGGTTATCGTATTTCCTCAGTTTTGTCTGGGAAAGCTACGTACAGTAGCGAACGAGACACCATCTTGCATGTGATTTGGAGGGCGGCTAGCTAGCTAAACTAGTTTGTGTCAGACGTACGATGGCGAAAGATCTAAAAACTATGTTCATACGGTGTTGCGGGTATTTGCAAGACGCACACCATGTAGCATCATTTCAAAAGCTATGTGGTGTCCAAGGCACATTCCCAGTCAAACTGATCAGGAAAGAATGGGAACATGATATTCATTTAAACTGTGCCTGCGTGAAACGCCACCAGGACCAAAGTGGAAACAGCGAGGAACATGTTGCTGTTGGCGAACAGCAAATCGAAGGTCCTCGGCAAAGAAAAAGCGTAACTCCCGGAGAACAACATAACGACTGTTCAAACGACCTGCAAAATGGAACAGCTCTGGTGTCTGGGATGGGGGAGACAACCGAACAAGAGATCGTCTCCCATGAGGAAAACAGACAAAGTAGCGGCTGTAGAATGACTGGGTACCCGTCCAAAGCGGTCGAGAGTGACAGCGAGAATGTGGACTCTAGGGTCAAACCTCTTCGCCGGAACTCACTGACTGGCGATGTAGGCCAGGAGTTTATTATTCACAATAAGTTCCTATTCTACCTTTTCACATTCGGGTCCGAGCTTGGCAACGAGATGTTCTTCCTTGTTTTCTTCCCCTTTCTAATTTGGAACGTAGATGCTTTTGTCAGCCGGCGAATCCTTGTGGTCTGGATTTGGAATCTTTTCCTCGGCCAATCTACCAAAGACATTGTCCGCTGGACGCGACCAGCATCTCCGCCTGTGGTTAAAGTGGAGGTGTTCTACAACTCAGAGTACAGCATGCCATCAACGCATGCCATGTCCGGGACCGCAATCCCTTTCTCTCTCTTCCTACTCACGTATGGACGCTGGCAGGTAGGCTATGCATCAAACCTTGGCTATGGTCACCATGTTTTGAAACTATAATATGTTTACAAACAATTGAGTATATTTTGGGATTCTGATGATAGTTGAACTAAACTCATGAAACATTTATCCACCTCATTTTCGAACGATTTTAATTTAAAACACGGGCTAAGTCAAGGAGTATGAATGCGTTCTGAAGGCACTGTAAATATATTCAAATGTGTATCCCAACGCCCACACACGGTCGGACTGAGCATTTCAGTGGCCGGAGGAGGCTCAGGGAAATAAATTATGACCAAATATATTTTGGAGTTACATAAAATATAAATAAACACAGTGATTTATTAGACAAAGTGATAATTAAAAAAAAAAAAGACTGCATGGGGGCTTTAGCATTAAATGGGGATAAATAAATAAAACCCATGGAGAGGCTACGGGATACAGCGTTTCTGTATTCTAATTTGCCCAGGCTAAAAATACGGATATTAATGCGCATGTGCAGGATTGTTTTTTTTAAAATGTTGCTGAGTGCGTACTCTGCTGCCTTAGTAGCTGCTGTGCTCTCCGCGGCGCCCTCTTCTTCATAACGTTTGTCTGGTCACTGGTGTAGCCTACAAACTTCATGTTGTACACAAAACTGTTCGATCTATTGCATTCCATGCCTCAGTAAGCATAAGCGCGATTCACGCATGACTGTAAGTCGCTTTGGATAAAAGCGTCTGCTAAATGGCATATTATTATTTTATTTTTTATTTTAAAAAATCATGGTATTTTTTTCAGGAGGAGAGTAGGCTACATGCAGAAATGTCTGTCCCTACTAAAATAAATCTTGGTCGACGAGAGTTGTCTGTTCTTTCGACCGATTGGTCGAAATGTTTAAACGTACAGTACCAGTCAAAAGTTTGGACACACCTACTCATTCAAGGGTTTTTCTTTATTTTTACTATTTTCTACATTGTAGAATCATAGTGAAGACATCAAAACTAGGAAATAACACATATGGAATCATGTAGTAACCAAAAAAGTGTTAAACAAATCAACATATTTTATATTTGAGATTCTTCAAAGTAGCCACCCTTTGCCTTGATGACAGCTTTGCACACTCTTGGCATTCTCTCAACGAGCTTCATGAGGTAGTCACCTGGAATGCATTTCAATTACATTTACATTTTAGTCATTTAGCAGACGCTCTTATCCAGAGCGACTTACAGTTAGTGCATAAATTTTTTTTTTTTATACTGGCCCCCCATGGGAATTAACAGGTGTGCCTTGTTAAAAGTTAATTTGTGGAATTTCTTTCCTTCTTAATGCGTTTGAGCCAATCAGGTGACAAGGTAGGGGTGCTATAAAGAAGATAGCCCTATTTGGTAAAAGACCAAGCCCATATTATGGCAAGAACGGCTCAAATAAGCAGAGGAATGACTGTCCATCATTACTTTAAGACATGAAGGTCAGTCAATCCGGAAAATTTTATGAATTTTGAACGTTTCTTCAAGTGCAGTCACAAAAACCGTCAAGCGCTATGATAAAACTGGCTCTCATGAGGACCGCCACAGGAAGGAAGACCCAGAGTTACCTCTGCTGCAGAGGGTAAGTTCATTAGAGTTAACTGCACCTCAGATTGCAGCCCAAATAAATGCTTCACAGAGTTCAAGTAACAGACACATCACCATCAACTGTTCAGAGGAGACTGCGTGAATCAAGCCTGAATGGTCGAATTGCTGCAAAGAAACCACTACTAAAGGACACCAATAAGAAGAAGAGACACAAGCAATGGACATTAGACCGGTGGAAATCTGTCCTTTGGTCTGATGAGTCCAAATGTGAGATTTCTGGTTCCAACCTCCGTGTCTTTGTGAGACGCAGAGTAGGTGAACGAATGATCTTCCCACCGTGAAACATGGAGGAGGTGTGAGGGTGCTTTGCTGGTGACTCTGGCAGTGATTTGTTTAGAATTCAAGGCACACTTAACCAGCATGGCTACCACCGCATGCTGCAGCGACACGCCATCCCATCTGGTTTGCGCTTAGTGGAATTATCATTTGTTTTTCAACAACAGGATAATAACCCAAAACACACCTCCAGGCTGTGTAAGGGCTATTTGACCAAGAAGGAGAGTGATGATGCTGCATCAGATGACCTGGCCTCCACAATCACCCGACCTCAACCCAATTGAGATGGTTTGGGATGAGTTGGACAGCAGAGTGAAGGAAAAGCAGCCAACAAGTCCTCAGCATATGTGGGAACTCCTTCAGGACTGTTGGAATGGCGTTCCTCATGATGCTGGTTGAGAGAATGCCAAGAGTGCAAAGCTGTCATCAAGGCAAAGGGTGGCTACTTTGAAGAATATAAAATGTATTTTGATTTGTTTAACACTTTTTTGGGGTACTACATGATTCCATATGTGTTATCTCATAGTTTTGATTTATTCACTATTATTCTACAATGTAGAAAATAGTAAAAATAAAGAAAAACCTTTGAATGAGTAGGTGTGTCCAAACTTTTGACTGGTACTGCGTATTTTTCTATATATAGACACCCTATGTGTTTTATTACAATCAACTATATACACTGAGCTTGTCTGATGCTTTAAGCACACTGTTTGATAAAATAATTAAGACATACAAATGACTCTAGAGGGAGTCTGACCACAGTTGATTTAATTGTGCTGGGCTCAGACTTTCTGCGCTACAGTGCATTCGGAAAGTATTCAGACCACTTCACCTTTTCCCGTTTTGTTACGATACAGCCTTATTCTAAAAAGCCTCATCAATCTACACACATTACCCCATACTGACAAAGCAAAAGCAGGTTTTTAGAAATGTTAGCAAATGTATTTAATTTACATAATTATTCACACCCTTTTACTCAGTACTTTGTTGAAGCACCTTTGGCAGCGATTACAACCTCGAGTCTTCTTGGAGTTTGACGCTACAAGCTTGGCACACCTGGATTTTGGGAGTTTCTCCCATTCTTCTCTGCAGATCCTCTCAAGCTCTGTCAGGTTGGATGGGGAGCGTCGCTGCACAGCTATTTTCAGGTCTCTCCAGAGATGTTCGATCGGGTTCAAGTCTGTGCTCTGGCTGGGCCACTCAAGGACATTCAGAGACTTGTCCCGTAGCCACTCCTGCATTGTCTTGGCTGTGTGCTTAAGGTCGTTGTCCTGTTGGAAGGTGAACCTTCGCCCCAGTCTGAGGTCCTGAGCACTCTGGAGCAGGTTTTCATCAAGGATCTTTCTGTACGTTGGTCCGTTCATCTTTCCCTCGATCCTGACTAGTCTCCCTGCCACTGAAAAACATCCCCACAGCATGATACTGCCGCCACCATTCTTCACCGTAGGGATGGTGCCAGGTTTCCTCCAGATGTGACACTTGGCATTCAGGCCAAAAAGTTCAATCTTGGTTTCTCATGGTCTGAGAGTCCTTTAGGTGCCTTTTGGCAATCTCCAAGCGGGCTGTCGTGTCTTTTGCTGAGGAGTGGCTTCTGTCTGGCCACTCCACCATAAAGGCTTGATTGGTGGAGTGCTGAAGAGATGGTTGTCCTTCTGGAACTCTAGAGCTCTGTCAGTGACCATCAGGTTCTTGGTCACCTCCCTGACCAAGGCCCTTCTCCCCCGATTGCTCATTTTGGCCGGGCGGCCAGCTCTTTCTGTTTTTTATTATTAATACATTTGCCCCCCAAAAAAATATATTTTTTGCTTTGTCATTATGGGGATTTGTGTGTAGATTTAGTTTTAAAATTAAATGTAGTCCATTTCATAATAAGACTGTAACGTAACAAAATGTGGAAAAAGTTAAGGGGTCTGAATACTTTCCGAATGCACTGTATGTAAAATGAGTGCCTGTGTTGTCTCGCTCTCCTCCCTGCTGCAGCAGTGTTTATCACGCTGTCCATGTTGCTGAAGGTACAACATAATCCTTCATTTGTTTAGGAAACACATGTGACAGCAAAATGGATGCGGAGGATGTGAAAAATAAACTCAAAACTGGGGAATTTTTACTGGTTACGCAGAAGGGAAATGGGAAGTCAGATGTGTGGAAGAAATTTGACTTAGTTGTTAGTTGTGGAAACTATTGGAGATCAAGAAAATAAAAGATAGGTAAGGAGCAAGCGCTGCGTGCATATTATGTGTGCCAAACAGGTGCTGTTAGATTACAATATCTTTTTTTTCTGACGGTGGTTATACAGGGCTGCTATACTAAGCCTACTAATGATAATGACATTACTTATTATTATAATGAGGATCATAATAATAATTGTAATAATAATGAGATCAATAAAAAAGTGGGTATAGGAGCGAGAGCTGCGTGCATATTATGTGTGACAAATGGGTGCAGTTAGATTCATATTATTTTTGGTTTCCTCACTTTTCTTAGACAATTAAGGCAAGGGCTGTTTTCTCGTCTCCTCACTCCGATGCTGCCTCCGCCACTTTGTTCTCAACACCAATATGCTGTTTAACTTTGCTATTATGCACATAGCAACATGGTCTAGGAAAAGACACCAATTCAACAGCGCACTGATGTTTCAGAACCGTGGATAGTGACTGCTATCCAACATGGGAGAATGCTTTTTTATTAGTGTTGCACTATTGTTCTTACATAATATAACCATATACAATGTCAATAGCACGTCTTAGTGATGGCCTGTGCCATCCCCCCCAATTGCGACTGACTGCTCGACTAAAGAAATCTCGTTCAACCAACAGCCTATCGAACAAACAATTGACCAGTCGACTAAATGGGGTCAGCCGTAAAGTATTTACATGTTTTACATAAAATACATTATTTACATGTTTGTACAAACTTTGTTGTCAGTATTGCAAACATAAGTGCGACACAAACAGGCAGTCTACCGATTTCATGTTCTTAGCTGCTGAGTTACATGCAGCTATTTACTCCCGCCACAATATCAGCATATGGCATAACTATGGCACCGGGCAACGCAAAAATGAACTCGCCCATTGTCAGACTTTTTACTGGTCCGAATACATGCTCGGCTGCCTAGAACGTTTGGCTGCCCAGAGGTGGAACGCAGCAAGACACGGATAAGCAGTCTAATTAGCAATTGAATGTTATTATTTCATCATCATTGCAGACATTGACTAAGCTGCGCAGGAGGCAGACAATAGGTCAAGTAGTGTTCTTTTTTCAGGAACTGGCAACAAGTATAAAGATTAGCCTACACCAAACAAAATGTGTCCGACGTGTAGGGACTGCATCCTGCATGTCTAACTGCAATATCCGTTACTACAGACAGACAGACAGAAGGTTGTAACCTTCATAATATATGTTTTGGAATGTTCGTTCAAATCGCTGCTGAGATTTTATTTCAGCTGTTCAGAAATATGAGGCGGAGACATACGCTATATCGTCATGGTTCAGAAAAGGGTGAGTAAAGAGCAAAACATGAAGGGAGGGGGAGTGTGAGCAGCAGCTACGTTTAGTGCCTAAAATAACACATGCTCATAATGTGATCTGTATGCTTAGATTTAAGAAAGAGGTTTCCAGGGGGGCGAAACTCCATAGCCACGGCCTATTCAAAAAAATATTTTTGAACTGAATGTCTAGAATGAGCATTATGATACATTTACTACAAAATTATATGGCAGCCATGTTAGCTCCCCCTTAGCATTGTTTAAATATTCCCCATGTAATGTTATGTAATTTAATGTTTAGGATTAGAACAATATTCAAAAAGTTGGCCTAACTCTCTAAGCAGCTTAGTGGGTAAGAGCGTTGTGCCAGTAACTGAAAGGTCGCTGGTTCTAATCCCCGAGCCGACTAGGTGAAAAATCTGTCGATGTGCCCTTAAGCAAGGCACTTAACCCTAATTGCTCCTGTAAGTCGCTCTGGAGAAGAGCGTCTGCTAAATGACTAAAAAGAAATTGAAAATAAATAAATATATGGCTCTGGGTACACTTACCCTAAGGATGTTAAAAAGCAGCTTTTCTGTGTTGGAATGGTGTGTGTGGGTGTACCCCAACAACAGAATGTGTGGGTGTATACCGGTCAATAAAGGGGAACTGCACCTGCTTATTTGGCCTTGTTTTTTGGCTTGCTCCTCAAGAAATGCTGGGGTCCATGACAGAAGCCAACCCTTAGTTGGCTTGGGGGTGTGATTTGATATGGATGTTTCTTGGGTGTGTCCCCCACCACCAGGACACACCCATCTGTCTGAACCTTGCCCGCAGCTGTTTCCCCCACTCAATCCAACAAACAAACCTGCAGGTTGAGTTCAATAACTACAGGCAGATGTATGGTGATATGCCGGAGTAAGCTTTGAATAGGTCAGTAGCCTACTGAGTAATATGAGAAGAATGCAATTGCTGAACTTATGTAGATATTCTAAACTAAGTGTTTTGATAACTTTCAAATGTAGTAACAGGTCCATGTAGAATAAACAACCCTTTACATAATACCATAGAAGCAGTGTTCTGCTAATATAACAATGTGCAGCTTTCATTGTCATTCCCAGCCGATACAGATACTGTGCCTATCTGCATTTTGTCTGGTGGTAATGGGGCTACCTTGGTAAACATGTCAGTGGTCATATCTTCTTGTGTGGTTTCCCGTATACAACAGAAGTTCCCTGATCCTCGTGCAGAATACACAGGGTATCGACTAATACCATTCATTTCAATAATTAATAAAAGAACATACACGTAAAAGTTGTCAAGTAAAATTGTAATGTTAGTGTCAGGTCTCTCTCCATTCAGAGACGTCAGCATCAAGCCTGTCAATTGGTCAGGATCACATAACATGCATCTGTGACCACATACACAGTCACTGTTGAAGTTTGAATAGGTCAGACTAAACCTAACTAATTTGTGTCTCCCCATCGACAGCCGTTGGTGAGCAGGCAAGAGGTGAGGCTAGAGATTAGGTTTTTGCCAGCGCCCCATTGATGGGCATGGCAGTGTAGATCAGCTCCTGGCCCCTCATCAAAAATACTGGTCGTTCACACACAAATACAAACACACACAGAGCACTGATTACATTATCAATGGTGGTTATGATTAGCATGGTGGAACCAACCAGTGGTGTAGTGGAGGGTATACACAGGTATACGTCGGATACCCACTTATGTTTCAGTGGACATTGCATACATTTACTTCATAATCCCCACTGATCAAATCAAACTTTATTTGTCACATGCGACGAATACAATAGGTGTAGACCTTACCGTGAAATGGTTACTTAGAAGCCCTTAACCAACAATGCAGTTCAAGAAAGAGTTAAGAAAATATTTACCAAATAAACTAAAGTAAAAATAAATAAAAAGTAACTAAATAAAAGAACAATAACGAGGCTATATACAGGGGGTACCGGTACCGAGTCAATGTGCGGGGGTACAGGTTAGTCGAGGTAATTTGTACATGTGGGTAGGGGTGAAGTGACTATACATAGATAATAGACAGCGGGTAGCAGCAGTGTAAAAACAAATGGGGTGGTCAATGTAAATAGTCCGGGTGGCTTGGGGGTAGAAGCTGTGAGGGGAACGGCACCTCCTTACCTTCAGGCTCTGATCCTACACCCAAACGAAGGCACTACGTTCATCCACCTCTGGCCTGCTAGCTCCCCTACCTCTACGGAAGCACAGTTCCCGCTCAGCCCAGTCAAAGCTATTCGCTGCTCTGGCACCCCAATGGTGGGACAAGCTCCCCCACGACGCCAGGACAGCGGAGTCACTGACCACCTTCTGGAGACACTTGAAACCCTACCTCTTTAAGGAATACCTGGAATAGTATAAAGTAATCCTACTTCCCCCACCCCCCATTAAAAATAAATAAATAGGTGGTTGTCCCACTGGCTATCATAAGTTGAATGCACCAATTTGTAAGTCGCTTTGGATAAGAGCGTCTGCTAAATGATGTAAATGTAAAGGTACCTAGCTAGCAAACGTTAGCTTTCCCAAGTGTGGCTTACAGCTAGCCAAGAAGATCCATGATCTCTCCTGGCGAAATTGCTTTGAAAATGATTTTCTCAATACTCTCACCACTTGAGCGCTTTCCATAAATAAAGATAACTGTAAACAGTAGTGTCATTTCAAGTAATTTATTATAGTTAGCTAACTACAGTGAGGGAAAAAAGTATTTGATCCCCTGCTGATTTTGTACGTTTGCCCACTGACAAAGACATGATCAGTCTATCATTTTAATGGTAGGTTTATTTGAACAGTGAGAGACAGAATAACAACAAAGAAATACAGAAAAACGCATGTAAAAAATGTTATAAATTGATTTGCATTTTAATGAGGGAAATAAGTATTTGACCCCCTCTCAATCAGAAAGATTTCTGGCTCCCAGGTGTCTTTTATACAGGTAACGAGCTGAGATTAGGAGCACACTCTTAAAGGGTGTGCTCCTAATCTCAGCTTGTTACCTGTATAAAAGACATCTGTCCACAGAAGCAATCAATCAATCAGATTCCAAACTCTCCACCATGGCCAAGACCAAAGAGCTCTACAAGGATGTCAGGGACAAGATTGTAGACCTAAACAAGGCTGGAATGGGCTACAAGACCATCGCCAAGCAGCTTGGTGAGAAGGGGACAACAGTTGGTGCGATTATTCGCAAATGGAAGAAACACAAAAGTACTGTCAATCTCCCTCGGCCTGGGGCTCCATGCAAGATCTCTCCTCGTGGAGTTGCAATGATCATGAGAACGGTGAGGAATCAGCCCAGAACTACACGGGAGGATCTTGTCAATGATCTCAAGGCAGCTGGGACCATAGTCACCAAGAAAACAATTGGTAACACACTACGCCGTGAAGGACTGAAATCCTGCACCGCCCGCAAGGTCCCCCTGCTCAAGAAAGCACATATACAGGGCCGTCTGAAGTTTGCCAATGAACATCTGAATGATTCAAAGGAGAACTGGGTGAAAGTGTTGTGGTCAGATGAGACCAAAATCGAGCTCTTTGGCATCAACTCAACTCACCGTGTTTGGAGGAGGAGGAATGCTGCCTATGACCCCAAGAACACCATCCCCACCGTCAAACATGGAGGTGGAAACATTATGCTTTGGGGGTGTTTTTCTGCTAAGTGGGCAGGACAACTTCACCGCATCAAAGGGACGATGGACGGGGCCATGTACCGTCAAATCTTGGGTGAGAACCTCCTTCCCTCAGCCAGGGCATTGAAAATGGGTCGTGGATGGGTATTCCAGCATGACAATGACCCAAAACACACGGCCAAGGCAACAAAGGAGTGGCTCAAGAAGAAGCACATGAAGGTCCTGGAGTGGCCTAGCCAGTCTCCAGACCTTAATCCAATAGAAAATCTGTGGAGGGAGCTGAAGGTTCGAGTTGCCAAACGTCAGCCTCAAAACCTTAATGACTTGGAGAAGATCTGCAAAGAGGAGTGGAACAAAATCCCTCCTGAGATGTGAGCAAACCTGGTGGCCAACTACAAGAAACGTCTGACCTCTGTGATTGCCAACAAGTACTAAGTCATGTTTTGCAGAGGGGTGAAATACTTATTTCCCTCATTAAAATGCAAATCAATTTGTAACATTTTTGACATGCGTTTTTCTGGATTTTTTTGTTGTTATTCTGTCTCTCACTGTTCAAATAAACCTACCATTAAAATTATAGACTGATCATGTCTTTGTCAGTGGGTAAACGTACAAAATTAGCAGGGGATCAAATACTTTTTTCCCTCACTGTATATGGAAAACAGTGTCTGTCTTCTCATTTTGCTGCAAAAATGTGACTGACTGCCGACAGTTGTCACTGTGCAGCGCAAGTGAAAAGTGAAAACTACTTAAACATCCAGGCACCGGTTTATTTCCGGACTGGATCAAATGTAAAACGTGAAATAGTTCAGATTGTGGTCTCAACATTACAATATCGAGCATGTGAGCTCAGAGATGTGTGAAGTTGTGCAATTCAATCATAACTTTGAACCTTTTCAGATTTATGGAATTATCCAAGTATTCCAAAGGAGCATGTTGACATTTGATCATGCCTCTCTTAGTGTTATATTAATGATCCAAAATCTATTCTGACCAAAATGTTATTGCATATCATTTCATGATGTACTAAGATGTTGTATATAGAAAGGGAAACCTGTCACCTTTAAACATTGCTTAGGCCTAGCTCAACACCCTTGCCTTGCCTCCTTTCATTAAAAATGACTGATTTCCAGTTCAGTAGTTTGGTCGCGCAAAGTATCGAATTATCCAGTGAAAACAGAGTGAAACATTTGTGGCTGCTTACATATTGCACAATAGCCTGCTGTTCAGTGCTGTAGGCTTACTGCTTGTACATTTGCCCCGACAGTCCTCCCCCATATGCTAGCAAGCAGTCTTACTGGCTCAGTCATATCAGGAGAGATGTGTTGTGATCCCCTCTTAATGGGAAAAGAAAAAGTGGCTAATCTCAGAACCAATACATGACTGTGATAATGAAACAGCCTGTTCTCTCTCTTATCTCTTGTGTAATTGAGCCAGACTCAGTTCAGCAGGTTTAAAGAGTGTGTTGATCCAGCGAAGAGAAGTTAGCATCTCCCTGCAGTTCTGGGTGAACGGTAGCCTAGTCCGTGTGATGGGTTGAGCAGGCTTCTGTCAAATTCTGTCCCCACACATTACATTTTACTCATGACATTGTCAATGGCATTCAACAGAATAAGGCCTTCTACTCCTCTCCATTTTTATGGTTCTATTTTATCAGTTCGGTTGACCGATCAGCACAGAAATGGATGCAATTTGCTTAGCCTATTTGGTCGAAATATAGCAAGACTTTTGCTTCGTATTCTGATTTACAGTAGGCCTGTTTCAGTATCATCTAGGCCAGGAATGGGCAACTCCAGTCCTTGGGGGCCTGATTGGTGTCACACTTTTGCCCCAGCTAACACTGCAATAATTAACTAACCATGATCTTCAGTTTAGAATGCAATTAGTTTAATAAGCTGCTAGGAATTGGGAAACAGTGTGACACCACTCCGGCCCCCTAGGACTGGAGTTGCCCATCACTGATCTAGGCCTACATGACCCCTACATCTATTGACCTGATTCTTGACCACTGTTGCCCCTGCAGTAAAAACCATACCACTAAGGAACAGACAAATGTACTGGGGGTCTTAGAATTAACTCAAAATAATGTTTACGACCACAAATAACAGTAACTATAGCGACCCTGTGTTTATAAATGTGGATATCGACTTTGCCACTTCAGCATGCTTTTGTGGCACAGTCGATGCCACGCAGGCCTACGGGCCAGAAGGTTGAGGGTTCACCGACCACCACAGATGAGCTCACTCTCCCTGCCTGTTTCATTACACTACGATCAGAGCCGGCTGCAGACAATGATCAGCTAGGGGGAAATCTGATTTTCAACATTTTGATGCCATAATTATATAAATTGTATGGAACAATTTTCCACCGATAGGTTTCTGTGCCAATGCACTACACAACCAATAAACAAAGCATACCGACTTTGGGCACTTCAATATCATGGTTTGCGTTTTCAACACCACAATAAATAGACTATGTCAATCTCGAAAATACATCTCTCCCTACCTTGTATTGAAGGCTTGGCTTGACAATCTCCGAATGTCATTCAACTTTTTGGTGTTTTGTAACAGATGTCTCTTTCCATTCATCAAATGGTTGCTGCACAGTTTGGATTGATTGATAAAATATAATAAATGTCAGTAAAATATATATACATATATATCACAAAGATTTTTTTAAGTGAATGGGATTGCGCAATAAAGTCGGACTTATTTCCATTGTGGTCCCTATATTTTACATAAATACATATACAATTACATAGATAGACACATTACAGAGGTTGAGATGCTCAACCTCCAGATGAGTTTAAGGGGGGAGTATAAGTACAATTCTTACAAGCTTGTTTGGCTGGTAGCTTATTCTTTAGATGTTTGGGGCTGCTGGTGAACCATGATGTGCAGGCATAATCAAAGGGACACTGGACTAGCACATTTGCCAGAGTCTTTATGGTGTCTATAGCTAAGTTTCCATCCAATTGGCGACAGATTTTAATGTGAGTAGTCTAAAATCTTCAGAGTTTCCTTCAGAAAATGTAATTTTCCAGACATTTGAGAAATTGAATGGACATCCATATGCATTCAGATCCAACCAGCGCCTCAATAAATGAGGGATGTTGGCCAAATGAGCCACATTTACGTGTCCTTAAAAACAACCTATATCAAATTACAAAAACACTATTCCTTGTTTCGATGTGTAGCATATGCAAAACTTTTATAGCCAATTTTTTTTGAGGGGGGTTTAAGGCTAATTTCCTAAAACAATTATTGTCCATCTCACGGTTCAGCTGTCAGATTTTGAGCACTAAATGTATCAGGGCTTAGGTGTTCACTGTATGATATTCATATTTTAACATACATACATAGTGCATTCGGAAAGTACTGCCCTTCCCTTTTTCCACATTTTGTTACGTTACAGCCTTATTCTAAAATGAATTAAATAGAAACATTTCCTCATCAATCTACACAAAATGCCCCATAATGACAAAGCAAAAACAGGTTTTTAGAATCCTTATTTACATAAGTATTCAGACCCTTTGCTATGAGACTCGAAATTGAGCACAGGAGCATCCTGTTACCATTGATCATCCTTGAGATGTTTCTACAACTTGATACCTGTGGTATATTCAATTGATTGGACATGATTTGGAAAGGGGGGGATGGAATCAATTATAGAATAAGGCATTAACGTAACAAAATGTGGAAAAAGTCAAGGGGTCTGAATAGTTTCCGAATGCACTGTATATACGTACAGAAGGAGGGTAATTCGTTAACTTTCGGTCTGAATATTTTTGTATGAAGAGAAGCAATATATTGTAGGAGTAACTGGTAGGTTTTAAAACGTTCTTCCTCACCTCAAGTTCAACTGTCAGTCAGTTGGAGCGCCGGTGCGCACTGCCTTCAAATCATAGGCCTGCAGAAGGTAAAGCTTAATAATAGCCACACCATACCAAACCTTCACAAACGTTTCAAAAACTGTATTAGTGTAATATCAAAAGTAAGTCAAGCCATTGTTTATAGGGAAAATATGAGCAGAAGAGCAAATGTAAACCAGGGGAAAAACGCACAACCCCCCCAAACCCCCCCCACCCCCAAAATTAAAAATAAACACACAAACCTCCCCTTTGGCCAAAAAAAGTTGGACAACCCTCCCCTATTTTGGACCATTTAGATCTATCCCTAACCAGACTCAAAATAAATATCTTAATGTTACAAACATCACAACTTTTAACTTTCTGTAATCATTTTATATACAAATGTCAAACATATTAACAGCCGTCTGCCAAATAATCTTTCTATAGATTACATTGGGGCTCTGCCTATTAATCTATACCACATCACTAAATTATTGATTACTAAATTCAGGATGTTTTTTTTGAAGGGGAACGGCGACAAAAGCAAAGACCTCTTGGGGAAAAGCTGCAATGTATATGGCATTAAAATGCATGGTTCATTGTTAATCATCACTTTATTTTGCGTAGGCCTATTCTGATACTTGGAAAGTGTCTCATTACTGTACATTGTTGACAACAGGGCTATTCAATCCTGACCCTCGAAGGCATTGTACAACTTGTTTTCTTTTCTTCCTTGTAGTTAGTCTAATTGGTCAATAAATTACTTTCCTTGATTGGCCTGATAGTTCTCTTACCGGGTTTCACCATGGACATTAAAACCAGTAGATAGTGATAACGCTGACGTCATCCACGTATTCCTATGTAAAACTCCTGATGTCGCGTGAAGCTGGAAGTATTTGAATTTGAAGCGCGCCATATTGCTGAATGGCACCCAAAAATTGCTAAGGATCATGGTGAAAATAGCCGTAACTAGCAAAGGATCATGGTCGATGTAGTCGTTTTCATCCTGCCTGAAAGCCTCTTCGTAGCCTGCTGGCCTGTGATTGGTCTGTGTCAGCACGTGGTCCTGTGTGACGACAAATGTAGTAGTCAGAATGGATCACTATTTAATTAAATCTCGATTGGTAGAGAACTTTGAAAGAATTCACTGTGGAGATCGAACTTGATCATGATAAATTAATTTTAGAGCCTAAAACAGCGATTGGCCGATTGAAATGTACATAGGCTTTCTTTCTAGGGCAGACCAGGGCTTTTGGCACCGCTAGGTTGCTACTCAGTAGCCGACCAGCAGAGCTCGTGACTTCACGCTCCAGAGCGGACACTGGGTTTGAATCGGACCCTGATTTAATGAATTGCCTAACCTAATGAAGGATTACATTTTACATTTTTAGTCATTTAGCAGACGCTCTTATCCAGAGCGACTTACAGTTAGTGAATACATATTTTTTTTTTATACTGGTCCCCCGTGGGAATCAAACCCATAATGAACAACCAATAGGCCTACTGCTGTGGCCCTCCAGGACTGTAATTTAATAGCTTTTACACACTTGAGATAGAACACTGTAAATGTGACTGATTGGTATTCAGCTTGTTAAGCACAGCTAATGATATGTATAGGTAAACCTTTTAAATCATTAATGTGAACTATAGTAACCCCCCTCCTCTGTTTCCCCTTTTGTTGTCCTTGCTCACAGTACCCTTTCCTGTTTGGCTTGAGTGTGGCCATCTGCTGGAGTTTCCTGGTCTGTGTAAGCAGAGTCTACATGGGCATGCACTCTGTCCTGGTAAGTCAATTGTATTTTAGACCAAATAAGAACCTTTCTTGAAATATGAGGGTGAAAAACATGCATTCTAAGAAATTTTTGTACATTTGTTGTTGAAGGCATTCAAGGTTTAACCTGCAATCCAAACCGAATCCATGCTCCGTTTCACGATAGTTTCACCTCGTGTTTTCCATCTTGCCATGCCTTCATTGAAACACTTTATTCTATAATAGGATCTCTATGTTAATAGGTTTTTCATACTGTGTTTGTAGTGCTTTGGGCACTTTATAAACTAACTTATTATTATTATAACCACCACACAGAATCAGACACAAATGTAGACTACCCTCTGTCCATTTGCCTCAGTGCATATTCAAGTCGGGCTCAAAATACACACTGCCGCTTCAGGAAAGAAAAGCCCTGTACCTGACTCGCTTTTCCAGTAGTTGGACGTTTACAGGAGTTTACATCGTCTTTTGAATGTCATGTGAATAGATATTTTTTGTATATATCTCGGCCATTTTAAATTCATGCCCCCCTTGACTTTTCCTAAATACGTATATTTAAAACACTGACGTTGTTAGAATGTCTATCACTAACTTAATTTGTGTTATAAGTAGTTTTAGGAGGACATTTTATTCCCCCCCCCCCCCTCGCCCCTCCTTCACCCAACAGTTGCCTACCCAGCTGATAATGACCCATCAAAACTACACCTAAACTACATCGAAGCTAATTTTACACATATAGATGTAGACTTAAGACCAGATTAAATTGACAGTCTGATGGTTGACAATATTATAAATTGTCAAATTGTGACTGATGAACAGCGCAGCGTGTGTAATTGACACAGGGAACAGAAGAAACAAAAAGCAAGTCCTTCTACAGAGTCACATGCAGTCTTGATTTCTATATATATATATATTTTTTGTACGATTTTATTGTCTTTTATAAACAATACAAAACATACACACGACAACATCATACAAACATCAACGACATCACACCTGCCACATGGCCTGAAACGACACCATTTTGTTTCTCTCCGTAGCCCACACACTTGAATATTTAAATAATAAATCATTAGATTTTTCCATGGTGTTAATGATGGCCAAGTTTTTAGTATCTGTTTTTTCAAGATGAGTGATGAAGAGAATCATCCAACCCATCAGGTATCTCACTACACCCCCATATGCCATGTCTTGAAATATGCAGACAGAAAGATTAAAAGTAACTTTACATTGTAATACTTCCGACAGCCAACTTTCCAGCCCCGCCCACAACTTCCGAACCTTATACCATTCCCAGAAAACATGGATTATTCAGTCATTATTAGTTTTAAATTTAGAGGAAAAATCCACCCAAAACCACTCATTACTATAATTTACAGTGTTAAATAACACTGTTAGAACAATATTTTTTGTGAACAAATGTTTCAAATGTTTCATTTTGTCGTTATAATAATTGTTATTATAATAATAATTGTCGTTATAATTGGTAGCAACATGTGAAAATCGTTGTGGAAATCTGTTGCAACTCAAGTCGACTACAAAACCCACAATGCAATGCTCTCTGTATGGGGTGGCTCTAACTACACACAATAATACCAAAGTCAATATCAGCATGTGAAGTAGCTAGGTAGGTGTAAAATTGCCTTAACAAACTGCACTATCAATTTAGGCGTCTACAATCTCACAATGTTCAACCTGCAGATCGGTGAGTCTGACATCCGGAGTCTGACATGATTTCCCCCCCCCCAAAAAAATAATAATATATAAATAACAACATTATAGGATTTTAGTTTTTGGTCCAAAAATCACCAGGAATTCAGCTATAAATTACTTTAATTTAGGAAATCTGTTCACCAAGTATACCCAAAAATATTTTTTTTAAAGAGACATGATCATGTCTCAATATAATCAAGGCATGAAATGATTGTATTTGAAAATAACTATCTCTTAGTTGTGGTCAATTTGCAGAGTACGAATTATTATAATTATGTTCCGGCCTCCCGACCATCCGCTCTGACAAAAATTTGCCCATGGCTGAATCTAGTTGCCTACCCCTGCTCTACAGCTTGATAAGATGCTCAATAAAAAGTTTGTTACATTTCCTAGGCTAGGCCTGAATCATGTAGTAGTGCCTCTGTTTCACAAGCCTTTGCCCCAACATTTAGTTTCTCACTAAAACACATTTTGTTTAATGGAAATGCAGTTTGTTGCATTCTTTCTCATGTCATTCAAACAAGTCTGGTGCTTCATGCTCTAAACGACTCAATTGGCTAGTTCTGCTGTCTGTAAAGAAATGGGCAGGCTGTCGGTTGATCCTAATGCTAAGATTGGATAGAGTGCAGCTTCATCTCGGTTCACTCGCTATTCATTGCATGACAATTTCTCCAGTCAGTTCTCCTCGCATGTTTTGCTCCGATCATTTAGATTGGTGCTGCCAACTGGTTATATGATGAATCAGTTGGCGAGCAAGCTAATAATGTGTATAATGTCTAACAAGCTAATAATGTGTATAATGTCTAACAAGCTAATCATGTGTGTAATGTCTAACAAGCTAATCATGTGTGTAATGTCTAACAAGCTAATCATGTGTGTAATGTCTAACAAGCTAATCATGTGTGTAATGTCTAACAAGCTAATAATGTGTATGTCTAACAAGCTAATAATGTGTATGTCTAACAAGCTAATCATGTGTGTAATGTCTAACAAGCTAATCATGTGTGTAATGTCTAACAAGCTAATAATGTGTATAATGTCTAACAAGCTAATAATGTGTATAATGTCTAACAAGCTAATAATGTGTATAATGTCTAACAAGCTAATAATGTGTATAATGTCTAACAAGCTAATAATGTGTGTAATGTCTAACAAGCTAATAATGTGTATAATAGCTAACAAGCTAATAATGTGTGTAATGTCTAACAAGCTAATAATGTGTATAATGTCTAACAAGCTAATAATGTGTATAATGTCTAACAAGCTAATAATGTGTATAATGTCTAACAAGCGGCATGAGGGTAGGAAAAGAAGATGAAACGTTGATGCCGATTTCTAACTGAGTGACAGCAAACTCACATGCCTGCTACACACACACATTTTTTACATTTTTAGTCATTAAACAGACGCTCTTATCCAGAGCGACTTACATTTTCATACTGCCCCCGTGGGAAACGAACCCACAACCCTGGCGTTGCAAGCGCCATGCTCTACCAACTGAGCTACAGCGGACCTCTTCTGCTCCTGCAGCTTGTCGTAGTCTATAAATGTACAGAGATACGATTAGGTAGGCCTAGGTTATTGACTACAACCATTTTAAAACATGTTATAATACTTCTGTTTTTCATCATTAGGGGTCCTAGCACCGAAGGTTAAAATAAGGGATGGGCATTTTGAGTCTTTTCAGTGAGGTGGATCATTCGGCTCTTTGTCAGTAGTATTTCCGATTATTCAAAATCAGCCCATCTAGTGACATTTTGACTTCTGAGGTAAAAATGAAGGTCCTTGTGCACACCTATCACTTAAATTGTTCAGTGGAGTCCAAATTGTTCAGTGGAGTTCATGCTTAACCCATTCAAGTGTGTGTGTGTGTGTGTGTGTGTGTGCACATGCATGTCTTTCCAACGGTAAAGAGGGAAGAGTTCAGTTATTGGCCAACCTCACCACATTGGCTGTCTTATCTGGGCCATTTTCTTTTCCTTTTTACCACCATCATGACATGGCACTTGCACAATGTTAACGCTTATCTGGAAGAACCTTGAACTTGTCCTGAAAAGCTCTACAGCTTGATAAGATGCTCAATAAAAAGTGTATTTAAGTTGAATTACTGAGGCTTGGCCTTGGCTAAATCATGTAGTAGTGCCTCTGTTTCACAAGCCTTTGCCCCAACATTTAGTTTGTCATGCAAAAATATTTTCTGTAATGGAAATGCACCAATTCATTTGTAGCATGAAGTTCATTATTGTCTGGTGATCATGAAGTTCATTATTGTCAGGTGATTATGGGTGTGCCGAGTACTTGGATAAAACAAGTATCATAATGTATATGGGGAATTTTCCAAATACAATTATAATGTGTTTTTTAATTATTATTTGTGATCTGGAGAAGAAAAAAAATGTATTTTCAGCTGCCAGCACGCATCTTTCTCTTGTCGTCAAACAAGTCTGAGGTGCTGCGTGCTCTAAATGACTAAATTGGCTAGTTATGCTGTCTATAAAGAAATGGGCGGGCTATAGGGTGATCCTACTGCTACAATTGGATAGAGCGCAGCTGCATCTCTGTTCCCTCGCTCTTCATTGCATGACAATTTCTCACGTTTTGCTCAAATCATTTAGATTGGTGCTGCCAACTGGTTATATGATCAATCGGTTGACGAGGACGTTTGCCAGCGAGCTAATAATGTCTATAATTAACTGATAATGCCAGATAAGCCGTGATTTGGAGGATATATTGGCATAGGTGTTATAAGTCTTGGGCCGGCAAACCGTGCCAATATATCCTCCAAACCACAGCTTCGGGGGCATTATCACTTTTATACAATGGGTTACCAACATATTGAAATAATGATTGACATATTTTCATTGCACGTTATTTTGATTAATTTATTCATACTATTTCATCCTTCCACGAGGATATAGTCCCGAGGTTGCTACCCAAGCCATCTGGTCATTCATTCCATTGTATTGTTTCCAGCCAAGGTTCACTGGTCGTTAGTTCGATTGGGCAGGTTGCTATGGCAAACAAAAATGGTTGCTATAGAGGCCCCCCCCCCCCCCCCCCCCTGCTAGCTAGCCAACTACACAGCTGACACAATCACTCCAGACAGAAGCTGGAAAGACACCGAACTAGCTGCATTGCATTTCATTTCATTTTTCTATTGACATGTCTTTGTATACAGTACCTTCAAATTATTCACACCCCTTTACTTTTTCACATTGTTGTTACAGCCTGAATAAAACATTTATTAAAGTTTGTATCACTGATCTACGCACAATACTCTGTAATGTCAAAGTGGAATTTTGTTAGTATTTTTTTTTTATTAATAGAAAAGTTAAAGCTAAAATGTCTTGAGTCAATAAGTATTCAACCCCTTATGACAAGCCTAAATAAATTCAGGAGTAAAAATTTGCTTAACAAATCGCATAATAAGTTCAATGGACACATTCAGTGTTCAATAATAGTGGTTAAGATTTTTTTTGAATGACTACCCCATCTCTGTATCCCACACTTACAATTATCTGTAAGGTCCCTCAATCGAGTAGTGAATTTCAA
Source organism: Coregonus lavaretus (assembly GCF_964263955.1). NCBI lineage: Eukaryota > Metazoa > Chordata > Actinopteri > Salmoniformes > Salmonidae > Coregonus > Coregonus lavaretus. The sequence goes on from NC_140020.1 coordinate 21,644,748, forward strand.
GCACAGATTCAACGACAAAGACCAGGGAGGTTTTTCAATGCCACGGAAGGAAGGGCACCGATTTGATGGAGGAAGGAAACTGCTCAGGGATTTCATCATGAGGCCAATGTTAGAGTTTAATGGCTATGATGGGCTAAAACTGAGGATGGATCAACAACATTGTAGTTACTTCGCAATACTAACCTAAAAGACAGAGTGAAAAGAAGGAAACCTCTACAGAATACAAATATTCCAAAACATGCATCCTGTTTGCAACAAGGCACTTAAGTCATACTGCAAAACATGTGTTAAAGAAATTCACTTTTTCTCCTGAATACAAAGCATTTGAGGCAAATCCAACACAACACATAAGACTCTTCATATTATCAAGCATGGTGGGAGCTGCATAATGTTAATGGTATGTCATCGGCAAGAGTTTTTTTAGGATAAAAATAAACTGAATACAGCTACAGTGCAGTCAGAAAGTATTCAGACCCCGTCACTTTCTCCACATTTTGTTACGTTACAGCCTTATTCTAAAATTGATTACATTTGGGGGGGTTTTCCCGCTTCATTAATCTACACACAATACCCCATAATGACAAAGCAAAAACAGGTTTTTAGAAATGCTTGCTAATTTATTAAAAATAAAAATCTGATATCATATTTACATAAGTATTCAGACCCTTTACTCAGTACTTTGACACACCTTTGGCAGTGATTACAGCCTCAAGTCTTCTTGGATATGACGCTACAAGCTTGGCACACCTGTATTTGGGGAGTTTCTCCCATTCTTCTCTGCAGATCCTCTCAAGCTCTGTCATGTTGGATGGGGAGTGCCGCTGCACAGCTATTTTCAGGTCTCTCCAGAGATGTTCAAATGGGTTCAAGTCCGGGCTCTGGCTGGGCCACTCAAGGACATTGAGACTTGTCCCAAAGCCACTCCTGCATTGTCTTGGCTGTGTGCTTAAGGTCGTTGTCTTGTTGGAAGGTGAACCTTCGTCCCAGTCTGAGTGCTCTGGAGCAGGTTTTCATCAAGGATCTCTCTGTGCTTTGCTCCATTCATCTTTCCCTCGATCCTGACTAGTCTCCCAGTCCCTGCCGCTGAAAAACATCCCCACAGCATGATGCTGCCACCACCATGCTTCACCGTAGGGATGTTGCCAGGTTTCCTCCAGATGTGACACTTGGCATTCAGGCCAAAGTGTTCAACCGTGGTTTCATCAGACCAGAAAATCTTGTGTGTGCCTTTCCAAATCATGTCCAATCAATTGAATTTACCACAGGTGGAATCCAATCAAGTTGTAGAAACATCTCAAGGATGATCAAATGAAACAGGATGCACCTGAGCTCAATTTCGAGTCTCATAGCAAAGGGTTGGAATACTTATGTAAATAAAGTATTTCAGTTTCTTTTTTGCAAACATTTCTACAAACCAGTTTTTGCTTTGTCATTATGGGGTATTGTGTGTAGATTGATGAGGGAAACATTTTATTTAATCCATTTTAGAATAAGGCTGTAACATAACAAAATGTGGAAAAAGTGAAGGGGCCTGAATACTTTCTGAATGCACTGTATGAAACCACTCGCATCAGGTGCGCTGTTTAGAATGGTGTTTTCCCGGTAATTGCATTTTGGCAAATGTTTGAAAATGACGTTTTATTGGCTGCTTCATTACAGGAGGAACATTTTCTGTTAAGATTACCATAATCTAAATGTGATTTATGTCATTCTGAGCACCGTGGGGGGACACCCTGATGGATTACGCACCCAATGCATATGGTTTGGGTACTTTTCTCAAATGACCAGTAAATTAAAATATTCCCTGTCACGTTGTCTGGCGCCTCATTTTCCTAAAGGCCTTCTCACGCTGTACATCTGTTATGAGAATTATTTAACAAACTATTTCAGTGTCTCTGTGCGTCTCCCAAAAGGTTGCAAGGCTTTTGGATCAAGAAACGGACAGAGCTCCCAGTTGCAATAGTCAGAGATCTTTATTCATTGAGAATTCTGTCACAAAATGGTCGTTCAATATTTTTATACGCACAAGTCATACGAAAATCCCACCCCACTCTAGGCGGGATGTAGTTTTCCACTTTAAAACTGCTCTCCTGACCATCAGTTCACACACACACATACATACACACACACACACACACACATACATGTTCTTATCACCATTCTCACAATATTCTGCACCATGTTTAACAGTTCTCCTTCTTCTTCGCCGTCCGGTCTAACTCCTACTCACATTGCTAAATTGTAACACAATGTCATAATCTTTACTGGTCCTATACTCCCACATTACCAGGTAGTAGATTCTAACACATCTCACACAGTTTTGGAGTATAATAATTAGTCACTACTAAGCAAGTACTAATCATACTTAAAACAAGAACATTTCACAACTATATTTAAGGGTGGAACATTTAGTCATTACTTTTAACCTGTATATATTTTAATTTCTATATCAACATCGGATTCAGTCTTTGACGATTATTACATGTCACACTGTGCGATTTTACCAAATTTAAATCTTGATCTCAACCTTGCCAAATTGTACAATTTGCTTCAGTTCTGTTGTCACATTCTGCGATTGGCAGCTGTGTATTTGATCTGCGCAGGTGCCAGCACCAGCAGCGCAAGCCTCCCAAGTGAGTTCGGAAAAACTGAAAGTATGCATCTTAGAAATAGTTTTCACAAAACAAACTTTATACACTGAATATACAAAACATTAAGAACAACTGCTCGTTCCATGACAGACAGACCAGGTCAATCCAGGTGAAAGCTATGATCCCTTATTGATGTCACTTGTTAAATCCACTTCAATCAGTGTAGAGACAGGTTAAAGAAGGATTTTTAAGCCTTGAGACAATTGAGACATGGATTGTGTATGTGTGCCATTCAGAGGGTGAATTGGTAAGACAAAATATGTAAGTGCCTTTTCAACGGGGTATGGTAGTAGGTGTATCACGTAGCCTGATTTCAGATGTCATGTAAACAAGATTATTAGGGAAATCGTTCTTCTTGCATAGTATGTAAACGTTTAAATTAAACTGTTATATTAATCTGACTACTCATGCGCACTCCGTGCCGGCCGTGTTCCTATTGGTCAGTCACCGGGATCGACACTGCCAGAACTTTGTCGGAGCCTATGACCGCACGTAGTGGTACTTAATCGGCAGACCTAGACCCTGTCACACTGAACGAGCCAAGACATCGGACAATCATTTACAACGTAAGAATCTGCCAACAATGTACAGTGGCTTGCGAAAGCATTCACCCCCCTTGGCATTTTTCCTATTTTGTTGCCTTACAACCTGAAATTAAAATGGATTGTTATTCAAAATGGGTTTGTATCATTTGATTTACACAACATGCCTACCACTTTGAAGATGCAAAATATTTTTTATTGTGAAACAATTGGATTGAGGTCTGGGCTTTGACTAGGCCATTCCAAGACAGTTAAATGTTTCCCCTTAAACCACTCGAGTGTTGCTTTAGCAGTATGCTGTCCCAGTCTCAAATCTCAGGAAGACTGAAACAGGTTTCCCTCAAGAATTTCCCTGTATTTAGCGCCATCCATCATTCCTTCAATTCTGACCAGTTTCCCAGTCCCCGCCGATTAAAAACATCCCCACAGCATGATGCTGCCACCCCCATGATGGTGTTCTCGGGGTGATGAGAGGTGTTGGGTTTGCGCCAGACATAGCGTTTTCCTTGATGACTAAAAAGCTTAATTTTATTATCATCTGACCAGAGTACCTTCTTCCATATGTTTGGGGAGTCTCCCACATGCCTTTTGGCGAAGACCAAACGTGTTTGCTTTTTTTTTTCTGGCCACTCTTCCGAAAAGCCCAGCACTGTGGAGTGTACGGCTTAAAGTGGTCCTATGGACAGATACTCCAATCTCCGCTGTGGAGCTTTGCAGCTCCTTCAGGGTTATCTTTGGTCTCTTTGTTGCCTCTGATTAATGCCCTCCTTGCCTGGTCTGTGAGTTTTTGTGGGTGGCCCTCTCTTGGCAGGTTTGTTGTGGTGCCATATTCTTTCAATTTTTAAATAATGGATTTAATGGTGCTCCGTGGGATGTTCAAAGTTTCAGATATTTTTTTATAACCCAACCCTGATCTGTACTTCTCCACAACTTTGTCCCTGACCTGTTTGGAGAGCACCTTCGTCTTCATGGTACCGCTTGCTTGGTGGTGCCCCTTGCTTAGTGGTGTTGCAGACTCTGGGGCCTTTCAGAACAGGTGTATATATACTGAGATCATGTGACAGATCATGTGACACTTAGATTGCACACAGGTGGACTTTATTTAACTAATTATGTAACTTCTGAAGGTAATTGGTTGCACCAGATCTTATTTAGGGGCTTCATAGCAAAGGGGGTGAATACATATGCACGCATCACTTTTCCGTTGTTTATTTTTTTGAATTTTTTGAAACAAGTTATTTTTTTCATTCCACTTCACCAATTTTGACTATTTTGTGTATGTCCATTACATGAAATCCAAATTAAAATCCATTTAAATTACAGGTTGTAATGCAACAAATAGGAAAAACGCCAAGGGGGATGAATACTTTTGCAAGGCACTGTAGACATTTTGACTGGAACTGCAAAATCTTTGCATAAGATGGCTAAAATCATGCAGTCCGTGCGGGCCTTAACGGAAATCCTGAAATGGGCTTGCTTCAGTTTCTCAACGGCATAGCTAGGAGAGCTCAAAAAAGCACCTAATACAGGGCTCCAGACTGCGACCATTTAGTCACATTTTGCGACCCTTTGACTTGGCTGTGCGAGTAAAAAAAATGTATTGGTCCCATCAGTGTGAGCTGCACATTTTACATGGTCACCTCACTCAAGACTTCCTATTTTTTAGGACGCTAAATCTATGATTTGGTCAAACAGTAAAGTACACTATTCTCATGATTCCTTTAATAAAAGTGTAGGCTACCTGTTGCGCTGGGGTCTGCTACTGTGTCGAGCCACTCTCCTTTCCCAGGGAAAATAAATGCTCTGGGAAAAAAGTTGTTCTGATTGTATAACATTTTAAAATCCTATTGCGGGGAAAACACATTGCGATTGCATAGGCCTCATTGGGCGGTAGGCTACAACTGCAATGTTTTTTGGGACATAAAGAATGTACTGTTAGATTAACATGGCTATTAGCAGTGGGTATTATATTTAGAGTTAGCAATCTAGCTAATGTGTTTTGAATTTCCACTTACTCAGTTGGTGAATGAACCACAAATGCAGTAAATTAGCCTATGAAATGATTTGGTGCACATACACATGCAGGCAAACTCATCTCTATTGAACAAAAACAAATCAGAAAATTCTGGAACCGTATTTGAACAGTAAAATATAACAACAATAGCCTAATTGTCAACCCAAAATTCATGACAATCACTGGATTAGGTTGCACATAAAAATATTTTGAATCACAACATAAAAAGATGATGAAACAACGTATTTCTTGAATCGCATCTCAGTACTCTATTTAAGCAATAAGGCCTGAGGGGGTGTGGTTTATGGCCAATATACTACGGCTAAGGGCTGTTCTTATGCACGACGCAACGCGGAGTGCCTGGATACAGCCCTTAGCCGTGGTATATTGGCCATATACCGCAAACCCTTGAGGTGCCTTATTGCTATTATAAACTGGTTACCAACGTAATTAGAGCAGTACAAATACATGTTTTGTCATACCCGTGGTATACAGTCTGATATACCACGGCTGTCAGCCAATCAGCATTCAGGGCTCGGACAACCCAGTTTATATTTTTTTTTATAAAGCAATGTGAATGGATTTAAAGATTATCTCCCAAAAAATGTTTTGCGTGACTATAAGAAAACAATTATTGTGCTACCAAATCATGGGCTGGTGCCACCAACTGAAAAACTTACTTGCACCTGTTCCACCAGGGGAAAATGTTAGTCTGGATCCCTGACCTAATAGTTGAAGGCTTTTTCCTTGAGTCATAAAAGTGCATTGGAATTACTTAGGAGGTGTGTGGCCACTTGGAGACTCCAGTTAGACCTCTCACTCAAACAAATGTCATTGTTTTTCTGACGTTGCACATACCCCAAATATTTCATGAATACCGTAAAACTTAAATTAATAGCCTGGGTGTTTATTTGCTTAAATCATTGAACACAACAGGCGCTTGTTAGTGACAGGCTACTATTTGAGCCAGGCGTCTATTTCCTTAATGCACACAACTTTTGCTAATTTGCATAGTTAATTGTTTAAATCTAGCATTCACTTCCAGTATTTTAATCAATTTCTTTATTTTGTCTTAGATGCCTGAATAAAAAGTTTACAAAAAATACACTTTTCCTTGACAGAATAATTTATTTCATCAGACAGTGCATTTTCGGCATTTCTTACTTTTGCCACTAGAGGGCGATCTGAGGTTGACTGTTTTTGTGTTTGCCAGTTAGCTAGCAGTTCTCAGCTCTTAGCAGACAATGGCTAGCAGTTTCTTACTGGTGATAAAAACGGATGAATGCCATAATTTTTAAGTTATTACTGAATTATTGAATGTAACAAATCAAACATTAACCTCATAAACAATTCATGGTAACTCATGGTAACCTTGTAAACAATTCATTTTGACCCAGCGTTTATTTGCTGAAATGTGTGCCGTTGCCCGGCTATTAAAAGGGACAGGTGGCTATTTGAGACTCAGCGTTTAATTGAAGTTTTACGGTATTGTTATTATGTTACAGAATCTATCCAGAGTATTTTCAGATTTCGTTATCAACATTCTGCGAAAAATACAGTAAATGTAGAATGCACCGAAAGTCAACAGTGTAATGTTTGAATTCAGTCTTGTCAGGTGAACTGTTGTGTCCTCACCTTTGGGCTAATCATTTTCCCATAATTTCCAAACTGTTAATAATAATAATAATATGCCATTTAGCAGACGCTTTTATCCAAAGCGACTTAGTCATGTGTGCATACATTTTTATGTATGGGTGGTCCCGGGGATTGAACCCACTACCCTGGCGTTACAAGCGCCATGCTCTACCAATTGAGCTACAGAGGACCACGTACATTGAATGTAGTTTCTTTTTTACTTGACTTGAAAAACGCGTGACTCGACTCGATCTTACAAAGCAAGACATGGACTTGACTCGAGTCTCGACCCGTTCTACATGGGACTCGACTTGAGACTCAGACCTTATAATTTCAGACTTGCTTGTGACTCGAATAACAGTGACTTGGTCCCACCTCTGCCTGGGGGTATGAAAAACAAATGCGTAGAAATTATTTGATGAATCTTTTGAATTTGGCTTTATTGCCATTATGTCACACCATTACGTCCACGTAATGGAGTGCTCATGTCCCTGCAGTGTCAGAGAGTCACTCCCACATGTTAAAGCCACCCCCTGTGAGATTATCTCGCATGCCAAATAAAATGCATCAGAAACAAAACACTGAATCTGAGGAATGTGAGAACAGCAGCCACGACCACCTAATCTTTTCTTCATTTTCATCCAATAACTCTCTTTTGTAAAATGGCGAGGGGGATGATCGTTGTTCTGTGGGAAGTTGATATGATATCTGAACGGGCCCTCTCCTCACTATATCACAGCGATGCTCATCACTGACATTCTGTGTTGGCCACAGAGCCGGAGGGGGGATTGTCTATTATATTGACAAGATATTAAAGTGACCGCTCTAACAATGGAAATACATCAAAAGGTGGAAGGCAGGCGGGAGGAGGCGAGATCAAGTGGGACCATTCTAACCAATGAGACTGCAGATACACGTGTGAACAATAGGCCATAGAGATAGATAGAGGACTCATCTTTGTAACTGTGCCATTATAGCATCTGTGACAGCATGGGCAGCGCCATTGAGCATATCTCCATTTTAAACCAGTCAATTTTCTTCTTCATTGGCTGATTGCTCCCAACTCATAATCCCCACCCAGTTGACTACTTTAAAATGGTGGAAGCTGACAATGGCAATGTCCATGCTAAAATGGGTTATATCCATGATGAGTCCTTTATTTATCTCTATGAAAACAGGCACGACTCTGATATAAAGTTGTTTTTGGTTAAGTTGCCGAAATGCCACGTGCGTCCACTTACACTGAGTGTACAAAACATTAAGAACACCCCTTTGCCCTCAGAACAGCCTCAATTCGTCGGAGCATGGACTCTACAAGGTGTCAAAAGTGTTCCACAGGGATGCTGGTCCATGTTGACTCCAATGCATCCCACAGCTGTGTCAAGTTGGCTGGATGTCCAGACCATTCTTTATACACACAGGAAACTGTTGAGCATGAAAAACTCAGCAGCTTTGCAGTTCCTGGCACCTACTACCATACCCCGTTCAAAGGCACTTGAATATTTTGTCTTGCCCATTCACCGTCTGAATGGCACGCACGATCCATGTCTCAAGGCTTAAAAATCCTTCTTTAACCTGTCTCCTCCGCTTCATCTACTCTAACATGCTACCCAGACCGCACGTGCGCAAGTTGATTTTGTTCCCCCACACCAGACGCGATCAGGATACGCAGGTTGAAATGTCAAAATAAACTCTGAACCAATTATATTAATTTGGAGACTGGTCTAAAAGCATTAAACAGTTATGGCAATTTAGCTAGCTAGCTTGCTGTTGCTAGCTAATTTGTCCTGGGATATAAACATTGGGTTGTTATTTTACCTGAAATGCACAAGCTCCTCTACTCCGACACGGTAAAAGTTTGTTTCTAGTAATCGCTCCTCCTTCAGGCTTCTTCTTTGGACTTTTATATGGTGGTTGGCAACCAACTTTATGGTGCATTACCACAACCAACTGGACTGGAGTGTAGACCTCAGTTCATCTTTCAATCACCCACGTGGGTAGATGCTCCTAAAAACCAATGAGGAGATGGGAGAGGCAAGACTTGCAGCGCTTTGATGGTCACAAATAGAACCGAATTCTATTTTAGCGCCTGGCCACGCAGACGCTCGTTGACGCACGCATAATGATTGAATAACATGTATGTGTACATTTATTTTGCTACGCTCGCGCACGCGATGTGTGCGGTGTGGTCAGCATGTAAGTGTATTTAACAAGTGACATCAATAAGGGATCATAGCTTTCACCTGGATTCACTTAGTCAGTCTATGTCATGGAAAGAGCATGTTTTGTACACTCAGTGTATCAACCTAACCATTACGAAACTTCTATTAGATCAAATAAGCCTCATTAGCAATGAAAAAATGTTTTAACCAAATTCGACACTCATTGACCTCCATACAGAAATCTATGGTCCACTGGGGCCCTCCAGCGGCCGGGGGCCTGTTTCAGCATGTGTGTGTCAGTCAATCAGTCCAAAGTTGACTGAAGAGGGGGATGTGGATTACTTAGAGAGCTGAGTTCAAGTTTTGGGATCAAATCTGTTTAAAATCCCTACATTGAATTTGGGATTACTTAATGTCTTTATTGAGGGAAAGATAAGGGACAATTGAACGGCTAATGAAGCTATTTAAATATATTGCCTCAGTCTTTTGATGTCTAGGAATCTCTCACCAAATACAAAGTAGAGTAAAATGGTGTTTGAACTATTTTGTTATGTCATTTGAACATGGATTTTTTTTCTCACAGATTAATAGTAGTAGTAGATGTGAAATTATGATAGAACCTGTGTGTTAAGAGTATAAGGGCGCTTTCATTGGGTTGCTATCCAACAGAAAAGCCACAACCATGAAGAGTGCCTTGGTCCTCCTTTCTTTTACCAAAGAGCACCTTCTAACTACATAGACCTACTATTGTATCCATCAACCAGTTGAAGATGTAATAGTGTTTTTTACCTAATTTCTCCCCACCACACTGCTGCGTTGACATGTGTTTCATGTATTTTGGTTTCGAAGTGCCCTAATGTCCTTTGCAATGTGTCTCTTTCTTACAGGAGGTCATCATTGGCTTTCTATACAGCCTGCTGATCCTGGCCCTCTTCCAATCAACGTTGGACCAGATTGACAGTTTCTACCTGACGAGCCACCATGCACCGCTGGTCATTGTCATCCTGCACGTAGGCTTAGGCTTACTGGCCTTCACACTGGACTCATGGAGCACCTCACGGGGTGACACAGCGCAGGCTCTGGGCACTGGGGCCGGGGCTGCCCTGGCCTCCCACCTCAACCACCAGCTGGGCCTGCTGGCCGACCCACCACTTTCCACCCTGCCCCTGGCACTGCCACCCCTGAGTGCCGCCCTACTGGCCCGCTCCCTGCTGCGCCTACTGGTTGGGGTGGTCGTCCTGCTTGCCACCCGGGCTGCAATGAAAGCAGCCACCATTCCGCTGGCATGCCGGGTGTTTGGGCTGCCTGCTGGCGATGTACGGCAGGCACGGCAGCACATGGAAGTTGAGCTATCTTACCGCTACATTGTCTATGGCTCGGTGAGCTTCAGCTGCGTCTGTCTGGTTCCCCTCCTCTTCAGCTACCTGAACCTCTCCTGAGCACACTCGATATACACACATCTGCTAATCAACCTTTTCCCCTTGTGCTTAAACAGTAAATATGTACAGCACAGACATGGCCACATGCCTATAATGTTGATAAGAAGACCGGGAGACTAAAAAACTAATGTCAACTCTAAAGATGTCCACAAACCTTTTGGGGAGGGGTTGTCTTGTTGTCTTTTCATCTCTGTCATCAGTTGTCATGTTGTCAGTCTGTGCCATCAAAAGTAAGCCCAGCTAGCACATAACGTTCTGAGAACCATATGTTTCGTAGAGCTTGGTGAGAGTGTGGTTGTCCCATGGTTATTTTGCATACAACCTTCCCACAAGTTTCTGGGAATGGCGCATGATAGTTGCTTGGCTTTGGAACATTCTCAGCACATTTAAGGAACTTGATGTGCTGAGCTATTTCATTACTTTAACAGAACGTTTCCCAAAAGTTCAAACACGGTTATATTTAATTTACATTTTGGTAATGTTCTAGGAACGTTCTTCAACTGGTTTGACATTGGGAATGTTCTCAAATAGTTCATGGAACGTTAAGAACGTTATTCTGTAGGAATTTCAGTACTTCAGCATTACGTTTCCTACAGGTTTCCTCATGGTTCTATTTAAAGTAATGTTCTCAAACTTTTCAGAGAATGTTTAGAAAACCTTCCATAAAAACTACAAGAAAACTTTAGTAACTTTAAGAGAACGTTCTAAGAACGTTATTTAAAAACATACATTCCGTTCTCCGCGTCAACAGCATATTGTTAAGTGTGTTCAGGTGTGTTGGCTGTGCCCACTAATTGGCCACACCTGATCTTAATGAGTGCTTGTTTCCTTTGAAATGGGGTCTGTTTGAATAGACTAAAATGAACAGCATTGTATGAGTTTAAAAAAAACATGGCATGCTAGCTCCATCCTGGTGGCGCAGTGGACTAATTCCATGGATAGAAAACAGAAGATCATAGGTTTGAATCTCATTGACACCGTGCCATAATAAAAAATACATGTTTGCTTGATTTTTGCCTAAGCAAATTAATTTCCATGTGTTCTATCTGCTCAGAGTTCAAAACAGTTAAGCTAAGTTAAACTAAGCTAGCAGTGTTATTAAAAGTCTTATTGAAACATGTTCTTAGAATGTTATTTAATTAAGTTCAAATCAGAATGTTAATAAAACCTCCTAGGAAAACCTTCAGGGAACCATAGTAAAATGTTCTCAGAACCTCCCTGCAACCTAAAAATGTATGTTCTCGTAACAGGCTAAATATTTCACTTCTATTCTCAGAACGTTTAAGAAACGTTGTGTTTTACCGGTCAGGAAACTTAATGGCTTCATTCCCAGAACCAATGGGAAACCAAAAACTTGCGTTCCCACAACTTCCAAGGAACCAAACGTGCTAGCTGGGAGGTTTTTGTTTTATATCAGCCAAAATCCCATCTCTGCTCACTTACCCTCTGCTCTCCACAGAAGACCCTTTAATAGAAACACAGATACTGGCCCCAGTTCTTTCAAAACATTTAAGCCAGATCAAAATGATCCTGTGTTGTTAAATTCTGCTCCCTGTTCAGATGTGGTCCCTCCTTATTTTTCTATGTAGTTTTAAGAAGAAATGGAAGCAAATCTTTAACATATCACATGTGCTACAACAAAGATCATGTTATATGATCCCATGAGATTTGGGTAGAGCATGGTGGAATGTGGATGCATGATCAATGAAATGTTGAGGCATTCAGAGATTGAGTTATGTGGTTGACTAAACAGTTGATTATACTCACTGTGATGTCATGTCAAGACATGATTATTGGGGCATTAATCTGATGTAATTATAATGGCTGTGTTTACACAAGAGGCCTAATAACCTAAGTAATATTTTTTGTTTCATATTCAATATTTTTGTCTGACTGTCTACATTCAGTTTTACACATTTACATTGCACGTACACATTGATGCTGCCTCTGAAATACTGTGGCAATTTATCCTACGCATTTTATGAATGGGAAACTCATGTTGGTGTACTTACTTTTTCATTTCCAATTCATGTAATCCATTAACAACAACTTGTCTTAATACAGTATGGGCATTTCCTATCAAGAGGATCAATTAAAACATCCCTGAACTGTCCACATTTAAAATATGTAACTATATCAAGACAATCACAATTGAGTTAATATAATCTGTTTTAATTAAATTGTAGTCTAATAAAGATATTTCAAATGACATTTTATATTCTAATTATGTTGACATTTAAGATTAAATGTTTGAATGAAATATAATTATATATTCCTACAATTAATTACCAGCCTTGCAATTTTCAAACTGACTTGACACGAAACAATGGGAAATCAACTAATATAGGTCCGGTTTCCCGATAACGATGGAACTTAAGTTAACAAGTGTTTTAACAATGTACCGTATATATATATATATATGTGTATGTATGTATGTATGTATGTATGTATATATATATGTATATATATATGTATATATATGTGTGTGTGTGTGTGTGTGTGTGTGTATATATATATATATATATGATAGCAGTGTTCTTAAAAGTCTTATTGAAACATGTTCTCAGAACGTTATTTAATTACCTTCAAATAACCTAGAATTACCGTTCTCAGAACGTTAATAAAACCTCCCAGGAAAACTTGCAGGAATCCACAGTAAAACGTTCTGAGCCTCCCTGCAAACTAAAAATGTACGTTCTCAAAACAGGAAAAATGTTCACTTCCATTCCCAGAACGTTTAAAAATCTATAATATTTCAATCATAATGAAATCAGTTCCGTGTTCAAACAATTGAGTTACATTTTTCTAATTATAGGCTACTGTCGGTAGCCTATTTTCTGCCTATAGCCTATACTGTATTTATATTTTAATGCAGCCATCTGTTTTCATTTTAAGCATATTTTTATAATTTGCTTGTTTGTAACAATTCTAAAGACATTGGCAACTTTGTAGTCAACTTCGTTCTGAAGTTATCGGCGGTCACAAAGACAGATAAACATATTGATTCTGTTTAGCAGTGACCTGTGTATAAAGGGCAAAAAATACATCTAACAACAAAGCAGTCAGCATATAACGAGCATTTTCAAGTGCAACTTTAGTAACAAGGGTTTTTGAAAACAGCTCAGAGATTTAACGATGCTCCTACGAAGGTTCTAACGATTAACTTAGCCTTAAGATGCTTTTGGGAAACCGGGCCCTGCTGGTTTATTCTTGTGAGTTTTTTGTTTGCAATCAAGGTGATTTTGGACATAGGTGCATGTAATCTCCCGTTAGTAGCGTTTTAAGAAATCCTGAGTTCATTGCGTCTTGCAACACAAACCATTTACAGTTTAAGAACCAAACGGAAAGAAACGGGGCGGGACCTACCTGAATTTGTCCAATTGAAACTAGTTTTCGTTGCAAAACGGTTTCCATTTGGAGTAAACGGTTTCTGTTGTAAAATGTTTTGCAACAGAATTGTTGTAATGAATACACCCCTGCACAACTGGGCGTTAAATTCTGCTGTTGGTTGCAATTGCCTCGCAGTGTTTATAAAACAAAACTGAAATCACCTTGCCATAAATCCATTTTACATTTAATACATGACGGACGTCAATTTGAATATTTATGATCATTGTGAAACATTGAATGTAATTTAAACTGTATTAAATAGTATAAAATCTTTCTTGAGAAATCAGTCTTTCAAACGATGCCACTGGATGAAGGTGGTGTGGAGAAAATGACCTTATTTTGTCAATACTTTGTTGTCCTTCAGGGCTTGTCGTAATCCATAACCTTATATAGCAAATAAAGGTGTAACTTGTTACCATATATGGTGAGTAAGGGGTGTTTACCAAGCAGGGCTGCAATGCTCATGCATGTACACTCAATTTTACCAACAGTTCTGATTTATAAATGAAAGATTATGGGTGATTTACACTATACATTCTTACAAACATTTTATAAATCATGCATACTCCCATTTGGAGATACAATCTTATGCACATATTTAGTAAGAAATCTAAGCATTTTTTTTTTTATTAACGAGGCCCCTGATTCCATGTGGTCTTTGTTGCTGACATTTTGGGATAAAGAACAGATCTGTATCGAATATGCCGAATAATTGGAATTGGGCTGTCTATGTAAACATGCCTAATATGTAATATACATATCAAATGAAAACCATTTGTATTTGGACAAATAATTTCCTATGTTCTAGACCTCCGCTGAATCTGGTAATGAATGATGGGATTGTTGAGTAAGTTGAGGAGACTAAACTTCTTGGTGTCACATTAGACTAAATTGTCATGGTCAAGGCATATTGATTCAATTGTTGTAAAGATGGGGAGAGGTCTGTCTGTGATAGAGATGCTCAGCATTTTTAACACCACAGTCGACCAAACAAGTACCGGTTATACTGTATGGTCAAGTGCTGCAAAGAAGGACCTTGAAAAGCTGCAGCTGGCCCAGAACAGAGCAGCACATCTTGCCCTTCAATGTACACAGAGGGCTAATGTCAACAGTGTGCATGTCAGTCTCTCTTGGCTCAAAGTAGAGGAGAAATTGACTGCATCAATTCTTGTTTTTGTGAGAAATATTATTGTGTTGACAATTCCAAATTGTCTGTATAATCAACGTACATATCGCTCTGACAGACATAAGCCACCAGGGGTCTCTTCACAGTCCCCAAATCCAGAACGAATTCAAGGCAATACACAGTATTATATAGTGCTATGATCGCATGGAACTTAGTTCCATCTCAAATTAATCAAGCCAACAGCAAAATTAGCTTTAAAAAACAAATAAAACAACACCTCAAAGCACAACGCCTCTCCCCTATCTGACCTTGGGCATACAGTGCCTTCAGAAAGTAGTCACACCTCTTGACTTTTTCCACATTTTGTTCTTTTACAGCCTGAATTTTAAATGGATTAAATTGAGATTTTGTGTCACTGGCCTACACACTATACCCCATAATGTCAAAGTGGAATTATGTTTTTAGAAGTGTTTAAAAATGAATAAAAAATTTAAATCTGAAATGTCTTGAGTCAAGTATTCAACCCCTTTGTTATGGCAAGCCTAAAGAAGTTCAGAAGTAAAAATATACTTAACAAGTCACATAATAAGTTGCATGGACTCCCTGTGTGTAAGGTCCCTCAGTCGAGCACTGAATTTCAAACACAGATTCAACCACAAAGACAGGGAGGTTTTCCAATGCCTCGCAAAGAAGGGCACCTATTGGTAGACATTGAATATTCCTTTGAGCATGGTTATTAATTACACTTTGGATGGTGTATCAATACACCCAGTGACTACAAAGATACAGGCATCCTTCCTAACTCAGTTGCCGGAGATGAAGCAAACCGCTCAGGGACTTCAACATAAGGCCAATGGTTACTTTAAAACAGTTACAGAGTTTAATGGCTGTGATAGGAGAAAACTGAGGATGGATCAACAACATTGTACTTACTCCACAATACTAACCTAAATGACAGAGTGAAAAGAAGGAAACCTGTATAGAATATAAATATTCCAAAACATGCATCCTGTTTGCAATAAGTAAAACTGCAAAAAAATGTGGCAAAGAAATTCACTTCATGTCCTGAATACAAAGCGTTAAATGTTTGTGGCAAGCACCACATCCCTGAGTACCACTCTTCATATTTTCAAGCATGGTGGTGGCTGCATCATGTTATGGGTATGCTTGTCATCAGCAAGGACTAGTGAGTTTTTTTAAAATAAAAGAAACGGAATAGAGCTAAGCACAGGCAAAATCCCAGAGGAAAACCTGGTTGTCTGCTTTCCAACAGACACTGGGAGACAAATTCACCTTTCAGCAGGACAATAACCTAAAACACAAGGCCAAATATACACTTAGTGTAAAAAACATTAGGAACACCTTCCTAATATTGAGTTGCACCCCCATTTGTCCTAGGAACAGCCTCAATTTGTCGGGGCATGGACTCTACAAGGTGTCAAAAGCATTCCAAAGGGATGCTGGTCCATGTTGACTCCAATGCTTCCCACAGTTGTCAGGTTGGCTGGATGTCCTTTGGGTGGTGGACCATTCTTGATACACACGGGAAACACAGCAGCGTTGCAGTTCTAGACACACTCAAACCGGTGCACCTGTCACCTACTACCATACCCCGTTCAAAGGCACTTAAATCTTTTGTCTTGCCCATTCATCCTCTGAATGGCACACATACACAATCCATGTCTCAATTGTCTCAAGGCTTAAAAATCTTTCTTTAACCTGTCTCCTCCCCTTCATCTATACTGATTGAAGTGGATTTAACAGGTTACATCAATAAGGGATCATGGCTTTCACCTGGTCAGTGTATGTCATGGAGAGAGCAGGTGTTCCGGAGTTGCTTACCAAGGTTACATTGAATGTTCCTGAGTGGCCTAGTTACAGTTTTGCCTTAAATTGGCTTGAAAATCTATGGCAAGACTTGGAAATGGCTGTCTAGCAATGATCAACAACCAACTTGACAGAGCTTGAATAATTTTTTAAAGAATAATGTGCAAATATTGTACAATCCAGGTGACTTACCCAGAAAGACTCACAGTTGTAATCGCTGCCAAAGGTGATTCTAACATGTATTGACACAGGGGTGTGAATAGTTATGTAAATGAGATATTTCAGTATTTGTTTGCCTAATTTCAGTTTGTAACAAAACAAGCAATGTTGTGTAGCGCAATGGTTTTCTAACCTCTCCTGGGATTCCCCCAGACATTTCACAATTTTGTTGTAGCCCTGAATTAGCTCACATGATTCACCTATTCAAGGGCTTGATGATTAGTTGACAAGTTGAATCAAGTATGCTAGCTGTGGAATAGTTCAAATACATGGAACAGCTGGGGGCCCCCTGAGGAGAGGTTTGAAACTCCCTGGTGTAGCAAATCATTGTACAATCTAAACCATTGTGAAATATATTTTTAATAACCAATGTTTTTATTTTCGGCTGTTTGAAGCTGGAGTACAAAACCAAAAGTTAAAAGACACAAAGCTAAACTTACGGATGGGAAGCATAGAAATAGCTATGGCCGAGACGATACCAGTATCGCAATATCGTTAGTATCGTGGCAAGGAAACAAAACACAAAGCAGATTTAACTTCTTTAGGAAAACACCCTTAATGTTGGGAACAAACATCCTTATGTTGTCATCCAGAGTCACATTTATTTTCCAAGCTATTGCACACAATATTTTACATACAGCAGGTTTTTAAAGGACCAAAGAGTTTGGACTGCTTCTTGTTTTCATTTTTGCCACGGAAATATTGTGATACTGGTATCGTCACAGCCCTAGAAATAGCGCACATAGCATGGATCTACCACTTGTCAGACTTGCTTTCACTGAGGATGACAGATGAACTATCCCTTTAAGACCCAACCGGAGTGGGCGCAATCCAACACATCCCCAGCACCATCACCCTGGGGAACAACAGGGGCTCTGTCCACTACTACGGCATGCCCAAGCTGTGCAGGAAATGTGGCCAACTGGGCCATCTGGCCGCAGCCTGTACAGCCATCACCTGTAAAATCTGCAAAGGTGACCACCCCACATCAGAATGCAAATCAACACAACCCTGCAACCTGTGCTGGAGGCAGGGGCACTACTACCGAACCTGCCCCTATCCTACGCCGGATGGGCACTGGCCAACGCCACCAACCCCCCACTCCCTCTGCCAGACGACGTCAACATGAAGACCCAGACCACCCGACCAACCCCCCCTCCCCCACTCCTTAACGCCCCTGACCCCTCTCCCATACCCCACTGCCCCTGATTCCTCTCCCCCGCTCCTTAATGTCCCTGATCCATCCCCACTACTCCAAATCTGATGTTTGGGCAAAATCAAGGCCGGACCGGACCAGACCAAAAAAATACGTCCATGGACATCGGCGTCAGTCCGTGCTCAGTGGATACCCTCAAAGTAATGGCCTTGCTGAGAAATCTGTGCAGATTGCTAAATTACTAATGAAAAAAGCAAAAGCAGACAAGAAAGGTCCCTACCTCAGTCTCTTTGAGTACCACAACACTCCAGTTGACAACTTCATGTCACCAGCACAGCTGTTGATGAGCTGCAGACTTCGCTCAAGCCTTCTCAACACCAACTAGCAGCTACAGCCCGAGGTCGTCAGCTACAAGGAAGTGCACAGAGACAGCAACACTAAAGATACTACGCCAGGTCTGCTAGACCACTGCCACCACTGCACTACAGAGAGTCAGTCAGAATCCAGGAATATGGCAACTGGAATCCAGCACTCGTCATCCAGCCAGCTGACACTGAACGGTCGTATCATGTCCGCACCGCAGGAGCGTGTACCACCGCAATCGACGTCACCTGTTCAACACAAAATAACAACACTCTGGCGAGTTGAACTGTTTCCCTGAAAGAGAGCGTGATGGACTAAACACACACACAACAGACAACATACTAACCTGCAACACCACACATGCAATAACTGTTGAATGACACAGAAGCATGCTCAGCTTCACACCACACAAGGTCAGGAAGAGAGGTCAAGCCTAGAGCTATATTGACCTGTGAAATGTCAAAGGGTGTAGGAAGATCGCTGCCCTAAAAGTGTTCCAGACTGTACACTTGTTGTTGAACAGTTAATGTTGAAAAGCTTTGATATTGCATTTGTTGAAATGTAGCATATTTTATTGATGCAGTGAAAAACTGAGTTGCTGAGAAATTGTTATTCTAAAGTAACAGAATGTTGAAACATTGTTGCTGAGTGTTATGTTGATTTAGTATTCATAATGCTACAGTCATACTACAGAACATGTATGCAAAATAAATGTTGGAAACCATGTGTAACATTTTCTTTTTCAAAAGAAGCAGGATGTAATATTCATATGTGCTAACACTGAATTAATATTGGTTACATGTCACTGTCATATCACACTGTGCTGTAATGAGTTTAGACCACCCATGTCGTAGGTCATTGCAGTTCATCATTGCTGGAGACACGAACATGAACATGCCAGAGTTTAGCTAATAAAGTAGAGCTGCGGTTAGATCCTAACCAAGATCCTGTCATCCTGCATTTTATTATTTTGTACAAAGCGTGCGAAACAAGACACTTGTCATCTCCCATGCAGGTATTACGCCAATGTAGGTACAGTATTACTATGACAATAGTATGACATTTCACCACTTCACAGTAAAGAAGTAGATACATATCTTTGTGACATAGCCTAATTGACACATGACTTTGACACTGGAAAACAGCTTAAGACATTGTCGATGCACATATCCGATCACATTTCCCTCAAGCCTCTTATGCTTCCGTGGCGCTAACAAATACATTCAAGAATACCGAACAGTCCCTTTACAAGTCAGAATGTTGAATAAAGTTATTTTGAACGTACTCTACCAGTTGTCCTATGAGTTCGTCCTTAAGCCGTTGGAGATTTGAGACAAAATATTGATAGATTAATTTGTATTTTAAGAATAATGACTAAAGGATTTCACCCCAAATACAGTATAAATGTGTGAACAGTGTTAGAGTTATAATGTAGTGGCAACCCACTAACAGAGGGGGGCGGGACTAAACATTCCAGGGTGAAGGGGACTGAGAAAACGGGTTAAAAACAGCCTCCTAAAGGTGGGCGGAGCAAAGTGCCTTTGTGTGTCAGGGGGTATAAAGCTGTATGTATGTTTTTTGGCGCCAGAGCTCTCCATGATTAAAAATACAGATAATTCTTGCTGGTTGTGGACCTTGAATAATTTATGATTAAAACCAGAGCCTTACAACCCCTGGTAATGATTCAAGCTTAGGTTGAATTAGAGATATAAATTCTCATGACAAGTGGTCCTTCGAGCGGATCTCAAAAATACGTCTTTGTCTTTCTAAGGACACCGAAACCGTGCACGGGCGGATGATAGCATCCGTGGAGAATAGTCCTGTCCTTCGACGTTAAGGTTATAAACAGGCCGGTGATTAATCTTATGAAAGATAAAGACGTTAACGAGATTGAAAAAGCATTTAATCCCGACTGCAAGGAGGAGGTCAGTAATTTTTAGTCATGGATTTTGGTGAGATTATTTGAACTTGTATGAGAATAATAATTATTGTGAAGGGCAGAGAATAGTTACCAAAATCTCATAAGAGAATTATAAAGGAAGGAAGGGGGGTCCGGAATTGACCCTAGGTGAATAGCTATTACCAAAATAATCTAGTTAATATTGAGATTGTACGAGATACAGTCTTTACAATATACATTTACATTTACGTCATTTAGCAGACGCTCTTATCCAGAGCGACTTACAAATTGGGGCATTCACCTTATAGCCAGTGGGATAACCACTTTACAATGTGTTATTTATTGTTTTTTTTATAATAACTATTTATTTTTTATATATATATATATATATTGTTTTTTTTGGGGGGGGGGGGGGGGGGGGGTTGGGGTAAGGGAGAGGTAGAAGGATTACTTTATCCTATCCCAGGTATTCCTTAAACAGGAAGGGGGATAAGTATCGTCGTGTGAGATAGATAGAAACAAGTCGAGAGTCATATACAGCTGGGGATTTGCTCTAACTCTGTCTATTTCATAAAACTGGAGCAGTTACTAGGTTACGGATAGTGTTAGCAAAAAATCGTATAAGGTTGTATAAATGTGAGACCTAATGATCCATCGAAATACGTGATAATTGTTTCAAGGAAGGGACTAAAATAAGGCGCGTGAGAAAAAATGGTTGTCCCATCCGTTTAAAACTGGGGTCTTAAAAAACTCTGGGTTACGGGTTGAATAATTTAAATGGTTGATTACAAAAGCAGATTATAACATTTTTCAAAAGTCGCACTATTAATAAGTCCCAAAGGAAATCATTCTGGATTGAATTATTACTAAAGGGGGGGATTTCTTATTTTTGCTACCATGGGGAATAAATATTCTAAAGAGGTCCGAGAATTAACGGGGGATGAAAGATATATGTTAGGGAGGGATCAAATAAATATGTTTTATGGATCCATTTGGGAGAAGGGTATGGCTTTTGGAAGCAGGAAGAGCTAGAGAAAGTAAACACAGAGAATTTAAAAACAGGGAGTTGAAGAGATTAGAGAGCTGTAATAAATTAGAGAAGCAGAATAGGGGAGGAGATAAGAGGAAGTGCTTTAACTGTAACAAAGAGGGACATTTGACCAGGGACTGTAAGGCCCCGTGTAAATACTGTAACAAAACAGGTCATAACCATCGCGACTGCAGAGCTAAGGGAAAGGGCAATGTCCGGGAAATGACAGTCTATTTTTTGGTTCCACGGGTAAAATGTTTGAAGAAGTGATTTGTGTCGATTAAGAATTGGCTAAAAACACCACGAAGCGATTATTTGAGAGGTACCTATACATTTCTAACGATATATACGTATGAACTTTCTCACCCAAACGTAGACGTACGTCATGGGTGAGAAAGTAGAGAATATTTACATTTGCGGTCATTTAGCAGATGCTCTTGTCCGGAGCGACTTGCAGGAGCAATTGGGGTTGGGTGCCTTGCTCGGGGGCACATCGGCAGATTTTTCGCCTGGTCGGCTCAGGGATTGGAACCGGCGACCTCTCGGTTGCTGAGACGGTGCTCTTGGTTACTGGGCTACCTGCCACCCCATATGAGTTTAAGGTTGTGCCGTTGTTTGATTATGTGATAAGGTTATGTGATAAGGTTTAATGGATAATCGGACCATAACTAATGTGGTTATAGAAGTAAGGTATAAATAGTAGAGAGCCAATAGAGGGTTCCATTGAACTATTATGTATTGTTGGGCATTTGAATGGCATAAGGTGAAATCTGTGTGTATGAGTGAATTCAACGGCTGGTATGAATAATAACCGGATACTACTGAGTATTTGGTTTGTTGATGTTGAATGGAAGAAGGTGTAGGGAGAGAGAGTTTTTACGTGTATTAAAAGTTGAATTAAATAGCTTTAGAAGTATTCTAGATAGGTCTATGAAAATATGTTACAAGTACGAATTACATTATTTCCTAAGAAGGTAGATGATTAGGGCAGGTTCCCCCGCCTACCCCGTTGTGTGGGGTGAGAGACAGTACATAGTTTAAATGATAGGAATATAAAAAATGTATGCTTATCAACGATAGCAAGTATTTGTTTTATTAATTAGGGCCTAATCAGAGAGAACAGTTAAAGAAATTGAATAGCGAACTGAAATGGCGATAGAGCTGTGAAAATAATTTAAGTTGAGGACAAAGGAAAATAATTTATGATTGTAGTTCCTGGGTAAAAGGGTTGTACTTGCTTGACTAGATCGAGAAGAAGTTTTAATAGTTGAATGAAAAGCATTTCTTTGACGAAGTCTAATGGTTATTACTTTATTGTATAGGTTGGGTAACACCAGTGGTGTATGAAAATAATTGGTCAATTCTAAAACGATAATTTGGTTTCGTTACGTGAACAATGGGATATCGTTTTTACTATTAGGATGATGGATTGAATAAACATTGGTTATAAGTATGAAGTTATTAAACAATAGGTTTATATTTTAAAAACATCAATCCATCATGAGCAGAATAACAGACAGGACAGAGCCAGGAAAGAAAGAAAAGAGAGAGAAGCCTAACAGACGTCTATTTCCCAGCTTTGAGCGTGAGGAAGATAAGGTGTGACTAGTCCTTGAGGGAGAAAGAGTAGAACCCTTTGATCCAAATTGTGAGGTGTTTGAATTGGCTACTATTGACTTAGCACTTCAACAGGAACAATAGAAGGGGAGACAGATTTTCCTAGGGGGTTGATCAAATAATTGATAATGGATCATTTGAGATGAGATCACATGTAGCAGATTTAGGGTAATCAATTAAATAATCATTGTATACTCTAGGATTTTTCAGTGGTTTTATGGATTAGTTATGAGGAATTAGATTGATACAAACAATTATTGATGGGTTAGGACTGGGGATATCTGTATCATGTTTTGTGTGTACTACCATCTTTAGATTACTGATGGTAATTGAAGGTTAACAAAATGTATAACCAGGAGAAAGAGATTAGTTTATCTCATTGGAATGTTGCCCAGGGCGAGGGGGAGCAGTAGTGAAGTTAGGCAGTATTTAGGTCATAAAGGTGAGCTACCAAATTAAGTTGAGCCTTTCTATCTTTGATTGTTGTTTTTCAATTGGGCTTTTCAAATAAAAAACAACACACCCAGTATGATGTTTATAAAGGGTTGTTATGTTGAATTTAGGGAATTTTCAACAGTTCATAGGTGGTGTTTACTATGCTGTGGGATGGAACGGTTTGTTGGGGGATATTTGAAACATTAAAATAACAGAAGAGGGAGAGAGCTTTCCCTGAATGAAAGATACCTGTTGCTAGTCAATTGTACTAATCTTGGATTACTTTTACGGAATAGAAGTAAGTTGAGATATTATCAAACGTTGTCATTTACATTTCATTTTTATTAGGCTTTAATAAACAACAAGTTGGTATTTGAAACTAAATTAATGCAATGAGCTGCAGTAATCAGAGGAAGGCACAATCTAATGCGAAACAGCTATTGCCTAGATCATTGATTTAGTAATAAGATCAGGAAGATAGTAGTAATAGGAAGCTGGATAGGATAATTTAAGATAGGGACTAGCTGTCCAGAAATAGATGAAGAATGATGAGCTTTTTGGGAATGATAGACTGCTGTAAAGCTTGGGTACTCCATTATGTACTGCATACTGGTAAATTAAGTGATCTTATCTATGGGAAGGCAATGGCAGCCCATGGTAAAATAATTTGGAACTCTGAGGAGGAAGAACAATTTTTGTTGTTGCTCACTTCCCAAACAGTCTTAGCTTTTCCTACATATATCAGCGATTTTCCCCAAATGGTATAGAGTAAAGAGGGATATGACATTGGTCGTGATTTAAAGATGGTGAGTTTTTTTTTTTTTGTGGGCTATTATATATAACTGGGTTAATCACGAACATAGAGTTTTTTATTCTTTGTTGCTAGGCAGAAGACTTAGGTGACCTAGGGTCGAAGTGCTTGCTCTTACTTCAATCCATGGCTGTCTTTTGTCTCTCTTCAAACATTGTGAAGGGAGCGGCACCAGGGTTAAGCAGAGTTCAGGCTAAAACCTGTCTCTCCTTTGCTATCTTCTTGATTGATTACAGCATGAAGGGGGGTTTGTGTTAGGTTTGAAAGATTTAAATATGGACCTGTCATGTCCAACCATCAGTCTTCAGGTCAAGCCCGGGAGAGCCGGGGTAGAACAGAGTTTGAACTAAACATAAGTGTTTTTACAAGATAAGAGATTGATTGATTGGATTACTAATTGATTCTGAACTGAATGAAAGTCGAATATAGCCGCCATAAAAGACAAAGGAAGTGGGAGGAGCAATAAAGAAGCAATGGACAGTCTCAAAAAAAAATAAGGGATGGCAATTGGATGATAAATTACCAATATTACCTAAGTGATTGTTTAGGTAGGTGGTAATATTGACACATGAGCAGAACTATGTGTCGAGAGGGGGGAAGAGGCTAATGGTAGGATTAAATAATATACGAAGGAGAGGACAAAATACTTTTTAAAAAACAAATTTTTTTTAGATACAGTCTAGAAAGAGAATGCAGTCAGAAATAGAAATTGAGAGCTGAACATGTGTGAAGGTAGTTTATTAACCACACCCGTATGTCAGAGGTTTTGTGCCCCACAGGTGAACTAAAAGAGAAGGTGACCCACTCTATCTAACCAGGTGACTGGTGAGCATCCAGTCCCTAAAGAAGATAAACTGGAAGCAGGCCTGTTGGGAAGGGCCCTATCAGGTTATATTGGTCACTACCTTTGCCATTAGAATAGCTGAGAGAGCCACTTGGGTCAACGTTACCCACTGCAAAAAGGTAGGCCCACATGCCAACACCGTTGAACACACACAGAGTTAAAGAGAAGAACTGGAACCAATAGGGTCTGGGGATCACCTCTGTTAACGAAGATCTCCTACCCCGACCTATCATCACTGTAGTGTGTTCTCAGGGTGTGAGTATGGGGTAGTACCAAGAAGAAAGACTGAGGACAGGAGAAGGTTGGCGGTTTTTGGGAAGGGGGGTAACTTGAGCTGCATCATAGTTTCGGCAATGGTCTTGATATGTCAAGATCCACCACCAATTACGCTATGCCCTTACCATTGTTAAGAAGTAAAAGAGAAGAGAAGCGACCCGACATACTGACCGTCAAGGACGGGAGGCCTACAAAATGGGAGTCAGAGAAGGGCAGATTGTAGGATTCAAAATAAAGGTTAGGGACGTAGCCAACGGGTGGGGTACATGTCAATAAGCAAGCAACGTGGGATTATAAAATCCCATTGTATTTATGTTCAGCTCCCTCGGCAGATTGTTTCTGGGCTCAGGTGTTTAGACATACTGGGGGACGGAGAGATGAGACGGGGGGGGGGGGGGGCTGGACATCCAGATGGAGGATAAGAAGGTATAACGACATCCCCACGGAGATGGTAGTAACAATAGTAAAGGTCACTAAAGAGGCCAATTGAACAGGGATTGGGCTAGCAAAGTTGACTTACTCGGCCAACCCACCTAGGTTCACTTTAACTCCTGGTGAATACCAGTGTTACAGACATAGAAATGGCACCCGTAACTTGGGTGATTTTGATGGCTGTAAGGAGATAATTGACTGATTTAGATAGGGGAGGGATTTTTTTTAAATTATGAACCTTACCATCCCTCTGACTGATGTGTGGTGGGCATATACTAACAAAGGGAGCATTTGACAGACATTACCAGAAGGATGGGTGGGTACTTGTGCCCCAGTATTGTTGGTCCAAACCTATAAGAATTAGTCATCAAAGACCAGTGACAGGAAGAATAATCAGGAGGAGAAGAAATATAGGTCAGGAAGGAAATAACCCAATTTGGATAAATAATAATATGCCATTTAGCAGACGCTTTTATCCAAAGCGACTTACAGTCATGCGTGCATACATTTTTTGTGTATGGGTGGTCCCGGGGATCGAACCCACTACCTTGGCGTTACAAGCGCTGTGCTCTACCAGCTGAGCTACAGAGGACCACGGTATAGGCATCCCCAGGGGTGTCCCAGACGAATACAAAGCTATGAATCAAATATGGGAGGGTTTTACCACAACATTTTTCTGGTGGGTGACAATAAACAAGAATGTGGATTGGATAAATTATATCTATTACAACCAACAACGATTTATTAACCAGACTAGAGATGCAGTAAAGGGGATCTCCGAGCAATTATCCGCCATCCCACTCATGACTTAGTAAGAGGTTGGCTCTAGATCAGGCAGAAAGGGCCGGTGTCTATAGAATGATAAGCCATTGTTGCACATTTATCCCTAACAACACCACACTGGATGGGACAGTCACCAGAGCTCTTGCAGAATTAACTGCACTAAGTGAAGAATGAACTGAGAACTCAGAAGTTAGTACATCGTGGATAGGGTAGTTTGATGAAATGTTTGGTAAATGGAAAACCATAGCAGCCACCATCTTAGGGGCGGTCAGTGTTTGTATGGGTATTCTTGTATTATGTGGTTGTTGTCTTGTTCCCTGTGTCCGAGGATTGGTGAGTAAGGCATTGGTGAAATGCAGTATCTCAACAATGATGAGAGATGGACCGACTCCGGACTCTGACCAGGGGAATGTGAAAAACGATCCTCCAGGCTTGGTGGATGACGAGGATTTTGACCCTGAAAGAACGTCATTGGACGAAATGTTTATTAGTTCTGACGTGATCTGAGAGTAATCATGCTTGTAAAATACATTTATCCTGAATGTGAAAACATTTAGTCAAAGGGGTGGATTGATAGATTAATTTGTATTTTAAGAATAATTTCACCCCAAATACAGTATAAATGTGTGAACGGTGTTAGAGTTATAATGTAGTGGCAACCCACTAACAGAGGGGGG
Source organism: Coregonus lavaretus (assembly GCF_964263955.1). Classification (NCBI taxonomy): domain Eukaryota; kingdom Metazoa; phylum Chordata; class Actinopteri; order Salmoniformes; family Salmonidae; genus Coregonus; species Coregonus lavaretus. The sequence goes on from NC_140020.1 coordinate 21,672,077, forward strand.
CGGGACTAAACATTCCAGGGTGAAGGGGACTGAGAAAACTGGTTAAAAACAGCCTCCTAAAGGTGGGCGGAGCAAAGTGCCTTTGTGTGTCAGGGGGTATAAAGCTGTATGTATGTTTTTTGGCGCCAGAGCTCTCCATTATTAAAAATACAGATCATTCTTGCTGGTTGTGGACCTTACATTTACATTTACGTCATTTAGCAGACGCTCTTATCCAGAGCGACTTACAAATTGGTGCATTCACCCTATAGCCAGTGGGATAACCACTTTACAATTTATTTATTTTATTTTATTATTATAATTTTTTTGGGGGGGGGGTGTAAAAGGATTACTTTACCTTGAATCATTTATGATTAAAACCAGAGCCTTACAACCCCTGGTAATGATTCAAGCTTAGGTTGAATTAGAGATATACATTCTCATGACAAATATCCACAGGAATGTTTTATTAAACCGACTTTACATGGTATTGGGCATGTGTCAGGTGATAGAAATCTCAACGCAGTACCAGCATTTTGAAAAGTCGGTTTAATAATACTTGCCTGTGAATATTTTGTCTCAAATTGAGTGATAAAGTTAGATGCACAAATATCACACCCCCTCCAAAATTGCTAAAATCCCCTATAATGGTGAGAGGTTAGCATGTCTTGGGGGTATGATATTTGTGCTTCTGTAACTTTCTCACTCATCATTATTCACGATTCATTCAGGACAATGTGTAATCATGGTAGCATCCACATTAATGTAGGAGTGTTTAGAAGCATATTATATTCTTATTTACAATAAAAGTGACTCCAAAATGACACAATACATTATTTACCATACATTTCTATTGGGCACAAAATAATCTGAAACACAACCAAAACAAACAGCAAATGCATCCAACAAGTTTGTAGTCACAAGCGTGCTAGGAATATGGGACCAAATACTAAACTTTGGACTACTTTAATACACATAAGTGAATTTGTCCCAATACTTTTGGTACCCTCAAATGGGGGGGACTATGTACAAAAAGTGCTGTAATTTCTAAACGGTTCACCCAATACGGATGAAAATACACTCAAATTAAATTTCAATACTTTTGGAGTTCACTATATTCTTACATTTAAAATAGATCAAGCAATGGCAAAAACAAATATATTTTTTGTATATCTGCATACAGTAATTGTTCCATAATTCACTCACAGACATTACATGCATAGAAAGCCTGGGACACAAGAGTATAAAGGCCAATTGTTCTATTTTATGATTAATAAGAGTGGTGTGATGGAGTAGATCCTCATCAAGGACATCGGAGCACAGAAGGCGATCTGGAGCGTAGTGGCCATCTTGAAGAGTTGTGTGATGGGTCAGATCTGGAGCGTAGTGGCCATCTTGACGAGTGGTGTGATGGGTCAGACCTGCAGTGAAAAGAATCAGCGCATTACAACTTTGTCAATTTAAGATTTTAAAAGAAAACTAGAAAAGGAAATTCCTGAAGAAACTTTATGGACTGAGCTGGTTAAAAGTATTTCCATGGCACTAGTTAAAGAAGTTTATGGCAGTTATATGTGTCAAATCGGAGGGCCTGTGTCTGGACCTCTGGCAGTCTCTATGGGGGTGCCACAGGGTTCAATTCTCGGGCCGACTCTATTCTCTGTGTATATCAATGATGTCGCTCTTGCTGCTGGTGACTCTCAGATCCACCTCTACGCAGACGACACCATTTTGTATACATCTGGCCCTTCATTGGACACTGTGTTAACAAACCTCCAAACGAGCTTCAATGCCATACAACACTCCTTCTGTGGCCTCCGACTGCTCTTAAACGCTAGAAAAACTAAATGCATGCTCTTCAATCGAACGCTGCTTGCACCCGCCCGCCTGACTAGAATCACTACTCTCGGCGGGTCTGACTTAGAATATGTGAACAACTACAAATACCTAGGTGTCTGGTTAGACCGTAAACTCTTCTTCCAGACTCACATTAAGCATCTCCAATCCAAAGTTAAATCTAGAATTGGCTTCCTGTTTTGCAGCAAAGCCTCCTTCACTCATGCTGCTAAACATGCCCTCGTAAAACTGACAATCCTACCGATCCTTGACTTCGGCGATGTCATTTACAAAATAGCTTCCAACACTCAACTGAGCAAATTGGATGTAGTCTATCACAGTGCCATCCGTTTTGTCACCAAAACCCCATATACTACCCACCATTGTGACCTATACGCTCTCGTTGGCTGGCCCTCACTACATATTCGTCGCCAAACCCACTGGCTCCAGGTCATCTATAAAATCACTTCTAGGCAAATCCCCGCCTTATCTTAGCTCATTGGTCACCATAGCAACACCCACCCGTAGTATGTGCTCCAGCAGGAATATCTCACTGGTCATCCCCAAAGCCAACACCTCCTTTGGCCACCATTCCTTCCAGTTCTCTGCTGCAAATGACTGTAACGAACTACAAAAATCTCTGAAGCTGGAGACACTCATCTCCCTCATTAACTTTAAGCATCAGTTGTCAGAGCAGCTTACTGATCACTGTACCTGTACACAGCCCATCTGTAATTAGCCCACCCAACTACCTCATCCCCATATTGTTATTTACATTGTTATTTATTTTGCTCATTTGCACTCCAGTATCTCTATTTGCACATCATCTTCTGCACATCTATCACTCCAGTGTTAATATTAAATTGTAATTATTTTGCACTATGGCCTATTTATTGCCTTACCTCCATAACTTACTACATTTGCACACACTGTATATAGATTTTCTATTGTGTTATTGACTGTACATTTTTGTTTATTCCATATGTAACTCTGTGTTGTTGTTGTTTTTATCGCACTGCTTTGCTTTCACTTGGCCAGGTTGCAGTTGTAAATGAGAACTTGTTCTCAACTGGCTTACCTGGTTAAATACAGTGAGGGAAAAAAGTATTTGATCCCCTGCTGATTTTGTACGTTTGCCCACTGACAAAGAAATGATCAGTCTATAATTTTAATGGTAGGTTTATTTGAACAGTGAGAGACAGAATAACAACAAAAAAATCCAGAAAAACACATGTACATTTTGACAAAAATGTTATAAATTGATTTGCATTTTAATGAGGGAAATAAGTATTTGACCCCCTCTCAATCAGAAGGATTTCTGGCTCCCAGGTGTCTTTTATACAGGTAATGAGCTGAGATTAGGAGCACACTCTTAAAGGGAGTGCTCCTAATCTCAGTTTGCTATCTGTATAAAAGACATCTGTCCACAGAAGCAATCAATCAATCAGATTCCAAACTCTCCACCATGGCCAAGACCAAAGAGCTCTCCAAGGATGTCAGGGACAAGATTGTAGACCTACACAAGGTTGGAATGGGCTACAAGACCATCGCCAAGCAGCTTGGTGAGAAGGTGACAACAGTTGGTGCGATTATTCGCAAATGGAAGAAACACAAAAGAACTGTCAATCTCCCTCGGCCTGGGGCTCCATGCAAGATCTCACCTCGTGGAGTTGCAATGATCATGAGAATGGTGATGAATCAGCCCAGAACTACACGGGAGGATCTTGTCAATGATCTCAAGGCAGCTGGGACCATAGTCACCAAGAAAACAATTGGTAACACACTATGCCGTGAAGGACTGAAATCCTGCAGCGCCTGCAAGGTCCCCCTGCTCAAGAAAGCACTGAAGTTTGCCAATGAACATCTGAATGATTCAGAGGAGAACTGGGTGAAAGTGTTGTGGTCAGATGAGACCAAAATCGAGCTCTTTGGCATCAACTCAACTCGCCGTGTTTGGAGGAGGAGGAATGCTGCCTATGACCCCAAGAACACCATCCCCACCGTCAAACATGGAGGTGGAAACATTATGCTTTGGGGGTGTTTTTCTGCTAAGGGGACAGGACAACTTCACCGCATCAAAGGGACGATGGACGGGGCCATGTACCGTCAAATCTTGGGTGAGAACCTCCTTCCCTCAGCCAGGGCATTGAAAATGGGTCGTGGATGGGTATTCCAGCATGACAATGACCCAAAACACACGGCCAAGGCAACAAAGGAGTGGCTCAAGAAGAAGCATATTAAGGTCCTGGAGTGGCCTAGCCAGTCTCCAGACCTTAATCCCATAGAAAATCTGTGTAGGGACTTGAAGGTTCGAGTTGCCAAACGTCAGGCTCGAAACCTTAATGACTTGGAGAAGATCTGCAAAGAGGAGTGGGACAAAATCCCTCCTGAGATGTGTGCAAACCTGGTGGCCAACTACAAGAAAAGTCTGATCTCTGTGATTGCCAACAAGGGTTTTGCCAATAAGTACTAAGTCATGTTTTGCAGAGGGGTCAAATACTTATTTCCCTCATTAAAATGCAAATCAATTTATAACATTTTTGACATGCGTTTTTCTGGATTTTTTGGTTGTTATTCTGTCTCTCACTGTTCAAATAAACCTACCATTAAAATTATAGACTGATCATGTCTTTGTCAGTGGGCAAACGTACAAAATCAGCAGGGGATCAAATACTTTTTTCCCTCACTGTAAAGGTGAAATGAACAAATAAATAAAAATATACATACAGTGAGAACAAGTCATTAAAACTCGTTTTTCAACCACTATTCTGACATTTCACATTCTTAAAATAAAGTTGTGATCCTAACTGACCTAAAACAGGGAATTTTTACTAGGATTAAATGTCAGGAATTGTGAAAAACAGAGTTTAAATGTATTTGCCTAAGGTGTATGTAAACTTCCGACTTCAGTAGCCGGGGACTTTAATGCAGGGAAACTTAAATCCGTTCTACCTCATTTCTACCAGCATGTTAAATGTGCAACCAGAGGGGAAAAAACTCTAGACCACCTTTACTCCACACACAGAGACGCATACAAAGCTCTCCCTCGCCCTCCATTTGGCAAATCTGACCATAACTCTATCCTCCTGATTCCTGCTTATAAGCAAAAACTGAAGCAGGAAGCACCAGTGATTCGGCTAATAAAAAAGTGGTCAGATGACGCAGATGCTAAGCTACAGGACTGTTTTGCTAGCACAGACTGGAACATGTTCCGGGATTCTTCAGACAGCATTGAGGAGTACACCACATCAGTCACTGGCTTCATCAATAAGTGCATCGATGATGTCGTCCCCACAGTGACCGTACGTACATACCCCAACCAGAAGCCATGGATTACAGGAAACATCCGCACTGAGCTAAAGGATAGAGCTGCCACTTTCAAGGAACGGGACTCTAACCCGGACGCTTATAAGAAATCCCGCTATGACCTCCGACGAACCATCAAACAGGCAAAGAGTCAATACAGGTCTAAGATTGAATCATACTACACTGGCTCTGACGCTCGTCGGATGTGTCAGGGCTTGAAAACTATTACAGACTACAAAGGGAAGCACAGCCGCGAGCTGCCCAGTGACACAAGCCTACCAGACGAGCTAAACCACTTCTATGCTCGCTTCGAGGCAAGCAACACTGAAGCATGCATGAGAGCACCAGCTGTTCCGGACGACTATGTGATCACGCTCTCCGTAGCCGATGTGAGTAAGACTTTTAAGCAGGTCAACATTCACAAGGCCGCAGGGCCAGACGGATTACCAGGACGTGTACTCCGAGCATGTGCTGACCAACTGGCAAGTGTCTTCACTGACATTTTCAACATGTCCCTGACTGAGTCTGTAATACCAACATGTTTCAAGCAGACCACCATAGTCCCCGTGCCCAAGAACTGTAAGATAACCTGCCTAAATGACTACCGACCCGTAGCACTGACGTCTGTAGCCATGAAGTGCTTTGAAAGACTGGTCATGGCTCACATCAACAGCATAATCCCAGAAACCCTAGACCCACTCCAATTTGCATACCGCCCCAACAGATCCACAGATGATGCAATCTCTATCGCACTCCACACTGCCCTTTCCCACCTGGACAAGAGGAACACCTACGTGAGAATGCTATTCATTGACTACAGCTCAGCATTCAACACCATAGTGCCCTCTAAGCTCATCACTAAGCTAAGGATCCTGGGACTAAACACCTCCCTCTGCAACTGGATCCTGGACTTCCTGACGGGCCGCCCCCAGGTGGTAAGGGTAGGTAACAACACATCTGCCACACTGATCCTCAACACAGGGGCCCCTCAGGGGTGCGTGCTCAGTCCCCTCCTGTACTCTCTGTTCACCCATGACTGCATGGCCAGGCACGACTCCAACACCATCATTAAGTTTGCCGACGACACAACAGTGGTAGGCCTGATCACCGACAACGATGAGACAGCCTATAGGGAGGAGGTCAGAGATCTGGCCGTGTGGTGCCAGGACAACAACCTCTCCCTCAACGTGACCAAGACAAAGGAGATGATTGTGGACTACAGGAAAAAAAAAGAGGACTGAGCACGCCCCCATTCTCATCGACGGGGCTGTAGTGGAACAGGTTGAGAGCTTCAAGTTCCTTGGTGTCCACATCACCAACGAACTATCATGGTCCAAACACACCAAGACAGTTGTGAAGAGGGCTTGACAAAGCCTATTCCCCCTCAGGAGACTAAAAAGATTTGGCATGGGTCCTCAGATCCTCAAAAAATTCTACAGCTGCACCATCGAGAGCATCCTGACTGGTTGCATCACCGCCTGGTATGGCAACTGCTTGGCCTCTGACCGCAAGGCACTACAGAGGGTAGTGCGTACGGCCCAGTACATCACTGGGGCAAAGCTCCCTGCCATCCAGGACCTCTATACCAGGCGGTGTCAGAGGAAGGCCCTCAAAATTGTCAAAGACTCCAGCCACCCTAGTCATAGACTGTTCTCTCTGCTACCGCACGGCAAGCGGTACCGGAGTGCCAAGTCTAGGTCCAAAAGACTTCTCAACAGCTTCTACCCCCAAGCCATAAGACTCCTGAACAGCTAATCATGGCTACCCGGACTATTTGCACTGCCCCCCCACCCCATCCTTTTTACGCTGCTGCTACTCTGTTAAGTATTTATGCATAGTCACTTTAACTCTACCCACATGTACATATTACCTCAACTACCTCAACTAGCCGGTGCCCCCGCACATTGACTATGCAACGGTACCCCCCTGTATATATAGCCTCCCTACTGTCACTTTATTTTACTGTATATATAGCCTCCCTACTGTCACTTTATTTTACTTCTGCTCTTTTTTTCTCAACACTTTTTTGTTGATGTTTTATTCTTACTTTTTTGTTTAAAATAAATGCACTGTTGGTTAAGGGCTGTAAGTAAGCATTTCACTGTAATGTCTGCACCTGTTGTATTTGGCGCATGTGACCAATAAAATTTGATTTGATTTGATTTGAACTGTACTTTGCGTCCTCCACCACGGCGGTCAGGGGTATATTTTAGGACTTTCCAGAGGGCCCGCAACACATCAAGCTCCTGAGTTTTCTGGCTTTTCATGACACTTACTGTAAGCATACAAATATTAATTAATTAATTAACGATTAGCATAAAGCGGGCATGCAGGATACGACAGAACAGTAACGCACAGTAAAATATCTTTAACAGTCAGAATCTACTAAAAATGTCTTATTGTCTATATAAAATGGCTCAACTGCTCACATTTACTTACCAACTACAATGGAGCACCAAAGAGTGGTAGCAAAGACATGTTTGCTTCTCTATCCCTTCATATTGAAGTCGAACATTATTCATAGGTCATCAATCTGAAACATTTTAAGAAAGAGGATATCAAAATTAGAGAGTAGTTGGATAATGAAAATGTTTGCTTAATCCTAATAGATGTTGTAATATTAAAATAACTTTTTATAAACACACTGCTCCATAAGCAGGTTCCCCCAATTGCGGACAGCTTGGCAGTCTTAAAAAAAGAAAGGTAAATGCAAAAATGTAAGTATGTGTAAAGAGACAATCAAATATTATCTTTTTCAAAAGTTATATGTCTGTCATATCATTCCTGCACCAAACATTGTTAGAAATTGATGTAATTGGCAAATCTCTTCCTCTACTCTGCAACTGCGCATGTGTGTGTGTTTGAGTGAGCGACAGGGAGAATGTGCAAGAGAGAAAGGAAAGAAACTTTACATGACTCACCAAGGGAGGTGTCTGTTGAGGGACACAAGGGTTTTGCACCTGAAAAAAAAGGATGAGTTAAAATAGGACTTTATTTGCATTACAAACTTATATTATTAGAAGTGTTGCTATTTCAACTACTAAGCCATATGGGATTGTTTTAAGGTCATACCAAGGATAATTTTGCTATTTCATTTAGAATTTTAAGACCCCTTGAAGTGTCAAAAAATATATGTAAAAGTTATTTGATGAAAAATTGTATTTGGCCTTACTGCTATTAGCAATTACAAATGCATTGAATAACAGATTCACTACATTACAACAGATAATCCCCCCATCAAATCTAAAGGAAGTTTGTTCTGAAGTGTCTGTCCTATATCTGAGAGATATAAGAAAGATCAGGAAACATTTGTTATATAGCTGTACGGAATTGTTTTAAGAAAGTCATACCAAGTGTCATTTTGCTATTTGATTTTTGAAATTTCTAGACCCCTTGAAGTATAAAAAGAATACAGTGTATTTGGAAAGTATTCAGACCCCTTGACTTTTTCCACATTTTGTTACATTACAGCCTTATTATAAAATTGATTAAATAAAAAATGTCCTCATCAATCTACACACAATACACACAAAGCGAAAACAGGTTTTTAGAAATGTTTCCAAATGTATTAAAAATAAAAATAGAAATACCTTATTTACATAAGTATTCAGACCCTTTGCTATGAGACTCGAAATTGAGCTCAGGTGCATCCTGTTTCCATTGATCAGCCTTGAGATGTTTCTACAACTTGATTGGTCCACTTGTGGTAAATTCAATTGATTGGATATGATTTGGAAAGACACACACCTGTCTATATAAAGGTCCCACAGTTGACAGTGCACGTCAGAGCAAAAACCAAGCCATTAGGTCGACGGAATTGACCGTAGAGCTCCGAGACAGGATTGTGTCGAGGCACAGACCTGGGGAAGGGTACAAAAAATGTCTGCAGCATTGAAGGTCCCCAAGAACACAGTGACCTCCATCATTCTTAAATGGAAGATGTTTGGAACCACCAAGACTCTTCCTAGAGCTGGCCGCCCCGCCAAACTGAGCAATCGGGGGAGAATGGCCTTGTTCAGGGAGGTGACCAAGAACCTGATGGTCACTCTGACAGAGCTTCAGAGTTCCTCTGTGGAGATGGGAGAACCTTCCAGAAGGTCAACCATCTCTACAGCACTCCACCAATCAGGCCTTTATGGTAGAGTGGCCAGACGGAAGCCACTCCTCAGTAAAAGGCACATGACAGCCCGCTTGGAGTTTGCCAAAAGACACCTAAAGGACTCAGACCATGAGAAACAAGATTCTCTGGCCAAGATTGAACTCTTTGGCCTGAATGCCAAGCATCACATCTGGAGGAAACCTGGCATCATCCCTACGGTGAAGCATGATGGTGGCAGCATAATGCTGTGAGGATTTTTTTCAGCGGCAGGGACTGGGAGACTAGTCAGGGTCGAGGGAAAGATGAACGGAGCAAAGTACAGAGAGATCCTTGATGAAAACCTGCTTCAGGACCTCAGACTAGGGAGAAGGTTCTCCTTCCAACATGACAACAACCCTAAGCAAACAACCAAGACAACGCAGTAGTGGCTTCGGGACAAGTCTCTGAATGTCCTTGAGTGGCCCAGTCAGGGCCCGGACTTGAACCCAATAATTTTGAAGGTACGCGGGGTACGTGATGTCATCACATAGGCCTAAATATAAAGCTCCACTCCACATTTCATTTTAAATGCCTACTGCTTGCTAAATAAAACAAATGTAACTATAAAAATAATGTTTATGTGCAGGACAGGGATTGTCCTGTCTTTCAAGAATGCCTGCTTTTCTGGTTGGCTGAATGCAAGTTTCACCATCCAATTATTTCAGATCTACAGGAGTGCAAGTTTCACCATGGCACGGACCATGGCAGTACGTTATTAGAATATGGCAAATATTAGTCCAGTTAATATTGCATTATATCCATGCTGGCTTCCGCGGCCTACCTACAACATGAAACAATAAGGTGGGAAGGAATACAGGCTGTCGTCTATTTATTAATGCTCAATTCGCCTCTATGGATAATGGAAACACTTCAACCACTTCATTTTTATTCGACACTAGGTTTTTGCGAATCAATCTTTTTTTTAGGTGCTGCGAAACAATTACCTCCAGCTGTCTTTATCGAGACAAGATAGTTACATGGAAACTCACCGTAGCAGGCAATTGTGGCGTCTATCTTCTATGCAAAGTTTTTAATGTCGACTAAAAAAATCACTGGGCAATTAATGGAAACATAGCTAATTTTCACTGTTATATCGGTGGTTCTAGTGCTCTTGCTGGATGATAAATCGCGGCTACCACGGTGTGGCGATGTGGCTAAATCTGATTGTGCATTCTACTACTCCTGCGTGTCCCAAAAGAAGAAGAAAACGGATATCCCAGCACGCTCTGCGACATATTAGACGCTGTTGGCTGTTGTTGGGTTTGGACAGTGACCTTCTTCGCACGGTGCGTCACATACTGAAGGTAAGGCCCTACAAAGATGTTCTAGTATGCCTACAAACCAATACCTAGTGCAAAAATATGAATTAAATATGTCAGAGTACCTTGTTTAAAAAATATATATATATCAGGTTGACCTACGTGTGCCAGCTAAGACGACAGCCTCTGCAATGAGGCCTAACGTTAGCGAGCTAACTGGCTAATGTTAACGTTACGCTAGCATCTAGTTGCAGGAATTTAGCAAGCTGATCCTTCATGATTGTGTAAATCTAGTTAGCTATTTGCTGTTACTTTTAACAGACATACAAACTATCTAGCGTGCGCTGATAACGTGAAGTTTACTTTTAAAACAGCCATGTATCTGGACAACTGGGTAACGCTAGCTAGGAAGGTAACGTTAGATGTGGTTGAAAGTCATGCGACGTCCTCTGTGCTGTAACGGTAGTGCTGGTCCGTGGGCATACACCATGTCGCTAGCTAGGCTATATAGTTAACGCTAGCTAGCAATCTTTCACGTAGGCGTCTCTCACCTCCCACAAACTACAAGCTAGCCAGTTGTAGTGGTACTGCTAAGGTATACTTGTTTAAGCTAATTTCCTACCGATGTTGTCCCCCCCCGTTTTTTGCCTGTAAAATCTATTTAGATGACCGCATTTTGTTCTGTTTCACACAGATGGCAGGGCGTGTATTTGCAAGCTGGTGGGCCAAGATGAGCCCTTACTACACTGGGGCATACCAGGAGATGTGGGTCGGCCTGGGTGTCATGACATACCTGTACTACAAAGTCTCCTATGGGGGTGAGTTGTCTACTGCTAAATTGAATATAAGTTTGACACCAAAACCTCTGAAATTGTAGTACAGTGTTCTGTTGCGCTGTACTACATGTCATTCATACATTTTAGTAGTTGGTGGCTGTGGGCAATAATGCGTGAAGCATAATCTTTCATTGTTGGTAAGGCACGCCACAGACTTGAAGAGGACAATCTTTAGCAACTGTACAAGATCTTTACGTTGATTGGTGAAATTTATATCGTACTGGAGCAGAACACTGCACTACAATTTCAGAATGGGCATTTTAATGTAGCGTATTTACTTTGTACAGGGCTAGTACACAATGTGAACCCGTATTTGGATAATGTATGCTTTTTCTTTTTAACTTATATTGTTTGTCCTTCTCCCCTTTCAAACATTAGGAAAGAAAGCAGTTAAAGGAAGTAAGTGCAACATATTTTCTATTAGGCATTCCACTTTATTGTTCAAGTTTATTGGGATACCTACTTGGCAGATTTTCATGTTAAAACAACAATACATGAGCATTTTCACATTCATGGAATCAAAAAAATATATTTTTAAATACTTTATGATGTATTAAACAACATTTAATGAGAGATGACATTGTGGTGATCTCACTGCCAATGTTGCTGTAGTCAGAGTATCACCTGAAATTAATCAACTTGAACAACAACAAATGTCTGAAGTATTTTGCATTAGTCTGTTTTATGGTTGTATGAACTAACACATTTTTGTGTTTTTATTTCAGAGCCTGCACATTGATTTCATCACTATGCTGAGCGGTCCCCCCTTTCCCCATGTGAAATAGCACCCCATGTGAAGCAGCTCAATTTACACCATAATATCTGTCCATATTGTCTGTTTGTTTGGAACAATAAAATGGTCTGCTGTGATCCCTAGAAGGATGATACATTTTTGCCGTTTTATTCAGTCACAATGATCATCTCATCAATGTGTTCAAAAGATTGGTAGGACTTTTTAAAATTTATAATCAGATGGAAAGTTAGTCAATACATTTTACTATTAAACCATTATGGTAACACTTTATTTTAAGGTACACATTAGCCACTAATTTGTAGTTTATAATTATCTAAGTCGCTTGTAAGGCCTTGTCTTGGGTATGTACAGTGCATTCGGAAAGTATTCAGACCCCTTTACTTATTACATATTTTGTTACATTACAGCCTTATTCTAAAATGGATTAATCTTTTTTCCCTCATCAATCTACACACAATAGCCCATAATGACAGCAAAAACAGTTTTTTTAAATCAATTTTTGATAATTTATTCACACACTTTGCTCTGATACTCAAAATTGAGCTCAGGTGCATCCTGTTTCCGTTGATCATCCTAGAGATTTTTCTTCAACTTGATTGGAGTCCACCTGTGGTCAATTCAATTGATTGGACATGATTTGGAAAGGCACACACCTGTCGGTGCACGTCAGAGCAAAAACCAAGCCATGAGGTCGAATGTATTGTCCATAGAGCGTCAAGGCACAGATCTGGGGAAGGGTACTAAAAAATGTCTGCAGCATTGAATGTCCCCAAGAACACAGTGGCCTCCACCATTCTTTAAATGGAAGAAGTTTGGAACCACCAAGACTCTTCCTAGAGCTGGCCAAAATGAGCAATTGGGTGAGATGGACCTTGGACAGGGAGGTGACCAAGAACCCGATGGTCACTCTGACAGAGCTCCAGAGTTCCTCTGTGGAGATGGGAGAACCTTCCAGAAGAACAACCATCTCTGCAGCACTTCACAAATCAGGCCTTTATGGTAGAGTGGCCAGATGGAAGCCACTCCTCAGTAAAAGGCACATGACAGGCCACTTGGTGTTTTCCAAAAGGCACCTAAAGACTCTGACCATGAGAAACAAGATTATCTGGTCTGATGAAACCAAGGTTGAGCTCTTTGGCCTGAGTGCCAAGCGTCATGTCTGGAGGAAACCTGGCAACATCCCTACGGTGAAGCGTGGTGGCAGCAACATGCTGTGGGGATGTTTTTCAGCGGCAGGGACTGGTAGACTTGTCAGGATCGAGGGAAAAATGAGCGGAGGAAAGTACAGAGATCCTTGATGAAAATCTGCTCCTGAGCGCTCAGGACCTCTGACTGTGGAAAAGGTTCACCTTCCAACAGGAGGGGCTTCGGGACAAGTCTGAATGTCCTTGAGTGGCCTGGACTTGAACCCGATCAAACATCTCTGGAGATACCTGAAAATAGCTGTGCAGCAACGCTCCCCATCCAACCTGACAGAGCTTGAGAGGATCTGCAGAGAAGAATGGTAGAAACTCCCCAAATACCGGTGTGCCAAGCTTGTAGTGTCATACCCAAGAAGACTCTAGTCTAGGCTGTAATCGCTGCCAAAGGTGCTTCAACGAAGTACTGAGTAAAGGATCTGAATATTTACATAAATGTGATATTTCCATTGTTTTTGCTTTGTCATAATGGGGTATTGTGTGTAGATTAATGAGCGAAAAAACGTTTACATCCATTTTAGAATAAGGCTGTAATGTAACAAAATGTGGAAAAGGTCAAGGGGTCTGAATTATTTCCGAATGCACCTTATTAGACCATAAGTGATTTGTTATTCAAACGTAAGTAATGTAGTACTGGCCAATTCTTAATAGCCTAATTATTGGCTATAATAAAGGCATATTTATAGTTAATAAAGAGAAAGTTACACAAAAAACAGACTCTTATGCTGCGTTTACACAGGCATCCCAATTCAGAACTCTTCACTTATTGTTTTTTTTGACCAATCAGAACAGCTCTGAGAAAGATCAGATGTGATTGGTCAAAAGACCAATTAGTGGGAACATTTTCAGAATTGGGCTGCCTGTGTAAACTCATTCTGTGTATGCTGTCTCAATGTGGGAGTAATAAGGGCATATTAACTCTGTGTTCCCTATTCTGAACTGTGACCATATTTTTACTTGGTGTAACATTGGACAGAAAGGGGAACACCTCCCATTTTCCACCTGTGGCTGCCATAGTAGTCGATCGTAGACCACGCAGTCACGTGCAAGTAGGCTACCGCTTAATCTCCCACTTCTACAGGTGGAAAATGGGAGACCCTGGATAAAACACATTTTAAACGCTTATTTGTTAGCGAAGAACACGTTCAACCCGACGAATCGTAAGTATTGCTCCTAGATATGTTGGATATGCCTCTAACGTTAAAAGTGTATTTTGGCAGATTTATTATGATTTTTTTCCTTGAGCGGATGGTCGCGGCCGGAACGTGCACTGATTTGCTGGTGTTTTCACAGTCATGTCCAACAATATATATATATATATATATATATATATATATATATATATATATATATGTAATGGCTCGTTGCGGGACAAAGCAAGTTTATAAGAGCGAGATTATTTGACAAACGGCAGCCAAGCACCGATCATGTCACCAGAATAAGACCCTCGATATTTATTGTTAAGTAGCATCAAGCTCATCACCATACACTTACACCACCCTATGAATTTCATAATTTATTTCCTCTAGCATATTGAACTGCTTGCTTTCCCGAGTCGTAGTGGGAGGACCACATAACATTGCGTGACTCCAAGTTTACTTCAATATGATGGTTTCCACCAACATTTCTCGCATAATTATTTTACTGAGAATAATTTTAAAAATGTTTTAATGCATGCCAGCAAAGCCACTAAACAGTACATTAATTGCACTATAAAGATGACAAACGGTGCCCAAAAACTGTTAGAGCCTACATAAAGCTGTCCCAACAGCAGAGTTTACCACCGCTACACCTGGCTATCAGCGGAGCCATGTCTGGCAGCCACATTTTTTTTTTTTTAAACAGCTGATATGGTTGACTTGCTTAAAAAAATGTGGTTTCTACTGACAATTGAGATGTACAAACTACGGCAAAAGGGAATGTCGAGCGGATAAGAGGCAATCCGTAATTTCGATTAAGACATTAATGAGCAAGCTAGGATGGATGTAGTCAATATAACTATTTGTTCAGCACTTTTGAAATGTATAGTGACAGAATTCAGAACATGGGCCGTTCTTACAGTATTCAGCCTGCACACCAAGTCAGAACCGTAGGATAAATAAAGGCGGCATGAAAGCTCTTACAATATTCAATGATTACATTTCTCTAAAACAGGCTATAGGCTACATGTGCTCCACTAAGTCAGAACAGTAGGCTAAATTATGAGGGGACAAGGGACCAAATTATTAGGGTGAGGCACATGGGCTGCTAACAGCTTACTACTACATAATAATAATAATAATATGCCAGTTAGCAGACGCTTTTATCCAAAGCGACTTACAGTCATGTGTGCATACATTTTTACGTATGGGTGGTCCCAGGGATCTGACCCACTACCCTGGCGTTACAAGCGCCATGTTCTACCAATTGAGCTACACTTAGTATTACTTTCTTAGCTACAGTATACATATCTCCCTGGCATATTACAACATTTATGCAGCAGCATACAATACATTTTTGGACTCAACTTGTTGTGCTGTGCTCACTTAAACAGAAAAGTGGCGCCGCGGTCCTTCGAGGGCAAATTTGTCATCACACTTTGTCATCAGTCTGGCATTCTCTGGATTTATGATGCTTTCAAGACAACTGGGAGCTCTGAAAAAAGCAAGGTTGAATCATGACGTCAGTGATGATTGGTTGGAGATCTAGAAAGAGGCAGAGTTCCCGACTTGGAATTCCGAGTTTGTTGACCGTTCAAAACGTATTTTCCCAGACAGAGCTCGTTTTTTTCAGAGTTCCCAGTTGTCTTGAACTCACTGAAGTCTGAAATTTCCCAGTTTCCAGTTGTTTTGAACATGGCAGAAGTCATGCTGGATTGACAGCATGGCCAATGTATTCAACCTTTTCGGGCCCATGGTGTGTTGCGAGTGAATGTTTATACTTTTAAGCTTGGAAAAGAGACCGTTAAACCCAGACTTGGACCATACACCCTCTCCACTGAATAGCAGGCTAGTGACTGCTTTGCGAAGCTTGTAGTTAGCCACTGATTCCTTCCAAACCACTCATTGTTGAATTTGTGATTTCCAACTTGTTGTGTAATGTTTATGTCCAATGGCCGATGAGCACCGATACGTTTTATCTATAATTTCTCATCAAATGACAAGGATTAAAAAGGATTTGCCAGTAGATTGTTGACTTGATTCATGATGTTGACTGCTTGACTAGCTTGCTAGCTAATATTTTGAAAGTATAATGTTGACATGATCAGTCCAATAAAAGCTATGGTAAATATAACGTGATTTGACGTCATTTTATCTGTGGCCAATGAAGTTGAGCCTTCTTGGTTGGGCACTTCTAATGTAAATCTATGGCAGCACCCAAGGGGCTTGAATTTTCGAGCTCTAACCATCGATTTTGAGGTGACATAGTGTCACCATGAGTGACAGAACACTGAGCCAGTCACGGCGCAACTAGAGAACATTACCAACCCCTACGCTCCGTATTTTCTGCTGGCTGCCCCACCACCACAGAAAGCACTGAGTTAGGCTGAAACACCTGTATTTTGGAGCTGCCTTACTCAAGAAAGCAAAAAAGAGATCATGTTTGGATGCAGCTTTATTAACTCCATTTCTTTTTTTTATGTGACACATATTAATGCCAAAATAGGCAAAACGTGTATATACAGTGAGGGAAAAAAGTATTTGATCCCCTGCTGATTTTGTACGTTTTCACACTGACAAAGAAATGATCAGTCTATAATTTTAATGGTAGGTTTATTTGAACAGTGAGAGACAGAATAACAACAAAAAAATCCAGAAAAACACATGCCAAAAATGTTATAAATTGATTTGCATTTTAATGAGGGAAATAAGTATTTGACCCCCTATCAATCAGAAAGATTTCTGGCTCCCAGGTGTCTTTTATACAGGTAATGAGCTGAGATTAGGAGCACACTCTTAAAGGGAGTGCTCCTAATTTCAGCTTTTTACATGTATAAAAGACACCTGTCCACAGAAGCAATCAATCAATCAGATTCCAAACTCTCCACCATGACCAAGACCAAGAGCTCTCCAAGGATGTTAGAGACAAGATTGAAGACCTACACAAGGCTGGAATGGGCTACAAGACCATCGCCAAGCAGCTTGGTGAGAAGGTGACAACAGTTGGTGCGATTATTTGCAAATGGAAGAAACACAAAAGACCTGTCAATCTCCCTCGGCCTGGGGCTCCATGCAATATCTCACCTCGTGTAGTTGCAATGATCATGAGAACGGTGAGGAATCAGCCCAGAACTGCACGGGAGGATCTTGTCAATGATCTCAAGACAGCTGGGACCATAGTCACCAAGAAAACAATTGGTAACACACTACGCCGTGAAGGACTGAGATCCTGCAGTGCCCGCAAGGTCCCCC
This sequence comes from Coregonus lavaretus, assembly GCF_964263955.1. Taxonomy (NCBI): domain Eukaryota; kingdom Metazoa; phylum Chordata; class Actinopteri; order Salmoniformes; family Salmonidae; genus Coregonus; species Coregonus lavaretus. The sequence continues at coordinate 21,689,772 of NC_140020.1, forward strand.
TGCTCAAGAAAGCACATATACATGCCGTCTGAAGTTTGCCAATGAACATCTGAATGATTCAGAGGAGAACTGGGTGAAAGTGTTGTGGTCAGATGAGACCAAAATGGAGCTCTTTGGAACTTAACTCGCCGAACTTAACTCGCCGTGTTTGGAGGAGGAGGAATGGTGCCTTTGACCCCAAGAACACCATCCCCACCGTCAAACATGGAGGTGGAAATATTATGCTTTGGGGATGTTTTTCTGCTAAGGGGACAGGACAACTTCACCGCATCAAAGGGAAGATGGACGGGGCCATGTACCGTCAAATCTTGGGTGAGAATCTCCTTCCCTCAGCCAGGGAATTGAAAATGGGTAGTGGATGCGTATTCCAGCATGACAATGACCCAAAACACACGGCCAAGGCAACAAAGGAGTGGCTCAAGAAGAAGCACATTAAGGTCATGGAGTGGCCTAGCCAGTCTCCTGACCTTAATACCATAGAAAATCTGTGGAGGAAGCTGAAGGTTCAAGTTGCCAAACGTCAGCCTCGAAACCTTAATGACTTGGAGAAGATCTGCAAAGAGGAGTGGGACAAAATCCCTCCTGAGATGTGTGCAAACCTGGTGGCCAACTACAAGAAACGTCTGACCTCTGTGATTGCCAACAAGGGTTTTGCCACCAAGTACTAAGTCATGTTTTGCAGAGGGGTCAAATACTTATTTCCCTCATAAAATGCAAATCAATTTGTAACATTTTTGACATGCGTTTTTCTGGATTTTTTTGTTGTTATTCTGTCTCTCACTGTTCAAATAAACCTACCATTAAAAGTATAGACTGATAATTTCTTTGTCAGTGGGCAAACGTACAAAATCAGCAGGTGATCAAATACTTTTTTCCCTCACTGTATATATATATACAGTGGAGAAAAAAAGTATTTAGTCAGCCACCAATTGTGCAAGTTCTCCCACTTAAAAAGATGAGAGGCCTGTAATTTTCATCATAGGTACACGTCAACTATGACAGACAAAATGAGAAAAAAAAATCCAGAAAATCACATTGTAGGATTTTTAATGAATTTATTTGCAAATTATGGTGGAAAATAAGTATTTGGTCAATAACAAAAGTTTCTCAATACTTTGTTATATACCCTTTGTTGGCAATGACACAGGTCAAACGTTTTCTGTAAGTCTTCACAAGGTTTTCACACACTGTTGCTGGTATTTTGGCCCATTCCTCCATGCAGATCTCCTCTAGAGCAGTGATGTTTTGGGGCTGTCGCTGGGCAACACAGACTTTCAACTCCCTCCAAAGATTTTCTATGGGGTTGAGATCTGGAGACTGGCTAGGCCACTCCAGGACCTTGAAATGCTTCTTACGAAGCCACTCCTTCGTTGCCCGGGCGGTGTGTTTGGGATCATTGTCATGCTGAAAGACCCAGCCACATTTCATCTTCAATGCCCTTGCTGATGGAAGGAGGTTTTCACTCAAAATCTCACGATACATGGCCCCATTCATTCTTTCCTTTACACGGATCAGTCGTCCTGGTCCCTTTGCAGAAAAACAGCCCCAAAGCATGATGTTTCCACCCCCATGCTTCACAGTAGGTATGGTGTTCTTTGTATGCAACTCGGCATTCTTTGTCCTCCAAACACGACGAGTTGAGTTTTTACCAAAAAGTAATATTTTGGTTTCATCTGACCATATGACATTCTCCCAATCCTCTTCTGGATCATCCAAATGCACTCTAGCAAACTTCAGACGGGCCTGGACATGTACTGGCTTAAGCAGGGGGACACGTCTTGCACTGCAGGATTTGAGTCCCTGGCGGCATAGTGTGTTACTGATGGTAGGCTTTGTTACTTTGGTCCCAGCTCTCTGCAGGTCATTCACTAGGTCCCCCCGTGTGGTTCTGGGATTTTTGCTCACCGTTCTTGTGATCATTTTGACCCCACGGGGTGAGATCTTGCGTGGAGCCCCAGATCGAGGGAGATTATCAGTGGTCTTGTATGTCTTCCATTTCCTAATAATTGCTCCCACAGTTGATTTCTTCAAACCAAGCTGCTTACCTATTGCAGATTCAGTCTTCCCAGCCTGGTGCAGGTCTACAATTTGGTTTCTGGTGTCCTTTGACAGCTCTTTGGTCTTGGCCATAGTGGAGTTTGGAGTGTGACTGTTTGAGGTTGTGGACAGGTGTCTTTTATACTGATAACAAGTTCAAACAGGTGCCATTAATACAGGTAACGAGTGGAGGACAGAGGAGCCTCTTAAAGAAGAAGTTACAGGTCTGTGAGAGCCAGAAATCTTGCTTGTTTGTAGGTGACCAAATACTTATTTTCCACCATAATTTGCAAATAAATTCATTAAAAATCCTACAATGTGATTTTCTGGATTTTTTTTTCTCAATTTGTCTGTCATAGTTGACGTGTACCTATGATGAAAATTACAGGCCTCTCTCATCTTGTTAAGTGGGAGAACTTGCACAATTGGTGGCTGACTAAATACTTTTTTCCCCCACTGTATAGATAGATAGATAGATAGATAGATAGATAGTACCAGTCAAAAGTTTGGACACTTTATATTTGAGATTCTTCAAAGTTGCCACCCTTTGCCTTGATGACAGCTTTGCACACTCTTGGCATTCTTTCAACCAGCTTCATGAGGTAGTCACCTGGAATACATTTCAATTAAAAGGTGTGCCTTGTTAATTTGTGGAATTTCTTTCCTTCTTTAATGCGTTTGAGCCAATCAGTTGTGTTGTGACAAGGTAGGGGTGGTATACAGAGGATACCCCTATTTGGTAAAAGGCCAAGTCCATATTATGGCAAGAGCAGCTCAAATAAGCAAAGAGAAATGACAGTCCATCATTAATTTAAGACATGAAGGTCAGTCAATCCGGAAAATGTAAAGAACTTTTAAAGTTTCTTCAAGTGCAGTCGCAAAAACCATCAAGCGCTACGATGCAACTGGCTCTCATGAGGACCGCCACAGGAAAGGAAGACCCAGAGTTACCTCTGCTGCAGAGGTTAAGTTCATTAGAGTTAACTGCACCTCAGATTGCAGCCCAAATAAATGCTTCACAGTGTTCAAGTAACAGACACATCTCAACATCAACTGTTCAGAGGAGACTGCGTGAATCAGGCCTTCATGGTCGAATTGCTGCAAAAAAAACACTACTAAAGGACACCAATAAGAAGAATGAGACCTGCTTGGGCCAACAAACACGAGCAATGGACATTAGACCAGTGGAAATCTGTTCTTTGGTCTGATGAGTCCAAATTTGAGATTTTTGGTTCCAACCGCCATGTCTTTGTGAGACGCAGAGTAGGTGAACGGATGATCTCCGCATGTGTGGTTCCCACCGTGAAGCATGGAGGAGGAGGTGTGATGGTGTGGGGGTGCTTTGCTGGTGACACTGTCTGTGATATATTTAGAATTCAAGGCACACTTAACCAGCATGGCTGCCACAGCATTCTGTAGCGATACGCCATCCCATCTGGTTTGTGCTTAGTGGGACTATCATTTGTTTTTCTTCAGGACAATGACCCAAAACACACCTCCAGGCTGTGTAAGGGCTATTTGACCAAGAAGGAGCGTGATGGAGTGCTGCATCAGATTACCTGGCCTCCACAATCACCCGACCTCAACCCAATTGAGATGATTTGGGATGAGTTGGACTGCAGAGTGAAGGAAAAGAAGCCAACAAGTGCTCAGCATATGTGGGAACTCCTTCAAGACTGTTGGAAAAGCATTCCTCATGAAGCTGGTTGAGAGAATGCCAAGAGTGTGCAAAGCTGTCATCAAGGCAAAGGGTGGCTATTTGAAGAGTCTCAAATATCAAATATATGTAGATTTGTTTAACACTTTTTTGGTTACTACATGATTCCATATGTGTTATTTCATAGCTTTGATGTCTTCACTATTATTCTACAATGTAAAAAATAGTGAAAATAAAGAAAAACCCTTGAATGAGTAGGTGTGTCCAAACTTTTGACTGGTAGTGTATATACACATTGTTTAGTATATTCCCCAGGCACTAACTAGCAGCGAAAAAGTGAAATATGGCGACGAAAACCAACAGAACATCTAATGCTAAGTTGACAAAGGCCCAGGCCCAACAAGCAGCAGCTAGCTCCATTTTGAGTACTGATGACGACAAGTCTCCAGATACCCAGCAACAAGATTCTGTCATGGCCATGTGTCAACAAATGAAAGAGGCTGTAATAAAAACATTCAACGATCGTTTCGACAGGCTCAAATTTGAGTCGCTCAAGACAGCACAGGCCGAACTGAAGGGCCGCATGGACACAGCCGATGAGGCCCTGTCTGATCATGACACCCGGATCGGCGGCCTGGAAACCACCTGCGTGGAGCTTAAAAATAAGAACGAGGCGCTCCAAACCAAGGTTCTCGATTTAGAGGGCAGGAGTCGCAGGCTGAATATCAAACTTCAGGGGATTTTGGAGGACGAAGAACAAGGGAAACCCACAGAGTTTGTGTCCAAGCTCATCTCTAAGCTGCTGGGCGATGACAACTTCCCAAAGCCCCTCATCATTGCCCGTGCACACCGCGCTCTACAGGCGAAGCCCTCACCAGGTGCCAAGCCGCATACCATAATCGCAAGGGTGCATCACTTTCAGGAAAAGGAACTCTTTCTACGACTTGGACGACAGCGAGCTATGGAATACAAAGGCCAAAAGGTTCTCATCTTTCCCGACTACACCATGGAGGTGATGGAGCAACGGCGCGCATTCCGAGATGTGATGCAGACCATGAGATAGGCGCACGTGAAATAAAGCCTGCGTTTTCCAGCCAAGCTACATGTCCATCACAACGGCATGACAAGAGTCTTCACCAAGCCCGAAGAGGCTGCAAGCTATGTATCAAAACTACAGCAAAACCCCTGAAAGGGTGAAATCACTCGCCACAAATGTCTTTGTTTATTCATAAACGGTAACGTGTTCATTTGTTTTCCAACAACCGCAGAGAGGGCTGTTAGTTAAGTCTGACTGTTGTTAGCGTGCTAGCGTAGTATTGGGTCTGTTCTAGCCATCATGCCCGGCGGTCCTCATTTACGTGAGATTGGGAGAACAGTGCTTCATTTGGGGAAGCAGTGGGGAGGGCGGGTTTCTCTGGGGTCTGTTACATTGTTTTGTTTCTGTTTTCTGCTGCCAGACAAGATTAATTTGTTTAAGATGCTTTATTTGAAATGCCCTTGGATATAAATGCAAGGAAACGATCATGGGAATCAGTCAGATGTTAAAGGTGTCACATTAGTCTTGGGGAATGTGCACAGTCTCGGTCGGGCACGCGAGCAAAAGGGGTATGGTATTTAAGCACTTGAAATCACTTGGTGTTGACATAATCTTCCTGCAAGAAACGCACATAAAAGCCACCGATCAGCGGCATCTGAGATCCAACTGGATTTCTCAAGTTTATCAATCACCCTTCTCTTCCAAGGCTAGAGGTGTTGCCATTCTCTTTCGTAAAAACATCCCTTTTCAACTCCTGTCGATGTCTACATACCCACATGGTATCAGGGAACATTAACACTTTCCCTGTCACCCTATTGAACGTCTATGGCCCAAACAGTGATGACCCACATTTCTTTCGGGATTGTTTTTGATTTACTCCTAGATCTTAGTACCACTAATCTAAAACTCAGAGGTGATTTTAATTGTTACCTTGACCTGTATCTTGACAGACTGACTACACGTACTCCACCAAATATCACTTCTGTCCAGGTTCTAAATAATCAAATCAAATCCAGGAATCTAGTGGACATCTGGAGACTGCAACATCCCACAGACAAAGACTACACATTCTACTCTCAAGTTCACAAGTCTTATTCTACAATCGACTACTTCCTAATAGATTCCAAGTTGTGCTCAATTCGAAATACCATAGCATCTTAATAAGTGATCACAGTCCAATTATGATGTCCCTTAATCTCTTTTTACCAAAACAGAATTACAGTTGGCGTTTTAATCCCTCCTTGCTCACAGACCAAGCGTTCATTGACTGCATGACAGCCAAGTTGAATGAGTTCCTCACGACCAATGACACAGGAGTGGTATCTGATTCTACACTATGGGAAACGTTTAAAGTGGTTATGAGAGGTCATATTATTTGATATGTCTGCCATAAAAAAAGGGAATCGCATGCGACTGGATAAGATAGAAAATAAACTCCCAGCTTTGGAGGAGACATACATAACTTCTCTCTCTCAGGTTGACTACAACAATATTTAGAAATTAAAATATGAATATAATTATATTCTTGGTTCCCAGGTCAGTAACCTCCTATTAAAGCTGAGACAAAAACAATTTGAACTAGGGGACAGACCGGAAAGGTTGCTGGCTAGACAACTAAAGGATGCACAAGCAAATAGAGCAATCCATAAAATCCGGTCTGAGGCAGGTACCTTGCTGACAGATCCTAAAAAGATAAACAATTGCCGCAAAGAATTTTACTCAGAGTTATATTCTTCCAGATCTGATGCTTCTAGTTTTCATGTATCAGGCTTCTTTGACTCCATTAGCGCCAAAAAAGAATTGAACTCAAATTTCACAACAGAGGAAATAATCGAGGCAATAAAAGCTTTCCCACCTGGAAAGGCTGCAGGCCCTGATGGTTTCGGCAGTGAATTTTATAAAATATTCAGTGAAGCCAGTTGCGGTCGTTGCCGTTTAAGATGAGGGAGGACGATTTTTACTTTTCATGAGCATAGCTTATTTCTATTACAGCATATTGGATGACTGTCATTCATATTCCATTCACCCAGTTCAATGGAACAGTGATACGTTTAGGCTATTACATGATTCTCAAATTTTCCCTATACCCATCATGAGGTTGCTACAACCTAGCCTATGAATGAAAGTTTACAACGTAGCTGCACACAGGTCGAGATAAACATTTGAGGTGACATACAGTGACACATTGACAGACAGTGACACATTCAATACCGCCTTGCACACTCTTGCCTGCATCTAGCTGATCTAGGGTGTAATCATTAGTCCAACAGTTGCAAACGAGAGTTTCTATTGGACAAATTCAAGTATGTTTATCCCCGTTTTGTTCCGTTTGCTTCTGTTTAAGAAACGTTTTCCCACAGAATCGGCGGAATGAATACACCCCGATCACACGTAAACATGGTTCACTTTCATTGATAGTCACATTGTATTCCTTCTTACATCTATGCGCTCCCCTCCTCTCACCTTTTCCCTTCACTTGTGGACTTCAATGCACAACACATCAGGTCTATGTGACCAGGCGAAAAAAACTTTCCAAGCCAAACCATATCATAACCACTACACACAGCCTACATTGTTGTCACCATATTGGCTAAAGTAAAGTCATAGTCAACATAGAACCATGAGCTTCCTAGGTTTTGTAATGAAGTCAATGTGCCCAGAGGAGGACGGAAGCTAGCTGTCCTCTGGCTACACCATGGTGCTACCGTACAGAGTGCTGTTGAGGCTACTGTAGAACTTCATTGCAAAACAGTGTGTTTTAATCAATTATTTGGTGACGTGAATATATTTAGTATAGTTTTATCTAAAAATGATAACTTTTTAAAAATGTTTTCAAAGTTGTATTTGTATGAAATTCACTGAGGAGGATGGTCCTCCCCTTCCTCCTCTGAGGATTCTCCATTGAGTGAAGCTCTCGCTCCCCTCTTACTCAGGATGATCACTGATTCAACAGAACATAATATTTTGCCAAAATCATTGTATGAAGCCAATATTTGCCTTCTTTTAAAAAAAGTTAGAGATGGAACAGATTCTGCTAATTATAGACCGATAGCGTTGCTTAATTTCGATTAAAAAAATGATCACCAAAGTGCTTGCTAATAGGTTAAACAAACATGTAACAACAATTATTCATCCGGATCAGACAGGGTTTATCCCCGGCAGGTTCTCTTTTTCTAAAGTGCTTAACATTTTATATGCAAATCATGGGAAAGGCTCCAAGGCGGCGTTTATATCGCTAGATGCTCAAAAAGCGTTTGACCAAATAGAACGGTCATACATGTTCCAAGCACTCAGTAGGTTTGGATTTGGCCACTCATTTATCGGCTGGGTCAAAATGCTCTATGCCTGCCCAACATCCTCTATTCTGACCAACAGCGACAAATCCAGTCCCTTTGAACTACATAGATCTGTCCAGCAGGGCTGCCCACTCAGTCCTCTGCTCTTCACTGTCACCCTTGAACCCCTAGCGATAGAAATAAGGGATCATCCTAATATCCAAGGTCTTAACGTAGGAAACATAGAAAGCTGCATTTCGTTATACGCAGACGATGTGCTTCTAAACCTATCGGACCCAGTAGCCTCTGTCCCTAACCTACTAGACTTAATCCATTTATTTGGCTAACTATCTGGCTATTCAATAAATTGGGGAAAAAGTGATCTCATGTGTATCTCAGATAATATTACAGCAAGTGTGCTAGAGAGTATATCATTTAAAGTGGTGCATGACTTACCTGGGACTAAAAATACATAGAAATCCAAAGCTCATCTTCAAGCTTAACTACAGTGAGCTGGTTGCAAAGCTAAAACAAAACATAGAGAGCTGGAGAATCTTGCCTCTTTCTATGATGGGGTGCATTAATGCCATAAAAATGGTTTCCTTTATCTTTATCAGAATCTTCCAATTTTTCTTACCTCTTCATTTTTTAAGACATTGGACTCGACAAAAAAAAACATCGTATTTGTAAAGCCCACTTGCAAAAGCCCAAGGAAAGTGGCAGTTTAGGCCTACCCATCTTTAAGCATTACTACTGGGCTGCAAATGCCAGGGCATTAACATACTGGCAACTGGGTTTCCCTGATAAGTTGGACACGGTTGCCACCCTGTGGCTAAATATGGAAGTCAAGTCTGTTACAAATTCCTCTCTTCCAGCCTTGCTTTTCTCCAAAGCAGAGTGCCCAAACAAACTGACAGGCAACAACTTTGTTTTGAGAAATTGTTTAAGAATTTTAAACCAGATTAAGCATGTCTATAAGGTGCCTGATATCTCTGTATACACCCCGATATGCTTTAATCATTATTTTGTTCCATCTTGGTCTGATAAGGTGTTTGTTGAATGGAGGGAGAAGGGACTGGCCACAATTGAAGATGGCGCAGTGGTAGCTGTGCCACTAGAGATCCTGGTTCGAATCCAGGCTCTGTCGTAGCCGGCCGCGACCGGGAGACCCATGGGGCGGCGCACAATTGGCCCAGCGTCGTCTAGGGTAGGGGAGGGAATGGCCGGCAGGGATGTAGCTGGGTTCTATTCCCACGGGGGGCCAGTATGAAAAAAAATAATGTATGCACTCACTAACTGTAAGTCGCTCTGGATAAGAGTGTCTGCTAAATGACTAAAATGTAAAAATGTAATAAGCAATTAGCATCATTCATCCAATTAAATAATACATTCAAACTCTCCCATTTACATTTTTTCCGTTATTTACAAGTCAGACACTATATGAAAGGGACAATTCTAAATGTTGACACCCTTCCTGTACAACATTCGTTTTATGATTTGCTACAGCGGCCTCCCAACTCAGAACACCTCATCTCACAGTTCATCTCCTTTTTCTCCAAATATTCAGAGGCCTCTACTAGTCATCTCAAGGAGAGACCTGGGGTAAAGAGTTAAATATTGAGAACTCAGATGATCTATGGGGAGAAGCCCTGTCTAGAATTCACTCCTGTTCCATCAATGCCAGATAGCAATTGATACAATACAAAGTCATGCATAGACTTCATCACTCCAAATCCAAATGACATAGAATTTACCCACAGGTCTCCCCACAGTGTGACAAATGTAAAGCCTCAGAGGGTTCATTAACTTATCTTTTTGGGCTCTGCACCCTGCTTAATCATTTTTGGAGGAACATCTTTGATTGGTTTTCAAAGGTCTACGAGAGGGCCATTGAACCTGACCCAGAACTTGCTCTCTTTGGCTGCTCAGAGTCTGTTCTAAGATTGTCCTATGAGGAACAACAGGCTCTGATGTTTGGAATGATGGCTGCAAAAAAATGTATCCTCACAGAATGGAAGTCACCCACCGCCCCTTGCTTCCGTAGATGGCTAGCAGACATTACTAACACAATTAACCTGGAAAATATTCGTTTTTTCAGGACTAACTCATCCAGGGGATCTCTCAAGATTTGGGGTCTGTTTCTGGACAGAGACTGATTGTGAACACTGACTAGGAATGCTTATTGTTGTTGTAACTGTCATTGTTGCTCTATTCTTGTCCCATGTCTTACTTCAGCAATATTTAATTTCATGTGTCTGGCAGCTGTGTTTTTTTGTTATATTTTTTTGTTTTGTACTAAATTGCAAAAGAAAATCCTTATAAAAAAATAGACCTACTCATGATGGGTGTACTGTTCCTTCATGCGTTGTATGCGTGTGCTTACTGTGACTGTCAACCTGTTATTGGCTATTAGCTACTTCCCACGCCGTAGCCGTTCATACCCTCACCATTGAGTGGACTGTATGTATCAAGGTGACATCTACAGTATATATTTGTTATTTCTTGTGTAGGTTGCTGCTAACCTACTTGAAAGAAAATCATGGGAGGGAGGGAAATATTTTGCTACAGCTGGCGACACGACCGTGCAGCTGCCGAGTAGGAAGCACCCCTCTCGACCTTCGCCTCTCCCGAGTCCCATCGCTGCAACTCCCGTACGGACAAGACTGTAACTACCAATTGAATATCACGAAATTGGGGTAAAAAGTACAACAAAAATAAATACCCCCCCATCAAAAAAAGGAAGCACCTCTCAGTGGTCAGCAGGCACATCGAAACAACAGCGGTGCACTGGTCGGCGGTTTATCAACTCATCGTGCAGCCCAATCAGCCACGCAAAACAGTCTTGACTGGTAACAAGTCTACTAATTAGCTGATTCGCTTTCCATACATCCACTCCTTTCGACCCACCCACTCGCCCATACTCCGGTCGCCATATTGGGCTGGAGCTACCCATATGGTCGTCACTAGTTACCACAGCCACAAAGTCAGAAGGCCCACCTACTAAACCAATTAGATGAGGGAGTGTGATGATGCGTATTCCAGTTCTAAATGGCATGTCTTAAGTTTAAGTTTAAGGACCAAATAACTAAATACATTCGGAAACAAGAATTGGCAACTTCACTAAATGAGCTAGCTAGCTAGCATAAGGGATTCCATTCCAAGCACAGAGGAGTTATTATATTTGACAGGGCAACGTTGTTAGATTCCCTACAAGCCTTTCATTCTAATAGTAATATATCAAATTCTTGACCTTCAACAGATGCACTGCCTTTGGCAGGTAAAAAACTCTGTTGGGAGAGAAAAAGTATCCCATTCAATGGTATTCCGTTTCATGTTGTGGGCACAAAGACGTATGAATGCCACCAGGGGAAAGACAGGCAAACAAAAGCCAAAGAGAAATATGCTGCTGAAATGGTCAAGGCAGTTAGTTCAAAGACAGATCACTGTAGTTTATACCATACACTTTTACAACATGAATTTAATTTTAATAATGTTGAAGTACTAACTAATAATGGAATGTTCCTCAATAAAATTGAAGGTAGGATTTTAAACAGGTGTCCCTACTCTGTGGTCACTAAAGATCCCATGGGGATCTTAATATCTGTAAAAAAAAAAAAAAAAAAGTAAAACAAAGTTACTTTTGTCATTCGAAGAGGGGGGTGGATGGGCCAATAAAATAAATACAAATAACATTATGCAAGTGGGGTTAGGGTGGTGATTTTCCCCTTACCCTGTAAAGAGCTTTGAGTGTCTAGAAAAGTGCCATGTAAGTCCAATCAATAATAATAATAATAATAATAATAATAATAATAATAATAATAATAATAATAATAATTATTATTATTATTATTATTATTATTATTATTATTCAATGTTTTACCATCTTCCATAGCTTGAAAATCATGCCTTTGTACAGAGACGGAAACTGGTACAAAATAGCAAAAAGGTGGACTGCAAGGCTATGATAAGTTAAATAAATAAATGACTATAGTAAGTGCCTAGGTGCCAAATAAAGTAAGAGGGTTGAAGTTCTCATCTTAAATCAGCCCAAAAAATCTGCCAATTTAAAAAATGGAACTTTCTGTGAACATTTCTCTTAAACTGTACATTTTACTTGTGTATTACTTGTGGATTTTGAAAATAAAAATCTAACAGCGCCTCTTCAACCTCAGGAGGCTGAAGAAATTTGGCTTGGCCCCTAAGACCCTCACAAACTTCTACAGATGCACCATTGAAAGTATCCTGTCGCGCTTTATCACTGTCTAGTCCACAACCGCAGGGCTCTCCAGAGGGTGGTGCAGTCAGCCCAGCGCATCACCGGTCGCACACTGCCTGCTCTCCAGGACATCTACAGCACCCGGTGTCACAGGAAGGCCAAGAAGATCATCAAGGACCTCAGTCTAGAAGGTGGAGACAGTACAGGTGCATCAAAGCTGGGACCCAGAGACTGAAAAACAGCTTCTACAGTGCCTTGCAAAAGTATTCATCCCCCTTGGCGTTTTTTCTTATTTTGTTGCATTACAACCTGTAATTTAAATTGATTTTTATTTGGATTTCATGTAATGGACATAGACGAAATAGTCCAAATTGGTGAAGTGAAATTTAAAAAATAACTTGTTTCAAAATATTCTAAAAAATAAATAACGGGAAAGTGGTGCGTGCATATGTATTCACCCCCTTTGCTATGAAGCCCCTAAATAACATCTGGTGCAACCAATTACCTTCAGAAGTCACATAATTAGTTAAATAAAGTCCACCTGTGCGCAATCTAAGTGTCACATGATCTCAGTATATATACACCTGTTCTGAAAGGCCCCAGAGTCTGCAACACCACAAAGCAAGGGGCACCACCAAGCAAGTGACACCATGAAGAACAAGAAGATCTCCAAACAGGTCAGGGACAAAGTTGTGGAGAAGTACAGATCAGGGTTGGGTTATAAAAAAATATCTGAAACTTTGAACATCCCACGGAGCACCATTAAATCCATTATTGAAAAATTGAAAGAATATGGCACCACAACAAACCTGCCAAGAGAGGGCTGCCCACCAAAACTCACGGACCAGGCAAGGAGGGCATTAATCAGAGAGGCAACAAAGAGACCAAAGATAACCTTGAAGGAACTGCAAAGCTCCACAGCGGAGATTGGAATATCTGTCCATAGGACCACTTTAAGCCGTACACTCCACAGAGCTGGGCTTTATGGAAGAGTGGCCAGAAAAAAAGCCATTGCTTAAAGAAAAAAATAAGCGTTTGGTGTTTGCAAAAAGGCAGGTTGGAGACTCTCCAAACATATGGAAGAAGGTACTTGTCACGATCGTCATCTAAAAAGGACCAAGGCGCAGCGTTACGAGCGAACATATTTATTATTTAAACGTACACACGAACAAAACAACGAAAACGTGACGTCTATGGTACACCATGAAACCACACGAACAAAATCCCACAACCACAAGGTGAACACAGACAGTTTAAATATGGCTCCCAATCAGAGATAACGAGCCGACAGCTGACACTCGTTACCTCCGATTGGGAGTCATTGACCAAATAAGGGAAACACAAAACCAATGACCACCCAACCAAAACAAAACACAACCAAAACGAACACACCCTGGCTCAAAATACAAAGCCTCGGAGCCAGAGCGTGACAGTACTCTTCTCAGATGAGACTAAAATTGAGCTTTTTGGCCATCAAGGAAAACGCTATGTCTGGCGCAAACCCAACATCTCTCATCACCCTGAGAACACCATCCCCACAGTGAAGCGTAGTGGTGGCAGCATCATGCTGTGGGGATGTTTTTCATCGGCAGGGACTGGGAAACTGGTCAGAATTGAAGGAATGATGGATGGCGCTAAATACAGGGAAATTATTGAGAGAAACCTGTTTCAGTCTTCCAGAGATTTGAGACTGGGACATAGGTTCACCTTCCAGCAGGACAATGACCCTAAGCATACTGCTAAAGCAACGCTCGAGTGGTTTAAGGGGAAACATTTAAATGTCTTGGAATGGCCTAGCCTAAGCCCAGACCTCAATCCAATTGAGAATCTTTGGTATGACTTAAAGATTGCTGTACACCAGTGGAACCCATCCAAATTGAAGGAGCTGGAGCAGTTTTGCCTTGAAGAATGTGCAAAAATCCCAGTGGCTAGATATGCCAAGCTTATAGAGACATATCCCAAGAGACTTGCAGCTGTAATTTCTGCAAAAGGTGGCTCTACAAAGTATTGACTTTGGGGGGGGTGAATAGTTATGCACGCTCAAGTTTTCAGTTTTTTTGTCTTATTTCTTGTTTGTTTCACAATAAAAATATTTTTGCATCTTCAAAGTGGTAGGCATGTTGTGTAAATCAAATGATACAAACCCCCAAAAAATCCATTTTAATTCCGGGTTGTAAGGCAACAAAATAGGAAAAATGCCAAGGGGGTGAATACTTTCGCAAGCCACTGTATCTCCAGGCCATCAGACTGTTAAATAGTCACCACTAGCCAGCCTCCGCCCAGTACCCTGCCCTGAACCTTAGGCACTGTTACTAGCCAGCTACCACCCGATACTCTACCCTGCACCTTAGAGACTGCTGCCTTATGTACATAGTCATTGAACACTAGTCACTTTAATAATGTTTACATATTGTTTTACCCACTTCCTATGTATATACTGTATTCTAGTTAAGGCTCATCCTGTATAACTACTGCTGTACCCACCTTTCCTATTCATATACTGTCCATACTGTCTATACACACAATTATGTACATATTTATATTCCGGACTCTGACATTGCTAATTCTGATATTTCTTAATTTCTTTATTTTTAGTTTTTGGATATGTATGTATTGTTTTGTTAGGTATACTGCATTGTTGTAGCTAAAACATAAGCATTTCGGTGCACCTGCGATAACCTCTGCTAAATATATGTATGGCCCCATTTGATTTGATTTGAACAAGAGCTCAGTAGAAAATGTGAGGTGCCGACAGGCTACTCAGCTCTGGTGAGCTACTGCCCAAGTCAAGCACTGTATATAAATGATCAGGCTATGTAACGGGGAATTCATACATTAACAAAGGAGGGTAGCTGAAAAAACGATTCACACAATGAAACAACAAATGCGCACACATATTGTCGGGAGTAAGACATAACTTGTACGCCCCTATAGGCCTATGCATCTTCACCACACACTCATCCCCTCTTTCTTGTCTCGAAATGTTTCAATTATAATCAATAACCTACACATAATCTTTACAAGGAATAGGCCTATACTGCTGTGAAGCAGTAGTCATTTATGGAAAACCAATGCAAATTCGAAAATAATGCAATTTCACTCATTTTCTCACAGGGCCCATGCGGAGCATATCTAGACCAATTATTATTTTGTCCGATGCCTGTTTATTCATAAAAAGCAGAAGATGGTAAATATCATTAATCACAATGGTTATCCTATGCAAATTAATAAGAAAACATTCCGACCTTATTCATAAGACTACATTTAGCCTTATTGGAAACATATGCTGCGGGGAGAAGTCAAAGGATCCTAGAAGTCAGGCTATTGTTTGTCAAATCCAGATTAAATATCGGCCTTCATGTGTATCAAATCTGTAGGTGATAGTGGGCTAAATCAAGGATAAATATAGCAGAAATGTTCTGGCTTTGTCATGATCTGTGTTCAAAATAGGCTGGGAAGTTTTCCATTCCTTTTAGGTTATAGGTTATGCTTAACAACACAGCTGCACTGAAATGAATAGCCTGAATCAATGCGATTCCCCCTTCCTGAAAATCAAAAATGTATTTATCTGTTAAGCTGTTTGGTCTATGGATATACCTACCACTTCTATCTCTTTGGTAACACTTTACAATAAGGTTCCGTTTGTAAAGGGTTTGTAATTAAGTTATTAACTGTTATTTAATCATTTGTAAATGCATTATAAACCATTAATACATGGGTTATAACAAATTGGTCAAAATAGTGCGATAGCTAGTCAGTGCTTGGCAGATAGTGAGCCACTATTTACATCCAGGTATTAACCATTTATAAATGCACTTACAAATGGGTATAATATTGAACCCTTACAGTATGTATCATCATGCAACCTTATTTTCAATGGTTGCACAGTTAAACAATAGTTATTTTCTCACCTTTTGGGTGTGATGCATTGTTGCTCTGTCCCAGGAACAGAAATGGTTGGTTTTCAGACCGATGGTCAACTCCCATGATGTGTCTTGCCACAAGTTTGAAACCACAACTTATTTATCTCACGATCACAACATAACAAAAGTTTTGTCAAGATCACAAGATAATTTTCTTGTGATCCAGACATAACAAAAGTTGTTTTGTCGAGATGCACGATAACCACTTCATCAAGGAGCCCTGTGGCTGCATTGATCGCAATGCGGGGCATTTAAGCCCTGAACGATGCCTGACAGGCAAAACTGTCTCCCAGGCAGCGTGCCGCCCCCAAGACCACAGCCAATTGCATGCAAGGAACAACGTAGCTAACTTTGCTAGTCTTGTGAGCTAGCTAGTTAGCTACATAGTCTTGTTATCTAGCTATCAAGCTAGTTTGTTATCTATGGTGGTTGTTAGCTTGCATAACTGATATGTGTATATTTATAAAGGACACTTCATGTTTTGTGGATAATATTTAGAACAATTAGAAACATATCAGTTATGCAAGCTAATAACCAGCATATATAACAAGACTAGGCAAGTTACTGTGCATTCAAAAAGTATTCACACTAATTTTTCCACATTTTGTTGTGTTACAGCCTGAATTTAAAATGGATTCAATTTAGATGTGTTTCTCTCTAGCCTACATACAATACCCCATAATGTCAAAGTGGAATTATGGTTTTGAAATGGTTACAAATGAATAAAAAATTAAAAGCTGAAATGCCTTGAGTCAATAATTATTAAATCCCTTTATTATGGCAAGCCTAAATAAGTTCAGGAGTGAAAATGTGCTTAACAAGTCACATAATAAGTTGCATGGACTCACTCTGTGTGCAAGAACAGTTTTTAACATGATTTTTGAATTACTACCTCATCTCTGTACCCCACACATACAATGATCTGTAAGGTCCCTCAGTCGAGCAGTGAATTTCAAACACAGATTCAACCACAAAGATCAGGGAGGTTTTCCAAAACCTCGCAAAGAAGGGCATCTATTGGTGGTTTAAAACAAAATAAAGAAAAAAGCAAACATTGAGCATGGTGAAGTTATTAATTACACTTTGGACTTTTAATGGCAGTGATTGGAGAAAACTGAGGACGGATCAACAATATTGTAGTTACTCCACAATACTAACCTAATTGACAGAGTGAAAAGAAGGAAGCCAGATTTTCAAGCATAGTGGTGGCTGCATCATGTTATGGGTATGCTTGTAAGGACTGGTGAGTTTTTTATGATAAAAAATAAACGTAATGGAGCTAAGCACAGGCAAAATCCTATAGGAGAGTAACCTAAAACAAAAGGCCAACTCTTCACTGGAGTTGCTTACCAAGAAGATGCTTACCAAGAAGACATTGAATGTTCCTGAGTGGACAAGTTACAGTTCTATGAAAATCTATGGCAAGACCTGAAAATTGTTGTCTAGCAATGATCAACAACCAATATGACAGAGCTTGAAGAATTTTGAAAATAATAATGGCCAAATGTTGCACAATCCAGGAGTGGAAAGCTCTTCGAAACTTACCCAGAAAGACTTACAGCTGTAATCACTGCCAAAGGTGCTTCTACAAGGTATTGACTCAGGGGTGTGAATAATTATATAAATGAGATATTTCTGTATTTCATTTTCAATACATTTGCTAACATTTCTAAAAACATGTTTTCACTTTGTCATTATGGGGTATTGTGTGTAGATTGGTGAGAAAATTCAGGCCGTAACACAACAAAATATTGCATATTTTAAGGGGTATGAATACTTTCTGAAGCACTGTAGCTGTGTTGTTGCTTGCATGTGATTGGCTGTGGTCTTGGGGGTGACGTACAGCCTGGGAGACAAACTGCCTGTCAGGCATTGTTCAGGGCTTAAATGCCGCCTGAGGGCTTAGATGCCCCAAAGCTCTTAGCAAGCTAAATGTCCCTTACCTTGAGCTAACATTCTAACTTATAAACTGATAATGAGCTCCAAACACAAATTAAAGCATGATGCTAGCATGAAATGTACCATCCCTTAGTGTAGTGTAGTGTCTGAGGAGTTATGACTTTGCTAATGTTTTCAAAGTGGAACCTGAGAGGATGTTTATTCAGTTTTAGAGGGAGCAGTTTTAGAGGGACACCCCATAGAACAGAATAAGTATGTTGTGTGGAGGCAGGGGATTGGTCTGTAGGGGAACACCCATATCAGATTACATAGAATATATACCACAGTTAGGACAGAGGAGAAGCAGAATAATCAGGTTAGAGATGGGGCGATTATTCTCCGGGTATCTGCAGGTATCTGTAAATCGACGCTGTAAC
This sequence comes from Coregonus lavaretus, assembly GCF_964263955.1. Taxonomy (NCBI): domain Eukaryota; kingdom Metazoa; phylum Chordata; class Actinopteri; order Salmoniformes; family Salmonidae; genus Coregonus; species Coregonus lavaretus. Next base: position 21,708,231 of record NC_140020.1, read on the forward strand.
CCTTTGTTATGAATAAACCTTATGATGAAAATACAGCGTCAGCGGGTTCTCCTTGGTCACACAGCATAATTAGCAACGTTTGCTCGACACAACAAAATGGCGACGAGGTATTTGGACAAATTGCGTTTTTCTCAGCGTTCCATTCATGGGCGCCGAGCTGACTCTGGCTCCAGAGGCAGATAAGGGTGAGTTTGCTCTCAACTTTGGGCTCTGGTCAGTTCGTGTGTCTGTGTGTGTGTGCGTTGAGAGGATGCACCGTTAAAGAACTTGCGTGTGTGCGTTGCTGATATGCTGTGGGATAGGAGTCCGTTCTAAATTTGTTTGCGCTGGTAAACAACGCAAAAAGGGGGGAGTGTCTATAGGGATATTTTGCTTGAATAAAGTTCAAGAAGAATAGATTGAAAGGAATAAGGCCAAGGTATATGTGTACAATTTAGAGCCATTGTGAATCAACGGTAGCCCTCAAATGAGGCGATCACTAGGATGGGCCAAAAATCCTAAAAATACGTTAGGTGTATTTAGGTGAGTCCAGGGGACTTGAGGCTGTGGTATATATATTCTATTGTATGTTACCTCTCAACATGTGGTTGACGAATCATTTGGTTGATGTGACCGCTCATTGAATTTCCGAGGGACCTCGTGGTAGCAAAAATTTAGGACAAAGGAATTATATGACACAATGGAGGTAACAGGCTAAATGCTACATGCTAATTGCTAAATTAGTTGTTACCTTGGGGGTCCATAGGAATGGATCGAGCCTCCAAAACTGTCTTTAGAATAGTGTAGGATTTGTGTCCTATGGTTTGTGAGCTCTGTTAAGTGTTATTGTTTGTCTATGAGGGGTAAAAGAGAGGAAGTACAGCGGGACTGTTAACTTTCTGTTGTCTAGCTTGGAGAGAGCTGGGAGAGAGCTCCTTCCACTGTGAAATCGTATTGATGTTTGAACTGCGCATGCGCGTGATTTTATGAGTCTAGAGTGACGTAGGGCAAATCTGCCTACACTCCTCTGCGGGGAGATACAGACGAACAAAGAGAAGAGAAGATTTAGAGGCTAATAGTGTATTCTGGTTGTTACATCGGCTGTTGTTTGACGATGAAACTGTTTTCTTGAGACCTATTGAATTGATAAATGAGAGAGAGATGTTGACGGATTAAAAATAAAAATAAATTAATTAAAAAAAGTAAAAAATAATTTTTATTGAGCTATCTAGAAATATTCCTGAGTTAATTCTTAGCGCGAATGTGACTAGAGGAATATTGAATGGTTGAAATAACTCAGTGACTGCATAAACTACTAAATTCTTGTCTGTTTCTTTGTTCTTTTGTGATATGAGAGACGATAAGGAGGGAGAGGAGAGAGAGAGAGAGGAAGTGCTGACGTGTACATCACGTGACAGGGTGTGACGCGACAGAGTCTGCTGCGACAGGATCAAGTAAAAACTAAGGCCAGTACTGTTTTATTTACAAAAACCTACCTTCCCATACAGGATATTTTGTGTGCCTAGCATATTTGATGTTATGACAATTTGACAAGGACTTGGCAAAAGACTGATCAATTGATGAAAATAAGAAGTGCATATTGGACTTTTTGTGCATGAGTGGGTTTGATTAGAGTTGTAGGAGAATCGAGTACTGACATTATTCTGTAAAATTGAGGTCATTGGGTGCTTATTAAGCAATGAGTTTGTGAGTACTGTAGTGTTGTAGGATTAGAGGTCTTTATTTTTTTGGATTGCTCTGAAGTTGACTACTTTCATTTAATTTCCTGATTGGATGTGGTAAGGTTGCCACTAATCAATAATTTGGTAAAATAAAATAAAATGAAGAAATAAATTGATGAATAAATTAATTGATTAATTAATAAATTTGGGGAAGAAAAAAAAAATAGGGAGGAAACTATAAGCTATATAGTCTAAAATAGAAATAATTCACAATAAAGGAATATAAAATAGTTGTTACAATGGGGGGAAAAAGGACATCAGAACTATGAAAGTAATTACACCTGTTGATATAGTTGAAAATAGTAAACCTTGTAATACCATTAACTAAAGGTTATCTGGAAAAGGGAATAAAAGTTGGCCTGACATTGAACAACCATAGCCAGTGGAAGGGAATCTTAACCCTGACATCATCAACATGATGAAAGTGATTGAATAATAGAGAGAGGAGAAGCAGAAAGGAACATAAAGATGAATCCAAAACTCCAAAAGTAAGAAGAAAATGAGATGTCTGGAAACTAAGAGTGGAATGAGGGAAAGCGAAGATGAAGACAGCGATGAAGATTTGGAGATTAAAGGTGCTTCATATTCAAGAGGATTTTATTCTACAATGATTAGTAAAGAAGAAATAGAAAGAGATATAGACTGATGTGTATTATGCCTGGATAAGGGGAATAATTTAGAAGAAGTAAAAGGACTGGAAGAACAACTCAAGAAGATACAGAAGAGAGGAAAAACTGCTGAGAAAAGGATCCCAAGAATTGGAGGAGAAGAAAAAGTATACATTGAGGCCAAGGAAAGAGAGCACCAGTAAGAAGATGATGGAAGATGATATTTCGAGGACAGAACTTAGAATATAAGCCTTTTGAAGAATACCGATATGTCAACAACAAGAAAGAACAGGACCAAGAAACTCTCAGAAAACTTGATGAAATACAACTGGGGGGAGAAGAAGAAGGAGAAGAGAAGCTTTGGTTATGAAGAATCAGTGTGCACCAATTCAACAATCACTGCTACAGCTTCAACTGAACAAGGTCGAATGCAATTGTACCAGCCACAACTAGTGGTACAAGTTGTTTCATATCCATAGATAGTTTCTGGAAAGAGGGAATTTCAGAGGAAGATACAGGAGCAAGTGAAGATCATCTGGAGGACAGTTGAACCCTTATAGGGATAAGGAGCAAGGATTCTAGGGATGCCTAGAAGATCCGAAAGGGGGGTGTCAGCTGGTAGCACCAATTAGGAAAAATATCCAACAATTGAAGTGAAAACAAAGGACTATGAGAAGTGATGGTGGATAGTGGAACAGCTTTTATCTGTGTTCAGCCTGAAGAGGTTACACATCTCACTATGTAATATTAACTAATTAGGATAGGGATTTGAGGGAGTAAAACAGTTGATTACTCTTAAGGAACCAATTGAGCTCTGCTATAAAAATCTAAGAGAATTAAAATACCCATACTGGTATCAGAACATATATAGAAGTGCCAAAGGAGAAGGTTTACCAATGGTTGATGATGACAGAAATGGATTTGTCTTTAGTATTTTGGACTGGAAATCTCAGTGAAGATTCTTTAAAGAAGGCTAAGGTTAGGAGAAAGATTATAAAAGAGTAGGGTTTTTGGGAATCATATTTGCTTGAAAAGATTGTCCTCCTTCCTATAGGACAATCTGTCTGAAAAATAATGTTTAAAAGGGGTGACTGTTATTCTTGGTTACATTCCTACACCGAGAGATTTTAAACTAGGCTAAAAGATGCTCAATCGTTTGCCAAGTCTGTGTGTAAAGAAGTCATAAGCAGGTGGGGACTTCCCGATCACATATTCTAAAATTAGAGGGAAAGGAATTTGTGAATAAATCAGTGAAAGGGTTTTGGAAAAAGTTATGAGAAAAGTCAGATAAAAAAGTTATGAGAACTAGGGTTGAAGGAACTCTAGGACAGTCAGCTAAGTTTCAATGTTAGTTAGTAGTAAGAGAGAGAGAACAGTGGTGAAGGAAATTTAGAGTTCAGTGGGAAGATAGATCTGTTAGGAGCAGTTGCATTGAGAAAGTATGTGTTGCTGAATGATAAGAGAAGATTGAGGGTGATTGCAGTAGCTATATTTACAATTCCCAGCAGGAAGATCAAGGTGATTATAAGTGTATTTTTTATAATCAAAAGTTTGAAAGTGAGGGATTAGAGTTAGGACTGAGAGTTAATGTAGTGACACTAGTGGTGATAGATGGAAATACAAGTAAAGAGTTCAAAGCTTTAGGGAAAAGAGATAAATCTGATTCTCAAAGAGGGAAGTTTCATAGTCTGGGAAGCCTACCATTGGAGGATAAGTCTAAGAGAGAAGTGGGGATTTTTCCATGGTGTGGTGTAAAATTTGGGGAGATAACATAGATAATATTACCTATAATTTGAAGGGTTTTGCAAATGAAACGATAAGAGGGTTTAACTTTCTGTGAAGACTCAAAGGAGTATTGATAGATAGATATCAATTTTGAATGTCCGATCATTTTTCAAAGGTTTAAATATTAGTGTGATTTTAGTATTTTGTTATAAATCAAAGGGGGGAAATAGAATGTGATTCATTTTATATATCATTTTTATATTTTTAGTTGATATTGATGTTTTAATTTGAATGTGTTGTTTTGCAAAATATACTGTTTGGTCTTTTCTTTTCTTCCAGAAGCATATGGGGGAATATGTAGAGATTCAAATGCTCAAACAAGGACAATATGAAGGGACTGGAGGAGAAGGAACAAAGAAAGGTGTGGAAATGTTCAGATTCCATCATCGAAGATGCATTGGAAGTCGACACTGCTGAGGAGATGAAGTGTAGTGGACTACATTCCAGTGTCTGCAATGATATCTGTATTAATTTTTGTAGAATGAAATTTGCTGTTATTGGGTACATGTGAGGATCTCAGATGTTTTTGTTTATTTCGTGAATGCTTAGGGACATGGGGTCTAGGCAGGGATAGAGAGAATCCACAGTAGGGTCCGATGGGTCGACCAGCCTGAGTGTGGACATTTTGGATAGTATTTTGTTTGCTGAGGCTTTCATGTGTATTCAAATTGCATCATAGTTTCAAATGCATTGATAAAGATGTATGAATTGATCTGGAGTACTTAAGTGGTTGCCTGGGGCAGAGGGGCCGTGAGAGAATTTTACTGTCTTGTTTGATGGACGGATATTTGGAAATAAGGCTGCCAGACAGGTTTTTCGCTCTCACACTCCATAGAGATTTGTTCATATTTCATAGAAATGTATTCACACTCCATAGAGATTTGTTCATATTTCATAGAAATGTATTTACACTCCATAGAAAAGTGTTTTTGGTTTATTGTTAAAAATACTCAATAAGAGAGATTGTTACTTGTCATAATCCTATTATTTTTGTTTTCGAGACTTAATTAGTCTCGAAGGGGGGAATATGTAGTGTCTGAGGAGTTATGACTTTGCTAATGTTTTCAAAGTGGAACCTGAGAGGATGTTTATTCAGTTTTAGAGGGACACCCCATAGAACAGAAGAAGTCTGTTGTGTGGAGACAGGGGATGAAGGCCTCATCTGAAGATCTCATTGGTGTGCTGGTTTCTGAGAAATTCCCCTGACTTTGTGAGATTTGCCCATCTGTAAAACGCCCTTGAAATAAAGACCACCTGGACCGTGCCCAGAATTTTGTCACTGACATCATGTGACAGTGTATCTTGAAGAATCAGGATAAACATGTCTATGAGAAGTGTGCAAAGGCCAGACAGAAGAGATTACGAGAAAGAAACGTTCACAAGATAAAAATGTTGACAGAGAGAGGGTAAATTCTAGATGAAATTTGTTTCACTTTTGGATACAGAATTTCTGCTGGATGATTTAGCATGCTGCGTAGCTAGCTAAGTAGATCGCTAGATAGCTAGCAAACATTTGCTAACACCTCTGTCCTACCTAGATAGCTAGGAAACATTAGCTAGCTAGCATTGGGTAAAATCTAAAACGTATTTTTGAATATAGACGATTTAGCACAAGATAATCTTTGACATAAAAAAGTTGACTAGCTAAGTGGATCATGTTTGCTGGCTAGTTAGCTTTGCTAGCTAGGTAGCAAACGTTAGCTGCCAGCTAGCTAGCTAACATCGACATGACAGAATTTCCATGCAATTAGTTTAGCAAGCTTTTTTGGATTAGCACACTAGCTAGCTAGTTATCTAACATTATAAACTGGGTGGTTCAAGGCCAAAATGTTGATTGGCTGACAGCCGTGGTAGATCACAGGTGTGACAAAACGTTTATTTTTACTGCTCTAATTAAGTTGGTAACCAGTTTATAATAGCAATAAGGCACCTCGGGGGTTTGTGGTATATGGCCAATATACCGCGTTGCATCGTGCGTAAGAACAGCCCTTAGCAATGGTGTATTGGCCATATACCACACCCCCTTGTGCATTATTGCTAAATTGGAACTCAGGTACTGTCTGTAGCTAGGTAGCTGCTAAGTTTTCTAGCTAGCATCCTTTGTCAGCACACTAGTAGTTCCAATTTTAAGACAAACCACAGATAGAACTATTAGCCAGATATTTCACCAGATGTATAAATGTGAAGCATCCGGTTGGCATTTCCACTCACTACCTAATATGATGATGAGAGGAAGCTCAGTGGCTGGCAAGTGGGAGAAGATGGAGCGAGATGGATCTTGGCTGACATTCTGCATATTTTCTTATTGATGAAACATTTGATCTCCATACAGTTTTCTGTTTCCAAAACTAGAATCTGTAACAAACAGAGTGGACTGCATTTTGTACACTTTACCTTTTGCCAAAGTTTCAAAAAAATGGCATTGTTTAGAAGGAGTGCAAGGGCAAATTATTATTGCACACGCTCACTTCACAGAAAAGGCGTTCACAATGGAAATATGCAAATAAATGCTAGAATTGCACACTATAATGAATTTGCTCCCATTGGAAACAACAGGCTCTGGTCTATCTTGGGTTAGTTATAAAAATCTTTGGACTAACTTACTATCTAGTTAGCTAGCTAGCTAACTAGCTAGTGTAATAGCAAAAAATATGATAACTAGCTAGCCCCTTTAATCTGTGGTAGCTAGCTATTAGTGTTAGCAATTAATGTTAAACACTAGCTAGCTAGCTATTATTATTAGCTAGCAGTGGATAACATAACTAGCTAAGCCTAAATGATATAAATAATTATAATAATGATAGTAGAGCTATGTGTAGCTAGAGTGTCTATGCTAAATTGTCATAAATTCCTTTCCGCTCCCACAGATTGCCATAAGGTCTCAGACTCCAGGATAGGAAAATGCTTAACAAGAAAGAAACAGATGAAGACACAGAAGGGGACCGTGAGAACCTATGTTGTATTTTAAATAGTTAATCTGCTGTCAATTTCTATTCTGATTTGTAATGTTAAAAAGGGGAGAAAAAGACCCCCCCTGTTTTATCTGAATTAGATAGGCTACTCACTATACCAATGATAGGCTACAGATTTGAGCCACTGCAATTAAAACAAAAATCCCAATGTATCCTTCCGTTAAATTACATTTTGTTCTTACTATGTATTGCATGTTTGAGGACATTATATACTGTTATAAATGTTTGCAACTCATTAATAAACGGCCAAAAGGTTTCCAAGGTCAAGAGACATCATGAAAACCAACCTCTTCTTTTCCTGGGACAGAGCACCAATGCATCACACCCAAAAGTGAGAAAATATCAATTGTAAACCCAGACTTGGGACCACACACCCACTCCACTGAGTATCAGGCTAGTGATTGCTTTGCAAAGCTTGCAGCTAGCCACTGATTCCTTCCAAACCACTCATTGTTGAATTTGCGATTTCCAACTTGTTGTGTAATGTTTATGTCCAATGGCCGATGAGCACCGATATGTTTTATCTATAATTTATCTTCATCATTTCTCATCAAATGACAAGGATTGAAAAGGATTTGCCAGTAGATTGTCGACTTGATTCATGATGATGACTGCTAGATTGCTAGCTAAGATTTTTGAAGTATGATGTTTATATGATCAGTCCAATCAAAGCTACGGTAGATATAACATGATTTGACGTCATTTTATCTGTGGCCTATGACCTTGAGCCTTCTTGGATGGGCACTTCTAATGTAACTCTATGGCAGCATCCAAGGGGCTTGAATTTTCGAGCTCTCCCCATAGATTTTGCGGAAACATAGTGTCCCCATGAGTGACAGAACACTGAGCCAATCACGGCGCAACTAGAGAACATGACCATCCCCTACGCTCCGTATTTTCCGCTGGCTGCCACACCACCACAGATAGCACTGAGCTAGGCTGAAACATCTGCTTTTTAGAGCTGCCTTAGTCAAGAAAGCAAAAAATAGACCATGTTTGTATGCGGCTTTATTAACAAATGTTTTTTTTTTTTTATTACATTGTTTGGAAACTGATATGTGACACGTATTATTGCCAAAATAACATGCAAAACAGGCAACAACAACCCTCCCCCCCTAAAAATATTTTTAAAGCTAAACAGGTGGAGCTCAAAACAGGTGGGGCTCTGCCCTGAATGACGGGTCGCCACTGCCTGTATAGCATATTCATTATCTCTCTGTTTCTGTCCATTACAGAACCATCCCCATCTCCAGTGTGTGTAAATAAAGTTCCTGTGTGTGTCAACTCTTGGACTGCCTTATTCCCCTCTAACCGGGGGCGGTGTCTGTGGGTCACAAACCAGTAGCATACGTAGAGCCAGGTCCCTCTCTTTTAGGCATTGAAGATGTAATGGTAATTGAGACTGCACCCGTGAATGTTTCACAGCAATCAAGGGATTCTGATATATTACGTGAAAAAGCATTTATTGCAATGGTCATAAACTGCACAGCACAAACAAAGAAGAAATCATAGACTATTTTTAATATTGTGAGTGCAGCAGAACACTTTTAAACTGCACAGCACAAACAAAGAAGAAATCATAGACCATTTTAAATATTGTGAGTGCAGCAGAACACTTTTTGGGACTCAGAGTTTACAGCCGAGGCATTGCAAGAAATCCTGTCAAAGGATGTTCTGCCCTCACAGGCCCCTTAGCCTGTGAGATCTACACCTGTTGTATTTGGCGCATGTGACAAATAACATTTGATTTGATTTGACTTTAATTGGAATGTGACTGAAGGAGTGGGATGTTTTTCTTTATTTGTCGATTTTTATATGAAGTCGGTTTTTCCACCTTTTTCCCTACAATGGATATTTTTTCTATAGTTTACCACCCGTACAGTAGGTGGCGGCAAGCACTTCTAACGCTTGTCTGTGGACCGCCATAATACCATAGAAGAAGAAAAAGAAGAAGACGAAGAAGAAAAAGAAGAAGAAGAAGAAAGTTGGGTGAGGCTGGGTGAGGCTGATGAGGGGAAGATGGCAGGGAAAAGAGAAAATTAAAAGATGGAAGTAGGCAACATTTACCACTACACCTTACGAGAGTGAGGATGGGTGGAAAGAAGAAGAAGACGACGAAAGGGAATCCAACGTGGCAGGAGAACTATCACATCTGCTCCTGCAACGCCCTCTACTGCTCATCCTGTGTCTGCTTGACCTGCTGCCACTTCCCCAGTACTCTCTCCCTCTCCCTCTCTCTCTCTCTGTGTGTGTGTGATTGTGTGGGCAGAGACAGGTGTGCTGGAGTCAGAGCAGATCCCCACCAGCTGCAACCTGTCCCATAATCAAGACCTCTACAAATAGTCCTGCCACTTCCACGCTGCCAGATCGTAATCTCTGCTCAGTCAGTCTACGGTTCTAGCCGTTTGTTACTATTCAGATCCTGTTATCATGTTGTGCCTGTTTTCCTTGCCTGACACTGTTTTCCTCTCGACTACAGTTCTGCCCGTTCCGACTCTGGTCCCTGTCTCCAGCCCCACGTCTCGTCATCCTGCTACTCTGTCCTGGATTCCCCACTCTACTACTCCCCTGGATTCCCCTCCGGACTTGCTCACCCTGTCTCAACCTCCCTCACTCCAGCCTCAGCCTCTGCACCTGGTTTCCAGTAGTTTCCCCTGACCTGCACTCCATCTTCCCCCTGTGGTTCAATAAATACCTTGGTTACTTCATCTCAGTCTCCTCGTCTGAGTCTGCTCTTGGGTTCCCCGGTTCCACTCCACGTAACAAAAACAGAAAATCAAAAGGTGGAAGAAGGCAACATATACCACTATGCTCCAGCCAAGTATCTGGAAGAGCACGATGGTTCCCTTTTGATTAACATCTACCACTACAACTGACAAGAGTGGTGATTAATTACCTGTTGTGGCAGGTGCGGTGAAGACCGCCGAGATTGAGCCTCATCCTGATGATGACAAAGATGATTCTGGCCCAGTGGGAGTGAGATTTTTGGAGAGAATGGCAGATCCATATGTGGTGTCAGGTTGGGTGGAGAAGAGGTGTGGGACTGTTGAGTTGGTAAAAGTAACTCGAAGTGGACTATTTGTGTTTCTACCATTCAGAGGGAGTGGGCGCTTCGTACTAAACGCCTAGGGACAAGTACTGTGACTTGCTTTGCTCTCTGGAGCAGGGCGCTGTTGAAAGGAGTGATAACTGAGGTGACGTTAAGTGTTGAGGAGGAGCAATTGAAATGGAAAATTCCTGGTGTCTGTGACGTCCGCCGTTTGATGCGATGCAGACCTTGTAGAGAGCGTGGTGAAACAGAGAAGACATTGTGTGTTCTGCTGAGTTTTGATGCACAGTCTTTACCCAACAAAGTTGAGTTTTTTTGTTACCCCATGAGAGCTTTTGTCCCAATCCCATTACGGTGTTTTAGGTGTCGAGCTTATGGTCATGTGGCAGCAGTGTGCAGGAAGGAGATTCCTAGATGTGAGAAGTGTGCAGGAGGGAATGAGACAAAGTATTGTGTAGTATCGGTGGAAGAGATTGTGTGTGTTAACTGTATGGGCACCCATGGTGCTGAAGATCATAAGTGTCCGGTGAGAGAAAGGCAGGTTGAGGTTGGCAGGATCAGAGTAGTTTAGAAGGTGTTGTATGCTGAGACAGTGAAGAGAGTAGTAGAGGCAGATGGGTCCAGGGTGAGGGAGCCTAAGATAATCCCTGTGAGTAGGCAGAGGCCAGTAGCGAGTGATAGGAATAACATGTACTTCAGTAAGGTTGAATTCTTAGCGTTCATAGCCATGGTTATCAACTGTACCACAGAAATGGAATGTAAATCACAGAGAATAGCTGTGGTGGTGGCAGTACGTGGGTGTACGAGATTTTACTGCAGAAGAGTTACAAACTGTGTGAAGCGATAGTGTCACGTCCTCCCAGGCTGCCGGTCTGGTGTAGCATCAGATAGGGCCAAGTAGAGGAATAGTGGTGAGGTTTTTTAATGGGTGTAGGGTCTGTTGGTAGGGCAATTTTTCTACGAAGTGTAATGAACTCACACGCCAGAACAGTAGGTGGAAACACAGAGCTAGAAAAGAGGAATAGATGAATAGCGAGGCTGTGAGGTCAACCGATCATATTTCTAAAATCCTTAAGGCTAAATTCCAGCTAAACTTGGAGAGGAGCTAGTTGCCAGCGAGATGGCGACGGGATAGCTCGCTGAGTCAAGTGCGCCATTGACTGCGTGCACAGTAGCATGTGGGTAGTGAACAGAGCCATGAGTTGGGGGTAAGATGGCAGAATGGAATAAAATTAGAAAAGTGGAACATACTGTATTATATGTAAATATTGAGTGGGGGATTACACAAGCCTTCTGGAAGATCTGATGAAGGAGAAGATGGCGGACAGGAAAAAAAGGAGAAAAGTGGCAAAAAAAGTGAGTGAATATGGAATGGTGGATTACAAATAACTTTTGGAAGAGCTACAGAAGGAAATTGAACGTGACGATAGTGAGGATGAATTAACTGCAGTGGCAGGTGCGGTGAAGACCGCAGAGTTTGATGATGACAAAGATGATTTTGGCCAAATGGGAGTGAGATTTTTGGAGGGATCGATCCTTGCCTACTGGCTGATCCATGTGGTGTCAGGTTTGGTGGAGAAGAGGTTGGGGAATGTTGGGTTGGTGAAAGTGACTTAGAGTGGAATCGTGTCGGTTTTTTGTGTTTCTGCCATCCAGAGGGAATGTGCACTTTGCACCACGCAAATGGGGTCAAGAACTGTGACTTGCTTTCCTCTCCGGAGCAGAGCGCTGTTGAAAGGAGTGATAACTGGAGTGGCGTTAAGTGTTGAGGAGGGTCAGCTGAAGTTGAAGATTCCCGGTGTCTGTGACGCCCGCCGTTTGGTGCGACACAGACCCATTGGAGAGCGAGGTGAAACAAATAAGTTTTGATGGAGTCTTTACCAGATAAAGTCAAGTTAGGATCAGTTGTCCCGTGAGAGCTTTTGTCCCGAATCCATTACGCTGTTTTAGGTGTCAAGCTTATGGTCATGTGGCAGCAGTGTGTAGGAGGGAGATTCCTAGATGTGAGAAGTGTGCAGGTGGAAAAGTTATGTGTGTAAACTGTAGGGGTACCCATGGTGCTGGAGATCAGAGGTGTCCGGTGAGAGAAAGGCAGGTTGAGGTTGCCAGGATCAGAGGAGTGCAGTAGTATGCTGAGGCATTGAAGAGAGTAGTAGAGGAAGATGGGTCCAGGGTGAGGGATCCTAGGTGAATCCCTGTGAGTAGGCCGAGGCCAATAGAGAGTGGTAGGAATAACGTGCTTCAGTAAGGTTGTTTTTTTGGCGTTCATGGTCATGGTTGTCAACTGTACCGCAGGAATGGAACGTAAATCACAGAGGATAGATGTTGTGGTGACAGCTGCAGAGAAGTACTTGAGTGTATGAGATTTTACTGCAGAAGAGTTACAAGGTGTTTTGAACAATAGTTTCCCTTCCACCCAGCTGCTGGCCTGGTGTTGGATCAAATATGGTGGTGAGAGGAAGCCCAGTGGCCGGCAGTGGGAGAAGATGGAGCTAGATGGATTTTGGCCGTTACTCATTGATGGAGCATTTGATCTCAATACAGTTTTCTTTTTCCAAAACTACAATCTGTTACAAACAGAGTGGACAAAGTTTTGTAGACTTTAGCCTTTGCCAAAGTTTCTAAAAATTGCGTTGTTTAGAAGGAGTGCAAGGGCAAATTGAGTTATTGAAACACACATGTTGCTAACGCACACACACACACACCAGTGGAGACTGGTGGGAGGAGCTATAGGAGGACGGGCTCTGTGTAACGGCTGGAATGGAATAAATGGAACAATGTGGTTTCCATATGTTTGAAGTGTTTGATACCGTTCCATTTATTCCATTACACAGAGCCCATCCTCCTATAGCTCCTCCCACCAGCCTCCACACACACACACTTCACAGAGTAGGTGTTCCTTAACGGAAATATGCAAATACATGCTAGAACGCGCCAATAGCCTCTCGCTAGCTCGTGCTTGGGTCTGCCCACCTTCTTGCTTGCCCACTATGATTAATTTCCTCCCATTGGTCTATCTTGGGTTAGTTAGAAAAATCTTTGCAGTCCATGTTAATTCATGACTGTATCACAGATAGAACAATGAGCCAGATATGTCTCCTGATTTATAAATGTGAAGCATACAGTTGGCGTTCCACTCACTACCAAATATGTTGATAAGAGGAAGCCCAGTGGCTGGCAAGTAGGAGAAGATGGAGCGAGATAGATTTTAGCTGCACATTTTCTCATCTATGAAACATTTTATCTCCATACAGTTTTCTGTTTCCAAGACTAGAATCTGTAACAAACAGAGTGGACTGCATTTTGAAGACTTTACCCTTTGCCAAAGTTTGCGTTGTTTAGAAGGAGTACAAGGCTGAATGGAGTTACAGTGAGGGAAAAAAGTATTTGATCCCCTGCTGATTTTGTACGTTTGCCCACTGACAAAGAAATTATCAGTCTATAATTTTAATGGTAGGTTTATTTGAACAGTGAGAGACAGAATAACAACAAAAGCATCCAGAAAAACGCATGTAAAAAATGTTATAAATTGATTTGCATTTTAATGAGGGAAATAAGTATTTGACCCCTCTGCAAAACATGACTTAGTACTTGGTGGCAAAACCCTTGTTGGCAATCACAGAGGTCAGACGTTTCTTGTAGTTGGCCACCAGGTTTGCACACATCTCAGGAGGGATTTTGTCCCACTCCTCTTTGCAGATGTTCTCCAAGTCATTAAGGTTTCGAGGCTGACTTTTGGCAACTCGAACCTTCAGCTCCATCCACAGATTTTCTATGGGATTAAGGTCTGGAGACTGGCTAGGCCACTCCAGGACCTTAATGTGCTTCTTCTTGAGCCACTCCTTTGTTGCCTTGGCCGTGTGTTTTGGGTCATTGTCATGCTGGAATACCCATCCACGACCCATTTTCAATGCCCTGGCTGAGGGAAGGAGGTTCTCACCCAAGAGTTGACAGTACATGGCCCCATCCATCATCCCTTTGATGCGGTGAAGTTGTCCTGTCCCCTTAGCGGAAAAACACCCCCAAAGCATAATGTTTCCACCTCCATGTTTGATGGTGGGGATGGTGTTCTTGGGGTCATAGGCAGCATTCCTCCTCCTCCAAACACGGCGAGTTGAGTTGATGCCAAAGAGCTCGATTTTGGTCTCATCTGACCACAACACTTTCATCCAGTTCTTCTCTGAATCATTCAGATGTTCATTGGCAAACTTCAGACGGGCCTGTATATGTGCTTTCTTGAGCAGGGGGACCTTGCGGGCGCTGCAGGATTTCAGTCCTTCACGGCGTAGTGTGTTACCAATTGTTTTCTTGGTTACTATGGTCCCAGCTGCCTTGAGATCATTGACAAGATCCTCCCGTGTAGTTCTGGGCTGATTCCTCACCGTTCTCATGATCATTGCAACTCCACGAGGTGAGATCTTGCATGGAGCCCCAGGCCGAGGGAGATTGACAGTTCTTTTGTGTTTCTTCCATTTGCAAATAATCGCACCACCTGTTGTCACCTTCTCGCCAAGCTGCTTGGCGATGGTCTTGTAGCCCATTCCAGCCTTGTGTAGGTCTACAATCTTGTCCCTGACATCCTTGGATAGCTCTTTGGTCATGGCCATGGTGGAGAGTTTGGAATCTGATTGATTGATTGCTTCTGTGGACAGGTGTCTTTTATACAGGCAGGTAACAAGCTGAGAATAGGGGCACTCCCTTTAAGAGTGTGCTCCTAATCTCAGCTCGTTACCTGTATAAAAGACACCTGGGAGCCAGAAATCTTTCTGATTGAGAGGGGGTCAAATACTTATTTCCCTCATTAAAATGCAAATCAATTTATAACATTTTTGACATTAGTTTTTCTGGATTTTTTTGTTGTTATTCTGTCTCTCACTGTTCAAATAAACCTACCATTAAAATTATAGACTGATCATTTCTTTGTCAGTGGGCAAACGTACAAAATCAGCAGGGGATCAAAAACTTTTTTCCCTCACTGTATTGCACACGCGCACTTCACATAGTAAGCGTTCCCTAATGAAAATATGAAAATAAATGCTAGAACACACCAATAGGATCACACTAGCTTGTGTTTGGCTCTGCCCACCTCCTTGCTTGTTCTGCCCACTATGATTCAGGCTCTGACCATGGCTACTCCCGCATCCAGTAGTTGATCTAGAAGTGTTGTAGAGACTACAGAAAGATAGGGAGGGTGTTGATCCATCTGATTTGTTCAAGAGACGTCTGGATACTGTGTATCAGGATTTTGTGGCCATTTACACAGATGGTTCAAAAGATCCAAGGACAGGACGTACTGGGTCAGCATTTGTAGTGCAGGAATGTGGGGTGGCAGTCAGGAAACGTATTACAGATCATCTGGCTGTATATACGGTGGAGCTGATGGCCATACTGTTGGCCTTGTAGTGGGTGGAGTAAGTCAAGCCAGACAGAGTAGTTACAGTATTTGCTCTGATTCATGTGTAGTTTTGATGAGTCTCCAGTCCTTTAGCTCACGTAGCAGACAATACCTGCTTTATGAGGTGCTACAAACCCATTGCAGGATTAGACAAATGACTCTACAGATAAGATTTACTTGGGTCCCAGCCCATGTGGGGGTGGAGGGGAACGAGGCAGTTGATGTACCTGGCGCCGACGAAATGGTGGCCTCGCGACTAGTTCTTAGGAAACTTTGCAGTATTTTGTTTTTTTATGTATTATTTTTTACATTATTAGCTCAGAAAGTATGTATCATTACATACAGCCGGGGAAAACTATTGGATATCAGAGCGGCGGTAACTCACCAGCATTACGACCAGGAATACGACTTTCCCGAAGCAGATCCTTTGTTTGCTCTCCCCATGGCAACTGAACTGATTCTAGCGGCTGACCCAAAACATCGCCGGCGGAGGAGAGGCACTCGGAGCGGCCTGCTGGTTCGACTTAGGAGGCGTGCACACCACCTACAACTTCCAAGTATACTACTCGCTAATGTTCAGTCTCTGGTTAACAAGATCGATGAACTCCGGGCAAGGATTTCTTTCTAGAGAGACATCAAGGCCTGTAACATACTTTGTTTCATGGAAACATGGCTCTCTTGGGATATTCTGTCGAAATCGGTCTAGCCAGAGGGGTTCTCAGTTCATCGCGCAGACAGGAATAAATATCTCTCCGGGAAGCAGAAGGGCGGTGTGTGTTTCATGATTAACAACTCATGGTGTAATTGTGGTAACATTCAGGAACTCGAGTCCTTTTGTTCACCCGACCTAGAATACCTCACAATCAAATGCCGACCGTATTATCTCCCAAGAGAATTTTCTTTGGTTATAGTCACGGCCGTGTATATCCCCCTTCAAGCCGATACCACGACGGCCCTCAAAGAACTTCACTGGACTTTATGCAAACTGGAAACCACATATCCTGAGGCTGCATTTATTGTAGCCAGGGATTTTAACAAAGCAAATTTGAGGACTAGGCTTCCGAAGTTCTATCAACATATCGACTGTTGTACTCACGCTGCCAAAATCCTCGACCATTGCTATTCGAACTTCCGGGATGGTTATAAGGCTCTCCCCCGCCCTCCTTTCGACAAGTCTGACCACGACTCTATTTTGCTCCTCCCTTCCTATAGGCAGAAACTCAAACAGGAAATACCCGTGCTAAGGACTATTCAACGCTGGTCTGACCAATCGGAATCCACGCTTCAAGATAGTTTTGATCACGCGGACTGGGATATGTTCCGGATAGCTTCCGAAAATAATTTTGACGAATACACTGAAACGGTGACTGAGTTTATCAGGAAGTGTATAGGTGATGTTGTGCCCACTGTGACTATTAAAACCTACCCTAACCAGAAACCATGGATAGATGGCAGCATTCGCGCAAATCTGAAAGCGTGAACCATCACATTCAACCATGGCAAGGTGACTGGGAATATGGCAGAATACAAACAGTGTAGCTACTCACTCCGCAAGGCAATTAAACTGGCAAAACATCAGTATAGAGACAAAGTGGAGTTGCAATTCAACGGCTCAGACATGAGACGTATGTGGCAGGGTCTACAGACTATCACGGACTACAAAAGGAAAACCAGCCAAGCATGTTAACCCCCGCAAGGCTGCCGGCCCAGACGGCATCCCTAGCCGCGTCCTCAGAGCATGCGCAGACCAGCTGGCTGGTGTGTTTATGGACATATTCAATCTCTCCCTTTCCCAGTCTGCTGTTCCCACATGCTTCAAGATGGCCACCATTGTTCATGTACCCAAGAAAGCAAAGGTAACTGAACTAAATGACTATCACCCTGTAGCACTCACCTCTGTCATCATGAAGTGCTTTGAGAGACTAGTCAAGGATCATATCACCTCTACCTTACCTGTCACCCTAGACCCACTTCAATTTGCTTACCGCCCCAATAGATCCACAGACGATGCAATCGCCATCACACTGCACACTGCCCTATCCCATCTGGACAAGAGGAATACCTATGTAAGAATGCTGTTCATTGACTATAGCTCAGCATTCAACACCATAGTACCCTCCAAGCTCATCATTAAGCTTGAGGCCCTGGGTCTGAACCCCGCCCTGTGCAACTGGGTCCTGGAGTTCCTGACGGGCCGCCCCCAGGTGGTGAAGGTAGGAAACAACATCTCCACTTCGCTGATCCTCAACACTGGGGCCCTAAAAGGGTGTGTGCTCAGCCCCCTCCTGTACTCCCTGTTCACCCATGACTGCGTGGCCAAGCACGCCTACAACTCAATCATCAAGTTTGCAGACGACACAACAGTAGTAGACTTGATTACCAACAATGACGAGACTGCCTGTTCACCCCGCTATCATCCAGAAGGCGAGGTCAGTACTGGTGCATCAAAGCTGGGACCGAGAGAATGAAAAACAGCTTCTATCTCAAGGCCATAAGACTGTTAAATAGCCATCACTAGCACATTAGAGACTGCTGCTGCCTTTTGAAATCACTGGCCACTTTAAGAAATGCAACACTAGTCACTTTAATAATGTTTACATATCTTGCACTACTCATCTCATATGTATATACTGCATTATATTCTATAATATTCTACTGTATCTTAGTCCATGCCGCTCTGTCATTGCTTGTCCATATATGTATATTTTCTTAAATTCCATTGTTTACTAGTTTTGTGTGTATTGGGTATATGTTGTGAAATTGTTAGATATTACTTGTTAGATATTACTGCACTGTCGGAGCTAGAAGCACAAGCATTTCGCTACACCCGCTATAACATCTGCTAAACACGTGTATGTGACAAATATGATTTGATTTGATATGATTTGATGTACTGGCTAAACAAGCACTTAGTAGTAGGGATGTTTAGGTTGTAGTTTCAATGAGCAAGGCAGAGGCAAAAAGTATGATAAGGACAGTGATGGTGCAGAGATGGCAGGAGCAGTGGAATAGAGATACTAAGGGCAGACATTTATTTCAAGTACAGAAGAAAGTCGGGAGGGGAGGACGGCAGGAAGGGACAGAAGAGAGGATGCTATTTTTACAAGATTATGGGTGGGACACAGCCAGTTGAATAAGACATTAAATGTGATAGGAAAGCATCCAACAGGAAAGTGTGATTATTGCCAGGAAACAGAGACTGTGGAGCATGTATTGCTACGGTGTGGGCAGTATCAGAGGGAAAGAGAGAGGCTGAGATCTAGTATGAGGGAGAAGGGGATACAGGAAATTATATTTTTTTAAAGCAACGGGGCTGGCAGGTAGGAATTAGTTTCTCCCTGTCTCTGGCCCACACTCCAGTACAGTAGGCGGCGGTAATGCACAATAACGTTGGATGCCACCGCCGATAAACCCCACTGAAGAAGAGGAAGAAGAAGATTCAGGACCTGGTCTATCTTGTGTTAGTTGTAAAAAATCTTTGACCGCATCTTATTGGGCTAGTACGTTTGGTTACTTGGTAAGAGGTATCAGTAGCTTCATTAGGCCTGAATCACTTGCGATAGGCTACGACGACCAAGAATGAACAGGAATTATCTCTGACATCTGTAAGTAACGCTTTCGTTGTTTATTTCAGTAGCTAGTTAACGTTACTAGCTAGCTATCGTTTCATCAGCTGATTAGCAAGCTAGCTAATGTTATCTCGATAACTAGCTACCTAAGTTAGATTAGCTATTCACTAACGTTAGCTAGTAAACAATCCACCTGAATAAGACTAATCATGTTTGACATTCAAAAACTAGGTGCTAACGTTAGCTAAGCGCTACCCAACGCTCCTATAATTTCAGTTAAAACTACGATACAAACAATTGGCAACGAACGTTACGTTAGCTAGCATGGCAGAACAAGCAGCAGATAGGTAGGTAGCTAGCTAGGTCTTGCTGAGGGCCTAACGTTAGATAACTGTCTAACTGGCTAGCTTGCTAAGTTCCACACTGTCTGACCAAAGATACTGATGGTATGACACTACTAATTAGCTAACGTTAGTTACCTACCTAGCTTAATCGCCTATAGCTAGTTAGCTAGTTACAGTAAAAGGTTAAAGTAGCCATGCTAACATTAACGTAGATAACTCTCTAGCTATATAGTAAGGTGCAACCGTAGTGTCAATGTTTTGTATTCATCTTCAATATAAGGTTAACTCCAGGCCCACGTTTCGATGAGTTGATGTCAGTGTTTACCGTAACGTTAGACTAACTGAGCTCTGACCCACTCCGGCCTAACTAGTTAGCCAGCTAGCTAGGTAACGTTACTTCTCACTGCCTGCCACATAGTCTGTATGCAGGTAGTTAGCTCATATCCATTTTATATTGTATTGCATAGGACGAGGCCTGGGCTGGCCCTCTCATCACCGAACTGTTGGCGCGTCTGGACAGAATCTCCAGCCATAACTTTGGATATCGTTAGCAGATAGCTAGAAGACATCGAATTCCCCCTTTCCAAGTTCGACATTGTTGATTTGATGCCCCCGTCGTTCTGACAGTCAAAGCCGCCAATATGATGCCGGTGAGTGTTGGTGAATGTACATGTTTTGCTTGTCGTTCCACACTTCACAAAGGGAACCTGGAGGCATTAAAGCTGGAATCCTTAATGGTGAATCTGCCACTTCCGATTGGGATATTACATTAGGAGACATCATTGCATACGTGCGACAGCAGAATATGTTTTGCAATGTTGTTTTTTTTACCACACTGCTAGACACACATCACCTCCTTTTTATCCACAAAACAATAACAAAGGTGCTGGGGTGGACAGTGGCGCTGTTTCCCCTAATGCGGATTCCATCTTTAACTGTTGCCTCAGTCAATCTCTGTGAGAAGTGTATGTTACCAGGAAGATAATACATGCTTGTAACAGTGGGTTTTGACAACGCTTCGCTTGAAATGTGCATATAGTAGAGTAGAGCTCAACTTTTTCTACCGCTCCACTAGCAGGGTTCTCACCGCTCACCTTCCCACAATCCCCCTATATTTCTCCACGTGCCCTTCCCTCGTTGAAAATGAATGGGGGCGGAACTTCTCCTGCCAAATTTGTTGTTGTGTCCCCCCCTCCAATATTTGAAGCATTGTTCCAACTAGACCACTGGCTCATGAAACCATAGCTCTAGTTAGATCCATGTATGGCTACATCTTCCATACAGGGTTCTAGTGTAGGATGGATTATAGATAGGGGAACGTTTTTCAACCTACCTTGGCGATACTTCCTTGATTTGGAAGGCACCAATGTCCAGTTGCAGGTG
The DNA here is from genome assembly GCF_964263955.1 of Coregonus lavaretus. Taxonomy (NCBI): domain Eukaryota; kingdom Metazoa; phylum Chordata; class Actinopteri; order Salmoniformes; family Salmonidae; genus Coregonus; species Coregonus lavaretus. The sequence continues at coordinate 21,729,057 of NC_140020.1, forward strand.
GAACTCCGATAAGCAGGAAATATTCAGAAATATATTAAATCCACTTATGTTTTGGTCGCATTGTGTAACGCGCTGTAATCTTCTACATGTGGTTTTTGGAGTTGCAACTGGAAACAGCCATTAATAAGACACTGGTGCCTTCAGAATTGAGAATAAAGGAAGTATCACCAATTTAAGGTTGGTTGAACATTGTTTTACCATATTGTCAATGAACCGTCAACTCGACCACAAGCTTTAGCTATGCTGCTTGTTCGAGTGACTTGGCTAGTGAAACCCCAAAACAACAATTGCAGTTGGAAAGTAATATTATGTCTAATGGCAAGTGCATGTACTCACCAGTGAATTAAATGATCCCCTCTGCAAGTGTCTGGGAATACCATTTAAGAATGTGATTACTGTAAAGAAAGTGGGGATAATCCTAGTGTTCAATGTGGGAGGGGCAGCGCCCTGCCAATATTTTGCTAAGTCTGCTGCACATTTGGGGATCTAATTAGATTAGTAGATTTTCAGACAATCCATGAGGGTTTAAGTGCTGTGTGGCACTGTTCACTTCCTTTAAGAAAGATTACACTAGTGCCTGAGGTTGGTTAAGCATTTAGGGTTAACGGCGCTGCCCTCTGCACACATGCAATCCCCTCTGCATGTGATCAAATCCCGGCCCCACCGCTCTTCACACTGTTCCCTCTTATCTGACCCAGCTCATTTGTCTATCCCTTTTTAAAACTTTCTAGTGAGCTCTTTGTCACCCTGCACTGGTTTGTAATGGTGACAATTAGCTGAGTTTTGCATCATGGCTGTAAAGGTGGGCTGTTAATCCATTTGGGACTTTGGAATGGGTGTTAGGCTACCCTTTTTAAGAGTTGTTGAATAGCCTAGCTTTTGTGAAGTCTCCACTGACTTCTGAAAAGGCAAAGGATTATATGTAAAATGAATAAAAAACGTAAACTCAAAACAAGACCATTGAAACCAGGCCCACACTGACATAACTGACTGTACTTCAAAAGCTGAGGAAAGAGTGAGAGGAAGAGTGGAGTAGATAAATATTGAGCAGTTGACCCTGTCTAAAGGTGTGGCTTTGGGTTCAGCATGAGGTTAGGCTCTCATGGGGTAGGCTACTTTACCCATGCTGTGTTTCATATACCCCCCTTCCTCCCTCCACTGTCACTAGCACCCTACCTTACAGAGACATTCCATGGGGCTAATTTGGAAGAGAAGAAAACAGAAAAACCTAAAAACCTGCTCTGTTCTGTTTTTCTTCATGGTTCTTCCTTTTTTTTCAGCCATAGTAGCTAGGTTTCCATCCAATTGGCAACAGATTTACATGCAAATATTCTAAAATCCGCATATAGAAAACAGTGGTGTCTTTCCACCAAATTGACTTGTTGCAGATAAAAATCAGTGCGTGATGACAGTGCACACACAATTTACTTTTTCGCTTAAGTTTTCATGTACCGAATAAAAATCGAAAGTTCAATGTGTTTCAATCGCATTTTCAACTGTACTGATTTGTTTTGTCACAAACTGTTGCATTAAATAGCAAATGTGCCTTCTCTGGTCTTGGCACGTGCGCTCTAGCCAACAGCTGGCAGACGCTGTGCGGGTGGACTAGTCTACATGATGAGATTATTATGGATAACAGCGAGAGTATTTTTATTTGTCAAGCATCGATCATCATAATAAGACCCTCAATATTTATTGGAAAGGAGCATCAAGATCACCGTGCACTTTCACCACCCTGTGAAGTTCATCATGACTATTTCATCTGTAGCCTGATAACCTGCATGGTTTCCCAAGTTGTAGTGGGAGGACAACACACACCATATCATCGCGTGACTCCAAGTTTACCTCGATATGATGGTTGTTATATCAATATTTGCACATAAAGGCGAAACCACCACAATTTCTCGCTTAATTAATTTTACAGGCACAAAAAGATCCCACCATGTCGAACGAACAAATGTTCTAACAGCATTTATACATTTGTACCAAAATGTCCTGTTTCCATCACAGCTGTCATGATTTTAAAAAATATATGATGTGACTTTACTGCCATAAAAACTGGACGGAAACGTGGTTTATGATAGCTGTTCCATTGTGGTATCGCTGTGCTTGGGAGTTGGGACATCCATTCTAAGGTCAACATACTGCTGTCGTGAGTGGGGGTGACATGACAAATGTAGCTTATATTGTATCAAACTTTTGACGTTATCGAAGGTACGCTAGTTAGCAAAGCACATTCACAAACCTTGTGTTTTGACAAGGTTGGTATATTTCCATTAAATTGTGAAGAACATAGTAGGGTGGGAAGAGATGTTTTGTTTTCCCTATCACACAGGAGATTGTGTGTGACCTGTTGGACAACATTTCCCACCAATTTTTCCTATGCCTGCAAGCTACGGACACGCCTTTTGGAGTTGTGTTGTGAGTGGGAAAAAGACTCTCACGGCAGGACTATCAGAGGGGTACCGTGACCTAGAATGTTGTCTCGTGCTGGAACTGCAATGATGAATTGAAAAAAAGTATATATAATGAAAAAAAATGCAAGCAGCCCATAGGCAATCTGCCTAGACAGAGCGACACGCATGCATGCACGACAGTTCACAGAACTGTAGGGTGTTTGAGGACCCATACTGAGGACCTAGTGCCCTCACTGTACAGCAGGTGGTCAAAGGTCAGGTTCAGGGTTTCTCCTGCATTTGCCCGGCGTGCAATATTTTGGAAATGGCTTTCCATCTGCATTTCATCTCCCTCATGAGCACTGATGATAGGCTTAATGATTGGATAGGTTTATCCTACCCACTGTTGCCATCTAACATTTTAGGCCTATTTAGTCATACCCAGCATTGTAGATGGGGAGCACAGACTCCCAAATCCTCGGGTGAATGAGGAGGAGAGAACGCTGCCAGAGAGAAATCAGCAATCTGCTAGCCGGGGCAGTGGTTAAATGTGTTAACTCTCCTGGGGGTAAACTCAGCAGGTCAGACAAATTGCTCCCCAGTGGAACAGCACAGGGAGCTCTCAGGGAGCCTCAGTCACCCTTCCAGTCCATCACACTGCGCTCGCAAACAAACAAAAACACACCCACACTCAGTCTGTCACTCTTGTACACACATTGCAGGGGGCATGCTGTCCTGGAGTAATAGACTTGAGTGGTTTTAGGTGAGAGAAAAGGAGAGACTGGGTGGTGTTTTGTTATGTATCTATCTGAGATGGGGGTAGTAGCCTATTTAAATCTTGGTGTGTTTCGAACGGCACGATGTGAGAGATGGATATGGGTGTCCTGTTTTTGTACTGAATTTCATCAGTTTTTTTGGAGATTGGAAGAGAGAGCGGGTGTCTTTTGTCCATTTCATGTAAGTAACAAGGGATAAGGGAGAATTGTTTTGGTCATCGTTTGTCAGTTTCAAAGTATTCGTTTTAGAGGCCGACCGATATATCAGGTCACCGACATTATCGGCCGATATTGGCCTTTTACCGCTATCGGCAGATAATTCCACAGTATGAGTCATAATATGCATAATCTAGCGGTCAAACAGGGAAATGGTTCCAATTGTTTTTTCCACCATTAATTTTTCCCGTAGGGGATTTTAGAAACACTTAATATAAGGTCTGTATTTCATTTATGCTTACCCTGGTGTGATGTATACTTTGATGCTAATTAGCATTTTTTAATCAGAGTAAAATAAAATAAAATATATGTGTGTGTGTGTGTATATACAGTGGGGAGAACAAGTATTTGATACACTGCCACTTTTTGCAGGTTTTCCTACTTACAAAGCATGTAGAGGTCTGTCATTTTTATCATAGGTACACTTCAACTGTGAGAGACGGAATCTAAAACAAAAATCCAGAAAATCACATTGTATGATTTTTAAGTAATTCATTTGCATTTTATTGCATGACATAAGTATTTGATCACCTACCAACCAGTAAGAATTCCAGCTCTCACATACCTGTTAGTTTTTCTTTAAGAAGCCCTCCTGTTCTCCACTCATTACCTGTATTAACTGCACATGTTTGAACTCGTTACCTGTATAAAAGACACCTGTCCACACACTCAATCAAACAGACTCCAACCTCTCCACAATGGCCAAGACCAGAGAGCTGTGTAAGGACATCAGGGATAAAATTGTAGACCTGCACTAGGCTGGGATGGGCTACAGGACAATAGGCAAGCAGCTTGGTGAGAAGGCAACAACTGTTGGTGCAATTATTAGAAAATGGAAGAAGTTCAAGATGATGGTCAATCACCCTCGGTCTGGGGCTCCATGCAAGATCTCACCTTGTGGGGCATCAATGATCATGAGGAAGGTGAGGGATCAGCCCAGAACTACATGGCAGGACCTGGTCAATGACCTGAAGAGAGCTGGGACCACAGTCTCAAAGAAAACCATTAGTAACACACTACGCCGTCATGGATTAAAATCCTGCAGCGCACGCAAGGTCCCCCTGCTCAAGCCAGCGCATGTCCAGGCCCATCTGAAGTTTGCCAATGACCATCTGGATGATCCAGAGGAGGAATGGGAGAAGGTCATGTGGTCTGATGAGACAAAAATAGAGCTTTTTGGTCTAAACTCCACTCACTGTGTTTGGAGGAAGAAGAAGGATGAGTACAACCCCAAGAACACCATCCCAACCGTGAAGCATGGAGGTGGAAACATCATTCTTTGGGGATGCTTTTCTGCAAAGGGGACAGGACGACTGCACCGTATTGAGGGGAGGATGGATGGGGCCATGTATCGCGAGATCTTGGCCAACAACCTCCTTCCCTCAGTAAGAGCATTGAAGATGGGTCGTGGCTGGGTCTTCCAGCATGACAACGACCCGAAACACACAGCCAGGGCAACTAAGGAGTGGCTCCGTAAGAAGCATCTCAAGGTCCTGGAGTGGCCTAGCCAGTCTCCAGACCTGAACCCAATAGAAAATCTTTGGAGGGAGCTGAAAGTCCGTATTGCCCAGCGACAGCCCCGAAACCTGAAGGATCTGGAGAAGGTCTGTATGGAGGAGTGGGCCAAAATCCCTGCTGCAGTGTGTGCAAACCTGGTCAAGACCTACAGGAAACGTACGATCTCTGTAATTGCAAACAAAGGTTTCTGTACCAAATATTAAGTTCTGCTTTTCTGATGTATCAAATACTTATGTCATGCAATAAAATGCAAATTAATTACTTAAAAATCATACAATGTGTACCTATGATAAAAATGACAGACCTCTACATGCTTTGTAAGTAGGAAAACCTGCAAAATCGGCAGTGTATCAAATACTTGTTCTCCCCACTGTATGTATATATATATATGTGTGTGTGTATGTATATACAGTGAGGGAAAAAAGTATTTGATCCCCTGCTGATTTTGTACGTTTTCCCACTGACAAAGACATGATCAGTCTATAATTTTAATGGTAGGTTTATTTGAACAGTGAGAGACAGAATAACAACAACAAAATCCTGAAAAACGCATGTAAAAAATGTTATGAATTGATTTGCACTTTAATGAGGGAAATAAGTATTTGACCCCTCTGCAAAACATGACTTAGTACTTGTTGGCAATCACAGAGGTCAGACGTTTCTTGTAGTTGGCCACCAGGTTTGCACACATCTCAGGAGGGATTTTGTCCCACTCCTCTTTGCAGATCTTCTCCAAGTCATTAAGGTTTCGAGCCTGACGTTTGGCAACTCGAACCTTCAGCTCCCTCCACAGATTTTCTATGGGATTAAGGTCTGGAGACTGGCTAGGCCACTCCAGGACCTTAATGTGCTTCTTCTTGAGCCACTCCTTTGTTGCCTTGGCTGTGTGTTTTGGGTCATTGTCATACTGGAATACCCATCCACAACCCATTTCAATGCCCTGGTTGAGGTAAGGAGGTTCTCACCCAAGATTTGACGGTACATGGCCCCGTCCATCGTCCCCTTTGATGCGGTGAAGTTGTCCTGTCCCCTTAGCGGAAAAACACCCACAAAGCATAATGTTTCCACCTCCATGTTTGACGGTGGGGATGGTGTTCTTGGGGTCATAGGCAGCATTCCTCCTCCTCCAAACACGGCGAGTTGAGTTGATGCCAAAGAGCTCGGTTTTTGTCTCATCTGACCACAACACTTTCACCCAGTTCTCCTCTGAATCATTCATATGTTAATTGGCATACTTCAGACGGGCCTGTATATGTGCTTTCTTGAGCAGGGGGACCTTGCGGGCGCTGCAGGATTTCAGTCCTTCACGGCATAGTGTGTTACCAATTGTTTTCTTGGTGACTATGGTCCCAGCTGCCTTGAGATCATTGACAAGATCTTCCCGTGTAGTTCTGGGCTGATTCCTCACCGTTCTCATGATCATTGCAACTCCACAAGGTGAGATCTTGCATGGAGCCCCAGGCCGAGGGAGATTGACAGTTCTTTTGTGTTTCTTCCATTTGCAAATAATCGCACCAACTGTCACCTTCTCACCAAGCTGTTTGGCGATGGTCTTGTAGCCCATTCTAGCCTTGTGTAGGTCTACAATCTTGTCCCAGACATCCTTGGAGAGCTCTTTGGTCTTGGCCATGGTGGAGAGTTTGGAATCTGATTTGATTGCTTCTGTGGACAGGTGTCTTTTTTATACAGGTAACGAGCTGAGATTAGGAGCACTCCCTTTAAGAGTGTGCTCCTAATCTCAGCTCGTTACCTGTATAGAAAACACCTGGGAGCCAAAAATCTTTCTGATTGAGAGGGGGTCAAATACTTATTTCCCTCATTAAAATGCAAATCAATTTATAACATTTCTGACATGCGTTTTTCTGGATTTTTTTGTTGTTATTCTGTCTCTCACTGTTGAAATAAACCTACCTTTAAAATTATAGACTGATCATTTCTTTGTCATTGGGAAAACGTACAAAATCAGCAGGGGATCAAATACTTGTTTCCCTCAATGTAGATTGCACACAGGTAGACTTTAACTAATTATCTGACTTCTGAAGGTAATTGGTTGCACCAGATCTTATTTAGGGGCTTCATAGCAAAGTGGGTGAATACATATGCACGCACCACTTTTCCGTTATTTATCGATTTTGTCTATGTCCATTACATGAAATCCAAATAAAAATCCATTTAAATTACAGGTTGTAATGCCACAAAATAGGAAAAACGCCAAGGGGGATAATGCCACAAAATAGGAAAAACGCCAAGGGGGATGAATACTTTTGCAAGGCACTGTAGTAGCTCATATCCTGCTTAACGTCTTATTCTGGATAAGCTGTTGACATGCACATTTTGATATCCTGCTCAGGAGTATCCATGAATAAAAATGAATATTCCTACAGGTATAAATAATAATATGCTTATGAAGATCACCCCGACCCATTCCCACCATCCTCCCTCCCTCCCCACCCGCAAACCATGCTTCCCACCTCGCTTAACCTGAAGTACTAACTGTAAGTCGCTCTGGATAAGAGCGTCTGCTAAATGACTAAAATGTAAAATGTAAATGTAAAGCATGCCTCCCACCCTTTCCCATCCCACCCAGCAACTGAGGTTGTGTATCAGTTCCCGTCCCACCCATCCATCCCCCGAGTTTCCCTTTAGATTCTACCCAATCCCCCCCGCCGTAGGGCAACAAGTTATGACAAGAGAAGCTGCATTTATCTAACTGTAGTTGACCAACAAATGGCCTACCAAATGTAGGAAATTATAAGCAGAATTGTACCTAAATTAGGGATGAAAGTAGCCTAAGCCAGTAGACTATACGGTCCAGTACGGAGTATCAGCGAAACTATTATTATGGAATTATTATGGTGGATCGAACTGCGCAGGTAGCCTACTTTTTGAAGTGATTTGTTTGAAAGTCAGATGAAAACATCACACAACACCCATGATATGCGAAACTGAGCCTGCGCAGACCACGGCAAACAACAGTAAACGGGATAAGATGTTTACATGCCACAGTATCCCGTCTAAGATCAGGTTATCCCAGGCATCTTATCCGGGTTTCTCATAACCAGGATACAAGCATTTTCGGGTTATTGTAAACAGGATATGTTTATATGTATTTACTTAAAAACAGAATACTTGAGTATCCCGAATAAAAACGGGACATTGGTGTGCATGTAAACGTGGTCAATGTGAAAGAGGTCGATGGCCAGTGGCCTTGCACCGAGCAGAGGTTACAGAAAGTCTAGTGTGTTGTGAGTAAATAAGAGCACATAGTGGTCTTACAGAGGGTGCAGTAGGATGGACATTTAGGCAGTGCTGGGAGGTTCCTCCCCTCAGTGTCCTCAATGGGTGAGTTGAGTGACTGCAGCGCTGGCCTAGGCAGACGTTTGTGCCCCACGGCGCTACCGGACCATCAGTGTCACACAGCCAGTCGACCGGAGAGCAGCCCAGTGCCGTCCTCGCCTCTAATCTCGCGTGACTCCCTTAGCCAATAACACATGGGGACAGGAATGGCTAATGTACTGTTGTCAGGGGGACTCCAGAGGAGATAGTCAAGCGCCATCTACCGTTTCTCACAACACATTCTTACATATATATTTATATTACATAACATCCTGTTCCTGGATGGGCCTATGGCTGTTATAGGAGCATCAATTAGCTCTTTCAGAGCTGCACTGACTCAAGGTCTGGAATGAAATGGACTTGATGGCTGCCCAGCACTTTCTCTTCCCTGAGAGTTGACCCTGAAATGATGAAAGGAGTCAGTTAGCTGTTGATTTATTCAAAAGACCTCGTATATCTGTGCACGCCCTCCTCTCGCTCGCTCTTTTTCTCTCTCCCTCTCTTTTTGCGTAGTTCATTACATATTCATTTTTAATTCCTTAATGCACTCTTCTAAATTGTCATCTTTTGATATGGAGGAGCTTTTCAAATGTGGCCCTGTCGTGACAGCTTTGAATCATGGTGACAGATGCCCTCCTGTGAGTGTACATCCATTTTTGGATTTATAAATTCATGACACACAGCCATTGATTCTTGAAGATTATAACTTTTCAGATATCAGACTGCCACTTTAAAGGTAGATTCAGCAACATGACATCATCATAGACATACGGAGTAACTTCCCACTTAAAGACAGTTCCACATCACTACCCACTTGATATTTGTAAATACAGTCCATTATTACTATGCATACTATCTCTCATTACTTCTATTACTTGTTATTTTTGACTTGACTCTTTTTATTGTTATTATTGTTATTGACTGATGACCTAAGACAACAACACAGCTAGCTGAGCTAGCTAGCTGTGTTGTTGTCTTAGGTGTCTCTTGTGTGTTTTTGTCCTACAGCCCCAGTCCTCACAGGAGGCCTTTTGCCTCTTGGTAGGCCTTCATTGTAAATAAGATTTTTTTTTAATTGACTTGCCTAGTTAAATAAAGGTTAAATAAAATAATGATATATATATATTTTTTTAAAGCACAATACATTTGCTGCACCTTTTATACCTGCTGTGAACTGTGTATGTGACGAATGAAATTTGATCTAATATAATCAAATCTTCCAAGGCTGCCTTTGTTGGCTCTATCAAATGGCAGTGGGCAAATCGGTTGGAGCCAATAATGACCGGTCTTGGCAGATTTGGCTACTATTAACGTAAATAATGATTTCACTCGGAGTCTACTTTTTACGGTGAAGTATGGGGCCTAGCCTAGATGAACGGCAGATGTTGTTGGTGTTAACTTTTTTTTTGTGACTTATTCCGTGTGACAAGTGGGTGATTCCTAATGAAACTACAACAAAAAAGGACTGCGATTATTTTTTTTGATTGTCACGAAATGTAATCCATTGAATGGTCCTTTTGGAGGAAGGATTTTTGACATATATTTGACATTTGTATCTAAAAGCATATTTGAGAAATAATGAATCAAAGACACCATAACTGTTGATCTACAGTGAGGGGAAAAGTATTTGATCCCCTGCTGATTTTGTACGTTTGCCCACTGACGAAGAAATGATCAGTCTATAATTTCAATGGTAGGTTTATTTGAACAGTGAGAGACAGAATAACAACAAAAAAATCCAGAAAAACGAATGTCAAAAATGTTATAAATTGATTTGCATTTTAATGAGGGAAATAAGTATTTGACCCCCTCTCAATCAGAAAGATTTCTGGCTCCCAGGTGTCTTTTATACAGGTAACGAGCTGAGATTAGGAGCACACTCTTAAAGGGAGTGCCCCTATTCTCAGCTTGTTACCTGCCTGTATAAAAGAAACCTGTCCACAGAAGCAATCAATCAATCAGATTCCAAACTCTCCACCATGGCCATGACCAAAGAGCTCTCCAAGGATGTCAGGGACAAGATTGTAGACCTACACAAGGCTGGAATGGGATACAAGACCATCGCCAAGCATCTTGGTGAAGGTGACAACAGTTGGTGCGATTATTCGCAAATGGAAGAAACACAAAAGAACTGTCAATCTCCCTCGGCCTGGGGCTCCATGCAAGATCTCACCTCGTGGAGTTGCAATGATCATGAGAACGGTGAGGAATCAGCCCAGAACTACACAGGAGGATCTTGTCAATGATCTCAAGGCAGCTGGGACCATAGTCACCAAGAAAACAATTAGTAACACACTACGCCGTGAAGGACTGAAATCCTGCAGCGCCTGCAAGGTCCCCCTGCTCAAGAAAGCACATATACAGGCCCATCTGAAGTTTGCCAACGAACATCTGATGATTCAGAGGAGAACTGGGTGAAAGTGTTGTGGTCAGATGAGACCAAAATGTAGCTCTTTGGCATCAACTCAACTCGCCGTGTTTGGAGGAGGAGGAATGCTGCCTATGACCCCAAGAACACCATCCCCACCGTCAAACATGTAGGTGGAAACATTATGCTTTGTGGTTGTTTTTCCGCTAAGGGGACAGGACAACTTCACCGCATCAAAGGGACGATGGACGGGGCCATGTAATCTTGGGTGAGAACCTCCTTCCCTCAGCCAGGGCATTGAAAAATGGGTCGTGGATGGGTATTCCAGCATGACAATGACCCAAAACACACGGCCAAGGCAACAAAGGAGTGGCTCAAGAAGAAGCACATTAAGGTCCTGGAGTGGCCTAGCCAATCTCCAGACCTTAATCCCATAGAAAATCTGTGGAGGGAGCTGAAGGTTCGAGTTGCCAAAAGTCAGCCTCGAAACCTTAATGAGTTGGAGAACATCTGCAAAGAGGAGTGGGACAAAATCCCTCCTGAGATGTGTGCAAACCTGGTGGCCAACTACAAGAAACGTCTGACCTCTGATTGCCAACAAGGGTTTTGCCACCAAGTAATAAGTAATGTTTTGCAGAGGGGTCAAATACTTATTTCCCTCATTAAAATGCAAATCAATTTATAACATTTATGACATGTGTTTTTCTGGATTTTTTTGTTATTCTGCCTCTCACTGTTCAAATAAACCTACCTTTAAAATTATAGACTGATCATTTCTTTGTCAGTGGGCAAACTTACAAAATCAGCAGGGGATCAAATACTTTTTTCCCTCAATGTATACGTGGCACAAACTTAATCTTAATGTAATTTGAAACCTCATTGTGGGCTCTTAAATGAGAAATACATTTCATTATGCACGACGTAAATGTACATTTTATATATGATTTTGAAAAAATCCTCACAGAGAGCATGTGGCCACACTATAAAATGTCCCGCTAAATCCGGGCCCGACCAGTGGAATTGAAGCTGCAGCCACAGAGGACAGACTGTGGTCTGATGCCATCATATAATCTTCATAGTGTTTTATTCTCTGATCCTTGCCACTTAATTATGGGCATTTTAGAGCTATTTGAATGAAAACGTCATACCTTTTAACACTGACACAATACCTGAAACGAATTTTAAGTTCTGTCAGGTTAATCCCTCTTATTTCAGACAGTCTTGGTGACCTAGGTATATGGAATCCAAGGCCATACCCCATGCACTTTAAGGCTTTGTCCCATAGGGGTGCACAGCTGGGCATTACCACAGTGCATGTAGGAGGGTTCCTTTTGCCCTTCCCATCGCCAACACACATCATCTTGTGACAAACCCATCCTATGCAACCTAAGGAAATTCAAGTAAAATATTTGCAAAACTTGTATACCTTTTCCCTTGCCTTCTCTGACATTTTGCCCAATATTTGAAATATCTAATATACAAACAAGTCTCTGCTTGTACAGAGCATGGTAGTGAAAAGGAATCTTCCAAAATATTGTTGCCTTTTGACATAATAGCACAACCTAGTGTTGACACAACTTTTAAATTGCATCTATCTCCATACGTTATTATCACACAGTTTATACTTATTCCCCATTTCGTCAAATTACAAAAATACCTCATTATTGTGCAGGTCTCCCAGAGTATGAACCGCTTCTCCTATCCATTTTTCCCAAATTATTGACTGCTTCCCAACACAAATAGCAGGACTATACCATACAGAAGCAATGGAGAGACTCTTTGGTTATTTTATGTATGTGACGAGGTGTGAATGAAGGAGTCAGGCGCAGGAGGTAAAACACCGAAGTCCAGAGTTTATTCCGTTTACATCAATAAAACGCACCCAGCGTCAAAACGAAACTATCACAAGGGAAATATTCCACCTTGGCAATAACAACAGGAAGAGTAGCTCAACCGAGCTACTCGCTCTCACAATGAAACAATCACTCACAAAGACAAGGGGAACAGAGGGAACACTTATACACATACTAATTAGGGGAATGAGCACCAGGTGTGTGTGATTGACAAGACAAGACATGACAAGTGGAGTGATGAGAATGGGATCGGCAGTAGCTATTAAGCCGGTGACGACGAACGCCGAAACCTACCCGAACAAGGAGGGGAGGCAGCCTCCGCGGAAGTCGTGACAGTACCCGACGCGCGGCTCCAGCAGTGCGCCGACCTTGGGGACGGCCAGGAGGACGCGGAGTAGGGCGAGTTGCATGGCCACGGTGGAAATCCCTCAGGGAGGGATCGAGGATGTCCTTCCTTGGGACCCAGCACCGTTCCTCCGGACCGTACCCCTCCCACTCCACGAGATACTGAAGGCCCTCCACCCGACGCCTCGAATCCAGTATGGAATGGACCGAGTATGCCGGGGCCACTCGATGTCTAGAGGAGGTGGAGGAACCTCCCGCACCTCAGACTCCTGGAGCGGACCAGCTACCACCGGACTGAGGAGAGACAAATGAAACGAGAGGTTAATATGGTAAACGGGTGAGTAACAACCTGTATGTAACCTCGTTTATCCTCCTCAGGAGTTTAAATGGCCCCACAAACCACGGGCTCAGCTTCCGGCAGGGCAGGCGGAGGGGTAGATTCCGGGTCGAGAGCCAGACCTGATCCCCCGGTACGAAAACCGTAGCCTCCCTGCGGTGGCGGTCAGCGTTCGCCTTCTGACGATGCACTGCGCGCTGGAGGCGAAAGTGGGCAGCGTCCCAAGTCTCCTCCGCGCGCCGAAACCAGTCATCCACCGCAGGAGCCCAGGTCTGGCTCGGGTGCCACGGTGCCAGGACCGGTTGGTAATCCAAAACACATTGGAAGGGTGTTAGGTTAGTGGCGGAGAGAGTTCTGAGCGTATTCTGCCCATGGCAGGAACACCGACCACTCCCACGGCCAGTCCTGACAGTAGATCCGCAGGAACCTACCCACATCTTGATTCACCCTTTCCACCTGCCCATTACTCTCGGGGTGAAATCCAGAGGTCAGGCTGACTGAGACCCCCAGATGTTCCATGAACGCCTTCCAGACTCTAGACGTGAACTGGGGACCTCGGTCGGACACTATATCCTCTGGTACCCTGTAGTGCCGGAAGACGTGAGTAAACAGAGCCTCTGCAGTTTGTAGGGCCGTGGGGAGACCGGGCAGAGGAAGGAGGCGGCAGGACTTCGAAAAGCGATCCACAACGACCAGGATAGTGGTGTTAACTTGGGAGAGGGGAAGATCAGTAAGAAAATCAATACTAAGGTGAGACCATGGTCGTTGTGGAACTGGTAAAGGTTGTAGCTTACCCGCTGGGAGGTGCCTAGGTGCCTTACTCTGGGCGCACACTGAGCAGGAGGAAACATACACCCTCACGTCCTTAGCCAAGGTAGGCCACCAGTACTTCTCGGTCAGGCAGCGCATTGTACGACCGATACCTGGATGACCAGAGGGTGTCATGTGTGCCCAGTAGATCAGACGATCACGGATAAGCGCAGGCACGTACTGCAGCCCAGCTGGACACTGCGGTGGAGATGGATCTGTGCGTAATGCCTGTGCTATATCCGCGTCCATCGCCCATACTACCGGCGCCACAATGCAGGAGGACGGAAGTATGGGGGTGTTGTCTCTGGGCCTCTCCTTTGTGTCATACAGCCGAGACAGTGCGTCTGCCTTCACGTTCTTTATACCCAGAATGTATAAGAGTGTGAAATCAAACCCGGGTGAAGAAGAGGGCCAACCTGGCCTGGCGAGGATTCAGCCTCCTCGCTGCCCGAATGTACTCCGCCGGTGGCCGGGATATCTGGATCCCTCCAGGGGCTGGGGTGTAGGTGGCTGGATCCGGTTGACCAGCTGGTCTCGATAGATCAGGTCCTCTCCTCTCCAGGCGTTATACTACCTGAAGAACCCGATCCATCGCTTCCCCCAAGCTGGCCAGCATCGAGGAATGCTCCTGGACCCTTGCCACAACTCCAGGCATGCGGTCTTCTCCTGCTGACTCCATTCAGCGGGTGAGTGATTCTGTGACGAGGTGTGAATGAAGGAGTCAGGCGCAGGAGGTAAAACACCGAAGTCCAGAGTTTATTCCGTTTACATAAATAAAACGCACCCAGCGTCAAAACGAAACTATCACAAGGGAAATATTCCACCTTGGCAATAACAAATGGAAGAGTAGCTCAACCGAGCCACTCGCTCTCACAATGAAACAATCACTCACAAAGACAAGGGGAACAGAGGGAACACTTATACACATACTAATTAGGGGAATGAGCACCAGGTGTGTGTAATTGACAAGACAAGACAAGACATGACAAGTGGAGTGATGAGAATGGGATCGGCAGTAGCTATTAAGCCGGTGACGACGAACGCCGAAACCTGCCCGAACAAGGAGGGGAGGCAGCCTCGGCGGAAGTCGTGACAATGTATTAACAACTACACTGCCCTAGAATGGTGTAGAATTGGAACGATGCCCTGAATATCTGTGTCATGGGCTCTTTTTTTCGGATAGAACATATAACGGTTCAAAGGGAGTGGTCAAACTAGCTTCCAACGTAACCCATCTGTCTTCTACCTCCTCTCTCCTGCAGGGCTTAGCCATTCTGGATAGCTCGAAAGTCACATTGTACAGTTCTACATCTGGGAGTCCTAACCCTCTTTCTTTAGGGGCATGTATTTTCTGCATACTGATGCATGGTCTTTTCCCCTCCCATATAAAGTCTTTAATAATACTATTACACTGCTTAAAAATGTATGGAATGCATATCGGTAGCGTCATAGCGTCACAAGCATAATTTTAATTGTATACATTTATCCCCATAAACTAAGATTTAACAACTTCCATTTTTTGGAGGACTGGAAGCATATTGCTATCCATTATCTTATCTAACTCTGATGTCAATAGAATCCCCAGGTACTTTATACCTGATTGCATTTAAAAGGGTCAACCATGGCTGATGGATGTTATTGTATAGATTGGCATAGCATCAGGTCTATGCCAATTAACCTTGTATCCAGAAATATATCGCCTTAGTTTTAGAGCTTTCGTTTTGAAACATGCCCAACTAAATATTGGGGTTTATTGTATAAGCACTAAACAGATGAGTAATGATGCAACTAATGTCTTAATTAATCATATGTAGCACCTGGCTTGTTGGCAGACGAAAAGAAAATGACCTTTTTTAAATGTATTTCCATTAAAGTTGGAGCTTATTTGGGAGCTACAACTAACTTCCTTGGTGATTTATTATTTAAGTGTGCAGTTGGATATTTCAAGGGCTATCACTTTAAGTATTCTGGTAATGTTTCATGTAAAAGGCCAAGATTTGAAAAGCACGTCTGTCATATAGCCTATTGAATTTATTCCCCATACAAATTCACGGAATCTATGCTCGATAAGGATCTATTTCAGGTTCATTAATCAGATATCCAACTCATTCACAGAATTGACTTAGCCCTATTTACAATGAAATGTTTCCAACCCTGGAGCTGACATACTCCTGGCTCCAAGTTCTGAAAAATAGATGGGACTATTTACACGTACACTAAAGTGACCATTGTCCTAGATTGTGCTGTAACTGTTGCAAAATACAATACCTTTAACTGGTTAAATCCGGTGCTGTCATTGTAGCAATAAATGCCTTTCTAAACCTTTTTTTGTTTTGTTTTTCTCATGTCGTTTTGAGTCGTCCACACTCCTCGCTAGGGATATGAATGTGATTAGAGTGGTCAGAATTGATGACCATGTGAATCCTTCAGCCAGGGAGGAGGCATGGCATGCATCTCCCTCTCTCTCTCCCTCCCTCCTTCTCCCTCTTTCTCCCTCTCTCTCAACTTCCACTGCCCATTCATTCGCAAATCGCGATACATGTATGCTCTCCAGAGACGGGGGATTGCTTGCTGGAAAGTGGTTGAAACAATCCCAGAGAGGGACTTACTTCAGCCGTCACCGTCTTGAAGCCGAAGCAATGCCAGGGTTGGATCCTCTATCTGTCAGTCAAAACAAGGCCCGCCCACTCTCATTGGCAGTGTGTCATCGGTGCTACACTCACCAGTGTGCCCTGGGGAGCCTTGCTCAGGAGGGGGGCTCGCGGATGCCCCCCCCCCCCCCCCCCCCGCCTCCTCTCTCTCTCTTTTTTTTTTTTTTTTTTTCTTCTCTCTCTCTCTCTCTCTCTCGCTCTCCTCTCGCTCTCGCTCTCCTCTCTCTCTCTCTCTCTCTCTCTCTCTCTCTCTCTCTCTCTCTCTCTCTCTCTCTCTCTCTCTCCCTCTCTCTCTCTCTCTCTCCCTCTTGCTTCCCTCTCTTTTCCATCCCTTGGTGCTCACACAACAAGCAAGGCAGACTCCTCCAAAGACTCCTCCGCAGGGCTCCCTTCGCTACTGCGTGCCCTGACGCTTGCCTAGCGTTTGTAATTCATAACGCTTACGGGAGTGTGTTTTGGAGTCTAGAGTGGCAGGGCACTAAGACGCAGCTTGGGGGTGCATAATGAAGAAGTTTGTGACCATAGTGCTTCGCGGCCTGGTCAGCCTCTCGAAGGACCGTGCCTGGGTGAAGGAGCACCACCGGCCGGGGAAGAAGGAAGGTCGGAGGAGACGGACAGCAGTTAAAGGGGGAAGTGCCACGGGCAGAAACCGCAACTATGGGAGGGGGGTTAGGATTCCTCTTGAGGTGAGATCTCTGTCTTGCTTAAGTTTTCAGTTTTGCCAGCCCCTGCCAGCTCCTTGTCACTATTTTTTGTGTAATGGTAGCGTGAACAAGACGACACTTGTATGCTTGTTGCTTTCTCTGTATTGCCCAGTAAACTATTTTTTCGCATTAATCTAACCTTTGTTTTGCAGCAATGCTATTGGTGACCAATGTGTCAATGCTGGGGCAGAGGCCATTGATTGGTCTAACTAGCACTTCTGTGGTTCCTGTGTTTTGGCAGAAGTGTCGGCATTTTGGCATTTTTTGGAAGACAGTCATATGTTTGCATAAAAACCCCATGGCATGACAGAACTCGAAACCCAACTTTGGGAATGCTGCCCTTTGTGAATTTCATATTTTTGTATATAATAATATGCTATTTAGCAGACACTTTTATCCAAAGCAACCTACAGTCATGCATGCATACATTTTATGTATGGGTGTCCCCGGGAATCGAACCCACAATCCTGACGTTGCAAGTGCCATGCTCTACCAACTGAGCCAGACAGGACCATGATTTTTTTTAATCTTTTTTTGTCAAAACAATATTTGTGTGTGAGCAAGTTGCTTTGGAGATCAGCCTCCCCTGTCTTGGAATGATGTGTTGACTGTCATTCTTGATTGTGTTGACTGCTGACCCTGAGAGTGCTGCTGACCATTGCCATAGAGCTTGTTTATTGGCATATATGCACATACTTAGATCTTCACATCTGAAATGTAGGCTACTGGTTGCAGTACACTATAATAAGTTAGATCATATTCATTTTAGGAAGAGCGTTCGATACCAACAAATATTTTTACCAGGTTTTTTCCTGGTAGGTTTTGCCAAGATCATTAGTTTCTTGTGTTATCCATCATGGTCCAATAGGCTTTGTTTTAGTGCACTTAAAATAATTGCTTGGTATTGGTATTATGATTGCATCTGATATATGGATGTTGAGGTGGATCTTAATGGAGGGATTCTGCAGGGAGACAAGGTGCTATGAAGCGCTGCGCTCTGAATTTGCTCGTGTCTAGTGTCGGCAATGGTAATCTTTATTCATCCCTGTTTTTCCGATTTAATCTCATCAGAATAGGGCGAACACTGCCTACCACTTTCCTGGCACCCGCTCCCCTGAATAATGCATTTTACTCAGAAAATGATGTTATCCTCTCTTGTTTAATTTGAAAATAAGAAAGCAGAGGAAAAATAAAAGGTAATTGGTTTGGGATTGCCTGTTGCCACTAGTTGTGGAGACTGGTCTTGGTTGGTGTGATCTGCACTCTACATTTGAATAATGTTTGGGTTTGTCTACCCCCCCCCCCTCTGTGGAAAAGAAGGCCAATGATTTCTCTCTTACCCCCTGCTGCTCTCTTGGTGGAATCTATTGCCCAATCCCAAATCGACCCATAGCAAGACCCCCTATGGACTTTGTAGATATGAAAGGGTTGAATGGATATAATCAATAGGGTAATGGCTCCACCTTTCCCCCAGATTGGCCATGTGGAATTTCGCCCATATTTCTTTCATTATCAAATCTTGTCTGACTGCTCAAAACTGCGGTGGGGTTTAGGGGCTAGGGGTCAGTTTGGGATTGGCCGTAATGTGTGCTACAGTGTTAGTTGGAAGCAGAAGCCAATCCAGCAGCTGGTGCGAGATCTTGGTTAATGGTTGCTAAGGCAAGATTAGCCATGGGAAGTGTCGTGGACTGCCCATTGTGACTGATGCAGGCTATGCTGTTAGGCTACATGTAGAGGTATCTTGAACATGTTATTAATTATGTTCTCAGCCTTTGTTCTATCAGTAATTAGCTTTCTCCATCTCTGCATTGGACTGAATCAATTGTGTGTGTGTAGAGGTTTGGGGGGACTCTTGTGGCAAACGCTGACAGTCTTTGATGGGTAACAGTTGATGGCACATTAACCTGCGAGTGGTACGATAGGAAGGAAAGATGGAAGGGAGGAATAGTCCTGGCAATATGTGAAAAACAATATGTTTGGGGCTCTGAACATTTTCAGGAATGCATCCATAGAAAAATGCCTCCTGGTGGCCGTTTTTCTATTTCTCTATGGATGAAAGTTATGATGATCATCACCAGACCGTTGAGTTAACCCATGTAGACTGCTGATTCAGTAGGGGTAGCGTTATCAGATGTCAATGCACCTATGAGGAACTGATGTCAGTCTGTGGTATTCCACAAACCTCTGTGACGTTTGCCATAAAGCGCTCCACCAAACCTTTTCACACACATTCCACAGGAGTGTGTGCTGAGGATACACTCATCTCAAGCTACAGCCAGGATAGGGTTGGTCGTAGCTTGATTCAGTCCAATGCTCAAAGCCGAGACCGAGAAGATTATTACTGATAGAACGAAGGCTGAAAACATAATTGAAAATCCACATCAATCTCTTTTGGTAGCTATTTATCATTGCTAGCTAACTGAAGGTACTGAAACCATTGAGCAAATGAAGCACTTGTAGTTCGGATTGGCAAAGGGTAGCTAACGGTTAGCCTAAATATTATGCTACATTTAGACTCTAAATCTGTCCCAATCCTTAACTGTACTACTGGTTACTCAACGTAACCAATAGCAGGGGATATAACTGCCTCTCTCTCCCGCTCAGATGATCCTGACAGTGTACCTAAGTGATGGGGAACAGGCACTGACAGAGGTGCCCATCACCCCTGAGACGTCGTGCCGCGACGTGGTCGAGTTCTGCAAGGAGCCTGGCGAGAGCGGCTGCCACCTTGCCGAAGTGTGGCGAGGCAACGGTAAGAGAGTGACGCCACCTCCAATCTCCTCCTCGAGCGCATTCCTCCCCTAGCCTATAGTACAGGTATACTTACATCTTGACCTAGAGTCCAGTTCCACTGCTCATTTTCATTCTTGCCCTTTAGTCAGGGACTGGGCTGGAGTAACAGCCTGCACATATCTTGAGCTGCACTTCCAACTAGACTAGGTCATTGTTGAAATGGAGACATTTCCATCAACCACTTTACCTGAACTGCACGTTGACAACTCTCATTACCACACAAATTGTGAAAGAGTTGTGTGCTTTGAGACCCTAACAATAGACTGTCTGCGTCCCAAATGGCTCTCTCTTCCCTATATAGTGCACTGCTTTTAACTAAGACCCAAAGAGCTCTGGTAGTGGACTAAATAGGGAATAGGGTGCTGTTTGGGATGCATTTTCTCTATGCTTAGGCTGCATTCAGACTTGAGCATGAATAAGCATGTAGCACACAGTCAGCTACAATTTGAAATAAGCTCTGTGAAAGGAAACATACTTTTGTAAATACACAAAGTAACACCGAACGTGTCATGTCTTGTGCGTTGGAGAGCTTTTCAGAGCCACACATACCAGTCAAACTAAACCAAAAACTATGGTAATAACTAGCTATCATGAGAAAGAACCGTGAAACTACCGCAGGAGACAAGTGGATCTTTGAGTAGTCAAATGTGCACTATAAAGGATAACTCAACATTTTAGGGAATTGTCAATTGTATGTGGCCTATGCCAGTTGCAGGTGTAATGGCCAATTCATTTTACTTGTAGTTGGACAAAATGACAAAATTTGATTGCAAGCCCTATTAGAACCCATATTACTGGTAATAAACCAGATCATTCGTGCAAAGCTTGAAGGAACTGTGCACTTGACCTATAGCAGCCTCACTAAATATGTAGACACCACAAATGGGCATTCAAACAGTAATATAAAGCATGCATAATATTGTTAGATATGTGAAAATAACATTTATTTTTGAAAATTATCTAAAATGAATGTTTGACAAATGAAAGAATTCCACATGGTTTTGAAGAAAGTCGTGTATGCCATAAAACTGTCCGTAGCCTCCACTGTACTGGGTAATTGCATACAAAAAGACTGATTTGCCACAGATTTCTCCTCTAAGGAGAACAGCTTACACACACACACACACACAGAGGTTTTATTGTCAGGAGCTAGCCAAATGAGATTACGTAACGGGGCTAATAAACATGCTGGCTGGATGTCATGTTGTTTATCTCAAGGAGTGGTCCCTCTCAGCAAAACACTAATGACACGGGTGTGTCAGCTAGAACTCTGGTGAGGGAAGCAATCATGACGACTGTGTGTGTGTGCGCGCGCACACGCTCTGACAGCTGGGTGTGTCCACTGTCTGCATTTAATGTCTGAAGAGACGGTCTGCATCCCAAATGGCACCCTATCCCCTATATACTACATTGCTTTTGACCAGGTTCCACTACTTTTGCCATTTGGGACACAGCCAAAGACTGATGAAAAGCACAGCCGGAACTATCTAGTCTTCATCAAAGCTCAAGTTTTTGGAGGGGAGAGGGGGTGGCGGCTAGGCTGCCCTTTTCCCTATCTGCCTCCTACACTGTGTGTGAGGCGTCTGGCTCAGCTGTAATGGGAACGAATGGGGCCAGCAGTCGGCATGAGTCTGCCTCAAGCGGAGGAGCTCACTTAGTGCTTTTAAAGCTCCTACGTTGGACCAGTCACTCTGCTCAACCAGGAGAACTCGGCTTTCTGCTGGTTATAGTGTCATCACTGCCGTGGTAAAGAATGTTATGGGGTGGGCTAAGATCCCCCTGTCTCCCTCTCCCTCTCGCTCTCTCGCTCTCTCTCCTCTGAATCGCTCTCTTTCTCTCTTTGTTCCTTTCGTTCTCTCTCTTGCTGTCCCTCACTAGCTCAGGGACTGTATGTATCAAGCGTCTGAGTAGGAATGCTGATTGTATCACTTTTGCCTTTTAGATCACAATAAATATTACATGGACAGGGGGGACCTGATCCTATATCAGCACTTTTTAAACTCTCTCAAATTCAGAAGGCTTTATTGCCATGGAAAGTGCTACCACCTACATTGCATACAAGCAAACATATAGGAATTAAATAAATCAATGATGGCTGAAATAAACAATTCTCTCTCTGTGCCCCCATACCCCCAGAACGAGCCATCCCCTTTGAGCACATGATGTACGAGCACCTGCAGAAGTGGGGACCCCGAAAACAAGAGGTCAAGTTCTTCCTCCGGCACGAGGAGTCACCCACCGAAAGCAGCGATCAAGGTGGGTGCACTAGTAACCCCTTTACTGTCTGTGACCGACACATATATATACACACACACACACACACACATATGGTGCCTTCAGAAGGTATTCACACCCCTTGACTTTTTCCACATTTTGTGTTACAGCCTGAATTTAAAATGGATTAAATTGAGATTTTGTGTCACTAGCCTACTCACAATACCCAATAATGTCAAAGTGGAATTATGTTTTTTGAAATGTGTGCAAAAATAAATAAATGAAAAGGTGAAATGTCTTAGGTCAATAAGTATTCAACCCCTTTGTTATGGCAAGCCTAAATAAGTTCAGGAGTAAACATTTTAACAAGTCACATAAGTTGCATAGACTCTGTGTGCAATAATAGTGTTTAACATGATTTTTTAATAACTACCTCAGTACCCCACACATACAATTATCTGTAAGGTCCCTCATTCTGTCAGTGAATTTCAAACACAGATTCAACCACAAAGACCAGGGAGGTTTTCCAATGCCTCGCAAAGAAGGGCACCTATTGGTAGATGGGTAATTTTTTTTAAAATAAAAGCAGACATTGAATATCCCTTTGAGCATGGTGAAGTTGTTAGTTACACTTTGGATGGTGTATCAATACACCCAGTCACTACAAATATACAGGCATCTTTAATAACTCCGTTGCCGGAGGGGAAGGAAATCCCTCAGGATCTAACCATGAGGCCAATGGTGACTTTAAAACAGTTAGTTTAATAGCTGTGATGGAGGAAAACTGAGGATGGACCAACATTGTAGTTACTCCACAATACTAACCTTATTGACAGAGTGAAAAGAAGGAAGCCTGTACAGAATACAAATATTCCAAAACATGCATCCTGTTTGCAACAAGGCACTAAAGTAATATTGCAAGAAATGTGGCAAAGCAATTCACTTTTTTTCCTGAATACCAAGTGTTATGTTTAGGGAAAATTCAATACAACACATTACTGAGTACCACTCTACAAATGTTCAAGCATAGTGGTGGCTGCATCATGTTATGGGTATGGTTGTAATCATTAAGGACTGGGGAATTTTTCAGGATAAAATAATTATAAAATAATGGGCAAATATTGCACAATCCAGGTATGGAAAGCTCTTCAAGACTTACCCAGAAAAACTCACACCTGTAATCGCTGCCAAAGGTGCTTCTACAAAGTATTGACTCTGGGGTGTGAATACTTTTGTAAATGAGATATTTCTGTATTTCATTTTCAATCAATTTGCAAAAAGTTCTAAATCTGATGAATCCATTTTGAATTCAGGCTGTAACACAACAACATTTTGAATAAGTTAAGGGGTATGAACACTTTCTGAAGGCACTGTAATTGTACACATCTACGCTGCTCACAGACGATATATAAGTCCCACTGTAATTTTGCCACTGGAAAGGGGGCCAGGGGGCTTTCTGTCCCTGAGCATGTTTTAATGCCGTTATGCTGCCACGCATTGAAATGCCATGAGTGTTAATCGGAATTGGATTGGAACACCAATGCAAGCATGTTACCTCTTCTCCTCTGCCCTTAATTAACCTTTCATCGATTCTTTGCATCTTCTCTCCTCTCTTCTTTCTTAAAACGTATTGGAGAAGAAGTCCGTGGGCAGGGACTTTGGACCTTCTTCTCCAATACTGCTGAGAAGGATGCGAGGAATTAATTGAATTGAGCCCCTCCCTCGTCTCTTTTTTCCTATCCCTCCCTCTTCCCCTTACTGTTTCCTTCTCTCTGTCCATTGCGTTTCCTCCCCTTGCTTTCACTGCTCACTCACTTTCTCCTGTACTTAGGGGTTAAAGTTCTCATTCGCTGCGATGGATTTCCATCACATAGTTTCTGGAGAGGTTGTTTTTGAGAGTAAGGGGTGGTGTGTGTGAATGGTTTGGAGATGACATGGCCTAATACAGGAGCATGTCTGTTCAACAAAATATATTCCCAAATAAATGTACTCTCAAATATTACATTTTCTCTGTTACGCAGTGTGCACTGAACTGACATGAATGATTGTTGCTGACACTTCAATGTTCAGATGAAGGGAATGAAATAGTCTATAATGCGCACCACCACGGCACTCACCTCAAATAGCTGTGTCTAGCCTACTGTAGCTTCAAGCAAAGTATCACTCAGGATGCAACTTTCCGTGCTACTATTTTTGCCATATAATGTTATTAAAACAGACAACCCCATAGTAGAATAGTTTACCTATTTACCTAGTCGGCTTATTGTATGTTCTATGCAAGATAAATATTCCTCTCGAGGCGCTTTCAAGTTGTGAGAGCCATAGTGAGGGAAATGTATTCTGACAAGCAGTCAATTTACAATAATTCTTAATACAATCTCGGGAAAACACTTTTGAAAGCAGTTTAGGCTTTTTTCTTTTTTTGCTAATAGCTCATCCTGATAATATAGACCTTGGGTATTCAAATCTTACCCTATGAGGTCCGGACCCTGCTGGTTTTCTGTTATACCTGATAATTCATTGCACCCACCTGGTGGCCCAGGTCTAAATCAGACCCTGGTCCTCTGTAGCTCAACTGGTAGAGCATGGCGCTTGTAACGCCAGGGTAGTGGGTTCGATCCCCGGGACCACCCATACGTAAAAATGTATGCACACATGACAGTAAGTCGCTTTGGATAAAAGCGTCTGCTAAATGGCTTATTATTATTATTATTATTATTATTAGAGGGGAAAGATGAAAAAACGCAGTGGAACTGGCTTCGAGGTCCAGAGTTGACTTTGATGGTTATAGACCAGGCTATAAGCATGGTCCAATATGTAAAAATAATTTTACCATACTTTTTACCAATATGTTATTGGGCTCATTTCTGGAGGTGGAAATTATATTTTATATTAATTCATTTTGGATTATAATGTCCTTTTTAAAAAGTCACCAGAACTGAGCTTCTCAGTCCTTTTAAATAAAAATTATCCCAGGGTGGACCCGGACCACCTAGTCAAGGGTACTGGAATTGGTGTAACTCCCAGTTTAATACATGTACAAAATGATCATCTTTCCCTAAAAGTATGATGATCATGACTTTCTCACGGGAAAGGGGAGGTTAACTTGGCCCCAGACAATCGATCTGAGATCGACATAAGTTTCAGTCACAGGATTTTTTGTGGTTACTTTAACCCCTGTGTACTCACTTCTCTCCTCACTTCTCTCCTCACTCTTTCTCTGCCTGGGCTCAGTGAGGTGTAATATGATGGTGTCTTCAGTGGAGAATGTCAAACAACCCTGTACTGGGCGGACACACACACACACACACACACACACAGAGGTGGCCCCAGTCCATCACATGCCAGCTCTTACTCACTCATTCACTCAAACTTATTATGTATCATCTGCATACTTAATAAGACCCATTCCAGCAGAAGAGGGTTCTCTGTTTATTAGTATTTACTCGCTAATGAGGAGTTGTGTCCCTGAGAGGGGTTCCTGTCTGTCAAACCCAGTCAGACTAGTAGCAATGGAAAATTGTAAAAACACATACTATGACAGTGGCATAGAGACCTCACGGCACACCCAGAACCCATCCACCCGTATGTGTGTGCGTGCGTGCAGATATACTGTCTAGTGCAGGGATGTCAAATTCATTTTCCCCACGGGCTGCATTTGGTCTTTACTGACGTCCGGAGGGCCACACTTAATATTGTTAATTTCCTCGTCGTCAAATTTAAACAAAAAAATAGTTCTCTGTCCATCGCTTTTAGAATTTGAGGCTCCCTGACTGTCTAGCTTTCGTTTCGATGACTGTTAGCAAGCTGTACAGAGTGAAGACACTGTCAAATGTAGGTCCATTATCATCTCTACACAGTTTGTTTGTTTTTACTCATTTCAATGTCTATTGAGATCGTGTATTTTTTTATTAATTTTTTTACAATAAAAAATAAATGATACCACTGTGGTTAAATCCGTTTTTTTTGGGCCAGGTTGAATGATGAGTTTGACACGTGGTCTAGAGTGTACTCAGTGCTTGTGCTTTTCCCCCTGCAGGGAGCCAGCAATCTCAAGAGCAGGCCAACCGTAGAAGTGGAAGTGGTGGGGAAAAACACAATGAGAATGGGGTAAGAGTCTCACTAAACAGTCTCGCACACATCATGCACCTAAATGATACACACTCTCATATTTTGATATTTTTGGGGTTGTGCCATAGTGAGACTGCTCCGCTATTATATAAAAAAAAATACTTGTGGTTTATTATTTCAATAGGGCTGGTGGATCAACACGTCACAAATGGCCTTCGTTACCCCAATAGAGAGAATGTGGAAAAGTCCTTGTCCAATAGAAAATGTCCCTACCCATATCCATTGGATTTATCTCTAATCAATCACCTCCCTCCCAGAGGACCTTCGAACACAGTGGCACACCATACGTCTCTGATTCGGAGCCACGCCTCGCAGTCGTGTGACTCACTAAGATCAAATAATGACAAATACTTTGGCCAGCTTTGATTTGTTGATACGCTAGGATTATATGCGTTATGCTCAGTTACCTGGGGACGAGGTTAGGCCCTCACTGTGCCAGTGATTCACAAAATCAGTGTGTCAATGACATTTTGTGTGCTCCAGTTCTTCAAGGACAAACCTTTCACGATTTCACTAATATCATCAAACTCAATAAATTATAGCACGTTTTTGGGCTCATCACACAACACCCCATAATGAAAACATTTTTTTATTTTTTTACAAAAATATAAATATTACATTTACATAAGTATTCAGACCCTTTACTCAGTCATTTGTTGAAGCACCTTTGGCAGCTATTACAGCCTCACGTCTTGTTCTACTGTAATCAATAGCGCACTCAAATTAATCACTCACATCGATATTGTATTGAAATCAATGGAACTGGGACAACAACCGTGGTGACGTACAGTTTACGCTCTTCTAACAGACAAACCTCAATGAACTTGGGTATGCTACATATAACTGTCAATAGATGACAACCTGTCGTAGCCATTTATCAACTTATGTCTCTGTGAAAAAATTATTTTGATAGATGGCCAATACTGAAAAGGAAACGCAACACTGGATGATTTCACTGAATCACCACCTCACATCGGTTTCTAATTAGCGATGGGTGGCTTTCATTTGAATGATACTGTAGCTTAACCCTCAAATCCATGAATTCATGTGAGGCCAGAATCTGTTATGGGAGGAGCGCCCAATTTCTTTCTAGCCACCGTGTTCTGAAAATAACAGTTCTGCTACGGACTGGTGCGTATGACAAAAACACTGGTACTAAACCAAAGATATTGATCTGTTTTTAAACAATTTGATTTTGTGAGATCGTGATGACTATAAACTTTATAATACTAGCATCACCAATCTGAGGTAAAAATGATGTATATTTCCTGTCTTTTGTGGTGAAAACGTGCTTCACTGTAGGGATGGTTCTATGTTTCCTCCAGACGTGATGCTTGGCATTCAGCCAGAGCCCGGACTTGAACCCGATCTAACATCTCTGGAGAGACCTGAAAATGGCTGTGCAGCGACCCTCCCCATGCATACTTTCCGAATGCACTGTGAGGGAATTAAGTATTTGATCCCCTGCTGATTTTGTACGTTTGCCCACTGACAAAGACATGATCAGTCTATAATTTTAATGGTAGGTTTATTTGAACAGTGAGAGACAGAATAACAACAAAAAAATCCTGAAAAACGCATGTCAAAAATGTTATAAATTGATTTGCATTTTAATGAGGGAAATAAGTATTTGACCCCTCTGCAAAACATGACTTAGTACTTGGTGGCAAAACCCTTGTTGGCAATCACAGAGGTCAGACGTTTCTTGTAGTTGGCCACCAGGTTTACACACATCTCAGGAGAGATTTTGTCCCACTCCTCTTTGCAGATCTTCTCCAAGTCATTAAGGTTTCGAGGCTGACTTTTGGCAACTCGAACCTTCAGCTCCCTCCACAGATTTTCTATGGGATTAAGGTCTGGAGACTGGCTAGGCCACTCCAGGACCTTAATGTGCTTCTTCTTGTGCCACTCCTTTGTTGCCTTGGCCGTGTGTTTTGGGTCATTGTCATGCTGGAATACCCATCCACGACCCATTTTCAATGCCCTGGCTGAGGGAAGGAGGTTCTCACCCAAGATTTGACGGTACATGGCCCCGTCAATCGTCCCTTTGATGCGGTGAAGTTGTCCTGTCCCCTTTGCAGAAAAACACCCCCAAAGCATAATGTTTCCACCTCCATGTTTGACGGTGGGGATAGTGTTCTTGGGGTCATAGGCAGCATTCCTCCTCCTCCAAACACGGCGAGTTGAGTTGATGCCAAAGAGCTCGATTTTGGTCTCATCTGACCACAACATTTTCACCCAGTTCTCCTCTGAATCATTCAGATGTTCATTGGCAAACTTCAGACGGGCCTGTATATGTGCTTTCTTGAGCAGGGGGACCTTGCGGGCGCTGCAGGATTTCAGTCCTTCACGGCGTAGTGTGTTACCAATTGTTTTCTTGGTGACTATGGTCCCAGCTGCCTTGAGATCATTGACAAGATCCTCCCGTGTAGTTCTGGGCTGATTCCTCACTGTTCTCATGATCATTGCAACTCCACGAGGTGAGATCTTGCATGGAGCCCCGGGCCGAGGGAGATTTGACAGTTATTTTGTGTTTCTTCCATTTGCGAATAATCGCACCAACTGTTGTCACCTTCTCACCAAGCTGCTTGGCGACGGTCTTGTAGCCCATTCTAGCCTTGTGTAGGTCTACAATCTTGTCCCAGACATCCTTGGAGAGCTCTTTGGTCTTGGCCATGGTGGAGAGTTTGGAATCTGATTGATTGATTGCTTCTGTGGACAGGTGTCTTTTATACAGGTAACAAACTGAGATTAGGAGCACTCCCTTTAAGAGTGTGCTCCTAATCTCAGCTCGTTACCTGTATAGAAAAATTTATGACATTTTTGACATGCGTTTTTCTGGATTTTTTTGTTGTTATTCTGTCTCACTGTTCAAATAAACCTACCGTTAAAATTTTAGACTGATAATTTCTTTGTCAGTGGGCAAACGTACAAAATCAGCAGGGGATCAAATACTTTTTTCCCTCACTGTACATGATGATAGTAAATGTAGGACACTCACACATTTTTACGATTACATCTATTTCTTCCTCTAGACTAGAGCATCCATAGGGTCTGTGCAGCAGGATGAACGTTTGACATCCCTAATAAAGACTACTTCACCGTCACCTTCCGTATGAGTGCATAATATATGCCCCACTCTCCGCCATAACTACACAATATGTCACGCAGCACGCTTCAAACAAAGTGGATTGGAGTTTTCTACTCAAATATGTTGAGGTAAAGGCGTGTGTTATGTTGATTTCAGATGACCTGAACGATGAAGTTAGTAAATTATCGAGCAACGAACTCGTATACATTCCGATAAGGAAGTTACGAAACTTTGATGTATCAGATGTGAGCTTTTGTGCATGGCCACTTATGTGCCAAAATCAACGTTCATTTCAATGACGGTTTGACAAATGAAGACCAATATGTTAAATACTTTCTTGGAAACACTCAATGCATGTCAGTCACTCTCTTTCACATAACTGCACTAAATTACTCCCATAGTAGTCCCCCTTTCTGGCATAAGTAAATGTGGTGCGCGTGTATCTGCGAATTAGTGATGCGGGGGTTGACTCATAACCCGCCGTGGCTGTGGTTATATCCGCAGGGCAGGCTGGTTTAGGGTAATTTAAAATTGTGTGGATGAAGGGTGGGTGGGTTGAATAAAGAGAATACCTTAAATCCATAAATGTATCATTCTTGTGCAATTTATATCTATAGGCTACATTGATTATTTTCTTTCATTATTTAAGGCTATCTGGCATTAGTGCCTAAGTCTAAGCTTTAGGGCCGAACTGTATGCGCGCCAAATAGCCTACATGCCAATCGCTAAATACTTTTGGGAACGGGCAGAAAAGGTTAATATGCAACTCAATATTAGGAAGGTGTTTCTAATGTTTGGTATAGTCAGTGTATGTAAATCAGAGAAGAAGAAATCCTGCACACCCTGTCAATATTTTTCCGCCATCTCTGATTGTAGCCTCCCCGGTCAGGTGCGGGCCTCAGATTTTCACTTTATCACATATAGTCGGGCGGTTGCGGATGGGTATTTTAGCAATTGTGTGCGGGTGATCAAACAACTGACCCGCGCACCACTAGTGTGCATGCGTGTGTGTGTGTTAAAGGATGGCTCCATGATAAGAGCAGCCTCTGGCATGCCCTCTCACTCCCCAACCATCTGTCCCAGATTCCAGAATGGGGAGAGCTGTGGTTGAGGAAGCGGAACTAATTGAACCTTAAGGGGGGGCGGGAAAAAACCATTGCGGCACAAGATGGAGTTTTTATTTATTTATTTATTTATTTATGTATTTATTTATATACTTTTGTGATGACCGCATCGCATCGCAACACACCACATTGCCTTATCTGGTCCCTTTGGCATACTTTCTCCTACTATTCATGATCCAGATGTGTGTGCGCATGCATGTGGATGTTCAGTGGATGTGCGAGCATGTCAAAGTGTGTGTGAATACCACAGGGAGCAGTGTTACGTTTTTGCAAGGGGCAGGTGGACTGTCGGCTAGGGAGCTGATTAGCCAGACGCGGCTAACGCTAGCTAGCCGGTAGAGCGTGTCTCCTTCTCGACAGGTGGATGTCCCCTGAGTTGTATTAATTAGTGTAAACCGTGGCAAAATGTTTTACAACAAGTGTTTCTTCAGGTAGTTCAGTTAGGTCCCTCCCCTGTTTCAGCCCATTTGCTTCCGTTTGATTCCTAGTGAATACAACCCTAGAGGGTGCTGCCAGAACACAATCCACCAGTCTGACTCTCGCTCAAGCTACATGTTTCCTGTAGACCTAGTACAGATCTAGGATCAGTAAACCCCGCCCTACCCCCTCAATGTTGCGTGTGTGTGTGAATATCCACACACACATTGTACAGAATAATATTCTCCTACATTAGGCAGAGCATGTGGTGTCCTGTCCACAAATACTTCTAAAGCCTTTATGTTTGGGCCATATAATCGGATGACATCCCATTGTTGGGCAACTTTTCAGATCCCCATGCACTTAGTAAACCCCATCCATCTCGCCCTCCTATCCCCCCACCCCACTACACCCCACTGACAACCCCAAACAAACATTACCCCTGATCCATAGCATATTGCTCACCAACCTGTGTGTATTAACCTCGAGAACAGCTCAAATAAGCAAAGAGAAACGACAGTAATAATAATAATAATAATATGCCATTTAGCAGACGCTTTTACCCAAAGCGACTTACAGTCATGTGTGCATCAATTTTTACGTATGGGTGGTCCCGGGGATCGAACCCACTACCCTGGCGTTACAAGTGCCATGCTCTACCAATTGAGCTACAGAGGACCACCATGTACATCATGTACATCATTACTTTAAGACAGAGGTTTCACAGAGTTCAAGTAACAGACACATCTCAACATCAACTGTTCAGAGGAGACTGTGTGAATCAGGCCTTCATGGTAGAATTGCTGCAAAGAAACCACTACTGAAGGACACCAATAAGAAGAAGAGACTTGCTTGGGCCAAGAAACACGAGCAATGGACATTAGACCGGTGGAAATTTGTCCTTTGGTCTGGAGTCCAAATTGGAGATTTCTGGTTCCATCCGCCGAGTCTTTGTGAAACGCGGTGTGGGTGAACGGATGATCTCCGCATGTGTATTTCCCACCGTAAAGCATGATTCCATATGTGTTATTTAATAGTTTTGATGTCTAGACTATTATTCTACAACGTAGAAAATAGTAACAATAAAGAAAAACCCTTGAATGAGTAGGTGTTCTAAAACTTTTGACCGGTAGTGTATAAGGAAGCGCAGTACTCTCCTGTGTAGTTTGGAGGATTAGGGAAGTATGATGACATAACGGTCCTAAGAGGATCAGTGTTGTGGTTATCCGCTGGGCTCTGGTCGAGCAAGGGGCTTTTCTCCGCTCAGCCCACATGTGGGACGCTCTCCGAAAAAGTGTAACACAAACATGCACACACACACTTACTCCCTCTCTCACAAACACACATGCAAGCGCACACTTTCTTGCACTCATGACACTCACACATGCACACCTACACACAAGCAGTTAAACCACACACACACACACACACAGGGGGGGCTAGGCCCGGGGAGAGCGGAGCTCTATAATCCCCAGGGGACACATGCCTTTTAGAGAATGAGAGGGTAAGACATGGCTTTCCCCCTCTCTCCTCTCCCATCTACACTCATGGTGGTCTCCTCTTTCGCTCAGCCCCCCTCCCTCCCCCTCCTCTTGCTCTCTATTCCTTTCTCTCCCTTTCACCCCGACTTTCTCTCTCACTCTTCTTTCGGCAGTCTGTGTGTGTGTTTCTTTTTCCCGTGGGCCTCATCAGTAAGACTCTGTCGCCCAGATGCACTGGAGCGTGCCAGTGGCTTTCTGTGTGTGTGGGGCACTTCTTGCCTGAGTAGTCAGTCCCCTCTCCCTCTACTATCATCCATTCCATCCCTCCTCTCTGTGAGGCAGAGCCCACACATACACGCACCCGGGATTCACTCACTGCAGCTGGGGAAACACTTGGGAGGTAAGGCAAGCTCAACCCTCCATCTGAACCACACAACCAACTCGAGCTGTGTGCATTTGTAGTATATTTACAGACACTATAGCTGCTCTGCAGAAAGAAAAGCTGCTGATAGTCTAGTAATAGTTTGTAGATGGACTGCAGACACTTTCTGGTTGAAAATCAACAGACTTGCAGTTGACATGTTACGGACTTTGTAGAGCATCTACAGATGGACTATCCAAATAAAGTGTTACCATGTGTACCTTTCAACATTGAAGAATTGCCAGATATCTCAACGAGAGAGCTTTTCTACCTGTCTCTCAAAGCAAAAGCGATTCTGCACTCAAAAAAGAGATTAAAAGTATAATATGCTGATTGATCATGATATGATTTATTCAATAATGTTGATGCAATATGAGAACAAACATAGTCGGTAGAAGTGGCACTTTGATGACAAGGAAATTGTCAAAAGTTTGAATAGCACAAGCATGTAGTTTGGGCTTTCTGTGTCAAACTGTTGTGTGGATCTTGGTCGCTCCGCTCTGTGAAACCTGGTGCTGAATTCCAAATGTGGATAGGGAATCAGAGATGTGTGTGTGTGTGTGTGACAGAGACAGGGACTGTTGGCAGCTGGCTGGCATATCCCAAAACATCAAACCCCATCTCTTTTCCATGTTCTTTCCCGCCTCGCTAATTCGTTACTAGTCCTTGATTTCAGCGCTTCCCTGCTCCCCTGCCCTGCCCCACTCTCTTCAGGTAACCGTCCCCCTATCTGGGACGGTCAGCACAATGGATACGTCCCAATAATATCTATTTTCTCCTGAAATGTCTACTCATTCACTACTTCCCACAAATCTAAAATAATTGGATTGGTGGCAGTGTGGGCTAGAGGGAGTTTCCACCATATTTCTTATACCAGTCATTTCCTCTCAAATCAGTGAAGGAAAGTGAACAAGTGCAAACTTTGGGAGGAAGGAGGGATAATTGGGATGTAGCCAGTGTGTTAAGTCTGCTTGGGATTAGAAATGGGCAATTCCACGGTAATGGCATTACGCGGAGACTCCGATTTTTTTTACTTTGAAATGTATCACAAACAAAAAATATTGATTTAGAAGTTTAACAAGCCATACAACTCTATGCAGAATGTGGACCAATTTACACAGTAAATGCATAACAAAAACGAATTTACTGGAAAGATTGTGCAGATGCAAAGTTTTTATATCTGCACAGTACTTCCTGAAAATGTGTTTTTGTAAATTGTCTGTGGAAATTGTTGAAAGTAGTCCTTGTGCATATGGTTTGTTAAACTAAACTTTGAAATCAATGGTTTTTGTTTGTTATACATTTTAAAGTGAGAAATCTGAGTCTCAGCATAATTCTGTTACCATAGGATTACCCAAATGTAGCTTTCTCTAGTCTGGCTTTTTCAGAAGGATTTCCAGTGGGTGGACCCTCCATTTTAATCTAAAAAGGCAATCGTCAACCGTCCAGTGACTTTGTGGTCTCTGAGCCGTTCCCAATTTTTTGCTGGTTAATCTCAGTGCGTTAACGGGACACTCACACGCACACACATTTTGTGATGTGTAACTTTTAAGTTACATGTACAGTGGGGAGAACAAGTATTTTGCAGGTTTTCCTACTTACAAAGCATGTAGAGGTCTGTAATTTGTATCATAGGTACACTTCAACTGTGAGAGACGGAATCTAAAACAAAAATCCAGAAAATCACATTGTATGATTTTTAAGTAATTAATTTGCATTTTATTGCATGACATAAGTATTTGATACATCAGAAAAGCAGAACTTAATATTTGGTACATTTTTACATTTTAGTCATTTAGCAGACGCTCTTATCCAGAGCGACTTACAGTTAGTGAGTGCATACATTTTTTGTATTATTATAATTTCTTCATACTGGCCCCCCGTGGGAATCAAACCCACAACCCTGGCGTTGCAAACGCCATGCTCTACCAACTGAGCTACATCCCTGCCGGCCATTCCCTCCCCTACCCTGGACGACGCTGGGCCAATTGTGCGCCGCCCCATGGGTACAGAAACCTTTGTTTGCAATTACAGAGATCATACATTTCCTGTAGGTCTTGACCAGGTTTTCACACACTGCAGCAGGGATTTTGGCCCACTCCTCCATACAGACCTTCTCCAGATCCTTCAGGTTTCGGGGCTGTCGCTGGGCAATACGGACTTTCAGCTCCCTCCAAAGATTTTCTATTGGGTTCAATTCTGGAGACTGGCTAGGCCACTCCAGGACCTTGAGATGCTTCTTACGGAGCCACTCCTTAGTTGCCCTGGCTGTGTGTTTCGGGTCGTTGTCATACTGGAAGACCCAGCCATGACCCATCTTCAATGCTCTTACTGAGGGAAGGAGGTTGTTGGCCAAGATCTCGCGATACATGGCCCCATCCATCCTCCCCTCAATACGGTGCAGTCGTCCTGTCCCCTTTGCAGTAAAGCATCCCCAAAGAATGATGTTTCCACCTCCATGCTTCACGGTTGGGATGGTGTTCTTGGGGTTGTACTCATCCTTCTTCTTCCTCCAAACACGGCGAGTGGAGTTTAGACCAAAAAGCTCTATTTTTGTCTCATCAGACCACATGACCTTCTCCCATTCCTCCTCTGGATCATCCAGATGGTCATTGGCAAACTTCAGACGGGCCTGGACATGCGCTGGCTTGAGCAGGGGGACCTTGCGTGCGCTGCAGGATTTTAATCCATGATGGCGTAGTGTGTTACTAATGGTTTTCTTTGAGACTGTGGTCCCAGCTCTCTTCAGGTCATTGACCAGGTCCTGCCGTGTAGTTCTGGGCTGATCCCTCACCTTCCTCATGATCATTGATGCCCCACGAGGTGAGATCTTGCATGGAGCCCCAGACCGAGGTTGATTGACCGTCATCTTGAACTTGTTCCATTTTCTAATAATTGCGCCAACAGTTGTTGCCTTCTCACCAAGCTGCTTGCCTATTGTCCTGTAGCCCATCCCAGCCTTGTGCACGTCTACAATTTTATCCCTGATGTCCTTACACAGCTCTCTGGTCTTGGCCATTGTGGAGAGGTTGGAGTCTGTTTGATTGAGTGTTTGGACAGGTGTCTTTTATACAGGTAACGAGTTCAAACAGGTGCAGTTAATACTGGTAATGAGTGGAGAACAGGAGGGCTTCTTAAAGAAAAACTAACAGGTCTGTGAGAGCCGGAATTCTTACTGGTTGGTAGGTGATCAAATACTTACAGTGAGGGAAAAAAGTATTTGATCCCCTGCTGATTTTGTACGTTTGCCCACTTACAAAGAAATGATCAGTCTATAATATTAATGGTAGGTTCATTTGAATAGTGAGAGACAGAATAACAACAACAAAAATCCAGAAAAATGCATGTCAAAAATGTTATAAATTGATTTGCAATTTAATGAGGGAAATAAGTATTTGACCCCTCTGCAAAACATTACTTAGTACTTGGTGGAAAAACCCTAGTTGGCAATCACAGAGTTCAGACGTTTCTTGTAGTTGGCCACCAGGTTTGCACACATCTCAGGAGGGATTTGGTCCCACTCCTCTTTGTAGATCTTCTCCAAGTCATTAAGGTTTTTAGGCTGACGTTTGGCAACTCGAACATTCAGCTCCCTCCACAGATTTTCTATGGGATTAAGGTCTGGAGACTGGCTAGGCCACTCCAGGACCTTAATGTGCTTCTTCTTGAGCCACTCCTTTGTTGCCTTGGCCGTGTGTTTTGGGTCATTGTCATGCTGGAATACCCATCCACAACCCATTTTCAATGCCCTGGCTGAGGGAAGGAGGTTCTCACCCAAGATTTGACGGTACATGGCCCCGTCCATCGTCCCTTTGATGCGGTGAAGTTGTCCTGTCGCCTTTGCAGAAAACTCCCCCCAAAGAATAATGTTTCCACCTCCATGTTTGACGGTGGGGATGGTGTTCTTGGGGTCATAGGCAGCATTCCTCCTCCTCCAAACACGGCGAGTTGAGTTGATGCCAAAGAGCTCCATTTTGGTCTCATCTGACCACAACACTTTCACCCAGTTCTCCTCTGAATCATTCAGATGTTCATTGGCAAACTTCAGACGGGCATGTATATGTGCTTTCTTGAGCAGGGGGACCTTGCGGGCGCTGCAGGATTTCAGTCCTTCACGGCGTAGTGTGTTACCAATTGTTTTCTTGGTGACTATGGTCCCAGCTGCCTTGAGATCATTGACAAGATCCTCCCGTGTAGTTCTGGGCTGATTCCTCACCGTTCTCATGATCATTGCAACTCCACGAGGTGAGATCTTGCATGGAGCCCCAGGCCGAGGGAGATTGACAGTTATTTTGTGTTTCTTCCATTTGCGAATAATCGCACCAACTGTTGTCACCTTCTCACAAAGCTGCTTGGCGATGGTCTTGTAGCCCATTCCAGCCTTGTGTAGGTCTACAATTTTGTCCCTGACATCCTTGGAGAGCTCTTTGGTCTTGGCCATGGTGGAGAGTTTGGAATCTGATTGATTGATTGATTGCTTCTGTGGACAAGTGTCTTTTATACAGGTAACAAGCTGAGATTAGGAGCACTCCCTTTAAGAGTGTGCTCCTAATCCCAGCTCGTTACCTGTATAATAGACACCTGGGAGCCAGAAATCTTTCTGATTGAGAGGGGGTCAAATACTTATTTCCCTCATTAAAATGCAAATGCATTTAACATTTTTGACATGCGTTTTTCTGGATTATTTTGTTGTTATTCTCTCTCACTGTGCAAATAAATCTACCATTAAAATTATAGACTGATCATTTCTTTGTCATTGGGAAAACGTACAAAATCAGCAGGGGATCAAATATTTTTAAATTAATTACTTAAAAATCATACAATGTGATTTTCTGCATTTTTGTTTTATATTCCGTCTCTCACAGTTGAAGTGTACCTATGATAAAACATTACACACCTCTACATGCTTTGTAAGTAGGAAAACCTGCAAAATCGGCAGTGTATCAAATACTTGTTCTCCCCACTGTATTTAAAAATATCAATGTCAGTCCAACATTTCTATTTTTGTATTCTGTCATGGAAATAAATATATTTCCTATTACCAAGTCTTTTACGGTTTCTATGCCTTTAGTTTTCCATGTGGACCAATTTATTAGTGAATTCTGAAAGGAGTTTAGTGAAGAGTCCTGGATTGGTTTTACCTCTTGCAATTCATAGCAACACATCAGCCAGAACTGGTACTTATTGTGATGCCTTATATGGATTGGCAAATTATTTCCCCCATCCTATCACTTAAGAAAGGGCAGGAATTACATTTTATTTTGTAGGATCTGTCTTTTCCCATTCTGATGTTCTGCTCTTCCCCTCCCCTTAATCTGTGAAGCCAAACAGAACCCAACATTGTCCTTTTTATCGTGTTGTATTTTTACACTTCAAAGTACATGGCGCCTTATGTATTAAGAGTCTCAGAGTAGGAGCGCTAATTTAGGATCAGTTTTGCCAGCAAATAAGATTATATGGACAGAGGTCAACCTAGGTCAGCAATCCTACTCTGAAATGCTTGATACGGACCCAGATTTGGTAAGTGTCTGAAGTTTGCACACCATTCTCAGAAGACCAAAGACCAGAAGAAAGTAGACAACGACACACAGCTGTCTTGATTTCCACGTTTTCCTTCATATTTTGCTGACCTATAGTGTGCTGTTTGATGTGTGTAAGACCACCATGACATTTAGTCTCCCCTTTTCCAATACACTTTCCATAGGCCTTGGATAGGGGTGCTTTGCCATTTCAATACTGATTTAAGTTTCTGAGGCTCTGCTGAAGCCAAGCAACACCATTGGAGGTAGCTATGCTCTTTCAATAAGGTTTACCCTAGTTCAGCTATGCGCTTTGAAGAGGATGCATTACTGTTTAAACACGGTTTACATCATCCTTGTGTATGAAGCTTTAGGTGTGTTTGTGTTACCCACCTATGGCCATTGGACTTCAAGGTATTTATTTACCCAACTCGGCTGGTTTAAAGTCGACAGTTTTGACTCGAGGGATGAGAAGAGGGTTTAACTTGACCTCTGAACCGATAGAGGCTCTGTTCCACCAGGACACAGTCGGAGAACAGGAATTCTTTTTTTCCCCCCGAGTTCCAGCCTTCAGGAACGTGCTTAATCCAATGATCCTTGTCCGTGCCCCTCCCAGTGCCCCATTGCCATAGCAAACCTGTCGCCGCCCCACGTGATGTTGTGATAGGAACTGAGCGGTGTGTGTAAAGGGAGACTGATTCTCTTGCCCTCACAGCTGTGATTCACCCGGCTGCTAAATTGAGTCAAGTCGTTTGCGGCAGTGACCCCGGTCTAGATCGGACCACGGTCCGCCTGTTGAGTATGGCTGCATTAGACTATCTACAACTAGGATCATAAACTATATTCAGCTGCGGGCAGATTTTTTTCATGAGCGGATGGTCAGGGGGCTGGAACATAATTACAAATAATTTAGTAGATTGCAAATGGACCGCAAGAAGCCCAAACAGATATAATGTTTGACTGGTACCCCGTGTATATAGCCAAGTTATCATTACTCATTGTGTATTTATTATTACGCATTTTTACTTTTCTTATTATTTCTCTATTTTAGTTATCTCTGCATTGCTGGGAAGGGCCTGTAAGTAAGCATTTCACTGTTAGTCTACACTTATTGCTTGCGAAGCATGTGACGAATACAATTTTATTTGATTTAAAACATAATAATTTCATACCTTGCTTACATTTGTATACGATCACATACACTATATATACAAAAGTATGTGGTCACCCCTTCAAATTAGTGGATTCGGCTATTTCAGCCACACCCGTTGCTGACAGGAGTATAAAATCAAGCAAACAGCCATGCAATCTCCATAGACAAACATTGGCAGTAAAATGGCCTTACTGAAGAGCTCAGAGACTTTCAACGTGGCACCATAATAGGATGCCACCTTTCCAACAAGTCAGTTCGTCAAATATCTGCCCTTCTAGAGCTGCCCCGGTCAACTGTAAGTGCTGTTATTGTGAAGTGGAAATATCTAGGAGCAACAACGACTCAGCTGCGAAGTGGTAGGCCACACAAGTTCACAGAACAGGACCCCCAAGTGCTGAAGCGTGTAGCAACACTCCACTGCAGAGTTCCAAACTGCCTCTGGAAGCAATGTCAGCACAAGAACTGTTCGTTGGGAGCTTCATGAAATGGGTTTCCATGGCCGAGCAGCAACACACAAGCCTAAGATCACCATGCGCAATGCCAAGCGTCGGCTGGAATGGTGTAAAGCTCGCCACCATTGGACTTTGGAGCAGTGGAAACGCGTTCTCTGGAGTGATGAATCACGCTTCACCATCGGGCACTCCGATAGGTTTGGCGGTTGCCAGGAGAACACTACCTGTCCGAATGCATAGTGCCAACTGTAAAGTTTGGTGGAAGAGGAATAATGGTCTGGGGCTGTTTTTCATGGTTTGGGCTAGGGCCCTTAGTTCCAGTGAAGGGAAATCTTAACACTACAGCATACAATGACATTCTAGACGATTCTGTGCTTCCAAGTTTATGGCAACAGTTTGGGGAAGGTCCCCATGCACAAAGCGAGGTCCATACAGAAATGGTGTGTTGAGATCGGTGGCTGTGTGCTTAGGGTCGTTGTCC
The DNA here is from genome assembly GCF_964263955.1 of Coregonus lavaretus. Classification (NCBI taxonomy): domain Eukaryota; kingdom Metazoa; phylum Chordata; class Actinopteri; order Salmoniformes; family Salmonidae; genus Coregonus; species Coregonus lavaretus. Next base: position 21,769,644 of record NC_140020.1, read on the forward strand.
TGTTGGAAGGTGAACCTTCGCCACAGTCTGAGGTCCTGAGCGCTCTGGAGCAGGTTTTCATCAAGGATCTCCCTGTACTTTGCTCTGTTCATCTTTCCCTCAATCCTGACTAGTCTCACAGTCCCTGCCACTGAAAAACATCCCCACACCATGATGCTGCCACCACCATGCTTCACCGTAGGGATGGTGCCAGGTTTCCTCCAGACGTGACGCTTGGCACTCAGGCGAAAGAGTTCAATCTTTGTTTCATCAGACCAGAGAATCTTGTTTCTCATGGTCTGAGAGTCCTTTAGGTGCCTTTTGGCAAACTCCAAGCATGCTGTTGTGCCTTTTACTGAGGAGTGGCTTCCGTCTGGCCACTCTACCATAAAGGCCTGATTGGTGGAGTGCTGCAGAGATGGTTGTCCTTCTGGAAGGTTCTCCCATCTCCACAGAGGAACTCTGGAGCTCTGTCAGTGACCATCAGGTTCTTGGTCACCTCCCTGACCAAGGCCCTTCTCCCCCGATTGCTCAGTTTGGCCGGCCAGCCATCTCTAGGAAGAGTCTTGGTGGTTCCAAACTTCTTCCATTTAAGAATGAAGGAGGCCACTGTGTTCTTAGGGACCTTCAATGCTGCAGACATTTTTTGGTATCCTTCCCCAGATCTGTGCCTCGACACAAACCTTTTCTCTGAGCTCTACGGACAATTCCTTCAACCTCATGGCTTGATTTATTTCTCTGACATGCACTGTCAACTGTGGGACCTTTATATAGACAGGTGTGTGCCTTTCCAAATCATGTCCAATCAATTGAATTTACCACAGGTGGACTCCAATCAAGTTGTAGGAACATCTCAATGATGGTCAATGGAAACAGAATGAACCTGAGCTCAATTTCGAGTTTCATAGCAAAGGGTCTGAATACTTATGTATTCTTTGTCATTATGGGGTATTGTGTGTAGTTTGAGGGGAAAAAATAATTTAATTAATTTTAGAATAAGGCTGTAACGTAACAAAATGTGGAAAAAGGGAAGGGGTCTGAATACTTTCCGAATGCGCTGTATACCACTTACAGTAGTTCTTGCATACGTTTTCATATGGGTGGCGCCAGCGGGAATCGAACTTGCAATCCTGGAGTAGCAAGTGCCATGCTCCACTAACTGAGCCATACAGGACCACATCTATTATATAACCTGCATTGAACTGTATATATGAAATGAACGGCTATGAATAAATAAATATATATACATAAATAGAATGATTAAATGGATATACTCGCAGGCAACAGGTGACCTCACATTTTGCAGTGTCCCAATACAAACCTCTGTGCAAAAGCTGCCCTGGGCTAATTGTTTGTAGGCTGGACTGTGTACTCACAGTACTGAAATAATGACCATCCCAGCACTGGGCCATCTCTATGCTTTCATTGTCCTCCCTGCAGTTAGTGTGTTTTTTCTATCTAGATTATGGGTCTGCTGCTGACCGCTGTAGCTCGTTTTCTTCTGGCTGTGCCAATGTGCTCTAGCTCTTCGGCTTCATCCCAAATGGTGCCCTAAAGTCCTTATAGTACACTACTTTTGACTAGAGCCCTGGGCTATAGGGGAAATGGTGCCATTTGGGATGCAGAATTCCTCTTCAGGGCTGAGGAGATAAACAAATGGATAACAACACATCAGAACATCCTTACTGACCTCTCTCTCCCTCTTTGTCTCTCTACCCACTACTCCCTTTTTCTCTCTCCCTTATCTCGCTCTCCCACCATTCCTTCTCTCTCCCTATCTCGCTCTCTACCACTCCTTCTTCTGTCTCTTTCTCCACCTATCCCTTCTTTCTATCTCCACCACTCCCTTCTCTCTCTTTCTCTCTCCCTCTGCCTATCACTATTTTTTTTCTGTGTGTGTGTGTAGGTGGGGAACCCCCGCGTGGAGCTCACGCTCTCGGAGCTGCAGGAGATGGCCACACGGCAACAGCAGCAGATCGAGGCCCAGCAACAGATGCTTGTTGCCAAGGTAACCTATTGTGTGTTTGTGTGGACATTATTTTCTTTACTGGAAGAAAAGCCTGTTAGGAGGGTCAGAGCTACTGTATGCCAGGGGTATTGAAATCCGAGCCTTGAGTTCCAGAGTGCTGCTGGTTTTCTGTTCTACCTGATAATGAATTGCACACACCTGGTGTCCCAGGTCTAAATCAGTCCTTGATTAGAGATTTGTCCACTTTGGGTGGCAAAGGTCTGATGGTATTAAATTGTTCCCCACAAGCCCCTGATCAAATTGATATGATATCCTCTCCAAAAATGTGCTTTGTATGTTTTAAATTTTTTATGTATCTTGTTGTATGGGAGTCTATGCAATAGAATGTTTGCAGGCGGATAAAGGAATGTTAAGACAAGTTAGAATGTTCACATGTTCATTGAAAATGATTATTAAACAACAATGGAACATTGTATTAGGTGGATCTCATCTTAAAAACCATGGGATTTGGTTACTTTCTGCGATCAAGATCTAATGATATGCCTAGACTCATCATTGAAACAACAATGTTACAAATAGTAGAACTACATAGGCTACTTGTTTTAGGGATATTGGTCATACTGGGAAATAAACAAGTTCAAGAAATTCAAATCTGCTAATTTATTGGTTTTATAGTTGCCGCTTGTAATAGTCTGTTGCATAGCAATACTCAGCATGCTAAGATGAAAGGTGTGCTCTGTCATTTGTTGAGTTGTTCCAGCAAGTTAACACAAAGATTTAGGTAAAATACAAATTATCTCTAAAAGGAACATTGGTGATTATAATCTCTTCTGTCCCTGACCATCATGATCTTAAAAGTATTCCCTCTAAACATACAAGTTATTAAATGAAATATGTTACCTAATAATTTTGTAGCCATTAGTTCAGTGGCTGGTTGACATGAAATTATGCAATTGGTGATTATAAAAAATCCAGCCTTTTATCAGTTGGACCATTGCTGATGCCTCAGTAGCCTCAGTAGCCACTAACAATACATATTTCAGTAGGCCCTATACTACAATATACAATTTTCCATAAATAGTGTAACTAGACATCATCTATAAAGGCTGTAAACCTAAAGCTTTAATACTTCACCAGCTATGTAAGTTGATGCCCTCATCAGGCAGTTTGTTAGAATGTTATGTTGGAATGCAGTGTATATGACAGGATTCAAGACATAGATTTTATATTTAATAATATGGCATAATATGTTATATCATTATAATCACTATAAACATCTGAAAGATCCCTTTAGGAATATTAGATACATTTTTAATTGTTTGAAAATAAAATATTCCGAATGCAAATACTGACCAAAAAAAACAGTTTTTGGCACAAGAAGATTCCATATTTTGCAAACCTGGCTAAATTGGTTGTGTTATCTGTATAACTATAATTGTTTAGTAATCATTAGGCATATTCCACCTATTATTGAAAGAGTTGTGGCAATGTCAGACCAATCCAATTAAAACCAATGGAGCTGGTTGGGCAGCGCTATTGAGGACTTTCACCCTTTTGTAGTAGTCAACCAGGTGGGACTACCTATGGGTTAAGGAAGGATCACATAATTCCCTGCAGGTCATCAGGAGGGATTAGCCAATTAATTATACTTGTGAGCAAACATTCCATAACTGCAGGTGGCAGTAAATTGCCAATCTTGGCTTTATACCTGTTCAAACAACACACTCCAGGTGGCAGTATGCACCCTTTCAGTTTGTTTACTAACTCATAGAAGTACTAGAAGAAGGAAATGGACTACTTCAAAATGAGGATGGCCTCAATGGTGCTGCCTGTGAACAGACGCCATAATGGGACAGATACAACATTGGGATCTCTACATGTCTATGACCCTATGGTTAAATCAGCAATAGCTAAGCATCATTGTTTAGACTTTTTTTTAGCTTTAATAAGTAAAGTTTGGTGCACTCATTATGAAGGCATTTTGCGAAAATGGGTTACCTGTACCTCTTTGCTGGACATAATGCATTCCTAAGGGATTTCATGCAGGGTGCAATGTACGGGGCAGGTTTCACATCACATTTCCTGATGTTAAAACAATTTATAGAATCATATTACATATCATTTTAATTAATAGACATCAGTGAATGCTTCTAGAACATGTTCTAAGTGTTTAATTATATGTAGGGGTACAACGGTACACACATTCGTACCGAACCGTTTGGTGCGCCGACCTCGGTTCGGTCTGCACTGTGAACCCGAATGAATACCGGTACTTAATAATATTAATAGAAACACTAGGCCTATAGGCTATGCCTATGCTGCGTTGTATGCCTCTTGAGTAAATCATCTGAAAAAACATTTCAGGCTATTCCGTTAAAACAACTAGAGCCGCAGCCGGGAACTAGTTCTGTACAATGGCGAATGGTGAGCTCGATAAACCAGAAGGATTCTCCATCCTTTAAATCTCCAGTTTGGACAGAGTATGTCACCACTGCTCAACGAGAATAGTCTATGCAGCTGCCAACACCTCAAACATGTTGACACATTTACGCCGACATCACCCCAGTATTCCTACCAACGGTGCCAGACGGAAACACGAAAAAACAATAACACGACTTCGTCTCCCCTCTCCATTCAAGCAGCAGCCCTTCGCAGCGGATTCTGACTGGACCAAAGAAATTACAAGAGCGATAGGTATGTCTATATCCGCAGATATGTGCCCATTCTCGGTGGTTGAGAAGAATAGGGGGTTTCAAAACCTTGTGAGGGTGCTCAAGCCATGTTACGAACTTCGCCCTCTCGCACTCATTTAAGCAAACGGGTAGTACATGCTCTATATGCAAGCTAAAGCCGAAGTTGTCAATGAATTGGCAAATGCACCCTGTGTACCTCTTACAACAGATAGATGGACCTCCCAGGGCTACAGAGAGCTACTTAACAGTGACAGAAGCACCGTGCTACAGACACGCCCCGTTTATGAGAGTCACACAAGTGCGCATATTTTTCTCTTTGTAAGAAAATCAATCAATCAAATGTATTTATAAAGCCCTTTTTACATCAGCAGATGTCACAAAGTGCTATACAGAAACCCAGCCTAAAACCCCAAACAGCAAGCAATGCTGATGCAGAAGCACAGTGGCTAGGAAAAACTCCCTAGAAAGGCAGGAACCTAGGAAGAAACCTAGAGAGGAACCAGGCTCTGAGGGGTGGGCCAGTCCTCTTCTGGCTCTGTCGGGTGGAGATTATTTAAGGCCAGATTGTTCTTCAAGATGTTCAAATGTTCATAGATGACCAGCAGGGCCAAATAATAATCACAGTGGTTGTAGAGGGTGCAACAGGTCAGTACCTCAGGAGTAAAGGTCAGTTGGCTTTTCATAGCAGGGCATTTAGAGGTTGAGACTGCAGGTGCGGTAGAGAGAGTCTCAAACAGCAGGTCTGGGACAAGGTAGCACGTCCGGTGAACAGGTCAGGGTTCCATAGCCGCAGGCAGAACAGCTGAAACTGGAGCAGCAGCACGACCAGGTGGACTGGGGACAGCCAGAAGTCATCAGGCCAGGTAGTCGTGAGGCATGGTCCTAGGGCTCAGGTCCTCCGGGAGGGGAGGGAGAGAGAGAGATTAAGAGGGAGCATAGTTAAATTCACACAGGACACCAGATAAGACAGGAGAATTACACCAGATATAACAGACTGACCCCTATGTGAATACATTATAGCATAGGCCTATATAATGTCTGAGCCATGTTTACATATTGATTTCACATGCATATTGCACTTTATTTTAGTGTTATAATAATTTGGTGGGTGTTTATTTGTCCTCTTTCACACATGTACAAGTGTGTATTAATACGTGTGTGAATTGAAAATGTGTTTTTTGCATATCCCAATCTCCCTGAGACATCCTCGGAGAGTGGGGTCACGGCCAGGGTCTGCAATTATTAACGGCAACCCTAGAAAAATTAGGGTTAAGTGCCTTGCTAAAGGGCACATTAACCAATTTTTTCTTTATTTTTTTCTCCACCTTGTCAGTGTAGGGATTTGAACTAGCAACCTTTCGGTTACTGGCCTAATGCTCTAACCGCTAGTCTACATGCCGTCCCTGTTGAGTAATCGTGTGTTTTCGTTTAAGAAAATACAAAGTGTTGGTATTCCTGATTGTGCACTCATCAGGTATTATACACTACATTATCAAAAGATTGTGGACACCTGCTCGTCGAACATCTCATTCCATTGAGGTCAGGGCACTGTGTAGCTCAGTCAAGTTCTTCCACACTGATCTCGAATACCATTTCTGTATGGACCTCGCTTTGTGCACGGGGGCATTGCAATGCTGAAACAGGAAAGGGCCTTCCCCAAACTGGTGTCACAAAGTTGGAAGCACAGTATCGTCTAGAATGGCATTGTATGATGTAGCGTTACAATTTCCCTTCACTGGAAGTAAGGGGCCTAGCCCAGACCATGAAAAATAGCCCCAGACCATTATTCCTTCTCCACTGACTTTACAGTTGGTACTATGCATTGGGGCAGGTAGCGTTCTCCTGGCATCCACCAAACCCAGATTTGTCTGTCGTACTGCCAGATGGTGAAGCGTGATTCATAGATGACCGCTCAGTTTGGCCGGGCGGCCAGCTCTAGGAAGAGTCTTTGTGGTTCCAAACTTCTTCTATTTAAGAATGATGGAGGCCACTGTGTTCTTGGACCTTCAATGCTGCAGAAATGTTATGGTACCCTTCCCCAGATCTGTGCCTCGACATAATCCTGTCTTGGAGCTCTACGGACAATTCCTTCGACCTCATGGCTTGATTTTTGCTCTGACATGCACTGTCAACTGTGGGACCTTAGGTAGACAGGTGTGTGCCTTTCCAAATCATGTCCAATCAATTGAATTTACCACAGGTGGACTCCAATCAAGTTGTAGAAACATCTCAAGGATGATCAATGGAAACAGGATGCAGCTGAGCTCAATTTCGAGTCTCATAGTAAAGGGTCTGAATACTTATGTGTAAATAAGGATTTTTATTTTTAGTAAATTAGCAAAAATGTCTAAACCTGTTTTCGCTTTGTCATTATGGAGTATTGTGTGTAGATTGATGAAAAAAATGATTTAGTACATTTTAGAATAAGGCTGTAGCGTTACAAAATATCTACTGCCGTCACTCCAGTATCCCTGCACATGTAAATATGGTATTGGATCTGACTTGTTAAGTATTTCCTGTATATAGTATACTTACTTTATTGTGTATTTCATATTTCATTTTCTTATTTCTTGTGTGTTTTTTCTAGTAATACATTGTTATTGATTATTGTATTTTTAAGTTTTGAGTTTGTAAGAAAGGCATTTCCCTTTGCATGTGACATTAAAACTTAACTTGATACAGGCGTCCTTCCTAACTCAGTTGTCGGCGAGGAAAGAAACTGCTCAGAGATTTCACCATGATGCCAATGGTGACTTTAAAAAAGTTAAACTCTAACGTCTATAATGGAAGAAAACTGAGAATGGATCAACAACACTGTAGTTACTCCAGAATACTAACCTTATTGACAGAGTGAAAAGAAGGAAGGCATGTACAGAATAAAAATATTCCAAAACATGCATTCTGTTTGCAACAAGGCACTAATGTAATACTGCAAAAAATGTGGCAAAGCAATTAACTTTTTGTCCTGAATACAAAGTGTTATGTTTAGGGCAAATCCAATACAACGCATTACTGAGTACCACTCTCCATATTTTCAAGCATAGTGGTGGATGCATCATGTTATGGGTATGCTTGTATTCGTTAAGGACTGGGGAGTTTTTCAGGATAAAAAAATTAACCGAATGGAGCTATGCACAGGCAAAATCCTAGAGAAAAACCTGGTTCAGTCTGCTTTCCACCAGACACTGGGAGATTTATTCACATTTAAGCAGGACAGTAACTAAAACATAAAGCCAAATCTACACAGGAGTTGCTTACCAAGAAGACTGAATATTCCTGAGTGGCTGAGAAAGTTTTGACTTAAATCTACTTGAAAGTCTATGGCAAGACCTGAAAATGGTTGTCTAACAATGATCAACAACCAATTTGTGTGGAAAGCTCTTAGAGACTTACCCAGAAAGACTTACAGCTATAATCATTGCCAAAGGTGCTCCTACAAAGTATTGACTCAGGGATGTGAATACTTATGTAAATGAGATATTTCTGTATTTCATTTTCAATTAATTAGCAAACATTTCTAAAAACACATTTTCAATTTGTCATTATGGGGTATTGTGTGTAGATGGTAAAAACAAAATGCATTTAATAATTTTTTTATTCAGGCTGAAACACAAACAAATGTGGAATAAGTCAAGAGGTATGAATACTTTCTGAAGGCACTGTAGATCACTTTATTTCCCGGTTCTGCTTCTGTTCCTCGAAAATTTTTATTATTTTTCAGTTTTCGATTCTGTTCCCTGAACCATGTCCAACCAATGTGTTGAGGTCCAGATTTGAATTTGACTATGCCCATTTTCCATCCATAAGAAGATGTCCGCAGTCAGAAGATGTCAGGCTTTCAGGGAAGCAAAGGATCACATGCTTTAGTTCTAGCCCAGCACTTAAACTCCTGATTCAACAAATATCAACGTCAATGGAGAATCTCTTCAGTTTTCAGGGATTACAGTGGCTTGCGAAAGTATTCACCCCCCTTGGCATTTTTCCTATTTTGTTGCCTTACAACCTGGAATGAAAATTGATTTTTGGGGGGTTTGTATAATTTGATTTACACATCATGCCTACCACTTTGAAGATGCAAAATATTTTTTCTTGAAACAAACAAGAAATAAGACAAAAAAACGGAACTTGAGCGTGCATAACTATTCACCCCCCCCAAAGTCAATACTTTATAGAGCCACCTTTTGCAGCAATTACAGCTGCAAGTCTCTTGGGGTATGTCTCTATAAGCTTGGCACATCTAGCCACTGGATTTTTGCCCATTCTTCAAGGCAAAACTGCTCCAGCTCCATCAAGTTGGATGGGTTCCGCTGGTGTACAGCAATCTTTAAGTCATACCACAGATTCAAAATTGGATTGAGGTCTGGGCTTTGACTCGGCCATTCCTAGACATTTAAATGTTTCCCCTTAAACCACTTGAATGTTGCTTTAGCAGTATGCTTAGGGTCATTGTCCTGCTGGAAGATGAACCTCCGTCCCAGTCTCAAATCTCTGGAAGACTGAAACAGGTTTCCCTCAAGAATTTCCCTGTATTTAGCGCCATCCATCATTCCTTCAATTCTGACCAGTTTCCCAGTCCCTGCCGATGGAAAAACATTGGTGTTCTCGGGGTGATGAGAGGTGTTGGGTTTGCGCCAGACATAACGTTTTCCTTGATGGCCAAAAAGCTCAATTTTAGTCTCATCTGAGAAGAGTACCTTCTTCCATATGTTTGGGGAGTCTCTTTAAGCGATGGCTTTTTTTCTGGCCACTCTTCCGAAAAGCCCAGCACTGTGGAGTGTACGGCTTAAAGTGGTCCTATGGACAGATACTCCAATCTCCGCTGTGGAGCTTTGCAGCTCCTTCAGGGTTATCTTTGGTCTCTTTGTTGCCTCTCTGATTAATGCCCTCCTTGCCTGGTCCGTGAGTTTTGGTGGGCGGCCCTCTCTTGGCAGGTTTGTTGTGGTGCCATATTCTTTCAATTTTTTTTATAATGGATTTAATGGTGCTCTGTGGAATGTTCAAAGTTTCTGATATTTTTTTATAACCCAACCCTGATCTGTACTTCTCCACAACTTTGTCCCTGACCTGTTTGGAGAGCTCCTTGGTCTTCATGGTGCTGCTTGCTTGGTGGTGCCCCTTGCTTAGTGGTGTTGCAGACTCTGGGGCCTTTCAGAACAGGTGTATATATACTGAGATCATGTGACCGATCATGTGACACTTAGATTGCACACAGGTGGACTTTAACTAATTATGTGACTTCTGAAGGTAATTGGTTGCACCAGATCTTATTTAGGGGCTTCATAGCAAAGGGGGTGAATACATATGCACGCCAAATTTTTCCGTTATTGATTTTTTTGAATTTTTTTAAGAAAGTTATTTCTTTCATTTCACTTTATCGATTTTGACTTTTGTGTATGTCCATTACATGAAATCCTATATCTTGTGAAATATCATTGGGAAGACATATTAGAAATGTTAGTAGCAATAGTTGTTGTTCAAACTGTTCAGTCAACCGAGCCATGGGGCTGAGTAGTTGGGTGTCATAGTGATGCCACTGCAGCTCTGGTCATTTATAGCTTCTATTCACTTACACAGTCAAAGGTTGCATCCTAAATGGACCCCTTTTCCCTATGTAGTGCATATTAGGACAGCAGGTAGTCTAGAGGTTAGAGCGTTGGCTATGTGACAAAACATGTATTCATTTTTTTGCATCTTTTTTAAAAGGAGTGCGCTATAGGGAATAAGGGGCCATTTGGGACACATCCAAATACTCCTGGATTCAGTAGGGCCTAGGGAGCATGCGTTCCGCCATACCATGCTGCTGGCCTCATTGTGTGTGCGCACATGATTAATGCTGTCCATCGCAGAGACTTGGTGCTGAATTCCATTATGTGGAGAGTGAGGCAGGCAGGGTTTTGTGTGCGCATTCTTGCGGTTGTCATTCTTTCTCTCATTTTATCAATTTGCATTTGTGGCCGAATCCAGCCAAATTCACCCTACCTCCACTGCAGGGCATTCGGGGCATTTCTCTGTTGGTCTTGTGTGGGTCCACATGAGCTATTATCCACAAGCTATTAGGCTAGCTGTAGAGCTCGTCTCAGCAGCTTGCTAGCCAGCGTTGTGGATTAGCTTCAAGCTAATTAGCTGTATCTAGCTACATTACTAGCTAGCTTAGCCAATGCTATAACATCTGTAAAGAGTCTTTACCTTGTTAATAGATTTGGCTTTTATTAGAGGAACGCATTGACCAAGAGATAATATGTAGGCAGTCTATATTTCTATACACACCCATTAACCGCTAAGGGATCGGTGTACCGTATACGGGATGGTTGAGCTAACATGCGCTAATGTGATTAGCATGACTGTTGTAAGTAACAGCAAACTTTCCACGACATAGACATGTCTTATATGGGCAGAAAGCTTACATTCTTGTTAATCTAACTGCACTGTCCAGTTTACAGTAGCTGTTACAGTGAAAAAATACCATTCTATTGTTTGAGGAGAGTGCACAACAACAAAAAACTTATCATGGCAACTAGTTTAATACATTCAACTCTGAAGGTAAATAATAATCTTGCTCTGATTTGTCATCCCGAGGGTCCCAGAGATAAAATGTAGCATAGTTTTGTTTGATAAAATCAATTTTTATATTTAAATGTAGGAACCGGGTTCTACAGTTTGAACCCTTGCTGTCTCTGGCTCCACACCCAACCCACCCGGACATCTAGATGTGTGAAAGTTATTGTATAAGCTAATGATCCATCATGTATGACATTCCTGGGAGTGTGTAAACTTACATTTTGTATTACCATATAATTTTTGTATGTTCTCTATAGTTATGTACTTTAAAATGTATAAATTGACCAGTTCGGCACATTTGGGAGACTTAATACAGAATAGTCCAGTATTGCAATGCTTCACTGGATCAATCTGAAACTTTGCACACACACTGCTGCCACCTAGTGGCCAAAATCTGCGCCTAAACTCCAATATTATATTGTGGCCTTTCTCTTGCATTTCAAAGATGATGGATCTTTTACCAGATCTAATGTGTTATATTCTCCTACATTAATTTCACATTTCCACAAACTTCAAAGTGTTTCCTTTCAAATGGTATCAAGAATATGCATATCCTTGCTTCTGTTCCTGAGCTACAGGCAGTTAGATTTTGGTATGTAATTTTTGGCGAAAATTGAAAAAAAAGGGTCCACTCCTTAAGAGATAAAAAAATAAAATAAAATAAAAAGTTTCCCAGGTGCTGGATCTGAAAGGGTAACGTAGAACAAAACTATAAATCCGCACACTGTTATGATGGTCCCAACGTCTTTAAGACAAGGACAATGTTTCGACTCCAAACTAGGTCGTCATCATGATTGACTGATTTTGGCCGTGCAGTGAACCACCGTGTGCCAAATGGCAGAGAAGTGATTTTATTTTTAAGAAGTAGGTCTACTTGAAACCCTGCAGTCATTTGGAAACATGGGCCTGTCATCTCTTCTCTTTTGGAACTTGAATTGGAGCAACACACAGTTGGGAAACTCAGAGAGATATAAAGTCATCCCTCCTCCTTCCTCCTTCAGACCCAGTCGCTAATGAATGTCTTATATGGACATCAATTTACATCACAAATATATGAATGATGAATAGATGTGTACCTTTAGCTATTAGATGGAAGTTCATCTGTATATCAGGGTCTTGTGAGGACTGTCGTGTATGCGTGCTTGCGTGCCAGCAATGTGCGATAAAAGTGTTCAACGTGTGTGTGTGTGTGTGTGTGTGACAGGAGGAGTGTATGTATGAATTGTAAAATGGGCTGAAACCACGAATGTCTCATGCTGTTACAGATTGCTGTGTTGTCCATGCACACATGCAGATGCTATTCAGAACTTCAAATGTGTTACCTATGCATCTGGTTCAAGACCGTTGACCATTTCTAATCACACTCTCCTCCCTCTCCATCCCTTTCCATCTCCCCCTCTCGCTTTCTTGTTCCATGTCTCTCCTTCCCGGTCCCTCTTTCTCCTTCCCGGTCCCTCTTTCTCCTTCCCTGTCCCTCTTTCTCCTTCCCGGTCCCTCTTTCTCCTTCCCGGTTCCTCTTTCTCCTTCCCTGTCCCTCTTTCTCGATCTCTATGTCTGTAGGAGCAGCGTCTGCGCTACCTGAAGCAGCAGGAGCGGCGGCAGCAGCAGTCGGTGTCTGAAAGCGAGAAGCTGCAGAGGCTCAAGGATCGCGTGGAGAGCCAGGAGGCCAAGCTTAAGAAGATCCGCGCCATGAGGGGCCAGGTGGACTACAGCAAAGTCATCAACGGCAACCTGTGTAAGTTTACACGCATATAAACACTCTCCCAAACTCAGCCACGTTTACGCTGTGCCCATCCACCTCTCCCCAACTCACCTCTACACTGTGTGTCCACGTGTGTGTATGTGCGTCCCATGTTATCCACAATGTGTGTACTATGGACGACAATGGAAATAAGTAATTCAACTTTTTTTTGTCATGCCCAATGATTTTATATATCAGGTTGTATTTTGATGGGGCGGTTTCCTGGACACAGGTTAAGTCTAGTCCTGGATTTAAAAGTACATTGAAAATCCTTTTAAATCAAGGATTAGACTCAAAATGTGTGTGGGAAACTGCCCCTATATGTGTGTAAAAGTTGTCAAATAAACTAAATCCTCCTCCCTCCACCCCTAAAGCGGCGGAGATTGAGCAGGTGAGTGGGCTGTTCCAGGAAAAGCAGGTGGAGCTGCAGTCAGCCGTGCTGCGGGTGGAGCAGCTGAGTCTGCAGCTGGAGGACCTGCGGCGGGGAAAGCTCAACGGCCTGCAGTCTGCGCTGGGAGGACAGGTCACCAGCACTGCAGCCCTGGAGCTGCGCAAACTCTACCAGGAGCTGCAGGTAGAGTTTAGTGTTCTGTACTACTCTACCATCAGAAACCCTGCTCCAGTGCCCAACTTTTGATCCAGATCAAAATGATCCTGTGTTGTATCAATTCTGTTCCCCCATTCAATGTTGTTCCCCTTCATTTTAGAAAGGCAATATTTTCACCCAAATGTCATGGGATCACAGCTCAGCCTTCAACACCATAGTGCCCTACAAGCTCATCACTAAGCTCGGGGCCCTGGGTCTGAACCCCGCCCTGTGCAACTGGGTCCTGGACTTCCTGACGGCCAACCCGAAGTGGTGAAGGTAGGCAACAATACCTCCGCTACGCTGATCCTCAACTCGGGGGCCCCACAAGGTTGCGTGCTCAGCCCCTTCCTGTACTCCCTGTTCACCCATGACTGCGTGGCCACACACGTCTCCAACTCAATCATCAAGTTTGCAAACAACACAACAGTGGTTGGCCTGATTACCAACAACGACAAGACATCCTACAAGGAGGAGTTGGGGGTACTGGCGGAGAATAACCTCTCCCTCAACGTCAACAAAATGAAGGCGCTGATCGTGGACTTCAGGAGACAGCAGAGGGAGCACCCCCCCATCCACATCGATGGGGCAGCAATGGAGAAGGTGAAAAGCTTAAAATTCCTCGCCGTGCACATCACTGACAACCTGAAATGGTCCATCCACACAGACAGTGTGGTGAAGAAGGCACAACAGTGCCTCTTCAAACTCAGGAAGCTTAAGAAATTTGGCTTGGCCCCTAAGACCCTCACAAACTTCTACAGATGCACCATTGAGAGCATCCTGTCGGGCTGTATCACTGCCTGGTACGGCAACTGCACCATCCGCAAACGAGGGCTCTCCAAAGGGTGGTGCTGTCAGCCCAAAGCATCACCGGAGGCACACTGACTGCCCTCCAGGACATCTGCAGCACCCGGAGTCACAGGAAGGCCAAGAAGATCATCAAGGACCTCAGCCACCCGAGCCACGGCCTGTTCACCCCGCTACCATCTAGAAGGCGGAGACAGTACAGGTGCATCAAAGCTGGTACGAGAGACTGAAAAACAGCTTCTATCTTTGGCCATCAGACTGTTAAATAGTTACCACTAGCCGACCTCCGCCCAGTGCCCTGCCCTGAACTTCAGTCACTGTTACTAGCCAGCTACCACCTGGTACTCAACCCTGCACCTTAGAGACTGCTGCCCTATGTACATAGTCATTGAACGCTGTTTTACCCCACTTCATATGTATATACTGTATTCTAGTCAAGGCTCATCCTATATAACTACTGCTGTACACAACTTTTCTATTCATATACTGTCCATAATGTCTATAAACACATCATACTGTACTGTATATATTTATATTCCGGACTCTGACATTGCTCGTTCTAATATTTCTATATTTCTTAATACCTTTTTTTAGATTTTTTGGGATTTGCATGTATTGTTAGGTATTACTGCACTGTTGGAGCTAGGAACATAAGCATTTTGTTACACCCGTAATAACATCTGTAAAATATGTGAACGCGATTTGATTTGTTGTATTGTATGATGTGATATGTTAGAGATTTGGTCCAGTCTTATAATTGCATCCAAAAAGAGGAGGGACCACATCTGAAGGGGGAGCGGAATTTAACACAACACAGGATCATTTTGATAGGGATGAATTGTTTTGAAAAACTGGGCACAGGGGCCTCGGTGGGTTGGTCCAGCGATCTAAGCCGCTGCCTCTGGATCACATGTACTGCTTACTACCGTTGCAAGCATGGGTCTCTCTCCTCCTATCAACTAATCTCTCTCAATCCTGTCGAATAAACAAAAGAATGCGAAAGGATTAGGACTGCCCCAAAATAAACCCTGCTTCAGATTCATTAAAACGCTACCCTTCGAATCTTTCCCTGCGTCCGAATCATCTGTCCATTCTCCCAAAGTTTGCACTTGTGCACTCCTTCCCGTGCATTAAAAAACTTTGGATTGGTAAGCGAAACAAACACAAAGGACTATCTGCTTAGTCGTTTCTTCTGTGTGAACTGATGCGCTTTTCAGAAAAGTGCAACTTCAAAACTGAAGCATTGCAAAGTTCACAATGGGGAAACTACTCTGCGGTCTGCTGCTTGTGGACAGCAAACTAGATGATAAATATACTTTTGGATTATAGGGGTTATGTTTGTGCCTGTGCACACATGCGTGTCTTGGCCAGGTTTCGGCGTACTCATGTGGGTGGTGTGGAAACCAGTTTGTCTATTTACTTCCTATATTCATACCTGTGTGCTAACCTTTTTTTTTATCTCTTTCTATTCTCTGTGTGTGTGTGTGTGTGTGTGTGTGTGTGTGTGTGTGTGTGTGTGTGTGTGTGTGTGTGTGTGTGTGTGTGTGTGTGTGTGTGTGTGTGTGGCGTGCGTGTGTGTGTATCACCCTCAGATCCGGAACAAGCTGAACCAGGATCAGAACAGCAAGCTACAGCAGCAGAAGGACCTGCTCAACAAGCGCAACATGGAGGTGACACTCATGGACAAGCGCATCGGCGAGCTGCGGGAGCGCCTCTATAAGAAAAAAGCTGAGGCACGTCAAAAAGAGAACTCACCTGTAAGGCTAGGAACGGACAATGCATAAACACACTCACACTAAGAAACACACACACACACGGCACACACGGCAAACATAGCCTCTTACAAATAAAAGCTGGTCTAGTAGTGCACAACACACACGCCCACACGGACACAAACACTCTCACCTGTCATATGTATGCGTAAGCTCACTTCTTTTGGCTCTTTTGGGACATTCAAAAGATGGTAAAGTGCCAATCTGTTTGCTATCAGTATCATGCCAACGCATTGCCATGCCAAACATGAATTGTTTGGCATGACAATGCCTAAAGAGTTGGCAAGAGAGCAGAAACAGACTGGAACCCAGGATACTGAGTTCCCTTAAACAGGACAAAATACAAGAAAATAACAACAAGACACAATACACATCAATACACAATACACACACTTACGATGGGGTCCATTACTTCATATTGATACTAACCCTAATCTCTCCCTCTATCTCCCCTTTCTCTGTGGTCCCCCTCGCTCTCCCCATCCCCTTTCTCTGTGGTCCCCCTCGCTCTTCCCATCCCCTTTCTCTGTGGTCCCCTCGCTCACCCCATCCCCTTTCTCTGTGGTCCCCTCGCTCACCCCATCCCCTTTCTCTGTGGTCCCCCTCGCTCTCCCCATCCCCTTTCTCTGTGGTCCCCCTCGCTCTCCCCATCCCCTTTCTCTGTGGTCCCCTCGCTCTCCCCATCCCCTTTCTCTGTGGTCCCCCTCGCTCTCCCCATCCCTTTTTTTCTGTGGTCCCCTCTCACTCCCCTCCCTCCACATTCTCGCTTTCTCTCTGTGGTCCCCTCTTTCTCCATTTAGCTGAACAGGACCAACGGGCCTCCCTCTCCCCAGCCGGCCCCTGGGACTCTGGGCCGGGTGGCAGCCGTGGGGCCCTACATTCAGGTCCCCGTGCCGGGTAGACAAGAGGGAGGCTACACTGGACCCCCCGAACCTATGAAACCCCAGACACTGGGTGTCAACGCCCCAGCCAATCATGCCCGCTCCAAATCAGGTTGGTCTACCTTGCCATCATGGACTCTCTTCACTCGGTATGGTATAGGGTGAAGTTGCCCCTAGATGTTGATCTTGGGTCAGTTTTGCATTATTCCTACTAATGGTTAAGGTTAGGATTGGGGCACTGGAAGCTGTTCCTAGATCTGTACCTAAATCAAACTTCACCTCAGAGCACTCTGTGTGGTTGGTTTTCCAATAACCTGACATATTACTCACCTGTATTTGTTGCCCTCTCATGCTCTCTCCTATGATTCAATCTCTTTTTCTCTTAACTTTTCTCTGTCTTTACGTTTGTACTCTTTCTGTCTTTGGCTCTACTTCAAGACAGCCATAATGACTTGACTATGGATGTATTTGATAGTGGTTGGGAGGGACACATGAAGACCTCTAGACTAATTATTGAGCTTCCTAGATAACTGTAGTCCTCATGTTTTCCCCAGGAACACAATTGGTCAATTCATGTCACCAATTGTCCCAGGCATGGTCTAGAACAGGTACTGATTAAAATACAAAAAATCAGCAAACACAGAGTGCTGCACCCCTGGTCCAAGTCCTTATCATACAGTTAGGACTACACATTTGCATGGTAATTTCCCCTGTAAATCTGATACAATATTTATACCGAATGTCATGGATATAGCAGGATCTTTGTTTTAACTTATGTGATATGTTAAAGATTTGCTTTTGTTTTGTCATAAAACTGCATCCAAAAATGAGGAGGGACCACATCTGAAGGAGCAGCAGAATTTAACACAACATAGGATAATTTTGATCTGGCTTAAATATTTTGAAAAACTGTGCCCAGAGCAGGCAGTGTCCATCAGGAGGACTAAGAGCAGCCTCCCAGTCTCAAATCCACTGGCCCCCGTGATCGCCATCCCCAGTGATCCTGAAGCCCATGTTGCTCTCCTTACAGGCTTTTCAGTTGATACTGATTCATTACTTTTTTCTTTCTTTATCTCTCTCCTCTAACCTTCTTCTCTCCCCTTTTTTACTCTGTGGTGTATCCTGTGTTTCCCTCCCTCCGTCCTTCCCTTCTCTTTCCCGTCCCGTGCTGTGGTGTCCTGTGATTGTCTTTGTTCCACTTGGGCGGGGCGACACCCCTACTCCTATCCCTATCTACCACGTTCGTCCAGGGGCGGACACAGTGCGAAAGCCCCTCGGCCCGTGGAAGGTGTCAGATTTAGACATCGTGGTGGACCCACTGCCCCCTTCCCCTCTGGATGCGCGGTCGGGTGGCTCGGACGGCACGTCCCGTGAGTGTGGCAGGTTGCATAGGTGTAGGGTGAAGTTGCCCCTAGACACTGATCCTGGATAGGAATGGGGATAGTGGATGCTGGTCCTAGATCTATATCTAGGGGAAACTTCAACCTGGAGCGTATGCCTAGCGGGAGGGACGGACGGCTCTTTGAACCTTATCTCTGCAGTAGTGGGCAGGATCCTCAGCATGTGACTTATTAGACACTGGTCTTTACACATTCGCAAACTCTAGCTCGCAACGTCAGTAGTGTTTTTTTTGAGGACACTTAACTCTCTTGCTAGCCTGGTGAAACCATCCTGATTGCTACGCTCACCATTCTGCATCAAACAGAATGTGAGCGATCACATTATAAAGTTATGAGTTACACAACACATAGACACAGATTACATGTCTTTTTTTATTATTTACTGAAAGTGCTCCATCTTGAAAACTTAACTGCTGAGGGACCTAATGGAATAAAATAATTAAATGTTTTTTGGAGTGGATCCTCAGAAAAATTATTACCATAAACATAGTAGGCTATTCAGTAGACCTAGTGGGCTACACACTTACAGAGGACGATAGGTTAATACAACATAAAATAAACTAGTCAAAACTAAAACGGTGCTGGCTAGCCGGTGTATTTTATTTTTGATGAGGCTCCAAGTCGAACATAATACTAAAATGTTTTGTAGTTTTTTTTAAGTGATCCTATTACAGTCACAGCTCACAGACGTGGCGCACACTCACACATGTACAACTGGAACCCTTCATATTACAGCAATCAATATTACCCTGCAAGGGCTGTTGTCTGTGTAGGATTGTATCCAATAGCAATATCTGATTCTACCTCATGCTCCTAATAAGTGAACTCCAGAGATAAGATCATGTTTAATTATGCAACTATGGAATCACTATTAAAATAACTAAAAAGTAATCCTATCACATTAGACAGGGGTGTGTATTGTACAAGAACACCACTCTCTGACCATTTGGTGCAAATGCAAAAAAAAAATAAACCTTGAAAAAGGTTTGGTGCGAGTGCAAGTTATTTTATTTTTAATGGAAAAGCCTGTCTTTCAAGATGTTAGACAGCGAAGCACTGCTGATCCTGAGCGTGTGTGTGCGTGCGTGCGTGCGCAACTAGCTACTCTGAGAAGGTTCACTGCGCTCCTCCGCCCTCGATACCTGGATCAATGGCGTCAGTCAAATTTACCTCTGAAGCCACCTCAGTAAATTTGTGCTCTGATCTTTGACCTTTCCATAACCACCATAACCCACCTAACCATTCCCCTCATTAGTAGCAGTGATAGAGCATTCAAATAGTTGTTATTAATGCTTAATTAGTTGGATCTGTCAATTTTGCACTGATAGACTAGTGTCCTTTCCAGGGGGTGTCCTTGTACAACAAGCTTCCTCACATTACAGAAACAGGACCTAGTCTCCTGCTCCTATGAGCCGTTCTGGCCAAGGCTTGTGCAAGGCTACTTACTTTACTTATTATCTATTTCGAGATATATTAAACCCCCCAAAAAAAGTGCCATTTTATTTTTGACTTACTGAACCAGACTTACTGAGTCTGACTTTAAGTCATGTATGTTTAAAATGGTCACAATTGGACAGGCTGACAAGGATGTGGATATTCAACAACACTTTGTTTGACTGTTTAGGGCTTCCTAAGATTTATGGTTTAAGAATTTGGATTAATGAATGCTGCTCTTCTCCAGCTTTTAGAATTACAAAATGTAATTTTTGAGTACTTTTATAACAACAACTACGTTTGTAGGCTAAATTAGCATTTTCAGCTACAAAGTTGAGCATGTGAAGGACAAGTTCCTACTTAATTGAAGGGCACCAGTTGTGTGGAAGAAGCTACATTTGAACAATTGGTGGAAATTGGGGGATGACAGAGACAAAACGGCATAACATCAGGGTCATAATTATTAGTGCACACCGTAGAGAGAGAGGTTTTGCAACGGAAAGCGAAAACAAGCTTTTCTAATTGGACAAATTTGAATACGACCAAGGGACCTGGTGGGGGGCCTTTGAATCCCACTCTTCAGGGGGATTTTCAAATCATGATATTTCAGATCAATTATTAATTGGGTAGGACTCAACCCCCTTGTTCTATATATGTTTTACATTTATTTGTCTCTTTCCCTCCCTCCCCTTTTCCGTTTCCTAATCTTTGCTGACAGCATTATAGAGCATACTTGTGGCAAAATTTTCATAGTGCAAAGTGCAAAAATTTAGAATTAACGTAATCTGGCAGCATGATTTCATTTTAAACTATTTATTTCAACAATGTATATGCAGGCAATTATTTTAACTAGAGTTGAGTAAATTGCATATTACATTAATAGTCACCTCTTTATAATGTACATTGTTGAAGTTTCTAATTAAATCACGCTGCATTATAATGAGGTTTATGGTAAGTTTTAAACTTTGCACAATTCTTACACTACATGACGAAAAGTATGTGGACACCTTCTCGTCGAACATCTCATTCCAAAATCATGGGCATTAATATGGAATTGGACCCCTTTGCTGCTATAACAGCCTCCACTCTTCTGGGAAGGCTTTCCACTAGATGTTGGAACATTGCTGCGGGGACTTGCTTCCATTCAGCCACGAGCATTAGTGAGGTTGGGCGCTGATGCTGGGCGATTAGGCCTGGCTCGCAGTCGGTGTTCCAATTTATCCCAAAGGTGTTTGATGGGGTTGAGGTCAGGGCTCTGTGCATGCTAGTCAAGTTATTCCACACCGATTTCGACAAACCATTTCTGTATGGACCTCGCTTTGTGCATGGGGGCATTGTCATGCTGAAACAGGAAAGGGCCTTCCCCAAACTGTTGCCATAAAGTTGGAATCACAGAATCGTCTAGAATGTCATTGTATGCTGTAGCGTTAAGATTTCCCTTCACTGGAACTAAGGGGCCTAGCCCGAAACATGATAGCCCCAGACCGTTATTCCTCCTCCACCAAACTGTACAGTTGGAACTATGCATTGGGGCAGGAAGCGTTCTCCTGGCATCCGCCAAACCCAGATTTGTCCGTCGGACTGCCAGATGGTGAAGCGTGATTCATCACACCAGAGAATGCGTTTCCACTGCTCCAGAGTCCAATGACGGCGAGATTTACACCACTCCAGCCAATGCTTGGCATTGCCTTTGGTGATCTTAGGTTTGTGTGCGGCTGTTCGGTCATGGAAACCTATTTCATGAAGCTCCAGACGAACAGTTATTGTGCTGACGTGGCTTCCAGAGGCAGTTTGGAACTCGGTAGTGAGTGTTGCAACCGAGGACAGACAATTTTTACGCGCTTCAGCACTAGGCGGTCCTGCTCTGTGAGCTTGTGTGGCCTACCACTTCGCGGCTGAGCCGTTGTTACTCCTAGATGTTTCCACTTCACAATAACAGCACTTACAGTTGACCGGGGCAGCTCTAGCAGGGCAGAAATTTGACGAACTGACTTGTTGGAAAGGTGGCATCCTGTGCCATGTTAAAAGTCACTGAGCTCTTCAGTAAGGCCATTCTACTGACCATGTTTGTCTATGGAGATTGCATGGCGGTGTCCTCAATTTTAAACACCTGTCAGCAATGGGTTTGTCTGAAATAGCTGAATCCACTAATTTGAAGGGGTGTCCACATACTTTTGTATATATAGTCTATGTTCTATGAACAAGGCTGTTCGTCTTGTGCCGCAAGAATCCACATTTGGATTCATGTCAGCAGTGTCAAACCATGCTTACTGTGTGAAATGGCAAGAAGTATTTTTTCCTTGCCTCACCAACCAGTAACTGGTTTCCATTGAACAGGACCCTAAGTACGTCTGCCTTTCACCCAGCAACAGTGTCTGTACTCTGTGTAGCGTACTAGCTAGCTCTTTCCTTCCGGTTCACCCATCTAAAAGAACGCTCTCCACACTACTGCATCTGACTGCCCAGTGTAGCAGTATCATCTTCTACACTCACCCCATCATGGCAGACATTCATAGCAGTATAGTCCTTCCCAATCCTGGTCTGGGGGAAAATGTGCATTTTGCTTCCCAGGACAAGGATTGGGAAACACTGATCAATACAGATCGTTATCTAGAGAGTTCTACAGCAGTCTCTGCTTTTAACACAGTTCTAACAGGTCACTCTCTTAGACCACACTCAGCGTGCCCCATTCTCCCCTCTCCACCCTTAGCTAATGACGCTGGCTGGCCCACCCTTGGCAAGGGCAATGCTTCTCTCAAGCCCCCCGACTGGAGGGAGTCTGGGCCGGACACGCAGGGAAAGACTCCCCCTCCGGGCTCCCCCGCTGCTACCACAGCAGAGAAGGTCAGTCTTTACTTTGACATTTATTGTTGTTCATAAAGCTTGAATAGAAATCAAGAGTTGACGCACACCCAAAACTATTGGAGAGGTGCTGACTATAGTAAATATCGAGCATCTTAACTTTTTAGTTTTACATAAGTTAATAAAGCTTTGGGCAAACATATTTTTTGTCTTCAAAATAACCCCTCGCAGCATGCAACATTTCCCCAAATAACCATAACAGGTGAAATAGTTGGGACAGCGCTTCATCCAAAATTAGTTTGGAGATGTATTTGATGATATTAAATAAGTATTGAATAATGAGAATAATTGTTTGCCTCTACCAAGGTGCTGGACTCCAACAAGATGACAGTCTCCTCCCCAGTGGCCCCATCCAAGCCCCAGCCCCCTCCCTACGGCTCCCACCTAACTTCCGCCGGCTCCACCAGCTCTTTAGACCGCCGGCCAGGCCCGCTCCCCAACCCCCCCGGCCCTGTCTGGCCCCGTGTTCCCCCCTCCACCGGCTCCTCCTCCCAGCAGATCCAGCAGCGCATATCGGTGCCCCCCAGCCCGACCTTCCAGCCCAACTTGCCTCTCTTCCCGCCGGGTCTTCCCGGGGATCGGCCTGACCCTGTCCTGGCCGTGGCGGTGCGCCCCTTCGTCCCAGACAGAGGCTCCCGGCCCCAGTCACCGCGCAAGGGCCCGGCCACCATGAACTCCAGCTCCATCTACCACATGTACCTCCAGCAGGCGGCGCCCAAGAGCTATCCGCTCAAGCCTGCGCTCAAAGCAGGTACTAGCAGGGGCCGTTTGGGAGGGAATGAAAATGTTCCAAATCCCAATTATCTTTTGTAGCCCAGTGTGCACTTATTCACTTCCCTTCACTGATTTTGAAAGGTATACATGACTGGTATGCAAATGATTGTGGAAACTCTCACTATCCCATGCCTCCACCAATCCAATGCTATTAGATTTGTGGGAAGTAGGGAACAAGTGCACACTTCAGGAGAAACAAGATATTATTGGGACGCACCCTTGTACCTTGTACCAATACTATGCATCTTTTCTTCCTTGAGGAACTGATTTGTGAAGGTTGGTTAAGTGAAAGCAATATGGTGAACACCATCCTTTCACTTATCCAATCACTTACAGATCATTGAGAGGAAAGAAAGGTGTGTTTTGGAAGAATTGGATCAGGTTGGTGTCTGGGTAAAGTGAAGGAGGGACAGGGGCTTAACTGAAAATCAAAGGAGACTGAAGTCTGTTATATATTTTGCTATTGACTGAGACTTGCATGACAAAGAGCAATGTTGTGAATACTCTTGCTTTTGATTCTTAATACATTAACTGTTGAGTTTTGAGTATCCAGTAATTCATTATTAATTTATGAAAGTGAGTCAGTGAGCAAGTACGTTATTTATATTTTCCACGGTAGTACATCGTTTTTTTCTGTTTTTTTCTTCTCTCCTGTGTGTGTGCAGTGTACGGGAAGCCCGTTCTCCCCTCCAGCTCCACGCCGCCCTCCCCCTTGCCCTTCATGCAGACAGGGGGCCCCTTCCCCGTGCTCCAGGGGCCGGCCGGTGAGGACACTGGGGACAGAGAGGGCCCTGACATAGACGGGGCCCCGGATACCCCCCCGCCCAACGTGGAGAATATCCCGCGGCCCCTCAGCCCCACCAAGCTCACCCCCATGGCCCACTCGCCCCTCCGCTACCAAAGCGACGCCGACCTGGAAGCGCTGCGCAAGAAGCTGGCGAACGCCCCGCGGCCCCTCAAGAAGCGCAGCTCCATCACTGAGCCAGAGGGCCCTGCCGGGCCCAACATCCAGAAGCTGCTCTACCAGCGCTTCAACACCCTGGCTGGTGGCATGGAGGGTGGTGCCGCCGGAGCAGGGGGAGCCGGGTCGGGCGGCACGCCATTTTACCAGCCCGCCAACCCACCCGACTACCCCGGCGACTCGTTGGCAGACGCCGACAATGGGAACCCGCTATCTGAGGACCTGCTCCCTCCCCCGCCACCTGCCGTGGCAGAGGGATCGTCCTCAGAGCCCTTGCCGCCGCCTGACGCCAATGACAACAAGCTGCTGCCCCCGCCACCAGCCCCCGAGGGGATCAGTCCCCCCGCCCTGGAGGCCTCGGAGGATACCAACAACAATAACCTAGGGGGAGTCTCGCTGGCCACCCTGCCCAGCCCTGTGCCTGAGGTCAGCTCTCCAGAGGAGGTTGCCACCACCCCCTCGCAGCCAGTGGTGAGGCTCTCACAAAACACTCACAGCAACAGTATGCATGTTCATGTAGCGGAGGTGAGTCGGACTGAGTTGGACTCTCGGTATAATGGTTAAGATGTTGGTTTCCGGAGCAGGAGAAAGGGGTTCTGACCCACCTGTGTCATACATAAACATGTCTGTTTGTGTTTGCACGTACTCTTTGCTAACTGTCCCTTCCCATCCTTCCCCTACAGGAGAAGCGTACTAACCTGAAGAAGCCCAACTCGGAGCGGACGGGTCACGGCCTGAGGGTGAAGTTCAACCCCCTGGCTCTGCTGCTGGATGCCTCACTGGAGGGCGAGTTTGACCTGGTGCAGAGGATTATCTACGAGGTCCGACTCTGTTGCGCGCACATACAATTTGTTTATTTTAGTCATTTAGCAGACGCTCTTATCCAGAGCGACTTACAGTAGTGAGGGTATAGATTTTCATACTTTTTCGTACTGGTCCCCCGTGGGGTCGAAACCACAACCCTGGCGTTGCAAGCAGCATGCTCTACCAACTGAGCCACACGGGACATACACACAGATACAAACAAACAAACAAACAAACACACACACACAAATGCACACAAAAATACACTCTTTATTTGCAGCTATATGAACTGTGCTGACAGCATTGTAAACTAGTCATGTTTTTCAGCAGTGTGTTATTTTGTGTGTGTGCTAGTAAACCTGTCAGAATTTGATTGTTGTGTGTTTGTGCTTGATCTTGCCGTGTCACTTGACATCTGAACTCTTAGAAATGCTCTTAGAAAAGAAATGGAACTTGGGACTAGCTGACCCGTGTTCTTCCCCAGGTGAAGAACCCCAGCACGGCCAACGACGAGGGCATAACCCCGCTGCACAACGCAGTGTGCGCCGGACACCACCACATTGTCAAGTTCCTGCTCGACTTCGGAGTAAACGTCAACGCTGCCGACAGCGACGGCTGGTGAGCAGCTACACACCACCTGCACACAAGGGACCTTAAAGAGGTCACTCATGCATCACCGTTTTTGTTCTATACTGAAAGTGCAGTACTTGAAAACTTGACTGCTGACATGGACACGTTTTGAGGATTGTATTAACATAGTGAATTAAAGAACATAATATTACAGTATAGTTTTTGAGTGAACTATTCCTTTAAGACAGAATTCCCTTGTTTGCATCTTTTTAGCTTCAGTTACGCCACTTTATTAATGCCTCCAAAAACAAGGCTTCATTTATGTTGCGATTTTGCTATTTGTGACATACTTGCTTTCATAGTGTTGTATTTACATCAACATTTCATCCACTCACCTGCACCAAGGAACCCCCTACCTATTTACCAGAGCACAGCTCTTTTCATACATTGTCATTCCAGAATAGATCAGAAATTAGGCAATTCATTTTGCAGCATACATAATATACATACAGACAAAATCACCAATTCTGAAGAAGCCTTGGTCATGGTTGTGTTTTTTAGTGCCTATGATTACCTTTCGTAGAGGCGATTGGGCTCCATGGAACTATTGTAACCCCTCTATTGTGTGTGTGTGTGTGTGTGTGTGTGTGTGTGTGTGTGTGTGTGTGTCTACAGGACACCCCTGCACTGTGCAGCCTCCTGTAACAGCGTTCACCTGTGCAAGTTGCTGGTGGAGTCAGGAGCGGCCATCTTTGCCAGCACCATCAGCGACGTGGAGACAGCAGCAGACAAGTGTGAAGAGATGGAGGAGGGCTTCATCCAGTGCTCTCAGTTTCTCTACGGTGAGAACACTACTGGTGGAGGGTCATTGTTGCAGGGAAATGATTGACCGGGTCTTCCTCTGCATCCAAAATGGTACCCTGCTCCCTATCTAGTGCACTACTTTTGAGCAGGGTCCATAGGGCACTAGACTATTGTATTTGTAGTATATATTTGTAGTATATATACAGCTGTGGAAAAAATTAAGAGACCACTGCACATTTTTCTTAAATCAGCATCTCTACCTGTATGACAGCCATTCCATTCCAGTGTCTGTTGAATTCCAACACAGGCACACCTCATTCTACCGAATTAGGTACTGATTAGGTGATCACCTGAACCAAATCTTATTTAATGAGGAAAAGTATAAAAACCACTGCTGTGGTCATCACTATCCTCTTGCAATAGGACCAGCTGGATGGCAAAAACAGTTCTAATAGTACCTCAAAAGTAATATTAATCAAAAAATAACTATTGACCATGCCAAAAGAGTTGAAAATGAAAGTTTTGAGTGAGGAAAAGAAGGGTTCAATTCTGGCTTTACTGGCAGAGGGATACAGTGAGCGTCAGGTTGCTTCCATCCTTAACATTTCAAAGACGGCAGTTCATAAGAACATGGTCAAGCAGAAGACATTGGGGACAACAAAGCTACAGACTGGCAGAGGATGAAAACGACTCTCTACTGACCGGGATGACCGCCAACTAATTTGAATGTCACTCAACAACCGTAGGATGACATTAAGTGACCTACATAAAGAATGGCAAACGGCAGCTGGGGTGAAGTGCACGGCGAGGACGGTTCGAAACAGGCTCCTAGGGGCAGGGCTGAAGTCGCGCAAAGCTAGAAAACAGCCCTTCATCAATGAGAAGCAAAGAAGAGCCAGGCTGAGGTTTGCAAAAGACCATAAGGATTGGACCGTAGAGGACTGGAGTAAGGTCATTTTCTCTGATGAGTCCAATTTTCAGCTTTGCCCAACACCTGGTCGTCTAATGGTTAGATAGAGACCTGGAGAGGCCTACAAGCCACAGTGTCTCGCACCCACTGTGAAATTTGGTGGAGGATCGGTGATGATCTGGGGGTGCTTCAGCAAGGCTGGAATCGGGCAGATTTGTCTTTGTGAAGGACGCATGAATCAAGCCACGTACAAGGTTGTCCTGGAAGAAAACTTGCTTCCTTTTGCTCTGACATTGTTCCCCAACTCTGATGATTGGTTTTTCCAGCAGGACAATGCGCCATGTCACACAGCCAGGTCAATCAAGGTGTGGATGGAGGACCACCAGATCAAGACCCTGTCATGGCCAGCCCAATCTCCAGACCTGAACCCAATTGTAAACTTCTGGAATGTGATCAATAGGAAGATGGATGGTCACAAGCCGTCAAACAAAGCCGAGCTGCTTGAATTTTTGCGCCAGGAGTGGAATAAAGTCACCCAACATCAATGTGAAAGACTGGTGGAGAGCATGCCAAGACGCATGAAAGCTGTGATTGAAAATCAGGGTTTTTCCACCAAATATTGATTTCTGAACTCTTCCTAAGTTAAAACATTAGTATTGTGTTTAAAAATGAACATGAACTTATTTTCTTTGCATTATTCGAGGTCTGACAACACTGCATCTTTTTTTTATTTTGACCAGTTGTAATTTTCTGCAAATAAATGCTCTAAATGACAATATTTTTATTTGGAATTTGGGAGAAATGTTGTCAGTAGTTTATAGAATAAAACAAAAATATGTAATTTTTACCCAAACACATACCTATAAATAGTAAAACCAGAGAAACTGATAATTTTGCAGTGGTCTCTTAATTTTTTCCACAGCTGTATATTCTTAAAGGTAGACTCAGCGTATTGACGTAGATGCAGAAAGTAAACAGTATAGTGGGTCATTTTCCACAACCACTAAGAGTGTTGAAGAGGAGGTTCAACTTCTCCTCTGTTTTGGTGCCTTGGCTACTGTGCTCTCCAACAGCTTGAAGCCAATTAGAATGTCGCTGGATTGGATAGCTGCCGTTTTATGGGCTCCTGACCAATTCTGCAATTTTGTGTGTTTTTTCACACTGATCATAAGTATATTTTTTTTACATAATGTTTCCGCCATTGTTTCCTATGACTGAAAATACCATTTGGACATCAGAATATCAATCACCAACCTCGATTTGGAAGAAGATTTCTACTTCCAACGAGTCGGTGGCGCAGGACATACTGCTCACCCCAAACCAGGCCCTAATCACCGAGACTCAGAGAAGAAAGAGGTGGCGTAAGCAAGGCCAACGTGCGGGCACCCTGATGAAACTACACTGAACAAAAATATAAAGTGTTGGTCCCATGTTTCATGAGCTGAAATAAAACACAAAAAGCTTATTTCTCTCAAATGTTGTGCACAAATTTGTTTAAATCCCTGTTAGTGAGCATTTCTCCTTTGCCAAGATAATCCATCCACCTGACAAGTGTTGCAAATCAAGAAGTTGATTAAACGGCATGATCATTACACAGGTGCACCTTGTGCTGGGGACAATAAAAGACCACTCTAAAATGTGCAGTTTTGTCACACAACACAATGCCACAGATGTCTCAAGTGTTGAGGGAGCGTGCAGTTGCCATGCTGACTGCATGAATGTCCACCAGAGCTGTTGCCAGAGAATTGAATGTTAATTTCTCTACCATAAGCCGTAGTTTTAGAGAATTTAGCAGTACGTCCAACCAGCCTCACAACCGCAGACCACGTGTAACCATGCCAGCCCAGGTCCCCCACATCCGGCTTCTTCACCTGCGGGATCGTCTGATGGGTGGTGCTGAGGAGTATTTCTGTCTGTAAGAGAGCCCTTTTTGGGGGGTAAACGAATTCTGATTGGCTGGGCTTGGCTCCCCAGTGGGTGGGCCTATGCCCTCCCAGGCCCACCCATGGCTGCGCCCCTGCCCAGTCATGTGAAATCCATAGATTAGGGCCTGATGAATTTATTTCAATTGACTGATTTCCTTCTATGAACTGTAACTCAGTAAAATCTTTGTGTTTAAATTTGTTCAGTATACATAATATAAACAAGTTATCTTTACTCATTGTGTATTTATTACTTTTATTATTACATGTTATTACTTTTCTATTACTTCTCTCTTCTTCTTCACTGTATTGTTGGGAAGGGCCCGTAAGTAAGCATTTCCCTGGTAGTCTACATCTATTGTTTATGTGACAAATACAATTTTATTTGACCAGTGTGAGAGCGAAGTTTTACATCTCGCTCATATCAATATCTCCGGTGATGTTCGTGGCAACATAATTTTGCTGAGTTTACCTTTAACCATAATGCCTATGTACTGTATATTCTTAACTATAGCTACTTAATATAGTGCCTATGCAACCAATATGTTATATACCATGAAACTTCAATTAATAGCCTGGGCGTTTATTTGCTTAAATCACAGAACATAAAATGTGCTTATTAGAGACAGGCTTCTATTTCCTTAATGCACACAGCATTTGCTCATTTGCATAGTTAATTGTTTTAATTCCAGCATTCACTTCCAGTATTTTAATCATTTTCTTCATTTCCTGCGCTGTTGTCATTTACACACTCATGTTTATTTTGTCTTTGTATGCCTCTATAAATATTTGTATTTTCTTGACATAATGATTCTCCTCTTTGACTGTGCATATTTTTCGGTGTCTCTACTCCTGAATCGAACAGTTGAGTTCTAGCAGTTTCTTACTGCCGATAAAAATAGATTGCAATTTTTTCGAATCATTACTGAATTATTTTAATGTAACAAATCAAACATTAAACCTGGTAAACAATTCAGTGTAATTCATGGTAACCTCGTAAACAATTCATTTAGACCTGCCGTTTATTTGAAACAGCAGTTAATTTGATGACGTGTGCCGTTGCCCGGTTATTAAAAGGGACAGGCGGGTATTTGAGACTCAGCATTTAATTGAGGTTTTTGCGGTAATGAAAACTATAGTTACTTGATATAGTATCTGTGTGTGTTCTACCAGGTGTCCAGGAAAAGCTAGGCGTGATGAACAAGGGGGCGGTGTATGCACTGTGGGAGTACGAGGCCCAGAGCCCAGATGAGCTGTCGTTCGGCGAGGGCGACGCCATTACCATCCTGCGGCGGCAGGACGACAGCGAGACCGAGTGGTGGTGGGGCCGCCTGGACCACAGGGAGGGTTATGTACCCCGCAACCTGCTGGGGGTGAGGCCCATCAAACGCACACATTCTCACACTTACACATACACCTGTTGGGATGAGGCCTGCTCACTGCTTACCCCTGGGCCCATGCGTTGATCCCAGTCTTCAACTACATTATGACTGTCTGTGTTTGGCAGTACTGGACCTCTCTGGTGTATAACCTCTCTACCTCTCTCTACCTTTTCTCTTCCTCTGTAGCTCTACCCCAGGATAAAACCTCGTCAGCGCTCCCTGGCTTAGCCCCTCTGCCTCTTCCTTGGGTGAAAAACTGGACTGCAGGCAGACGTGGCTGAAGACTGGCGGAATGGGGCGGCCTGGTGCTCCCCTACTGTCACAGTTTCCCCCTCCTCCCCTCCTCCCTGGCTATGGGAAACTGGACAGTGTTCAACACTGACACACACACAGACCCCAGAGAAAGACAGGATCCCTCTGCTACCCCCTTTCGGTCGACCAAATCCCACTGCTCTCTCACTCTCTTCTTTCAGCTTTATTTAAATCCTGTTGTGTGTGTGTGTGTGTGTGTGTGTGTGTGTGTGTGTAAAGCTGGAGCACAATGCTCAATGGAGAATCAAGCACTAACCACTAGTGTTTTTTTTGGACACCGCTCAGTCATTCAGCTGACAGGACATTCACCCCTAGTGCTTACCTCTGACGGTTGATGTTGTGTGTCTGTTTGTAGAGGGTAATGTATGAGTGGTGAGTGTGTTTTGTGGTTTCAGTGTGTGTGTGTGTGTGAATAGTTTAGAGGGCCCTGTGTGTTTGGAAAGTGTGTATGTGTTTAAAGAGAGAGGGGTCTTGTGTGTGTGTGTGTGTGTGTGTGTGTGTGTGTGTGTGTGTGTACAATAGGTTTGTGACATGTGGATGGTGTATGTGTACCAGTGTTAATTTAGTCAATAACTATGACGAAAAATATTAGTCAACAACCTATTTTTCCGGACGAAAACTAATGACGATAACGAGATGCCATGAAAAACCCCCAATAACTAACAATTGAGTTTTCATTTTAGTTGAAGAAAACGTGACTAGACGAGAATTCCACATGGGACTAATGGACATTCAATTTGACATGAAGCTCCTTTTCATCTGTTATGTCCAATCATAAGCATGCATGCCTTTGTAGAATATGTAATGCAATCCTCTCATTGGCAGAATTAATGTCTTTCAGTTGCGCAGTGTGATTGAGCTGATCTGCCCAGCTCTCCTACACAGCTTCCAGGCGGTCACTTCAGTCACTCGTCAATCTTTTGAACTGATGCGCAGGACACTTCAATTGTAACTAACCTAAACTAGAAACAATGTTTACTCTCGCTTACTTTCATGTAGGCTATTTATGCTTTGATCACATCAGAAACTCTATTTTCCCATATGTTCTGCTATTCATCTGTGTTGCTGCTCTCACGGCCCGCAAATACGAGTGCAGTTTTTCTGATTTGAAAATATGAATGATATTTGCTTAATATTAGGAGTACAGTAATATTTCTGGCATTGTTGGAAAGCTCAGGTTCTCCCCTTTTAAGGGAGTCACTGTTATTTATCCCCATCCCAAGGTTATGATGGGAGAAAAAGAGATGTATGCCTAAATTGTTTAACCTGTAGCCAAGGCTTTATAGCCAATGGCTGGCATTGGTTAAAATCTGCCACAATAGCAATTTGCCAGCTATATGAGGGGATAGTAGGCCTAGGCCTTGTTGGACACGGCTATCTTAATGTGCACATGATGAGTGAATGATTACGTATGATGAGGAGTTTAACAGATCTAGAATGTGTGTTTGCTGTGAAGAGGGGTGAGAGTTTGAGGTCTGTACAAGGGTGTGCCAGATATTGTGAATGTTATGTACAATCATAACAGGGATTTTTGAATTTCCCCTCTACTCAATATGAACAAAGAGTACCTATATCAATTCTGTAGGTCGCTTCCTAAGTAATTTCCGAATATGCTGGAATTTTTCAACTTTCCTAACTTTTCCATCATAGCGTCTTTCCCTTTTCAAATGATAGGGTTTCTTCAGTGATTTGACACTGCCCTTCCACATGATAATAAAAAAAAGGCCTACTTAGGTTATTTTCCAAAAGTAAAAAAATATTTCTCAACATTGGTTCCTGGATTTTAGTCCCATGTAAAGCACTCTTCGTTAGTAAAGTGTATTGGATCATTGAAATTCCCCAAAAAAGATAAGATAGACATTTTTTAAATCTTCTCACGGAATGAAGCACTCATCCCCTAATTTTCTTGCACTGTCAGGGCTATGCTATCATAACATACCCTTTTAACTATTTACAATTTGTCACATTGCGTGCCCTGCATTAGTTATAGAAGTTGTCAGCAAAAACACACTTTATTTTAGAATAACTTTAAAGCTTCACTCAACTTGTCAGCTCCTCCAAAGAGGTGTGTCCAACCATTGCCAATGAAGATTGAGATTTGAGATAGAAAGTGGTGTATATGATGAGCGGGGATGCAGTGTCCTATGCGTTTGCTTTAGTGCAGTGAAGGAACCCTCCTTCGGGCAAAACTACGTTTTGTGTGTGAGAGAGATGAGATGCTTCAGGCCTCACTCACCATAGAGCCATGATCAGGGGGGTCCTCACCACTTCACTTCAGGTGAATGTGAAAGTGTTATAATTGAGCACTTGATCAAACCCACGCTCACACACATCCGATGGGTGTGGCCATTCAAGCAGAATTACATTTACATCACACTAAGGTATTATTTTGTTTTATTACCCCTACTTTCCCTGCCTGACCTTGTTTCCAGTCCTGTGAGATGAGATTTGTACCTTGCATGGCAGGCAGGAAAGAGCTTTACCCTAATAATCTCTGTAAATACTGAGAAGGTATGAGATGAGTATGTTTGGACGGTCTGCTGTATGAAGACTCAGTGACTCGTGGGGGTTCTGTAAGCGTTAAGGATGCAATACTTACACATCCTGTTCTGTAAATGTGCACAATAAAAACAATTCCCGGCATGACAATTCGTGTAGTCAGTTTCCTTTTTTTGTGGTCCCATGGTTTGCTTGCAATAATTTTTTTGTCTTCCAGCAGTGGTCACTAACCCTGGTCCTTGAGAGCTGCAGGGTGCTCTCAAGCCCTTTTGTGGGGAAAAACTCATTCTGATTGCCTGGGCCTGGCTCCCCAGTGGCTGGGCCTAGCACCCCAGTGGCTGGGCTGGCTCCCCAGTGGGTGGTCCTATGCCCTCCCAGGCCCACCAATGGCTGTGTCCCTGCCCAGTCATGTGAAATCCATAGATTAGGGCCTAATGAGTTTATTTAAATTGACTGATTTCCTTCTATGAACTGTAACTGTGTAAAATCTTTGAAATTGTTGCCTGTTGCATTTCTATTTTTGTTCAGTTTAATATGAGCACTCTATAGAAAGGGGACACGCTCACAAACATGATTGTGTTCTCTATTTGTGATTAGACTCATCTAAAGGTAACCCATAGAAATGAATGGAAGTATGGAGGTAATTTTGTGACAACAAAAATAATGGGTTAAATATGTGTATATAAATATGTAAACTACCAGTCAAAAGTTTGGACACCTACTTATTCAAGGGTTTTTCTTTATTTTTTACTATTTTTTAAATTGTAGAATAATAGTGAAGACATCAAAGCTATTAAATAACACATGGAATCTTGTAGTAACCAAAAAAGTGTTAAATAAATCAAAATATATTTTATATTTGAGATTCTTCAAATAGCCACCCTTTGCCTTGATGACAGCTTTGAACACTCTTGGCATTCTCTCAACCAGCTTCACATGGAAGGCTTTTCCAACAATCTTGAAGGAGTTCCCACATATGCTGAGCACTTGTTGGCTGCTTTTCCTTCGTTCTGGCGTCCGACTCATCCCAAACCATCTCAATTGGGTTGAGGTCGGCAGATGGGGCAATTTCGGCAGAAATGTTGCATATGGGGAGGTTTAAGTCCCTATGAGACACCATGGGTGAATGGAGGGATGTATTGCGAGAGGAAATGGTAGAATTATGATTTATTGTGAAAGATGGGTTGATCTGTGGCTTTCTGAAGGGTGGAATTGATGAGTGTTGGGATAATTATATACACAAATGTACAGTATAAATGTTTGTGGTCCTCCAATTAAGGGTGAGGATGGGGATGGGATTATTGTATGTTTTGTTTTTTGTTATTTATGTTTTGTGATTTTGTTTCATGCTGTGAGCGGTGTGTGTGCTGGTCCTGGTAGTTATGGGTGCGCTCGCTTCTCAAATTCACCATCCAGACTGATGAGAGAAAATGGATCATCGAAGAGAATGATGCATTACACAGAATGCCCTTCTGACTCATGAACAATATTTTAAAATGTAATTTTAGGTTTGGTAACCCCTATGCTTGACATAATTGCTTTTTTAAAACTCTACAATTATTTATTTAACTCTACAAACAATTCCTCACTATAAAGCTATTTCAGAATAAGATGGAATGAAGTGAAGTGTCTCACGAGATTAAAAACCTGTGGTGGAAATACAACACCAGGGACACCTGAAGTCAATATTAAATGAATCACTCTTTATTATCACGGCCGGAGAGGTTCACAAACTCAATCCAAGCTTTATGAAAACTCTGAAAAGGGCGTTCCCTTTCAGTCCTTATATACTGCTACACAAACAAGTCATGGAAGCATAATTTACATTATTCATTATTAACGTTGGTTCCTGCATGTGACTGACTGATACCTCACGAGGCTTCTTCTCTTAAAGCTGGGACCTTGAAACTGAGATGTTCCTTTTGTTCCCAGAGCAATGTTCTGGGCGTACTGCCAATTGATCTGAGGAGGAGGTCACAGTCACCTGCACGAACCAGTGAGAGGAGATGCTGTGTACAATTCAAGGCTATCTCTTCAGACAATACCATTTTCCCTCACACTCCCTCTGTGATAATTATTGTTACATTTTAAGGTAAGCATTAGATTATGGCTTAAACTATCAAAGGGGGTTCTATCCAAATACTTAATAAAGTAAGCGAAATCAACACATAAAACTAGAAACTTTATCTTTTCAAACCCTTCACTCTGGGTTGTACAATGTAAAATACACACACATACACAAGTGATCTGTAGACTCAGAGGTAAATACATCTCAACGGTTAACCATTGTTTCCATGGCTCTTACCACAATCGGGTTGCATTGACATTGACATTTTTTACATGTTCTGTACTAACTGTCCCTGGGACATCAACTAGTCAAAATATAAAACCTGTTTAACAAATCAACTAGGGCCTTCAAAAAGTTGGTGCTGACTTATCAGCTCAATATTCGGTACTAAAACATTTACATGGATCTACTCCAATTCTGGACAGTGTTCCACGTAATGGAAACAGATTATTGTTTTAGATGACATTACCTTCTTATTTAAATCACTGGTATATTCAAATTATCGAATTGAGAACTAATAATTGGAAATTGTCAAAAACCTATCTTATTCAATTATTCATACCTGTGTCCATTTCAGCTTGAGTTCAGTGAATACCACTCACTTTCACTGGCGGCTTATCGATTGGTCCACAGGAAGCTTATCTTTAACCCATACACCAGATGGCAGCCTCTAATATAATATCAGTCCCAAGGCGCAATCCCTCTGTTCGTCATGTGACCTTGTATTAAAACCTTAGCACTCTAATAATGCAATATCATAGTAATTTGAAGAAGCTATCTGAAAGCCACTAATATTACCATTCACATTCTGTCAACACTCATTAAATTTGACATCAACTGATAGATCATGAGTACCATGAATCTTTCCACTTTACTTTCTTTATCACCGTCTTTGTTACTTTCACTAGTCTCCATATCGGTTTCCTTCAACTAGGACCCTTCTACATTTTCCAGTAGGAAAAACCCTCTCAATTACTACTGCTAATACACACGGATCACTCTCAAACAATGTTCTGCTTTTACCCCTATTGTAAGGTTTAAAAACAAACAAAACAAACATAACTTTCTCCTTATTGGAAGGCATTGTTTGCAGTTTAGTCGACCCTAACAATGTTACTCTTAATAATTATTACCAATTTCTGTTAGATATTCAGTTTATGCTTCACACTCATTAAATGTATATTATTTTTAGATGAATATGTAATGTGCCGAAATTGTAAAATACATTGGCCAATTCAGAAGGGGGGAGAGGAACGTTGGAGGGAGGTTCCTTTTCAAGGTAGCTCTCGAGACTAGAGTTTCTTTCAGGGATTAACATTTATTATAACTGGGCTAGCATTGCCTATCAGTCCACTGTCATTGGAGTGCTCTGTCCATAATGAGTCTGGCACCTGAGACAGGATGGACTGGGAAACAGAGTCAGACCCCCACTCCTCCTGGGGTAGTGGTTAAATTTGCCTGCTAACTCATTGGTTTAATATTTCCTTCCCCTGTATGTTTACCATAATGTTTGGGCCAGATTGGTCTCCTTTTACCTGTGGGCATTGCTTTATCAAATATGTTGTTTCCCCTGAGGGGCGTCCCTATTGGGGCTGGTTAATTTAATTTAATTATTGACGAAGCCTCTGATTTAACATGCCGATTATATTTTGTGTTGGAAGCGGTTTTAAAAGCAGAAAATGTGCTTTATTTCCTAGACCCTGTAGACAGTCATACTCATCAGAAAACTTAGTAGTGGCCATTCCATCAGTCCTCTTGGTTATGAGGGCCAGCAGGGCTCTCTTTCGCCGAAGACCATCTACTTCTGGGCCTGCGTTGGTCCCTTTGGCTCAGGACTCATCTCACCCTCTGTCAGGTTTCCGCAGTTGGGGGTGGTCAGAAGAACTTGGTACGGCCCTCTCCAACGGGGGTCCTTCCAACTCTTTCTCCTGAAGTCTTTGACCACCACGAAATCACCTGGGTTCAAATAGTGCTCAGCTCCACCTGCCAGGTTCTGCAGAGACGCCTTCACCCGGGGGAAAAAAGTCTTAACACTGTTAAGGGTGACACAATACTCAACCATGTCTTCCTCCATTCCTTGCAGGGACAACCTGTTCTGGGGAAAAGGTGTATTAGTCATCCTCATGGGATGGCCAGTCAGTACATGGGACACGGAGGATACTGAAATAACGGGGTGTCTCTCAAGTCCAACCTAGGGCTACAGTAAACTTCAATAGCTAAGTCACAGTCATGGTCTTCACCGGCATCTGCTGTAGGGAGAATAATTGAAGGGTTAAGAATTGTACATCGTTTCAGAGTAACATGGGACATTGTCAACAGAATGTTCTGATAGTCTAGCAGTCTCGCAGGTGGCAAATTAGCCGTTCTTGCCTGTGTAATAATTGTGTGCACAGCATTGGGCACATGTACGGTTAGAAGAGACATTGCCACAATATCAGAACATGCCAAACCAGCCTCAGTAGCAGCTGCTACCTATCTCAAACAGGAAACCATTCCCCTGATCACAGTATCCAGTCTTTTAGAATAATAACCAGCAGGTTGATATCCCACCCCATGAAACTGTCAAAACTGCTGACATTAACCCACCCATCTCTGAAACAAAGAGGTGGAAGGATTTACTATGGTCTGGCAAACCCAAGCAATGGGTAGACATTAATGTTTGTTTACATTTTTCCATTGCCACCCCAGCCTCATCAGTCCAGGCCACAACTTCACTCACCTCCATCTTTCTCCATAAATACAATCCTGCAGCAGTTGAACTATCTCTGCATAGTCTTTCAACCACAGACGACAGTAACCAGCCACACCCAACAAAGACATCATGTGCTGCTGGTTAACAGGTTTAGGCAAAGCTTTAATTGCATCTTATCTATCTTTGGAGAGGGCGCGACCCTCAGAAGTAATGTCAACAATGCCAGAGTGTCCTCGTGACACATCTCCTCTGATTGTGAGCAAACCAACAAATCGTCAACACACTGAACCAAAATACTCCCTCCAGGAGATATGTATTGAATGTCCCCATTCTCATCGACGGGGCTGTAGTAGAGCAGGTTGAGAGCTTCAAGTTCCTTGGTGTCCACATCACCAACAAACTATTATGGTCCAAACACACCAAGACAGTCGTGAAGAGGGCACGACAAAGCCAATTCCCCCTCA
This sequence comes from Coregonus lavaretus, assembly GCF_964263955.1. NCBI lineage: Eukaryota > Metazoa > Chordata > Actinopteri > Salmoniformes > Salmonidae > Coregonus > Coregonus lavaretus. The sequence goes on from NC_140020.1 coordinate 21,808,488, forward strand.
GGAGAATGAAAAGATTTGGCATGGGTCCTCAGATCCTCAAAAAGTTCTACAGCTGCACCATCGAGAGCATCCTGACTGGTTGCATCACCGCCTGGTATGGCAACTACTCGGCCTCCGACCGCAAGGCACTACAGAGGGTAGTGCGTACGGCCCAGTACATCACTGGGGCCAAGCTTCCTGCCATCCAGGACCTCTATACCAGGTAGTGTCAGAGGAAGGCCCTAAAAATTGTCAAAGACTCCAGCCACCCTAGTCATAGACTGTTCTCTCTGCTACCGCACAGCAAGTGGTACCGGAGCGCCAAGTCTAGGTCCAAAAGGCTTCTTAACAGCTTCTACCCCCAAGCCATAAGACTCCAGAACAGCTACCCAGACTATTTGCATTGCCCCCCCTCCCCCTCTTTTACGCTGCTGCTCCTCTGTTTATTATCAATGCATAGTCACTAACTCTACCCACATGTACATATTACCTCAATTACCTCGACTAACCGGTGCCCCCGCACATTGACTCTGTACCGGTACCCCCTGTATATAGCCTCCCTGCTGTTATTTTATTTTACTGCTGCTCTTTAATTATTAGCTTTTTTTTTTTTTTTACTTATCTATTTTTTACTTAACACTTCTTTTTTATTTTCTTAAAAACTGCATTGTTGGTTAAGGGCTTGTAAGTGAGCATTTCACTGTAAGGTCTACACCTGTTGTATTCGGTGCATGTGGCAAATAACATTTGATTTGATGAGCAACAGAAGAGAAGAGAAAAGATAGAAAGCATTGCCTAAATCAATTACTGAAAAACAACAATTATCTGGAGGCACCTGGGATAAAATGGTAAAAGTGTTAGGCACCAGGGGTGCTCTAGCATGTACATCATCGTTTAATGTTCTAAGGTCTTGCACAACACGATAATCCCCAGATGGTTTCCTAACAGGTAAAATTGGTGTGTTACAGGGCGAATTCGGACAGGGAACCAGAGCGCCTCTTTCAACTACCGCGCTATGAATGGGAATGATACCCTTTTTGGCTTCTTTGCTAAGAGGTTATAGAGCTTTGTAAAGTCTGTGGGTGCTTTTTGGAACTACCAAAACTGCGTCCAATGTCGGTCTTTGATTTAGCCCACAGTTCTTCAGGTATATCTTTTAGCCAATCAATGTGTGAATTATCTTGTAATACCACAGGTATGGTTTCAATGGGAATTTGATATGTTCTTGGTATTGTCATTGCAGTAGCCCAGTATGGGGAATAGAAAGTTGCTGTTGAAGCTGACCACTTTCCTTCTCCTTCCCAGGCCACCCAATCAGTTGCTTCCATCACTTTCTTCATCCAAACACCCACATCTTTCCATTGTGTTCCAGGAGATTTTGATAAGCTACAATGGGGAACAGAGCCAGGGACTTCATACAGACTCATCTTAGTATCCGTCAGCAACACTCCAGCTGCTACGAAGTCTTCTCCTCTGTTTATCCCAACTTTCTATTTTTGTTTTGACCATCTCTGTTGGTATACAGGGTCCTCTTCGCATAAGGGAACAGCAGCAGTACAATGCACAATGCACAATGTACAGAGCCTTGCAAAAGTATTCATCGCCCTTGGCGTTTTTCCTATTTTGTTGCATTACAACCTGTAATTTAAATGGATTTGTATTTGGATTTCATGTAATGGACATACACAAAATAGTCCAAATTGGTGAAGTGAAATTAAAAAAATTACTTATTTCAAAAAATTATAAAAAATTAATAACGGAAAAGTGGTGCGTGCATATGTATTCACCCCCTTTGCTATGAAGCACCTAAAAAGATCTGGTGCAACCAATTACCTTCAGAAGTCACATAATTAGTTAAATAAAGTCCACCTGTGTGCAATCTAAGTGTCACATGATCTGAGTATATATACACCTGTTCTGAAAGGCCCCAGAGTCTGCAACACCACTAAGCAAGGGGCACCACCAAGAAAGCAGCCCCATGAAGACCAAGGAGCTCTTCAAACAGGTCAGGGACAAAGTTGTGGAGAAGTACAGATCAGGGTTGGGTTATAAAAAAATATCTGAAACTTTGAACATCCCACAGAGCACCATTAAATCCATTTTTAAAAAATGGAAAGAGTATAGCATCACAACAAACCTGCCAAGAGAGGGCCGCCCACCAAAACTCACGGACCAGGCAAGGAGGGCATTAATCAGAGAGGCAACAAAGAGACCAAAGATAACCCTGAAGGAGCTGCAAAGCTCCACAGTGGAGATCGGAGTATCTGTCCATAGGACCACTTTAAGCCGTACACTCCACAGAGCTGGGCTTTGCGGAAGAGTGGCCAGAAAGAAGCCATTGCTTTAAAAAAAAAATAAGTAAACACGTTTGGTGTTCGCTAAAAGGCATGTGGGAGACTCCCCAAACATATGGAAGAAGGTACTCTGGTCAGATGAGACTAAAATTGAGCTTTTTGGCCATCAAGGAAAACGCTATGTCACACCTCTCATCACCCCGAGAACACCATCCCCACAGTCAAGCATGATGGTGGCAGCATCATGCTGTGGGGATGTTTTCCATCTGGTCAGAATTGAAGGAATGATGGATGGCGCTAAATACAGGGAAATTCTTGAGGGAAACCTGTTTCAGTCTTCCAGAGATTTGAGACTGGGACGGAGGTTCACCTTCCAGCAGGACAATGACCCTAAGCATACTGCTAAAGCAACACTCGAGTGGTTTAAGGGGAAACATTTAAATGTCTTGGAATGGTCGAGTAAAAGCCCAGACCTCAATCCAATTTTGAATCTGTGGTATGACTTAAAGATTGCTGTACACCAGCGGAACCCATCCAACTTGATGGAGCTGGAGCAGTTTTGCCTTGAAGAATGGGCAAAAATCCCAGTGGCTAGATGTGCCAAGCTTACAGAGACATACCCCAAGAGACTTGCAGCTGTAATTGCAAATGCAATAAAATAGGAAAAATAACAAGGGGGGTGAATACTTTCGCAAGCCACTGTAGGTGTTCAGACACTTCCCAGTTAGCATGCAACGAGGAAGAGAGGGATTGCTCTCTCAGCTCTCCTTCAACAGGTTGATCATTCAGGACACTCAACACTGAGTGTCCACCAAAAATTGCAATTTATGTTTATTAACTAACATGTCAGTAAGGGGGTTTTGGGTTGACAAGGTGGTCAATTTTAGCATTTTACAGATTTCTTCTGGTTCTTCATCATTGTTTTCTTCATTAGTTTCTTCTGTTTCCGCCTCATCCTATGTTTGGTAGCCCCCTCGTCCATCTCCTCTTCCAAATGGGTTGTCCACCTGCACGCCAACAGGTGGGGACGGCCACTCTCCTTGGCCTTCTCCTGCTCCAGGACAGCATCTTGAGAAATGCCCAAACTTCACACAGTTGTAGCAGCTCCAGTCTCTCCCTCCGTCAGCTTCAGCAGGGGCCCCTCTGCCTCTTCCTCTTCACGTTCTCTCTCCTCTTTTTCTCTCTGCTCGTTTGCTCTGGTTCTTGACTTGGCTGGTTGCTTTCTGTCTTCAGCTCCAGCACCATCTGCAGCTCCTCCAACAGCTCCCCAAACAGCTCCTAATCCCATGGCTTCTTCACCTGGCACAGGCCCACCCCCAAATGGGTTATGAGGGGGTGGGAGGCCACCATCTCCATCTGCTGGTGGAGGATTTGGCAGGGGCGGATACAAGGGGGGCCCCATGAAAGGGTTCCCATCGGAGAAAGGCCAGCCAGGCCTCTTCTTTTTATTTTGTCCTTCTTCCTCTTACCATGAATCCTCTTACAGTTTTATCTTTTGCATTTTCTGCTTCTCTCTTCAAGATGGCCTCTCACAGACCCCAGTTTTTCCATCAGCAGGGAAATCTCCACCTCTCCATCTTGTCCAGTCTTCTGTTTGGTCCAGTAACCCCTACCAAATTTTTGTAGCCCTTTTGGTGCCCAGTACGGATCCTCCATCCTACTTTTACTATTTCCCATACTTAAACCCTTTGTTGAACTCATTAAAAAAAACGTACAGCTTAACACGTCATCCCACACTCACACAACTCTCACACCGGGGCTAAACCCCTGTTCAGTCAATTAGTCAATCACACAATACTCACATCCACATTCACTTAGTACTATTCCCAAACACACTCAGTAATCTCCCTTATTACTCGTTATGCATCTTCAACGATTCGCTTGTTGTTACCTCCTACACATACTTATGTTTCTTCAACGGTTCCTCTATAGTCTCCATCTCTGTCTCTATAAACTCTATAGTCTTGCCACTACTTTCTATACATATAGAATAACACCTTGTGCTCAATAACACCTTGTGATATTATCAGAATACTGAAGCGTCTGCCAATTTACTACTGGAGAATACAGGTGACCTAATGTCTTATACCAGTGTTATGCCTCAAATATCACTGTTGTTGACAACACTTTACCAAAATTATTCACAGTTGTCTTCCTATTTCCACATAATCTGTCACGGTTCCCCGCCCCAATGCGAAATAAACCAACCTCTCTCCTTATTGCTACTGCTAATACACACAAATCACTTCCAAACAACATTCTAATATCCTTTCGCTTTTCCAACCACGAATGAGACTCTCCTCCAGAACTCCTCCACTGACAATGTTTAATCTTAAAGCACAGATATTCTCCACTGTATGCACTTCTTTCCTTTGTCCTTCTACATGGACTACTTCTCTACAACCTACCATACTAGTACACAAGCATGACAATTTATCCATAAACACACTACGACCTCACGACCACCGCGGCTGGGCTTCCACCACCCTTTTATGGGTCTAGCAGGGAACCAACCCTTAACCTCTGCAGGGACCAGCCTGCTCGGGCTTACCGTCCAGGACTTACCCTATTATTTATGACGCTAGCAGGAACCATCACAATTGTCACCCTTGGACTTACCCTCTACAGGGACCACCTTGCTCGGGCTTACCTTCCGGGACTTACCCTATACCATAAATCTACGACCGGTCATAATACAATGGGAGTACTGAATAAGCTCAGGCTTTCTAGGTCCGTATCCTAAAATTTGTATTTAGCCTACAACTCTCATCTCCCCGAGATGTCAGAATGAGTGGTAACAGGTGTAGGAACTGTGCTTACCTTGTTTTTGGTGCCAGCTTCTGTTTCACTGATTCAGACTCTCCAGTTCGACTGTAAATTGTGGTGAATCCTGCCAACAATGCCAACTGTTAGGTTCTGAACACACAGAGTAAAAACTCAAACAGACGACTAGAAGAAGCTCAAACCAAGTTTATTCACCCACGGGGTCAAACAGCTGCAAAAGACAAGGTATCATTACACAAGCACATACATTTATACCCTCCTACTAGGAGGAATCAACACCTTGAGCATCTAGATATCTCTGTTGCTAGTCAGGAACTTAATTGCTTCCTCTCACTGGTGTAGTCATGGCCCTGCCTGATGCTAGAACCTTAATGGGCGAGGAAGGATATGTGTGTGGTATCGGACTGTTTCTTCTCACTTCATCTGGTTACTTGACCACGGCTAATTCCACGGCTGTCCTACCTTATCAGTGACTGAAACCAGATTGTTTACCTATGCCTCTCTCCTTAGAAGCCTTGATATCCAACAATAACATGTTTGACAGAATGTAAACTTTCTGCAATCCCCCTTGTCTAGGGGGATTGGTTCCAGGGACCTGGATGTCACCAGATTGTCTAAGGATGGGTGAACCAACCTAGGCCGGTAACGGAGAAGGTTAAATCCCCTGTGTTGGTAGGTGTGTGGACAGCCCCTGTGAATCAAACCTGTTTTTTACAGGCCAGTGAGCACTAAAAGCCTTCATTACATTCGCAGTATTTCGAGATTCACGGTCACTTCCTCCGATAAACTTGCCCAGTCTTGGTATCCTTCTCAGTTATCAATTACATACTTATACAAAACTTAAAACATCTTTCTCAAGGTTGTCTCATGTCCAGGTTGGTAAAATGGGTAAATGTGAAGTCTACCTGACACAACGTCTTTCTAAACCATGGGTTCAAATCCCATCCCTGTCAAGATTATTCGATGTGTCTTCATGGAGGAAATCTACCCAACCTTATTGCTTGTTTTTAGACTCCAATCAAAATAATTGCCTTGCAATTGGACCAAGACACAGCAAACGTTCAAGGAAAATGGTTCAACTTAATTCACCTTATTGCAGGCTCAATCCAAAAGTCATTGGATATCTAATCGACATGGTGAAACTTTGTCGGGCACGGTGGCGCGTGTCTGTAATTCAAGCGTCTGGGAGACTTAGGCTGAAGGACTGCTTGAGCTCTTGGGTTTCAAGCTACAGTGCGATGTGTTGAATAGGGGTCCTTCACATGGCCGACATCAGCATGGTGAGTTCCAGGGAGCCGGAGGTCACCAGGTTGTGTAAGGAGGGGTGAACCAACCCAGGCCGGTAACGGAGCAGGTTAAAGTTCCTGTGTTGGTTGGTGTGGCGACAGCCCTTGTGAATAGAACCTGCAGTGTTCCCTGTGCAAGACAGCGGAACGCAACCTTTTACAGGTCAGTGAGCACCAAAGCCTTCGTTAAATTCGCAGTTTTTCGATATTCACGGTCACTTCCTCCGATATACGTGCCCAAACTTGGTATCCTTCTCAGTTGTCAATGACTTACTTATACAAAACTTAATACATGTTTCTTAATGTTATTTATGTTCCAGGTTTGCAAAGTGGGTAAATGTGAAGTCTACTTGACAAAATATCTGTTTAGATGATAAGTTCAAATCCCATCCCTGTCAATACTTTCCAATGTGTCTTCATGGAGGAGATCCACACAACAATTTTCCTTTTTTTAAGACTCCAATCGAAATAACTGCTTTACAACTGGACCAATATGACAGCGGAACACAGCCTTTTACAGGTCAGTGAGCACCAAAGCCGTCATTACATTCGCAGTTTTTCGATATTCACAGTCACTTCCTCCGATAAACTTGCCCAGACTTGGTATCCTTCTCAGTTCTCAATTAAGTGCTTATACAAAACGTAATACATCTTTCTTAATGTTTTTTCTGTTCCAGGTTGGTAAAGTGTGTAAACGTGAAGTCTTCCTGATAAAATGTATTGTTTTAGTCATGAGTTCAACTCCCATCCCTGTCAATACTTTTTAATGTGTCTTCATGGAGGAGATCCACCTAGCCTTTTTGCTTTTTTTTAGGCTCCAATCGAAATAACTGCCTTGCAATTGGACCAAGACACAGCAAACGTTCAAGGACAATGGTTAAACTTAATCGAGTTTATTGCAGGCTCAATCCAAAAGTCCTTGGATATCTAATCGACATGGCAAAACTTTGTCGGGCACGGTGCTGCGTCTCTGTATTTCAAGCGTCTTGGAAACTTAGGCTGAAGGACTGCTTGAGATCGGAGGTTAGGTGCTGCAGTGCGCGAGGTTGAATAGGAGTCCTTCACACGGCAGACATCAGCATGGTGAGTTCCAGGGAGCTGGAGGTCAGCATTTTGTCTAAGGAGGGGTGAACCAACCCAGGCAGGTTAAAGCCCCTTTATTGGTAGGTGAGGGGACAGCCCCTGTGAATAGAACCTGCAGTGTTGCCTGTGCAAGACAGCTGAACGCAGCCTTTTACAGGTCAGTGAGCACCAAAGCCTTATGTTCTCAGTTTTTCTACTTTCACGGTCACTTCCTCCGATAAGCTTGCCCAGACTTGGTATCCTTCTCAGTTAACAATTAAGTACTTATACAAAACTTAATACATCTTTCTTTATGTTATATCTGTTCCAGGTTGGTAAAGTGTGCAAATGTGAAGTCTTCCTGATAAAATGTCGTTTTAGTCATGAGTTCAAATCCCATCCCTGTCAAGACGTTTTAATGTGTCTTCATGGAGGAGATCTACCCAGCATTTTTGCTTTTTTTTTAGGCTGCAATCGAAATAACTGCCTTACAATTGGACCTAAACACAGCAAACATTCAAGGACCATGGTTCAACTTAATCCAGTTTATTGCAGGCTCAATCCAAAAGCCCTTGGATATCTAATCAACGTGGTGAAACTTTTTCTGTAATTCAAGTGTCTGGGAGACTTAGGCTGAAGGACTGCTTAAGTTCGGGGGTTGAATAGGGGTCCTTCACACGGCAGACATCAGCATGGTGAGTTCCAGGGAGCTGGAGGTCACCAGGTTGTATAAGGTGGAGTGAACCAACCCAGACCGGTAACGGAGCAGGTTAAATCCCCTGTGTTGGTAGGTGTGGGGACAGCCCCGGTGAATAGAACCTGCAGTGTTGCCTGTGCAAGTTAGCAGAACGTAACCTTTTACAGGCCAGTGAGCACCAAACCCTTCGTTACATTCACAGTTTTTCGAGATTCACGGTCACTTCCTCCCGATAAATTTGCCCAGACTTGGTATTCTAAGTTGAACAAAAATATAAACTCAACATGCAACAATTTCAAAGATTTCTCTTGGCCCAGCCAGTCATAAAAATGTTTTCCTCAGGCGATCCTGCAGGTGAATAAGCCGGATGCGGAGATCCTAGGCTGAAATGAGCATTAAATTCTCTGGCAACAGCTCTGGTCGACTTTCCTGCAGTTAGCATGCCAATTGCACGCTCCCTCAATACTTGCAACATCTGTGGCATTGTGTTTTGTGACAAAGCTGCACATTTTAAAGTGGCTTTTTATTGTTCCCAGCACAAGGTGCACATGTGTAATGATCATGCTGTTTAATCAGCTTCTTGATATGCCACACCTGTCAGGTGGATGGATTATCTTGGCAAAGAAGAAATACTCACTAACAGGAATGTAAACAAATTTGTGAGAAATAAGCTTTTTGTGCGTATGGATTTTTACTTTTGAAACATGGGACCAACACTTTACATGTTGCGTTTATATTTTTGTTCAGTGTACATTTCTACGATACATGGCACGTTGCTAAAGGTGTGTAGTTAGTTGGTATGTTGTCTTCACATTCTAGTAATTATTTTGATATTCTCCAGTGTTTTGTGTATTACATTATTTGTAAATATTCCCAATGTCATGTCATCTTATTAGGGGTTTGAAAGAAAATAGATGCCCTGGCTAAATTGTAGACCTGCGAGCAAGTTGGACCCTGGAGGAGGAGTATAGTGAACCACTTGTACTGGGCAGCCTCAACCTCCGGAGAGGAGACAGTGGCCAAATGGATGCCTGTGGCCAACCATGTGCAGGATGTCCACACACATGATGGCGATGAGTTCCCCAACTGCCTGCATCAACTTCTTATCTGTGAAGAGGCCAGGGGTTGGCTGAAGCCAAGTAAGCAGCTTCATCATTTCTATTGTTACTCTAATTTCTAAGGTGACTCTCTTTGTACATTTGATCCATCACTGAATGTTGAGTCATCACTGTATCCATTTCAATTCTATAGGCACTATTGTGTGTGAAAAACTGACCAAAATTGTGTTGGACAAGAGACTGGTCAAGGATGTGGGCAAGCTTAGTCACGACTACTAAACGTCCTGCATCGAAGCATTCCACAGTCTGATACTCAAGTTTGCACCAAAGAATGTGGTCTACCCGTTCCTTGGAATGTTATGCAGGTTTGTTATTGTGACTTTAATTGGTATGTCATTTAGATACAAAAGTGATACTTCTCCTGGAGTTACACGTACATATTACTTCTGTAATATTGCTTACTAGCTGTGTTCTTTGCCAAGACTGTTCCTCACAGCAATGCATTACAATGAGATTGCCAACCGAGCCCAAGCAACCATGGCTACAGGGGCGTGACGATTCTCCATCTGGTACCCAATGTACAAGCGAGGACAATACTCAGTGCGGGCTCTGAAAACGTACTTACGGAAGGATTACTGTTGATACAAACCTGTCAACTACAAGGTGTATTTGCTTGTTTTTAGACTTTTATCGTAACATTTTATTTAATTGACAGGCTACGTAGAAAACCTGCTGGATTTGCTGTTCAGCAGCATGGTGGTAACCCCCTAGCCATATCAGAAGCCGTTCCAAAAGGTGCCTGTACCTGACTCCCTTTGCGCTGAGTATGATAGACCAGAAAAGGCTGAGCCAGTAGCCAGACACCAGTCCCGCTTCAGGGTAGGGGAGGACACTTGAATCAGGTTGGTGACATTTTACCTGGTCAAAGGTCGAAACAGTTTCAAGTTCTGTCCCAATTGATCTTCATAACCTAGCCTTGTGGAACCAGCCTGATCGCTGCGTTCACCATTCTATTTCACTTCTCATATCATGATATCTGAAGTGAAATAGTAAGGTGATCACAGCAATCAGGCTGGTTCCACCAGGCTAATTATAACCACCATTGACCACCACTCTGTGTGTGTGTGTGTTTGTTTGTGACGGACCAGTATCTTTGATAAGGGGCCAGGAGCTGATCTACGCTGCCATGCCCATCAATGGGGCGCTGGCAAAGACCTCATCTCTAGCCTCACCTCTTGCCTGCTCACCAACAGTCGTTTGATGGGTAGACCAGAATTAGGTCGGTTTTTGTCTGACCTGTTCAAACTTCAACATAGTATGTTTGTGTGTCAGATATCACCTATCCACAATGTTGGACTGAAGGTAATTACTAATAATACAGTACAACACAAATAATAGCAACACCCTTTTCATTCCATGTGTCACTGATGAACTCTGCCTCAACTCTGCTTATTTCTACAGATGGGCTGGAGATGCTTTTGCCAGACGCCAGCCTAGGTCGTTTGATGGGGAGTCCACAATTGGGTAAGCTTTATCTGACCTGTTCAAACTTCAAAATAGTACCTGTTTGTGTCAGATATCACCTATCCTAACTGCCATTGTTAATAGAACAGTAACTATGTGTGTATGTGTTCACAGTTACATGTAAGGTGAAAAGACAAGTGTAATATTTGTAGGGTTGGGGAGTAACTGATTACAAAAACGTAACCAGTTACATTACCAGCAAAAGTATTGTAGTCAGATTACAAATACTTTTGAAAACTAGATGATTACTTCTTGGATTACTTTTAAATTCCGAAAGGATGTTTTCTCAATGAAATTCAATTCAGCATTGAAAAAGGGTGCAAGTTTAAATTGTTCCACCTGAGCAAGTCTGACCACAAGTAATCAGATTACGTTACTGAGTTTTGGACAGGTAACTAGTAACTGTAACGGATTACATTTAGAAAGAGTTCCTACCCAACCCTGAATATTTGCACATTGTTATATTAGCAGAACACTGCTTCTACTTTAGTATGTAAAGGGTTGTTTATTCTACATGGACCTGTTACTTCATTTGAAAGTTATCAAATCACATTGTTTAGAATATCTACATAAATTCAGCAATTGCACTGTTCTCATATTACTCTGTAGGCTACTGACCGATTCAAAGCTTCCTCCAGCATCTCACCATACATCTGCCTGTAGTTATTGAACTCAACCTGCAGGAGGTTGTTTGGTGTGATTGAGTGGGGTGAAACAGCTGCAGGCAAGGTTCCAACAGATGGGTGTGTCTTGGTGGTGGCAAGGCCACACCCAAGAAACACCCACATCAAACCACACCACCAAGACAACTCACGTTTGGCTCCAGTCATGGCCGCTAGAACTTCTTAATGAGCATGCCAAAAAGCCTGGCAAAATCAGTGAGTTCAGCCCCCCTTTAAAGGCCCCTAGTATTAGTGGATTGAAAGGTGTTGCAACATAAGTTATGATGAAGTCTAGCAAGCCAGGTTGTATTAATTATCTGCTAGCCACATGTGCTGCCTTAATAATGATAATCAATTGTAAAAAAATAAAAATAAATCAGCAGTGCCGATCTCTAGCCGAGATTTGGTATTTTAGTGCTTCCTCCTCTTAGCAGCATTTTATTTGCAGTGTTAAAGAAAATGTGCAGTTTCAAAGGTAATATCCTTCAATTCTACACATTCTGCCATGAGGTGGAGGACATTATTTGCAGTTTAAAACTAATTTCTTGCAATTCAACACATTTTGTTCCTATGATATCTGAGTTAGAGTGACTAAAAAAATATATGGGGGCCCCCTGAGGGTCAGGGCCCCTGGGCACATGCCTTGCATGCCATGGCGGTAATTTGATGATGATTACTACAAGGTTTAGATAGCCGGCTAGACTACCTTACCTAGCAATCAATTTTTATTTGAGTGACTGTCATTGAAAACTGCTGATGCACTACCAAATTTCAAAAGTGCACCTTGTGTATTCTACTTTTCTAACTGATAACAGTAAGTTGAGACCCTGGCAGCAGAAGCTGTAGTCTCCATATAGGCAGTCACTACAGGTAAAAAGTATAATAGACCTACTAATAATAACAACAGGCTACAGCTCACAACTGTATTATGAATAAAATGAGCAATAGCAATGGCATACAATGCATCTAAAACATAATTGCATAGCATTATAAACACGATAAACTTTGATCTTGTACTTTTCAAGTAAATGCATTGAGCTGTCAAAAGTTCTTGTTGCTATCCCATAAACACATAGTTGAAAGCTACACATTTGCACCGTCTTCAGTGGTTTTAATCTACACTGAGTATACAAAGCATTAAGAACACCTACTCTTTTCATGACATAGTCTGCACGGCAAAGCAAGGCACTAGTTGGAAAAATCCTAAACATACGACACACTGCACACACCGCAGCCTAGTCTGGCAGATGGCACCGCAGCCTAGTCTGGCAGATGAGTCGCAGTCATGCGGATTTTCTCCTACTGTAATGAATGAACTTCCTCCAAACCGCATACAAACAAATCACAGTTGGTTTGCAGGCGGCGTGCCCTGTTCTGGTAATGACAGCGAAGCACTGCGCACCGTTCAACCTGTCTTCCAGCTCACTTTACATAAAGTGTATTCTTTTCTTCTGACCTTCAAGAGACTACAGAAGTGCTTTCTTCGATCTTTTGTAAGTAAAGGAACTTTTTATGTTATATTGGCCAGATGGCAAAATGGAAAAGTGGTACAACTTTTAGTAATGCTTTGAAGAAGTTTGTTTAATCAGGGACGTCTGAAATAGAGGTGATAAGCAGTGTGGCTTGGCGGGGTCATGTTTCGGAGGACGCATGGCTCTCGACCTTCGCCTCTCCCGAGTCCGTACGGGAGTTCAGCGATGGGACAAGACTGTAACTACCAATTGGATATCACGAAATTGGGAGGAAAAGGGGTAAAACTTCTTACCCCTTTTTCTCCCCAATTTCATGGGGACTTTTTGTGTAGGCCTATCCGTTACTTCTGATTACAGCATTAGGTCATCTAGCTTCTGTAAAATATGAGATGAAGAGCCCTTGCATCTGCTGCAGGTTTTTAGAAATGTGTCATTTTGTTTGCTGTATTTAAAGCGGCAATCAGGAGTTTAAACAATAACAAAGCGGACTGACGTTCATGAGGACTGACGTTCATGATATCATAATAATAGTTTTAACCATGTTTTGAGGCTATATAGTGTTTGTTTATATTTACTTTGTTTACAAACATTGGAGTGAAATAAGCTTATATTTTGGGTTCTGATGGGGTATGACAGTTAAACTAAGCTCATGAGGCATTTATAAGTTATAGACTTCAAGAATAAAATGGGTACATTTTATTAATTCTGAAGTCCGGAAATGGATGAAGCAACCGCAGATTGCTTTTTTAATTGAATGTACTATGTAGGCTACTGTGATAAACAAAGTATGCACAGCAAACACAAAGTCTGCAAACAGGCATTACACTCGTCAAGGGTAGATGGGGAAGCGTGTGTGCTGGGGAGTATTTTGAGCAGTGGCAGGCTCACTACATCAGTCCCTCGTGTTATCCAGCATGGCATTCCGAGTGTCAGTCGAGTCCCTCGTGTTATCCAGCATGGCATTCCGAGTGTCAGTCGGGGTGGAATGTATTAGACTGTCAGTGTCTGTGTGTGCCTTCGAGCCGCGCTTGGAAACTATTTGGGCTTTTCAAAGTTGTCATTGGAAGTCCTTGCTGCTCTGGACACACACATGCTTTACTGGGTCGTTCGACCAATTAGGTGCCGTTTGAGTAGTGTAACTTAGTGACCTAATTTTAACATTCTGTCATTTATGAGCACATGTTCAACTTAATAAAAAAATACAAACATTATAGTAAGTGCCTATTAGGTAAGGGATAAACGCCGACGTTCTGTACATTACCTTGTAAATAATGGACGACGAGGCGGCGCCGAGTCCCTTTGCGGAGTTCATTTTGAAAGCACACACTTACCGGTGTATATATACTTGTTTTTCGTTGATATTTCAATTTTTATAAGCAAATTCATACTTTTTCATATTTTGGTTGCTAGAGACGCCACCTAGTCGTTCGTTCGATTAGTTCGATATTTACATACGCGACCCAGTCGTTTGTTCTTTATGTTCCATTGTCATGCTCATTGGCAATATTGTTATCCCTTGCTTGCTGCTAGCTAGCCAACTTGCTACGGGTACACAGTCACTACCTCTGCAGCCAGAATAACAGCAAAGTTAATTCCGTTACATTCGTTTAAGCTGTTTATCCAGCTTTTACTACAGTTGCCAAAGAAAACAATACTAAGCACATATTTACCGGTAGGAAAAAAACAAAAACGTTTATATTTTCATTTATATAAGTGAATTCATACTTTCATCTTTTGGTTGCTAGCCCCTATCGTTCGTTTGATTAGTTCGATATTTATGGACGCGACCCAGTCGTTCTTTCTTTGTGTTCTGTTGCCATGCTCGCTGGCAACGTTCATATCACTTGCTTGCTAGCTAACACAGTCATGACCTCTGCAGACAGAATAACAGCAAAGTAGCTGTTTCTACTGACATTCATTTGGATACATCCATAACAATGAACTGATAATGCCCTATTTTTGCCTGGCATAGCTAGAAAAGTTTGCCTTCTCGTCAGGACACTCATCAACATTGACAGTTAATTACGAGGAGATCGGCTAGAAGCTAGCTAAATCGTTTGTTGCTAGCAAACCTGCCAATATGACAACATAGCACCACTTGTGTCATGACTGCAACAGTAAGGACCAGATAATTTCATGTTCATCACTCACCATGTTAGGTCATCATCAGATGCTCCAAAACAATATGTCTCTGCAAAAACAAATCAATGCTAGCTAGCTACGTTTTTACCTCGTTGGACCTGCGTTTACAATGTATCCAATTTCAGTTTGTGTAGTTGTTGATTTAGCTTTCTGTAACTTTGTAGCAAGTGCGGTCTGCATGTGTAGACGCATATTGCATCATAATTGCAAGGTGTCCCGATATATTTTCCAAATGTCCCACTAACTGGTTTTAATGTCCATTCTAGAATGCCCTTCTAGCCAATCAGAAACAAATTTTCAACAATGCTGGGGTATAAGTGCCTATAGTAAGTGCCTGATAGGATTGACTCAGAGCCATATATATAGAGAGAGAGTTTGTCAGGTTTTATAATGGCTGCCATTAAAAATACGCCTCTGACAATTCCCTATGAAATGACCCGCTGTAAACAAGCAAAACAGAGCAACAAGTTTTTATTGATAGCCTAAGCATTCAGGATAATGTCTATCCAAATCTGTACTGTGTCGGTGTCAACAAATTGCATATCTTCTTTCACTAGACATCTTCATAGGTTTTGAAAACTATCAGAAATAAGCAGCACAATGCTGAAGCATCAATGATCACTTAGCAACGGCTATGGAGGAGAAAGTGGTGCTCTCTGAAAGTTCAGACAGAAACCGCATTGGCCCAACTCTACATACACTGAGTGAACAAAACATTAGGAACATGACAAATACTGACCAGGTGAAAGCTATGATCCCTTATTGATGTCACTTGTTAAGTCCACTTCAATCAGTGTAGATGAAGGGGAGGAGACAGATTAAATAAATATTTTTCAGCCTTGAGACAATTGAGACATGGATTGTGTATGTGTGCCATTCAGAGGGTGGATGGGCAAGACGAAAGATTTAAGTGCCTTTGAATGGGTTATGGTAGTAGGTGCCAGGCGCACCGGTTTGAGTGTGTAAAGAACTGCAACGCTGCTGGGTTTTTCTCCTTCCGTGTGTATCAAGAATGGTTCACCACCCAAAGGACTCTGTATATGACTCTGGGTTGACCGTAACAGTGCTGACGATTTCATCTTGAATCAGCCATAAATCCCCTTGTGACAGGAGGAATTGAAGCGTGTGTGCAACAGGGAGGGGCAAATGAATTCAAGCTTCACAAACAAATTGAAATTGTGGAAACATTTCTAGCCTGTCTATATATTGCTAACAGGATTGACATGTTATGCTCGACCTGCTCAATTTTCATCCACAAAACAACAGAAAATGTCTAAAAAGAGTTGAACCAGCTCACCTGCTTTTACACTATTATTTGACTATTAGATGTTCAATGTTTATTTTGTTAAAATATTTTAATAGGAATAGTTTCACCATATTAAAATGAAAGTTCAGTTCATGTAACAGGGTTGACATTAGAATGAGCGACAGGTTTTTTCTTACCTTAAAGTGAATCACTACCACAGGAGGTTGGTGGCACCTTAATTGGGGAGGAAGGGTACGTGGTAATGGCTGGAGCGGAATAAGTGGAAAGGTATCAACAACATCAAACATATGGTTTCCATGTGTTTGATGCCATTCCATTCGCTGTGTTCCAGCCATTATCATGAGCCGTCCTCCCCTCAGCAGCATCCACTGATCACTAATGACATGAAATAAATAATAATCTTCAGAAATGACTTTTTCAAAGCAACAAAATAACTAGGGCTTTACAATGATGGTGAGAACTTGGGAAAATGTTGGGGTTAAGTGCGTTAAAATCTTTCTAGAAGTCACAGAGGATGCAGAGAGGGAAGTGTCAAAATGCTGAATTTTGGCAATTTAGCAAGTCTTTATTCATATTAAATTGAATTTTCCATGTTGTCACTTCGTTTAATATAACAGGCTTTTAAAATTGAATGTTTGTGCACAATGTCTACTTAAAATATAAAAGAGACGCAAAAGGCACTCTTTTCGTTGGACAACCCTACTGTGTTTAACAAACGGACAGACAGTAACCATTTGTTTACATTACAAATCATGTTTCGGTGCATTGGTGAATATGTTCTGTTTGTCTTAAAGCATGTGCGCGAGATATAGAGTGTGTATCCGTGACTAACCAGTATGTAGCATGAAATCTTTCCCCAAGACCCGCCCAGGATTGTGCTGGCGAGTGCAATGGGAGGAAAAGGAAACCGCAAACAAAATCAGTGCCTCACAAAAGTTTCACCACTTGCTATTTCTCAGTTAAATACAATAAAATAATTAGGCCTTATTTTACTCCACAATTCCCCACAATTCCCCACAGTGCTATTATTACTATTTTGTCATTACTTTATTTTGTTACTTTTTTCCTCTAAAGCTGTCTTTCCTAAACTTGTATGGATATTAAAGCCATCTTATCCTGTTTTGAGGGGGCAGTTTTAAAACCAAATATCGCAAGCACTCAGAAGATTATTTTTTGCTAAAGCCCAACACTTAAATCACATCTTTGTAACGAATGATCCCATCCAACGGATTTGTTTCTGCATGCCTGCGTTGCTTGTGTGTGTGTGTGTGTCTGCATGCGGTTATGGTGACTCATACAGTAATTTTTTCCAGCTTGCCTAATCCACCACACCTATCAGGTCTGAGAGAGAACAGGGTTGAAACTTGTCCCTGGAGCAGTCTGGTCTTGCTGTGATGTTAGCTGCTCGACCCAGTAGGTGGAATCAACAGTGTTCCTGAATCCTGACCTTTGCCTATTATGATTGTGTGACTTGAAGCATTGATGTAGGGTTACAGCAATCAGTAGGGTTACATACAATAATTGCATTTGTTCTGGTTTGACTGGGATAAAGGGTGGACAGAGATTGCACTTTTCTGAATATTCCATTGGTTCCATTTAATGGGGCAAGCTAAATCGAGCACACCTTGTGTATTGTAAAAGTATTTGACAGTTGTATTTGCCCCAATCAGGGTAAAGAAGGCAGTAGGTGCAGTGCAGGCATACAACTGTACAGTGGGTAAATGGAGTTGTGCCAGGTAGTGATACATGTGAAGTGACTTCCAATATAAATATAATGCATGTTTTATGGGCATATTAAATTATACAACCCAAGCTGTGTGCACTGTTCATAAAATGATGCATAAAACTAAACCACTGGGGTAAAACGGTCATATTACACTACCAATAATAATAGCACACTCCCCCAACATCTGAGCCAGTGGGACATTGACAACGAACAGTGCGTTTGAAAGAGGCAGCTTTTCCTGTGCCATCCCACTGAGCACACACTGGTTGAATCAACGTTGTTTCCACGTCATTTCAATTAAATTATGTTGAACCAACGTGGACTAGACTTTGAATTGATGTCTGTGTCCAGTGGGATGTGCCATGTCACATTCGTGCACCTCTCCGTAAACATGAACCCTATACTAGACCCCAAGCTGCAAAAAAACACAATGCATGTTTTGATATCAGTGGTGGTCGGTGCCGTTTAAGATGATGGAGGACGATATTTTTTTTAATGAGCATGGCCTTATTTCTATTACAGTATATTAGATGACTGTCATTCATATTCCATTCACCCAGCTCAATGTAACTACATGATACTCGAATTTTCCCTAAACCCATCATGAGGTTGCTACAACCTAGCCTATGAATGAAAGTTTACAACGTAGGTGCACAGGTCGAGAGAAATTTGAGTAATCAAGGTGACAGACATTGACACATTCAATACCACATTGCACAATCTTGCCTGCATCTAGCGGATCTAGGGTGTAATCATTAGTCCAACAGTTGCAAACAAGAGTTTCTATTGGACAAATTCAGGTATGTTTATCTGCGTTTCATTTCGTTTGCTTCCGTTTAAAACATTTTTTCAACAGAATTGGTGGAATGAATACAACCCTGATCACACGCAAACACAGTTCACTTTCATAGCAGCCACATACAAACAGCATGAGCCCTTTGATCGTTGGATAATACTTTCTCGCATCTACGCGAGGTCAAACCATCATAACTGCTAACCGCTACACACAGCCTACATCGTTGTCACAATATTAGCTAACGTCAAGTCAACATAGCTACTAGAACTAACCCGTTAGTATACCCGCTACAATCATGTAGTACAGTGTACAGTTAGCAAGCAGTTTAGCAGTTACACTGGTGGGCTCCGGTTGCAATAAATTAATAAAACCAAAACCTTACCTTGACTTGGAAGAGTTCCAGTGTTGGATAGCCATAGCAAGCTAGGTAACATAGCTTCCCTCTCTGTTTGAGCTGGGTGTTTGAGTAGGCTAAACTAGCTAGCTGCATTCGCTAGCTAAGTAAGTGAAAGTGAAATAAATACAAACTATAGCTCTCTCTCTCTCTCTCTCTTGCTTTTCCTTCATTTTTGAATAAATTAATTTGTTCAAAACTGTTCAACTATTGTCATTTTCTCTCTTTGAGTCAACTACTCACCACATTTTATGCACTGCATTGTTGGCTAGCTGTAGCTTATGCTTTCAGTACTAGATTCAGTTTGTAGAAGTGGGTACGAACCACAAGTCTCCTAGGTTTTGTATTGAAGTCAATGTACCCAGAGGAGGACGGAAGCTGTCCTCCGGCTGGATAAGAGTGTCTGCTAAACGTCTGCTAAATGATGTAAATGTACACAACGGTGCTACCCTACAGAGCGCAGTTGAGGCTACTGTAGGCCTTCATTGCAAAACAGTGTGTTTTAATTAATTATTTGGTGACATTAATATACACTGCTCAAAAAAATAAAGGGAACACTTAAACAACACATCCTAGATCTGAATGAATGAAATAATCTTATTAAATACTTTTTTCTTTACATAGTTGAATGTGCTGACAACAAAATCACACAAAAATGATCAATGGAAATCAAATTTATCAACCCATGGAGGTCTGGATTTGGAGTCACCCTCAAAATTAAAGTGGAAAACCACACTACAGGCTGATCCAACTTTGATGTAATGTCCTTAAAACAAGTCAAAATGAGGCTCAGTAGTGTGTGTGGCCTCCACGTGCCTGTATGACCTCCCTACAATGCCTGGGCATGCTCCTGATGAGGTGACGGATGGTCTCCTGAGGGATCTCCTCCCAGACCTGGACTAAAGCATCCGCCAACTCCTGGACAGTCTGTGGTGCAACGTTGCGTTGGTGGATGGAGCGAGACATGATGTCCCAGATGTGCTCAATTGGATTCAGGTCTGGGGAACGGGCGGGCCAGTCCATAGCATCAATGCCTTCCTCTTGCAGGAACTGCTGACACACTCCAGCCATATGAGGTCTATCATTGTCTTGCATTAGGAGGAACCCAGGGCCAACCGCACCAGCATATGGTCTCACAAGGGGTCTGAGGATCTCATCTCGGTACCTAATGGCAGTCAGGCTACCTCTGGCGAGCACATGGAGGGCTGTGCGGCCCCCCAAAGAAATGCCACCCCACACCATGACTGACCCACCGCCAAACCGGTCATGCTGGAGGATGTTGCAGGCAGCAGAACGTTCTCCACGGCGTCTCCAGACTCTGTCACGTCTGTCACATGCTCAGTGTGAACCTGCTTTCATCTGTGAAGAGCACAGGGCGCCAGTGGCGAATTTGCCAATCTTGCTGTTCTCTGGCAAATGCCAAACGTCCTGCACGGTGTTGGGCTGTAAGCACAACCCCCACCTGTGGACGTCGGGCCCTCATACCACCCTCATGGAGTCTGTTTCTGACCGTTTGAGCAGACACATGCACATTTGTGGCCTGCTGGAGGTCATTTTGCAGGGCTCTGGCAGTGCTCCTCCTGCTCCTCCTTGCACAAAGGCGGAGGTAGCGGTCCTGCTGCTGGGATGTTGCCCTCCTACGGCCTCCTCCACGTCTCCTGATGTACTGGCCTGTCTCCTGGTAGCGCCTCCATGCTCTGGACACTACGCTGACAGACACAGCAAACCTTCTTGCCACAGCTCGCATTGATGTGCCATCCTGGACGAGCTGCACTACCTGAGCCACTTGTGTGGGTTGTAGACTCCGTCTCATGCTACCACTAGAGTGAAAGCACCGCCAGCATTCAAAAGTGACCAAAACATCAGCCAGGAAGCATAGGAACTGAGAAGTGGTCTGTGGTCACCACTTGCAGAACCACTTCTTTATTGGGGGTGTCTTGCTAATTGCCTATAATTTCCACCTGTTGTCTATTCCATTTGCACAACAGTATGTGAAATGTATTGTCAATCAGTGTTGCTTCCTAAGTGGACTGTTTGATTTCACAGAAGTGTGATTGACTTGGAGTTACATTGTGTTGTTTAAGTGTTCCCTTTATTTTTTGAGCAGTGTATTTAGCATAGTTTATCTAAAAAGGATCACTTTTGAAATGTTTCACTGTTTTTATGAAATTTATTGAGGAGGTGTGCCCTCCCCTTCCTCCTCTGAGGAGCCTCCACTGTTTGATATATTATTGCTTAACAAGGGCTTATGAGATTTACAGAGGGGATATGCAGTGCTAAATACTCAAAGGGCTGCCACTGGGCCGACACTGTTTGTGTTACTCGGATATCTGTTCCATTAGTCCGGACTCTGTCACCTGGAAGTCTGTTTTTAACTTAGTAGGAGGACATGACTGGTACAACGAAATTACTGGTATAAGAAATGTGGTGGAAACTTAATAGCCCATGCCTCCACCAAGCCAATGCTTATAGATTTGTGGGAAGTAGGGAACAAGTGCATTGGTATGCACCCCAGGTTGTCACATGACATGACAAAGCTATAAATAGGTAGATCAGCATAAACGATAGACCTCTATCTGCCATTGATAAAAGGTACCCTCGGCCTGCACGCAGATTGGAGCAGGAGCTCGGCTGGAGATCAACGATATTATGTCCTATTTCTGGGCGCCACCACAGATTCCTGGCACGTCGCTGTGTGTGTGCGTGTGTGTTTGTGGGTGTGTGCCCTGACATGCTTCATAGGATCAGACCTTTGGGCAGAGACAGTTTTTCCACCTCTGATGTTAGCCTGACAAATCAATGTTTGTGTGGGTGTGTGCGCGTGTGTGTTTGTGTGTGTGTGCGCGTGTGTGCGCGTGTTCAAAGCACATTAATAGGACAGCTGCCTGCAAGGCTACCTGTTTCCAGCCACATAGACAGGCAGCTGACCGTCCAATTTTGTCTCCTCACCATAGTGACACAAGAAAACACTGGCCACCACACACAACAAGGGCACACATTCCAACATGCCAATATGTTACTTCATGTGGGTAACTCTGTATGTCACCTACTCACTAGTATTTGTGATTGAGCAGTGAGCACCCGTTGTGGGCGTAGTAGTTATATGTTTATCTAGCTTGTAGCACATGTCATTGTGTAAACTGACACTGATTATGGCCACATGACTGAAACGTGTTATTTTATGTTATGACTCACACTTTTTTATTTGTGCATATGTCATTTAATATTACTCACCATTTCTCACTGTTTGTTTCTGAGGGTCTTTTATCACTCCAGTTAAAGCATTGTGCAAGTTTTTTCTCCTTTAGGATGCATGCCTATATACACGCCGTGGATTATATGTAAAATAATAATCAGACATTTACAAATGTTTTAGAAACTCCAGCTGGTAAACAAACAATTTCCACGGTGTAAAAAACATTTGAAGAAATCTTGCACTGGATTTTGTGTATGAATTTTACACATAAATAAAGTTAACTGTGTGCTTTTAACCTACAGGTTTGTATGCAGGCACTGGTAGTTTTGTCTGCGTGAAAAGTTGCTTATTTTCGCAAAATCAGTATGCACATGCACTCAACACTCCTTACACAAGTCTTTGGATTGCTGCACATACCTACAGTGCCTTCGGAAAGTATTCAGACCCCTTGACTTTTACCACATTTTGTTATGTTACAGCCTTATTCTAAAATTTATTAAATAATAAATAAAATTCTCAGCAATCTATACACAATACCCCATAATGATGAAGTGAAAACAGGTTTTTAGAAATCTTTGCACATTTATTAAAAATAAAAAACAGAAATACCTTATTTACATAAGTATTCAGACCCTTTGATATGAGACTGTAAATTGAGCTCAGGTGCATCCTGTCTCCACTGATCATCCTTGAGATGTTTCTACAACTTGATTGGAGTCCACTTGTGGTAAATTCAATTGATTGGACATGATTTGGAAAGGTGCACACCTGTCTATATAAGGTCCCACAGTTGACAGTGCATGTCAGAACAAAAACCAAGCCATGAGGTCGAAGGAATTGTCCGTAGAGCTCCGAGACAGGATTGTGGCGAGGCACAGATCTGGGGAAGGGTACCAAAAACTTTCTGCAGCATTGAAGGACCCCAAGAACACAGGGGCCTCCATCATTCTTAAATGGAAGACGTTTGGAACCACCAAGACTCTTCCTAGAGCTGGATGCAACTGAGCAATCGGGGGAGAAGGGCCTTGGTCAGGGAGGTGAACAAGAACCCGATTGTCACTCTGACAGAGCTCTAGAGTTCCTCTGTGGAGATGGGAGAACCTTCCAGAAGGCCAACCATCTCTGCAGCACTCCACCAATCAGGCCTTTATGGTAGAGTGGCGGAAGCCACTCCCCAGTAAAAGGCACATGACAGCCGGCTTGGAGTTTGCCAAAAGGCACCTAAAGACTCTCAGACCATGAGAAACAAGATTCTCTGGTCTGATGAAACCAAGATTGAAATATTTGGCCTGGATGACAAGCATCATGTCTGGAGGAAACATAAATAATATAATAATAATATGCCATTTAGCAGACGCTTTTATCCAAAGCGACTTACAGTCATGCGTGCATACATTTTTGTGTATGGGTGGTCCCGGGGATCGAACCCACTACCTTGGCGTTACAAGCGCCGTGCTCTACCAGCTGAGCTACAGAGGACGTGGCACCATCCCTACGGTGAAGCATGGTGGTGGCAGCATCATGCCGTGGGGATGTTTTTCAGCGGCAGGGACTGGGAGACTAGTCAGGATCAAGGCAGAGATGAACGGAGCAAAGTACAGAGAGATCCTTGATGAAAACCTGCTCCAGAGCGCTCAGGACCTCAGACTGGGGACGAAGGTTCACCTTCCAACAGGGCAATGACCCTAAGCACACAGCCATGACAACGCAGGAGTGGCTTCAGGACAAGTCTCTGAATGTCCTTGAGTGGCCAAGCCAGAGCCCAGACTTGAACCCGATCGAACAGCTCTGGAGAGACCTGAAAATAGCTGTGCTGTGCAGCAACGCTCACCATCCAACCTGACAGAGTTTGAGAGGATCTGTAGAGAAGAATGGAAGATACTCCCCAAATACAGGTGTGTCAAGCTTGTAGCGTCATACCCAAGAAGATTTGAGGCTGTAATTGCTGCCAAAGGTACTTCAGCAAAGTACTGAGGAAAGGGTCTGAATACTTATGTAAATGTGATATTTCATTTAAAAAAATGTTTTTATAAATTAGCAAACATTTCTAAAAACCAGTTTTTGCATTGTCATTATGGGCTATTCTGTGTAGATTGATGAGGGAATTTTTTTAGAATAAGGCTGAAACTCCTTAGAATGGCAGGAACCTAGGAAGAAACCTAGGGAGGAACTATGTTATATATTCAGTACCAGTCAAATGTTTGGACACACCTACTCATTCAAGGGTTTTTCTTTATTTTTACTATTTTCTACATTGTAGAATAATAGTGAAGACATCAAAACTATGAAATAACACATATGGAATCATGTAGTAACCAAAAAAGAGTTAAACAAATGAAATATATTTTAGATTTTAGATTCTTCAAAGTAGCCTTTGCCTTGATGACAGCTTTGCACAGTCTTAGAATTAAAAAAAAACTGCTTCACCTGGAATGCTTTTCCAACAGTCTTGGAGTTCCCACATATGCTGAGCACTTGTTGGCTGCTTTTCCTTCACTGCGGTCCAACTCATCCCAAACCATCTCAATTTGGTTGAGGTCGGGGGATTGTGGAAGCTTTGGTAGCCATGCTGGTTAAGTGTGCCTTGAATTCTAAATAAATCACAGACAGTGTCACCAGCCAAGCACACCCACACCTTAACACCTCCTCCATGCTTTACGGTGGGAAATACACATGCAGAGATCATCCGTTCACCCACACTGTGTCTCACAAAGACACGGCGGTTGGAAACAAAAATCTCCAATTTGGACTCCAGACCAAAGGACAAAATTCCACCGGTCTAATGTCCATTGCTCGTGTTTCTTGGCCCAAGCAAGTCTCTTCTTCTTATAACTCTAAAGAACATATCCTCTGCAGCAGAGGTAACTCTGGGTCTTCCATTCCTCTGGCTGTCCTCATGAGTGCCAGTTTCATCATAGCGCTTGATGGTTTTTGCGACTGCACTTGAAGAAACTTTCAAAGTTCTTGAAATGTTCTGTATTGACTGACCTTCATGTCTTAAAGTAATGATGGACTGTTCTTTCTCTTTGCTTATTTGAGCACCTTGTCACAACACAACTAAATGGCTCAAATGCATTAAGAAGGAACGAAATTCCACAAATTAACTTTTAAGAAGGCACACCTATTAATTGAAATGCATTCCAGGTGACTATCTCATGAAGCTGGTTGAGAGAATGCCAAGAGTGTGCAAAGCTGTCATCAAGGCAAAGGGTGGCTATTTGAAGGATCTCAAATATAAAATATATTTTGATTTGTTTAACACTTTTTTGGTTACTACGTGATTCCATATGTGTTATTTCATAGTTTTGATGTCTTCACTATTATTTTACAATGTAGAAAATAGTAAAAAATAAAGAAAAACCCTGGAATGAGTAGGTGTGTCCAAACCTTTGACTGGTGCTGTATATATACAGTATATATTTACAAAAAGATATATGGGGGATTGGAAATGATGCAGAGAATTACATTGATGGAAGCTACTATCTATCTGCGATATTAAAGCTGATAATAATTTTTAAAAAGCATGGGTTAGCTTTTCTGCATACTTTTTTTTACAAAACGGTTCAGACTTTTGCAATGTTACTGTCACGATCGTTCATTAACGAGAAGGACCAAGGCGCAGCGTGATATGTATTCATATTTAATTACGTACTGAACACACAACAAAACAACAAACGAACCGTGAAGTCCAAGGTAGACAAAATAACATACCTCACACGGAACAAGATCCCACACAGACTGGTGCCAAACGGCTGCCTAAGTATGGTCCCCAATCAGAGACAACGAGCTACAGCTGCCTCTGATTGGGAACCACCCTGGCCAACATACAGTGGGGAGAACAAGTATTTGATACACTGCCGATTTTGCAGGTTTTCCTACTTACAAAGCATGTAGAGGTCTGTAATTTTTATCATAGGTACACTTCAACTGTGAGAGACGCAATCTAAAACAAAAATCCAGAAAATCACATTGTATGATTTTTAAGTAATAATTTGCATTTTATTGCATGACATAAGTATTTGATCACCTACCAACCAGTAAGAATTCCGGCTCTCACAGACCTGTTAGTTTTTCTTTAAGAAGCCCTCCTGTTCTCCACTCATTACCTGTATTAACTGCACCTGTTTGAACTCGTTACCTGTAGAAAAGACACCTGTCCACACACTCAATCAAACAGACTCTAACCTCTCCACAATGGCCAAGACCAGAGAGCTGTGTAAGGACATCAGGGATAAAATTGTAGATCTGCACAAGGCTGGGATGGGCTACAGGCCAATAGGCAAGCAGCTTGGTGAGAAGGCAACAACTGTTGGCGCAATTATTAGAAAATGGAAGAAGTTCAAGATGACGGTCAATCACCCTTGGTCTGGGGCTCCATGCAAGATCTCACCTCGTGGGGCATCAATGATCATGAGGGAAGGTGAGGGATCAGCCCAGAACTACATGGCAGGACCTGGTCAATGACCTGAAGAGAGCTGGGACCACAGTCTCAAAGAAAACCATTAGTAACACACTACGCCGTCATGGATTAAAATACTGCAGCGCACGCAAGGTCCCCCTGCTCAAGCCAGCGCATGTCCAGGCCCGTCTGAAGTTTGCCAATGACCATCTGGATGATCCAGAGCAGGAATGGGAGAAGGTCATGTGGTCTGATGCGACAAAAATAGAGCTTTTTGGTCTAAACTCCACTCGCCGTGTTTGGAGGAAGAAGAAGGATGAGTACAACCCCAAGAACACAATCCCAACCGTGAAGCATGGAGGTGGAAACATCATTCTTTGGGGATGCTTTTCTGCAAAGGGGACAGGACGACTGCACCGTATTGAGGGGAGGATGGATGGGGCCATGTATCGCGAGATCTTGGCCAACAACCTCCTTCCCTCAGTAAGAGCATTGAAGATGGGTCGTGGCTGGGTCTTCCAGCATGACAACGACCCGAAACACACAGCCAGGGCAACTAAGGAGTGGCTCCTTAAGAAGCATCTCAAGGTCCTGGAGTGGCCTAGCCAGTCTCCAGACCTGATCCCAATAGAACATATTTGGAGGGAGCTGAAAGTCCGTGTTGCCCAGCGACAGCCCCGAAACCTGAAGGATCTGGAGAAGGTCTGTATGGAGGAGTGGGCCAAAATCCCTGCTGCAGTGTGTGCAAACCTGGTCAAGACCTACAGGAAACGTATGATCTCTGTAATTGCAAACAAAGGTTTCTGTACCAAATATTAAGTTCTGCTTTTCTGATGTATCAAATACTTATGTCATGCAATAAAATGCAAATTAATTACTTAAAAATTATACAATGTGATTTTCTGGATTTTTGTTTTAGATTGCGTCTCTCACAGTTGAAGTGTACCTATGATAAAAATTACAGACCTCTACATGCTTTGTAAGTAGGAAAACCTGCAAAATCAGCAGTGTATCAAATACTTGTTCTCCCCACTGTAGATCTAAACGATCTAGAACCTAAACATAGAAATAAACACAACACGAAATATACACACCCTGACTCAACAAATAACCGTCCCCTGAGTCAGGGCGTGACAGTTACGAAGATGGAAAAAAGCTTCTCTTGAAATGTTTTTTTATATGTTAGTCAAAAGAGAGATCAGAGTGCAGAGTAACGTTGAGGTCCTTCACATTTTAATTTGAGACGACTGTACAACCAATGAGATTCATTGTCAGATCCGACAGCAGATATAATTTGTTTCTTGGGACCTAGAACTAGCATCTCTGTTTTGTCTGAGTTTAAAAGTAAAAAAACATTGTCCACTTACTTATGTCTGAAACACAGGCTTCCAGCGTGGGCAATTTTGGGGCTTCATCATGTTTCATTGTTACGTTTGCATAAGCAAACTTAACACATCAAATAGCAAATGACCACCTTGGAGCTTTAAATGACATTCACGGTTCGATTTGGTCATCTGTTATTAGATGCATTCAGTTTTCAAGATTCGTTGTGGTCATTTCTACAGCTGAATTCTGGCACAAATTTGCTTCCATATGAGGTCCAGCAGCAGGGTGCGAATTAAAGGGGTTCAGCTCCCCTGAATGAGATGTTAGCTCCCCTAAGAAAAAAAGGGCAAATTAAGTCAGAGAGGTTTGGGTAGTTCTCCTTAAAAAAAAGGGCAAATTCAGCCAGAGAAATTAGGGTAGTTCCCCTTACCTCTTTGGTGTTCACACGTCTGAAAGGACTGGATAGGTGTAACCAATAGATGGCCCCACCTAGTTCTCCAATAGGCTAAGTGGTGCTTTGTGGACCATGTACATGAAAGGGGGCGGTCCTACGAGCAGGGAACAGGGGTTGAAATGGAACTAGGACAAGGAGGAAGAAGATTCTGAATGACCAGATCCATGATTCATGATAAATGATATCAGTGCACGTCACTGTAGCTTACAGTGGGGAAAAAAAGTATTTAGTCAGCCACCAATTGTGCAAGTTCTCCCACTTAAAAAGATGAGAGAGGCCTGTAATTTTCATCATAGGTACACGTCAACTATGACAGACAAATTGAGAAAATTTTTCCAGAAAATCACATTGTAGGATTTTTAATGAATTTATTTGCAAATTATGGTGGAAAATAAGTATTTGGTCACCTACAAACAAGCAAGATTTCTGGCTCTCACAGACCTGTAACTTCTTCTTTAAGAGGCTCCTCTGTCCTCCACTCGTTACCTGTATTAATGGCACCTGTTTGAACTTGTTATCAGTATAAAAGACACCTGTCCACAACCTCAAACAGTCACACTCCAAACTCCACTTTGGCCAAGACCAAAGAGCTGTCAAAGGACACCAGAAACAAAATTGTAGACCTGCACCAGGATGGGAAGACTGAATCTGCAATAGGTAAGCAGCTGGGTTTGAAGAAATCAACTGTGGGAGCAATTATTAGGAAATGGAAGACATACAAGACCACTGATAATCTCCCTCGATCTGGGGCTCCACGCAAGATCTCACCCCGTGGGGTCAAAATGATCACAAGAACGGTGAGCAAAAATCCCAGAACCACACAGGGGGACCTAGTGAATGACCTGCAGAGAGCTGGGACCAAAGTAACAAAGCCTACCATCAGTAACACACTACGCCGCCAGGGACTCAAATCCTGCAGTGCCAGACGTGTCCCCCTGCTTAAGCCAGTACATGTCCAGGCCCGTCTGAAGTTTGCTAGAGTGCATTTGGATGATCCAGAAGAGGATTGGGAGAATGTCATATGGTCAGATGAAACCAAAATAGAACTTTTTGGTAAAAACTCAACTCGTCGTGTTTGGAGGACAAAGAATGCTGAGTTGCATCCAAAGAACACCATACCTACTGTGAAGCATGGGTGTGGAAACATCATGCTTTGGGGCAGTTTTTCTGCAAAGGGACCAGGACGACTGATCCGTGTAAAGGAAAGAATGAATGGGGCCATGTATCGTGAGATTTTGAGTGAAAACCTCCTTCCATCAGCAAGGGCATTGAAGATGAAACGTGGCTGGGTCTTTCAGCATGACAATGATCCCAAACACACCGCCCGGGCAACGAAGGAGTGGCTTCGTAAGAAGCATTTCAAGGTCCTGGAGTGGCCTAGCCAGTCACCAGATCTCAACCCCATAGAAAATCTTTGGAGGGAGTTGAAAGTCCGTGTTGCCCAGCGACAGCCCCAAAACATCACTGCTCTAGAGGAGATCTGCATGGAGGAATGGGCCAAAATACCAGCAACAGTGTGTGAAAACCTTGTGAAGACTTACAGAAAACGTTTGACCTGTGTCATTGCCAACAAAGGGTATATAACTATTATTATTATTATTATTTATTATTATAACAAAGTATTGAGAAACTTTTGTTATTGACCAAATACTTATTTTCCACCATAATTTGCAAATAAATTCATTAAAAATCCTACAATGTGTTTTTATGGATTTTTTTTCTCATTTTGTCTGTCATAGTTGACGTGTACCTATGATGAAAATTACAGGCCTCTCTCATCTTTTTAAGTGGGAGAACTTGCACAATTGGTGGCTGACTAAATACTTGTGTCACACAACACATAGGCTGTTACTCTTTCTTTTGGACAAAGATTTATAGCCAGATACGTGTTTCCACTGTTGATCCTATGTGTATATGTTTTTTTTGTACTTAAGCTATGTTAGTATGTACCTGTATATTGTTGAATGTTTTGTAATCTTTCTGCTCATATGTGGATTGTTGTTCAGCTTGCTGCAACTCGTATTGTATTAAACTTCATTTATTTGACCTGCTGTTGCTACTGTATATTCTTGGGACTTGGGAGTTTTCACAGTGGTGACACCATGTCTATTTAATGTACTACTGGTACACAGTTTGTGTACACAGTACTCTCCTCGGAGCCCACTAGGTTGACGTGTGTGTGTGGGTGTGATTAATGAAAGTGTGTTATATACAGTAAATATAATTCAGATTATTTATTGTCCTGTATGCCTTGCTATCTCAACAGAGCACCAGCATGCTGCCAGGACTCACCTGGTGATCGGTTCCCCACTCAGGAGATATGGCGTCAGGGCTAAACCCAGAGGAAGCCCCCCTGGACGATGGAGTCATCCCCTTGGACATTGATAACGTCCACATGCTACTGCAAGGTCAGTCCACAGACAGAAGGGGGAACCCAGACACGTCACAGGGGCTGTAAAGCTGAAGCATCCGTTCAGAATGTTTTCCTACCACCAAATATGGTAGTGAGAGGAAGTCCAGTCGCGGGTAGTGGGAGAGGATGGAACTAGGTGAAATTGGGCCGACATTCTGCAAATTTTCTCATCGATGAAATATATGATCTCAATAAAGTTTTCTGTTCCCAAAACTAGAATCTCTTATGAACACAGTGCACAAGTTTTATAGACTTGACACTTTGCCAAAGTTTTTAAAAATGGCGTTGTTTAGGAGTGCAAGGTCAAACTGAGTAGGCGTTCCCTAACTGAAAAATACAAATACATGCTACAACGCGCAAATAGGATCTCGCTAGCTCGTGCTTGGGTTTGCCCACCTCCTTGCTTGTTCTGCCCACTATGCTTCATTTCTCCCACTGTTAACGACACAGATGAACTATCTTGGGTTAGTTATAAATATCTTTGGTCAGCCTCTCTGTCTTGACCCTTAGCCCACAGTGATGTGAGACTCAAATTAGTCAAATTATATTTAGTATAAAATATACTGTACTGAACAAAAATATAAACGCAATATGTAAAGTGTTGGTCCCATGTTTCATGAGCTGAAATAAAAGATCCCAGAAATGTTCCATACGAACAAAAAGCTTACTTCTCTCAAATTTTGTGCACAAATTTGTTTACGTCCCTCTTAGTGAGCATTTCTCATTTGCCAAGATAATCCATCCACCTGACAGGTGTGGCATATCAAGAAGCTGATTAAACAGCATGATCATTACACAGGTGCACCTTGTGCTGGGGACAAGAAAAGGCCACTCTAAAATGTGCAGTTTTGTCACACAACACAATGCTACAGATGTCTCAAGTGTTGAGGGAGCGTGCAATTCGCATGCTGACTGCAGGAATGTCCACCGGAGCTGTTGCAAGATAATTTAATGTAAATTTTTTCTACCATAAGCCACCTCCAACGTATTGTTAGAGAATTTGGCAGTACCTCTAACCGGCCTCACAACCGCAGACCACGTGTGGGCTTCTTAACCTGCGGGATCATCTGAGACCAGCCACTCGGACAGCTGATAAAAATTTCTGCACAAACTGTCAGAAACCGTCTCAGGGAAGCTCATCTGCATGCTCGTTGTCCTCACCAGGGTCTTGACCTGACTGCAGTTCAGCGTCGTAACCGACTTCACTGGGCAAATGCTCACCCTCAATGGCCACTGGCACGTTGGAGAAGTGTGCTCTTCACGAATGAATCCCGGTTTTAACTGTACCGGGCAGATGCGTGTATGGCATCGTGTGGGCGAGCGGTTTGCTGATGTCAACATTGTGAACAGAGTGCCACATGGTGGCGGTGGGGTTATGGTATGGGCAGGCAGGCATAAGCTACGGACAACGAACACAATTGCATTTTAACGATGGCAATTTGAATGATACTGTGACGAGATCCTGAGGTCCATTGTTGTGCCATTCATCCACCGCCATCACCTCATGTTTCAGCATGATAATGCACGGCCCCATGTCGCAAGGATCTGTACACAATTCCTGGAAGCTGAAAATGTCCCAGTTTTTCCTGGGACATACTCACCAGACATGTCACCCCATTGAGCATGTTTGGGATGCTCAGGAACGACACGTACGACAGCGTTTTACAGTTCCCCCAAATATCCAGCAACTTCGCACAGCCATTGAAGAGGAGTGAGACAACATTCCACAGGCCACAATCAACAGCCTGATCAACGGGGGTCACACCAGGTACTGGCTGGTTTTCTTATCTACGTTCCTACCTTTTTTTAAAGGTATCTGTGACCAACATGCATATCTGTATTCCAAG
Source organism: Coregonus lavaretus (assembly GCF_964263955.1). NCBI lineage: Eukaryota > Metazoa > Chordata > Actinopteri > Salmoniformes > Salmonidae > Coregonus > Coregonus lavaretus. The sequence continues at coordinate 21,841,266 of NC_140020.1, forward strand.
TCATGTGAAATCCACAGTTTAGGGCCTAATTACTGTATTTCAGTTGACTGATTTCCTTATATTATACAATTGCTAAATCTTCTCTCCGCCCCATGGCAAAATGTGTAGAATTGCAGCAAACTTGCTTTAAAACGGCAACATTTTCTCTATACCCCATGGCAAAATGTGTAGAATTGCATGAAAGTGGGGGGCCTCTAAAATGTTTTGCTCACAATATGTGTGTGTGGGGGGGAGGGGTATGGATGTGGGTACGCAGACCCGCGAGCAACTGTGGCCCCTCATGATGAGTTCAGATTTTTTGGGGCCTCCACTCTCATCAAAATTGCCCAGCCCTGACAAACATTATTTAATTCCCCCTTGACACTACACCTCAGTGAGAAAAGTGGAATTACTATCATATTACTTATACCGATCCAATTTGTTCAGTGCCCAGGGATGATGGGTTGTTTCTGGACAGGGCTGAAGTCACACGTTTATCACTGTTTCATACATCGCCAATAAAGACCAAGCCCCTATGCCAATACTTTCTTGTAGAGCTCAAAGCATTGGATTGGTGTAAGCAATATGGCAATACCTTGCTTTCTGATAGATCTAATTTTCATCTTATACCCATCCACTCCTCTCAGATACTGTAGATCTCTCACTGCCTAGAGATGAAGGTTAGGGGTGGCTCTCTCTCTCGCTCTCTCTCTCTCTCTCTCTCGCTCTCTCTCGCTCTCTTTCTCGCTCTCTCTCGCTTGCTCTCTCTCTTTCTAGCTAATTTATCTTCAGTGTGGTCTAGACTCGGCCCAAGCAGACACTGCTCGCTGTCACATGGTTGCCAGGCTACGAGGAATTTGCTATGACCACGAAGTGGTCGGTGTGTGGGGATAGTCATTCTGAGTCACGGTTGTCTAAGGTGACCTTTGTGTCTAAGGTGACATCATTTTTCATTTATTTCACCTTTTTTTATACAGGTATGTCAATTAACAACAAATTCTTATTTACAATGACGACCTAGCAAACAGCAATAAACAACACATCAATAAACAACAATTACACAATACAACAATGACAATACATATCTATATACACAATACATAAAAAGCAAACACGAAAAGCAAAACACATTCTTCAGTAAAACGGCCCTCTAACATCCGACTGAATTGCCCTATGGGCACCAAATCCACCAACTTTAAGGACTTTTGGAGATCATTCCACATGATGCAACAGTTCCTTCTGCATATTGAATTTCAATGTCTAAGGGCTTCCGTGAAGATTTATCGCTGGTCAAGGCTACTGGATGCTGTTTTCTGGTAGCCATCTTAAATACATCTCTCTCTTTCTATACACAGTTTGTGGATATAGTAGCAAAGCTCGAGGCTGACTTTGTTATGGGACCTGTAAGGCTGGTGGTAGAAACACTCAGGAAGCAGGGATGCGGAATCTTTATGAAGACTTTTTATCAAGACATGTGGTTGCAAAAAGTGAAAACAAAACCTGCTGTGGTTGAACAACCAGCTGAGAGAAGGGAGCCAGGTGTTCAGGTTGGAATCCATCCATAAACTCATCCCAAACCAGAAGTGCATTCATTAGTGCAAATCGTAAAATCTAAACATTTTGCAACGGAAAGCATTTTGCAACAAAATCTAGTGTTCCTTATTGGACAAATTCAGGTAGGTCCCTCCCCGTTACAGCCCATTTGCTTCTGTTTGGTTCCTAGTGAATACACCCCAGGTTGAGCCATGGCAAATTAGGCCCTTTCTCGATCTGGGTATACTGACCTAAGGTCATTTTCGCATTTTTCCTCCAGGGGGAAAAATGTGAAAATGACCTTAGGTCAGTATCTAGGAGCAACTTCAACTGCTTTTAAATCTTTACCTGTATGACAGGCAAACCACTGGGGTTTCTGCCATAACCGGCTTTATACAAACAAGCAAGAGTGCCATTGTTATGCTTTGCTTTCTTAGACAAACACTGACTGGGAAATAACTTCAGCTACTGTATATTTATGGTTATGCACTATGGAGTCATACACTCTTGTAAAGCTTGAGCTTCCCATGCAATGTTGTGCCACTGTCAAACAACTGAAAGTTTGACAGTTTGCTAATAATGGTTGGATGGCTCAAAAGGTTAATGGCTGTTGTTGATGCAATAAAAGTGTTGAGTCGCTGGGTCTGAAATATTTCTGGTTGTTAATGGAGTGGAACTGAAGTTAAAGGTAGACTCAGCCTCATTGCCACGAGCAGCACCGCAGATATTGAGATGAGCGAGATGGAAGACTTCGCTCTCACACAGTCACACACAGTATCTGTGTATGTGCACAGGTTTGCTTCACGCTGTTCACAGCGTGGTAGCCAGGCCACCAAAACAGCGGAGAAGTTGTACCCACTATGCTGTTTACTTTCTGCATCTACATCATATCGCTGAGTCTAGCTTTAAGAGTGCTCTATGTTTGGTGGAAGGGGCCGTATACACTAAGCGTCTCAAAAAGTCATAGGAATCCTGTTAAAACCTGTTTTAAGATTACAAATAAGTTTTCAAATGTTTTATGCAACATTATTGGCAAGTAATTTGATGCCTACTGAGCCAAAGCTATTTAGAGTTGTTAAACGGTTGTGTTGATATAACAGTAATTGCCTATTATACAAATTCTGCTTTTAACAGCCATCAGAATTGATTAAAAAAACGTATTAGTCAAAAATTATATCAAACGTTTTACCATTGCAATGTTTGATGGTTGAGGCGTGTTATAGAATTCACAGCTGGCGATGCTTCATTGCGATTGGTTATTCCTCATCATTTGCAACAATGCCAATGAGCGTTATCACTCTTTCCTTTGCGATACCTCAAACGGTCATGATTACCAGGTGAGAAACTTTTATGAGTTGATTTTACTCCTGGCTCAGAGTGTCTGGGCAGTGTCTTAACATCATCCTAAAATCTACTCTGAGCTGGGAGTGCTTTATTGTATTAAAACGGGTTTTAACAGGATTCCTAGGACCTTTTCTGGGATGTCTTGTAGATATGGGCCCTGGTCTGGGGACTACGTGGTGCAGTTCTTTGCACCCCCTTTGCCTGTGTGTGCCCACCTATAACCGCAGCCATCCTCTGGACCTGGTTATTACCAAGTGGCTTTCTATTGACATATCCTCTATTGTTGATGTTGCCTTGTCTGATCTCCACTGTGTATTTTTTTTTACTACTACCAGGGTAATACTGTGCTAACACATTATTAAGAAAAGCTATCTTACCTCTGAAGTTGCTACAGATTGTATTGAGTGTATGAACAATACTCCATCACCTATTCTGCCCTCCTCTTGTGATGATTTAGTTAATAACTTCACTAGCAGATTAAGGGCAACCATTGATGCCATAGCTCCAGTAAAGTTGAAAAAAGCCACATCCAAACGGAGAGCCCATTGGATGAGTGAGGAAACTAATTAATGAAAGAGAAATTGAAGAAGGCAGAGCGGAAGTGGAGAAAGTCAAAGTTGCAGAACCATTATGATATTCTGAGAGAACAAATTGGCATATACAGTACCAGTCAAAAGTTTGGACACACCTACTCATTCCAAGGTTTTTCTTTATTTTTACTCTTTTCTACATTGTATAATAATAGTGAAGATATCAAAGCTATGAAATAACACATATGGAATCATGTAGTAACCAAGAAAATGTTAAACAACTGAAAATATATGTTATATTTGAGATTCTTCAAACCAGCCACCCTTTGCCTTGATGACAGCTTTGCACACACTTGGCAATCTCTCAACCAGCTTCATGAGGTAGTCACATGGAATGCATTAAAAGTCAATTTGTGGAATTTCTTTCCTTCTTAATTTTTTGAGCCAATCAGCTGTGTTGTGACAAGGTAGGGGTGGTATACAGAAGATAGCCCAATTTGGTAAAAGACCAAGTCCATATTATGGCAAGAACAGCTCAGATAAGTGAAGAGAAACGACAGTCCATCATTACTTTAACATTTACATTTTTTGTTTTACATTTTAGTCATTTAGCAGACGCTCTTATCCAGAGCGACTTAGAGTTAGTGAATGCATACGTTTTATAAATTTTTTTCATACTGGCCCCCCGTGGGAAATGAACCCACATCCCTGCCGGCCAAACCCTCCCCTACCTTGGACGACGCTGGACCAATTGTGCGCCGCCCATGGGTCTCCCGGTTGCGGCCGGCTGCGACAGAGCCTGGACTCGAACCAGGATCTCTAGTGGCACAGCTAGCACTGCGATGCAGTGCCTTAGACCACTGCGCCACTCCAACCTTTAAGACATGAAGGTCAGTCAATACGGAAAATGTCAAGAACTTTGAAAGTGCAGTCGCAAAAACCATCAAGCGCTATGATGAAACTGTCTCTCATGAGGACCGCCACAGGAATGGAAGACCCAGAGTTACCTCTGCTGCAGAGGATAAGTTCATTAGAGTTATTAGCCTCAGAAATTGTAGCCCAAATAAATGCTTCACAGAGTGCAAGTAACAGACACATCTCAACATCAACTGTTCAGAGGAGACTGCGTAAATCAGGCCTTCATGGTCGAATTACTGCAAAGAAACCACTACTAAAGGACACCAATAAGAACAAGAGACTTGCTTGGGCCATGAAACAAGCAATGGATATTAGACCGGTGTAAATCTGTCCTTTGGTCTGATGTGTCCAAATGTCCGATTTTTGGTTCCAACCACCGTGTCTTTGAGAGACGCAGAGTAGGTGAACGGATGATCTCTGCATGTGTGGTTCCCACCATGAAGCATGGAGGAGGAGGTGTGATGGTGTGGGGGTGCTTTGCTGGTGACACTGTCTGTGATTTATTTAGAATTCAAGGCACACATAACCAGCATGGCTACCACAGCATTCTGCAGCGATACGCCATCCCATCTGGTTTGTGCTCAGTGGTACTATCATTTGTTTTTCAACACGACAATGACCTAACACACCTCCAGGCTGCGTAAGGGCTATTTGACCAAGAAGGAGAGTCATGGAGTGCTGCATCAGATGACCTGGCCTCCACAATAACCCAACCTCAACCCAATTGAGATGGTTTGGGATGAGTTGGACCGCAGAGTGAAGGAAAAGCAGCCAACGTGCTCAGCATATGTTGGAACTCCTTCAAGACTGTTGGAAAAGCATTCCAGGTGAAGCTAGTTGAGAGTGTGCAAAGCTGTCATCAAGGTAAAGGGTGGCTACTTTGAAGAATCTAAAATCTAAAATATATTTTGATTTGTTTAACTATTTTTTGGTTACTACATGATTCCATATGTGTTATTTCATAGTTTTGATGTCTTCACGATTGTTCTACAATGTAGAAAATAGTAAATATAAAGAAAAACCCTTGAATGAGTAGGTGTGTCCAAACTTTTGACTGGTACTGTATAATAAGGCAATTTGAAATGCCAGACGGGCTCATTTTTCTAACTTGATCACTAATAATCAGAATAATTTGAGAGTACTCTTCTCAACCATTGATGGCCTGATAAATCCTACCCCTGCAAATCTATGTGAACTTTCCTACACATCTAAATGTGATGAGTTTGCGACATATTTCAGAGATAAGATAACAAACGTTAGGCTTGGTATCAGTCAAGACCTGATTAGAAGTTTGATGATGTGTCCTAGCCTACCACGCAAAGGCACTATGGATTTATTTTCCCTGGTTGACACAGACATGCTCAAGAAAGTGATATTACAACTTAAGCCTTCTCGATCCTATCCCCCCCACCTTCTTCAAAACAGCTTTTAATTGCATATCTGAAGAAGTGCAAGCTATTGTTAATCACTCCCTGTTCACAGGCACTTTCCCCACTGCTCTAAAAAACTGCTAGTATTCTAGATTCTTCAGCGCTTAGATATTTTCAGCCAATCTCCAACCTATTCTTAGGCAAAATCTTAGAGCCAATACAGATGCCGAACTGTCACAAGTGTAGAGAGGAGTAGGCAGGAGGCAGGAGGCAGTCGCAGGTTTAGAACTACTGAATTTATTAAAGCACCATAGCTTAAAGTGGGATGAAACCCACAGTGCAAAATATAAAGTACTCAGGAAATAGTAGGAGAGATACCTCTCAGGAAAACAAGCAACATATACAATGACAGACAAAGACAAATGACAGTGATAGAGTGGGGATTGGAACCAGGTGTGTGTAATGATGACGAGACAAGTCTGGGGTTGATGAGTGAAGGGCGTTGCCAGCAGCAGGTTTGGCAGCAGCTAGAACGCTGGCGACGCCGAACGCCTGAGCTGGACAGGAGGGGGTGTCTTGGATTTAAGTGCTGCAATCAACACTGTTGACCATGATGTCCTTCTAGACAGACTGGAGAGGTGGGTTGGCCTCTCAGGTCCAGTTCTAAATTGCTTTAGGACCTATTTAACCAGTTGAGAGTTTTTTGTCACATATTGTGTTCCACAAAGTTAGATTTTGGGTCCGGTACTGTTCAGTTTATATATGTCACCCCTTGGCAGCGTTATCAGAAAGCACAGCATTGATTTTCACTGCTACGCAGACGATACACAACTTTACATTTCTGTGTCACCGGAGGATTTTAGCTCCACGGATAAATTATTAGACTCTATTAGTGATTTAAATACTTGGATGGCTCACAACTTCCTCCAGCGAAATCAAGACAAGACCAAGGTACTTATTGTTGGAGCCAAAGCACAGAGAGAGAATCTGGCCGCACATTTTAATTCACGGGCAATAAAGATAAAACACAAGATAAAAAACCTAGGTGTTATTTTAGATTCTGATCTCAATTTCAAATCACACATTAGGAATGTGACCAAAATATATTTTACCACCTGAGGAACATTGCCAAGGTGCGGCCGTTTTTCTCTCAGACTGATACAGAGAGGCTTGACTACTATAATGCTCTCCTGTGTGGTCTACCCAAGAAAGCCATTTGCAAAACATACAGAATGCTGCAGCACGGGTACTGACCAAGACCAGATGGAGAGCAGAAATTGCACTGGTTTTAAGGTCTCTGCACTAGCTGCCTGTGAGTTTAAGAATTCATTTAAAGATTATTCTATTGGTTTTTAAATCAATCCACGATTGTGCACCCCAATACATGTCAGACATGCTTTTAAGTTATGTACCCAGTAGGTCCCTCAGGTCCTATGGCACTGGCCTTTTAACTATCCCAAAGCCTAGGACCAAGAGGCATGGAGAGGCAGCCTTTAGTTATAATCCCACCAGCCTCTAGAATGTGTCTTTGTGTCTGTGTGAGAGAGAGCGAGAGAGAGAGAAAGGTGTGTCACAGTCTTGGAGCACATATTGGTGCAGTCTTTTGGCCCTATAAACCCTTTTTGCCTGTGTGTGTGTGTGTGTGTGTGTATGTGTGTGTGTGTGTGTGTGTGGGTGTGGGTGTGTGGTGAGTATGTCTTACATTTTTTGGAGCCTGTCCCGTCATGTATCATGAACACCTTGGCCAGATCCCAGAACCAAAGCTGTCTCTAGCTATCCTTAATTAGCACAGGAAGAAACCTTGCCCCACTGTAAGGAATGGTCTGAAAGGAATCTGTCGGCAATCACAGAGAAAGAGAGGGAGAGAGAGAGTGGGAGAGAGATATTTTGAGTTGTAAGTGGAGTTTTGTGTCTGGTCATGATACACTGATACTCAAGGAGAGAGACAGAGAAGAGAGTCAGACAGAGAAGAGAGTCAGAGAGAGAGAGAGAGAGAGAGAGAGAGAGAGAGAGAGAGAGAGAGAGAGAGAGAGAGAGAGAGAGAGAGAGAGAGAGAGAGAGAGAGAGAGAGAGAGAGAGAGAGAGAGAGAGAGAGAGAGAGAGAGAGAGAGAGAGAGAGAGAGAGAGAGAGAGAGAGAGAGAGAGAGAGAGAGAGAGAGAGAGAGAGAGAGAGAGAGAGAGAGAGAGAGAGAGAGAGAGAGAGAGAGAGAGAGAGAGAGAGAGAGAGAGAGAGAGAGAGAGAGAGAGAGAGAGAGAGAGAGAGAGAGAGAGAGAGAGAGAGACAGAGAGACGAGACACAGAGACACAGAGACACAGAGACACAGAGACACAGAGACACAGAGACACAGAGAGACAGAGAGACAGAGAGACAGAGAGACAGAGAGACAGAGAGACAGAGAGGGTCATAAGTGGAGTTTTGTGTCTGGTCATGATCCACTGGGCAGCTTAAGAATGAAGGGTCAACAATCTGAAATGGAGACAGAGGTCCCTGAATACTCTGACTTTGGTAAGTTTGGCCTTATTTAGTCGCATCACAATTTGGACAGCAGTTGTCTAAAGAGCTAACGTGTGTTTTTCAGTCTATATTTGTGAAAGTTATATGGATATTGCATACATCATATGCAATGGAGAATTTCTGACTGATTCATTCAACTTTACTGCAAAATTCATGGTGATTTCACTGATGAATGCATCATACTCAAAGTGTGAACAAGACATACTGTAACACAGAAAATTGATGCTATTTATTAAAATATTTCTGCAATATTGACCCTTTTCTTCTATGTTGGAACAAACAACTAATTTCAAATTATTCTTGACTCTTCGACCAATGTATACTCTAGCCACCAGTTGTACCACCAATTGGATGTGTCCCAAATGGCACCCTCTTCCCTATATAATGCACTACTTTTGACCAGAGCCATATGGGCCCTGGTAAAAAGTGGTGCACTATAAATACGGTGCCATTTGTGATGCAGACTATGTAATGTAGCGTCTTTCTTTTCCCAATAGTGGAGCAAGAACAGATTCAGAAGAGAACCTTCACCAATTGGATCAATGCTCAACTATCTAAGGTGAGTCTAAAGATGGAAAGTCCAGTGTGTGTGTGTATGTATGTGTGTGTGTCTGTGTATGTGTGGGCATGCGTGCTTGCGTCTGTGCATTCGTGTGTGTGTGTCAGGCAACATGAGTCTAAGATGGAGTATAGCAACATTACGTGATTGCCTGGATAGATATAACTTGAATAGGTTTAAGTTATGAACATGAAAAGAGAGAAGAGACACAAATAGATATCTGGAGATACAGTTGAAGTCGAAAGTTTACATACACCTTAGCCAAATACATTAAACTCAGTTTTTCACAATTCCTGACATTTAATCCTAATTTAAAGGTCAGTTAGGATCACCACTTTATTTTAAGAATGTGAAATGTCAGAATAATAGTAGAGAGAATGATTTATTTCAGCTTGTATTTATTTAATCACATTCCCAGTGGGTCAGAAGTTTACATACACTCAATTAGTATTTGGTAGCATTGCCTTTAAATTGTTTAACTTGGGTCAAACGTTTCGGGTAGCCTTCCACAAGCTTCCCACAATAAGTTAGGTGAATTTTGGCCCATTCCTCCTGACAGAGCTGGTGTAACTGAGTCAGGTTTGTAGGCCTCCTTGCTCGCAAACGCTTTTTCAGTTCTGCCCACAAATGTTCTATAGGATTGAGGTCAGGGCTTTGTGATGGCCACTCCAATACCTTGACTTTGTTGTCCTTAAGCCATTTTTCCACAACTTTGGAAGTAATTGTCCATTTGGAAGACCCATTTGCGATCAAGCTTTAACTTCCTGACTGATGTCTTGAGATGTTGCTTCAATATATCCACATAATTTTCCTTTCTCATGATGCCATCTATTTTGTGAAGTGCACTAGTCCCTCCTGCAGCAAAGCACCCCCACAGCATGATGCTGCCACCCTCGTGCTTCACGGTTGGGATGGTGTTCTTCGGCTTGCAAGCGTCCCCCTTTTTCCTCCAAACATAACGATGTTCATTATGGCCAAACAATTCTATTTTTGTTTCATCAGACCAGAGGACATTTCTCCAAAAAGTACGATCTTTGTCCCCATGTGCAGTTGCAAACCGTAGTCTGGCTTTTTTAATGGCGGTTTTGGAGCAGTGGCTTTTTCCTTGCTGAGCGGCCTTTCAGGTTATGTCGATATAGGACTTGTTTTACTGTGGATATAGATACTTTTGTACCTGTTTCCTCCAGCATCTTCACAAGGTCCTTTGCTGTTGTTCTGGGATTGATTTGCACTTTTCGCACCAAAGTACGTTCATCTCTAGGAGACAGAACGCGTCTCCTTCCTGAGCAGTATGACGGCTGCGTGGTGCCATGGTGTTTATACTTGCGTACTATTGTTTGTACAGATGAACGGGGTACCTTCAGGCATTTGGAAATTGCTCCCAAGGATGAACCAGACTTGTGGAGGTCTACAATTCTTTTTCTGAGGTCTTGGCTGATTTCTTTTGATTTTCCCATGATGTCAAGCAAAGAGGCACTGAGTTTGAAGGTAGTCCTTGAAATACATCCACAGGTACACCTCCAATTGACTCAAATGATGTCAATTAGCCTATCAGAAGCTTCTAAAGCCATGACATCATTTTCTGGAATTTCCCAAGCTGTTTAAAGGCACAGTCAACTTAGTGTATGTAAACTTCTGACCCACTGGAATTGTGATACAGTGAATTATAAGTGAAATAATCTGTCTGTAAACAATTGTTGGAAAGATGACTTGTGTCATGCACAAAGTAGATGTCCTAACCAACTTGCCAAAACTATAGTTTGTTAACAAGACATTTGTGGAGTGGTTGAAAAACGAGTTTTAATTACTCTAACCTAAGTGTATGTTAACTTACGACTTCAACTGTAAATCGTCACAGCTCCCCCGTCCATTTTACTTTTCAGGAGACGCTTTTGAACTGAAACATGCTATTTTAAGATGGATAACCTCACCACTCTCATCTGCAACGCCCTGTCCAAACTTAACCGGTAACACCACTCGTAAAACATCCCTCGTGTAGTCTCTACATGATGCTGTTATGAGCGTAATATACTATAACTTTATTATCATTTTGTGAGGTCAGCATACAAAATACACACACTCAAGCCACTGTTTGGCACAAAGCCAACTTCATAAGCTTACAAAGATAATTGTTTATAGTCATGAGACTATAAAGACACTTCTTGTCAGATCTGTTGCTAAAAACTGAAATCAGCTGTCATTACTGTCGAAGACTTCCATGACTCTGATGTGTTCAGGTTAAAACCATGAGGAGTATGGCCTGTGTGGTCCAGCGGTTAGTATCCCAGACTCCGGCAAACATGTATACCAGAGTAGGGTTTGAATCCGACCCACTGCCCATTTGACTCACAATATCTCCCACCTTTCCTGTTTCCTCTTCACTGTCCTATCTTAATAAATACATAAAAACTCTCCCCCCCAAAATATATATAAAGTATATACAGTACCAGTCAAAGGTTTGGACACACCTACTCATTCAAGGGTTTTTCTTAATTTTTACTATTTTCTACATTGTAGAATAATAGTGAAGACATCAAAACTATGAAATAACACATATGGAATCATGTAATAACTGAAAAAGTGTTAAACAAATCAAAATATATGTTATATTTGAGATTCTTACCTTGATGACAGCTTTGCACACTCTTGGCATTCTCTCAACCAGCTTCATGAGGTAGTCACCTGGAATGCATTTCAATTAACAGGTGTGCCTTCATAAAAGTTAATTTGTGGAATTTATTTCCTTCTTAATGCGTTTGAGCCAATCAGTTGTGTTGTGACAAGGTAGAGGTGGTATACAGAAGATAGCCCTATTATGGCAAGAACAGCTCAAATAAGCAAAGAGAAATGACAGTCCATCATTCCTTTAAGACATGAAGGTCAGTCAATACGGAAAATATCAAGAACTTTGAAGGTTTCTTCAAGTGCAGTCGCAAAAACCATCAAGCGCTATGATGAAACTGGCTCTCATGAGGACCGCCACAGGAAAGGAAGACCCAGAGTTACCTCTGCTGCAGAGGATAAGTTCATTAGAGTTAACTGCACCTCAGATTGCAGCACAAATAAAGACTTCACAGAGTTCAAGCAACAGACACATCTCAACATCAACTGTTCAGAGGAGACTGCGTGATCAGGCCTTCATGGTCGAATTGCTGCAAAGAAACCACTACTAAAGGACACCAATAAGAAGAAGAGACTTGCTTGGGCCAAGAAACACGAGCAATGGACATTAGACCGGTGGAAATCTGTCCTTTGGTATGATGAGTCCAAATGTGAGATTTTTGGTTCCAACCGCTGTGTCTTTGTGAGACGCAGAGTAGGTCAACGGATGATCTCCCCATGTGTGGTTCCCACCGTGAAGCATGGAGGAGGAGGTGTGATGGTGTGGGGGTGCTTTGCTGGTGACACTGTCTGTGATTTATTTAGAATTCAAGGCACACTTAACCAGCATGGCTACCACAGCATTCAGCAGCGATACGCCATCCCATCTGGTTTAGGGTAGTGGGACTATCATTTGTTTTTCAACAGGACAATGACCCAAAACACACCTCCAGGCTGTGTAAGGGCTATTTGACCAAGAAGGAGAGTGATGATGCTACATCAGATGACCTGGCCTCCACAATCACCCAACCTCAACCCAATTGAGATGGTTTGGGATGAGTTGGACCGCAGAGTGAAGGAAAAGCAGCCAACAAGTGCTCAGCATATGTGGGAACTTCTTCAAGACTGTTGGAAAAGCATTCCTCATAAAGCTGGTTGAGAGAATGCCAAGAGTGTGCAAAGCTGTCATCAAGGCAAAGGGTGGCTACTTTGAAGAATATAAAATATATTTTGATTTGTTTAACACTTTTTTGGTTACTACATGATTCCATATGTGTTATTTCATAGTTTTGATGTCTTCACTATTATTCTACAATGTAGAAAATAGTAAAAATGAGTAGTAAAAATTAGTAGGTGTGTCCAAACTTTTGACTGGTAGTTTATATTTATTTGAAACGAGTCGTGCCTCTGGGGAGAACTTGTTAAATCTCTCACTGCGCGTAGCTCTGTGATTGCCTTCACTGTTGTGAAGGGCTCATTAGGACATTAGCACTACTAGACTTGACTTACAGCAGCCTGTCAAATGCTGACTCATTGCACAGTGAAGTGAAGGGGGGTTGTACGACAGGGGGCTAAAGTATTAATAGAGCCTGGGCAGAGGAGCAGGCTAGCAGGTTGTAAGGTGAGCTGACCCCCCTTCCCACCTCCACCCCCACATCCACGTTGCTCAGCACCAGATTCTAACTACTTCAATCTCTCATCATAAAAGGGATAACCTGTGATCTATTATATCTTATTACCTCTGTAAGAAGACCTATATACACAAGGCCCCCTCACTGATTTCAACTTTTCTGTGCCCAAAATATAATTTGCTCCAGTATGATTCATATACTGTAGGTTCATTGATGTGTTTATAAAAAGTTTAAATAGCATGAAGAGGTAGTGCGTTTTCAGCATCTCTTGTAATATTTTGGATCAGCCAATCAATTTGTCTCACCCAAGTCATCATATGAGTTATAGTACCTCATGGATTATAATAGTTGTTGTTCTTTGTGTTGTCCCAGAGGAGCCCTCCCACAACAGTGCTGGACCTGTTCTCTGACCTTAGAGATGGGGCGTGCCTCCTTGACCTGCTCGAGGTGATGAGCGGCCAGCGCATGGTGAGTGATCCCCCATGAGAGGGTTAAGTTTAGGGTTAGGATAGGGGTCAGGCTTAGGGTTAGGGTTAGTGGTAGGGATGTAATGATTCACCGATACACATCAGTCCCCGGTTCAAATGTTTAAGATATGAGTGCATCGCTCTGCGGGACCCCAAACCAATCCAAATGTAGAATGCATCGATCAGAAAATCGATTCGAACATTACAAATTGCCAGTTCATTAACATTATTTGCAAAAATGACTTTCTTTCTACCTTCCGGAAATACCTCTCTTCTTTTGTGACAACTGTGTCCTCACCTTCAGTGTCGAACTAAGCATGTAATTATGTTGACAGTTATTTTGCATATCGAGCAACCCCAGGCAATATCAGCAGCCTAGTAAAAGTGTGTGCACTGAGCAATGAGAGGTAGGCCTATTCCTGATCTGGCACATCTGCACATCACCTTCAGCATTCAAATGTTTATAAAATGGCTTGCGCAATATTAGGCTTTATTAGTTCAGTGACAACCAATGTAATTTGTTAGGTTATTTTGATCAAATGTGCTGTTGAAATTAGTTAGTGCATGGAATCGTATTGTATTGCATCGAACCGAATCACATCGATTCGTTCCTCTAATCAAAACGAATCTCATCAAATCATTTCAAGCTAAAATGTATCATTCCTGTACCATATCGGAGCCCATGTAACTAGATGCATATCGAATCGTCTTGAAAGGGAATTAAGCACATCGCTAGTTAGTGAATAGTTAGTTGAAATGACAGTTGTTGATCATCTATTGAACATCTACAAACCATCAACAGAATTTGGGACTATCCAAATACAGTGATACCAGATTTGTATTATTTTATTTATACATTTTATAAATGTAACCTATATTTAACCAAGAAATACCTTGAGATAAGGGATCCCTTTTTTCGAGGGAGACCTGGCAGCTTACAGTATAAGTCATTGTACATGGTAAAATGGACAAGAAGGTACCCCTTACGCCACAAGGGATATTCAGTAACAGTCCTGAAGGGCCGTAGCACTATTGACTTTCACTGGCCCTGTATGGCTCAGTTGGTAGAGCATAGCGATCGTGGGTTTGATTCCCGCTGGGGCCACCCATAGGGAAATGTATGCACTTATGACCAAGTTGCTTTGGATGAAAGTGTCTGCTAAATGAAATATATTATATTATTGACTGAGTTCCAGGCTGGCTACATTGCAGTCGCCTGCCAGATCTCACCCTTACAAAAAAAGTTGTAACTGCAGTCGACTGGGGTATTTTGGACGAAGTAATTGCAGAATAACTGCAGTGTACTGCAGTTGAACTGCAGTTATACTGCACTCTAACTGCAGTTACACTTGCTTTATCTTGGCCAGGTCGCAGTTGTAAATGAGAACTTGTTCTCAACTGGCTTACCTGGTTAAATAAAGGTGAAATAAAAATTAAAAAAACACTGCAAAATTACTGCAGTAAAAAAAACGGTGTTATTTTGGATGCAGTATTTGAAGCATACTGCAGTTATACTGCACTCTGACTGCAATCTTTTTTCGTAAGGGTACCCTGCTGGGATAGGTGTTTAAGATATCAGCTAACTCCATCATATAATATAGCAATTGGTGCCCAACTGTGTAGTCGATTACGTGGCATGCAATAATTTGTTGATCCACGTTGCACTACTGCAATGTAGTCGGCCTGGAATGCAACCGATCTTTCCCTCTAATTCGGGACTGATTCACTCAGGGTCGGGGCTACAGGTTGATTTGGGATTCAGGGAACGTGTTGATAATTTTTTTCTCCCACAGCAACGGGAGAGGGGCCACGGGTTTTTTCAGCACAGGGGTAACATTCAGACGGCCTTGAACTTCCTCAAGAAGAAATCGGTAAGAGCGCATGTGTGAGTGTGGAAGAATCTGATAAGGCAGACAAATTAAAACAAAAATAATGCTACATTTTATAAATACAATAATAGATTTGATATTTTCTAAGTATTGTGATCGAAAAAACTGTAACTGTAAGTTGCTCTGAATAAGAGCATCTGCTAAATGACTAAAATGTAAATGTAAAATGGTGTGTCAGGGGTTGGCTTGTTCTAATAGCATGCCTCTGTTAACCCAAATCCAGGTTAAACTGGTGAACATCAACATCCCGGACATCATTGACGGACGCCCCTCCATCATCCTGGGCCTCATATGGACCATCATCCTCCACTGTCACGTGGGTGTCTGCACAGTTTAGCCCATGACGTACCCTTTTCACACTATCAGGCTAACGCTTTGAACACACCGACTGTGTCATTGCGTTTTGGTACACCAGAAGTACATTCATTTCCAATGGAATGCTGCGTTTGCCTTGCAGCATTGTGTTGCAGAGGCAGTTGCAGTGCGTTCTGTGTGGTGCATACGTTGGATTTATCGAAGGTATGCGTCAAACTGTATGCGTAATCGGGTTGACAGAAATGGCAGCAGAAGGTGAATGTTGTTGCACACATAACTAGATGATGCTGCATACTATTTTGCGCAATGACACAGTCGGTGTGTTCAAAGCATAAGGCTACACAGAGATGTATGAAAACGCATGCATTCATCATTTTCCTTTTCTGTCTGTCAAAAGTTCAACTCGTAAAAATGTTTTGGACTAGTTGCATACACACAAAAGCGGACATATTGTGCGTTTGTTGACAGACAATCTCTGTTGTCCATTATCCGTCAACGGATGATCCCCTTTGAAAAACGATTGGCTCAATTAGTAATTTTTTGGACAAGAAAATCTCTGTGTTGCCGAACCCTCATGCCGAACCAAACTGTTCTGTGCTGGCTTGGATATTTGATTTTCACATTGTCCTTTCCAGCACTTTTCCAGCAACTATGGTGGATGCGTAACCAGGCCAGCGCACTACAGGTCAGCTTGGTTTGGCTCGGCTCAGTATTGTGAAAAGGCTCTTGGTGACGAATTCTGTCACATTCCGCATTTTTTACGGTGCAAACAAGCAATAATATGTTTTGCACTGTGCATTCAATAGTTAGTTTAAATGTGGATGCAATGATAATATCAATCTTATTGCTCTACATAATATGACACCAGACTACATTGGCATGGCTATTCATGCTATATTGTCTAACATTTCAATATACTGGTATTGCTGCTTGATAGACATCGTTTATAGATGACTTATGAAATGTCCAGAGACCATTGATTGGTCAGCACAAAAGCTTGATTCTTATTAAAAAAGTGAACATTTAGTTTAGTATTTGTATCAATATTTCAACCAATATAAGGAGTGTAACAGTGTGAAACATCCTGTAACAATGTGAGTTCCCGTAAAACCCTTCTTTTCTGACTTTGATGGTTTTGATATCAGGGATATAATGGCTAGATAATACCGTATTACATTACAGAACATATCCTGTGTCCTTGAGGTATTCTGTCTCTTTAACCACACCTATAGCTTCAATGGCCTCAAAGTACAAGAGACTCTCCATTCATGTAGTGTAGACGAGCCCTGGGAAATAGACTTTGCATTTAGTTTCTGCTCAGGAACAATGCTGAATACAATAACTTACAGGAGTGTTCTCAGTCAGTTTGGTTCTATATAGAAGGACAGAGGAGGGAGGACTTTTTGTTTAGATACTACAGGGAGGTAGTGTGGGGTGGTTATATGTCAATGTGAAATTGAAATGCGACAGTACATTCAAGGGGGTCTGATTAGTAGGGCCAGATGGAAGACCCTGGTTTATAAAGTGTATTTATAAAGCCCTTTTTACATCAGGCACAAGTGTTTTCGCATTAACCTGACCTAGATCCCAAAGAGCAAGGAGAAGCAGAAGCATAGTGGCCTGGAAAAAAAACCTAGAAGAAAGAAACACTGTTAGAGAATAGCTATGAAAAAATACAATGTAAACTACTTCATTTTGAGGAAAAGGACTCTCTTCCAATGCAAATCAGTGTTCCCCAATATTCAATCGCTATCTGCTTTGTGTCCCAGATTGAGGAGCTGGCCAGCACACTGTCCTTCGGCTCACGTCACTCTTCCTTGGACTCCCTGGCCAGTCTGGACTCTCGCTCCAGTAGCCCTGCCCTGGGAAGCCCAACCCCGGGTAGTCCCGCCCCTCGAGGGCGCGCATCACCCCTCCACGCCCGCTTCCGCGTCTCGGCCAAGAAGGCCCTGCTGATGTGGGTCCGAGACCAGTGCCAAAGGTGGATTCCGCCTACATGTATTTCTATAACACACACAGACATAAACAGACACACATGAACACACACCACCATGCATGATTTCTTAAAATGTTGTTAAAATTGTCTTCCTTCTCTCTCTCTCTCTCTCTCTCTCTCTCTCTCTCTCTCTCTCTCTCTCTCTCTCTCTCTCTCTCTCTCTCTCTCTCTCTCTCTCTCTCTCTCTCTCTCTCTCTCTCTCTCTGTCTCTCTCTCTCTCTCTCTCTCTCTCTCTCTCTCTCTCTCTCTCTCTCTCTCTCTCTCTCTCTCTCTGTGTCTTTCCCCCTATCTCTCTATCTCCCTTCCTACTTCCCTCCCGCCAGGGCTGACTGCTCCCTCAGCATCAAGGACTTTAAGTGCAGCTGGCGCAGTGGGGTGGCATTCCTGGCCATCCTGTGTTCTCTGAGACCAGACCTGGTGGACCTAACTCAGGCCCAGTCTAGAAGCAACCAGCAGAATCTGGAGGAGGCCTTCCATCTGGCTGAGCAGGAGCTGCACATCCCCCGTCTGCTGGAGCCCCAGGGTGAGGACCAGTCCATATTAGATAAAACAAGAAAACTTGGTATAGTGCCGGAGTCTGGTTGAACGGTAACACTACTGACACCGGACTATGCATACCCCCTGGCGACGGGGGTTCGAGTCTCAAATCAGCCACCCCATTTTTTTCCTGATCTCCAAACTTTCCATCTGTCCTGTCAATACAAAAGGAGATCGAAACCCCCGCCCCCCCCCCCCCCCCCCCCCCCAAAAAAATAAAGTTGAGGAGTTAGTCGGTCTTCATAAGGTGATGCCATGATGTTGACAAAGAAACAAGACAATATACTGTACATTACATGATATACATTACATAAAAATTACTATGGGAGTTTCATTGAATGTGGCTTTGTCTCTTTTAATTTTAGACATTGACGTGAAAGACCCAGACGAAAAGTCCATCATGACCTACGTGGCACAGTTCCTGCAATATTCCAATGACCTCCCCACACCACCCGACGATGATGACCTGCAGGTCAGCGGTCACGTTCCCATTTCCCCACCTTGTGCAAACCACTTACAGTATACTGTAGGCTAGGGGTATGCAAATCCGAGCCTGAAGGTCCGGAGTAGTGCTGGTTTTTCTGTTCTGCCTGATAATTAATTGCACCCACCTGGTGTCCCAGGTCGAAATCAGTCCTTGATTAGAGGGAAATAATGAAAGTCAGCCAGTGGAACTGGCTTCGAGGTCCAGATTTGAATGTGCCTGCTGTAAGCAATATGCTATTATATGCTTCAGTCATAGTGCATTGTGCTTTTCAACTATCTTATGTTTAGTTGTTAAATTAGCATAGCTGAAGGAGAGGATGTTAGACTACTGAGATGTACCCATTCTCCTGCTTTGCAGTCAATCTCTCTTCCTTTTGTTCATAATTGTCTGTCCGTCTGTTTGTCCATCTGTCCTTCCATCCGTCTGTCCTTCCAGCCGTCCGTCTGTCCCAATGACTGTATACGGTATATAAATGGACAAAGCCATCGATCACATGACACCATTCATTCCCATGTGAAGACTCAATAGCGCGTTGAAGCCAAATGAAGTCGGTTAAGATGGCATCTCATAGAGACATAGGCCTTTTATCAATTAGATTTGCTCACCTTCTGCTTCCTCTCTTCTCCGTCCTCTATCGCCTCCTTTTGAAAAAGGTCAAAGTTAATCGAGGACAGTCGGCGAGGAGAGTGAACGTGGATGGAATAGCGCTTGCTTGAAATGAGACTGTCCTTCTCCACTCCACATTAGGCAAATCACATTTACAGGGGTGGATCCCAAAATGACAAATGAAGTTAGTTGTGCAAGGCATTTTATAGATAAAACAATAAGTAGCATATTGTTTTTAAACGTGTGCATGTTTTTATCCCCTTTCACAACTCTTCCGCGCCAGGATAAACATGAGTATCCTCGATGAAAGGTGGCTATTGAGAAGGGGAGGACACTCTTCCATTTGCCTACTAATGAACAGACACACTCCTTGACCACTTATCGGTTTCCGGGTCACGGAGGAGAGCGGACGGAGGAGAGATGACAGAGGAAACCCCATAGCATTCGCAGTTTGAGCTACTCAAGGAAGTGACGTTGCAGGCTAGCTCAGTGCTGCCCCCTCTCATTGAGTAACTCAAGTTGAAGGCCGACCGGGGTACTGCAGGCTGCCATTAGCAACTACATCATCTTTATAACTTTTTTTGTGTGCGATAAAAAAAAAAAATTGGTTCAAGGACATACATCTGGAGGCAATTATTGGTGCCATTATTGTCTTAAAAATTTTTTTTTCTACATGATGATTGACGACGAAGATTGCCATTTTTCCAGTCACTATAATGGGGGATCCTGTTTTCTAAAAACAATGCCTGCGGTACCACGGTCGGCCTTGAACTTCCGTGGCTTCAATGAGAGGGGGCAGTCGTTCTCCCCTGGTCCGTCCCTTCCGTCTGTCCATCCCTTCTGCCCATCCATCTATCCAACCCTCCTTCCTTCCTTCGATCCATCCATCCATCCAGATTCCTGCACTGTAATGTTTATCTCTCTTCTTCCTCCTCCTTTTCCTTTTCCTCCTCTTCTTCTCTCCTCTTGCTGGTGGGGTGGTGCAGCTGTTCACCCAGGCTCTGCCCCCCTGCCTCTCTCCTATCAATCTGCCCTCTCACTTCACCCCCGCCATCGCTGTCTCTCCCCTGCACCAGGTACACTGTGCATGCACAAATTTCACAATAAAAAATACTACCTAAACATTGCTATAGCAGGTTTGATTGAATTCCAACATAAGGGGTGAATCCTAACTTCTACTTTTCACATTGCATTGATGTCAGTGGGAGACCAAGTAAAAATGAGTGAAAGAGTGAAGTGTGCGTGAATGAGTGATGTTGTATTGATAATGCCTTCTTTTGTAACTTGTTATGATCCCAGGCCTCACCCAATCAAAGAGCCCGGGAGGTGACCTGCTGGCTACAACGGGCCTATCAGGAGCTGCTGGAGGTGTGGGCCTCCACTGAGAAAAAAGCCTATGCAGAGCGGTATCAGGTTAGACCTTTTTCACACTATCATGCCGTCCCTGACTTTAAGGGATAGTTCACTCAATTAGTATTTTTTGGATTAATTCACTGTTATTGCAGTCCCAACTTTTTTTTCCATTTCAGCAGTCAAGTTTTCAAGATGGACCACTTTCACTACAAAATGCATCATCACAGTTTATGCTCTGTTCTGAAAGTGCTCCATCTTGAAAACTTGACTGAAATGTCAGAAATGTCAGGCCAAATCAGCTCATTTTTATCGACCTGAGCTGTGCTGAAACTGCTGAAATGGACAACATGAAAGCCAGCACAGTACGGTTCAGGTCTGTATGACCATTGTGTGACCAACCAAATGTTTAATCCGGGTCATTCACGTGACTGCATTAGCCCACTGAGCTAAAGCCTATATGTTACACTCTGTCATATACATAATATGTTTTCCTATGTGACGTCTATATGGGCTCCAGGCATTCCAGGCATTTGCGGTCTCCTTCAGTGAGCAGCGGCGGCCAGTGATGCCCCTGTTGGGAGCCATGCGACGCTGCCCGGAGCCCAGCGAGGAGCAACGTGCCCTAAGAGCAGCCTGGGACCGCCTGGAAGAGAAGGTGAGAGAAACTCATATAGAGATAACCAGGGTTCGGGTCAATTTTAATTTAAGTCAGTCAATTCAGGAAGTAAACTGAAATTCCAAGTCAATAATTAAAAAAGGGCATCTATTTTCAATGATTTCTCAATAAATCGAAAAGGAGAAGCTATTTTTTTGTAAAGGTTTATTTAATGTTATTTTTTTGTGATCTAATTACATCTATTGCCTCACTGCAGTCACCAGTGGGAGTTTGTAGAAGCTGCCCCTGTTATACTATCACATATTCCATTTTAATTTTGGGTAATTACATAATTCATTGACATGGATCAGGTATCACATGATTGTTACAGAATCATGGCCCTGTGTATATATACAGCATATATACAGTGCATTCGGAAAGTATTCAGACCCCTTCACTTTTTCCACATTTTGTTACGTTACAGCCTTATTCTAAAATGGATAAAAAAAATATATATATCCTCATCAATCTACACACAATACCCCATAATGACGAAGCAAAAACAGGTTTTTAGAAAATTTTGCAAATGTATTAAGACCTGGTATATCACATTTACAAAAGTATTCAGACCCTTTACTCAGTACTTTGTTGCACCTTTGGCATCGATTACAGCCTCGAGTCTTCTTGGGTATGACGCAACAAGCGTGGCACAACTGTATTTAGGGAGTGTCTCCCATTCTTCTCTGCTGATCCTCTCAAGCTCTGTCAGGTTGGATGGGGAGCGTTGCTGCACAGCTATTTTCAGGTCTCTCCAGATATGTTTGATCGGGTTCAAGTCCGGACTCTGGCTGGGCCACTCAAGGACATTCAGAGACTTGTCTCGAAGCCACTCCTGCATTGTCTTGGCTGTGTGCTTATGGTTGTTGTCCTGTTGGAAGGTGAACCTTTGCCCCAGTCTGAGGTCCTGGAGCAGGTTTTCATCAAGGATCTCGCTATACTTTGCTCCGTTCATCTTTCCTTCGATCCTGACTAGTCTCCCAGTCCCTGCCGCTGAAAACTTCCCCACAGCATGATGCTGCCACCACCATGCTTCACCGTAGGGATGGTGCCAGATTTCCTCCAGACGTGACACTTGTCATTCAGGCCAAAGAGTTCAATCTTGGTTTCATCAGACCAGAGAAGCTTGTTTCTCATGGTCTGAGAGTCCTTTAGGTGCCTTTTGGCAAACTCCAAGTGGGCTGTCATGTGCCTTTTACTGAGGAGTGGCTTCCGTCTGGCCACTCTACCATAAAGGCCTGATTGATGGAGTGCTGCAGAGATGGTGTCCTTCTGGAAGGTTATCCCATCTCCACAGAGGAACTTTGGAGTTCTGTCAGAGTGACCATCGGGTTCTTGGTCACCTCCCTGACCAAGGCCCTTCTCCCCTGATTGCTCAGTTTGGCCGGGTGTCCAGCTCTAAGAAGAGTCTTGGTGGTTCCAAACTTCTTCCATTTAAGAATGATGGAGGCCACTGTGTTCTTGGGGACCTTCAATGCTGCAGACATTTTTTGGTACCATTCCCCAGATCTGTGCCTCGACACAATCCTGTCTCAGAGCTCTACGGACAATTCCTTCAACCTCATGGCTTGGTTTTTGCTCTGATATGCACTGTCAACTGTGGGACCTTATATAGACAGGTGTGTGCCTTTCCAAATCATGTCCAATCAATTGAATTTACCACAGGTGGACTCCAATCAAGTTGTAGATACATCTCAAGGATGATAAATGGAAACAGGATGTACTTGAGCTGAATTTCGATTATCATAGCAAAGGTTATGAATACTTATGTAAATAAAGTATTTATGTTTTTTGTTCTTAATACATTTGCTAAAATTTTGAAAACCTGTTTTCGCTTTGTCATGAAGGGGTATTGTGTGTAGATTGATGAGAAAAGGAATTTTGATTTTTTCCACATTTTGTTGTGTTACAGCCTGAAATTTAAAAGGATTAAATTGAGATGTTGTGTCACTGGCCTATACACAATACACCATAATGTCAAAGTGGAATTATGTTTTTAGTTTCTTTTTACAAATTAAATTTCAAAAGTCAATAAGTATTCAACCTCTTTGTTATGGTAAGCCTAAATAAGTTCAGGAGTAAAACTATGCTCAACAAGTCACATAATAAGTTGCATGGACTCACTCTGTATGCAATAATAGTGTTTAACATGATTTTTGAATGACTACCTCATCTCTGTACCCAACACATACCATTATCTGTAATGTCCCTCAGTCGAGCAGTGAATTTCAAACACAGATTCAACCACAAAGACCAGGGAGGTTTTCCAATGCCTCGCAAAGAAGGGCACCTATTGGTAGATGGGTAAAAATAAAAAAAAGTAGACATTGAATATCCCTTTGAGCATGGTGAAGTTATTAATTACACTTTGGATGGTGTATCAAATCAATACACCCAGTCACTACAAAGATACAGGCGTCCTTCCTAACTCAGTAGCCAGAGAGGAAGCAAACCGCTCAGGGATTTCACCATGAGGTCAATGGTTACTTTAAAACAGTTACAGAGTTTAATGGCTGTGATAGGAGAAAACTGAGGATGGATCAACAATATTCTAGTTACTTCACAATACTAACCTAAATGAGAGTGAAAAGAAGTAAGCCTGTACAGGCTAAAAATATTCCAAAACATGCACCTTGTTTGCTATAAGGCACTAAAGTAATACTGAAAATAATTTAACTTCATGTCCTGAATACAAAGCGTTATGTTTGGGGCAAATCCAACACAACACATTACTGAGTATCACTCTTCATATCTTCAAGCATGGCGATGGCTGCATCATGTCATGGGTCTGCTTGTCATCGGCAAGGACTAGGGAGTTTCTTTTTTAGGATAAAACGGAATAGAGCCTAAGCACAGGCAGAATCCTAGAGGAAACCTGGTTCAGTCTGCTTTCCAACAGATACTGGGAGACAAATTCACCTTTCAGCAGGACAATAACCTATATATGTACATATATACAGTTGAAGTCGGAAGTTTACATACACCTTATCCAAATACATTTAAAATATTTTTTTCACTATTCCTGACATTTAACCCTAGTAAAAATTCCCTGTCTTAGGTCAGTTAGGATCATCACTTTATTTTAAGAATGTGAAATGTCAGAATAATAGTAGAGAGAATGATTTATTTCATCACATTCCCAGTGGGTCAGAAGTCTACATACACTCAATTAGTATTTGGTAGCATTGCCTTTAAATTGTTTAACTTGGGTCAAATGTTTTGGGTAGCCTTCCACAAGCTTTCCACAATAAGTTGAGTGAATTTTAGCCCATTCCTCCTGACAGAGCTGGTGTAACTGAGTCAGGTTTGTAGGCCTCCTTGATCGCACATGCTTTTTCAGGGCTTTGTGATGGCCACTCCAATACCTTGACTTTGTTTTCCTTAACATATACATTTTAGTCATTTAGCAGACGCTCTTATCCAGAGCGACTTACAGTTAGTGCATACATAATTATTATTTATTTTTTATTTTTTTCATACCCCCTGTGGGAATCGAACCCACAACCCTGGTGTTGCAAACGCCATGCTCTATCAACTGAGCTACATCCCTGCCGGCCATTCCCTCCCCTATCCTGGACGACGCTGGGCCAATTGCGCGCCGCCCCATGGGTCTCTAGTGGCACAGCTAGCACTGCAATGCAGTGCCTTAGACCACTGCGCCACTCGGGAGTGGCCATTTTGACACAACTTTGGAAGTATGCTTGGGATCATTGTCCATTTGGAAGACCCATTTGCGACCAAGCTTTAACTTCCTGACTGATGTCTTGAGATGTTGCTTCAATATATCCACATCATTTTCCTTCCTCATGACGCGATCTATTTTGTGAAGTGCACCAGTCCCTCCTGCAGCAAAGCACCCCCATAGCATGATGCTGCCACCCCTGTGCTTCACGGTTGGGATGGTGTTCTTCGGCTTGCAAGTCACAGACTTTTTCCTCCAAACATAACGATGTTCATTATGGCCAAACAGTTCTATTTTTGTTTCATCAGACCAGAGGACATTTCTCCAAAAAGTACGATCTTTGTCCCCATGTGCAGTTGCAAACCGTAGTCTGGCTTTTTTTATGGTGGTTTTGGAGCAGTGGCTTCTTCCTTGCTGAGCTGCCTTTCAGGTTATGTCGATATAGGACTCATTTTACTGTGGATATAGATACTTTTGTACCTGTTTCCTCCAGCATCTTCACAAGGTCCTTTGCTGTTGTTCTGGGATTGATTTGCCCTTTTCGCACCAAAGTACGTTCATCACTAGGAGACAGAACGCGTCTCCTTCCTGAGCGGTATGACGGCTGCGTGGTCCCATGGTGTTTATACTTGCGTACTATTGTTTGTACAGATGAACGTGGTACCTTCAGGCGTTTGAAAATTGTTCCCAAGGATGAACCAGACTTGTGGAGGTCTACCATTTTTTTCTGAGGTCTTGGCTGATTTCTTTTGATTTTCCCATGATGTCAAGCGAAGAGGCACTGAGTTTGAAGGTTGGCCTTGAAATATTTCCACAGGTACACCTCCAATTGACTCAAATGATGTCAATTAGCCTATCAGAAGCTTCTAAAGCCATGACATCATTTTCTGGAATCGTCCAAGCTGTTTAAAGGCACAGTCAACTTAGTGTATGTAAACCTTCGACTCACTGAAATTGTGAGACAGTGAATTATAAGTGAAATAATCTGTCTGTAAACAATTGATGGAAATATGACTTGTGTTATGCACAAAGTAGATGTCCTAATCGACTTGCCAAAACTATAGTTTGTTAACAAGAAATTTGTGGAGTGGTTGAAAACAAGTTTTAAGGACTCCAACCTAAGTGTATGTAAACTTCCGACATCAACTGTATATACAGTATATAATTGCTTACCAAGATGACATTGAATGTTCCTGAGTGGCCTAGTTACAGTTTTGACTTAAATCAGCTTGGAAATCTATGGCAAGACTTGAAAAAAGCTGTCATGCAATGATCCACAACCAATTTGACAGAGCTTGAAGAATTTAGCAAATAATAATGTGCAAATATTATACAATTCAGGTGTGCAAAGCTCTTCGAGACTTACCGTGAAAGACTCACAGCTGTAATCGCTGCCAAAGGTGATTCTAACGTCTAATAAGTCAAGGGGTATGAATACTTTCTAAAGGCACTTGACCACCTGCTCTTCTAATTCCGTGTGTGTGTGTGTGTGTGTGTGTGTGTGTGTGTGTGTGTGTGTGTGTGTGTGTGTGTGTGTGTGTGTGTGTGTGTGTGTGTGTGTGTGTGTGTGTGTGTGTGTGTGTGTGCATTTGTGCGCTTCTATAGCTGCGACAGTGTAAGGCCGAGCTGGATACGTATCTTCCTGCTCCGATGGACTTTGTGGGGGCGTGGCTTCACCGTATGGAGGCAGTACTATCTGAAGAGGGAGGAGATGCTCAGGACCACGCCCGTGCTGCCAAAGAAGCAAGAGTCAAACAGGAAAAACTCAAGGTGTGCCAATAAACTATAGAAGTTGAAGAAGAAGGAATTGACTACTTTGAAATGGAGATAGGCTAGCCCTCAATGGCACTCCCTATGCTGTCACAGAAGTGATAATGGCAAAGATGGGATCTCTTTCTAACTCTATGCTCTATCTCCATCTACATATCTCTGCCTCTAGCTCTTCAACACTGTCTAAAGACTGTTGTTGCCTGTAAAAGAAACAAACAGTTACTATATTTGTTTGAAATTGACTACATTGACTACATTGCATTTGGGCTGTGCAGCGGAGGAACTGTTGTGCTGTATCATGTTGATGTCATTTCTGAAACGTTAACACACCGTTCTAGGAGTTGTGAAGATCAGGGCAGCATCTAAGAGCAGAAGTGTTGATCGAGGATCAGATCCCCTGTCCATTCATTATAATCTAAAAGGCAAAACTGATCCTAGGTCAGCAATCCTACTCTGAGACGCTTGACACATACAGCCCCTGCATGTACATTTGTATAATTTTACGATCATGCATTCTCCCCCAGAATTCAATGGTTGAGTTGAGCAGCCACCTCAACATCCTTCACACGTTCTGCAACCAGGCTGAGACCGGTGCCATACTCGTGCCTGTGGAGAAGTTAGAGGAAATCAAGAGACGGTGGGCATAGCAAAGGGCACAACTTCCCTTGGAACAGAGATCACTTCCTGTCTGAAACAAGCTGATTGGCCCAGATAGAATAGTTGTATGATAGCCAATCAAAATACTAAGTCAGTTGGTATGATGAAGAAAATATCGCTAGTTTTGGGCCCTGTAAAATAGCAGATAGACTTCCCTCAAAATATTTTTTTATAGAATAAGACACCTTTTTAGTGAGATGACAGTAGTTTGTAAACAAACATACTGAATACAGAGTGCAAAAGCAGGTTTGATTGAAGTTATTTACAGTGATTGCCAGTGTGGCCTGGGTGGTCTAGAGTAGGGGTTCCCAGCTGTGGGGGAGGGGCGTGACCTTCTTTGATTTGACAGCTTTTTTATAGAAACATGCCAGAGGAAGACGCGACTCTGATGCACATGGGAATATATTTGGTTTGGCATTCAGAAGCTGAGCTACAGCCTTCTAAAGTCAAGCAGTCAAAGAAATTGGACTTATACAATGTGTGACTCTGTTGCTATCAATTGATCTATTCACTTTCTGTAAAAGATCATATGTATAATTCAATTGAGAGTTCATATAAATTATTATAATTAAATAGCCTACCTAAAAGATGTCAAGTCTTTAGGGTTAACTACGTAGAATTGCAGGGGGGCGTGATATTTTTGACCCTGGGGAAAAAAGGTTGGGAATGCCTGGTCCAGAAGTTAGTGCCGCCTCAGCAAACACATGTACTGAAGGTGTAGGTACTGGGTACGAGTCTGTCCCACTGCCTATTTAACACACACTCTCCTGCTGTCTTTCCTGTCCCCTCTACTGACTGTCCTATTAATTAAAAACATAAAATACAAAATGAGTGGGTAGAAAAAATAGGCAGTTCACTAAATGATGTGGCATTTCCATTACATTTCCCAAACCTGCAACGTATGTTGTACTAAACTCACAGGTAATGAACTGTGTCATTGTGCACCATTTCATTCCTGACCCCTGGGTCGTGGGCACACAACAGAAACATATAAAACCTTTTGCAACAAAAACCAGGTTGTCCCTTCCTGTTTCTGTCTTTTCCCTTATGTTTGTTGCCTACTGAACACAACCCTGTCTTTCTTACCACAGTTTCACCAACGCCCGTGTCACGGCTAAGTACCACGGGATCAAACTGGAATACCGGGAGCACCGGCACACCGTCCTGGATCTACTGGCTCGGATTGGTGCCAAGTTACGCTCCTGGAAAGGGCCCTACAGCTCCCAGGATGCAGTGTGTCTGCTCCTACAGGACTGGCATGTGAGTTGGCTGGGCCTCTGTCCAAAAATGTACTCCATACTCTGCCCCTGGCTGTGCATCATGGCACTGCAGTGAGGGGTAATGGATTCACTGTTTGTGATCGATGTGCATGTATCGATGTGCATGTTCGAGATCAGTGATTCTGATCTACAAGTCACCTTATATCCCAAGTTACTACTCATTATGTGATCAAGATTAGCAATTGTCTTACATCAGATACCAGTGTGGTCCAACCAGGCGAACACTCTAGATAAACATCCTGTTTCAGTTTAAATTAGACTTAAAAAATAAATAAAAACTTTAACCCTGTCATTGTTTAAAATTATAGAAATATCAAAGTTAACAAGTTAACAAATTCATCAAACTATCCACATTGATACAACGCAATTACTTTGATGAAGTAAGTTGAAACAACAAGGAATCCTATGTTGACAAGGAAACCCATTTTTACTCGTAAGGTTCTTTACTCTATGGTTTTGTATGAATGATATTATCTTAACTCAGGACACAGTGGATCGCCAAGGCCTAGTTTCTCATCTGATGGATGCCCTCCAAAAATTGAAACAGACAGCCAGCACTTATACAAGCAAGGCAGCTCTGGGTAAGGCGTGTGTGTGTGTGTGTGCATGTTTGCATGCGCGTGTGTATGCAAATGTATTATTTGTGTACTGTATATGTGTGTGAGTGACTGTGTGAGAATAAACGTGTCTGTACGAGAGAAATAGCCTTATGAGTTTTCAGTGTGTACGATGGAATTCATCCTGAATTCATTGCTACATTGCGTAACGGTTTGTAATGAACAGCACGTTTCCCCTAAACGGTGCTCACCATTCTTCAACAGTCATCAAAGTGTGTTTTCTCCTGTATGGTGTGTGTAGCGGGCTGTTACCTGATCAATAAGGGTGTGACCAATCGAAATCGCAAAACTCATGCAGCACACTGTACATAATCTCCCTTTGGACCACCATAATCACAATATTCTTCAAATCGTTGTTCAGAGCAGCAATGTTACAATTGAATTAAGTGATGCACACTGTTGTCCTGCTGAGCGAGGCCTACAGTAGGATTCTAGCCTCCAATAACACAACCCCAATAAACCTTGACCCTAAACCTTTTGCATTCCACTCCCCAGGTGAGGATGCCCAGCTCATCAGTAGGCAGGTGAAGGAGGCAGAGAGTGACATTGCCACGAGCACAGAGGAAGTGGCGGCAGTGAAAGGCACCATGGGACGTGTGTTGAGTACCTGGGAGGCCTACAGCAAGAACCTTCCCCCCCTACAGACGTGGCTGGCTCAGGAGTCACAGTCACTTATACAGTCCTCTGGGACAGAGGTATAGGTCCCACTCTAGTTCGCCCCCAAACCCTGCAGCAGGGGATGGAAATTTGGGTCCCTGTAGAGCTGCAGTGTGTGAAAGCTTTTGTTTTAGCCCAGCTCTAACACACCAGAGTCGTGTTCAGTAGGGATCACCAGGAAAACAAATGTTTCTTATTGGGCAAGTTCTAGGGCAGACCGGGAACAAAGTAACCGGTTTAGGCTTTTGCTTAGTATGAAAATAATATTTGAGGTAGATTCATAATATTTTATACAAACAACATACATATTTTCAATTTACAATCTGTAGAAACAATGAGAATAGAAAGGTTCAGAACTTTTGTAAAACATCACAGTACAGTTGAAAAATATATGGCAAATAGAAATCCAATATGGATGGTGTTAAGAGATAGATGGGTGGTGTTGAATGGAGTTGTAGGATGGGACTAATAACAACTAACAACAACTAATAACAACAAGATAACTAATAAGGTGCGGACTCCCGCCGCACAAACCTGACTGAATAGGGGAGGGTCCGGGTGGGCTTCCAGCCTCGGTGGCGGCTCCGGCTCCGGAGTGGAGCCGCTGACCGGAGCTTGCTTGGGCACCGGTGGGGCTGACAGCTCTGGCTCCGGAGTGGAGCTGCTGACCGGAGCTGGACTGGGCACCGGTGGAGCAGACTGCTCTGGCTCCGGAGTGGAGCAACCGACCGGAGCTGGATCAGGCACCGGTGGAGCGGACTGCTCTGGCTCCAGAGTGGAGCCGCTGACCGGAGCTGGATCAGGCACCGGTGAAGCGGACTGCTCTGGCTCCGGAGTGGAGCCGCTGACCGGTGCCGGACCAGGCGCCGGTGGAACGGGCCGTGCCGGACTGGCGACGTGCACCACTGGCTTAGTGCGAGGAGCAGGAACAGGCCGGGCCGGACTGGCGATGCGCTACACTGGAGGAGCAGGAACAGGCCGGGCCGGACTGGCGACGCGCACCACTGGTTTGGTGCGAGGAGCAGGAACAGGCCGGGCCGGACTGGGAACACGCACCACTGACTTGGTGCGAGGAGCAGGAACAGTCCGGACCGGACTGGGAACACGCACCACTGGCTTGGTGCGGGGAGCAGATACGGGGCGTACCAGACTGGGAACCGGCGCTGAGGTCTATGACTGTCTCCGTCCTTTACACTCCGCGCCCCGTCCTCCTCCAGTGAGGACTCCTCCTTGAGCCCCTATAAGTGCAGTGGTCGGGGCTCCTCTCTATCGCTCCCTGACCACCCTTTTAGCCCCCCCAAAAAAATGTATTGGGGCTGTCTCTCCTTCTCCACCCTGATCCCTTTCAGGGCCTCCATCTGCCTTGCCAGATCCTCTCTTATCTCCCGCCAAGTCCATACTCTCTGCTCCTCCTGGGCACGCTGCTTGGTCCATTGGTGGTGGGATCTTCTATCACGTACGTTAAGAGAAGGGTCGGACCAAGGTGCAGCGTGAAAGATGTACATGTTTATTTAACTAATAAACACACGACACAGTAACCAAAATAACAAACTTAACCATGACGGTCCAAAGGGCTAACACACAAGCCTAAACAGGAACACAACAAGATCCCACAACACAGGCAGGAAAACTGGCTTCCTAAGTATGATCCCAAATCAGAGACAACGAGCGACAGCTGCCTCTGATTGGGAACCACACCCGGCCAAACATAGAAATACAAACCTAGAATATTCACACCCTGACCAAACTAGCTAGAGTTCTATAGGCCAGGGCGTGACACTTTCATCACATTCCCAGTGGGTCAGAAGTTTACATACACTCAAATAGTATTTGGTAGCATTGCCTTTAAATTGTTTAACTTCGGTCTAACGTTTCGGGTAGCCTTCCACAAGCTTCCCACAATCATTTTGGCCCATTCCTCCTGACAGAGCTGGTGTAACTGAGTCAGGTTTGTAGGCCTCCTTGCACGCACACACTTTTTCAGTTCTGCCCACACATTTTCTATAGGATTGAGGTCAGGGGTTTGTGATGGCCACTCCAATACCTTGACTTTGTTGTCCTTAAACCATTTTGCCACAACTTTGGAAGTATGCTTGGGGTCATTGTCCATTTGGAAGACCCATTTGCGACCAAGCTTTAACTTCCTGACTGATGTCTTGTGATGTTGCTTCAATATATCCACATAATTTTCCTTCCTCATGATGCCATCTATTTTGTGAAGTGCACCAGTTCCTCCTGCAACAAAGCTCCCCCACAGCATGATGCTGTCACACCCGTGCTTCACGGTTGGGATGGTGTCCTTCGGCTTGCAAGCAATCCCCTTTTTTTCCTCCAAACATAACGATGGCCAAACAGTTCTATTTTTGTTTAATCAGACCAGAGGACATTTCTCCAAAAGGTACGATCTTTGTCCCCATGTGCAGTTGCAAACCGTAGTCTGGCTTTTTTATGGCGGTTTTGGAGCAGTGGCTTCTTCCTTGCTGAGCGGCCTTTCAGGTTACGTCGATATAGGACTTGTTTTACTGTGGATATAGATAATTTTGTACCTGTTTCCTCCAGCATCTTCACAAGGTCCTTTGCTGTTGTTCTGGGATTGATTTGCACTTTTCGTACCAAAGTACGTTCATCTCTAGGAGACAGAACGCGTCTCCTTCCTGAGCGGTATGATGGCAGCGTGGTCCCATGGTGTTTATACTTCCGTACTATTGTTTGTACAGATGAACGTGGTACCTTCAGGCGTTTGGAAATTACTCCCAAGGATGAACCAGACATGTAGAGGTCTACAATTCTTTTTCTGAGGTCTTGGCTGATTTATTTTGATTTTCCCATGATGTCAAGCAAAGAGACATTGAGTTTGAAGGTAGGCCTTGAAATACATCCTCAGGTACGCTTCCAATTGACTCAAATTATGTCAATTAGCCTATCAGAAGCTTCTAAAGCCATGACATCATTTTCTGGAATTTTCCAAGCTGTTTAAAGGCACAGTCAACTTAGTGTATGTAAACTTCTGACCCACTGGAATTGTGATACAGTGAATTATAAGTGAAACAATCTGTCTGTCAACAATTGTTGGAAAAATTACTTGTGTCTTGCACAAAGTAGATGTCCTAACTGACTTGCCAAAACTATAGTTTGTTAACAATAAATTTGTGGAGTGGTTGAAAAACGAGTTTTAATTACTCCAACCTAAGTGTATGTACATATCCGACTTCAACTGTATATATATATACAGTGAGGGAAAAAAGTATTTGATCCCCTGCTGATTTTGTACGTTTGCCCACTGACAAAGAAATGATCAGTCTATAATTTTAATGGTAGGTTTATTTGAACAGTGAGAGACAGAATAACAACAAAAAAATCCAGAAAAACGCATGTCAAAAATGTTATGAATTGATTTGCATTTTAATGGGGGAAATAAGTATTTGACCCCTCTGCAAATCATGACTTAGTACTTGGTGGCAAAACCCTTGTTGGCAATCAGAGGTCAGACGTTTCCTGTAGTTGGCCACCAGGTTTGCACACATCTCAGGAGGGATTTTGTCCCATTCCTCTTTGCAGATCTTCTCCAAGTCATTAAGGTTTCGAGGCTGACGTTTGGCAACTCAAACCTTCAGCTCCCTCCACAGGTTTTCTATGGGATTAAGGTCTGGAGACTGGCTAGGCCACTCCAGGTCCTTAATGTGCTTCTTCTTGAGCCACTCCTTTGTTGCCTTGGCTGTGTGTTTTGGGTCATTGTCATGCTGGAATACCCATCCACGACCCATTTTCAATGCCCTGGCTGAGGGAAGGAGGTTCTCACCCAAGATTTGACGGTACATGGCACCGTCCATCATCCCTTTGATGCAGTAAAGTTGTCCTGTCCCCTTAGCAGAAAAACACCCCCAAAGCATAATGTTTCCACCTCCATGTTTGACGGTGGGGATGGTGTTCTTGGGGTCATAGGCAGCATTCCTCCTCCTCCAAACACGGCGAGTTGAGTTGATGCCAAAGAGCTCCATTTTGGTCTCATCTGACCACAACACTTTCACCCAGTTCTCCTCCTTTGTGATGGCAAACTTCAGATGGCCCTGTATATGTGCTTTCTTGAGCAGGGGGACCTTGCGGGCGCTGCAGGATTTCAGTCCTTCACGGCGTAGTGTGTTACCAATTGTTTTCTTGGTGACTATGGTCCCAGCTGCCTTGAGATCATTGACAAGATCCTCCCGTGTAGTTCTGGGCTGATTCCTCACCGTTCTCATGATCATTGCAACTCCACGAGGTGAGATCTTGCATGGAGCCCCAGGCCGAGGGAGATTGACAGTTCTTTTGTGTTTCTTCCATTTGCGAATAATCGCACCAACTGTTGTCACCTTCTCACCAAGCTGCTTGGCGATGGTCTTGTAGCCCATTCCAGCCTTGTGTAGGTCTACAATCTTGTCCCTGACATCCTTGGCGAGCCCCTTGGTCTTGGCCATGGTGGAGAGTTTGGAATCTGATTGATTGATTGCTTCTGTGGACAGGTGTCTTTTATACAGGTAACAAGCTGAGATTAGGAGCACTCCCTTTAAGAGTGTGCTCCTAATCTCAGCTCGTTACCTGTATAAAAGACACCTGGGAGCCAGAAATCTTTCTGATTGAGAGGGGGTCAAATACTTATTTCCCTCATTCAAATGCAAATCAATTTATAACATTTTTGACATGCGTTTTTCTGGATTTTTTTGTTGTTATTCTGTCTCTCACTGTTCAAATAAACCTACCATTAAAATTATAGACTGATCATCTCTTTGTCAGTGGGCAAACGTACAAAATCAGCAGGGGATCAAATACTTTTTTCCCTCACTGTGTATATATATATATTTGCTAGAAAGAAAAAAAAACATAGGATTGGAAGTCATGCAGACAATTACATTGATGGAAGTTACAGTCTATCTGCAATGTTAAAGCTGATTTACCCCCTAAAAAAAAACATAAAAACATAAAAAAATTAAAACTTTTCTTAGCTGCCATTACACACTGTAACAAAGTTTCTAGGACATTCCAGTTGTTTACAATTCAACCGAAAGTGGTGGAAGTGAAATGTCCCTCTTGTATCTCTCAGGGAGTTAAAAGTTACAGGCTGCGGGGTTAACTGTAACACTGTCTTCAATGGTAATAATGAAGTGTAATTTCAAGTCTGATTTGAAACTGATATTTTGATGAAAATACACTAAATTGACAAAAAATATTTAAAGTTTATGTTTTAGGCATGCCATATTGACCAAAAACGGAGTAGCCAAAATTAATATATCTTATATAAGCTACTTTTGTAATAAGGTTAATTGTAACGTTTAACCACATACGTAAAATTCAATGCTATTTTATATGGCATTTAGACACATAATTATATAAAATGTCACTTCTATACATCAAGTTTCCCATTACAACTAAGATAATATCATAGAAACATTTTAAGATGTCAAATTCGCACTTTTGAATGCTAAATCTGAATCTAATCTGAGTTTTGTGAGAAAATACAACAATAATTATTGTCATCAACTATACCAATCAAAATACCTCTTCTTACTGATAAAAGACTGGTCATGGCTCACATCAACAGCATAATCCCAGAAACCCTAGACCCACTCCAATTTGCATACCGCCCCAACAGATCCACAGATGATGCAATCTCTATCGCACTCCACACTGCCCTTTCCCACCTGGACAAGAGGAACACCTACGTGAGAATGCTATTCATTGACTACAGCTCAGCATTCAACACCATAGTGCCCTCAAAGCTCATCACTAAGCTAAGGATCCTGGGACTAAACACCTCCCTCTGCAACTGGATCCTGGACTTCCTGACGGGCCGCCCCCAGGTGGTAAGGGTAGGTAACAACACATCTGCCACACTGATCCTCAACACGGGGGCCCCTCAGGGGTGCGTGCTCAGTCCCCTCCTGTACTCTCTGTTCACCCATGACTGCATGGCCAGGCACGACTCCAACACCATCATTAAGTTTGCCGACGACACAACAGTGGTAGGCCTGATCACCGACAACGATGAGACAGCCTATAGGGAGGAGGTCAGAGATCTGGCCGTGTGGTGCCAGGACAACAACCTCTCCCTCAACGTGACCAAGACAAAGGAGATGATTGTGGACTACAGGAAAAAAAAGAGGACTGAGCACGCCCCCATTCTCATCGACGGGGCTGTAGTGGAACAGGTTGAGAGCTTCAAGTTCCTTGGTGTCCACATCACCAACGAACTATCATGGTCCAAACACACCAAGACAGTCGTGAAGAGGGCACGACAAAGCCTATTCCCCCTCAGGAGACTAAAAAGATTTGGCATGGGTCCTCAGATCCTCAAAAAATTCTACAGCTGCACCATCGAGAGCATCCTGACTGGTTGCATCACCGCCTGGTATGGCAACTGCTTGGCCTCTGACCGCAAGGCACTACAGAGGGTAGTGCGTACGGCCCAGTACATCACTGGGGCAAAGCTCCCTGCCATCCAGGACCTCTATACCAGGCGGTGTCAGAGGAAGGCCCTCAAAATTGTCAAAGACTCCAGTCACCCTAGTCATAGACTGTTCTCTCTGCTACCGCACGGCAAGCGGTACCGGAGTGCCAAGTCTAGGTCCAAAAGACTTCTCAACAGCTTCTACCCCCAAGCCATAAGACTCCTGAACAGCTAATCATGGCTACCCGGACTATTTGCACTGCCCCCCCACCCCATCCTTTTTACGCTGCTGCTACTCTGTTAAGTATTTATGCATAGTCACTTTAACTCTACCCACATGTACATATTACCTCAACTAGCCGGTGCCCCCGCACATTGACTATGCAACGGTACCCCCCTGTATATATAGCCTCCCTACTGTCACTTTATTCTATTGTATATATAGCCTCCCTACTGTCACTTTATTTTTTACTTCTGCTCTTTTTTTCTCAACACTTTTTTGTTGTTGTTTTATTCTTACTTTTTTTGTTTAAAATAAATGCACTGTTGGTTAAGGGCTGTAAGTAAGCATTTCACTGTAATGTCTGCACCTGTTGTATTCGGCGCATGTGACCAATAAAATTTGATTTGATTTGATTTGATTTGATTTGATTTGATACATGGAGAATGTTCCGCAGGTCAATAATTAAGAAAGAGAGACGGCAAGAATATTTAGAATTAATAAAACAATAAAACAAAATAATTTATGGATTTAAGCAAAACTTCCTTGGCATGTAAATACACTAACCAAACATTAGCACATTGAATAACAGCTTTCTAAGTTATTTATAATTTCAGTTATGTAGTTGTTACTTTGTGCCCCGTGTTACTTTGTTCCCCGGTCTCCCGTACCTCCTCATAAAAAAATATATTCTCCTCTTTCTTGTCTACTGGTCACAGGCCGAATTCACACTAATCATGGGGCTGATGATTAGTTGATGAGTTGAATCAGGTGTGTTAGTGCTGGGATAGAACAAAAGCCTTGAGCGCTATCCTACGGGGACTAAAATCTTGTTTGATCAGTATTTAATGTAGAATTTAATTTAGATGATGAAAGTATCCAAATGTGTTGAAAATGCCTTTATTATACAATGTTAATTGTGTGTTGCAATGTGATTCAAACACATTTCACCAGGTCTGTACTTCAACAAACACATTTGCAATGTATTTTCAGTTTGCAAGTTTATTGCAAGTAGCCTATATTGAAAATATAATAATTTCATATGGCAAATAAAACATATTAATCTTGTGTGAAATTTTCTGTAGGAAAGCTTGACCCTACTGTCTCTTCGACCCTTTAGGGGACTTCCCAGCAGGTGTCCCAGTGGAGCACCCTACAGGCCTACCTGAACGAGGTCGGTAACTTCCTCATCGAGGTCACAGACCCATCTACCAGCAAAGCCCTGGTAGCCGAACTTAGTAAGCTGAACATGCAGTGGGCCGACTACATGAAGAGGACTATGTTTGTGAGTGCTATTGTCCCCTATACGAACCTTTCTGATCTTTTCACCATCCATTTGTTGGTTGTTATTTGTGTATGTAAGTGGAACTGGTTCAGTGTAACCTTGCCTGAGACCTGGGTTGTGTTCATTAGGGCAGACAACATACAAGGTTTTAAAAGGTTTTGCAATGGAACACGAAAATAAGAATTTTCTATTGGTCAAGTCCAGGGTAGTCCCTCCCTGTTTCAGTTTGTTTTCTTCAGGCCTAATGAATATGACCCTGAGGACTAGCTCCCTGAATTAATGGCCAGGCTTTAGCTCAGCGAGCTAACACAGTCTTGTGATCTAAAGTTGTGTGTGGTCTGAATCCTCTTGTGTTAACTAGGAGGTATCAAGCCAGCCCAGTGCTGGTCCTCTAACCATCCAGGCGGTGCAGGCTCTGGCCCAAGAGGCAGGCTGGCTGCTGAGGGAGCGCCTAGAGGTGGAGTCTGTCCCACTGAAGGCCTACAAGAAGAGGGTGCAGGTACACTACTCTCCTGGGTGAAATTTCCCCTAGATACAGATCTAGGATCAGCTTCCCTTCCCCCAATCCTAACCTTAACCATTAGTGGGGGAAATGCTAAACTGACTCAAGATCAGCATCAAAGGGCAACTTCACCCTACACCGGTATGCAACATTTTACATTTACATTTTAGTCATTTAGCAGATGCTCTTATCCAGAGGTGGGACAACCACATATCACAAATAAAGTACATTTTTCTGCAATAAAGTAGAATCAGAGTCAGTAGAGTCAGAGCTAGACTTGGGGGGGTCAAGTGCAATTGCATTTTTTTATTGGAGGGTGTCGAGGTGAGGAGGAGGATTATTTAAGATACTGTTTGAAGGGTTTCAGATGTTTTCGGTAGATGGGCAGGGACTCTGCTGTCCTAGCTTCAGAGGGAAGCTGGTTCCACCATTAGGGTGCCAGGACAGAGAAGAGCTTGGACTGGGCTGAGTGACAGCTGGCCTCCTGCAGGGGTGGGAGGGGCAAGAGACCTGAGGTGACAGAACGGAGTTCTCGGGTTGGGGTATAGGGTTTGAGCATAGCCTGAAGGTAGGAAGGGGCAGTTCCTCTTGCTGCTCCGTAGGCAAGCACCATGGTCTTGTAGTGGAGGCGAGCCTCTCCACATCACCTGGTAGGAGCGTCCTGCCAGGTAGGATGCAATCCAAGAGTGTGCAGAGCCTGAGACGCCCAGCCCTGAGAGGGTGCAGAGGAGGATCTGATGGTTCACTGTGTCGAAGGCAGTGGATAGATCTAGAAGGATGAGAACAGCGGAGAGAGAGTCAGCATTGGCAATTCGGAGATCCTCCTTGACACAGAGAAGAGCAGTCTCGGTTGAGTGACCTGTTTTGAAGCCTTACTGGTTAGGGTCAAGAAGATAGTTCTGAGAGAGATAACAAGAAAGTTGATCAGAGACAGCATGGTCAAGTGTTTTGGAAAGAAAAGAAAGAAGGGATACAGGTCTATAGTTTTTGACGGCAGATCAGTCGAGTGTTGGTTTCTTGAGGAGAGGACTTGGGACATTTTGAAGTCAGAGGGGATGCAGCCAGTGGTCAGGGATGAGTTGATGAGGGAAGTGAGGAATGGGAGAAGGTCTCCAGAGATGGTCTGGAGAAGGGAGGAGGGGATGGGGTAGAGCGGGCAGGTTGTCGGGCAGCCAGACCTCACTAGTTGCAGGATGTCATCTGGTGAGAGAGGGGAGAAAGAGATCAAGGCGTAGGGTAGTTCTGTGTGAGTGAGACCAGTGGACTCAATAGGCTGAGTGAATGGTTTTCAAAGTGGTTGACAAAGTCGTCCGCAGAGAGGGAGAAGGGAGGGGGAGGGGGTGGAGGAAGCTGTCATCAAGGCAAAGGGTGGCTATTTGAAGAATCTCAAATATAAAATATATTTTGATTTGTTTAACACTTTTGGTTACTAGATTATTCCATATGTGTTATTTCATAGTTTTGATGTCTTCACTATTATTCTACAATGTAGAAAATAGTACAAATAAAGAAAAACCCTTGAATGAGTAGGTGTTCTAAAACTTTTCATCCGTAGTATACATATACTGTAGCTTAAAATCATTGCATTGTTTGCAAGGAGAGCTTTAGTTGCGAGCAGGCATTTCATTGTATTGTGCAGCTTACACTATGCTGTATCATAAATAACTTTGATTTGATTATCTTGAACACATGGTTACAATATAGGCCTACCCTATCACAGAATAAAATAAAACAGAGGTGAACTATCAATTCATATAATTGATTTACATAGATTAAACATGATATCAAATCAATTGGCCAAGTACACTCTTAGAAAAAAAGGTGCTATCCAGAACCTAAAATGTTTTTTTAGCTGTCCCCATAGCAGAACCCTTTGAAGAGCCCTGTTAGGTTCCATGTAAAACCGTTTCCACAGAGGGTTCTACATGGAATACAAAAGAGTTCTACCTGGAACCAAAAAGGGTTCGACCTGGTCCCAAAAAGGGTTCTCTTATGAGGACAACCGAAGAACCCTTTTGGAACCCTTTTTTCTAAGAGTGCATCTCAACCAATAGCCAATATCGGCTAAATATCCCAAGCAGAGCTACAGCAACTTCCAGAGAGGGTCAGGCTCTTTGGGCTTTGAGGTGACCACTCTGGTTTGGGTATCCACTGCGCAGTGCAAGCGGGGGTCCATGGAGTTTTATGAACATCAAGGCAGACACACAGTGAATTTGGATCCTTAAGCTCGTTGGTGTGATGATAAGGTTCATGTGGCTCAACAGCAGATTTTTTAAATCAAAGTTCTGATTGGCCAAAGTGGTCAAGCCTCCGACGGGCCTTCACAGTGCACACACGTAGCCTATAGTTCTTCATCATTCTCACCACCACCAGAGAGAAGACAGGGATGAAACCACCATTTACCTAGGCCTACCTCTAGGCTGCTATACAGATTTATTTGGTTTGTCATTCTAATGTTTTTCATGGAACTTTAGTGGTATTTAAATAGTATTTATCAGAATTAATTTTCCAGAAATAGTTTTACTAGCTTCATGTATCCTCAAATTGAAAAAAGGTCAGGGGGCGCCACTCCCCTGCGCTCCGGCAGCACTACAACCCTGGTTTGCACCTGGTGCAACCCTGGTTTGCACCTGGTCTTTCACTCCCTAATTTTCTTTCCTCTTTTTGTCCCCGCAGCTTTTGAGTAAGAAGATAATGGAGGTGGATTTGGGTTCTCTCAGCCCATCCCCAGACTTTCCTGTGGACAAAGTGGAGAAACTCAGGCATACACTCCCAGAGGTAGCCCCTCACAACAACCCCAGTGCCTTTCTGCTGGCCTTTCAAACACTGGGACAGTACTGTGGATGTGAACGATTTTAGACTAGCGGTTTTAAGTGTTTTTCTAGTGTGCTGGCAGGTGTTATGACAAGAATGTGACTATACAAATATTATACAAGATTAGAAACAGCATTATGTTTTGATACAAGTAGATATAATTTGTGAACTAGGCTTGGGGTAAATTCAAATTGAATCAGTCAATTCAGGAAGTAAACTGAAATCTATATCATTTTAAATTGACTGACTTCAATTCAGATTGAGACCAACTCTAACCCCAACCCTGGTTTGCACGTGCGTGTGTGTGCAGGTTTGGCAGGCGCTTGCCAGAGCGGAAAGGACATGCAGTGATCTACAGAGGGCAGCGTCCATGTTAGAGGGCCGTTTGGCCGAGCTGAGCCACTGGGGGACCGAAGCCCTGGAGGTTTACCAGCACCTGAAAGAGAGGAAACCTGGAAGAGAGGCCAAAGTGAGCACCCACAATCTCCTCACTACTATTATCTTTAGCATACACTACTCTGTGCCGATACACTTCTTGCTTTTACATGTCGCTGCTTGTGTGGACATGTATAACTATTTACAGTATCAATGTCCTTTTGCAGTATTCTAGTACTGGCAGATCATGTATTCTAGTAGTGGCAGATCGTATAGGCTACAGGTATTGACTTTAGCCCTACCAGCAAACCAAAAACATTCCTAGGACATTAGCTATCATTGCCATTACGTTCTAATAAGACTTTGATCTAACATTTGTGATGGAACATTTTATGTTTGTGCTTTTCTAATAACCAATTTCTGTGTTCATGCAAGTGACTGACTGAACGAATCCTCACTATCAGTATCTGCAATTTGGCAGTAAGCTCAGAACCTTGTTTTGAGAATGATATCTCAGTTTCAAGGTCTCAGCTTGGAGAGAAGAAGCCTTGTGAGGTATTGGTCTGTGACATGCATGAACCAGTATTGGTCGGTCACATGAATGAGCTGTAATGCGTGATTTGAAGGAGTCAAGCGCAGGAGGGTAAATCACAGTATATAGAGTTTATTCCGTAATACAGCATTAACCAGTCCAGTGTGCAAAACAGGCACACTAGAACAAACAGGCACACAGGGAAAATACCCCGGCAATACAAAATACACTGAGCTCAACCTGAACTACTATCTTCTCACAATAAACAATCACCCACAAGGACAAGGGGGTAGAGGGAACACTTATACACGTACTAATGAGGGGATATGAACCAGGTGTGTGTAATAGACAACACAAAACAAATGGAATGATGAGATATGGAGCAGCAGTGGCTAGAAGGCCGGTGATCGGCTAGAAGGCCGGTCGTGACAGTACCCCCCCCCCCCCCCCCCCCCGATGCGTAGTTCCAGCAGCGCGCCGACACCGGCCTCGGGGACGGCCAGGAGGATGCTGAGCAGGGCGAGCCAGATGGCGACAGTGGAAATCCCGCAACAGGGAGGGATCGAGGATATCACTCACCGGGACCCAGCACCGTTCCTCCGGACCGTACCCCTCCCACTCCACGAGGTACTGAAGGCCCCCACCCGACGCCTCGAATCCAGGATGGAATAGACGGAGTACGCCGGGGCCCCCTCAATGTCCAGAGGAAGCAGAGGGACTTCCCGCACCTCAGACTCCTGGAGCGGACCAGCCACCACCAGCCTGAGGAGAGACACATGAAATGAGGGGTTAATACGATAATCATGGGGGAGTAATAACCTATAGGTAACCTCGTTGATTCTCCTCAGGACTTTGAACGGCCCCACAAACCGCAGGCTCAGCTTACGGCAGGGCAGGCGGAGGGGCAGATTCTTGGTCGAGAGCCAGACCTGATCACCCGGTACGAAGACAGGGGCCTCACTGCGGTAGCGGTCAGTGTCCGCCTTCTGATGATGCACGGCACGTTGGAGGTGGACGTGAGCAGCACCCCACGTCTCCTCCGCGCGCAGAAACCAGTCATCCACTGCAGGAGCCTCGGTCTGGCTCTGGTGCCACAGTGCCAGAACCGGTTGGTAACCTAAAACACATTGGAATGGCGTTAGGTTAGTGGAGGAGTGACGGAGAGAGTTCTGGGCATATTTGGCCCATGGCAAGAACACCGACCACTCCCCCGGTCGGTCCTGGCAGTAGGACCGCAGGAACCTACCCACATCCTGATATACCCGTTCCACCTGCCCATTAGACTCGGGGTGGAAACCAGAGGTCAGGCTGACTGAGACCCCCAGACGTTCCATGAACGCCTTCCAGACCTTGGATGTGAACTGGGGACACTATATCCTCTGGTACCCCGTAGTGCCGGAAGACGTGTGTAAACAGGGCCTCCGCAGTTTGCAGGGCCGTGGGGAGACCGGGCAGAGGAAGGAGGCGGTAGGCCTTGGAAAAGCGGTCCCCAACGACCAGGATGGTGGTGTTACCTTGAGAGAGGGGAAGATCGGTAAGGAAATCAACACTCAGGTGAGACCATGGTCATTGTGGAACTGGTAAAGGCTGTAACTTTCCAGCTGGGAGGTGCCTAGGTGCCTAGGTGCCTTACTCTGGGCGCACACCGAGCAGGAGGAGACATACACGCGCACTGTACGACCGATACCTGGGTGACCAGAGGAGGGTGACGTGTGTGCCCAGTAGATCAGACGG
This sequence comes from Coregonus lavaretus, assembly GCF_964263955.1. Taxonomy (NCBI): domain Eukaryota; kingdom Metazoa; phylum Chordata; class Actinopteri; order Salmoniformes; family Salmonidae; genus Coregonus; species Coregonus lavaretus. Next base: position 21,885,094 of record NC_140020.1, read on the forward strand.
TCACGGAAAAGAGCATGCACATACTGCAGCCCAGCTGGACACTGAGTTGGAGATGGCTCTGTTCATAACGCCTGCTCTATATCTGCGTCCATCACCCATACTACCGTCGCCACAATGCAGGAGGCCGGGAGTATGGGGGTGTTGTCTTTGGGCCTCTCCTCTGTGTCATACAGCCTTGACAATGCGTCTACCTTCACATTCTTCGTACCCCGAATGTATGATAGTGTGAAATCAAACCGGGTGAAGAATAGGGCCCACCTGGCCTGGCAAGGATTCAGCCTCCTCGCTGCCCGGATGTACTCCAGGTTACGGTGGTCCGTCCAGATGAGGAAAGGGTGTTTCGCCCCTTCAAGCCAATGCCTCCATATGGTCAGGGCTCGGACAACAGCCAACAGCTCCCGATCACCAATGTCGTAGTTCTGCTCCACCGGGCTGAGCTTCTTGGAGAAGAAGGCACAGGTGCGGAGCTTGGGTTGCGTGCCCGAGCGTTGAGATAGGACAGCGCCTATCCCTACTTTGGACGCATCCACCTCCACTACGAACAGTAGTGATGGATTGGAGTGGGCCAGTACCGGGGCTGAGGTGAACAGACCCCTCAGGTTACTGAAGGCCCTGTCAGTCTCAGCAGACCAGCGTAGCCGGGACGGCCCACCCTTCAACAGAGATGTAATGGGAGCTCCGACCTTGCCAAAGCCCCGGATAAACCTCAGATAGTAGTTGGCAAAGCCAATAAAGCGCTGTACCTCCTTAACCGTGGTTGGAGTAGGCCAATTACGCATGGCTGAAATGCGATCTCCCTCCATCTCCACGCCTGAGGTGGTAATGCGGTATCCGAGGAAGGAGACGGACTGCTGGAAAATTATACACTTTTCTGCCTTGACATACAGTGAGGGAAAAAAGTATTTGATCCCCTGCTTATTTTGTACGTTTGCCCACTGACAAAGAGATGATCAGTCTATACTTTTAATGGTAGGTTTATTTGAACAGTGAGAGAAAGCAGGAGACTCAATAATAGAAAAAGTGACCTGCTCGCGATGAGTGTTGTGGGTAATCATAGTGACTGGTGTTGTAACTTCCCTAACAAACCCGGACCCTAATGGTCGACTGTCAAGTGCTCTGATGGGGAGTGGAATGGATAGGGGAACCAAGGAAATGCCTAGACTGTGTGAGAATGACCTGTCCATAAAGTTCCCAGCTGCGCCTGAATCGACTAGCGCCTTACACCTCGTCCCCTGCCTCAGGTGGACCAGCCGCTCGACCTCCTCTCGACCCTCGGGCGTGTGATCGAAGACAGCCCGAAAGAGGCGAGTGAAATCCCCGTAGTTGTCCAACGCGGCTCCTCCTTCATTCCAGACCGCGTTGGCCCACTCTAGGGCTTTCCCCGAGAGGTAGGAGACGAGGGCGGACACCATCTCCCGCTCCGATGGGGTCGGGCTGATGCTGGAAAAGTAGAGCTCCAGTTGGAGGAGGAATCCCTGGCAAAGAGCAGCTGTGCCATCAAAATCCCGTGGTCGGGATAAGTGGATCCCTCTGGGTGCTGGGGTGTGGGTGGTCGGGATATGTGGATCTCTCTGGGTGCTGGGGTGTGGGTGGCTGGATCCGGTTGCCCAGCTGGTCTCGACAGATCGGGTTCTCTCATCTCCAGGCGTTGGATGACCTGGAGAACCCGATCCATCGCTTCTCCCAAGCTGGCTAGCATTGTTGAATGCTCCTGGACCCGTGCCACGACTCCAGGCATGCGCTCCTCTCCCGCTGACTCCATAGCGGGTGGGTGATTCTGTGATTCGTGATTTGAAGGAGTCAGGTGCAGGAGGGTAAATCACAGTATATAGAGTTTATTCCGTAATACAGCGTTACCCAATCCAGTGCGCAAAACAGGCACACTGGAACAAACAGGCACACGGGGAAAATACCCCGGCAATACAAAATACACTGAGCTCAACCAAGCTACTATCTCCTCACAATACACAATCACCCACAATGACAAGGGGGCAGAGGGAACACTTATACACGTACTAATGAGGGGATATGAACCTGGTGTGTGTAATAGACAAGACAAAACAAATGGAATGATGAGATATGGAGGGGCAGTGGCTAGAAGGCCGGTGACGATGAACGCCGAAGCCTGCCCGAACAAGGAGAGGAGGCAGCTTCGGAGGAAGTCATGACATGAGCCAAACATTGATAATAAATTAATTATGAATAATGAATAAGCTAAATCATGCAAATATTACTTGTCTGTGTAACTATATAAGAGAACTAACGGGACTGCCCCATTTGAGCTCCTGACAGACGTTCACTATGGTGCATCAAGTTTGTTTGAACCTCTCCAGTTAACTGTTAATAAACAATGATTCATTTAAGATTAACTTCAGGTGTCCCTGGTGGTAATTTCGACGACGTGTAGAATTTCCACGACAATTTGGCATCAGTTAACTGTTAATAAACAATGATTCATTTAAGATTGACTTCAGGTGTCCGTGGTGGTAATTTCCACGACATGTGTAGAATTTCAACGACACATTACTTCATAACATTCCAAAAACGTTGTTTGTTTCTCGTGTTCCGCACAGGCACTGATCTCTCGTGGCCTGCAGCTTGAGGGCCAGGTGGTGACAGAGGGGCAGGACCTGCAAGTCCTGGTGGAGAAAGCACAGACAAACTCCCCTATTCAACACCTCAATGCAGCTGCTTTGGAGGACAGAGTCACAGAAGCGGTTGCTCAGGCTCAGGTACTTACAGTAATGGACAACGGATTCACACCGCAGCTATGATTATCTGACATTTCAGGCTAGCTGGGTAGGAAACGGAAGTGCTCCATTTCAGTCTTTGGAAAACAGTGTGGGTCGTCATGTTCGACCATTAAACTAACAGATTATTAATAAATCCAGTTGCTGGCAGTTACATTTGCAAAGACCCAACCCTTAGTTTATGAACATGTTAAGACCTCGCTGTAGGCGGATATAGAAGTTGAGGAGTGCTCTTTGAAGTTTGTCTGTCTCAGTTTCAGAGGTGTTTGCTAAATGTGTGTATGTTTGGTTTGTGTGTCTTTCCTTTTACAGGAAATTGTGGAGATGCTTAGCTCCCTGGGGTCAAGGCGAGCTCGGGCTCCGGCGGGGGACGAGCCACCACCCAAGGTGGTAGTCCGTTGGTACTCACTGCCAGAGACCCAGAGGGGTTCAGTTGCAGCGGCCACAGCCAAGAGCAAGGGTGACCTGCCATCCCACGCCAAGCCTGCAACTCAGACACCCCCACATGGGCGGCACACAGAACCCCATAGCCCACTGCAAGGGGACAGTCTACCCCAGGCCATGAGCCAGCAGACAGCCACCACCAAGGCCCTACCAGAAAGTCAACCTCACACCCAGACCCCAACACAGCCTCAGCCGGTAGGCCTCACTCAATCTCAGGTTCAGACTCAAAACAAACCTCAAACGCAGCAAACTCAAACTCCCATTGAACCTCGAGTTCAGCTTCTGGCCCAAGTTCAAACATATGCCAAACCCAGTGAAATTCAACCTTTGAACCAAAGTCACGAAGAGCGAGAGCAGCAGCCTGTGGGTCAAGCTTTGTCCCATGTTCCCACAGTGCCCCAAACCCAGTCTGAAGCAACTCAAAAACAGACCCACACCCCCAAATTCAGAGTTAAAGGCCAATTGAAGACCCAGAACCCTCCTCAACAGGGTAGCGACCAAGCCTCTCCATGCCTACCGTTCATGGTCAGTAGCGAGATCTACTCGAAAGCCAAGGCGATGGCTAGGAGCAGGCTGGAGAAGGCCAAGTTTCGCCTGAAAGAGAACATCCAGGAAGCCATCGTACTCTTCAGTGACCGAGAGATGTCTGACTGGCAAGCTAAGAGAAAAGAGGTAGAAATCAAATAGTATTTCATCTAACGTTTTAGTTTTTTTTTCTTGTCAAACGTTGCCATTTGCATCTCCATGATTATCATGTGTATAACTTTTTAATGTCTGAATAAAGTGTCTCTTTATTTAATCTCTGTAATATTTTGTGCAATATAGTAAACGTTTTCCTTTGTCAGAAGTTGTCATTTGTAATCCCAGAGTATGGCAAAGGCGCAACACCTAAAACATGTATGGAATTCACTGTCTTTTTGGAGTGTTGGTCAATGGTCAGTATGTGGTCATGTTGTCCATGGTGTGGGGGTTATGATTTTTGTCTGCATGATCTCTCATCCTCCAGAGGGTCCTGGGTGCGTTGAGGCCCGCCGTCCTGGAGGAGTTCCTGGGGGCCGCTGAGGGTTTGGGGGCCCTCTGCTCTGGGGCCCAGCTCCAAGCCGTGAAGCTACTGTCTCTTTCAGTCAGGAAACAGTGGGAGGTAGGAATGGGAAAAGGAGCTGGTTCAAAGAAGACATTACATTTACATAAAATATTTCAGTCATTTAGAAGACGGCCTTATCCAGAGAGACTTACAAGAACGGCCACTATAGAAAATGTTTGTTCACTGTTTGCTGCCTCTGATAAATAAATTGTAATTATTTTTAAAGGAGTGGGGCAGTCCCACTCCTTACGTATTTTATTATTTATTGGATATGACAGAAAGAGGTAGAGAGGAAAAATAAGAGAGTTGTGGCTGAAAGAGCAATTGGCTGGATTCAAACCCATGCTGGTAGCGGTACATGTATTCTAGAGGCAGCAGCCTAGAACGCTAGACCACCCCAGGCCCAGGCCACAATAAATAACCTTTTAATAAAGCATAATGGTTAGGGTTGGCAGCAAGCTGATGATTGAACTCATACCTAACAGGGCTTTGAGCTCCATTGGGCAATGTATAGGTTATGGGCAGATCAGTGGATACATTTTTAGTCAACCTATCAAAATCCAATTGCAGGGAGATAATCAAGTCAAATGTATGCTGTTCATATTAGGATAGCACACATCAGCTGTAGTTGTGCCAGTCACAAGGAGTCCTAATATGGACACCGTACCAATGCATTGCATGAGCTACTTATCATTCTGTGCTCATTTAATTTGATTTAATGCCTAGGCTTACTAACAGTGGTTTTGTGTCTTGTGACGCCCAGGCTGTGCATTCAGAGATGGCTGCCTTTTTGCCACTCTTGTGGTCTGAGATCAGCCGGGTGCGGTCCCTTAACCCCACTGTTATGAGATGTGACATAAGCACTACTAACACTGAGCAAGATGCCACTGACCCTGAACCTGTGTACAGACAACAGGTACTGCAACATCTTTTGAATCAATATTTCACAGCATTGTTGCACGGTAACATGATAGGATGAAATTAGGCCTAGTTTCCATTAGTGGTGGCTGGTGGAATAAATGCAATGATATCAATGATCACATGGTTTCAATGTGTTTGATACCACTCTGTTCACTACATTCAAGCCATTATTATGAGCTGTCCTCCCCTCACCAGCCACCCCTCACCGGCCACCTTTGAAGCAGAAGGGTTGGGAGGAGATCTACCTGTTTTTTTACAGGTTGACCCTGATTGTACATCAGTCTCATTTAGTCTAACGGGGTTCTCATTCTCCAAACTACTGTACTTCACTGTACTTCACTGTACTTCACTGTACTCCAAACGTGGCTCTGGAGCTTGGTCTACATCAGGGATGGACAACTTTGATGGGGGTGGGGGCCACCAAAAAATATGAACTCATCATGAGGGGCCGCAGTTGCTCGTGGGTCTGCGTACCCACATGTGCATACCCGTGTACCTGTAGGATTCATTCTATTCTATTTCTATTGTTCTAGACATGTCTACCCACAGAGGGCGGTGCGTCCCTGAGAGGTGCAGAGCGCGTGGAGGCCCTCAGGGACCTGTGTGAGACCCTGGCCCCGGAAAGCGCAACCAGCAGAGCTGCAGTCCAGCGAAGGGAGTCAGGGGGAGGGCAGGGGAGCATGCTGCCGCAACTGCAGCACGATGCCACAATGCCCCCGCAGGACAGGTGAAACATAGCGCTACAGTTACAAAGTACAGTTTTCAATGGTGCTCTACAGAAACAGACAGGCCATTGGGAAGTTTGGGCAAATGCCAAATGGGCTGGTCCATCTTTAGCCCAGTGGTCTGGTATAAATGTAGGGCTTTGTGCAAAATGATCATTGTTTGGCTAGTAATTTGGACCTCAAGGGAAAAAATGGGCTGGTGTACTAGCCCGGGCCAATTTCTGGTCTGCCCCTGGCAATCTATGCAACAATTCTACTTGCAAATAACCCGTAATATCTTTAATATCTTAGTAGTGATAAAATAATTAAATTCATTTAGATCATTGTTTGAAGCTATAAAGTTAAACTATTGATGGGCTAGTTAACCATTAGCTACTTGTTTTGTCTGTAAAACCTCAAACTGTTAATTATATGTATTTATATTTCCTGAGGCCAGGCAATTTGATTAGCTAAGTGATGGTCCTGGGTTTACCCCCTGTTGTTGTTCTTGTGTCACTTTAGCAGGGGGCGTGAGCCTGGAGATCACACCCTGCTGAGCGAGACTGGCCAGCAGGCTGGCCCACAAAAGCAAAGCCAGGAACTCCCACAAAAGCAAGCTGGACACCATTCTCAGGCTCTGCAAGACCAGAACCAAACCCAACTGAGAAAGAACCGCCCACCGCAAGACAAGGGCCTCCCACTGCAGGCCCCGGAAAAACCACTCCCAGTCCAAGACCGCCCATTGCATGTCCAGGGCCGCCTACTTCAAGTCCAGGGGGGTCATTTAATGCATGTCCAGAAAAGTCACCAACAAGGCCCAAATCACACTCAGGTACTGGAAGTGGTAGGATGGTAGGATGCTAGTCTCGGGTATCCTGAATCTGGTGTTTCGCTCTTAATAATAGTTGGAAAAGTGTCTTCTCAATGAAGGGTGTGGATAGCTATATATAAATTATATATATAAACTCAGCAAAAAAAGAAATGTCCCTTTTTCAGGACCATGTCTTTCAAAGATAAAAAATAAAATAACTTCACAGATCCCATGCTTGTTCAATATATACAGTTGAAGTCGGAGGTTTACATAAACTTAGGTTGGAGTCAATAAAACTAGTTTTTCAACCACTCCACACATTTCTTGTTAACAAACTATAGTTTTGGCAAGTCGGTTAGGACATCTACTTTGTGCATGACACAAGTAATTTTTCCAAGAATTGTTTACAGACAGATTATTTCACTTATAATTCACTGTATCACAATTCCAGTGGGTCAGAAGTTTACATACACTAAGTTCACTGTGCCTTTAAACAGCTTGGAAAATTCCAGAAAATGATGTCATGGCGTTAGAAGCTTCTGATAAGCTAATTGAAATAATTTGAGTCAATTGGAGGTGTACCTGTGGATGTATCTCAAGGCCTACCATCAAACTCAGTGCTTCTTTGCTTGACATCATGGGAAAATCAAAAGAAATCAGCCAAGACCTCAGAATTTTTTTTTTGAACTCCACAAGTCTGCTTCATCCTTGGGAGCAATTTCCAAATGCCTGAAGGTACCACGTTCATCTGTACAAACAATAGAAGGCAAATATAAACACCATGGGACCGCGCAGCTGTCATACCGCTCAGGAAGGAGATGCGTTCTGTCTCCTAGGTGAAGATGCTGGAGGAAACAGGTACAAAATTATCAATAGCCGCAGTAAAACGAGTCCTATATCGACATAACCTGAAAGGCCGCTCAGCAAGGAAGAAGCCACTGCTCCAAAACCGCCATAAAAAAGCCAGACTACGGTTTGCAACTGCACATGGGGACAAAGATCATACTTTTTGGAGAAATGTCCTCTGGTCTGATTAAACAAAAATAGAACTGTTTGGCCATAAAGACCATTGTTATGTTTGGAGGAAAAAAGGGATTGCTTGTAAGCCGAAGAACACGATCCCAACCGTGAAGCACGGGGGTGGCAGCATCATGCTGTGGGGGTGCTTTGCTGCAGGAGGGACTGGTGCACTTCACAAAATAGATGGCATCATGACAAAGGAAAATTATGTGGATATATTGAAGCAACATCTCAAGACATCAGTCAGGAAATTAAAGCTTGATCGCAAATGGGTCTTCCAAATGGACAATGACCCCAAGCATACTTCCAAAGTTGTGGCAAAATGACTTAAGGACAACAAAGTCAAGGTATTGGAGTGGCCATCACAAAGCCCTGACCTCAATCCTATGGAAAATATGTGGGCAGAACTGAAAAAGCATGTGCGAGCAAGGAGGCCTACAAACCTGACTCAGTTACACCAGCTCTGTCAGGAGGAATGGGCCAAAATTCACCCAACTGATTGTGGGAAGCGTGTGGATGGCTACCTGAAACGTTTGACCCAAGTTAAACAATTTAAAGGCAATGCTACCAAATACTAATTGAGTTTATGTTAACTTCTGACCCACTGGGAATGTGATGAAAGAAATAAAAGCTGAAATAAATCATTCTCTCTACTATTATTCTGACATTTCACATTCTTAAAATAAAGTGTTGATCCTAACTGACCTAAAACAGGGCATTTTTACTAGGATTAAATGTCAGGAATTGTGAAAAACTGAGTTTAAATGTATTTGGCTAAGGTGTATGTAAACTTCCGACTTCAACTGTATATATATCTAGCCTTCTCAGATGGCTCTGGTTACATTTTAATGGCAGTTGACATTTCAAGAATTAGGCCTACTAGCTAGCTAGCTGGCCATTGTGCAGAGCCATGGTGTAGTGGTAACAGTCCCTGGCACGTGTCACCTTTACAACTCCCCACCGGAGACTGGGGTTTAGCACCTGCATTCCCCCTTCCCATTGTTTCACCTCATCTCAATTACTTACAGTCTGAATAAAGTGTTAAAACACCTTAAAAGTGTTAAAACACCTTCCTAAGAACCTCATACCTAGAGGCAGAGTCTTGGTTGGCTGCTCCTGGCACCTCTTCAGACAGTGACAGCTGTAGGAGTTAATCCCCAGTAATTGGATAAGGTCGTGCTTGAGGGTGTAGGGTGAAGTTGCCCCTAGACGCTGATCCTGGGTCAGTATTGCATTTTCCGCCCTAATGGTTAAGAAAAGGATTAAGGGAGGGGAAGCTGATCCTATATCTGTACCTAGGGAGAAACTTCATCCTAGAGTGTGCTAGAGCCACTGTCCGTCTTTACTGCCTCCCCTGACCCCGCTGTTACCATACGCCTGCTCTCCTGTCTCCTAGGTGATCGTCAGGGGCGACAGTGTGGAGACCGAGCAGCAGGCACCTGAAAGGACAGTCATCCCGGCCGCCGCCACCACCCCCCCACAGGAAGAGGGGTCGTTGATGCAGGAAGTGGTGGAGAGGTAAGGGTGCCATCTCTACAATTTGTTGGCTAGTGTGAACAAATGTTTTTTTTAAAGACAGTCTAGACGCATGCTGATAACTCTCTTCCATTAAAGCCTCTTTTCAATTTGTTCAAGGCGAGCTCAAATCTTTGCATTAGCCTACACAGTTTGTAAGCCTGGATAGGATGATCTGAAAAGAAAAACGGTTGGATCATGGGTTGATGCTGAGTTATGGATACATAAAACAGATTGGAATGACTGTAAAATGTTTAGTTAAATATACACTTTCATATATAGATATAGAATGCTATAAGAAAGCTATAAACTGTTTATAGACACTGTGCTAACCACTGCAATAACAAGTTGCCATGGCCAATCGACCACAATACCAAACCGTTTCAACCAACGCTCCATTTGAAAACTTGTCGCACTTGTTGATAGTTTTGATAGTTTTGTTTAATGCAGGAGAAAGTTGCTAATGTGAGTGATGCTTTATTCTCACCTCCAGTTTTCATGTTCAGTGGTTGTTTTGAAAGATGCTCATAGATCAAATGTGTTGTTATTAAATGACTGCACTGAATCAATTGAACAACTTTTTATATTTGATATATTTTTGCTGGTTCTTTTTACGTGTATAATTCCTGTCTTAAATTTCTTTGCACTGTGGAAACAAATGTCATGTTTGTTTCAAAAATGTAACTAATAAAAAAGTTGAACCTTGACTATTCAGGTACAGAGCTTCCCATTCAGCCTTCCATTCCCAGCTCCAGAGAAACAGACAGAGTCTGGAGAGAGAGTTTCAGCCCGAGCCAGTCACCACCTCTGCCCTGCACAGCCACCTCAAGGAGCTACAGGTCAGTCTCAGCCATAGAATGGTTTATTCACACGTATATAAATACACGCGCCACAATTATGCACTTTGGCAGTTTACTATGCAGGAACATTGAATAGCTTTGCAGCTTACACAAGATTTAAAAAATACATTAAATAGACATAGAACTACTAGAAGGGACAAAGCCCAGGCTCATACCAATTGGACTAGAACACTCATGGGTGACACAGATAATTTATATGGTCTCAGCTGCCTTCCCGCCACAGTTGTGTTCAGTAGGACACACTGTTTAAAACAAAAATTGCAGCGGAATTGGAAAATGTGAATATCTTATTGCACACGTTCAAGTAGTACCTCCCCATTTCAGTCAGTTAAAAAATGTGTGTGTGTTTTAAAAATGTGCGTGTGTGCGTTTCAAAAATGTGTGTGTGTATGTGTGTGTGTGTGTCGGCAGGCTCTTAAGCAGGAGACTGAGGTGCTCTGGTTTGAGTTTGAGCTGCAGTCCTCCCAGGTGTCCCAGCAGCAGAGTGCAGAGGGAGGTGGACTGGAGGGGGACAGTGAAGGGTCCGAGCTCGTTCAGCAGTGGAGAGGCCAGCAGATCTGCCTGCAGACAAGGTCCAGTTTCACTTTCAAGTTCATTTTATTTATTTGAAAAAGTACATTTGGGGGAGACGTATGATAAAAGATATTAACGAGACTAGCGAAGTCTTCACCCCCCTATACAGGAACTCTCAGCCAAAGCATGGGCAAAATGTCCCCTTCCCTTCCGAATTTCAAAAGATGCGAACACACATAGGGACCAATTGTGTTGAATTTCCTTTAGTGCAAATTACCCATTATTACCACATCATTTCCTATTAAATACTTGGTAGTTACTCCTGCATTTGTGTGTGTGTGTGCGTGCATGTGTTTGTGTATGCATACATGTATGTGTGCGTGTGTGAAATGAAATGGCTTGTGTTTCTCTCTCAGAATGGCTTCTCTGGACACCACTGTGGAGCTGATGGAATCAGCAGACTCTCAGATATCACTGATCTCAGACCAGCTCGACCGCATCACCAGGCAGCCCATAGCCATCTCAGCCTATGCCCTGACTGATCCCTGGACTGTGGCGGACTTTAAGGTATACTGTACCCGTCAGTGTCCACACATCACTTGACTTGACACACAGCAGTTGATGAGTTGTATGTATTTTGTTCAACACACACACACACTAAGCTCATGAGCTGTTAATAAGTGATATTCTTCAAGAATCAATGGGTAATTTAATCAAGATCAAAGACTGGGCCTTTAAGTGTCTACTGTCTTCTTATCCCCCAGGAAATGGACCAGCGGCTCCATGCAGAGCTGATGTGCGTGTCAGGGCAGACCTCCGAGGGGGAGGCCCTAGACCCCTCTATGCCCCCGCCCCTCTGCCACGCCCTCCTGGGCTGCAGCCACCGCCTCCACCAACTCAGACAGACACTGAAGAGGGTAAGCTCGGCCGCCGGGGCCCTCGATCGCTTTCTAGCCAAGATACGAGAGGCCAACGCTGGGATACAGGCTGCGCTTGTTCCCTTGGACCACTGGCAAAATGGAGATGGTACGACCCGGGCCCGAGGCAGGCATTCCGGGCTGCTGTCTATCCGGCAGAGTGTGAGGAAGGCTGGGGAAGAAGCCGGGAGCGTGGATGGTCTACTGGAGGTGGCCGGAATGGCGTTGACGATGGAAGGAGCTGCTGCGACTTGTCGTGACACAGTGGCAGCATTGTCACAGCGACTGGATGAGGCAGACCTCGAGTTGGCCAGAAGAGGAATTGGGAGCGGACAGAAGCAGGAGGAGGAGGAGGAGCTAAGCCTTAAAGGGGAGGGGCCTGACATGCAGAAGGCCCAAAGAAGGAGGGAAGAGGAAGAATCATCAGGCCATAGGAGGAAGGGCCAGGTGGAAGGGAAAGAGGGGGAGGAGAAGAGGAGTCCAGGCCAGAGGAGGATGGCCCTACTGGCGGTCCTGAGGGAGATTCAGAGGGCAGTGGAGCAGCAGGGACTGAAGGAGCCGACACTCACTGCAGTGCAGCACAGGTGTGTGACAAACATGCTCACACACACACACACACACACACACACATACACACCCTCTCTGTAGCACTTGTGGATGAGCAAACACGCTCTTTCTCCCTGTCTTCCTCCTCCTCCTCCTCAGGATGCGTGCATTGGCAGACCTGGAGGGGCGTCTGGCTGCGCTGCGCTCTGAGCTGCAGAGTCTAGAGACTGCAGACTGCTTGGCTGCGCAGACGAACCCCAGCCCCAAAAGCGGCAGAGCCACACAGGAGCTGGAGACATTGTGGGAGGAGACCCATAGAGCCATTACAGAGAGGTAAGACAGGAAGAAGAGAGGAGAGTTGAAATAAAGGAGTGGAGGAGTGAAAAGATAGGAGGGAGGTGTCCAACAGAACCATTACTGAGGGGTAAGAGAGGAAGAGGAGAGGTGAAGGAGAGGTGGAGTGACAGGGTCATTGCGGAGGAGGATACTGCCCCAAAAAAGAGGTGACACCATAGAGGGGAAAAAGAAGAAAGAAGGTACAGGAACAGCGGGAAGGGCTTAAGGCCCAAAGAAGGAGGGGAGAGGAGGAGGAGCAGACCAACAGAGGCATTACTGAGGTAAGAAAAGAGGAGTAGAGGAGAGATGAGGGAGAGGAGCAAAAAATAAGAGACAAATGGAGAAGAGAGGAGGGAAAAGACAGAGTGAGGTTAAAATGGAGGTCAAGTGCTCTATGTGTGTGACCACGCTGTGGATGTGACCGAGTGTGTGATTGTGCTGAGTCGATATCAGTTAACAGTTGAATTTGAACATGTATGAATCTCTACGTGTGACTGCTGTGTGTGTGTGACCGCGCTGTGTGTGATCATCCTTTGTATTACTATGTTATGTGTGTGATCATTCTTTTTGTGACAGTGCTGCGTGTGACACTGCTGTGTGTGACTGTGCTGTTTGTGATCACTCCTTGTGTGTGCATTGCACAGGCTGGGTCATTGTGGAGGTCTAACAGAATTACTGAAGAGGTCCCAAATGGTACGCGGTCGTCTAAGCAGCACCTTACAGAGGGCCGAGCGCACCATCAGTGAACAGGCCTCGTACATGGGCAAAGACAACCTACAGAGGCTCCTTATTAAGGTAAAGAGCTAGAACTTATAGTAATGACAACAATAACAATAACAGCAACAACAACAACAACAGCCACAACCACAAGAACAATGCAACAGATAACACAACCACAACCATAATGATCTCTTTTTTTCCCACCACACGATGGCAGCATAAGATCATAACATTTTCCCTCAAATGTGCTTTCATACGTACAGAATACTGTATCTCTTCACCTGGTAATGTTTTTTTGTGTATTTATTTTTCATACTTGTATTTTTTTGTGTGCCTTTGTTTGTATTTATATGTGTTTGTGTGTGCATGTGCGTGTATATTTACCAGGTCCACAGCACCAAGGCAGAGTTGAGTGGTCTCGGGGAGGAAGTGGAGGAGATGCGCGGCATCTGCAAGCAGCTGCAGTCTCAGCTGCGCCAGATCCCTGACTGCCCTGACACTCCGTTTGAGAGCGAGGCTGACACCCTGATGGACAACTGGCTAGATGTGAGTTCTCACCCCCCTGCCAGAGACCAATACAAGTACAAGTAGTTACACCACAGGGGGCCCTATAATGCCTCAGCAGAAAGACATGTTTTCAATTTGTGTCAAATTTTTCACAGGACTTTGGCTCTCCTATTTTGTCACTTTAGGGTAGTGTAATAACAGTTTTTACCCAAATGCACTAGTACTGTGTCTCCCGAGTGGCGCAGTGGTCTAAGGCACTGCATTGCAGTGCTAGCTGTGCCACTAGAGATCCTGGTTCGAATCCTGGTTCGAATCCAGGCTCTGTTGTAGCCGGCCGCGACCAGGAGACCCATGGGGCAGCGCGCAATTGGCCCAGGGTAGGGGAGGGAATGGCCGGCAGGGATGTAGCTCAGTTGGTAGAGCATGGCGTTTGCAACGCCAGGGTTGTGGGTTCGATTCCCACGGGGGGGACAGTGTGAAAAACAAAAAAATAATGTATGCACTCACTAACTGTAAGTTGCTCTGGATAAGGGCGTCTGCTAAATGACTAAAATGTGAAATGTACTAACCCTTTGGGTCAAAATGTTTGCTCTGGTCAACCGAACGCAAGCCAAGTCTCATAGGTACTCAGATAAATGTGTACCCTGAATGGATTATTGCCTAGAACGTCAAGCCTGAGAGCTGTGATATTCCCAGGTGACAGAGAGGACGGACACTCACCTGGACAACCTGCGCATGGGGCTGGACCTGTGGGATGGGCTGCTGCAGCTGGGCGGGGAGGTGGAGAGCTGGACCGGCCACAAAATGGCCTGCTTGGTGCAGTCACACCCCTTCCACAGCGAGCAAGAGGTCACAGCCATGCAGGTAACTCAAGTCCTTTCACTCTGAAAGGGGAATCGTGATGGTCTGTCTGCCTGTTGATTCCAGTTAAAGATTCCAAGAGTGCTATGTATTTCCTAATCTCAATGATGACTTTTTTCTCTCCAGTTTTTTAATTGGGATTTCAACTAATTCCCTGAATATATTGAAATTGAAATGGATTGGTCCCCAACCTTGATCATGGACCCATGTTGTGTTCTTACTGTAGGACGAGATCCAGGTCCAGGAGGAGAGTATGGGGCGCTTTCACAGGAGGGCCTCTGAGATCCAGGTCTTGTTGCAGAGCAAGGAGCCCCCACTGGAGCTGCAGGTGAGTGGGCCTGAGAGGTAGGCCTGCTGGGAGTGGGACTTGAGTGGATCTGAAAATATGGAGTGATATGAGTTATATTAAATTCAATGTCTGCATACAAATGCTAAATTCTTTCTCTTGGCACTAACTCCATATTGGATAAACAGGTTTGTGTGGGCCAGGGTAGGTCTGGGTGATCCTAGGGGCCTGCAAAGGCCTACATGGGCCTGGATGGGTCTGGGATAGCCTGTGTGAGTCTGAGACAGCCTGTGTGAGTGGTATAGCCTGGGAGTGTTTATAGCCTCTGTTGTTCTGGGATAGCCTGAATGGGCCTGAGATAGCCTGTGTGGGTCTGAGATTGCCTGAGTTGGTCTGAATAAGTCTATATGGCACTGGGTTGGCCTGCACAGGTCTTTGCGTTTCTCCAAAATGTATCCTTGTTCAATACTTCAATGAAATTCTTTATCAATACTTTAGAATGAGTGCTCGTTTACAAAGTAGAAAGTAATTATCTCTCAGAGACACAATTTAGAGAACAATTTAATGAAATGTATTTTGTTAAATTTTCCAAATGATGCTCAGCAGTGACCGACTCTTCCACTTCCTCTTCCTCACCCAGGTGATCGAGACCCAGATGAGGAAGAAGATGGAGCAGGTGAAGGAGCTCTTCTCCGACCTCGGGGACGTCTACAGGCACCTGGTGGTGGCCAAGGGACAAGTGGCAGCCAAGATGGCAGAGTGTCACTCCTCTCTTCAGGGCATCCAGGACTCACTGGACACGCTCAGTGCTGCCGATGGCCCAAAGCTCCTCACACAGATTCAGGTGAGGGTCAATATTTTCCCATATGGTATCTCTTATGTTTGACCCATATCCCCATTTCAGAGGGTACCCTTAGTTTCTTTGGTTCAGGTGAGGCATGATTAAGAACTATGCTCCTGAGCATCATTGATTGATTGAGTCACTGATTGATTGAATATAATGAAACAAAAATTGATTATAATGATCAGTAGATTCCCTTGAACCTATCATATGTTCTTATTAGTGTCTAAAATAATCCTAAATGGATGCAAAATTTGTTCCCAGTGTTAAAAAACATTGCTTTCCATAACATTATTCTCCTCCTGCCACTAGCCTTGGTACTCATTGCTCAAAAACCTGCTTTCATGTGCAGGAGCTGTCTGCACAGCTTCAGACATGGGGAAAGCAGGCGGAGGGCCTCCTGGAGGAGCTGCACCTCATGACCTCTGTGGCCAGCCCACAGAGCTTGCAGAGCCTAGCTGCAGATGGTGTCCGGCTGCATGAGCTCGTCTGCGCAGCCCGTCAGCGCCTCAGTGAAATGAGGGTGCAGGCCCAGAGGGATATCAAGGCCCTGCACAGGTACTGGCTGTCACAAGCATACCTATTGATAGTTACAAGTATATCTATTCAGATATTAGTCCATCTTGGGTGTATAATGTGTGGCATACTATCAGATTCCATGTTCCCCCACATGTACTCCAAAATCCATCATCTGTGATTTTTAGTGTGGTTTTGGTTGCACTTTATTTTATGGTATGCAAATAACATTAGTTATGATTTACTTGCAGTAGTGTTTTTACTAACGTGTGTGTGTCTGTGTGGTAGTCTGCAGGAGGAGTGTGCCCATCTGCAAGAGTGGTTGCAAGCTGCAGTGCTGAAGGTGGAGAAAGGGGAGGAGCTTAGCCGCTTGCAGGAGGATGTAGTCGAACACAGGTCACATAATCTAAAATTGCATTAACTACAATGATGACATTTGCAAAAATGATTATGATGGACATAAAGGTCATGGTGATGGTAGTGATGGTTTTAACTCATCTGTCTCTCCTCCCCCAAATGTAGTAAGCACACAGAGGCCCTCAGTAGACGCATAACATCCTTGCATGGGAGCACCCTAAAGCATTCCCCCCTACTAAAAGAGAGTGAGAAACTTCTAGAGCGCTACCACAGCCTCCGCACCCATCTGCTTTCCTCCAAGGAGAACCAGAGCTCTCTGACCAGCCACACCCAGGCCTTCCAGACTCTGGCCCAGGACACCCAAGCCTGGGTTAGAGTCTTGCAACAGCAGGCTGACTCTCTGGCCACTGGAGCCCCATGCACACACAGCCAGGCTGAGCAGAGACTACAGGCTGCACAGGTAAGAACCTGTCTACGGGCTTACTCCAAACTCCGCCTGGGGGATATTTGGTGGTGGTGCAGATATCCTCTAATAGCACATAAAACAATACATTTACCAAGAGCCAATCACAAAAAAAGGAAATTACCTGAAATTAAAGTCACAGATTTTACCTTTAAACATGAAACCTTTGTCTCTTGCTACCTCTGTTGTGTCTGGCAGAGCGTGTTGAGTGCCAAGGCAGAGGGAGAGTCTCGTATGGAGGAGCTGAAGGAAGCAGGCCAAAGGCTGGCCCACAGGCCGGGCCTGGGTGAGAGTCTGAAACTGGACGTCATGCAGACCGTCAGTTACACAGAGGTGCAGTGGGGAGCCATACTGCAGTCTGCAGACCAACACCACAGGTGGGTGAACGAATGAGACTCGAGACACTAATCAATTTCTATGATTTTTGAGGTTTCTGTCAGAAAGGCATGACCTCTGTGTAATTAGTTGATAGTAGGAAAGTATCGATGGAATGATTGTGAATAGTTAAAGGTGTACTCCTCAGTCTCTGTTTCCACCAACAGTGTAAACTGTAAACTGAGGGTGGGTCTTGGCAAATGTAACTAACTACCTCTGAGTTATTTAAAGTTGACTTGTACATGCAGTTTTCTTCTCTCACTCTCACTCTCTCTTACTCTATTAAGCACAAACACACTCCAGATCCATGCCACAAATTGTCATATTGTCTTCCACAATAGCACTGTAAAATGACTACAATATAGGCTCAATTATGATGCTGAATTTGTTTATTGTTCAAGAATAGTGAGTAAAAGCAAGAATAGAAGATAAGATGGGGGGTGGGTTGAGGAGGATGCTATGCATCAGTCATTGTCCTCCGGGGCGGTTGTCCTGTTTGACTTTCTCTTCTTCTGTTCTGTCGGTCTCTGACTCTGCTGGGGGGTTCAGTGTTGCCCTCATCGTCATTCCACTTCTGTTCCTTGTGAGTGAGGGACCCTGTTGGCCCAGGGCATGGCTTGAAGAGCTCATCCTAGCACTACCCTCAAGAGTAGGACTTAGTCTGCCAGGGGTTGGAAGGAAATCTAGCAAATAAGAAGGTACACCCTCACCTGAATATAGAATCATTAGAGAGGGGTTGTCAAGCCTTTGGCTCTTAGAACTCCGGCTACAGCAGTTCTCATCCTCTTCACCATAATCGCTTTGGCGTCTTGACACAATGCTACAAGGCTTAGGTGTCTGAGAGTGGGAAAAAATCGTACTGGTGCGGCGGGCCACAGTGCTCCTTCTGAGAGACATTTCTATCTCGTCACCGATCTCCTCACGGCTTGATTTTCTGGAACGCTTTCTACCTTGAGCAACCTTAGGCTTGTGCTCATAAGAGGAATGGGTGGTTGACTTGACAAACTTGCCGTGAATTTTGACATTTCCGAAAGAAACTTGCTTTGACTTACTTGTTTTTGCATGTTGAAGACCTGGTGCCTGGTGCCTGGTTGATCCTGCATTCCCAGATGTGCCAGCCAATGGACTTGCTAGTTGGGGGCTTTGGGTTCTGCCATTACAGCAGAAGCCCTCTTCCTTGTCCTTGTTATCAGACTCATCATCTGCATCTTCAGCTTCTAACTCTAAAATCTCAGGCAGGTTTCTACTTCCTCCAGATGTGTCAGGTATGTCTGAAGGGTTGACATTATTTAGAATACTGTCTCTATCCTCATTCTCATGGTCCTCAATGGGTCTTGGTCTAGTGTATGGGTATGGGGTCAATCTCTTGACCCTTTGCATTGGCTCATGACTCTGTAAGGAGATATGGGAATCTTCTTCTGCCACCTCAGGTTGTTCACTTGCCATAAACTCTGGACTCCATGAGGTGCCATAAGATTCTGCCTCATCAAAATCATCATCCTGCGGAGGGCTGGATGGCATGGGTCTTAAATTGTTATATGATTGTACATCACAAAAGAACATAGGTGGTGGAGGAGAGGACGAAAAGTCAAAAGAAGGGGGTGGGGCGTGGAGGGGTTGCTCTGAGACAGTGTTGTCACTCATTTGTTGGAACTCAAGAGAGAACCCTATTCCTTTCATGGGCTCATTGGCTGGATCAATTCCTTGAATGCTGTCACATGATAAATCATTTCCCTGCAGGGATTCAGAAGTGGGTTCAGTAGAGTGCTCAGGGAACACCTCCAACACTTGCCCAGACATTGGAGATGGCTTGGTCTGTAGCGAGGATTCCGGAGATGGCTCTGCTTGACACTTTAAACTATGGTACATTTCAGTTATTTTCTGTAGCTCAAGACCTATCTCAATCTGTTGCTGGGTTTCAAAAAGCTCAGTATCTTGCTTAGAATCAGAAGTCACTTCAAACCTTTTCATGCACACAGAAGACCTCCCAGTCTTTTGCCTGAGTGTGGATAGCAGCTTAAACTCTCCCAGAGTCAGTTGTTGTGGCTCGGTGGACACATCAAGCTTTTCTAGGAAGTTCCATGTTTGAGGCTCAATAGAAATCTCAGTCCTGTGCCTGGACTCAAGAGATTGCTCAATAATTTCCTCATGCTCAGTCTCTTGCCTGGGTTTAGGGGACAACTTGGTCCCTTGGTGGGGTTGAGAAGACACCTCAATCTGCTTTTGGGGCTCAGCAGAGCCCTTAAACACTTGGCCAGAGGGATCAATTCCTTGCATGCACTTTTGAGATCGCTCAACCCTTTTCCTTGGTGGCAGAGGTATCTTGAACACTCCTTGAGACTCTTTGGCTGGCTCAAGCCGTTCCTGGGACTCATTGAAAACCTGAAACACTTGCCAAGAGTCAGGTGTCAATTCATATCCTTGCTTGTGCTTAGAAGACAGCTCCGTGTCTTGCTTGAGTTCAGGAGGCAGCTTAAACTTTTCCTCAGTCTCTGTGGAGGATTTAGTCATTTGTTGACATTCATTGGACATTTCAAATATTTGGCAGCAGATAGGAGAACGCTCAATCCATTCATGTGGCTCAGTGGAGCTCTCAGTCCCTTGGTTGAGTCTAGTAGACACTTGAATTTGTTGTTTGGGTTCAGTGGACATATTCCATATTTGCCCAGAGTTTGCAAAGGAATCAATTCTTTGCATGGACTCATGAGACAGCTCACTCCCTTGAATGTACCCTGGAAACCTCCTAACCCATCGTTTTGGTGGCAGAGGAACCTTGAACACCCCATGAGACTCAGTGGTTGATTCAGTCTGTTTCATGGGTTCATTGGACACCTCAAATACCTGCAAGGAGTCAGGGGTCAATTCTACTTCTTGCTTGAGCTTAGGACACGTTTCATTAATTTGCTTTAGTTCAGGAAGCAGCGTAGACTCTTCCTCTGTGGACAGTTTGGTTTGTTGGGATTCGTCTGACATTGCATTTATTTGCCAGGAATTTGGAGATTGTTCCATCCATTCTTGAGATTCAATAGAAAGCTTAGTCCCAAAAGATGTCTCAATGCCTTGCTCATGTTCAGGAGATGACTCAATTCCTTGCCTGTATTTTCGGGACAACTCAATCCCTTGGTGAAGTTTAGAAGAAATGTCAATGTCTTCGTCCTCTGTGGACTTTTCAAACAATTGCCCAGAGTTAGGTAATGGGTCGATCGTGTGTGTGGATTCAAAGGACAGTTCGAACCCTTGCATGCATCCATATGGCTGCTCAGTTCTTTGCTTGGGTGTGGTAAGTCGCTTGAACACTTCTTGAAGGTCTTTGGCTGTCTCAATCTCTTGGTTGGACTCATTGGACACTGTAAACACTTGCCAGGAGTCTGTATTCGATTCAGCTTCTTGGCACAACTCATTTCTTTGCATGGGTTCAGGAGGTAGCCTGAACACTCTTTGAGGATCTTGTCCTGGCTCAATACCATGCTCGTGCTCAGGAGATAAGTAAATCCCTTGCCTGTGTCCGTGGGACAACTCAGTCCCTTGGTGTGGTTTAGAAGAAACCTCAATGTTTTGTTTGGGCCCAGAAAAAGCTTCAAACACTTGCACATTGTTTGGAGGAAGATCAATACCTTCCATGGGCTCTACAGACAGTTGGATCAGTTGCATGCAACCAGACGACCACTTAGCCCTTTGTCTTGGTGGCATAGGTACCTTAAACACTCCCTGAGTCTCCATTGATGGCCCTAGCCTCTGCTCTGTACACACCTCATTCCTTTCCATGGGTTCAGAAGGAAGCTTAAACTCTCTTTGTTTCTTTGTGGATAATTCAGTCAGTTGTTTGGGCTGAGGTACTTCAGATACTTTCAATATTTGCCAGGAGTTTGGTGACACCTCAGTCCCTTGTTTGCACTCAGCAAATGGTTCAATGTCTTGCCATGGACCAAAGGATGATTCAGTCTCTGGCCAGGGCTCAGTAGGAGCCTTGGACACTGTGTCAGGTTCTGGGGATGGCACAGTTATTTGCTGGAGATCATTGGGCGTATCAATCTGCTGTGTTTCAGTGGAAGATATTCTATGCTCAAGTGGTGGTTCAACCGCTGATTTGTGCTCAGGAGATAAGCCAATCATAGGTCCAGATGACATTTCAGTTCTTTGGTGGGATTTTGAAAAAAACTCAATCTGTTGTTCGGGCTCAGTTGACACTTCCAACTCTTGACCAGAATTTGGATATGGATCATTCCCAAGCATGGATTTATGAGGCAGCTCAATGTCTTGAAGGCACTGCTCAACTGTTTGTTTTGGTGGCAGAGTCAACTGGAGCACTTCCTGAGGCTCTTTGCTTTGCTCATTCCATTGCAGGGGCTCCTCAAACAACTCAACTTCTTGTTTGTGCTCAGGAGACTGCTCAATCATTTGCAATGGTTCACAAGCTGACTCAATCTCCTGCCAGAGGTTAGATGGCCCTTTTAAGGTCTCATGCTCACTGGACAATTCGATTTGTGGTTCTGGCTCAGGGGAAACGTCAGATATTTGCCCAGAGTTTGGAGACAGCTCAATCTTTTCCATGCACTCTGGAACTTTCTCGATCTCTTGCCATTTTTCAGAAGGTGATTTAATTTTGCCCCCAGGTTCTGGAGATGTCTCAATCCTTTCTCCTAAAAGAGAACAGCTATAGTCATTGCACTGCTCACACTCAAGGGACACTGGAAATGGAGAGAGACTGAGTTCCGAGAACTGCTCCCCCTCATCACTTTCTATGATAAATAAAGCAGGAGAGTCTGGGGGAGAGTCAGCTTGAGGGGATCCTGCTGAGGGAGATGGGCTAAGGTCCTCAAGGCAGTCCATGTACACTGAAGCAGGAGAGAGACTGTCCTCTTCTTCATGGCCCTCGAAATACCAGGGATCAGTAGTGGGCTGGTTTTTGGTGTAGGTCAGCCCAGTAGCTCCGGCCGCAAGCCCTGGAAGTGTTCTCATCACAGGGGCATCACTCATTGGCTGCCCCTGTGGTGTTAGGTCAATTGATGCACTGCACCCTGGCTTGCTCAATAAAGGTCCAGTAGAATGATTGCAGCAAGGGCCATGTTTTCTAGTATACTGATCACAGAATGGAGCTGAACCAAGGTTCTGTGATGTAACTTTTTGAAGCCATGTTAGATCAGGCCTGCATCCTGCAAACATAGAACAGAATTAACTATAGTTAGGATAAATGTATTGGCCAAAGCTAGTTTTTGCTTACAAAAATGCACAATGTTGTGAATATATGCAATATTTAACAAAGAAACTAGTATGTTCGTACTAGGACAGTCAACCTGATGTAAAATGATGCTGGTTTATAGTGAAAGATTTGAAAAGCTTCGATAACATGGCGGCAAATGAAAGACAACATAATATTATCAACTGATGGATTAGATTGCATGTAGCAGAAGAAGGCTACTGATATGTTACAACCTTTATTTATTTTTTTACATTATACTTTAAAAAATTAGACACATATTTAATACTGGCATAGTAAGAGTCTCCTCTCACTGTTTATGACATCACCCATGAAAACTACGAATGAGGAGAGCATAATTATAGGCCTAGAAAAACTGTATCTACAATTACAAATTGTGTTGAATACGTGAAGGTTACAAAGCAAAGCGAAACATTTTAAGACAAAGCTAAAAACAACAAGACCTATACAAAGAGATCATCCTTCAACACTTTTATCAAATAAAGACCATACTCTTCTTGCTTTTAGTTTAACACAATAGTTTACGTGAATCACAGAATGGTTTGGGGTACTGTAAAAGCCTACTACTACTACTACTACTACTAGGCCACCACTATTGCTACTACTACTGCTGCTGCTGCTGTTACTACTACTACTACTACTACTACTACTACTAGGCCAACACTACTACTACTACTACTATCGAACTACTACTAGTACTATTACTATTGCTGCTGCCGCTACTACTACTACTACTACTACTACTAACTATTACTACTACTAACTATTACTGCTACTAGCCTACTACTGCTAGGCCACCACTACTCCCTGGTAGACTCCCCCTCACAGGTAGTCACTTCCACTTTTCTAGATTAAAATCCAGTCATAGTTAAATTTTAAGTTAACAAGATTCTACTCAATTGAAAATATGAAAATAACCTTACCTGGGCAATCCACTTTATGCAAATGTATGACAGGAATCATTCTTGTGAAGAATTCTCAGCAGTTGAGTATATCCATTTTGTTTTCGTTTTAAGTCTTACCAAGCAGGCAAGCTTTTATAATGACCAACAAGTATGTGATGATCTTTGACAAAAGTTCTAAGAACCTACCGGTGACATCACAATATCACTGTGACATCATCCTTACTGCAGAGTGCTGTCTTTCCAAGCAATCTGACCTGAATTAAATTACAGAATTACACAGTAAATAATTATCAAAAACAACACAAACCTTTTCTGCTCATCTTTGAAGTTTAGAATGTTGTGGAATATTGTATGGTGTGTGGCATTATGTAACACTAGATGGCAGTGTCAATGCATCTATTGGATGCTTTCTCATTTCAAGACAAATTTGATATTTTTATTGCGACAATGAAACACAAAACAATATACACATCTTTCCCTTCAAATAACTGAAACTCTACGTACAATTTTGCTGACAATATTGTTCCACAATAATGTTATAGTCAAAGTTAGATACCAACTCTGACCTTATGGTTAGATTGTCTGCCCTAAGATTGGAAGGTTGGGGGTTTGATCCCCTGTCGAATCATACCAAAGACTAAAAATGGAAACAGATGCCTCTCAGCTTGGCACTCAACATTAAGGACATGGATTGAGGAGTTTAGTTTATTATGATCCCCATTAGCTACTGCACATGCAGCTGCAACTCTTCCTGGGGTCCACATACAAAGTACAGAACAGTTATAGACAAGAAGGTTACGTTAAATAAAACAAATAAGAGTTATATATAGGAAAGACAACAAAAATACTATTTATACACTATTTATATAGATTCATATTGTTGTATACAGTACAGTTAAATTTGATCTTGAAAGAAGAGAGGCGCTGTGATACAATATATTTTTGATCTGTTGTTTAAAGCTAAACATGCTTTTTCGGACTAAGGTCCTGTTACAGATTAGTTTCCTGTCCAGTGGGTGTACTTCTACTTCAAGCTGCCTCATGCTCCTGCACCTATGGGCTGTTCTGGCTCGGACAAGGCTTACTTGTCCAAAGTTGACTTACTTAGTACAAATTTAGATAAAGACACAAAGCATTACAACAAGGTGGAATAAAGTAGGTAATTTGTAGGTGCCATAGTTCCCAGCTAGCAAGCTTAGACACATTTCCTATTGACATCGATGCAATATTTTTTTACGCACACAGCTCTCAAGATTTGGTTGTTAAAAAAGCTTCTGCACTCAAGCACAATTATCAACATAGAGATGAAGTTGATACAGTCCCCTGTAGCTCAGTTGGTAGAGCATGGCGCTTGCAACGCCAGGGTTGTGGGTTCGTTTCCCACGGTGGGCCAGTATGAAAATGTATGCACTCACTAACTGTAAGTCGCTCTGGATAAGAGCGTCTGCTAAATGACTAAAATGTAAAATACATACAGCCTTTTTGATGTGGATTTGCTAGTGTCCATGAAAGGCATCTCTATTTGTCTCTGTCTTTTTTCACTCTCAGTCTCCTGCAGGGTGAGCCCGAGCTCTCCTCCTCTCTTCTGGTCCAGAGGCAGCAGGCCCGGTCCAGAGTGGACCAGCTCCAGCACCAGACTACCCAGCTCTCCATGTTCTTTCCCTGGCCCGGCCTGGCTCAACACAGGAAGGCTGCCCAACAGGCCCGGGCACTACTGGACCAGGCCACAGCCTTGGGGCCGGCCTTCTCTGCCTTGGGGGCCCAGAGGAAGGAGCTAGCCCAGCGCACCAAGGACCCCAATTGGGAGGACCCTTCCTGGGCTACACTAGAGGATTGCCAACCTGCCTTGGTCAAAAAGCTCCATGTGAGTAGGCTATGTTAAAAAATATTATAATAAACAAGATTTCTGAAGTCAAAGGGGGAATTACTGGTTGGATTAAAAATGTTTTCCTGTTGATTCATGGTAGAATTCCTACAGTATCTGAGCCACTGAGATGAATAACACTGAGATGTAATTCAACAATTACAATTACAAAAACTGTATGAAGTTTCTTGCTTTTTTGAATGATCATAATTTTTAGGGAATGTGTGTGAGTCTTGAGGGAGGCGTCCGTAATGAGGATCGCTGTGGCCAGCTGTTGCAGGACTGCCGGCACACCTTGAACTCACTGCAGGAACGGATGCTGGGTATTGAGTCCCAGCCCAGAGACCCTAGTGTCCTGGAGACTGATACAGGGGCTGTGGAGGTGAGATGTATTAGTGTGCACACACCACACCACACTACACACACACACACACACACACACACACACACTCACACACATCCTTATATAAACTCATCCTTTCAGAAATATGTTTTAATTGCATTTTCAACTGTAAGAGATATTCTGAAGAAACAACAACAACAAAAATCTGTCTGTCCCAGTAGGCTTTGCAGGAGGCCGTGGGCCACATGGAGAAAGATTTTGTGGAGCTCGAGTCTCTTAAGGACATTCTGCTTGCCAGCTGCACCACCAAGGGTCAGGCCGCTCTGTCTCAAGAAGTCAAAGATCTCCAGGACCAGAAGGAGGAGTTAGAGAGGGGCGTCAGCTGGCTGGCTCAACTACAGGCAGAGGAGCAGGTAGCCCGACGAGACCAGCGAATCAGGGAGGAGGTTGACAACCTTCAGAGGGCCCTACAAGGCTCGGCTGAGCGTTTGGGGGACGACCCGGAAACGACCGAAGTATTCACTGATGTCAGGCAGCTCCAGCAGCGCTGGCGCATCCTACAGGTAGCTAGCTATATGCTCCGGGATGAAGATCAGCTTACCCTCCCCCAATCCTAATCTTAACCTTTAGTGGGGAAAATGTTTAACTGACCCAGGATCAGCAGCTTCACCCTACTTTTAGCGCTCTCATGGTAGAACCATTGATAGAAAAATAATGAATGGGCAAAGCCATCTTTGGATTGATTGAATGGTTTCCTATGAGTGGTGTATAACTATACTGAACACAAATATAAATGCAACATCCAACAATTTAAAAGATTTTACTGAATTACAGTTCATAAAAGGAAATCAGTCAATTGAAATGAATTCATTAGGCCCTAATCTATGGATTTCACATGACTGGACAGGGGTGCAGCCATGGGTGGGCCTTGGAGGGCTTTGGCCCACCCACTTGGCAGCCAGGCCCACCCACTGGGGAGCCAGGCCCAGCCAATCAGAATTAGTTTTTCCCCACAAAAGGGCTTTTTACAGACAGAAATAATCCTCAGCACCTGCAGGTGAAGAAGCCAGATGTGGAGGTCCTGGACTGGCGTGGTTACACGTGGTCTGTGGTTGTGAGGCCAGTTGGACGTACTGCCAAATTCTCTAAAACGACGTTGGAGGCAGCTTATGGTAGAGAAATGAACATTTCATTCTCTGGCATCAGCTCTGGTGGACATTCGTGCAGTCAGCAGGCCAATTGCACACTCCCTCAAAACTTGAGACATCTGTGGTATTGTGTTGTGTGACAAAACTGCACATTTTAAAGTGGCCTTTTATTGTCCCAAGTACAAGGTGCACCTGTGTAATGATCATGCTGTTTAATCAGCTTCTTGATATGCCACACCTGTCAGGTGGATGGATTATCTTGGCAAAGGAGAAAGGCTCACTCACAGGGATGTAAACAAATTTGTGCCCAAAATTTGAGAGAAATAAGCTTTTAGTGCGTATGGAAAATGTTGGGGATTTTTTATTTCAGCTCATGCTTCAGCTAAGGACCAACACTTTACATGTTGCATTTATATTTTTGTTCAGTGTAGTTATAATTACATCTTACCATATCTTGTGCCTTTAAACAGACTTATCTCTATCTCACCGTCTTTCTTGAGGCTGTTCCAGAAAGCTGTATCAAAAAGCTAGCCAGCTAGTTGTCTAAAATAGATTGAAATAACATCATCCTTTGGAAAATATAGACTTAAAATTGACAAGGTATAAGCTGGCTAACTTAATTGTCCAGCTTTTTGTTCTACACTGTTCTCCCGTCCATCACATACTTAGACAAACACATCAAACACACTTACTATATCACATCTTGTTCAGGACTGTGACCAGAGCCTGAGGGAGCTTGTGGCACGGCTTCATCACCTGGAGAAAGAAGTAGGGTCAGAGGACACATATGGAGAATTTCAAACCGATGTGACTTTGGCTGTGGATACAGTGGCCAAAGACTTAGACAGGTACCAATTAATATATGTTCTGTAGCTCCTTGCCCCCTGCATATCAAAGCATTTGGATTGCATTTTTAGACAAAAATGTTTTGGTACATGTGAGTACTGTATTCTTTGTATTTCTCTATCATTCTCATTTTCTCTCTCCTCTCTCTCTCCTCTCTTCATCCCTCTCTCTCTCTCCTACTCTATCCCTCTCTCTCTTCTTTATTTTTATTTCTCTCTCTCAACCTATCCTCTCTGTCTCCGTAGCCTGTGTTTCTCTCTACATGAACGAATGCAGGTTTTTTCAGGCGGCATGGCCCATAGAATGTCTGGGGCAATATGTGAACTGCAGCAGTGGAACCAGGCAGCACAGTCAAATCCCCGAAAGTCTATACAGGTACTGTAGTACCTCTCCACCCACCCACATCCATCCATCCATCACATTTTATTTGTGTAGAACCTTTTACAGATACATTTGTCACAATTAAAGTACTTACCAGGAAGCTGACCTAAACCCTAAAAGAGCAAGAGTTTTACAGGGACGTAGAATATTGTTCTATTGTTTAACTTTTCATCTTACAAGAACAAGAATAGTCAATCAGAAAGTCACTGCTGTTTTTACTGGACCAGCCACATGGAGAGTAAAAAAGCAATATCTATATGATAGCTTTTGTTGTCTCGTTCATTAAAAAGATTTAGGAATGACCGTTTAAGATTTTATGCTGCACTCCCATCCATTTAAAATGTTCTGAAATCACTGTTTTTCAAAAACCTTTTCCCACAAACGCATTTCGCATGTTGAACGCAGCACAGAGTTTACTGAGGTTGTTCAGAAATCCCTAGTTGTTTTTGAGATGTTTTTCCACGAACGTGGATGGATGTGTAATATTAGCAAAGGGCACTTAGCGCTACTTATACTCCATATGCCAGCCATAGCAACAACACATGTAGGGATAGGAACCCCTTAGCTAGTTTTCTCTAATAGAGCTTCCCCTTTGCTCTAAAACCAGGGCCATTATCTTTGGACCTGCTCTGCCTCAATGGAAAAATAGAGGGTTTGTCATCCGGCTCCCCCATTGAAAAATACTACGCATATTGCCGATTCTAGATGAGGCATTTCTCAGAGGGGTTATTTTTGAAAAGGCAAAGCACAGCCATCAGTCTCTGATTCAGAGGAGTTCGGTTAAATGAAGAAGACACATTTCGGTGAATGCATTCAGTTGTGTGACTGACTAGGTATCTCCCTTTCCCTAACATTAAGGACATTCTCATTGTAATCAACTTGGGTAGACTAGCAGTTTTCAAAGGATTGAATTCAGTGTCCAAAGCCATTTCTGATCAGGCATGGCTGTTAGTGTGACACATAGGCTTAGAGGCTACTTTGGAGATGTATTAGTATATAGCCAAAACATTTACTAAACCAGTATTGAGTCTGCTTTCATCATGCAGGAAGCAGCACCATACCAGTGTCTACATATGTGAAAACGACACATTTCTAGTTAAAAAGTTTGATGATGACTGTCATCAAGAGTAAAGATATTTTAAAAACAGGGATTTTCAAACCTTATGAGATTCACGGTGACGCGGTGAGCAGGAAAATGCTCCCCCCGTGGCTAGAAACTTGTTGCAAGTTTGGAAAAAAAAAACAGTTTTTTTTGTTTTAATTCTACTCTATGATGTTTTGGTGGTTTTTACCCCAATTGGTAGTTACAGTCTTGTCCCATCGCTGCAATGGTCGAGAGCCATGCGTCCACTGAAACACAACCCCACCAAGCCACACTGCTCGCTCAACCCGTGTCGGAGGAAACACCATACAGCTGGCGACCGAAGTCAGCGTGTATGCAACCAGCACACCACAAGGAGTGGTGCAATAGCACTTCCCTCGATCGCATGGTGCTATAGAGAGTTGTGTGTGGACAGCCCAGTACCTCTATATCAGGAGGTGTGAAAGGAAGGCCTAGAAAATCATCAAAGACCCCAAGCCATAGACTATTTTCTCTGCTGCTGCACGGCAAGAGGTACCGGTGCATCAAGTCTGACACCAACAGGCTCTTGAACAGTTTTTATCCCCAAGCAATATGACTGATAAATAGCTAACAAGATAGCTACATGGACTCAGTTTACCTTGTATCTTTATTTACCTTTTATTTCAAAAGTTTCTATGCACACTCACAGGGCCCTACACACTCACACACAAACACCCACTCCATCATTTGCTCACTCACACTTAATATGCACATACATTTATACTGACTCTACACACCCGCACACCCACTGACATGCAAGCTGCTGCTACTCTGTTTATCTTATATCCTGTTGCCTAGTCCCCTTACCCCTATGCATATCTACCTCCATCACTCCAGTATCCCTGCAAATGTAAATATGGTATTGGACCTGACTTTTTAAATATGTCCTGTATATAGTATACTTACTTACCTACTTTAATGTGTATTTCATATTTGTTCTAGTAATACATTGTTATTGATTCTTGCATTGTTGGGTTTTGAGTTTGCAAGACAGGCATTTCACACTATTTGTGCATGTGACATTAAAACTTGAAACTTGAAACTGCTCAGGGATTTCACCATGAGGTCAATGGTTACTTTAAAACAGTTACATAATTTAATGTCTGTGATAGCAGAAAACTGAGGATGGATCAAGAACATTGTAGTTACTCCACAATACTAACCTAAATGACAGAGCGAAAAAAAGGAAGCCTGTACAGAATATAAATATTCTAAAACATGCATCCTGTTTGCAATAAGGCACTAAAGTAATACTGCAAAACAAAATGTGCAAAGAAATTAACTTTATGTCCTGAATACAAAACGTTATGTTTGGGGCAAATCCAACACAACACATCACTGAGTACCACTCTTCATATTTTCAAGCATGGTGGTGGCTGCATCATGTTATGGGTGTGCTTGTCATCAGCAAGGAATAGGGAGTTTTTTTGGATAAAAATAAATGAAATAGAGCTAAGTACAGGCAAAATCCTAGAGGAAAACCTGATTCACTCTGCTTTCCAACAGACACTGGGAGACAAATTTGCCTTTCAGCAGGACAATAACCTAAAACACAAGGCCAAATAGACACTGGAGTTGCTTACTAAGCCTACATTGAATGTTCCTGAGTGCCAAGATACAGTTTCGACTTAGATTGGCTTGTAAATCTATGGCAATACTTGAAAATGGCTGTCTAGCAATGATGAACAACCAACTAGACAGTGCCTGAAGAATTTAAAAAATAATAATGGGCTAATATTGTACAATCCAGGTGTGCAAAGCTCTTGGAGACTTACCTAAAAAGACTCACAGCTGTAATCGCCGCCACAGGTGCTTCTACAAAGTATTGACTCAGGGGTGTGAATACTTCTGATATTTCTGTATTCCATTTTCAGTACATTTCTAAACATTTCTAAAAACATGTTTTGGGGTATTGTGTGTAGGTGGGTGAATTTTTTAAATTTTAATCCATTTTGAATTCAGGCTGTAACACAACAAAATATGGAATAAGTAAAGTGGTATGAATACTTTCTGAAGGCACTGTATATACAGATTATCTCTCTCAGATCACATCCAGTGGCTACTCACATCACCCAGAGCTCAGTCTCTCACAGCATCTCTAATGGTCGAGCCTCCAAGCAGGACCAGAACAAATCCAACGCCGTCCTCACTGTGGTCGGGGATGAGGGACTAACAGTTAATCAATGTGGTTTACTCAGACTGAGTTAAACTAACTTTTAAAAACAATAAAATAATTAAATAGCCATCTTGCTAGCTCACGTAGTTTGCATTGTTGCCCTCTCCTCACTCTCTCACGTGTCGGGCTGGTCCCTAACAACAGTGCGTCTCCAAAATATGTCCCACATGCAACACAGTAACTAAATCAGTCCGTGCTAGAAAAAGCTAAAAGCAACCAGGGGGTTACATGCAGTTTTGCTAACAGGGAAATGTTAACAAATGGGAAATCCAGGGACAATGCTAAATCATGCTAGCTACTTCATGTAGCAAAAGTAAATAATAGAATAATGTGGATGCTGTCTATACTGTCCTACATAGACAAATCAAGGTAAGATGAATTTGACCCAAACATCAAGATTAGATTAACTAACCCTTTAATCCCTCACAGGCTACACTGAACAATGGGAAACAACTCCAAGGGACTCTAAAGGAGGCGCTATCACAGCTAGACCTCCTATTGGACTGTGTCGGAAGGGAGCGCGTGGAGCAGTTCGAGAGAAGGGCTGGACAGGCCCTCAGCAACAGTGCAGCTCTCCTCACAGCCCTAGCCCATTCCCAGGTGAGCTATCTTCTAATCATCATATAATCAATGCATAATCAAACAACAAAACTCCAAAGTAGATTGAACTAAAACAAAATAACTTTTTTTTTTTATAATCAAATGCACACATTTTTCTTTTGCAATATGAGTTGGCTTGTTGAAAGGTGTTTTAGGCCTACTTCCAGAATGTATGGAGCCCTATGATGATACTGATTAAAACAAAATATGACTATCAAATGCCTCAGTAGGTGAAACTGGGGCATTTCAACCAAGTGTAAAAGAAAAAAGTGTTACATTATATTTTGATTGGAACATCCCTTAACGTTAATATGATCCCTTTAAGGAATCTTATATGTAGCTTCATACCATTTCTAATGAATGTATGCATCTTTAGGCATCCCTAGTCAGCACAGAGGTGGATGCAGACAATAAGAAACCAAGCAACACACGTGACAAAGTGCCATCTTGCAGCGAGGCATCCCTTTTGTCACAACCCGTCGAGAAAGTGACCTCAGGCGGGATCAAACCTCTTCAGGCTAATACTGACTCAACAAAAGATCCGGAAAAAGAGCAAGCTGAAAGCAGAGTGCAAAGCAAAAGAGCCCATACCAGAAGAACAATGGTTGCTGTTAAAAAACCTACCAAGAAAGTGATGAGCGACACTGAAAAAAGAGCAGTGGACAATGAATACGGCAAAGACTCATTGAAGGGCTGGAACATCCAGCCGGTAGAGAGAGTAGTCACAGACATGGAGGATGGGGAGAGTCAAATACAAATTCCCATGGGAGAAACCTTAACCCAAACTCCCAGCGCTGATATCTCAGCCACTGTGGTGGTGCCAGAGACCCCGGGCACTAGCCAGTGTGGGCATACTGTAACAGAGATAACACCTCACCATACAGAACCAATCGATAGAGAGGGAACCTCATCTCCGACTCCGCACAAAGTGTTCACCATCATTCTGGACACAGACCTCGAACGACAACACCTTGATGACATGTCTACAGCCAACACTTTCCAAAGCAGACCAGGTTACCATGGCAACGACGATATTGTACATACAGAGTCAGCTCGACATGGCGACAGTGACCATGCAAACCCTGTGGTTGTATGCACTGGAACATCAGTCAGAGGAGGTCAAGAGTCTTCAGTACCAGATAAAGGTGCGCAACTCACTTACACTTTTTCTGTTGTCAACCAGAGTGACCAGACAAAACAAGATTTGACTGAGCCTCCCCAAAAAGTGGCCACCATCTTCTTGAACGCAGGTGTTGCACGTGCTGGGAAATGTATTGTTCAGGAAGCCGAGACTCTACATCGTGACGTCACTTCCTTGACCAAAACGGAATTAGGCATTAAAAGTAGTGTGGGGCTACGGACAGATCCACAGTCGGACCCTGTAAAACATCTCATGCCGCATCCAGAAAGAGAGCAGCCAGAGATGCACGCAAGACCCACAGACAAATCACAGTCAGATAACAAAACACAATGCACAGAGGAAGAGTCTAGAGACTGCTCTGAGACAAAGAAAGTGTTTACAATTGTTTTGGACATGGAGCTACCTCGGTCTCAGTCCAAGGACATTCAAACCAGGGAGCCTCCTTGTGGTAATGGCTCAGACACGTTTAGCTCTGGTGACTTTGCTTCAAAAATGACTGATAGTTCTATCACTGGGAGCGCCAAGAACACAGACGGCGGGCGGCACGTCAAGTCAAAGCACAGGGGATGGAGGGAGGCTGATTTTATGAGCTCAACGTCCAAGGGCCACAAAGTGAAGAGTTCCAAAGGCCCCTCAGAATCACACACAGAATCAGAGTGGGAGCAATTGCAGGGCCCCAAAACAAAAGGTCCGGAATCAAAATGCTCCGAATCAGGGCTCGCAGAGTCTAAGTCCGCTAAATCGGCACACACCGAATCCGAGTCACAGAGACACACTGATAACTCTGACAACACTGAACCAGGAAGTGTTGATGATGTAAACACAGTCGCTAAAGATGCCAGACAGACACAAATGACAGACAGCCAAATAACTATAAACTCAGGAGCCTCTGACAGAATTAAGGAGACTACATACATCACCTGCACTACAGACAGCAAAGATAACAGACAGACTGTGAGCAAAAACACTGGAAAGATAGATGCTACTGACATGCTACAGGTGAATGACCTCACACAGACAGATGTCAGTCAGACAGATGCCACGAGAGACAATACACAGTTGTCACACGTCCATTCACCAGCGTCTGCAGGCACAGAGATCGAGCCCAGAGAGGGGACAGAAGGGACAGCTCCACAGGAACAGGTAAGGGCAATTCGCTTTTTTGAATTCACTGGAGGGTTTGTCACACACTCTCATCTCGCTCTTGCTAGCGCTATCACTCTCTCTCTCTCTCTCTCTCTCTCTCTCTCTCTCTCTCTCTCTCTCTCTCTCTCACACACTCTCACACACACACACACATTCACACACACACACACACACATACACACACACACAAAAAAACTTTAAGAAACTTTAAGCCTGCCGATTTAGGTTTTGAGTGGGGGTTGTACACTCAAGTCAAACTCTGGAAGTTAATGCAGTCTTTCCCTGAAAGGACTTGACATTTCAAGGCTCTTTATTTAGCCCAAGATCCAACAATGTTAAGTGATGTTATTATGAATGAATTGGAATGGTCAGGCCAGGAGTAGCCTGTTTGTGTGGCATTTAAAGGTCGCACCTTGGCTCAAAGTAAAATTGGAGGAATTTGACTCGTCATACAGTGGCCCCTCCACTTCCAGTCTAGGAATTTACTCCCCTATATACAATTGTCTATTCTTCGAGGGATGATTTACAAACTAAGCACAGGCCTCTTAAAGTGTCCTATAGAGTTCAAAGCTGCAAATCCGCAGAGCAGTCTACTGTCACATATCTGCGACTCTATAACGGTCAATTAAATTAGCTTCGTAATAATGGGCCATCGGACTATTGCAGCTATGCGGCTGTGGATAATGGCGCCGGCGGGGATGGCTGCCGTTTTACGGGCTCCTAACCAACTGTGCTATTTTGTTAGTTTTTTCGCTTTGTTTGTATTTGTATTTTGTACATAAAGTTGCTGCTGTCTCTTATGACCTAAAAGAGCTTCTGGACATCAGAACAGCGATTACTCACCACGAACTGGACGAAGATTTTTTATTTAATGAGTCCGACGCGAAGGATATACTGCTTTCTGGAGACCAGGCCCAAATCCCCATCATTTGCGTGAAGAAAAGCGGAGATACAGAGGGAGAAGGTTGGGGTGCCTTGTGAGGATTCGGAGGCGAGTGAGTAAATCGCCACTACCATTGGTTCTATTGGCCAACGTGCAATCACTGGAAAACAAACTCGATGATCTACGGTCGAGACTACCAACGGGACATTAAAAACTGTAATATCTTATGTTTCACAGAGTCGTGGCTAAACGACGACACGGATAATATAGAGCTGGCTGGGTTTTCCGTGCATCGGCAGGACAGAGCAGCTACGTCTGATAAGACGAGGGGTGGGGGTGTGTGTCTATTTGTCAATAACTGCTGGTGCGCGATGTCTAATATTAAAGAAGTCTCAAGGTATTGCTCTCCTGAGGTAGAGTACCTCATGATAAACTGTAGACCACACTATCTACCAATAGAGTTCTCATCTATATTATTCGTAGCCGTCTATTTACCACCACAAACCAATGCTGTCACTAAGACCGCACTCAACGAGCTGTATAAGGCCATAAGCAAACAAGGAAATGCTCATCTAGAAGCGGGGCTCCTAGTGGCCGGGGACTTTAATGCAGGCAAACTTTAATCCGTTTTACCTCATTTCTACCAGCATGTCGCATTTGCAACCAGAGGAAAAAAAAACTCTAGACCACCTTTACTCCACATACAGAGACGCATACAAAGCTCTCCCTTGCCCTCCATTTGGCAAATCTGTTTACATGCAAAAACTAAAGCAGGAAGTACCAGTGACTCGCTCAATACGGAATTGGTCAGATGACGCGGATGCTATGCTATAGGACTGTTTTGCTAGCACAGACTGGAATATGTTCCTTGATTCATCCAATGGCATTGAGGAGTATTACTTTAGTTTATTGAGTAAATATTTTCTTAACTCTGAATTGTTGGTTAAAGGCTTGAAAGTAAGCATTTCACGGTAAGGTTGTATTGTTGTATTCGGCGCATGTGACAAATAAAATTTGATTTGATTTGACTCCGAATTTAGCTTTAAAATGATTATTTTGAACATCTTGTTCTTTTTCAGACGCAGGGAAGTCCTTTTTCTTTCTCTTTGTGCTACACGAGAGAAGTAGCTTCTCACCTGTCAGCCTACCCAGCCTAAAACCCCAAAGCAAGAAATGCAGAAGCATAGTGGCCAGAAAAAAGTCCTTAGAATGCAGCAACCTAGGAAGAAAACTTAGAGAGGAACCAGACTCAGAGGGGTGGCCATTTCTGTTTGAATTCTGTTTACATATTTTCTCTTGACTTTACACAAATACAAGCATCTGCAGTTAATGTTACAGACACCAGAGTTGAGGTCAATTCCAGTTCAACCTGTCAGTTTAGGATATGGTATTTCTCCACATGAATGCAATACAATTTCTGAATTAACTGGAGTTCAGATGAAATTGACCCTAACAAGTAAACATAAAACATTTATAAGAGGTGAGGAAGTAATGCTATTATAGTTATGCTGTTATTTAACTTTTTATCTTACTATTTGACTTTTTGTGTTTACAGTAAATTATGTGTTAATGCATAAATGTAACGTATATATGAGTCAGGAAACTGGTGCAGAAGGTGAGTTTAATAATAATCATGAAGATAATAAAAAACAGGAGAAGCGTGCTGAACGTAACCAAAACCAATACTGCCTGATGACTGAGGCTTACTGAGGGCTATATGAAGGGAGAGTAATCAGGGTGTTAAAGTCCAGGTGTGCTTAACGATGGGGAGCAGGTGCGCGCAATGATGGTTGCCAGGTGTGCGCAATGTGGGTTGCCAGGACGGTGGTTAGTAGACCGGCGACGTCGAGCGCCAGAGCGGGAGTAGACGTGACAGTAGCAACCCCCCCCCCCCCACCCCCTCCCGATGGGCAAGGAGTGGGCTGGTCCGGACGGTGAAGGTGATGTTGGGATCTAGAATGTCGTTCACCGGAACCCAACACCGCCCCTCTGGACCGTACCACTCCCAGTCCACCAGGTACCGGAGCCGACCCCCACAACGTTGGGAGTCCAGGAGGGATCTTACGGCATAGGAAGGCACACCTGTTCATTGAAAAGCATTCCAGGTGACTACCTCATGAAGCTGGTTAAAGAGAATGCCAAGAGTGTGCAAAGCTGTCATCAAGGCAAAGGGTGGCTATTTGAAGAATCTCAAATATAAAATATATTTTGATTTGTTTAACACTTTTTTGGTTACTACATGATTCCATATGTGTTATTTCATAGTTTTGATGTCTTCACTATTATTCTACAACGTAGAAAATAGTAAAAATAAAGAAAAACCCTTGAATGAGTAGGTGTTCTAAAACTTTTGACCGGTAGTGTATATCATTAATTTAAATGATCAGAAATGGCTGCAAATTATGGAGGACTAAAAGTGCCACAATTAAATAAATAAATACACCATTAAATAATTACTTAAATGTGTCATTAATTAATTCAAATTAGAATTAAATACATAAATGTGTAATTAAATGTATCATTAATTAATTCAAATACCGATTCATTTTATGTAAAATACATATATAATTATTTCACTATTTACATTTACATTTCATGATCCTGCATTGCAGTGATTCATGAATTACTTAAAACTGTCAAACTGACCCATCAAAGTCAGTGGGCGGGGCTAACGCGAATCTAGTCTGATCCATTGCTTTGGTCTGAAGTAGAGTAGGCCAACCTGGATAGAGACAATGGAGGATCTCCGTGAACTTTCCAGGGAGTTGGTTAGAGACATTTTAAACTTAGCAGAGGATGTAGAAGCAGGACCTGCTGACATTATCCGGAATTGATTTGTCTTGGCTTGATGCAGAGGGTAACCAATCAGGCGTTAGGTTCCGCCTACCAACTTTTGATGGGTCAGTTTGACAGTTTTAAGTAATTCAGGAAGCACTCCAACGCAGGACCATGAAATGTAAATGTAAATAGTGAAATTATTATATATGTATTTTACATAAAATGAATCGGTATTTGAATTAATTAATGACACATTTAATAACACATTTATGTATTTAATTCTAATTTTAATTAATTAATGACACATTTAAGTAATTATTTAATGGTGTATTTATTTATTTAATTGTGGCACTTTTAGTCCTCCATAGCAAATATCACAGATTGGGCCTTTAATGTATATCCAAGTCAAGAGCCCTGTTGACTCAGAGTGTAGGGCAGTATAGTGGTGATACATCATTGGCAGCTTCACCTGGAGCCCTGGGCTTGTATTCATAAAGTAGGAGTGCTGATCTAACATCAGGTCCCTCCTGTCGATATAATCGTATTTATTTTGATCTAAAAGGCTAAAGTGGTCCTAGATAAGCACTCCTAATCTGAGGAATGTGGCCCCTGCACTCCTACTTGGTCGCTTTATGAATACGGACCCTGGGTGGGATAGCCTTAGGACCTATAACCTGCAATATAAAGCACATCCTCCTGTGGATTACTGCTTAATAGCGTTCCTGCTCTACTGTTGTTTTGAAATGTTGACAGAGAGAGAGAAAGAGAGAGATTTTTATGCAAGTCTCAGCTTAACTCGTCACCTGTCGGGTTGACCACTCCCTTTAAGAATAGCCTAGCACTTCACTATGTGAGGAATAGATTATTTGCACCACTCTATGATGACTTCACCTCATGTTAACCCTGTCACTTGTAGCTCGCGATATCTCGACCATACTCCCTGACTAGTTCCTGCTGTACCATGTTCCCCCGTGCTAAACCCAATGACACTGATCTAACAGGATTAGCTGGAGACTACACCACATAGTTTTCACCAATTGTGTTGTGTCAGATAAGTGATTCCTTCAAGGAAGGAAGGAAAGAGGGACGCGCTGCTAAACTATTGGAACAGAGCCCTGGTTTCCCTCGGGGCAAGGCCCAGCTCCTTAGTCACATTCCTGCTCTAATAGCTGCACTGACTCGCTGGGGCAGAGTGGAACTAAGTTGTTGTCAGAAAAGCAGACAGGAGAGCAGGAGAATCCCTGTTATTACCTGGGCCGTGAGAGCGAGAGAGACCCAAAATGTCAACACCGTCCCATTGCTGCCATGTTCCCACAGCTGCAGGAGGGGAGTGAAGTCAAGACAAGTACCTCGGTCCAGACTGGGGGGTTGCTATCAGAAGGCGTGGTGAAGGAGGAGAGAGTTGGGGGAGCGGTGCGCCCGGAGATCCCACGATACAGGTCCACCATGCAAGGCATCCTCTCTGAGGTCCAAGGGTTGGTGGAGAGGAAGGCCATCATCAAGGTGAGTGTGTAAGGGAGTTTCTCTCTGTACGGCCGACCATGAGATTCAAACTCGCATTCATAACAATAATACTCACCCGACCACAATCGGTAATACTCAACAGCAATACTCAGCCAAGCCAACGGTGTGTGAACAGAGCTAACTTGTCACTCTGTGAGTGACAGTTGGCTATTAGATCTCAGGGAAGGTAAGGTGGCGTCAACATGGGATATGGTTTACTGTTGATTTGTTTCCAAGAAACCCAACTTGTTGTTCAAGAGGATAATGACATTCAAAATAAGAACCTGAGAAAACCTCTTTAAAAAACAAAGATTAAAAACATTTACATTTCAGTTAGTATCTAATGTGTGTATCAATATCTATATGAGACATAAAAATGGCTTAAATTATATTTCAACATTTTCTCTACCCCAAATAAGATAAGTTGTTGCTCCCAAATATGTGGCTCCGTCCACAAAATATTTGCAGTTCAGTCAACTGCATGGATCAGTGAACAGATAAGACATGGATAAACAAACAGACTCTGATGTGGCATGGGCCTTGATGATGCTGCATTCCCAAGGCTTTGGGGTGAAGTTATCCTAATCCTAATCTTAACCATAACAATTCTAAACTGACCCAAGATCAGCATCTAGGGGGAACTTCATGCTACTCCATTCCCAAGATGCCTGTGGCAGGAAGCTTTACAGGAAGGAGCCATATGAGCCAATTATATTTCCTGTGTAGCCATGGAGTTTTCTCAGTGACGGCACATCTCGCTTTAGAATTAGTAAAAGATTACTTGGAGCTTGGTGTTTGCACTTTTGGGATGATTCCATTGTTTCCATTGTACCAGGCAAACTGAATTGAGTATAGCTCAAGTATTTGACATCCAACCCAGGTCTGGTTGTACATACCAGGGTTGTGTTCATTAGGGCATGCAACAGAAAATCCTTTCAAAAGTTTTGCAATGGAAAATGTGTGTTTCTTATTAAACAA
This sequence comes from Coregonus lavaretus, assembly GCF_964263955.1. Taxonomy (NCBI): domain Eukaryota; kingdom Metazoa; phylum Chordata; class Actinopteri; order Salmoniformes; family Salmonidae; genus Coregonus; species Coregonus lavaretus. The sequence goes on from NC_140020.1 coordinate 21,925,474, forward strand.
ATCAAGATTGTTTTAGTCTGTTTTCTTCTGTTTGGTCCATGAACATGTCCCATTACTGTATTTAATCTGTGCTGTTATGTTGAAGGGAGGCCAGTGGATGGAGGCGGATTGGTACCTGCAGCCTTTGGCCAGAAATCCAGAGATCCAAATAGGGCGCACTGTCCTCAGGGTTCTAGGATGCCGCTACCAGCCAGCCCAGCTCAACCCTGCCACCATGGCCTGGCAACTGATGGAGGCTGAGGTGGGAGCCTGTCCTTTTTTAATTGATAATTTTCCCTTTCAAGAACATAATAGACATTTGAAAATAAACACTTTCAAGTGTCAGACTGACCATCTTACATAAAAACAATCAGCCATAAAACAAAAAGACAGAGTACAAAACATAAACAAAACAAAACTGTCATTTAATGGGCTACACACCACAAACTGATATCACTGTGTTAAATGCTTTTACATAAGGAAAGCTTTATTTGGGATTCCACTGAAGACATTCCTTTTTCTGCCCTGAATGCACATGCATTGGTTTTTTAGTCACTCCAGCCAACTGGCACATTATAATGATATCTCAACAGTCCTCTAATTTATTTAACCTTTCCAGTTCTTTCATATCAATGTTAACGATAATGTATAATGAGACAAGGAGAGGAAGCTATTTCTAACTTTGATTTGCTATGTCTAACTTTTGAAGTACATTATCACCCTTCTTGGCTTTCTTGTAAGTGTAGAGTGTTTGATAAATACAGATGAGATGTGCTGAGCCCATGGTCTAGTGGAAACCCTCCCAGCTCCAGACACATATGCTCTCCCTACTGAAGATCAGGGTTCAATCCCCGTTCCAACCCTTCATACTGTTTCTTACACCTGCCTGTCTTCCCTCTGTGATTTCAATACTGTAAAAAAAATATGCTTTTTTAAAATGACGGATGAGATTTGTTATGGGTCCAAGCTCACTGGATCCCAGACTGAGTGTGTCCCTGTGATGCCCTTTTTTACAGGACTGCAGATGCTACGTGCTTGAGCAGGTGGCTGCGATAAACCATGTGGTCGGTGAACCAGAGGTCGCAACGAATCTGGAGGGGCGATGGAGTGCAGCCCTGTTGGATGCCTCAGCCACAGTGCAGGTCAAAGAGGCTCAGCTCCACCTGGTCACACAGTACCACAGGCAGACACAGGCCATCCGGAGCATTCTGGAGAGATGGGCAAGCGAGATGGATGAGCTACAATTGTGAGTCCATGAACTTGCATAGTCCGGGCTACTATTCTTGTGCATATTTTTGTATTTATGCATCTTTAGCCCTCTGTGTACCTTTAAATTGAACAGTTGATTTAGAATATCATTGATGGGGAGTTTGAATTTGACCAAGATATGCACTAACAGTTATTCGCTCTCTGTCTATTCCTGGGATGTAACAGGGACACTCGAAGCAGTGCGCTTCAGGCTGAAAAACTACATACTCTGTTATGTAACATGGAACAGCAGAAGGGCATGATGGGGGAGCTGCTCCAGGTGTGTTGCCAGGTGTCTGTCCACCTGAGTGAAGCCGAGGGGTCAGGGGCGCTCCTCGCTCAGCTAGGGGATCTGCAGGAGGAGTGGAGGCTTTTGGAGGGCGCCGGGAATAGAGCCCTGAGGCATGCCTCAATTGGTTCTTCTCAGTCCTCTATCCTTCTACAAAAGGCTGAGCAGCTGCATGGCAAGCTTGAGGCTCTTCAAAAGTCCATCACCCTCTTACAGTCCTCTCAATTGCAGCATGACACTCACAGAGCTTTAGAGCTGACCTTTATGACTGCTGACTTGAAAGCCTTCAACCAGCAGTACCTACAACTGCTGGGGCAATCAGAGGCTTTTACCCAATTCTCTCTTGGGCAGAAGGAGAAGAAGGATGTGGAGTGTACTCTTCAGAGCTTGAGCTCCTTACTTGACTCCACTCAGAGGTTGCTCTCTGCTCAGTCATTCTCTATTGCAAACCCCTCCTTGGCTAAAATCACCAAGCAAATGCAGGGCTTGATTATCTGGGCCAAGCAGGTGGACAACCACATCACAGCAGTTGAAAAGGTAGCCCTCTTCCCTGAAGAGGCCCGTCTCCAAATTTCCAGCATGAGGAAACTGCAATCCGAGATTTTGGCAAGGCATTTCAGGGTGAACTCCAAAGTTGAGGACCTGAAAGAACTGATTTCGGATGAGGGGGAAATTGACAAAGTGCTGTCATCACTGAAGACCCTGGAGGATCTCTACGAAACAGTCTCAGACAACTCTGCTCGTACTCTGAAGGAAATGGAGGCCGTTTTGGAGGAAAGAGAGAAGATACTGGACCAGATCTCTAAAGTGAGCACCTGGCTAGCAGTGGCACACCATGAGAGAGAGGTCACCGCAGATGTAGAGAATGTGTCCAAAGACACCACCTCAGATCTGGAAAGCAAGCTGCAGTTTCACATGGGTGCCATCAAGGAAGCAGAAAGACAGCTGGCTGTCATGGACGCCCTTTTGGAGACCTGCATGGAGGTCTCTTTGGGGTTGAGTCCAGCAGAGAGCTACTTTCTGGTCAACAGGCTCACAGGCCTCCGGACCGAGGTGGACGGAATGGTGGCCCACGTGAAAGCAGCCCACTGGGAGCTGGAGGAACTGCTTCACGCCCGGACTTCTTCGGCCGAGGAACTGGCGGCTGTCCAGAAGAGCGTGCAACAGATATGGGCCGACCTGGAGAGGCAGAGGTTCCCAGTGACAAAGGACTCCCTATCTGCCATAGAGCCCTTGACACACATGCTCCTGGAGCACCAATGTCAGATCCAGGAACTCCAGTACTGCCAAGAGGCCCAGAAAAGCGCCCTCTTGCGTACCATCGGCGAACTGCAGGAGAGGGTGAAAACGCTCCACCATCATGCCCTGGAACACGAGAAGTACCTGACCTACCGGCAGCGCATGGAAGACTCCAGGGAGGTGGCAAAGGAGCGAGCTCAGTGCTCCAAAGACAAGAGAGTCAGCATGGGGGAGAGGTTCAGGCTTTGCCAGGCTCTTCTGGTGGAACTTCCGCTGGTGAAGACCCAGTGCCAGGATGCTTCCGACCAGCTCGAGGCCATCGCCCAAGACTTGCATCTATCGGAGAGAACGTTGCTCCTGTCGGAGAGGCAGAGGATCCGGCGAACTGTTGAAAACCTAGAATCCTGGGAGCTTGCCATCACGGATGACGTCAAAAACCTAGAGGGAAAGCTTCTGGAGGGTCTCAGATTCTGCACCGAGCTTCCTGCCATGATGGACCTTCTTCAACAGGTCAGGCAGGAGCTGACAGAGTCTGACCCGGTGGAGCCAGATGTGAGGGCCATCAATATAGCACTACAGAGGTGCTGGGTGATCTGGAGGAACGTAGAGTCTGTCATGCGGGTGTTGGAAGCTTTGGGGCAGAGAGAGCAAGTGGAGATGAGCCAGTGTGGGGAGCTGTACACCCTGAGGAATGACATTGTGCAGAAGTGCCACGCATTCATGGTAAATTCAGTGGGCTCATTACATTACAATTGTTGTAATTCACAATTTCAGCAACAGTGTGCATTACATTTCATAAAATATGCATGAAATTTGAGTTGGTTGACATAATAATAATAATTTGGATCCTAGATGCTTATTGGACGAGCAGTGTTCCAAGCCGTACTGTATTCGCCGACACATGCACACCTATGCCTGCTAACAGTTCCATCTGAATTATCACTGCGCCTCTATAAGAATATCCTCATGTTCATGTTGCTGTCCGAATCATCTCTTGAATTTATCTCAACTCACACATTATTTCCCCTTGCTTCTAGGATACTATTTGGTTTGTAACAGTGGGGTTTATTATAAGCCTTGCTGTCTGCCTGTCCGACCATGGAAACAATGTTTCACTTTTGAAAAACGATCTCCCCTGTACCATAGAGAGGGAACAGTGCCCAGACAAGACATGAACTTTTCCTGAGCCAGGCAGAATCACGCACAAATGAAAATGTGGCTAGTTTACTGTCATTCCAGGTGCAATGTTTGATGTAACTGTGTTGGCTAGCTAGCCAGCAAGTGATAAAAATGTTAGTCAACCTGCATAGCAACCATTTTTGTTAGAACGGACGACCAGTTCTTTTGCATAGCAACTTTGCCAAAATAATTAACGACTGGTAGCAACTGGCAGAAACATTACCAAAATAACTATTGACCAGATTTTTGGCCAGACCATATACAGTATTCTAGTGAAATAATTTACTTATCAAAATAATGTTTCATTGTTATTTTAATATGTATGTTGGTAATGTTTTATAAAAGCAATACGGCACACGAGTCAGTGCTATATAATGAATACAGCCACAGGTAAATGAGAACAACGCCATTTACCTGTGACTGTATTCATTATATAGCACTGCCTCTTGTGCCTTATTGATTAAGGAGATATGTCAACCAACTAAAATCTTGCATATTTTATGCAATGTAATACACACTATCTCTGAAATGGCGTATTACAACAATTTATCCCTCAAACATTTTCCTTAACTTCTATTGGAACTGACTTTAATGTTGTATGTGTAATAACATTCCACCACGCAGCTTGTATTGTATTGTGATATACTTCAAATGACATCCTTGCCTGAATGCTTAATAATATTTTTTAATAATCTTGAATATGTCCTGTAGGAGAGTTTGTCCCATGCTCGGGAAGCCATGAAGGATTACCACTGGGCTGCCCAAGGAGTGGTAACATTCCTCCACGAAGCCGAGGCCATGTTCCTGGCACCTCCAGGTGGATTTGTGGACTGCACAGAGGAGAAACGATACACCCAAGAGCCCCTAGCCTCCCTGGGGGAGAGTCTCCAGGTGCAAATCAGCCATCTCCTGGAGCTGTCACCACAGCAGGCCTGCCTCTCTTTCCCCAAGAGCGAGCAGCTCCACATCCGGGTCCTGAGCCACATTTTGGTGGAGAGGGCCGCACTCGAGGCCAAGGTTGAGCTCAGGATGGAGGCCTTTCAGAGGTAGGACAAAGGTTACATACTCACTCATCAAAGGTTACACATGGCCTTTGGTCCTTGCTGTTTTGGTCACATTTAAACACAGTCACACTCTAAAAGTTATCGTACAAAGAAGCTTGATGAACATTAGATGCTGAACATTGGTCACCAAATAGTCATGCATTGTCAACCTTTCTAAGCTATTACATTTTGGGGGGAATGTGACATGCCGCATGCCACTATGATGTGGCAAGGCACCCCTATGTATTTTTATGTGTTTATTTATTTTACCAGGTTAGTCTCATTGAGATTAATAATCTTTTACAAGAGAGACCTGGCTAAAATAGCAGCACACAAAGTTGCAGACACATTTACAACATAAAACACAAAGCACTACAGTTTAGAAAACAACAATTTACACATTGAACAGCAATAGGACCACTTATATCAGGGGTAATCAACTAAATTAGGCAGGTTGCTGAGCGGGTGCTGAGCGGATGGGAACATAATAATTATATTTCGTACACTTCATGTTGACCACAGTTTAGCACTCCGAGACCCATGTCTCTAGTCTCTGCTGAAATGGAATTGCTCCAAAAATGTTGGTGTAATTGAGACAAATAGGTTCAGCAGTCTAATAAATGAAATTTTAGTGCCTTGTTACTTTTCCCTCTGTTCACCCTCGTTTGATGATAACTAAATGAAAGCCTGGATGAGGATGCAGCTCATGTCTATGTATTTTATGTTGCATTGAATCAAATAAGATTAGAGTAGAAAGCTACGGATCTGGGAACTTTGGATGTAAATTAGCTTCTAACACTGGTACATTTACATTGATGTAAAAACAGACATGTTGATTTATGTGCATGTAAAAGAGTACAGTAGATCAAACCAAATCCTAATTTTCCACCCAGAGTACAAATGAGCTTTTAGCTTCACAATGACTTAAAAAACATGAAAATGTAAACAACATTAAAACCGGACATTAAAACCGGACGATTTTCAGTCAACATATTTGTTTTGTATCTATTCCATAGGTGTGCGGACAGACAAAGCCTCCACAGGAAGTGTCATGAGGAGGTATGGCAGATCCTGAAGAACAACGAATCAAGGCTCTCTGAGTGTGCTGCCCAGGAAGTGACATCATACACCAACTGTGCTGACCAACAGGATAGAGCCAAGGTGTGTGAAGTGCTATGCATCAGTGGTTCTTCTCAGAGTTTATTCCTTCTAGGGAGTTTTTCCTTGCCACTGTTCTCCTGCTTACTTTTCGGGGGTATGGTCCCGTTTACTGTCAAGCACTTGTTTTTAAAAAGCATTTCTTCAAGCTTTATTTAGACTGATTAGATATCAAGGGGATACAGAGGTGGAGAGGGGGGAAAAAGGTACAGGGGAGGACACAGGGCTTGAACCCCAGTATCCATCAGTGAGTTACATGTGTGTTGCCACTACACCACAGCTCTGCCACACCACAGTTCTGCCGCACTATAAAGCACTTTGTGACACATGTTGTAAAAGAAAGGGATATATTCTGTATACAATACATTTGACTGATTGATTAATCTCTTAATGTGAAGACACTGTCGGAGGAGGTGCTGTCTATAGCTGGGAAGCTGGAGGAGCTGAGGGCGGTGTGCCCACTGCGGGGGTGCTGTGTGGGCACCGAGGGGGCACTGGGTGCCCTCTGGAGGCGCTGGGCGGCACTGCGGCGCGGCGTCAGCCTCCTCCGGGCACGCTTAGAGCAGAGAGGGGTGGAGTGGAGGGACGTCACCAAGAGCGTGAGTCACGTGACCGAACTATCTTCAGTGAACTGGTCCTTTAATGGTCATAATGTAATATAGTATATGTTATATAATAAGTATATTACATATGAATAAATGCATGTAGTCCAAAAAATAATTACTTTTCTTTGTTGGACTACATGACTTCACCCCGGATGAGCACTCCATTAAATAGAAGCCTTTAGTAGGCCCGGCACATGATAAATATACATACATGTATTATAAAGGTGATTATTCTTACCTTCACAACAGCACATGGCTCATAACGTATTTTTTATGTATATATTCATAATACTTTACACATAGTTGATCCACAAAGAGTAGGGCTTTGGAAATACCTTGTTTGTTTTTGTACAAAAGTGTGTGTAGTAGTATTGTACGCCTATGTGTAAATAGAGTGGGGGAAAAAAGTATTTAGTCAGCCACCAATTGTGCAAGTTCTCCCACTTAAAAAGATGAGAGAGGCCTGTAATTTTCATCATAGGTACACGTCAACTATTACAGACAAAATGAGAAAAAAAAATCCAGAAAATCACATTGTAGGATTTTTTATGAATGTATTTGCAAATTATGGTGGAAAGTAAGTATTTGGTCAATAACAAAAGTTTCTCAATACTTTGTTATATACCCTTTGTTGGCAATGACACAGGTCAAACGTTTTCTGTAAGTCTTCACAAGGTTTTCACACACTGTTGCTGGTATTTTTTGTTCACCGTTCTTGTGATCATTTTGACCCCACGGGGTGAGATCTTGCGTGGAGCCCCAGATCGAGGGAGATTATCAGTGGTCTTGTATGTCTTCCATTTCCTAATAATTGCTCCCACAGTTGATTTCTTCAAACCAAGCTGCTTACCTATTGCAGATTCAGTCTTCCCAGCCTGGTGCAGGTCTACAATTTTGTTTCTGGTGTCCTTTGACAGCTCTTTGGTCTTGGCCATAGTGGAGTTTGGAGTGTGACTGTTTGAGGTTGTGGACAGGTGTCTTTTATACTGATAACAAGTTCAAACAGGTGCCATTAATACAGGTAACGAGTGGAGGACAGAGGAGCCTCTTAAAGAAGTTTTTACAGGTCTGTGAGAGCCAGAAATCTTGCTTGTTTGTAGGTGACCAAATACTTATTTTCCACCATAATTTGCAAATAAATTCATAAAAAATCCTACAATGTGATTTTCTAGATTTTTTTTCTCAATTTGTCTGTCATAGTTGACGTGTACCTATGATGAAAATTACAGGCCTCTCTCATATTTTTAAGTGGGAGAACTTGTACAATTGGTGGCTGACTAAATACTTTTTTTCCCCACTGTGTTTGTGGTTGTGTGTCCTTTGGGTGTCCCAGATGGCTCAATGCAGCAGTGCTCTGGACAAGCTGCAGGGTGAGCTGCCGGACCCCACCACAGTGAGCTCCGCTCAGGGAGGCCCACTGGTTCTGCTAGTGCAGACAGAGCAGCACCAGATTGGGCTAGAGCGGGAACAGCGAATCCTGACCTCCCTGGAGCTCCGGCTCTCCCAGCTCCTGGGTGAGTCCAGCCCTCAGGAGACAGCTAGCCCCATCCCAGTCTGCCAAAGGCTGAGGGACATGCAGGAGCGCCTTAGGAGGTAAGGATGATACAGTACTCTCTTTGAAATACAAATACTCCGTCTTTCGAAACTCACTCACACAATTCACATGGCACACACGCACGCATGCACACACACACACACACACACACACACACACACACACACACACATACACACACCTCAGGAATAGAAAAGCACAATGCAGAAAAAGCTGTATGTGGGTTTAAATGTTTTCCTTTTTCTTTTTACATAAACATTAGTTGTCAGCGCAAGAACCCTGGAGCCTTTGCCATAGGTGTGCAGACAATCATATTGACACTGTTTATTAACACTGTTTATTGACAAATGTTGACAGTAGGTGTACTATTACACACCATGAGTGTCAATATGATTCTAGGAAACATTTAAGCACATATACAGTGAGGGAAAAAAGTATTTGATCCCCTGCTGATTTTGTACGTTTGCCCACTGACAAAGAAATGATCAGTCTATAATTTTAATGGTAGGTTTATTTGAACAGTGAGAGACAGAATAACAACAAAAAAATCCAGAAAAATGCATGTCATAAATGTTATAAATTGATTTGCATTTTAATGAGGGAAATAAGTATTTGACCCCCTCTCAATCAGAAAGATTTCTGGCTCCCAGGTGTCTTTTATACAGGTAACGAGCTGAGATTAGGAGCACACTCTTAAAGGGAGTGCTCCTAATCTCAGCTTGTTACCTGTATAAAAGACACCTGTCCACAGAAGCAATCAATCAATCAGATTCCAAACTCTCCACCATGGCCAAGACCAAAGAGCTCTCCAAGGATGTCAGGGACAAGATTGTAGACCTACACAAGGCTGGAATGGGCTACAAGACCATCGCCAAGCAGCTTGGTGAGAAGGTGTCAACAGTTGGTGCGATTATTCACAAATGGAAGAAACACAAAATAACTGTCAATCTCCCTCGGCCTGGGGCTCCATGCAAGATCTCACCTCGTGGAGTTGCAATGATCATGAGAACGGTGAGGAATCAGCCCAGAACTACACGGGAGGATCTTGTCAATGATCTCAAGGCAGCTGGGACCATAGTCACCAAGAAAATAATTGGTAACACACTACGCTGTGAAGGACTGAAATCCTGCAACGCCCGCAAGGTCCCCCTGCTCAAGAAAGCACATATACAGGCCCGTCTGAAGTTTGCCAATGAACATCTGAATGATTCAGAGGAGAACTGGGTGAAAGTGTTGTGGTCAGATGAGACCAAAATGGAGCTCTTTGGCATCAACTCAACTCGCCGTGTTTGGAGGAGGAGGAATGCTGCCTATGACCCCAAGAACACCATCCCCACGTCAAACATGGAGGTGGAAACATAATGCTTTGGGGGTGTTTTTCTGCTAAGGGGACAGGACAACTTCACCGCATCAAAGGGACGATGGACAGGGCCATGTACCGTCAAATCTTGGGTGAGAACCTCCTTCCCTCAGCCAGGGCATTGAAAATGGGTCGTGGATGGGTATTCCAGCATGACAATGACCCAAAACACACGGCCAAGGCAACAAAGGAGTGGCTCAAGAAGAAGCACATTAAGGTCCTGGAGTGGCCTAGCCAGTCTCCAGACCTTAATCCCATAGAAAATCTGTGGAGGGAGCTGAATGTTCGAGTTGCCAAACGTCAGCCTCGAAACCTTAATGACTTGGAGAAGATCTGCAAAGAGGAGTGGGACAAAATCCCTCCTGAGATGTGTGCAAACCTGGTGGCCAACTACAAGAAACGTCTGACTTCTGTGATTACCAACAAAATCAAAAGTAACAGTCAGTATCTGGTGTGGCCACCAGCTGCATTAAGTACTGCAGTGCATCTCCTCCTCATGGACTGCACCAGATTTGCCAGTTCTTGCTGTGAGATGTTACCCCACTCTTCCACCAAGGCACCTGCAATTTCCCGGACATTTCTGGGGGGAATGGCAAATTGATATTAAAAACAGTTGAGCTGACAGCTGTTTTGTACTGTTTCGCTATGGCTGTAGTCATCACTCTAGCAAGAGGGCAATATTGTATTAATGTAGTAGTGTGTATGTGTGTGTGTGTGTGTCCAGAAAGCTATGACCTTTGTTTATTTATGTCTGAGAAAAAAACACTTTTCAACCCAAAAGATCCAGTACACAATCAAAGTATAATAAAACATATACAAATATGATGATATGATCAAAATAAAAGAATTCTGAATGAACAAGCCTTTTCATACTTTATAATATGCCTATTGTAATCTATTGTAATCTGTTGTAATCTGTTTTAGGAAAATCTACCCAAAATATTTCACCTTCTTTATTGCTTTACCAAACGTATCATGACATTAGTGATAGTCAAAATCTGTTAAATTTGTGAACGTCTAAATCAACATTTGGGCCATTTAAACGGTGTGCATCCCTCCTATAGACAAGGGGTGAAGGGCTATTTAAAGGGCTCGATTTTGTAGTTTTGAGCATACGTATAAAAAAAGAATATTTTGGACTTCCACACAAAATTACTTCTTTATTTATTTTAGGTTTAAGGAAGCGTGTAGGTCACATTCTTTTTCCTAGAGCTATGAAAGTATTTAGTATTTATATCTGCCTGCTCGAGACAAATTCAGCGATTGCTTTGCCATGTCTGTGCTGTGAAGCAGTCGAGCTGGATAAATGTTTTTGTAAGGACCGCCCCTTTGACGTGACGTCACAGTGAAGTTATATAAATTGATGTAATGATGCAGCCGACCACTAGAGGGAGGCAAATACACGTTTATTCGACAGAGGACCCTTAAATGGTCCTAGGAAGGTCTGGATTTATCAATACAATAAGTAATGTAAACATATATATATTTTTAAGTGATTCTAATGCCCGATTTCGAGGACTGTCAGGTTATTAAAGGTAGACTGAGCCTAATGAGATCATCTTACACAGTGGGGCGACTTCCTGCTGATAGAAATCTACAACTACAAAATTCAAATCTACCAAAACTCATCCCAATGTGGCCATGCTGAAAGAAATGTCTGTAAAGCTAAAATTGTTGTATATACTGACAAGATATTGGAGTCTCCACTCTATGTGAATCAGTGTCCGTAAAGGTGGAAGGCAGGCTGGAGGAGGCGGGAGCAAGCGAGAACATTCTAGTCAATTAAATGGCAGCTTCGCATGTGAACAACAGGCACACCTCCGATATAACATTATTTTTTTCTCCAGGTTGGAGGGATGTCAAGCGCATCCACTTATATCAATACATTTGTAACAACCTAAGCATTACAAAACTTATATTCAATCAAATAGGCCTCACGTAGCAAATTAGCAATACATTTTTATGTTGACCAAAATCAACACTCTCCCATTGCCCTCTATACAAAATAAACCCCACTTCCATTTTCCCGCTGACAGAAATAGAGGCGCAGTCCAGCATCTGCCTTTGCCTCTTCCTCTCTGTGTAAAGTCTGGGAAGTTGCCCTATGACAGTGTATGATTATGTCATATTGCTGAGCCTACCTTTAACATTGTGAGGGTGACATTGTGCCCACACAGTTTGAGAGAGCAGAGCATGCTGGTCCAGAGCGTGGCGCTTTCAGAGGAGCAGGAGAGGGAGCGCTTGCAGGAGCAGATCGGAGAGGTGGCGCAGCAAGTGGCTACCCTGCTCTCCATTCTGGCGTCCCACCCCAGCACACGCCAACTAAAGGTGAGCTACTATGGGAAATACACTGTATTCTTTATTTACATTTACATTTTAGTCATTTAGCAGACGCTCTTATCCAGAGCGACTTACAGTTAGTGAGTGCATACATTTTTCATACTGGCCCCCCGTGGGAAACGAACCCACAACCCTGGTGTTGCAAGCACCATGCTCTACCAACTGAGCTACAGGAGTTCTCCATTTAGAGGCTAGAGAGAGAGATTAATTTATTGTATGGGCCAGAAGAAACTATAACATGGTAAACTTTTCTTGAAACAGCCACTACAAACCTCAGCTAACTTTAGCCATCGTTAACATTAAGTTTTAAAAAACTGAACTTCCCCTTTAAATAGGCTACATCATGACTCTCCTCAGTCAATTCATGACTCATAAGTTATAAACAGTCCTGTTATGTGTATCCCAACCGTTGAATTGAACTAGTCATTCTGATTCTATGGTTGGAGCTTCCTTTCTCCTTTCTCCTCCCGCTGACCCGAGCATCTTTTGAACTCTCCTCAGTCAATTCTGCAGTTACTTTACCTGCTAACTTTTAAGTGGAGACAACAGGTCCTTAATGCCTCATTAGATTCAGTAGAGTTTGCTGCGCTTAAGAAGGCCGTTTTTGGAGACAGTTTAGAACCCATAAGAGACTAAGCCCTGTCTAAGCCGGGGGAGGGGGGGTTCTACTAAGATAGATGGAATTGTTTTAAGAAGGTCATACCAAGGATAATTTTGCTATTTGATTTGGAATTTTAAGACCTCTTGAAGTATAAAAATATATATATAAAAAATTATTTGATTAAAATGTGTATTTGGCATAGGTGCGATTAGCCATACAAATGCTTTGAATAACAGATTCACTACATTACAACAGATAATCCCCCCCCCAAAAAAAAATCTAAAGGAAGTTTGTTCTGAGGTGTCTGTCCTATATCTGATGGATATAATAAAAATCAGGAATCATTCTTTTTAATTTTTTTATTTTTTACATGTATGTAACTAACCCCTTATTTTTGGCACAAAACAGTGTCCAGTGTCCATATATATAGTACTTCCATAAATGTTTTCAACTGGTACCGGGGGACCTTCAGATGAGTCTTGTGAGGCCTGTGGGCAGCTTAGAGCAGAACAACCAACACAAACATGTTTGTGAGAGTCTCACCTTCCCACAGAGGGGTCATATAAGTGTGTAGCCCAAACTGTTCGGACGCTACAGACAGAAGTTGGCAGATTGGCTGTACTGACTTCAGACGAGTCCCAAGACGCTTGTGGGGGTCATACCGCAAAACGGAGAACACCATCATGTTTGTGAGAGTCTCATCTTTCCATAGAGGGGTATAATAGTTTGTAGGCCAAACCGTTCGGATGCTACAGACGATTTTGTGAGAAGACACATTTTCGGGATGTCTCATGGTCTGACAAACACCACTTTAGCTCTGTCATCTTTCACCACAGATGTGGAAGTGCGAAATAGGCAGACGTGGGAATTGAGACGCATCCAATGCAAAGAAACAGATATCTCTAGCTTAAACTGACAGATTTTTATGCAAAAAAAAATTATTACGCTAATTAGATTTCCGTGGGGACGCGGACATCGACCTTAGGGGGTTTAAGGCACATTCACATGGTATCTATTTCTCTCCCTCTCTCGTTCTCTATTTATCCTTGTTCTCTCTCTCTCCCTTTCTCTCCCCTCTCTCTCTGTCTCTCGCTCTCTCTCTCCCTTTCTCTCCCCTCTCTGTCTCTGTCTCTCGCTCTCTCTCTCCCTTTCTCTCCCCTCTCTGCCTCTGTCTCCATCTCTCTCTCTCTCTCCCTTTCTCCCCCTCCCCCCTCTCCCTCGTTCTCCATCCCGCTTTCCTTCCACCCTTCCACCCTCCCTCTCTCCCCACTCCCCCTTTCTCTCTCTGTCTTCCTCTATCTCCCTCCCCTTTCTCTTTCTCTCTCTCTCTCTGCAGGAGGTCAGGGTGGAGTTGGGTTCCCTGAGGGCCAGGTTACAGTGCATCATGGAGTGTGTCGGGACAAAGTATGCCGCTGTTATACCTCCGGAGGTGGAGAGACAGCTGCAAGAAGTCACCGGCTCTCTGCAGGACATGGAGGAGAAGGTAACGGGGATAAAGTTACCGATAGGAACAGATCTAGGATCAGCGTCCCCTCCCCCAATCCTAACCTTAACCATTAGTGGAGAAAATGCAAAACTGACATAAAATCAGCATCTAGGGGCAACTTCACCCTACTCCTTGGTGGGATGGTTGGTAGAGCAGTTTTGGGGTCAATTCCATCTAAATTCAGTCAATTGTGGAAGGGAATTGAAATTCAGCAAATTAATCGAAAAGTCCACATAGAAAACATCGGACAAGTTTCATCCGATAAGTTTGCTGTATGGAAATGGGATTGAGCCCAACACTGGTTTCTGAGTAAAAACCGGGCTAGTTGTGACTTTAAGTGTTATTTCATTGTGTGTGTGTGTGTGTGTTTGTGTGCGCATGCATGTGCGTGTGTGTATTTACCAGGTTGGCCAAGCCCTGGAAAAGAGCAGCCCACTCAATAGGCTGAGTAGCAGAATGGGGGAGATCCGTGTCGGGCTAGAAGAGGTCCAGACATTACTGCAGCAGAGGAGCCCCTCTGTGTCCGAAGCTGAACATGTGCTAAAGGTGTGTGTGTGTGTATGTGTGTGTGTCTCCATGTTTGCATTCATGCGTTTGTTCTTCCCCTGAAACAATCAACCTAGTGTGTATGTATGTGTGTCCTTCCCTGACCCCAATCAATCGTGCAAGATTGCTCCTAACCTGGCTCTTGGCCGAGTCACTGAAAAGCACTTTGTGACAACTGTTGATGTAAAAAAAAAAGGCCTGAGAAGTACATGGGATTGATTGATTCATTGATTGATATCATGACGACATAATATTTTTGTCTAGTTCGTATGGGACCAGCTGGACCAGTGGCACGGCCGGCTGGCCCTCCTGGAGGGCGAGGTGCAAGAGGCGGCCGAGGAGGAGCCGGAGCAGGCCCACCTCCTCATGGACCAGATCACCCAGCCGCTTCAGCTCTACCAGGACACGGCCCAGCAGGCTGAGCAGCGCACTGCCTTCCTCAGCAAGGTGAGTGAGAGATAATACAGGAGTAGCTCAACCTTACCCTCTGATTGGCTTGGTTGGCTTTTCACCATATTCACCATGTACACCAAGTGGTTGTATCTTATAATTACAACATTCCTCAACTGGTTCTTCCAAAACAGCACAATTTCAGTTGACTGTTTTTTTCCCTCCATTTATTTCAGTTCCTTTGGCATATGCCAGGGGTCCCCAATTACATTCAGCCGTGGGACGATTTTTCCTTGAGCGGATGGTCGGGGGCTGGAACATAGTTATAAATCATTTGTACACTGCAAATTGACCGCAAGAATCCCAAACAGATAATAGTATTTGACAAAAACAGGATCATTTCAAACCTTGATTACATTCTTTTCATTTGTGGGAATACTTGGGAACAGATTTCCTAAATTAAAATCACTGAGCTCATTTCCTAGTGGTTTTACAGTATTTTATGTCCATGAATGAACATTATATAAATTTTTTAAAATTAATAATATTAATATATATATATAAAATATAAAATCTATTACATATATATATATATATATATATATATATATATATATATATACATATATATATATATATATATATATACAGTGCATTCGAAAAGTATTCAGATCCCTTGACTTTTTCCACATTTTGTTACATTACAGCCTTATTCTAAAATGGATTACATTTTTTTTTTTTCATCACACAATACCTCATAATGACAAAGCAAAAACAGATTTTTTGAAATTTTTGCAAATGTATAAAAAAACAACTACTGATATTATATTTACATAAGTATTCACACCCTTTACTCAGTACTTTGTTGAAGCACCTTTGGCAGCGATTACAGCCTTGATTCTTCTTGCACACCTGTATTTGGGGAGTTTCTCCCATTCTTCTCTGCAGATCCTCTCAAGCTCTGTCAGGTTGGATGGGGAGCATCGCTGCACAGCTATATTCAGGTCACTCCAGAGATGTTAAATCGGGTTCAAGTCTGGGCTCTGGCTGAGCCACTCAAGGACATTCAGAGACTTGTCACGAAGCCACTCCTGCGTTGTCTTGGCTGTGGCTTATGGTCGTCGTCCTGTTGGAAGTTGAACCGTCACCCCAGTCTGAGGTCCTAAGCGCTCTGGAGCAGGTTTTCATCAAAGATATCTCTGTACTTTGCTCCGTTCATCTTTCCCTCAAACCTGACTAGTCTCCCAGTTCCTGCCGCTGAAAAACATCCCCACAGGATGATGCTGCCACCACCATGTTTCACCGTAGGGATGGTGCCAGATTTCCTCCAGACGTGACGCTTGGCATTCAGGCCAAAGAGTTCAATCTTTGTTTCATCAGAACAGAGAATCTTGTTTCTCATGGTCTGAGTCCTTTAGGTGCCTTTTGGCAAACTCCAAGCGGGCTGTCATGTGCCTTTTACTGAGGAGTGGCTTCTGGCCGCTCTACCATAAAGGCCTGATTGGTGGAGTGCTGCAGAGATGGTTGTCCTTCTGGAAGGTTCTCCCATCTCCACAGAGGAACTCTGGAGCTTTGTCAGAGTGACAATTGGATTCCTGGGCAACTCCGTGACCAAGGCCCTTCTTCCACGATTGTTCAGTTTGGCCGGGCGGCCAGCTCTAGGAAGAGTCTTGGTGGTTCCAAATCTCTTCCATTTAAAAATGATGGAGGCCACTGTGTTCTTGGGGACCTTCAATGCTGCAGAAATGTTTTGGTACCCTTCCCCAGATCTGTGCCTCAACACAATCCAGTCTCTTAGCTCTACGGACAATTCCTTCGACCTCATGGCTTGGTTTTTATTCGGACATGCACTGTCAACTGTGGGACCTTACATAGACAGGTGTGTGACTTTCCAAATCATGTCCAATCATTTGAATTTACCACAGGTGGACTCCAATCAAGTTATAGAAACATCTCAAGGATGATCAGTGGAAACAGGATGCACCTGAGCTCAATTTCGAGTCTCATAGCAAAGGGTCTGAATACTTATGTAAAAAAGGTATTTCTGTTTTGTATTTTTTATTCATTTGCGAACATTTCTACAAACCTGTTTTCGCTTTGTCATTATGGGGTATTGTGTGCAGATTGATGAGGGATAAAATTCATTTAATCCATTTTAGAATAAGGCTGTAACTTAACAAAATGTGAAGAAAGGGAAGGGGTCTGAATACTTTCCGAATGCACTGTATATATATGTTATTTGTTTCGTTTTTCAATATCTTGGGGGGCCCAATAGAGGAACCCTATCCTATGCTCTATGTCCTATATTCACTGTCCCCCTCTGTTAGATCCCTGCCTGCCTCCAGGAGTATGAAGATATAATCCATAGTGCTGGCTGCTGGCTAGACGAATCCCAGTCCTGGCTAGACGCTCCTGGCACCTACACCACAGCCCGGAGCCTCCAGAGCCAGGCCAACACACTGCAGGCCAGTCCACTGCACGCACACACAAACAGACACACCCTCACATGTACATAGGCGCAATCCCCTGGATTGTAGAACACTGCTAACGGTGTTGGTAGTTCAGAATGTATATATACTAGAGCTGTGCGTGTGCGAGTGTGTGTTCCAAGTAACAAGTTTTATTAGTTATATGTACGAGATGGTATACACCGTCCAACTAAATGCTTACTTGCAGGTTCCTTCTCGACAATGCAACAACGATAAGAAATAATAAAAGATAAGAATACGAACATAAAGTAAATGGCTCAGTAGAATAGAATACATTTTTTAGCATAAGTATTATACAGGAAGGCACAATTTATAGTACAATATTTACACGTGTTTTGGGGAAGGGGTGATTGGGGGGCAAGTGTTTAAATTGTGCAGTATTTAGCAATCATAATAAGAGTCTTTTAGCAGCAGTTGGGATGTGTGTGTAGCATAAATGTGTGTGTGTGTGTGTGTGTGTGTGTGTGTGTGTGTGTGTGTGTGTGTGTGTGTGGGTGTGGTGTGTGTGTGTGTGTGTGTGTGTGTGTGTGTGTGTGTGTGTGTGTGTGTGTGTGTGTGTGTGTGTGTGTGTGTGTGTGTGTGTGTGTGTGTGTGTGTGTATGTGTGTGTGTGTGTGCATGCGGGTGTGCTCTCATGTGTCCATGTTCTGTAACCCCATACCATAGATGGTGCTGGATGACTCGGAGCGTATCCTTGCCACTCTGGTGGGCTTCAGGACGGTGTTGGGGGAGATCTCTGTTGTGTGTCACACCACTGCTATGGAGGATAGGCTGGTCCAGACCGAATGCCAAGTCACCGCCATGCAGCAAAACATCATGGGGCCATTGGACCAGCTGCTGCACATCACTCCGGTAAGACCCTCTATTGCAGTGGTTCTCAATAGGGTGTACTACTAGCTCCGGGGTCAAGTTTCCTCTAGGTACAGATCTAGGATCAGCCTCCCCTGCCCCAGTCCTAACCTTAACCATTAGCGGGAGAAATGCAAAAAAACGTAGACAAGATCACTGTCTTTGGGGCAAATTCAACCTACACCAGTACCAGTCCCCCTGGGGGTACTTGCCCTATCCACAGGAGGTCACAAGTGCAAAGTGCAAGCCAGCCATGTATAAGTGTGAATGTGTGTGTGCGTGGGTTTTAAGGCATTTGGTTGTGTAAAGCGGGAGAGAGCGGAGTGTGACCATGAGCATGGTGCTTAAAGCTAGAGTGTTTGTGGAAAGAGACTAAGGTTGTCAATCAACAGCCTCAATAGAGGAGTTTTGCCCTCTCTCAGAATGCATTGTGTCTCCTCCCAGTATGACATTTAAATAATAACAGCTGTGGCTAATGCTAGTGAGTTTCAATGGAACACTTCACTGCGTGTCTAGGCTTATATTTGATCGAACACATTTGGTCTTGGTCTGACCCAGAAAAACAACTCACACACAAACCTTTGATGCTAATAAATGCATTTTTATTGATAAAAAGCCAAAAGAAATGAATAAATAGTATAGAAAATATTGAGAAAAGTAAAGAAGAAAAAAACATTGGCCCACCTCTCTTCACGGCATGTATTTTCCTTTGGTTTGTCTTGAATAATTTAGGATTTTAATTTATACCTTTTTTCATCCCCTTTATCTTTTGTCTTCTTTTTGTTTTAAAGCAACAGTTCACCCTAATTTCATACTTTTTTAATCCTCTTCTTACCTTAGAAGTAGTTTAGGCCAGGAGTTACTGAAATGTACTGAGTGTAATTTGCAGTCACTCCTGGCCTATAGAATACTTCCATGGTAAGAAAAATATTTTAAAGGAGGAAATTAGGGTGAACTAACACTTTAAAAGTAAATTAAATGCCATTAAATTCAATATGGTACCGTATACAAATGCTTTGGGAAAATGTATAAGAACATAGACCTATGGTTGGTTGCACGAGGGGGAACTTTGAGCAGAGCAAAGTGATTGGGGATACAGTAGCCAAAAAGGTTGAAAACCCCTGTGCTGTTCTATCCCTAGAATAGAAGTTACTACGTAAAGTGAAAACAGGTATCAGACATTATGGTATGGGTATGGTACGGCTCAAGGGCCACATCGGGATATCAAAATTCACCAGAGGACCGCACAGATTTTTTTTCTGACTGATTAGTTAGTCAAAAGCAATTTGCAGGTCCTGAAAAAAGGGCAGCTATTTCAAAAGGTATTGGTCCATTATAATTTCTACATACTTTCTATCTAATTTTAGCCGTCCATCAGTGGCCTGGAGTTGTTTTTTAACCCAAAATACAGTACCCTTATAATGTCTTAGTATCATCACATAGTGATCCTACGTTATTACCAGAAGCTTTCAGACTGGTATGTGTGGTGTCAGGAGGTTTGGAATAACATAAGACAGCAAAAGACAATGGACCATAAAGCAGTATTCTATTCTATCTTTTCTATTCCATTTATGAAACTGACTTGTGGTGCTTTTCATGTTTGAGTTTGGTTTTTGCTTTCGAGCTTTTGCTTTTCTCTGGAACATTCACAGCATTGTTGGCATTTTCAGGAAGTGGATGCCATTGAAGCAGAGGTGAAGACGATGGAGAAAAACGTGACCAAGATCAGAGCTATTTTATCCTCCGCTGATACATTGGACATCTCGCTTGAAGAACACCTCCACAACTGGCAGGTGGGACAAGAGTGTGTGTGTGTGTGTGATAAGTGTGTGTTAAGTGTGTATAAGAGGATGTGTACATATCCATGCATGTATGTTTGTCATTATATGATTTAGAAATGTATTTCATTCACACGTGCACACACTTGCATTTAAAAACGTGTGTATGTGCTTACTGTATGTACCTCCCCCTTCCTGTTCTGTCTAGGTAATCCTGGCCAACATCCAGTCTATGCGGAGGACAGTGGGGGAGATCGAGGGCTGTAAGGCTGAACTGGGACTACCTCAGGGGGCAGAAGAGACCCTGAGTGCCTTCCCCAGAGCCATGCAGCTCCTACGGCCCCTCCAAGAGCTGGAACAGCTGACACAGGAGCAGAGTAGAGCGCTGGAGGTAGGAAACGTTCCCATAACGTCCCCACAATATCCCCACGTTTCAACAACGTTACCAGACCGTGTCTCCAATGTCCACACAACGTTACAATAATTTTGTGGCAATGTAACTGTAATGTGCCCCCAATGTTGCCAATATTGTCCCCAAAGCCAGGCCCCTCTTCATTCAAGAAGGGTTCAGTAAAGTTCAGTGATAAAAATAGAAACTGGGTTACATTCATTTTGGATCAATTAAGTGCGAGGGGGAAACAAAAAAAAGTAGGACTGCGTAACTGACCCAATGGGCAAAACTGGTTTCAGTGACGTCATTATGACATTTTGTAAATGTCATTTTAACAACCAAAAATACTTCTTTATCTGACCAGATAAAAACGGAAATATGACGTATTTCTCATGACGTCTTGATGTCATCATAAAAAGGAAGTCACTACCTTGTTGAAACAGAGACTAGTTAGTTATGATCTGGTTATATGGTAATATTCTCAACCAGAAACAACAGTTTACAACAAATTGAACATACCAAATGTTGCCCACTGGGGGAGGGTGTGAGTTGTGCACTTGGGCATTTATAGTGAATTTATAATTTGGGCAAAATGATATTTTAATTAGAGTTGATGTCCGTGCCCCCGTGGAAACAAATTAGTATAATAAAAAATCCCCCCAATATTAGTCAGTTTAAGCTAGAGATATCTGTTTTTTTGCATCGTCTCAATCCACCACATCCGCCGATGTCGCACGTCCACATCTGCGGTGAAAGTTGACAGATCTAGAGCGTTGTTTGTCAGACCATGAGAAATCCAGAACATTGGTCTTCTCACAAAATCGTCTGTAGTGTCCGAACGGTTTGGCCTACAAACTATTATACCCCTCTATGGAAAGATGAGACTCTCACGAACACGATGGTTTTCTTCATTTTGCTATACGACCCCCACAAGCGTCTTGGGACTTGTCTGAAGTCGGTACAAACAATCAGCCAAATTCTGTCTGTAACGTCCGAACAGTTTGGGCTACACACTAATATGACTCTCACGAACATTAACATGTTGGTTGTTTTGCTCAAGACTCGTATGAAGGTCCTCCGGTACCAATTGAAAAACGGAATGGAAGTATCTATGGAGACTGTTTAGTGCCAAAAATAAGCAGTTAAATACATGTACATAAACAAAAAAATGTTTCATGATCTTTCTTATACCTCTCAGATATAGAACAGACACTTCAGAACAAACTTCCTTTAGATTTTTTGGGGGGGACTATCTGCTGTTCCATGTAGTGAATATGTTATTCAATGTGTTTGTTTGGGCTAATAGCAGTAAGGCAAAACATTTAAATACTTCAAGGGGTTGTAAAATTCCAAATCAAATAGCTAAATGGTTCTTGGTAGCTAAATGATAAATGTCCAGTATGGCTGAAGGACCAGGCTGAGTGGTCGGGAAGCTCACCTTGACTGAGAGTTCTTTGAAATGCCTATGTCAAGCAACTTGGACGGAATGTTTCAATGAAATCATCTCAAGCAAATGCTCTGATATATGAAGCAATTCAGATTGAAATTGCGTGGAACATCCAATTCTGTCATACGTCATGGTTTCACACATTATTTGTTTATCCAACCATTTGGTTATTGTAATATCATCGATATAGACAAAATGCTGGCTTTACAATTGAGCTAGCCAAAATAAAATTGCCAGCACTGTTTTATCAAGAGCTCAGTTCACGTTGGACAATTTCAGTTGAAACTGGACAGGAAGAGGTCTGGGTTCACTTCATAAGTTACACTTATTGACTGTCAGACCATGTATAGTCAATGTGCTTGAAGTGGCCAAAGCTGTCAAGCAGATAAAAGAGAACAAAGCCAGCGGACCAGAAACCTGCTGAGATCTACAAACACGAAGGAGAATGTCTAGTAGAACACCTGCACTCAATTATGGTCAGGATTTTGAATGATAAAGACCTTCCCAATGAACTGAAAGATGCCATCATTGTCACCATCTTCAAGAAAGGGGACAAGTCGGACTGTGGCAACTACAGGGGAATCTCTCTCCATTCCAGGCAAAATACTTGCAAGAATCCTTCTAAACAGACTCTCACCCATTGCTGAAAAACTCCTCCCTGAATCCCAGAGTGGCTTACGAGCCGGCAGAGGAACTTCAGACATGATTTTCTCAAACCTTTAACTCCAAGAAAAGTGCCAGGGGCAGAGACTATATGGCCTTCTTTGATCTGATAAGGCCTTTGACTCTGTTAACTTTGAGTTCCTGTGGAGAATCCTGCTGATATACAGTACCAGTCAAGAGCTTGGACACACCTACTCATTCTAGGGTTTTTCTTTATTTTCTACATTGTAGAATAATAGTGAAGACATCAAAACTATGAAATAACACATCTTGAATCATGTAGTAACCAAAAAAGTGTTAAACATATCAAAATATATTTTATATTTGAGATTCTTCAAAGTAGCCACCCTTTGCCTTAATGACAGCTTTGCACACTCTTGGCATTCTCTCAACCAGCTTCACTTGGAATGCTTTTCCGACAGTCTTGAAGGAGTTCTCACATATGCTGAGCACTTGTTGGCTGCTTTTCCTTCACTCTGCGGTCCAACTCACCCCAAACCATCTCAATTGGGTTGAGGTCGGGTAATTATGGAGGCCAGGTCATCTAATGCAGCAATCCATCACTCTCCTTCTTGGTAAAATAGCCCTAACACAGCCTGGAGGTGTGTTGGGTCATTGTACTGTTGAAAAACAAATGATAGTCCCATTAAGCGCAAACCAGATGGGATGGCGTATCGCTGCAGAAAACTGTGGTAGCCATGCTGGTTAAGTGTGCCTTGAATTCTAAATAAATCACTGACAGTGTCACCAGCAAAGCACCCCTACACCATCACACCTCCTCCTCCATGCTTCTTGGTGGGAACCACACATGCAGAGATCATCTGTTCACCTACTCTGCGTCTCACAAAGACACGGCGGTTGGAACCAAAAATCTCCAATTTGGACTTATCAGACCAAAGGACAGATTTCCACTGGTCTAATGTCCATTGTTCGTGTTTCTTGGCCCAAGCAAGTCTCTTCTTATTGTTGGTCTCCTTTAGTAGTGGTTTCTTTGCAGCAATTCGACCATGAAGGCCTGATTCATGCAGTCTCCTCTGAACAGTTGATGTTAAGATGTGTCTGTTACTTGAACTCTGTGAAGCATTTATTTGGGCTGCAATTTCTGAGGCTGGTAACTCTAATGAACTTATCCTCTGCAGCAGAGGTAACTCTGGGTCTTCCTTTCCTGTGGCGGTCCTCATGAGAGCCAGTTTCATCATAATGCTTGATGGTTTTTGCGACTGCACTTGAAGAAACTCAAAATTCTTGACGTTTTCCACATTGACTGACCTTCATGTCTTAAAGTAATGATGGACTGTCGTTTCTCTTTGCTTATTTGAGCTATTCTTGCCATAATATGTACTTAGCCCTATTTGGTAAAATACCATCTTCTGTATACCACCCCTACCTTGTCACAACACAACTTATTGGCTCAAACACATTAAGAAGGAAATAAATTCCACAAATCCAACATTGGATTGCTTGAGCTAGTGCTGCCTTTGGCCAACACAAAAACAGGGTCTTCGAGGATCACAACATTACCACCAGGACCAAAATGGGCTTGTACAATGCCGTGATTATCCCTACCTTGCTATTCAGTGCAGAAACTTGGACCGCATAATGAAAACATATCAACCCCCTTGAAAGATTCCACCAAAATCACCTGGGAAGACAGACAAACCAACATCAGTATCCTGGAGCGAACCAACTCCTCCAGCATAGAAGCCATCGTAATGGGAC
The DNA here is from genome assembly GCF_964263955.1 of Coregonus lavaretus. Classification (NCBI taxonomy): domain Eukaryota; kingdom Metazoa; phylum Chordata; class Actinopteri; order Salmoniformes; family Salmonidae; genus Coregonus; species Coregonus lavaretus. The sequence continues at coordinate 21,949,827 of NC_140020.1, forward strand.
ATCAACTCCGATGGGCAGGTCACCTCGTGAGGATAAGCGACTCAACACTTCTTAAACAGATCTTCTACTCCCAGCACAGGGATGGATCCCATGCCCCTGGAGGTCAGAAAAAGCATTTATGTGACAACCTCAAAAAACACCTCAAGAAACGCTATATGACTCCAAATAACTGGGAAATCCATGCCCTTGACAGATCATCATGGAGGTCCAAAATCATCAACCGAACTCAACATTTTGAGGCCGAAAGGAGAGAACTACTAGCTGGGAAAAGAGCACACCGCAAAGCACAGACACCTGTGCCAGTAAGAACAAGCCCTGGCCACAGGATGAACCATCCCTGCCCCCAGTGCGACAAGACCTGGAGGGAAATCATACTCGACTACGAGAGATCCTAAAGGAAACCATGACTAGCCAATTTTGTATACATCTTCCATTTGACATGTCTCTTTTGTTGTGGTTCGCAGCAGCAATGACGATGTGATGACATGACAACGCAGTCGGAATTCCGAACAGAATGATATGACGAGTCATGTACATTTCCCCCCACTTTTTTCCATGCTGGCTGAAGACCTAGCTAGCCAGTAATACGCTAACAACACAAATTAAAGGTTAAACCGATCATTATATTTGTTAACACCCTGCAGTCAAATCTTTGCACCAGTAGACTAGCCAGCTAGCTATGTAAACACGTATTTAAATTACTAGCTATGTAAAGTACTTATTTAAATTAGGTAAGATAATAAAACATTACCATTGGTGTTAGGGTTGGGTGGTATTACAATAGCATCGTCTATCGATGATGATTCACAGCCATCGTCGATGGTGACAACATCGTGATGGTTTAGGCAATTAAAGCAATTATTATCCAGTTCTGAAGATGGTAGACTGCTTCTATCCAGCCCATGATATCACTACAGTAAGACAGCCCGTTCCTCATCAGACAGTCACTGCTCCATCACAGCGCGCCATACAGACAGACACACACACACACACACACACACACACACACACACACACACACACACACACACACACACACACACACATGCACACACACCCACACACACACACACACACACACACACACACAAACAAACGTGCTCCATGCTGAAGCTCCTCCACCCTAAAGGAATATTAGAAAACATTTGCAGGCACTTAGCCTCTGCCCAGGCTTTCAACAACATTATCTTTCGTCATGATTTTGGTTGGCCAATAGGGGGCGATAGCATCGTATATCACAATGTTTTATGGTTACATAATCACAATAGGACAAAGGTTGACATTGCCCAATCCTAATTGATGTATTAAAATGAGCTAAATGTGATGTTGTATCGATCCCCAATAAGAAATAATATCTGGCTTTCTGAATTTATGTTTTTGACACAGAAGACGCCAGTCACAAAGCTCACGCCATTATCACCTGTGACCGCCAAGTACTTTTGAACTACGAATCGACCGCTACTAACTTTGACTTCGACCTCGATTTCGGCTCCTACTTCAACTGCGACTCAGCTGTTCCCTTGTTAACACCGGACCCCACTCCATTGTTCGGGCTATCCAACAGCCACAAGCAAAGTCGCGGGAGGAGGGCTGAAGTCCTTGTTACACTCTTAGAAAAAAGGTTTCCAAAAGGGTTCTTCGGCTGTCCCCATAGGAGAACCCTATTTGGTTCCAGGTAGAACCCTTTTTGGTTCCAGGTAGAACCCTTTTGGGTTCCATGTAGAACCCTCTGTGTAAAAGGTTCTACATGGAAATCAAAAGGGTTCTTCAAAGGGTTCTCCTATGGGGACAGCTGAAGAAGCCTTTTTGGTGTAGAAAATTGTCCGGCACTCCATTTTATTGGCAAATGTCCAGTCACTGGAGAACAAGATGGATGAGCTCCATTTGACAGTTTCCTACCAACTTGGCGTGAAAAGCTGTAATATTCTATGCTTTTCAGAAACTTGCTGACGGGCGATATGGACATGAAACTCTAAGGTTTCTCCATGCTTCGTTGCAACCGGACAGCGGACCCGGGCAAAACCAAAGATGGAGGGATATGCCTCTTTGTAAACAACAACTGGTGCACTGCTTCAAGTGTGAAGGAAGTCTCAAGCTTTTGCTCACCTGAACTAGAATACCTCATGGTACATTGCAGACCTTTTTATCTACCAAGAGAGTTTTCATCTATAATCATCACTGCTGTCTACATCCCACCACAAAACGAGAATGGCACTAAGCAGACACTCAACGAGCTGTACAGGGCCATAAACAAACAAGAAAATGCACACCCAGAAGCAGTGTTTATAGTGGGCGGAGACTTTAACGCGGGAAACCTGAAATGCTTTTAACCCCACTTTTACCAACAAGAGGCACTATCACTCTGGACCACTTTTACTCTATCCACAAAAACGCATACAAGGCCCTCCTTCGCCCTCCCTTCGGCAAATCAGACCATGACTCCATCCTCCTGCTTCCTGTTTACAAGCAAAAACTCAAACAGGAAGTACCATTGATGTGCTCAGTACCGAAGTGGTCTGACGAAGCGGATGCTAAGCTACAAGACTGCTTCACTAGCACAGACAGGAATATGTTCAGGGATTCATCCGATAACATTGAGGAGTTTACCACATCAGTCACGGGCTTCATCAATAAGTGCATCGGCGACTTCGTCCCCACAGTGACCGTACATACGTAACCTAACAAAAAGCCATGGATTGCAGGCAGTATTCGCGCCGGGCTAAAGGCTAGAGCTACCAATTTCAAGGAACGGGACACAGACATGAACGCTTACAAGAAAGCCCGCTACGACCTCCGACGAGCCATCAAACATGGAAAAGGTCGATATAGGACTAAGATAGAATCCTACTACACCCGCTCCAACGCTCGTCGGATGTGGCAGGGTTTGCAGACCATTACGGATTACAAAGGGAAACCCAGCTGTGAGTTGCCCAGTGATGCAAACCTCCCAGACGACCTCTCAGACTATGCTCGCTTCGAGGCAAACAACACTGAGCCAGGTATGAAAGCCCCTGCTGTCTCGGCCGATGTGAGTAAGACTTTTCAATAGGGTAACACTCGCAAGGCCGCTGGGCCAGATGGAATACCAGGCCGCGTTCTCAGAGCATGCGCAGACCAGCTGGCAAGTGTCTTCACAGATATTTTCAACATCTCTCTGTCCCAGTCTATAATCCCAACATGATTCAAGGAGACCACCACTGTCCTTGTTCCTAAGAACTCAAAGGTAATCTGCCTAAACGACTATCAACCTGTAGCACTCACATCTGTAACCATGAAATGCTTTGAAAGGCTGGTCATGGCACACATCAACACCATCATCCCAGACACACTGGACCCACTCCAATTCTCATACTCAACACCATAGTCCCCTCCAAGCTCATCACCAAGCTCGGGACCCTGGGACTGAACACTTCCCTCTGCAACTGGATCATGGACTTTCTGACAGGCCGCCCCCAGTTGGTGAGGGTAGGTAACAACACATCTGCCATGCTGGCTGCATTACGATCGCAAGGCGCTACAGAGGGTGGTGCGGTACATCACTGGGGCCGAGCTCCCTGCCATCCAGGACCTCTATATCAGGCAGTGTCAGAGGAAGGCTGGGAAAATTGTGAAAGACCCCAGCCACCCAAACCATAGACTGTTTACCCTGCTATCGCACGGCAAGCGTTACTGGAATGCTAAGTCTTCTACCCCCAAGCCATAGGACTGCTGAACAGTTAATCAAATGACTACCCGGAATATTGCATTGACCCTTTTTTGCACTGACTCTCTTACACCGACTCTATGCACACTCACTGGACTATACCCACACACTCACAACTACTTACACTGACACTCCAACCCACACATATACACACACACACACACACCACATACGCTCACACACACAAAACACACACACATGCATATTGACGCCACACACATACACACACTTTCACACTGTCCACAAACGCTGCTGCTATTCTGTTTATTATCTATCCTGATTGCCTAGTCACTTTTACCCCTACCTACATATACATATTACCTCAATACCTCATACCCCTGCACATTGACTCAGTACCGGTACTCCTTGTGTATATATATATTATTTATTGTGTTACTGTTTTCTATTTTTATTAGCTAATTTTCTTACTTTTTAACTCTGCATTGTTGGGAAAGGGCTCGTAAGTAAGCATTTCACAGTAAAGTCTACATCTGTTGTATTTGGCGCATGTGACAAATACAATTTGATTTTATTTTATGATCGAACTATATCGATGTACCAGCAACAGTCATTTTTCATACTTTGGTCATCCTACTTTGATTTAGTTTCATCCAAATATCATCTTATTTGATGAAAAGCATGATTTCGACTGTTCAGGACCTTTAATCTCTCTAGTCTCCTCCTCTGTATCCACAGGGCAAGATGTGTGAAGTAAGGGAGGCTGAGGGGGACGTCCCGTCAGGCAATATGTGTGTGACAACAGAACCCAGTGCCTTTACCTTCAGCACACATCAACGGGATACGGGTCCACCGGGGACCACCGGCCATCAGGTATACACTCGCATGGTCAACCAAAAGATTAATGTTACGTACAGAATGTTACCCTAGTGCACTATGTAGGGAATATTTTGCCATTTCAGACACACCCTAACATTAGAAGTAACATGAGTTTGAATAACAATTTTCAGGCACTCTTAACAAAGTGGTTCTCACAGTCTTGGAGAGCTACAGGGTGTGCAGTCTTTTGATCCAGTACAGCATTTTAACATACCTAAATGAGCTAATCAACTAACTATGAAGAATTTGGTGTTTCAGTGCTGAGCTGGCGCAAAGGACCAGAGTTGACAACCACTGCTCTAACATTTAACTAACAGCCAATGTTAACCCTTTCCTAACCCTGTTGTGAAGGAGGATGCCTCAGAAGCATGCCTCTCTGAGGAAGAGGAGGAATACGAGGACGAAGATCATCACTCATCATCCTCTGACACGCTCACATGCAGTTTTCCGGAGGTAAAGATAAAAAATAAAAATAAAATAAAACACAAGATATATTATTGGCCCACTAGTTCGTTGGCTACAACCACAAATTATTATTTTAATCCTGCCTCTGCTCCAATTTAATTGACTCCTCATTTATTTGCCAGGTCCGTTCTGGGACTTGATCAAAATATTACAATAAAGAGTGGGGTTAGGGCTAAGAGCTAACATTTAAAGTTAGTGGTCATAATGTGGTTGTTGCACATAGAGTGGGATTGTTCTATGCCTTCAGAAAACAGGTAATACACTACTTCATACAATTTCTGACTTATTCCTTTTATCATGCCACTATTGTTCGGTGTTCATAGCAACACACGTCCTTGGAAGTTGCGTCAAGAGTCTTCTACAGTGGTCACCTACAGTTCCCTCTTTTCTTTGAATGCTATTCCGTGTGGGCATGCAACTGCATTTTCCCTTTCTCTTTCCTCTTTAGCTGTGTGATAGTTTTGTTTCATAATCGTCTTACTTTGCAGTATTGAACGTTTTTTGAAGGTATGGAATGTTTTTCCTCTTATGTCATTGTCATGATAGTTTATGTGGGCCTTATAACAGGGTTTAAGTTTGACATGTTATACTTTTACTGATTATAGTCTCTACTGTCGTAACCTACCTAGAAATCCCTTGGACACTGTCAGAGGCAGCTGTCTTTCAAGAGCCCTGTCTGCCACACACACCCATAATACACCTGTGTGCTGCGTGTGTGTGTGTGTACATGTACTGTGTGTGTTAGGACCCAGACGAGACTCTTAGCCACCAGGAGCTGGCAGAATCAGTGGCTACAACCACCCAGTGGCTCCAGGATAGTGACGCTATGTCTGAAGCGCACACCGCCGCTGTCACTAAGGTAAGCAGACGTTTATAGTAAGTCCTCTATACGTGGTCGTTTTTCCTTATTTCTCTCAACAGTCACTAAAGGTCTCTGTGGAGTTCAGAGGGTAACACTTTATAATAACTTTCATTTGAAAGCCATTCATATATCATTTCTAAGGCATGTATTAATGATTTACTGCACATTAATGTAAATCATTATAATTATACGGAACAAAAATATAAACCCAACATGTAAAGTGTTGGTCCCATGTTTCATGAGCTGAAATATAATATCCTAGAAATGTTCCATACGCACAAAAAGTATTTCTCTCAAATTTTGTGCACCCATTTGTTTACATCCCTGTTAATGAGCATTTCTCCTTTGCCAAGATAATCCATCCACCTGACAGGTGTACCATATCAAGAAGCTGATTAAACAGCATGATCATTACACAGGTGCACCTTGTACTGGGGACAATAAAAGGACACTCTAAAATGTGCAGTTTTGTCACACAACACAATACCCCAGATGTCTCAAGTTTTGAGGCGTGCTGACGTGCAATTGGCATGCTGACTGAAGGAATGTCCACCAGAGCTGTTGCCAGAGAATGTAATGTTAATTTCTCCACCATAAGCCACCTCCAACGTCGTTTAGATAATTTGGCAGTACGTTCAACCGGCCTCACAACCGCAGACCACGTGTAACCTCGCCAGCCCAGGAGCTCAACATCCGGCTTCCTCACCTGCTGGATCGTCTGAGACCAGCCACCCGGACAGCTGAGGAAACTGAGGAGTATTTGTCTGTAATAAAGCCCTTTTTGGGGGAAAACTAATTCTTATTGGCTGGGCCTGGCTCCCCATTGGGTGGGCCTATGCCCTCCCAGGCCCACCCATGGCTGCTCTCCTGCCAAGTAAATGATCTGCCAATGACTTGAATACCTTTGTTCATTATTCATATTATTCGTAAAGGGACATTTCACGCATAAATGAACGTTTGTCAGATGTTTTCAGATCTCAAAATTTTACTGATGTCAAGATGAAACCACGTCCCACGACATTGGTTGTGTAGATAACAATCTGGAAACGTTTGTCAAACTTTGATTTGAAAGTGCAAGGTCCCTTTAACAACCCATTTATAAATTATTAGTAAACTAATTTGCAGTACATCATCTAAAGTGGCCACTATATCTTAATAATAGGTATATAAATTATTTATAGTTTTATAAACAATTTGTTGATCTTTTATTTAACCTTGTCTCCAGGCTAATTGCGCATAGCGTAGATAAGCCTGGAATAACAGCAACTCAAATCTGGCCTATGTGGGAGTGAACTAATTAAAATAAATATTTGTAATGATTTGATCTTAGCAAATCAAATGGCTGCAAGACGTGGCTCTGAATCAGAGGTACACAAGACAGGGGTGTTTGTAGGGAAGTTCGGAGGGAGGTGATTGATTAGAGATAAAGCCAGGGCTATGGGTTGATACTTTTTCTATTGGACAAGGACTTTTCCCCGATCTTTCTATTGGGTTAACGCCAAGGTTCTTTGCACTCTGGGAGGAGGACACAATGGAGTTGTCAACCGTGATGGCGAGATCATGGAGCGGGCAGTCCTTCCCCGGGAGGAAGAGCAGCTCCGTCTTGCCGAGGTTCAGCTTGAGATGGTGATCCGACATCCACACTGATATGTCTGCCAGACATGCAGAGATGCGATTCGCCACCTGGTTATCAGAAGTTATTTTAACAGATTCTCGCCACGCCACCTGGTAGGAGCGACCTGTCAGGTAGGACGCAATCCAAGAGTGAGCAGCGCCGGAGATGCCCAACTCGGAGAGGGTGGGGAGGAGGATCTGATGGTTCACAGTATCAAATGCAGCGGATAGGTCTAGAAGGATAAGAGCAGAGGAGAGAGAGTTAGCTTTAGCAGTGTGGAGAGCCTCCGTGACACAGACAAGAGCAGTCTCAGTTGAATGACCAGTCTTGAAACCTGACTGGTTTGGATCAAGAAGGTCATTCTGAGAGAGATAGCAGGAGAGTTGGCTAGAGATGGCATGCTCAAGAGTTTTGGAGAGAAAAGAAAGAAGGGATACTGGTCTGTAGTTGTTGACATCGGAGGGATCGAGTGTAGGTTTTTTGAGGAGGGGTGCAACTCTCGCTCTCTTGAAGACGGAAGGGACATGGCCATCAAGGATGAGTTGATGAGCGAGGTGAGGTAAGGGAGAAGGTCTCCGGAAATGGTCTGGAGAAGAGAGGAGGGGATAGGATCAAGCGGGCAGGTTGTTGGGTGGCCGGCCGTCACAAGTCGCAAGATTTCATCTGGAGAGAGAGGGGAGAAAGAAGTCAAAGCATAGGGTAGGGCAGTGTGAGCAGGACCAGCGGTGTCATTTGACTTAATAAATGAGGATCGGATGTCGTCAACCTTCTTTTCAAAATGGTTGACGAAGTCATCTACAGAGAGGGAGGAGGGAGGGGGAGGAGGATTCAGCAGGGAGGAGAAGGTGGCAAAGAGCTTCCTAGGGTTAGAGGCAGAGGCTTGACATTTAGAGTGGTAGAAAGTGGCTTTAGCAGCGGAAACAGAGGAAGAGAATGTAGAGAGGATGGAGTGAAAAGATGACAGGTCTGCAGGGAGTCTAGTTTTCCTCCATTTCCAGCTGCCCAGAGCCCTCTTCTGTGAGCTCGCAATGAGTCGTCAAGCCACGGAGCAGGAGGGGGGGGACCGAGCCGGCCGGGAGGATAGGGGACATAGAGAGTCAAAAGATGCATCGAGGAGAGGAGGGTTGAGGAGGCAGAATCAGGAGATCGGAGGGAGAAGGATTTAGCAGAGGGAAGAGATGATAGGATGGAAGAGGAGAGAGTAGCGGGAGAGAGAGAGCGAAGGTTGCGACGGCACATTACCATCTGAGTAGGGTCAGAGTGAGTAGTGTTGGAGGAGAGCGAGAGAGAAAAGGATACAAAGTAGTGGTCGGAGACTTGGAGAGGAGTTGCAGTGAGATTAGTAGAAGAACAGCATCTAGTAAAGATGAGGTCAAGCGTATTGCCTGCCTTGTGAGTAGGGGGGGACGGTGAGAGGGTGAGGTCAAAAGAGGAAAGGAGTGGAAAGAAGGAGGCAGAGAGAAATGAGTCAAAGGCAGACGTAGGGAGGTTAAAGTCACCCAGAACTGTGAGGGGTGAGCCATCCTCAGGAAAGGAGATTTTCTTAGCCAATCAGAGAGTGCCATTGTTATTGATGCGAGAGTGCTGTCATGATTGCTATGGTTATTATGTTCAGGTTGAGTGGCAGGCTTCACATCGTTACACCTATGTTTTTGCTATGCTACAATGCACGGGTGCATATCGGAGAAAAAAAGGTATTAAAATAGAAAACATCATGCGGATGTCTGCTTTCATCCGAGCATATCGATCAGATGCGGACGTGGATCAGCTAAAGACAGCTAGCTAGCCCGCAGCTACGTAGCTAGCTTCACTACTAGCTAGCTAGCCAACAAGTTTTCCTCCAACATATGCAAACTTTGTACAGCTGTGATCTATTGGACATTCTCACGGTAAGTCAATAAAATGTTCAACTTTTCTTCAACCTCCTGACTGCTGTGTACTTATTTATGTTTTTTTAATTGATCTGAGCCATACCCTGGAATCCAAACTAATATGCCCCGTTACTGTCCAATCAGCATCCTCTTAAAAATGATGGGTGGGTAAAAACCCACAGAGCCAAACGCTGCACTTTGGATTAGGTCATCTTCTGACTGGTTGAAGGTGATCTAATCGCTGACAAATTTGTTTTAATAATGCCCCTTATGACTTTGTCTCAAATAGTTTTTAATGATGGGATGGCCAGACTGATATTATGAAGGGGAAATTGGTGAAAAGATTTATAATAATTTCAAACTTTATAAATAATTTTGTATGAATGGCTGCAACTTTTAAAAAAGTTTACTAATAATTTGTACTTGATGTGGTTCTTAAGACATTAACATATTGATAATGAATAAAGGCAGAAGTAATAAGTAATAGTTTACAACTTCATAGTATGTAAATAGCTCACTAACATAAACATAATGTAGTTTTTCATTTTTCTAAAAAATTATAGTTTATAAATCATTTACAGATCATTAACAAATTCATTATACATGATTTATTAATGAGCATTGTTAAATAGTGTTAACCGTTTTCAAATACCTTAATTACTAGTGGTAAATAAAGTCGTAATAATGATTTACAAGTGCTCAGTAAATCATTAATACATGCCTTATAAATGATCTATTAATGGATTATAAATATAAAGTGTTACCAGATCATTGAGTAAAGAAGTGCAAGTAATTGTATATCAGATTCCATACCAGTCTATTGGGGTTGGGTTTGATTCATTCCAATCATCTTCGTTCAGGAGTTGGACATCCCAGAGTCTTGTGTAGACCCAGAAGACACTAATTCTGGTTTAATATCTGAGAAGATACAACCAACACCTGAAAAAACTGACAGAGCACCTGGAGACACCCTTTCATTACCGGCTCAGTGGAGACCCATCTCCAAGACCACTGGACCAGAAAACAAGCCGACAGAATCAGTCAGTAAGGACATTACCAAGGAGACTGTGTCAGTAACCGAGAAGTCTGAATTAATAACCAAGGCAACTGTCTCATTACCTGAAACTAGTTCAGTGACCATGGAGACTGGACCAGCATCTGTAAAAAGTAGCTTGGCAACTAAAGAAACCGGAGAAGTACCTGTAAACATTGGATCAGTAACCAAAGAGATACAATCAGTACCTGAGACTACTTCTGTAACCAAGATGACTGGGTCAGTAACCAAGGAAATTGAGTCAGTTGCCAATGGTCAGTTGCCAGATACACCCAGCGACCCCCTTGAAGACCTGGTAAGAGTACCACACCTGTGCACCACATATGTACACATGTACACACATGTACACGCATACACACACAATTACCAGCACGCACGTTTTACATTTATTTTTTTATAGGACGGGAGATGGGACCTCCTTCACACTCGGCTGTCTGAGAAACTTAACACCTTGAGGAAGATTCAGGAAGAGGATCTACATGCGGTCAGTTCACACTGTTACACCTCCCTGATTCAAGTACCCATCAGACCTGGGTCACAATTTAGCAGAGGTACAGGATTTTAATGGCAACTGTCTTCAAGCCATTATAGTGTGTTGACAGTGCTCTCCATTTTGTTGTGTAGGCTACAGGGTCAAGGGCAGAGGGGACCGGCGGTGGCTTTGATGGTCTGAGGGAGATAGAGGTGTGTACTGCAAGCCTTAGGCGACTCAGACACAGAGCAAGTGGCCTTTCCTCTACCAATTCAAAGGAAGGTGGCTATCCCATGTTGGATAGAGAGCTCTACACAGCTCTATGTGCAGTGGAGCATTCTCTGGAAACACTCACTGGCCTGTTGCTCAGTCCCTCTATGACCACCATGGAGGATAGCCAACTAAGACTGCTACAGATTGAGGTACAGTACATACAAACTGCTGATTTACATTTACAGATCTCTGGAAATAGGTAGCCTATATTGCGCTCTGGCGGTGACATTTATGTCGTGCAAAAGAGCACAGATCTGGGATTTAACTTTTCTTCAACAATGTGATAAATAAGGAGTTGATTATTCATATTATTAAGTTTATGTATAAATAGTTGCCGCCTCATAACACGCATTGTTGAACAAGTAAACTTTGCCAGATTAAAAATAACAAATTGTGCCAGGTTTAGTATTTTTTGCACAGATCTGTGCTCTTTTGCACCATGGAAGTGTCACCCTGGGGTTGTTTAATCACTCCCTATCAAATTAGCTAAACTGCAATAACAATATCTATAATGAGCTTTAATTGCATAATTTCATTCACACAACACATACCTCCTTTGGTTATTTTCCGGTGACAAAATCTCTGAAACTGTGCAAGTTAACTGTGCGTGTGTTTGCGCACCTGTGTGTGTGTCTGTGTTTGTGTGTGCTCATGTGTGTCTATGTGTGTATGTGCCTCACAGTGCCTCTCCTCGGAGCTGCCGGCCTTGGGTGAGGAGCTGGACCATGTAAGGTCAGGCATCAACCCAGATCAGTTGTCTGAAGCACCAGAGACCATAGCCCAGTGTGTGACCTGTCTTCATGGTTGTCTCCAAACAGCCCAGTCAGCCCTCACCTCCTCACTGAGCCGGCTACACACACAACTGGGCCACAATCAGGTCAGTGGCTCCACACAAGCCACCTCACAACCACTCTACAACAACTTCACAATAACATCACAACCAACCTACAACCACTTAAGGTTTGGGATAGGGTTAAAACATAACAATTTAAAATGAGTGCCTAGCACTGGAATTGAATCTGTAATCCTCAGAGCCGCAGCTCATGGTTTAAGCCCTTCTTCAATCCCCACCCACAACACCCTAGCAAGCCATGAGCCTACTAGATAGTAATAGGCACTTGTGTTGCCCCTTGTGGACAGTATTGAAATTGCATGCATACTTCCTGGACCAATGTCTAATACTGCAGTGGAACTGGTGTGACCTGGCTGCCCTACAACCACATTCATATCCAGAGCAACTTACAGGAGCAATTAATATTAAGTGCTTTGCTCAAGGGCACATTGACAGATTTTTCAGCTAGTCGGCTCAGGGATTCAAACCAGCAACCTTTCAGTTACTGGCCCAACGCTCTTAACCGCTAGTTTACTTGCCGCCCAGCACTTCACAATCACCCCACAAACCACCCCAGAACCACCTTACAACCATCAGAACGTTACAGAATGTTCAGATACCTAGAACAGATGTCATTGTGTTATTTACGATATGCAACGGCCTCTCGTGCCTAACTGCTTAACCAAGATTTTTCAATGTCTGTCTCTTTTCACACTGTGTGCTGCATGCAGGCAGGGATGGAGCAACAGGAGAGCCACGTGTGCGTGTATGATGAGATTGAACGTGGACAGAGTGACCCATTCACACACATCAAGGATGTCCCCATGCTGGAGGTACCACATTGAATTTGTTAATTATAGGGCTAGTGTGTGTGTGTGTGTGTGTGTGTGTGTGTGCCCCTTTGTCAGTATTTTCTTCCCACATAATCACGCCTTTTACTCTAAATGTCTACTGTAGGTCAGTAATGATGGTGTGTCTCTGCAGTATATCGTCGGCCGGTGTCCCGAGGATGCAGTGGAGCTGCAGCGGGTGTCCCAGGCCCTGCTGCAGGGTGTGGCCAGTCTGGTGGCGCTAGGCCGAGAGCGTCTGGCAGACTGTCAGGACCGCCCTCCGCACAGCCGCACCCAGCTGCAGACTCTGCTCAGCAGGCACAAGGTAAGCGTATGCTGGTCTTGGAGGAAAAGAGAGTGTTATGTCATGTCAAGTCATTTTATGCACATTCGACTAGGCATGGGAGCTGAATGGAAAGGAAGAACAACTGTAGAGGAAAATGTCTTGCCCACTCGGAAAGCAGTTGAATCCAAGTTTAAATAAAAGTTTGGGATCATCTCCATGTAAACCACTGACCAATTGTCATGTGATTTTGTCAATTTAGAAACTGGGTTTCAATTGATTATTTTGTGTGTCTGTGTCTTTTTCTATGTCTGTCTGTGTTTGGCGATGGCTGAACAGAAGTTGTACCAGGTTATGGGGTCCCAGCTGGCGTTGGTGCAGCGGCTGTTCCAGTGTGGGCCACAGGGGGGGCTGGTCGGTCAGGAGGAGGAACAGGTCCGGCTGGAGAAACAGGTCACCACTCTGCAGCAACAGGCTCTGGAGCAGGGAGCCACTATGCACAGAAGACTGCAGGTACACGCACGCACATGAAAGACACACATAAGTAAACACACACACTCTCTTTTAAACAGACACACACACATACACACATATATACATACACACACACATACACACTGTGTCTTTGTGTGTTTGCACACGTGCATGTATGTTTACACCCTTGTGTGTGTATGCGTGTTTGTGCGTAGGACTGGACACAGTGGGAGGAGGGCTGTGTTCGGCTGGGCCGGCTGCTGGAGGAGCTGGAAGCCCTTATCCCCTGCGAGGGTCCCATGGAGGAAGAGGAGGAGGAGGAAGAAGAGGGGCTGCTACAGGAAAGACTGGACACCTGTCAGGTATCCAAACCTCCCTCTCCTTCTCTTTTCTCTACTACTCTTCCTTCTTTCCCCATTTTGCTCTCTCTTTGTCTCGCTGCTCCTTTGTGTCGCTCTCTCTCTACATGCTCTTTTCTCTCTTCTTTCTCTCTGTCCGTAGACCATCTCAGTCTTTCTCGCCGTCCCTATCTCCGACTCCTCTCCTCTCTTGTCTTCATCACCTCCTCATCTCTTCTTCCTTTCACTCTTAATCCCTCTCTCGTTCACTGTCCCCTATTTCCTTCTGTCCACCCTCTTTCTTCTCCTCACATACCCAATTGAGCAACATTTGCCCACTAAGAACTAGTTTGCTCTACATAACAAGTTTATCCCTTATTCTTGATTTTACCAAATCATTTGTATCACTGGAAGATACTGTATATCATGAGCATCAGTCATAAGCAACAGGTGTCTTATGTCCAAATGAGCGATGCATCCTGCGAGCACTGGGATGAAACCGCCTGTTGTCTAATTCCAGTAACCCACATAAATGTAGGACGCGCCACAGGCTGACTCCTAAATGGCACCCTATTCCCCTCATAGGGCTCTGGTCAAAAGCAGTCCACTATGTAGGGAATAGGGTGGCATTTGAGACGCAACCATAAAGAGAGAGCTGGATGTGAACCAGGCCCTTCAGTGAATGAGGGATTCATGGCCACCTGGCGCAAGAAAGATGGAGAGAAAGAGAGATGGAAAGATAGAGGGAGAAGGAGAGGGAGAGGTGGAGAGAGAGGAAGGGTGAAAGAGAGAGGGAGAGTTATTTGTTGTGGCATTGCTTCATTCCGAAATCAGATTACTTTGAGAAATACGGATGGCCATTATCGGAGATTAGAACATGATGTTCCATTTCGGATTCCCTCCCCATATCCTCCCTTTTACAATTACAGAATCCTATTTCTCATCTCTCGGACGGACAGACTTGAGTGGAATGTGTGTGTGTTTGTGTGTGTGTACACCTGTGTGTGTGGGTGGAAGGGTAGAGTACACATGCTTCTTTTTATCAAATCTCCTTAATAGATTTATGCCTTCCTCTATCTGGCCATAATAACTGAATGAGATGCTGTTTACGTCCCAAATGGCCCCCTATTCCCTATATAGTGCACTACTTTTAACCAGGCCCATAGGGCTCTGGTCAAAAGTAGTGTACTATGTAGGGAATATGAGGCCATTTGGGACGCATTAGCAGTAGTGTGGGGGTGGGCAGGGGTTCAGGTGAGGATTTGGGTGGTGATGATTCCATTTTCACTCTCTCTATGCATTTCTTTCGCACATTGTTCCTTGTCTCACTTTTTTTAGCATTTTCCCCTTTTCATATTTCTCTCCCCATTGTCCCTCTCAATATTTCTCTCCTTCTTTCTGTAACCCTTGCAAACATCCCCTTCCTCCTCCTCCTTTTGTCTCCTCTCTCTTTCATTCTCTGTTCCTGTCTTCCTCTCCTCTCCCTTTTCCGTCCCCGCCTCATTCCCTTTCCCTCTCCCCACATCCCACAATAATTATTTGATCCCTACATTTCTTTTCATCCCCCGTTCTTCTGGCCCTACCTCTTCTTCCTTCTCTCTTATTCCAAATACATTCCCTTCTCAATCTTTATCCTTTCACATTTTCACCCTATCCCTCCCCCTATTCACTCCCATCTCTCTCTCTCTCTCTCTCTCTCTCTCTCTCTCTCTCTCTCTCTCTCTCTCTCTCTCTCTCTCTCTCTCTCTCTCTCTCTGTCTCTCTGTCTCTCTCTCTCACTCTCTCCCTATTTACTGATCCCCCTCTCCTCCCTCTTCCCCTCTCTCTCCTCCCCCTTTCTCCCCCCATTAGCGAGTGCTGGCCCTGTTGGAGGAGTGCAAGCCTGCCCTAGGCTCGGTCCTGGACCAGGAGAAGGCTCTGCAGGCCTGGGGATGCAGTACCGGGGTTGGCGGCACAGGGGGCGTCCTGGAGCTGCGCTGGCGGGCCATCCGCGGCAAGGCAGAGCAGGAGAGCCAACGCAGCTGTGACATCAGGGACAACTGGAACAGGTGGGCACACACAGACAGGGTTTTTGGAAGATAGGCAGGGACACACACACACAACACAGCTTTGGCTAACACTTACAGTGCCTTCAGAAAGTATTCACACCCCTTGACTGTTGCGTTACAGCCTGAATTTAAAATTGATTAAATTGACATTTTGTGTCACTGGCCTACACACAATATCCCATAATGTCAAAGTGGAATTATGTTTTTAGAAATGTTTACAAATTAATAAAAAATGAAAAGCTGAAATGTCTTGATTAAAAATGTGCATACCAATTCACATAATAAGTTGCATGGACTCACTCTGTGTGCAATAATAGTGTTTAACATGACTTTAAATGACTACCCCATCTCTGTACCCCACACAAAAAATTATCTGTAAGGTCCCTAAGTCGAGCATTGAATTTCAAGCGCATATTCAACCACAAAGACCAGGGAGTTTTTCCTATGGTTCGCAAAGAAGGGCACCTGTTGGTAGAGGGGTAAAAAAAAGCAGACATTGAATATCCCTTTGAGCATGGTGCAGTTATTAATTACACTTTGGATGGTGTATCAATACATCCAGTCACTACAAAGGTACAGGCGCCCTTCCTAAATCAGTTGCCGGAGAGGAAGGAAACTGCTCAGGAATTTCACCATGAGGCCAATGGAGATTTTAAAACAGTTACCAAGTATAATGGCTGTGATAGGAGATAACTGAGGATGGATCAACAACATTGTAGTTACTCCACAATACTAACCTAAATGACAGAGAGAAAAGAAGGAAACCTGAAAATCTATGCCAAGACTTGAAAATTGCTGTTTAGCAATGATCAGCAACCAACTTGACAAATATTGTACAATCCAGGTGTGCAAAGCTCTTAGAGACTTACCCAGAAAGACTCACAGCTGTAAGTGCTGCCAAAGGTGATTCTAACATGTATTGACTCAGGGGGTTGAATACTTATCTATTGAAGAAATATTAGTGATTTATTTTCCATTAATTAAAACAAAAAATGAATTTTCCTTCCACTTTGACATTTCAGAGTATTTTGTGTAGATCGTTGACAAAAAAATTACAATGATATCCATTTTAATCCCACTTTGTAACACAACAAAAAAGTAAAGGGTGTGTGATTACTTTCTGAAGGCACTATAAATGTAGACTGCTTTGCATAAGGAAACATCGAACCCTGTTTGAACCCTGTTTTCCCTCTTGTAGGTTCCACAAAGACTCTGTCTCACTCACTGGGTGGATGGGCAGTGCTAAAGAACGCCTGAAGACATGGACAAGTCTGCCCGACGCCACACCTCAAGACGAGGAGCTCACCCGTATTTACCTCATCCAACTACTGGTAAAATAGTTAGGAAAAAAAACTTCAGATGACACGTTTTGTAGCTCAAAGTAGTAAATAATCATTGTCATCCAGATCCTACCCGAAATGTATGGATATACAGTAAATATAGAATAACAACTTTTATTGTATAACCAATTTTATTGTAACATGTTAAAAATGCAGTCCATTTGTCTTTTCTTTCACAAACACCTGAAAAGCTAGTTTTGAGTGAATTTTTGGTTCCTAAATACATTACAAATGCCATGGAAAATGTTAGAATTGCAAACTGAATGTGTGAATTTTGTGTGAAATTTCGGGAATGGGAGCTCTTTGATTTGACGTTTAGTTTTTTTACAGGAGTTTTCAGTGGAGCTGGAAACCAAGTCAGCTGAAAAGGCCTCTGCGCTCAGGGCGGGCACATTACTACTGCAGCTGAAGGAGGCTGATGCACCGTGCCTGCGCAGACAGCTAGCACAGCTGGAGCAAACCTGGACCGAAGTCACGTCTGCACTTCCCATAGCCCAGGAGAGACTGCACCAGGTGGGGATTTGATTGGTTGTGCTCTTGATGAGCTGCTGAGTAGAATAATCAGGTGTCTTGTAGTAGAACCAGGCTGTAGTGTAGTAGAACCAGGCTGTAGTAGAACCAGGTTGTAGTGTAGTAGAACCAGGCTGTAGTGTAGTAGAACCAGGCTGTAGTGTAGTAGAACCAGGCTGTAGTGTAGTAGAACCAGGTTGTAGTGTAGTAGAACCAGGCTGTAGTGTAGTAGAACCAGGTTGTAGTGTAGTAGAACCAGGCTGTAGTAGAACCAGGTTGTAGTGTAGTAGAACCAGGCTGTAGTGTAGTAGAACCAGGCTGTAGTAGAACCAGGTTGTAGTGTAGTAGAACCAGGTTGTAGTGTAGTAGAACCAGGCTGTAGTGTAGTAGAACCAGGCTGTATTGTAGTAGAACCAGGCTGTAGTGTAGTAGAACCAGGTTGTAGTGTAGTAGAACCAGGCTGTAGTGTAGTAGAACCAGGCTGTATTGTAGTAGAACCAGGTTGTAGTGTAGTAGAACCAGGCTGTATTGTAGTAGAACCAGGCTGTATTGTAGTAGAACCAGGCTGTATTGTAGTAGAACCAGGTTGTAGTGTAGTAGAACCAGGCTGTATTGTAGTAGAACCAGGCTGTAGTGTAGTAGAACCAGGTTGTATTGTAGTAGAACCAGGCTGTATTGTAGTAGAACCAGGCTGTAT
Source organism: Coregonus lavaretus (assembly GCF_964263955.1). Taxonomy (NCBI): domain Eukaryota; kingdom Metazoa; phylum Chordata; class Actinopteri; order Salmoniformes; family Salmonidae; genus Coregonus; species Coregonus lavaretus. The sequence continues at coordinate 21,968,331 of NC_140020.1, forward strand.
TGTAGAAGAACCAGGCTGTAGTGTAGTAGAACCAGGCTGTATTGTAGTAGAACCAGGTTGTAGTGTAGTAGAACCAGGCTGTATTGTAGTAGAACCAGGCTGTAGTGTAGTAGAACCAGGTTGTATTGTAGTAGAACCAGGCTGTAGTGTAGTAGAACCAGGCTGTATTGTAGTAGATCCAGGCTGTAGTGTAGTAGAACCAGGTTGTAGTGTAGTAGAACCAGGCAGCAGCAAAAGCCTGCACACCCAGTATAACCAAGTGTCCTGTCCTCGTGTCCTCTACGTCAGTGGTTCCCAACCTTTTTTGGTTACTGTACCTCTAAAACACTTTGACCTGCCTGAAGTACCCCCTCATGCGCCTGCGACCGGCATAATTCCTAAATTAGGTGTACATTTGACAGAAATTAAGTTTACGCACCCAGTCAAGTTTGGCAGACTTGTTTTCAATGTCAGGGAAGTAGGAGTTGAACTCACTGTTGAGTTTGGATAAATGTGAGCTTACTATTTGCACAATAGGAGTGTCAACATCATCTGTAGAAAGGTCGCCTACTGTAGGTGTCAAGCTGCTGGAAACAACTTATATCCCCATCTTCACATATCCTCTCCCAGAGTTTGATCATCTTCATGAATCCACACACTTTGTCATACATGTTTAGAATGTGTGTGTCTTTAACTTGCAGAGTTAGATTCAGGTTGTTCAGTTTGCTGAACACATCAGCAAGATAGGCACGGCGGACTCCCCAGTCTGTGTCCTCCAACACAGCCACTAGGAGGTGTGTGAGTGCTTAGACAGAAAATTATTTTGAGCTCGCTGCTCAAAAAGCCTCTGTAGCGTTTTCACTCTAGATAGCCAACGGACGTCATGTTAAGCAGTAGAGGCTGGTACTCAGTCCCACTGTCATCACAGAGCCTTTCAAACAGTCGGTGATTCAGAGGTCTGGACTGGATGGATAAAGTTAATCACTTTCACTGCGTCATTCAAAACATAATGTAACTCAGGACTCATTTTGTTGCTGGCCAATGCCTCTCTGTGAATGATACAATGGGATTTACCTTCTTTATCTGGGCAATTCATTCTTTCACTCTCCCAGGCATTGATGCAGCATGATCCGTGCGCACATGAACACAGGATTTCCAATCCAGATTGTGCTCTGAGAAAAAATTGTCAATAACGTGAAACACATCCTGACCTGTAGTTCTCCCCGTTAGCTTCTTGCAGAACAGAATGTGCTCATTAATTTCCAAAATGTCTCTGTATTGCACAAACGCAATCAACTGGGCTTCCCTACTGACATCAGTTGATTCGTCCAGCTGCAGAGAAAATGGACCAGAATGATTTAAATATTTTCACCACTCGATTAACAATGTTAACGCCCATGTCATTGATCCTACGGCACACTGTGTTATTTGACAATGATACAGTCTTCAGTGCATCAGCTGCTGTTTTATCAATCATAGTTTCAGTGAGGATAACACTAGCAGGCACTCTAGCGTGTTGGGTGGGCAGAGGACAGGTAGACAGAGCAATGCACACGCACTGAAACTAAAGTAAAAAAGTAGGCCTATAAATATAAAATAACTAGAGATTTCACACCAGTGGCCTCAGTAAATGTTTTCCTGCCTATTAAGATTGAAAAAAAAAACGTTTTCTTTGTATATTTTTTCGTGATATCAAATTGCAATTCAATCTTGTCTCATCGCTGCAACTCCCCAATGGGCTCTGTAGAGGTGAAGGGCGAGCCATGACCCGCCATGCCATGCTGCTTCTTAACACCCGCTCGCTTAACCTGGAAGCCAGCCGCACCAATGTTTCAGAGGAAACACTGTTCAATTGATAACTGAAGTCAGCTTGCAGGTGCCCGGCCCGCCATAAGGAGTCACTAGAACACGATGAGCCAAGGAAAGCCCCCCGGCCAAACCCTCCCCTAACCCGGACGACGCTGGGCCAATTGCACGCCGCCCTATGGGACTCCCGGTCATGGCCGGCTGTGACACATCAACACTGCGATGCAGTGCCTTAGACCGCTGTGCCACTCGGGAGGTCCAAGATTGAAATAACTTGAACATATTTTGGGGGGTAATATTTGTCCCTATATTTTTTTCCTAAAATGTTTTATTATCTTCCCACATACCCCTTGGGGAAAAGGAAAGGGAAAGGAATGGAGAGCAAGCCTCTCTGGGCTATCGAGACGCACCCATTATCTTTCAAATAATCTCCTAATAACACACACAGATGGGATGACCAAAGAGAAGAGGCGAAGACTAGTTTTTCATTTGGCCTCTCGTTTATCACCAGTGAATCCGAGCAGGTTCTCAGAACTTTCAACAAACAGCCGAACGTTGTGCCAAACTGAACAGTGAGGGTGCGTCCAAAATGGCACCTTATTCCCTATTTAGTGCACTACTTTTGAGCTGGTAGTGCACTACATAAGGAATAGGGTGTTATTTGCGATGCACCCTGAGAACTCTTTCATGTACAGTATGACCGGTTGTGGGTTCACCAACTTGATGAAGATATGAGAGAGGAGGGGATGAAAGACTAAGCTTATCTTCAGACAACGGGATTGTGTAAAATATTTGCACTGGCTCCCACAGTGTATACATCACCGGATCATCAAAACCCATTACCTATACTCACACACGCACAGAACATGCATAGAGGCATACACAGACACACAGTCACGCGCACACACACACACACACACACACACACACACACACACCTGGGCATTGCCCCCTATCCTCCCCCTTGCAGCTGTGGTCTCGGTGAAGGCCAGTTCACAGCGCCGCATACAACGACTCTCTTTCTTTCTTTCTTTCTTTCTTTCTTTCTAACTCTAATTTTTCCCCCTTGTGTTTAGTCAAATCAAGGACATAAGTCAGCTACTGGGAAACTCCTCGATAAGAGCAGATAAGGATAGTTCATTCATGGTTTTCCACTTATTTTGGCTGTGGTCGAATTCACAGCTTTTGGATATTCTAAAACAGCATACAAACATTGTATATTTACACTGGTATGCCTTTCTAAAGCCATGCTCTACATTATATTGTTGACTATACGGTGCATTCAGAAAGTATTCATACCCCTTGACTTAGTCCACATTTTGTTGTGTTACAGCCAGAATTCAAAATTGATCAAATTGATTTTTTTCTCACCCATCCACATACCCCATAATGACAAAGAGAAAAGGAAATACGGAAATAATAATGTACATAAGTATTCACACCCCTGAGTCAATACATGTTAGAATCACCTTTGGCAGCTGTGAGTCTTTCTGGGCAAGTCTCTAAGAGCTTTGCACACATTTACATTTACATTTTAGTCATTTAGCAGACGCTCTTATCCAGAGCGACTTACATGAGCAATTAGGGTTAAGTGCCTTGCTTAAGGGCACATAGACAGATTTTTCACCTAGTCACACCTAGATTGTACAGTATTGCACCGAATAATTTTTACAATTCTTCAAGCTCTGTCAAGTTTGTTGTTGGCCATTTTTAAGTCTTGCCAAAGATTTTCAAGCTCATTTAAGTCAAAACTGTAACTAGGCTACTCAGGAACATTCAATGTCGTCTTCGTAAGCAACTCCAGTGTATATTTGGCCTTGTGTTTTAGGTTATTGTCCTGCTGAAAGGTGAATTTGTCTCCCAGTGTCTGTTGGAAAGCAGACTGAACCAGGTTTTCCTCTAGGATTTTGCCTGTGCTTAGCTCTATTTTATCCCCCAAAAACTCCCTAGTCCTTGTCGATGACAAGCATACCCATGACATGATGCAGCCACCACCATGCTTAATGTGTTGTGTTGGATTTGCCCCAAACATAACACTGTATTCAGGACATAAAGTTAATTTCTTTGCCAAATTTTTTGCAGTTTTATTTTAGTGCCTTATTGCAAACAGGATGCATGTTTTGGAATAGTTTTATTCTGTACAGGCTTCTTTCTTTTCACTCTGTCATTTAGGTTAGTATTGTGGAGTAACTACAATGTTGTTGATCCGTCCTCTGTTTTCTCCTATCACAGCCATTAAACTCTGTAACTGTTTTAAAGTCACAATTGGCCTCATGGTGAAATCCCTGAGCGGTTTCCTTCCTGTCCGGCAACTGAGTTCAGAAGGACGCCTGTATCTTTGTAGTGACTGGGTGTATTAATACACCATCCAAAGTGTAATTAATAACTTCACCATGCTCAAACGGATATTCAATGTCTGCTTTTTTTGTGAGGGATTGGAAAACCTCCCTGGTCTTTGTGGTGAATCTGTGTTTGAAATTCACTGCTCGACTGAGGGACCTAACAGATAATTGTATGTGTGGGGTACAGAGATGAGGTAGTCATTCAAAAATCATATTAAACACTATTGAGTCCATGCAACTTATTTTATGACTTGTTAAGTACATTTTTACTCCTGAACTTATTTAGGCTTGCCATAACAAAGGGGTTGAATACTTATTGACACAAGACATTTAGCTTTTCATTTTTAGATTTTTTATTAATTTGTGAACATTTCTAAAAACATAATTCCACTTAACATTTTACATTTTAGTCATTTAGCAGACGCTCTTATCCAGAGCGACTTACAGTTAGTGAGTGCATACATTTTTTCATACTGGCCCCCGTGGGAAACGATCCCACAACCCCGGCGTTGCAAGCACCATGCTCTACCAACTGAGCTACAGTATTGTGTTTTGTGTGTAGGCCAGTGACACAACATCTCAATTTAATCCATTTTGAATTCAGGCTGTGACACAACAAAATGTGGAAAAAGTAAAGGGGTGTAAATACTTTCTGAAGGCACTGTACTGTATATACAGTATATGCCATTTATATACACACATACACTATAGAGTCCCTTCATTGCTTTATATCCTGCTGGCGTTTTGATGTCCCTTTCCTTCTGTGTTCCTCAGCTCCTGTTGGAGAGGTGGCCACCATGCCAGGTATTGTCAGGCCTGGAGGCGTGGGTGAAGGAGACAGAAGCCAGGCTGGAGGAGCAGGGACAGGCCACCAGCAAGGCCTGCCATGACGCGGATCAGCTCAGACACATACTCCAATACTACCAGGTACATTAACACGCACGCACGCACGCAGGCACACACACACACACACACACACACACACACACACACACACACACACACACACACACACACACACACACACACACACACACACACACACACACACACACACACACATACATACACACACACACACACACACACACACATACATACATACATACACAGCTATGTATTGAGAAACACAGGACTAGTCCCACATTTAATTAATTGTAATATGGATAAATAAATGCCATTATTTACCAAGTTATCATAGTACACATACATGTATTTGTATGCCTACCATAGTACATACCAAAGTATACTATGGTAAACTATAGTACATACTATAGTACACAAGACACAGAACTCTGTGGCCTTTTGCAAAACAGTAAATGTGTTTTCAAAACATTAATACATTCATCAAAACTATATGATACCATCAAAATTGCAAATACATAAATGAAAAGAACACCACAGCCTGCAAAAAGATTAATGAAACCATACTTATCTCTTGAGTCTAAGCAGACCAAACAGAAAGTTTGTCTGTGTTTAAAATATCCCAGTAGATCGATACATTTTCTTTGCAGTCACTAAATCAGGGTTCCCCACCTGGAGGCCCACTGGGGATTGTATTCAGCCACCCAAGTTTTCTGAGCAATAAATAAATAAATCATATGTTTTGGGGGACATAAAAGACTGTAAACACACAAGCAAACCAGCTCCAAGTCATTTTCATTTTGGAAAGTATTCTCACGCATAATAGAGTGTGATCATATACAAATGTAAGCAAGGTTTGAAATGATTATGTTTTAGTCAAATATAATACTTCTTGCGGTCAATTTGCAGTCTACAAATTATTTGTAATTATGTTCTGGACCCCTGACCATCCTCTCAAGAAAAAATTGGCCAGCGGCTGAATCTAGTTGATGATCCCTACACTAAATCGTGACGATCAAAATTGGAAGTACAACTATCCAAAGGTGCGGTATTACTCAAGCTGAACCCTGGCAAGACGGAGCTGCTCTTCCTCCCGGGGAAGGACTGCCCGTTCCATGATCTCGCCATCACGGTTGACAACTCCGCTGTGTCCTCCTCCCAGAGTGCGAAGAGCCTAGGCGTGACCCTGGACAACACCCTGTCGTTCTCCGCCAACATCAAGGCGGTGACCCGCTCCTGCAGGTTCATGCTCTACAACATTCGGAGAGTACGACCCTGCCTTACACAGGAAGCGGCACAGGTCCTAATCCAGGCACTTGTCATCTCCCGTCTGGACTACTGCAACTCGCTGTTGGCTGGCCTCCCTGCCTGTGCCATTAAACCCCTACAACTCATCCAGAATGCCGCAGCCCGTCTGGTGTTCAAGTTCTCTCACGTCACCCCCCTCCTCCGCACACTCCACTGGCTTCCAGTTGAAGCTCGCATCCGCTACAAGACCATGGTGCTTGCCTATGGAGCAGTGAGGGGAACGGCACCTCTGTACCTTCAGGCTCTGATCAGTCCCTACACCCAAACGAGGGCATTGCGCTCATCCACCTCTGGCCTGCTGGCTCCCCTTCCTCTGCGGAAGCATAGTTCCCGCTCAGCCCAGTCAAAACTGTTCGCTGCTCTGGCACCCCAATGGTGGAACAAGCTCCCTCACGACGCCAGGACAGCGGAGTCACTCACCACCTTCCGGAGACATTTGAAACCCCACCTCTTTAAGGAATACCTGGGATAGGATAAAGGAATCCTTCTACCCCCCCCCCCCCCCCCCCAATTGTAAAGTGGTTATCCCACTGGCTATAGGGTGAACGCACCAATTTGTGAGTCGCTCTGGCTAAGAGCGTCTGCTAAATGACGTTAATGTGCCCTTGAGCAAGGCACTTAACCCTAATTGCTCCTGTAAGTCGCTCTGGATAAGAGCGTCTGCTAAATGACTAAAATGTAAATGTAAATGTACTCTTCTTGCATATTTAACTGAACAATTTAAATACATCAAATCAAATATTATTCCTGATTTTTAAAAACATGTTTAAAAAAAATAAGCACCTTGTGTGTAGGATTCCTTCATCGGTTTCATCCAATTCCATGTATTCAATACAAAGGTTGGTTTGCTCATAGTTTTGTAGACTTTCCATTGGCACACAGAAACACAATCCACAATAGAAATAAGGAAAGGTGAATACAATGGAGGAACACAAATGAATTTATAGGCCTAAATTCACACCAAAGCAACGCTCTATAATGGAAGGTCACAATGTTGGAGATGATGACTTAGGAGTCAGTGATTGGATGATTTAGAAACAGTGAACACAATTGCACACATTTATCTTCTAATGAAAATAATCTGTTAATATTCTGTGAACAAAACACTTAACAGTGTATTTTGTTTTCAATGATGACATTTGTTTTTAATGTTTTGCAAAAGGTGGTCCAAGATATTCAAGTCAGGTAGTAAGATAAAGAAAATGATCAGAGGTTCTGTAAATGTACAGTATTTGAGCATTTGATCATCGCTGTTCTGCTATAGATACGTTTCAACACAGATCCAAAAATTGCTTGTACGCGATTGAGAAAAACTGTAATGTCCGAAAGGTACTACAGCGTGTAGTGTATTCTACAGTCGTGGTCAAAAGTTTTGAGAATGACACAAATACTAATTTTCACAAAGTCACTGCCTCAGTTTTGATGATGGCAATTTGCATATACTCCAGAATGTCATGAAGAGTGATCAGATGAATTGCAATTAATTGCAAAGTCCCTCTTTGCCATGAAAATGAACTTAATCCCCAAAAAACATTTCCACTGCATTTCAGCCCTGCCACAAAAGGACCAGCTGCCATCATGTCAGTGATTCTCTCGTTAACACAGGTGAGAGTGTTGACGAGGACAAGCCTGGAGATCACTCTGTCATGCTGATTGAGTTAGAATAACAGACTGGAAGCTTTAAAAGGAGGGTGGTGCTTGAAATCATTGTTCTTCCTATGTTAACCAGGGTTACCTGCAAGGAAACACGTGCCGTCATCATTGCTTTGCACAAAAAGGGCTTCACAGGCAAGGATATTGCTGCTAGTAAGATTGCACCGAAATCAAACATTTATCGGATCATCAAGAACTTCAAGGAGAGAGGTTCAATTGTTGTGAAGAAGAAGTCAGGGCGCCCAAGAAAGTCCAGCAAGCGCCAGGACCGTCTCCTAAAGTTGATTCAGCTGCGGGATCAGGGCACCACCAGTGCAGAGCTTGCTCAGGAATGGCAGCAGGCAGGTGTGAGTGCATCTGCATGCACAGTGAGGCGAAGACTTTTGGAGGATGGCCTGGTGTCAAGAAGGGCAGCAAAGAAGCCACTTCTCTCCAGGAAAAACAACAGGGACAGACTGATATTCTGCAAAAGGTACAGGGATTGGACTGCTGAGGACTGGGGTAAAGTCATTTTCTCTGATGAATCCCCTTTCCGATTGTTTGGGGCATCCGGAAAACACCTTGTCCGGAGAAGACAAGGTGAGCGCTACCATCAGTCTTGTGTCATGCCAACAGTAAAGCATCCTGAGACCATTCATGTGTGGGGTTGCTTCTCAGCCAAGGGAGTGGGCTCATTCACAATTTTGCCTAAGAACACAGCCATGAATAAAGAATGGTACCAACACATGAGACCAGCTTCTCCCAACCATCTAAGAACTGTTTGGTGACGACCAATGCCTTTTCCAGCATGATGGAGCACCTTGCCATAAGGCAAAAGTTATAACTAAGTGGCTCTGGGAACAAAACATCGACATTTTGGGTCCATGGCCAGGAAACTCCCCAGACCTTAATCCCATTGAGAACTTGTGGTCGATCCTCAAGAGGTGCGTGGACAAACAAAAACCCACAATTCTGACAAACTCCAAGCATTCATTATGCAAGAATGGGCTGCCATCAGTCAGGATGTGGCCCAGAAGTTAATTGACAGCATGCCAGGGCGGATTGCAGAGTTCTTGAAAAAGAAGGGTCAACACTGCAAATATTGACTCTTTGCATAAACTTAATGTAATTATCAATAAAATCCTTTGACACTGATGGAATGCTTGTAATTATACTTCAGTATACCATAGTAACATCTGACAAAAATATCTCATAACACTGAAGCAGCTAACTTTGTGAAGACCAATACTTGTGTCATTCTCAAAACTTTTGACCACGACTATACAGTGTACTACAAAATTCGATAGTAAGTACTACACGATCGAGAGATACTAGTGTGTAGTGTATTCTACAGTATACTACAAAATTCTATAGTAAGCACTACACATGATCGAGGGAATCTACAGAATGTATTATAGTATTCTACAGTAAACTGTAGTATTTTTTATGTGGGGTAGTAGAGTAGAGTAGTAGGGATTCCTGTGTGTTAATGCCAGTGTGTGCTGTGGTGTTTCATTCCTTAGGGGTGCCAGGCAGGCAGTGCCAGCGGGCAACTCACCCTGGATTTCCTGTGCCAGTCCGGACCGCAGTCAGTGGCAGCGTCGGACAACTCTGCCCGCTGCTCTGAGGAGCGCACACTCTTTGCAGAGCAAATGGGAGCCCTCAACTTGAGCTGGCTCCTCCTAGAAGGGAAGCTGGGCAGTCAGGTGAGTACGACAGCTAACCAAATAAAACCAGGCTCACTATTGTGATAGCCAATCAAATTAAGGCTTTTTATCATCTAAACAAGGAATCAGGACTCTACTAAATAAAGGTGGAAAGCTGTCAACTGCAAAGTATAATAATATTTTAAAAATGATGACCAGGAGTTTCACAAAATCTTCATAGCTAACGTAGTACTTTATCAACATTTGTCAATTGAAGCAGTTTGCTTTTCTTAGAGTGGCATGGGTCTGGGTCATCGAGAGAAATAAAGGGCTGGGGTCAATTCCATTTCAATTCAGTCGATTCAGGAAGTGAACTGACATTTCCAATTCTAATTTTCCATCGTGAATTTACCGAATTGAAATGGAATTGACCCCAACCCTCGTGTCTGTATGATACCTATGGTTTGCAGGTGCGCCATGCTGAGGAGCTGTTCCACACCTGCGCAGACAGAGAGAAGCGACTGCGGCGGGTGCTCAGCTGGGCCGAGGGGGAAAGAAAGAAGCTGAGGGAGTGGCAGAGACCTGTCAGTCAGACGCAGGTGGACAAGGCCCTGCTTGAGTGGGAGGTATGGAGCGTTTAACAAGCCAGAACTTGAGACATGGATACTATACTCTATGCACTGTATGTAGATGGGGACTTCATTGAGTGAATAGTGTGTGTTTGTGTGTGTGTGCTTGTTTGCGTGCTCACGCATGTGTGTGCGCATGCCTGAGTTGTGTGCATTTCTTTATAGAACAGTTGACAAAAGGTGACTTCCTCTCTATCTGTTCAGGCTGTGGAGGAGAAACTGAAAGACGTGTTTGTGGAGGTAGAGGATCTGGTCCAGGACACCTGGTCTGCAGACACAGTCAACCAGGTCTGCACAAACCTCAACCAACAGGTGACTAACACACACATTGACACAGGCCACAAGTTAACTAGTTAACTATGGTTTTTGTTAGTTAACTATGGTTTTGTTTGTTAACTATGGTTTAATTTATTAAACTCAGACTCTGCGATACGACATTGCCACAAGCAGCACCGCAGATACAGTGCCTACCATAACTATTCAGTGCCCTTGGATTTTTTTACATGGGTTACAAAGTGGGGTTGAAATGGTCTACACTGATCTACAGAAAATACTCCATAATGTCAAAGTAAAAAGAAAATTATATAAATGTTAACAAATTAATAAAAAATGTATAACTGACATTTCTTGGTTATATACAGTACCAGTCAAAAGTTTGGACGCACTTACTCATTCAAGGGTGTTTCTTTATTTTTATAATTTTTCACATTGTAGAATAATAGTGAAGACATCAAAACTATGAAGTAACACATATGGAATCATGTAGTAACCAAAAAAGTGTTAAACAAATCAAAATATATTTTATATTTGAGATTCTTCAAATAGCCACCCTTTGCCTTGATGCCAGCTTTGAATACTCTTGGCATTTCCTCAACCAGCTTCACCTGGAATGCTTTTCCAACAGTCTTGAATGAGTTCCCCCATTTGATGAGCACTTGTTGGCTGCTTTTCCTTCACTCTGCCGTCCAACTTATCCCAAACCATCTCAATTGGGTTCAGGTCGGGGGATTGTGTAGGCCAGGTCATCTGATGCAGCACTCCATCACTCTCCTTCTTGGTAAAATAGCCATTACACAGCCTGGAGGTGTGTTGGGTCATTGTCCTGTTGAAAAACAAATGATAGTCCCACTAAGCCCAAACCAGATGGGATGGCGTATCACTGCAGAATGCTGTGGTAGCCATGCTGGTTAAGTGTGCCTTGAATTCTAAATAAATCACAGACAGTGTCACCAGCAAAGCACCCCCACACCATAACACCTCCTCCTCCATCCTTTACGGTGGGAGCTACACATGCGGAGATCATCCGTTCACCCACACCACGTCTCACAAAGACACAGCGGTTGGAACCAAAAATCTCCAATTTGGACTCCAGACCAAAGGACAAATTTCCACCGGTCTAATGGCCATTGCTCGTGTTTCTTGGCCCTAGCAGGTCTATTCTCCTTATTGGTGTCCTTTAGTAGTGGTTTCTTTGCAGCAATTCGACCATGACGGCCTGATTCACACAGTCCCCTCTGAACATTTGATGTTGAGATGTGTCTGTTACTTGAACTCTGTGAAGCATTTATTTGGGCTGCAATTTCTGAGGCTGGTAACTCTAACGAACTTATCCTCTGCAGCAGAGGTAACTCTGGGTCTTCCATTCCTGTGGTGGTCCTCATGAGAGCCAGTTTCATCATAGTGCTTGATGGTTTTTGCGACTGCACTTAAAGAAACTTTAAAAGTTCTTGAAATTTTCCGTATTGACTGACCTTCATGTCTTAAAGTAATGATGGACTGTCATTTCTCTTTGCTTATTTGAGCTGTTAATATGGACTTGATCTTTTACCAAATAGGGCTATCTTCTGTATACCCCTCCTACCTTATCACAACACAACTGATAAGCTCAAATGCATTAAGGAGGAAATAAATTCCACAAATTAACTTGTAAGAAGGCACATCTGTTAATTGAAATGCATTCCAGTTGACTACCTCATGAAGCTGGTTGACAGAATGCCAAGAGTATGCAAAGCTGTCATCAAGGCAAAGGGTGGCTATTTGAATAATATTTTGTTTAACACTTTTTTGGTTACTACATGATTCCATATGTGTTATTTCATAGTTTTGATGTCTTCACTATTATTCTATTCTATTATTAACCCTTGAATGAGTAGGTGTGTCCAAACTTTTGACTGGTACTGTAAGTATTAACCCCCTTTGATATGGCAAGCCTAAATAAGTTCAGGAGTATTGCACTCTGTGTACAATAATAGGGGTAGACATGGTTTTTGAATGACTACCCCTTCTCTGTACCCCCCACACCCAATTATCTGTAAGGTCCTTCAGTCAAATAGTATATTTCAAGCACAGATTCAACTACAAAGACCAGGGAGCTTTTCCAATGCCTCGCAAAGAAGGGCACTGATTGATAGATCAAAAACGCAGACACTGAATATCCATTTGAGCATGGTGAAGTTATTAATTAGGCTAATATTAATCACTACAAATATACATGCATCTTCCTAGCTGAGTTGCCGGAGAGGAAGTAACCGCTCAGGGATTTCACCATGAGGCCAATGGTGATTTTAAAACTGTTACCGAGTTTAATGGCTGTGATAGGAAAAAACTGAGGATGGATCAACAACATTATAGTTACTCCACAATACTAACCCAAATGACAGAGTGAAAAGAAGGAAGCCTGTACAGAATATAAATATTAAAAACATGCATCCTGTTTGCAACAAGGCACTAAAGTAATACTGCAAAAATGTGGCAAAGGAATACACTTTTTGTCCTGAATACAAAGCGTTATGTTTGGGGCAAATCCAACACAACACATCATTGAGTACCGCTCTCCATATTTTCAAGCATGGTGGTGGCTGCATCATCTACACCAAATCTACACTGTAGCTTCTTACCAAGAAAACAGTAAATGTTCTTGAGTGGCCATGTTACAGTTTTGACTTAAATCGTCTTGACAATCTATGGCGAGACTTGAAAATGGCTGTCTGGCAATGATCAACAACTAAATTGACAGAGCTTGAAGGATTTTGAAAAGAATAATGGGCAAATATTGCACAACCCAGGTGTGCAAAGCTCCTAGAGACTTACCCAACAAGCTTCACAGCTGTAATTGCTGCCAAATGTGTTTCTAACATGTATTAACTCGGGGGGGATACTTATCTGATCAAGATATTTTAGTTAAATTCTTCATTAAAAGATGAACATATATATATATGCTTTTTCTTCTAAATCCATTTTAATCCCCACTTTGTAACACAATAAAATGTGAAGAAATCCAAGGGGGGTAAATACTTATTATAGGCGCTGTATTCAGATGAGCATGATGCAAGACTTTGCTCTCACACAGTCACGCAGAGTATCACGCTGCCACAAAGTGATAGCTACGAGGTCAAAACAGAGGAGAAGTTTAGCCTCGCACTTCAATGCTCTTAGTTGTTGTGGAAATTGACCCAATATTGCTGTTTACTTCATGCATAATTATATCTTTACTTATGGTTTTATTTGTTATCTGTGCTCATATTAAAAAACAAGGAAAACAAAAATAATTTAATTTGAAAATGTATTTTCATGCTGGGCTGAAAGAGAAGTCTGCAAACACTTGGGTCCTGCAGGACCCCATTGCTGCCATGTTTCCACTGCTCTGGCATGTTATGTGTCATACAATATGACATAAAAGCGCTTTACACACTACTGAGCTAAACTGAGTTAAGCAAAACCAAGCTGTACTGAGCTGGCCTTGCTACGCATCCACTATAGTTGTTGGAACCATGCAGAAAAATACATTGTGAAAATGAAATATCCAAGCCAACACAGCTTGTTTCAGGTCAACATGATAGTGTGAAAAGGGTGCTATTGGTATTTTGTGTCCCCTACAGGTTGGGAGCCTAAGGCCTGCTCTCCAGCGGGTGCGTGTTCAGTGGGGCCAGTTTGAGAAGGAGCTGGGTGATGTTTCACTCTACACCACTAGGCTGCGCTGTGGTCTGGAACACAGCAGTGGCCCCCTCCTCTCCTCCCACCAGGTCAAAAGGCATGTGGAGCAGCTACAGGTGAGTGTGATGGAGTAGTCAACCATATAAGAAGAGACACATCAAGGGGCAGTTCCACCAAGCTAGCTACGTGATCCACATTTAGTGCATACAGTCCAGTACAGCACTCCTTTGAAATTAAGTCGTTTTTGACAAATATGGAAATGTGTTGAAGACATATTCAGCTACTTAAGGCTAGCTAATGTATTGAGATTCAGAGAAAACCTACCAGCAAGGGACAAGTTTGTCACTTTCCCCATTGGCAACCAGCTAGCTAAAATCCTGCCCTAGTCTGCTTAATGACCAGTACAAGAAGTGCTCGTCAGTTCCGACTCTCTGTTTTGAAACCTCTCTGTCTCAACCATTAACCACTGATACAGGGTCCAATATTTTACAATCCACTGTAATGGTAGATAAATATGAATTAAAAGATGATTGAAAGAGATACCATCACACTAACCTTGAACTACTGTAGACAACCCGACATTGTGGGTATAGAACATGTGACGTAGACACATATTGTGTGCCAGATGTATAGGATAGCCTATATCTTCCTAACATGCAAAGCTACCAAACCTATATCTCCCATACACAGCGTGCCTCAAGGCTGTAGGAGATTTTGTCATGAAATGCTGTTTGGTTTGGTGAGTTGGAAAGGGAGTGTTTGTTTACACTATGGCATTTCTCTGTCCATAGTGCCTCCAGGTGGAGGCTGGGATGGGGGCGGAGATGTGGGCTGCTCTGGACCAGTCGTACGCAGGCCTGAGGGACGCAGTCAGTCCTGGAGCGGCCCAACTCCTTACTGAGAGACTTGAGGAGGAGAGAACACAGTCAGTACCACCGCTAACTGGACCTTTAAAGGGGCAATCAGCAGTTGAAACAATAACAATGCGTCCTTCCTGCTCCTGTTCCAGTAAAAATCTGAGGGATAAGGCTGGAGAAATGTAACCACTCTCAAATTCATAGACAGAGCTATGGATGCAAGGACTGACCATCCATAATATCAAAATTATAGTTTTAACCATGTTTTGAAGCTATAAAGAGTTTGTTTACATTTACTTTGTTTACAAACATTGAAATAAAACGAACTTATATGTTGGGTTCTGATTGGGTACAACAGTTGATCTAAGCTCATGAGGCATTTACAAGTTAAACTCTTCAATAATCAATAGGTACATATAATTAATTTATACATCCAAAAATGGATGTAGCAAATGCAAATTGCCCCTTTAAGGTGGACTCGGCAATGTGACATAATCAAACAGCAGGGTCATGTTTAGTAAGCACGAAATGGAAGAAAATATATATTACAATATATATACAGTACCAGTCAAAAGTTTGGACACACCTACTCATTCAAGGGTTTTTCTTTATTTTTACTATTTTCTACATTGTAGAAAAGTAGTGAAGACATCAAAACTATGAAATAACACATATGGAATCATGTAGTAACCAAAAAAGTGTTAAACAAATCAAAATATATTTTTGATTTTTGATTCTTCAATGTAGCCACCCTTTGCCTTGATGACAGCTTTGTCTTCATAGATTTAAATGCTGCTGTTGTTAATAAGCAGGAAGTTGGCCTGCTGTGTTGATGATGTCATAATGCTGAGTCCATAGAATTAGGAATTAGAATACTAGAATTGACATGAACCTTCTTACGATGGGATAAAGGTCAGCCATTTTGGTCAGGGAGTTGGTCAACCATGGTTTGCCAGTGCTGTGATAAGATATTGTGTAAAATAATGAATTTTGAAGAATTTATCTGTACTGTATGTTTGTTAGCCAGCTAGCCAGCCAGTTTTAGAGGAATGATTCCATATTTTTTCCAATTAACTGCCAATATGCCAACATTCTGTTCAAATAGTCAATCCACAGCCATACACTGACTGAAATCAGATATTCCATAAAAAATCTGCAGTTTCCAGCTACAAAAGCCATTTACAACATTAACTTTGTCTACACTGTATTTCTGATCAATTTGATGTTATTTTAATGGACAAAAAAACTGCTTTTCTTTTGAAAACAAGGACATTTCTAAGTGACCCCAAACTTTTGAACGGTAGTGTCTATATATATCGACATTTATGGTCTGTTTGCATATATTTTAGAGGTTATTGTATTTATGATTATATGACAAGATTTTAGGTTGACAATAATTCTATTACACAATTTCTGATATATCACATGCCTTTGTTTTATTTTCCTGCATAAGTAAAATCAGGATTATGCCTCTACTGACATGAATTGTAATTAGACTGGCTTGGATTTCTCCCTGACTAATATGGCTGCCATTTTCACCCCATTCTGGAACTTCGAGGGTTTATGACATAGCCCCTCTAGTAATTTAATAGGATCTCTATGGCTGGGTCTACCTAACCTGAAAGTGTCACTTCATCATTGAAGACTCATTTTGCGCCATCTACTGTCAATCACTAAAGCAATAAGAAAACACAGTTGTTCATTTCGCTCCTCTATTTTGCCATCAGCACGTTATATTGCTTTGTATATGGCTAGTGAATAACTTTAAAACAAGATGCCTCAGTTTATAAAAAAAAAAAAAATGGCAGGCAGCCCACTTTGTTGTTGTTTGAATCCCAGATTGCCCCTTTATTATGTTTAAAATACTCTCACCCCCTGTCAGGTGGAAGGCAGTATTGCAGGAAGTGGATGAGGAGCTGCTGAGAACTGGGGATCTGCTGTCGTTCTGGGGGGAATACAGCCGTTTGTCCGACCAGTGCTCCGTCCACCTGCAACACCACCAGGACCAGTGGGGGGCACTGCTCAGCTCCCTGTCGACACCATGCCACGCCACACAGGACCTGGTTGACACCATCAAGGTGAGTGTCACTGTCACTCGGGTTGGGATTTATTCAAATTGAAGTCTACTGAGTGTACAAAACATTAGGAACACCTGCTCTTTCCATGAAATAGACTGAACGCTATGATCCCTTATTGATGTCACTTGTTAAATCCACTTCAATCAGTGTAGATGAAGGGGAGGAGACAGGTTAAAGAAGGATTTTAAAGTCCTAAGACAATTGAGACATGGATTGTGCATGTGTGCCATTCAGAGGGTGAATGGGCAAGACAAAATATTTAAGTGCCTTTGAGCGGGGTATGGTAGTAGGTGCCAGGCGCACCGGTTTGAGTGTGTCAAGAACTGCAACGCTGCTGGGTTTTTCACGCTCAACAGTTTCCTATGTGTATCAAGAATGGTCGACCACCCAAAGGACATCCAGCCAACATGACACAATTGTGGAAAGCATTGGAGTCAACATGGGCCAGCATCCCTGTGGAACACTTTAGACACCTTGTAGAGTCCATGCCCCGATGAATTGAGGCTGTTCTGAGGGCAAAAGAGGGTTCAACTCAATATTAGGAAGGTGTTCCTAATATTTGGACACTCAGTGTATATAGCTTCTCCTTTTCAGTTTATTGAGTTGAGTTCTATTTCAGTATACATGGCAGCTAAAAGCTGAATTGAGTATACATCAAGAAATTCAACAAAAAACAAAGTAAATGTCAATAAATGTCTGTGCTAATCTAGAAAATGCGTAAATCTGATGGGTCATGGAGAGTTGTTCAGTTCAAGCACTTCGGATGGTGAGCGGAGTAGAGAAAACATTGATGGTCAGGAGGAGGAGGAAGCATCTCAGTCACAGCCAGGGAGTCAGAGACAGACAGGTCCGTAGCCTCATCAGCGCACATCGCCTCTGGCGCACAGGCTCACCTCACATTTGGTAACAGAGTAGTTGACAATCTTCACTACTGCAAGTCATTTCCAGTAATGTAGTCCTCTCCTATCCCGAGTCACTTGCTTTTGCGATGTTGAGGCATTCAAACGACAACAGTCCCATTCAAAGCTAACATTAGCTAGCTAACCTAGCTAGCCAAGCCAAACTGCCAACAGTCTTCAAACCGTCAGATACATAAATTCTAAATAAAAACGGGTCAAATCACGACTCAGTAAATGATCAGAAACAAAAAGCAGATGAAAAATACATAAAAAACACTTAAAAACACAATAATATGTTGTTGTTTTTTTTATTACAGAGCTCTCTGTTTAGGCTGCCATATGGCCAGTGTTGGGGTCGTGAAAGTAATATATTACCTTACTCGTGACTTCTTTCAACAGTAATTAATTACTTTACTCATTACTGCCTGGGAACAGTAATTAGTTACCCTACACGTTATATTGCTTTTGCGTTACACCCCAAAACATTGCGCGTCCTCACTAAATGTAAATAATATAACCAACACAAGTTTAAAAAAATTAATAAATTCAAGTAGGCTATGTGCAATAGGCCTGCAGATATCAACTCACAGGGCATTGAGGGCAAGGATATGAACACTATCTAAGCCTACCTGGACTATGGCATCGGGCAGGCCAGCTGTCATCTGAGAGAGACAGTCCTTCAGTGCCAGTGTCTTGGACATCAACATATCCAGGGTTGGTAGTAGATTTTCGTAGAAACAGTTCTCCTCCCCTTGCAAGATGTCCAATGACACAGTGAATGGCTTCATGACTGTGCAATATTCCCTCAGGAATTTATACTCTTTGTCAGTGATGCATTTTACCCCCAGTTGCAGAGAGTGCTCAACTCTGTGATGGAGAAATGCAATGTTTTAAACACTTCTGCCATTTTTCATCTCCCTCACTAAAAGCAGTTAGTAGTAGTGGGTGCGTGCGTAAAACAGGAACTTGGTGAGAAGATGTCAGACTCAGGACGAAAACAATTATATAGAATCCGGGGCGTTTAAAAAATATATAAATTGAGCCAACAGAGAGGGAATAATAATCATCACATATATTTTTGGGGATCAGTAACTGTAATAGGAAGAGAAATATTTAAAAAATTGCGAAGTAACAACGACCTCTGATCAGTAACTGTAATATTATTACTCATATTGGCAACCACTGTGTATTGAGAAGTCATTGAACATGTATACAGTTGAAGTCGGAAGTTTACATACACTTAGGTTGGAGTTTCTTGTTAACAAACTATAGTTTTGGCAAGTCGGTTAGGACATCTACTTTGTGCATGACACAAGTAATTTTTCCAACAATTGTTTACAGACAGATTATTTCACTTATAATTCACTGTATCACAATTTCAGTGGGTCAGAAGTTTACATACACTAAGTTGACTGTGCCTTTAAACAGCTTGGAAAATTCCAGAAAATGATGTCATGGCTTTAGAAGCTTCTGATAGGCTAATTGACATCATTTGAGTCAATTGGAGGTGTACCTGTGAATGTATTTCAAGGCCTACCTTTAAACTCAGTGCCTTTTTGCTTGACATCATGGGAAAATCTAAAGAAATCCGCCAGGACCTCAGAAAACAAATTGTAGACCTCCACAAGTCTGGTTCATCCTTGGGAGCAATTTCCAAATGCCTGAAGGTACCACGTTCATCTGTACAAACAATAGTACGCAAGTATAAACACCATGGGACCACGCAGCCGTCATACCGCTCAGGAAGGAGACGCGTTCTGTCTCCTAGAGATGAACGTACTTTGGTGCGAAAAGTGCAAATCAATCCCAGAACAACAGCAAAGGACCTTGTGAAGATGCTGGAGGAAACAGGTACAAAAGTATCTATATCCACAGTAAAACAAGTCCTATATCGACATAACCTGAAAGGCCGCTCAGCAAGGAAGAAGCCACTGCTCCAAAATCGCCATAAAAAAGCCAGACTACGGTTTGCAACTGCACATGGGGACAAAGATCGTGATTTTTTGAGAAATGTCCTCTGGTCTGATGAAACAAAAATAGAACTGTTTGGCCATAATGACCATTGTTATGTTTGGAGGAAAAAGGGGGTCACTTGCAAGCCGAAGAACACCATCCCAACCGTGAAGCACCAAGCTCTGGGGGTGCTTTGCTGCAGGAGGGACTGGTGCACTTCACAAAATAGATGGCATCATGAGGAAGGAAAATTATGTGGATATATTGAAGCAACATCTCAAGACATCAGTCAGGAAGTTAAAGCTTGGTCGCAAATGGGTCTTCCAAATGGACAATGACCCCAAGCATACTTCCAAAGTTGTGGCAAAATGGCTTAAGGACAACAAAGTCAAGGTATTGGAGTGGCCATCACAAAGACCTGACCTCAATCCTATAGAAAATGTGTGGGCAGAACTGAAAAAGCGTGTGCGAGCAAGGAGGCCTACAAACCTGACTCAGTTACAACAGCTCTGTCAGGAGGAATGGGCCAAAATTCCCCCAACTTATTGTGGGAAGCTTGTGGAAGGCTACCCAAAACGTTTGACCCAAGTTAAACAATTTAAAGGCAATGCTACCAAATACGAATTGAGTGTATGTAAACTTCTGACCCACTGGGAATGTGATGAAATAAATAAAAGCTGAAATAAATAATTCTCTCTACTATTATTCTGACATTTCACATTCTTAAAATAAAGTGGTGAGCCTAACTGACCTAAGACAGGGAATTGTTACTAGGATTAAATGTCAAGAATTGTGAAAAACTGAGTTTAAATGTATTTGGCTAAGGTGTATGTAAACTTCCGACTTCAACTGTATAATGACACCAATATGTGTTCTGTGTCATGTAAGGTACACAGATCATAGGGTCTTACAGGAGGCATGTATTGGTCTAAAAATTGCCTAAATGGCCACTTTCATCATGATTTTCTCAAAAATGGTTTGTGAAACAAATGTAAAAAGCATGTCAAACATCCTTCCTCCCAATTAAGTTATTATATCAGAATTGCCAAATCAATCGGAGATACCAAAAGTATTTTCAGCCTACGTTGGCGTGGAATCACCCAATAGCAACAATAGGCCACACTGTGCTGTGTGTGTATGTGTGTGTGCGTGCATGTATGTGTGTTCTCCTCTACCCCATACCTGACCCTGCAGACCAAGAAAAAGAAATGAGCTCGATATTATTTTGTAAGCAGTGAGCAACCTATCTTCCACTCGCTCCATTAGAGCACAACCCGATTCGTCATCCATGCCTACTTCAAAAACCACTCACCACTTTTAATTAAAATACTCAGCTGTTTTGCTCTGTGAATACAAGACAAGGAGGATGTTTCCCTCTGAATTTGAGACCCAGAAAACACCAAAATATGCAGAGAAAAACAAAGCAAATACTGTAGTAGCGATGGCCAGTGATTTAAAGCAATAACAAACATGAACCAACTAATCAAGGGCTTGGTGATGAGTTGACTAGTGGCAGGTTAGTCGTGCTAGTGTTAGGCTAGAACAAAAATGTGCAGCCCCTAGGTGTCCGTCAGGAGTGAATTGGCAATGTCTCACACATTTATGGCAGTAACATCTCACTGGTGTGTGTGTGTGTGTGTGTATGTGTGTGTGTTTTCCAGCATCAGCAGGTTGGCTTTGAGGATGTTCAAGGCAGTCTGGGCAAAGTTCTGGAAGCCTCCAAGCCTCTGATTGGACAGACGGAGCCACTCGTCGCTGCCATCATCCAATCAGAGGCCAGGTTGTTGTCACGTGACCTGGTGCTGCTGGGCCAGGCGTTGTCAGGGAAACGTGCACGGCTTCAGGTGAGAGGGGAAAGCCATGTAGAAAATGTAAATAAATAAAATACAATGAACAGATTTGATCGTAAATATTGTGGAAAAACGTTAACACCAACATTGATGGATTTATACAACAAAATGAATGCATGGACATTTTATGAAAGTATGCTCCAAAAATATATTGTATGCTAAACAAAATTGGGAAATTAAATTATTTTATACTTATACAATTGCTCAGAGAAAAATATTTAGTTTAAACAAGTAATAATAATAATTTTTAAAAAGATAGGCGTCAAAATGATTGGCACCCCTGTTTTAATACTTTGTGCACCCTCCCCTTGTGAGGATAACAGCACTTAGCATTTTTCTATAATGCTTTATGAGATTGGAGAACATATTGGGAGGGATCTTTTACCATTCCTCCAAATAGAATCATTGCAGATCCTTGATATCCTTCAGTCTGTGCTTATTGGCTGCTCTCTTCAATACAAACCAAAGGCTTCCAATGGGGTTCAAGTACGGAGACTGCAAAATGTTGATTTTGTGGTCAATTAACAATTTCTTTGTAGATTTTAATGTGTGCTTGGGGTCATTGTCTTGTTGGAAGATTAACTTGCACCACATTTCAGACTCCTGGCAGAGGCAACCAGGCTTTTGGCTAAAATGTCCTGGTACTTGGTAGAGTTCATGATGTTGTTGACCTTAACAAGGGCCCCAGGACCAGTGGAAGCAAAACAGACCCATAACATCAAAGATCCACCACCATATTTTACAGTAGAAATTATGTTATTTTCTGCATTTGCATCCTTCTTTCGAGGCCAAACCCACCACTGGTGTACATGGCAAAGAGCTCTATTTTCGTCTCATCTGACCATAGCAGCCGATTCCAATTCAAGTACCAATGCCGTTTAGCAAACTCCAGGCATTTATATTTTATATGGCAGCCCTTCCAAATAGCCTGTTGGCATGAAGGTGGCTTCTAATAGTAGATTTGGAGGCTTGGTGACCTCAAGATGCTGTAATTCTCCAACTATGGCCCTTGGACTTCTTTGCCTCCCGAAATATCTTCCTCGCTGTGTGTGGGGACAAGATATACAGTGTGCATTTCGAAAAATATTCACACCCCTTGACTTTTTTGACATTTTGTTCTGTTACAGCCTTATTCTAAAATTGATTAAATAGTTTCCCCCCCCCTCATCAATCTACACACAATAACCCATAATGACAAAGCAAAAATAGGTTTTTAGATTTTTTGCAAATTTATTAAAAATAACAACTGAAATATCACATTTACCTAAGTATTCAGACCCTTTACGCAGTACTTTGTTGAAGCACTTTTGGCAGCGATTACAGCCTCAAGTCTTTTTGGGTATGATGCTACAAGCTCGGCACACCTGTATTTGTGGAGTTTCTCCCATTCTTCTCTGCAGATCCTCTCGAGCTCTGTCAGGTTGGATGGGGAGCGTCGCTGCACAGCTATTTTCAGGTCTCTCCAGAGATGTTCGATCGGGTTCAAGTCCGTGGCTGGGCCACTCAAGTCTGGCTGGGCCACTCAAGGACATTCAGAGACTTGTCCCGAAGCCTTGGCTGTGTGCTTAGGGTCGTTGTCCTGTTGGACGGTGAACCTTCGCCCCAGTCTGAGGTCCTGAGCGCTCTGGTGCAGGTTTTCATCAAGGATCTCTCTGTACTTTGCTCCGTTCATATTTTCCTCGATCCTGACTAGTCTCCCAGTCCCTGCCACTGAAAAACATCCCCACAGCATAATGCTGCCACCACCATGCTTCACTGTAGGGATGGTGCCAGGTTTCCTCCAGATGTGACGCTTGGCATTCAGGCCAAAGAGTTCAATCTTGGTTTCATCAGAACGGAGAATCTTGTTTCTCATGGTCTGAGAGTCCTTTAGGTGCCTTTTGGCAAACTCCAAGCGGGCTGTTATGTGCCTTTTACTGAGGAGTGGCTTCCGTCTGGCCACTGTACCATAAAGGCCTGATTGGTGGAGTGCTGCAGAGATGGTTGTTCTTCTGGAAGGTTGTCCCATCTCCACAGAGGAACTCTGGAGCTCTGTCAGAGTGACCATCATGTTCTTGGTCACCTCCCTGACCAAGGCCCTTCACCCCCGATTGCTCAGTTTGGCCGGGCGGCCAGCTCTAGGAAGAGTCTTGGTGGTCCGCTGTGTTTTTGGGGACCTTCAATGCTGCAGAAATGTTTTGGTACCCTTCCCCATATCTGTGCCTCAACACAATCCTGTCCCGGAACTCTACGGACAATTCCTTCGACCTCATGGCTTGGTTTTTGCTCTGACATGCACGGTCAACTGTTTGACCTTATATAGACAGGTGTGTGCCTTTCCAAATCATGTCCAATGAATTGAATTTACCACAGGTGGACTCCAATCAAGTTGCAGAAACATCTCAAGGATGATCAATGGAAACAGGATGCACCTGAGCTCAATTTCGAGTCTCATAGCAAAGGGTCTGAATACTTATGTAAATAAGGTATTTCTGTTTTTTATTTGTAATATATGTGCAAAAATTTCTAAAAGCCTGTTTTCGCTTTGTCATAATGGGGTATTGTGTGTAGATTAAAAACATTTAAATAAAAAAATCAATTTTAGAATTGATTTGATTTATTTTACCTTTATTTAACTAGACAAGTCAGTTAAGAACAAATTCTTATTTACAATGACGGCCTACACCGGCCAAACCCGGCCGACGCTGGGCCAATTGTTCGCCGCCCTATGGGACTCCCAATCACGGTCGGTTGTGATACAGCCTGGAATCGAACCAGGTAGTCTGTAGTGACGCCTCAAGCACTGAGATGCAGTGCCTTAGACCGCTGTGCCACTCGGGAGAATAAGGCTGTAACGTGACAAAATGTGGAAAATGTCAGGGGTCTGAATACTTTCCGAAAGCACTGTACATGCATCCTCTACTAGGCATGTTTACCAGTGGTTTTAAACGTCTTAATTGTTGCTCTAATTGTGGTAAGTGGTATATTTTGTTTTTCAGTTGTTTTTTTGTACCCATTGCCTGATTTATGAAAGTCAACAATCATTTGTCTCTTTTCATTTGTGAGTTCTTTGCCTTTCCCCATGGTGATGGATGACGAAGGGATTTTACATGCGTGTTACCAAATTTGTATACCCCAGTGAAACAGGAAGCCATGGAAGCCACAATACAGTTCCTTAAAATGAGATTAACTTAAAAAAGTAGAATGTTAATGCAGAGTTTATTTATAATAATCTCTATGTTAGGGTTAGCCCAAAAAAATTATTGCATACAATATAGCTCAGTATTTGTATTGTTTCTTTTATAGTGTTTTTTGCTCATCAAGGGTGAGCAATAATTTTGGACTTCACTGTATGTGTTTGTGTGTTTGCTTACAGGAGGATTTGGATCAACGCCACACAATCAACAGTAGTATGGATTCACTGGAGCTGCAGATCGAGGCTTTGCATCACATGCTCACTTCTGATGTCTGCAGCATGGACAGTGTGAAGGTAAGTCAGACAACACACACACACGGACACACACACACTCGTATTTAGTTGACCTATGTCCCTTCATTGCTCCTTCAGACTGCTCTGATGGAGCTGAGCCACCTGCGTCCTGCCCTGGATGACCTCACTGAGGCAAGCCTCTCTGTGACCCTGGATGGCCTGGAAGCAGATAGACTGAAGTCCCTGACCAGGAAGTGTGGGCAGGCCCTATCCTGCACCTCCCACATGAACAGGTAAGTGGGCCCATTAATTACAGATCTACTCTAGGATCAGTCTCCTCTCCCCCAATCCTTACCTTAACCATTAGCGTGGAAAGTGCAAAACCGACCCAATATCGGGGGGGGGGGGGGGTAAAATGACCATTAATTCCCAAGAGTAACAGATTTTTTTACAGATGACGTAACGGATTTTACTGAATAATTGGACCTGTATTGTGTGTGATTTGGTCTGTGTGTGCGTTTGTGTGTGTGTGTGTGTGTGTGTGTGTGTGTACTTACACGTGTGTGTGCTCAACAGAAAATTGCAGGCTGAGGCCCAGCACTCCCAGAGCCTTCAACAGAAGTGGGATAGCTGGGAGGGCTTCCAGGAGAAGATGGAGGAGGACCTGGCCCCAGACGTTTCAGGAAACTACTCCGGCCTCCATGAGCAACTGGCAATCCATCAGGTTCATTACCCTTTTTAAAAATAAAATCTTCTACCATTGTTTTAATCATCAGATGATCAATCTCAATCATTATGGCTGCCATTGTATCACCACCCATCTCCTAGAGGTCCTGAATAAGATATATATGTATATATACAGCTGTGGAAAAAATTAAGAGACCACTGGAAATTGTTCTTAAATCAGCATCTCTACATGTATGACAGCCATTCCATTCCAGTGTCTGTTGAATTCCAACACAGGCACACCTCATTCTACTGAATGCCAAAAGAGTTGAAAAGGAAAGTTTTGAGTGAGGAAAATAAGGGTTCAATTCTGGCTTTACTGGCAGAGGGATACAGTGAGCATCAGGTTGCTTCCATCCTTAACATTTCAAAGACTGCGGTTCATAAGAACAAGGTCAAGCAGCAGAAATTGGGGACAACAAAGCTACAGACTGGCAGAGGGCGAAAACGACTCTCTACTGACCGGGATGACCGCCAACTCATTCGAATGTCACTCAACAACCGTAGGATGACATCAAGTGACCTACAAAAAGGATGGCAAACGGCAGCTGGAGTGAAGTGCACGGCGAGGACGGTTCGAAACAGGCTCCTAGGGGCAGGGCTGAAGTCGTGCAAAGCTAGAAAAAAGCCCTTAATCAATGAGAAGCAAAGAAGAGCCAGGCTGAGGTTTGCAAAATACCATAAGGATTGGACCGTAGAGGACTGGAGTAAGGTCATCTTCTCTGATGAGTCCAATTTTCAGCTTTGCCCAACACCTGGTCGTCTAATGGTTAGACAGAGACCTGGAGAGGCCTACAAGCCACAGTGTCTCGCACCCACTGTGAAATTTGGTGGAGGATCGGTGATGATCTGGGGGTGCTTCAGCAAGGCTGGAATCGGCCAGATTTGTCTTTGTGAAGGACGCATGAATCAAGCCACATACAAGGTTGTCCTGGAAGAAAACTTGCTTCCTTTTGCTCTGACATTGTTCCCCAACTCTGAGGATTGGTTTTTCCAGCAGGACAATGCACCATGCCACACAGCCAGGTCAATCAAGGTGTGGATGGAGGACCACCAGATCAAGACCCTGTCATGGCCAGCCCAATCTCTAGACCTGAACCCCATTGAAAACTTCTGGAATGTGATCAAGAGGAAGATGGATTGCCACAAGCCATCAAACAAAGCCGAGCTGCTTGAATTTTTGCGCCAGGAGTGGCATAACGCTGCATATTTTTTGTTATTTTGACCAGTTGTCATTTTCTGCAAATAAATGCTCTAAATGACAATATTTTTATTTGGAATTTGGGAGAAATGTTGTCAGTAGTTTATAGAATATAACAAAAATGTTATTTTTACCCAAACACATACCTATAAATAGTAAAACCAGAGAAACTGATAATTTTGCAGTGGTCTCTTATATAGATCAGAGGTGTATATACAGTACCAGTCTAAGGTTTGGACACACCTACTCATTCAAGGGTTTTTCTTAATTTTTTTACTATTTTCTTCATTGTAGGTTAATAGAGAAGTCATCAAAACTATGAAATAACACACATGGAATCATGTAGTAACCAAAAAAGTGTTGCATCAGATGACCTGGCCTCTACAATCCCCCGACCTCAACCCAATTGAGATGATTTGGGATGAGTCGGACAGCAGAGTGAAGGAAAAGCAGCCAACAAGTGCTACAATAGCCATTTACAACATTAACAATGTCTACACTGTATTTCTGATCAATTTGATGTTATTTTAATGGACAAAAAAATTGCTTTTCTTTCGAAAACAAGGACATTTCTAAGTGACCCCAAACTTTTGAACGGTAGTGTATGTATGTATATATATATATAGTGAGGGAAAAAAGAATTTGATCCCCTGCTGATTTTGAACGTTTGCCCACTGACATAGAAATTATCAGTCTATAATTTTAATGGTAGGTTTATTTGAATAGTGAGAGACAGAATAACAACAAAAAAATCTAGAAAAACGCATGTCAAAAATGTTATAAATTGATTTGCATTTTAATGAGGGAAATAAGTATTTGACCCCCTCTCAATCAGAAAGATTTCTGGCTCCCAGGTGTCTTTTATACAGGTAACGAGCTGAGATTAGGAGCACACTCTTGAAGGGAGTGCTCCTAATCTCAGCTTGTTACCTGTATAAAAGACACCTGTCCACAAAAGCAATCAATCAGTCAGATTCCAAACTCTCCACCATGGCCAAGACCAAAGAGATCTCCAAGGATGTCAGGGACAAGATTGTAGACCTACACAAGGCTGGAATGGGCTACAAGACCATTGCCAAGCAGCTTGGTGAGAAGGTGACAACAGTTGGTGCGATTATTCGCAAATGGAAGAAACACAAAAGAAATGTAAATCTCCCTCGGCCTGGGGCTCCATGCAAGTTCTCACCTCGTGGAGTTGCAATGATCATGAGAACGGTGAGGAATCAGCCCAGAACTACACGGGAGGATCTTGTCAATGATCTCAAGGCAGCTGGGACCATAGTAACCAAGAAAACAATTGGTAACACACTACGCCGTGAAGGACTGAAATCCTGCAGCGCCCGCAAGGTCCCCCTGCTCAAGAAAGCACATATACAGGGCCGTCTGAAGTTTGCCAATGAACATCTGAATGATTCAGAGGAGAACTGGGTGAAAGTGTTGTGGTCAGATGAGACCAAAATCGAGCTCTCTGGCATCAACTCAACTCGTCGTGTTTGGAGGAGGAGGAATGCTGCCTATGACCCCAAGAACACCATCCCCACCGTCAAACATGGAGGTGGAAACATTATGCTTTGGGGGTGTTTTTCTGCTAAGGGGACAGGACAACTTCACCACATCAAAGGGACGATGGACGGGGCCATGTACCATCAAATCTTGGGTGAAAACCTCCTTCCCTCAGCCAGGGCATTGAAAATGGGTCGTGGATGGGTATTCCAGCATGACAATGACCCAAAACACACAGCCAAGGCAACAAAGGAGTTGCTCAAGAAGAAGCACATTAAGGTCCTGGAGTGGCCTAGCCAGTCTCCATACCTTAATCCCATAGAAAATCTGTGGAGGGAGCTGAAGGTTCGAGTTGCCAAACGTCAGCCTCGAAACCTTAATGACTTGGAGAAGATCTGCAAAGAGGAGTGGAACAAAATCCCTCCTGAGATGTGTGCAAACCTGGTGGCCAACTACAAGAAACGTCTGACCTCTGTGATTGCCAGCAAGGGTTTTGCCACCAAGTACTAAGTCATGTTTTGCAGAGGTGTCAAATACTTATTTCCCTCATTAAAATGCAAATCAATTTATAACATTTTTGACATGCGTTTTCCTGGATTTTTTTGTTGTTATTCTGTCTCTCACTGTTCAAATAAACCTACCATTAAAATTATAGACTGATCATGTCTTTGTCAGTGGGCAAACGTACAAAATCAGCAGGGGATCAAATACCTTTTTCCCTCACTGTATGTGTGTATATTTTTCCGATTTTATTGTACAGATAGTGAGAGGCAATCAAATTAAAATTAACTAGTATATTTTAGGAAGCAGAAATGGGACAGTATGGGCACAGATAGGGCATCTGCAATATCTAACTCGCGCTCTAGCGACTCCTTGTGGTGGGCCGGGTGCCTGCAGGCTGACTTTGGTCGTCAGTTGAGCGGTGTTTCCTCCAACACATTGGTGCGGCTGGCTTCTGGGTTAAGCGGGCAGGTGTTAAGGAGCGCGGTTTAGCGGGTCATGTTTCAGAGTACGCATGACTCGACCTTCACTTTTCCCAAGCCCGTTGGGGAGTTGCAGCAATGAGACAAGATCGTAATTGGATATAATGAAATTGAGGACAAAAATACGAACAACAAAAAAAAAACAGTAGGGTTGCTCATGGCAATGCTCGATAGTCTTGATTTAACTCTGGCATATTATACACTTATTCACACATTCATGTTGATTTTCCCTGTCTGCTAAGTCCATTATCAGTCCTAAGCCACTTTTCAAACCTGTTGAATTCAATTTGTACTGTACACTGCACCGATATTCAATGTATTCTACAGTCAGAAGAGGACTGGCCACCCCTCTGAACCTGGTTCCTCTCTAGGTTTCTTCCTAGGTTAGTTCCTTCTAGGTAGTTTTTCCTGGCCACTGTGCTTCTTCTTCTGCATTGCTTGGTTTGGGGTTCAGGCCAGGTATAAGTAAAGCACTTTGTGATAGCTGATGATGTAAAAAGGGCTGTATTCAATGAATTTGGTTAATTGATATACCTTGTTATTAAACAGAGACTCCGGATTGAGGTATTGGCTGGGCATCAACTCTTGAGAGGGGTGATCGTCAACACTATGAGGTCAATTGAAGACACACCAGAGGAGAAAAGGTAAAGGCGTGCAGCAGGCTACATTTCTAGCAGGGTTGGGGTCAATAGGTCAATTTGAATTAAATTGCTTCTACTTCTTAGTTCATTGGAAGGTCATTGAAAAGAAATAATTTTT
Organism: Coregonus lavaretus; assembly: GCF_964263955.1. NCBI lineage: Eukaryota > Metazoa > Chordata > Actinopteri > Salmoniformes > Salmonidae > Coregonus > Coregonus lavaretus. The sequence goes on from NC_140020.1 coordinate 21,998,688, forward strand.
TCAATTATTTAATTGGAATTTCAGTTTATTTCCTGAATTAACCCAGAATTTACCCTGACCCTGATTTTCAGAATACATAATTCAAAGTTACTAACTCAAAGTAGTCCCATTAAACGAAACTGAAATATATATGAATTAAATAAATAACTCTCAATTAAAGATATAACACTATTCTATTTTATGTCTTACAAAAACAACAAAATATTTGCATCTCAGTGCGCTGACTATGGCAACTTAAAGCTGGAATCCTTAATGGTGAAACTGCCTTGTCCGTTTGGGATATTACAACAACAAAGAAGTCACTGCAAACAATGAACACTATTTTCTTTTCTCAGACATCATTGCACGCACAATAGAACAGCAGAATATACACTATTTTTTTTTTACCACACTGCTCGACACACCTCACCTCCATTTTGTCCACAAAACAAAAACAATAACAAAGGTGCATGGGCGGGCAGTGGTGCTGTTTCCCCTAATGTGGATTTAATCTTTAAGGTTATATTATATGAGTGTGGGTGAGGGTGTTTACCCTCTTCATTTCAACACTGTAAATTTCAACCGGGACAACTATGTGGTTACGCTGGGTTTAGCAATCCATCACACACTGGCGTTCTGGCCTCTAGTGGTTAGGAAATCAAAGCTTGCGGTCTCCTATTTCTTCTGAGGATCTGCTATCTCATAAAGTAATAAAACATTTGGTTTTCCTGCCGCGTTCCTTCCAGCTGGGGTAATGGCATCCCAGCTGTGACCATAATTCACACACACTCACACACACACACACACACACACACACACACAAATAGGCATACATGTGCACACATGCACGTGCGTACACACACACAAACGCATGCACGCCCACATGTGCACGTGCATACAAAACACACACACACAGACACACAGACACACACACACACACACACTCTGGGGAGCTGTACTATTCTCTGGAACAGCAAGATGGCTCACACAAAGGACCACCACATAAATCAGTCGTTGTGCAACTAGTGTGGAAACTTCCAAGCTTTATAATCTCTCTTTTCTCCCGAAGGAAATTACTGATATATGGAAACTCCCTCTAGCTCATGCCGACACCAATCCAATTCTTTTAAATTTGTGTAGAGAGGTGAATGAGTGCACACTTCAGGAGGAAGGGGAGATTATTGGGCACAACAACTGCTCCAAGACACATCTCCTCCAACTTAATCTTCGTTTCAGCCTAAGAGTTATAGTTTGCATCCCAAATGGCACCCTATTCCCTATAGAGTGCACTACTTTTGACTAGTCAAAAGTAGTGCACTATGTAGGGAATAGGGTGCCATTTGGGGCACATCCATAGAGGCCGGTGCCTGCCACGTAGACAGTGTTTTATCAGTAGAAACAGGAGGAGATTGATTTAAGTTGAGGTTCGCCAAGAACTACAGATGAAATTAGCTGGCTAAATCTGGAACATTTACTGAAATGTTGTTGATCTATGTGAATTCATCCCTGTCAAATAAATCAAATTAAAATAATGAGGCTGGATCAGATCTGCAATGTTGATTCACCTAGCCTATGTTTTGTTATTATCGTAGGTGAATTAAACGCGTATCTATCGGGACCCGGTTCAGGTCCTATTTTCCAGATTTTGATTAAAATAGTATAAATAAACACTGTCTTTCAACTATCCAAAACAATCTATGCATCCACCTGCACGTAGGGATTCTGAAAAGCTGTCTAGATCGTTATTCCTGTAATTGTTTACCGTGTTTCTTGGTAGTCTTACAGTTTTTCCCAACTGCTTACACACGTTTTCAAAACTATGTCTCCTTTTTTCAAAACTCTACACACAATTCCCAAAACTGCACACACAAAATGCAAAATGCCTCACATCTCCTTCAAAATGTAACACTGCATTCAAAATGCCATAAACACATGTCAGAATGAAGCATTTGCATCAAATGGCAAACACTTCTTTCATAATAGTACATTTTGTGTACTATTATGACTTAGCAGTCACCAGTGCTAAGCTAGACTTCATCTCTTCTCTGGGATGGGTCTGGCCACAATACTTCGTCCACATCACAAGATACGTTTTCTCTTGCCAAACATCGAGGGAAGTATCTCCTAGCATGGCGTATCCAACCTTGGACAAAGGCAACCTCTATGTCCCCACATGCGTCCTCCATTGCCTGGAGAAGCGGCATGCGGGCATAGGGTTGGCGATCATGCACTTTCCAGCGCCAGCCTGAGAAGAATTCCTCTATGGGATTTAGAAAAGGTGAATATGGTAGGTACAAAACTACAAATTGTGGATGGGTGGCAAACCAGTTTTGGACCAGAACAACCCGGTGAAAACAAACATTGACCCATATAACCACAAATCTAGCAGGCTCCTGATCTGGATCAGGGACAAGCATTGTGTAAATTGCATCCAGAAAAGTGAGCATATGGCCGGTGTTGTACGGACCCAGTGTGGGATTGTGATGGAGGACCCCGTTTTGAGTGATGGCAGCACACATAGTTATATTACCCCCACGCTGTCCAGGGACATTGGTAATTGCCTTCTGTCCTATTACATTTCTTCCGTGGCTCCTGGTTTTGGTGAGGTTGAAGCCAGCCTCATCCACATAAATAAATTCATGGCGAATTACATGGGCATCCATCTCCAGTACTCTCTGTAACAGACAAAAGGATATCCAGATGAGTAAATATGGTATGTCTGAAGTACTGGAAGTAGTGTTGCATACATACCTCTACAAAGTCATGTCGCAGATTCTTGACTCTGTCAGAGTTTCTCTCAAATGGCACCTTGTAAAGTTGTTTCATCGTCACTTGGTGCCGTTGGAGGATGCGTTGTATGGTACGAGTCCGTACGGGAGTTACAGCGATGGGACAAGATTGTAACTACCAATGGGTAAAAAATTAAAATAAAATAATAAGTAATTGTTGTCAGAATAGATGGACGCAGTTCAATGCATGATTAATATGGCTAATCTTAAATGCCTTATTTGCATATTTATTTATTTATTTATTTTTATTTCATCTTTATTTAACCAGGTAAGCCAGTTGAGAACAAGTTCTTATTTACAACTGCGACCTGGCCAAGATAAAGCAAAGCAGTGCGATAAAAACAACAACACAGAGTTACACATGGGATAAAACAAAACATAAAGTAAAAAATACAACAGAAAATATATATACAGTGTGTGCAAATGTAGCAAGTTATGGAGGTAAGGCAATAAATAGGCCATAGTGAAACATAATTACAATTAGTATTAACACTGGAACGATAGATGTGCAAGAGATGATGTGCAAATAGAGATACTGGGGTGCAAATGAGAAAAATAAATAACAATATGGGGATGAGGTAGTTGGGTGGGCTAATTTCAGATGGGCTGTGTACAGGTGCAGTGATCGGTAAGGTGCTCTGACAACTGATGCTTAAAGTTAGTGAGGGAGATAAGAGTCTCCAGCTTCAGAGATTTTTGCAGTTTGTTCCAGTCATTGGCAGCAGAGAACTGGAAGGAATGGCGGCCAAAGGAGGTGTTGGCTTTGGGGATGAGCAGTGAGATATACCTGCTGGAGCGCATACTACGGGTGGGTGTTGCTATGGTGACCAATGAGCTAAGATAAGGAGGGGATTTGCCTAGCAGTGATTTATAGATGGCCTGGTGCCAGTGGGTTTGGCGACGAATATGTAGTGAGGACCAGCCAACAAGAGCGTACAGGTCACAGTGGTGGGTAGTATATGGGGCTTTGGTGACAAAACGGATGGCACTGTGATAGACTACATCCAATTTGCTGAGTAGAGTGATGGAGGCTATTTTGTAAATGACATCGCCGAAGTCAAGGATTGGTAGGATAGTCAGTTTTACGAGGGCATGTTTGGCAGCATGAGTGAAGGAGGCTTTGTTGCGAAATAGGAAGCCAATTCTAGATTTAACTTTGGATTGGAGATGCTTAATATGAGTCTGGAAGGAGAGTTTACAGTATAACCAGACACCTAGGTATTTGTAGTTGTCCACATACTCTAGGTCAGACCTGTCGAGAGTAGTGATTCTAGTCGGGTGGGCAGGTGCCAGCAGCGTTTGATTGAAGAGCATGCATTTAGTTTTAATTGTGTTTAAGAGCAGTTGGAGGCTACGGAAGGAGTGTTGTATGACACTGTTTGGATGTTTGTTAACACAGTGTCCAATGAAGGGCCAGATGTATACAAAATGGTGTCGTCTGCGTAGAGGTGGATCTGAGAATCACCGGCAGCAAGAGCGACATCATTGATATACACAGAGAAAAGTGTCAGCCCAAGAATTGAACCCTGTGGCACCCCCATAGAGACTGCCATAGGTCCAGACAACAGGCCCTCCGATTTGACACATTGAACTCTATCTGAGAAGTAGTTGGTGAACCAGGCGAGGCAGTCATTTGAGAAACCAAGGCTATTTAGTCTGCCAATAAGAATACGGTGGTTGACAGAGTCGAAAGCCTTGGCCAGGTTGATGAAGACGCCTGCACAGTACTGTCTATTATCGATCGCGGTTATAATATCGTTTAGGACCTTGAGCGTGGCTGAGGTGCACCCATGACCAGCTCGGAAACCGGATTGCATAGCAGAGAAGGTACGGTGTGATTCGAAATGGTCGGTGATCTGTTTGTTAACTTGGCTTTCAAAAACGTTCGAAAGGCAGGGCAGGATGGATATAGGTCTGTAACAGTTTGGATCTAGAGTGTCACCCCCTTTGAAGAGGGGGATGACCGCGGCAGCTTTCCAATCTTTGGGGATCTCAGACGTTACGAAAGAGAGGTTGAACAGGCTATTAACAGGGGTTGCGACAATTTCGGCGGCTAATTTTATAAACGAAAGGGTCCAGATTGTCTAGCCCAGATGATTTGTAGGGGTCCAGATTTTGCAGCTCTTTCAGAACATCAGCTGTCTGAATTTGTGTGAAGGAGAAGTGGGGGGGGCATGGGCAAGTTGCAGCGGAGGGTGCAGAGCTGGTGACCGGGGTAGTGGTAGCCAGGTGGAAAGCATGGCCAGCCATAGCAAAATGCTTGTTGAAATTCTCGGTGGATTTATCGGTGGTGATAGTGTTTCCTAGCCTCAGTGCAGTGGGAAGCTGGGAGGAGGTGCTCTTATTCTCCATGGACTTTACAGTGTCCCAAAACTTTTTGGAGTTAGTGCTACAGGATGCAAATTTCTGTTTGATAAAGCTAGCCTTTGCTTTCCTAACTGCTTGTGTATATTGGTTCCTAACTTCCCTGAAAAGTTGCATATCGCGGGGGCTATTTAATGCTAATGCAGTACGCCACAGGATGTTTTGTGCTGGTCAAGGGCAGTCAAGTCTGAGGAGAACCAGGGGCTATATCTGTTCTTAGTTCTGAATTTTTTGAATGGGGCATGCTTATTTAAGATTGAGAGGAAAGCACTTTTAAAGAACAACCAGGCATCCTCTACTGACGGAATGAGATCGAAATCCATCCAGGATACCTGGGCCAGGTCAATTAGGAAGGCCTGCTCGCTAAATTGTTTTAAGGAGCGTTTGACAGTGATGAGGGGTGGTCGTTTGACCGCGGACCCAGTACTGACGCAGGCAATAAGGCAGTGATCGCTGAGATCCTGGTTGAAGACAGCGGAGGTGAAATAGAGGGTAAGTTAGTCAGGATGATATCTATAAGGGTGCTGTCACGCCCTGGCTCGGGGGACTCTTAAATGTTGAGCCAGGGTGTTTAGTTTCTGTGTTTTGTTTTCTATGTTTTTGGTTCTAGTTCGTTTAGATCTATGTTGGCCAGGGTGGTTCCCAATCAGAGGCAGCTGTATCTCGTTGTCTCTGATTGGGGACCATACTTAGGCAGCCTGTTTGGCACTAGTCGGGGTGGGATCTTGTTCCGAAAGGTTTGTGTTGTAACCTAGGACTTCACGTATCGTTTGTTTGTTGTTTTGTTCTAGTGTGGTGTACCGAATAAAGTATGTACGCTTATCACGCTGCGCCTTGGTCCGCATCCGTCTACGATCGTGACAGGTGCCCATGTTTACGGATTTAGGGTTGTACCTGGTAGGTTCCTTGATCATTTGTGTGAGATTGAGGGCATCTAGTTTGGATTGTAGGATGGCCGGGGTGTTAAGCATATCCCAGTTTAGGTCACCAAGCAGTACGAACTCTGAGGATAGATGGGGGGCAATCAATTCACATATGGTGTCCAGGGCACAACTTGGGGCTGAGGGGGGTCTGTAGCAAGCGGCAACAGTGAGAGACTTATTTCTGGAAAGGTGGATTTTTAGAAGTAGGAGATCAAACTGTTTGGGCACAGACCTGGATAGTATGATAGAGCTCTGCAGGCTATCTCTACAGTAGATTGCAACTCCACCCCCTTTGGCAGTTCTATCTAGACGGAAAATGTTGTAGTTGGGGATGGACATTTCTGAATTTTTGGTGGCCTTCCTAAGCCAAGATTCAGACACTGCTAGAACATCAGGGTTGGCGGAGTGTGCTAACGCAGTGAATATCTCAAACTTAGGGAGGAGGCTTCTGATGTTAATATGCAAAAAAACAATGCTTTTACGGTTACAGAAGTCAACAAATGATAGCTCCTGGGGAGTAGGAGTGATACTGGTGGCTGCAGGGCCTGGGTTAACCTCTACATCACCAGAGGAACAGAGGAGGACTAGAATAAGGATATGGCTAAAGGCTTTAAGAACTGGTCTTCTAGTGCATTGAGTACAGAGAGTAAAGGGGGCAGATTTCCGGGCGTTGTAGAATAGATTCAGGGCATTATGTACAGACAAGGATATGGAAGAATATGAGTACAGTGGAGGTACACCTAAGCATTGGGTAACTATGAAAGAGATAGCATCACTGGAGGGACGATTGAGCCGGTCTCTGCGTGTATGGGGGGTGGAACAAAGGAGCTATTTGAGGCAGTTTGAGAGGGACTTGGGACTTTACAGTGAAATTGTATAATAAGAACTAACTGGAACAGCAATAGGCAAGGCATATTGACATGGGAGAGAGGCATAAAGCAATCACAGGTGTTATTCAAGAGAGCTAAGACAACAACTGGTAATTGCGATGAAAGTTTGGGCTGAGGCTGAACAGATAAACAGGACAGGGTACCGTGTAAAGGAACAGTCCAGCAGTCATCAGCTGTGCAGCTGAGTGATCATAAGGTCCAGTGAACAGCAATATGTGAGTCCGAGAGCAGTTAGAATTGGTGCTATAGCACAGGCTAGCAGGAAGCACGGCTGTTGTTTGCTCGTGCTAGCGGGCCGGGGCTAGCAGATGGATCTTCGTGGTATGTTCTGGGTCGATAACGCGCTGTGCAGACAGTGTAGACTGGCCGATAATAGTCCAGGCTAGAGCTGGCTGGTAGGTAGTGCAGGCCACGGACAATGGTGAAAATCCGCTAACGGTGGCTAATAGCAAGTAGCTAGTTAGCTGGCTACTCCCGTCCGGTAGACAGAGAGGTAGATAGCCGGGATATGGGCCTGGCTCGAGGCTAGCTCAAGGCTAACTGGTGCTTGCTTCGGGGGCAGTGGTGATTAGCCAACAGCAACATCCATTCGGTTGCAGCTAGCTAGTTGTGATCCGGTGTTAATGTCCAGTGATTCAGTTATTCCGGCAGAAAATCAGATGTTCTGGGTGAAAACCACTAACGGTGGCTAATAGCAAGTAGCTAGTTAGCTGGCTAGCTAGTTTCAACTGGAGATTCTAGATAAAAGGTAAGTCAATAATAGAATCCGTTCCACATTGAGTGAGGCGGGTTGCAGGAAAGTATATTTAGTAGAAGGATGAAAAGTGTGATAGGGAAATATGTACGAAAAATACAAAAAACAGGCTATTTACACGGACACACACAGAATACACGACCGTACTGCTACGCCATCTTGGATTACATATAGGCCAACTGTAGCTCTACGTCATTCCCAAACATTCTATGAAAGTATGAAAATGTGAAAATTACCTTAACTAAGTGCTCGCTTCTCAAAAACTGTAAAAAAAAAGGCATCATATTCTTCCTGGGTGTGTATATGAACAGATTTGTATACGATTTCATGTTGGTAAAACACTGTCAGTTCCACTTTAAATAGTTAACCAACAGCTACCCGGACTATCTGCATTGACCCTTTTTGCACTAACTCTTTTCACTCATCACATATGCTGCTGCTACTATTCATTATCTATCCTGTTGCCTAGTCACTTTATCCCTACCTATATGTACATATCTACCTCAATTACCTGCACATCGACTCAGTATTTGTACCCCATGTATATAGCCAAGTTATCGTTACTCATTGTGTATTTATTCCTCGTGTTATTATTGTTCTATTATTTCTCCTGTTTTCTCTCTGCATTGTTGGGAGGGGCCCGTAAGTAAGCATTTTACTGTTAGTCTACACCTGTTGTTTACGATGCATGTGACACATAACATTTGATTTGATTCTCCCTCACCAAATGGCTCTATTTCCAATCCATCAGTGTCCCATTTGCCTATTCCTTAGATGCACCTCAGCTGTGAGTTGCTCTGAATAGTAACCTAATAAATAACTTGTAACACAATATCAGAAATAAAAATACGTCTTCCATTACACAACATTAGGCCAATAGCCGACTAGCCCATATCCAACAATAGACAATTTTTGCTGTATCGGCACCGCATCTATAGTCTGCCGCTTAGCCCTGCTAATAGTCCCCTTAATGGAAAGGCATTCAGTCTGATATCATTTTAGTGCATTTCCATCCAGACATGATGGGGAGGGGACTGTTCAGAAGGGCCTATAGAGAAGGAGATTGTAACATAAGTGTGTAGTGTTGTGTATGCCTAATTGGGAATTACTGGCTCAGCATGGTAGGGTTATACATTCTGACCCTGTGCCCTGTGGTGTTTTAGAATACGGCACAGTATGTGCCTCTTATCCATGATTTCACCCAGATATTGCTCATTGATAGAGAAAAATGTTGTCTTCAGTTCCCTTCCTCTTTCCAGAACTGCCACTTTCATATTTTAGTGGGTTAGTCTCGGTTTGTTGGGAACCTTCCTACCAAACCAATGTGCCCTTTGGTAGTCCACCTTTGCCACCTCTTCCTCCATCATTTGAAGATGTTCCTTCATTAATATTTGTACCTTATTTTCTGTTGCCAGGTAGTCTTTTTTTCCTCCTCCTCCACCTCCATGATGACAATGCTGTGCCTTATGAATCTGCATTTTAAGTCCAGTATTGCCGCCTTCATTTATTTATTTGTAATGAATACTCGGACAGAGTGGTAAGATCCAATCGCAGAATAGCGATGCTTTATTAGAGTACAGACAAGGGTATAGCTTAATCGTGGTCGGGCGGGCTGTGGTCAAAACCGGGCAAGGCATAGACAGGCAGAGGTACCAAAGGAGCGGGCTAGTCGTAGTCGAGGGCACAGGCACAGGATCAGAGGACGGTAATCACTGGGGTAGACAAGCAGAGGATTAAGCAATTTGGGAAGTCAAACAACAAGGCACAGGTCGGATACACGGGTAATCAAAACAACAAACTCTCTCTCTCTCTCTCTCGGAACAAAACGCTTAGCAAGTCACAAAGGAACAATACCTTGCACCGACTGAACTTCTGAGCACACCTTATATCCTACCCTAATTACGAACAGGTGTGCTCAGAACTCAGGTGAACCAGATCGAGTCTGATGACTCCCCCTCTCTGTAGATCGGGGAAGTGTCAGACTCTGTCTAGACCCAGCCAACCCCCGATCCCTTACAGTATCCCCCTCCCCAGGGCCGGCTCCTGACGGCCTTCTACCTCTACCGGGTGGTCTTCCTCTGGGTCGGGGTCCGGGATGATCTGGGTGTTCAGCGTGGAAAGTGGCCTTGAGAGCGGGGTCTAGTATGTCCTTAGCAGGAACCCAGGACCGTTCCTCCGGTCCATATCCCTCCCAGTCCACGAGATATTCGATGCCCCCTCGTCTCCGTCTTGACTCCAGTATCTCGTGGACTGTATAGGTGGTGTCCTGTTCATCCTCCAAAGGTGGTGTAGTAGGTTGTTGAGCGATTGGTGGATACATCGGGCTATAATGAACAGGTTTCAGCAGGGAGACGTGGAACATAGGGTTTATCCTGTAGTGTCGAGGGAGTAACAGACGGTAGGTGACAGGGTTAATACGTCTCTGTACTTTGAAGGGACCAATGTACCTGGGTTGGAGCTTCTTGCAGCTCAGACGGAACCGCAGGTCTCGGGTAGACAGCCACACTCGTTGCCCGGGTTGATAAGTGGGAGTAGGTCTCCGGCGTCGGTCGGCATAGGTCTTTTGCTGCTGTGAGGCTTGACTGAGATGTTGATGGGCCGTCTCCCAGACCTGCGCACTCCGACGGAACCACTCGTCCACCGCCGGTACCATCCCGGGTGCGGTATCCCACGGAAACAGGGGTGGTTGATACCCCAGAACACACTGAAAGGGCGTTAGACGTAGGGAGGTGTGAATGAGTGAGTTCTGAGCATACTCTACCCAAGGAAGGAATCGGCTCCACTCTTGCGGCTGCCGCGAACATTGTTGCCGTAGATACTTCCCAATTTCCTGGTTGAGCCGTTCTGTCTGCCCATTGGCCTGGGGATGATACCCGGAGGTGAGGCTCACCGAGATGCCCAAGCGTTCGCAGAAGGCCTTCCAAACCCGGGATACGAACTAGGGTCCCCGGTCGGAAACAATATCCTCTGGAACACCAAACTGCCGGAACACCTGGTTAAACATAGTCTCCGCCATCTGAGTGGCGTTAGGTAAACGGGTCATGGGTACTAACCGACACATCTTTGAGAATCGATCGATGACCACGAGAATTACAGTATGGCCCTCTGATTCTGGTAGGTCGGTAACAAAGTCCATCGCAATGTGCGACCAGGGTCGTTGAGGAGTTGGCAATGGCATCAGCTTACCCTCCGGTAGTGCTCGAGGCGCCTTGGACTGAGCACATACCGGGCAGGATAATACGTAGTCTCTGACGTCATCTGTGAGGGAATCCCACCAGTATTTTCGACTGATGAGTCGTGTAGTTCGAGTGATTCCGGGATGACCAGATCCTAGCGACGTGTGGCACCATTCCATCAGTTGAGGTCGAAGCGGAGCTGGTACAAACACCTTCGACACCGGGGTTTCTGGAGGGGCTGGTTCCGCTTGTAGGCTCTCCTGAATTGTGTCATCGATAGCCCACCTCACAGGACCAGCACGGCAACTCATGGGGAGGATAGGTTCTGGTTCAACCGGTCTGTCAGCGCGCTCGAACCGTCGGTAAAGCGCGTCCGCCTTACAATTCTTGGACCCGGGAATATAAGAAACAGTGAATTGGAAACGGTTGAAGAACAAAGACCACCTTGCCTGTCGGGAGTTCAGTCGTTTAGCACTGTGAAGATACTCCAGATTGCGGTGGTCCGTGAGCACTTGGAACGGATGAGCTGCTCCCTCCAGCCAATGTCTCCACTCCTCCAGGGCTAACTTCACCGCCAGTAATTCACGATTTCCCACGTCGTAGTTCTGCTCGGCCGGATTCAGCTTCTTAGAAAAAAAAGCACAGGGTCGTGATTTGGGCGGCTCACCTTGGCGCTGGGATAGCACGGCTCCCACTCCAACCTCCGAGGCGTCCACCTCCACGATGAACGGCAAGGTAGGATCCGGCTGACATAAAATGGGAGCGGTGGTAAATCGTTGTTTCAATGTCTCAAAAGCCCGCACTGCCTCCTCCGTCCATTTCAGACCACGACCCTTGTGGCTGGTCATCGCCGACAGGGGAGCTGCGGTTGTGCTGAAATTACGCACGAACCGTCTATAGTAATTGGCAAACCCCAAGAATCTCTGAAGCTCTTTCACCGTCTGGGGTTGAGGCCAGTCTCGTACAGCCTGTACCTTGGATTCATCCAGTCTTACCCCGTCGGGAGTGAGTATGGCCCCAAGGAAGGAAATCGTTGTGACATGGAATTCACTCTTCTCGGCCTTCACGAACAGAGAGTGTTGGCGGAGTCGGTCCAGAACCTGTCGTACATGGAACACATGTTCTCTCAGAGAGTTAGAGTAGATCAGGATGTCATCAATGTACACTATGACGAAGCGATCAATCAAGTCCCTAAAAATGTCATTCATGAACGCCTGGAACACAGAGGGCGCGTTAGTAAGTCCATAGGGCATGACACAATATTCATAATGTCCTCGATGGGTGATGAAGGCGGTCTTCCATTCATCCCCCTCTCTAATGCGCACCAGATTGTACGCACTCCTGAGGTCCAGTTTACTGTAGATGGAGGCCTGCCCCACCTGCTCGAGGGCTGCTGGAATCAAAGGAAGGGGGTAACGATTTTTAATGGTGATATCGTTCAAACCTCGATAGTCTATACAAGAACGCAGTCCGCCATCCTTTTTCTTAACAAAGAAAAAACTGGATGCCGCGGGAGACGTAGATGGGCGAATGGCCCCTTGCTGAAGTGCCTCATCAATATACTTGCTCATTGATTCCCGTTCCGGCTGTGACAAAGGGTAGATTCGTCCGCGAGGAGGTGTAGCCCCGGATAGCAGATCAATTGCACAATCCCAGGCCCGATGCGGTGGTAACACGGTAGCCCTCTCCTTGGAGAACACCTGCGCGTAATCCTGGTACTCTGTAGGAACAACAGTAGACACCGCACCCTTCGCATCCTCCACAGTAGACGTTTTGCAAGGTAAAATGAGGCACTCAGCCCTACATACCTCACTCCAAGCCGTGATATTGCCAGACTTCCAGGAGATGACCGGATCATGGGTAACGAGCCAGGGGTGGCCGAGGACTAGCGGCTCCTGTGGAGCGGAGATGACGAACAGAATTATGTTCTCATGGTGCAGGGAGCCCACTTGTAACTTGATTTCCCCGGTACAGTGCGTAATGAACCCAGTGCCCATGGGCTCACCGTCTAGCGCGTTGACTCGCAGGGGAGGTTGAATTGGGATGAGTTGAACTCCCAACTCCTCAGCAAGACCCATATCCAGAAAGCTGGCCGCCGCTCCGGAATCAATAAGTCCTTCCAACCTGCGCACTTTCTCTCCGACAGATAAGGTAACAGGTACATACATTTGTTTAGATGTAATGTTCAGAACGGGAGTCTCACTCACCGGTTTGGCAGTTCCGAGGCGATACCCTGGGATACGGTTAGGTCGTACCGGACATTGACGAACGAAATGACCCGACTGCCCACAATACAGGCATAGTCCGTCTTGCCGACGTTGTTGTCTCACCGACCCTTGTAGAGGTGACCGTCCCAGTTGCATAGGTTCCTCCTCAGATTATCTCCTCCGCTCTGTCGATTGCATAGGACCAGTGATCGAGAGCTCCCGAACAGGGGATGCCTTGTGTTGCACTATAAGATTATCAATAGAGATGGCTATTTTGATAAACTTATGTAGCGCAGTGATATCTCCTCGACAAGCCAACTCAGTCTGTACATCTTTGCGCAGCCCTCTTCGGAAAACTGTGAGCAAAGCAGTCTCGCTCCATCCGCTACCGGCTGCTATAGTACGGAACTCTAAAGCGTAGTCGGCTACTGTGCGACGGCCCTGCTGAAGTTCGCACAGTTGGTCTCCCACACTACGCCCAGATACTGGGTGGTCGAACACCTCTTGAAACAGTCTCTTGAACTGAACTTCCGCATTCAGCTCGGGGACCTCAGCTGCCCAAAGCGCAGTAGCCCAATCCAGTGCTCTTCCCGTTAGCAGAGAAATCATGAAATCCACCCTGCTACGGTCATCGGAAAACATAGTACGATTATATGACAGATACAGGGACATCTGGAGTAGAAACCCCTGACATTTGCCAGGTTCCCCGTCGTACCTTGTAGGTAGAGAAATCGGAGGTGCATGACGAGGACTGACCGTGCGCGGTGTGGTGCCTTCAGCCGCACCAGCGTGGAGTAGCTGTAGGAGTTCATCCATCCGTTTCTCCTGTATCTCCCATCGCCTCTGTAATTCCGCTGGATCCATGGTAATGGCGAGGTATTCTGTAATGAATACTCGGACAGAGTGGTAAGATCCAATCGCAGAATAGCGATGCTTTATTAGAGTACAGACAAGGGTATAGCTTAATCGTGGTTGGGCGGGCTGTGGTCAAAACCGGGCAAGGCATAGACAGGCAGAGGTACGAAAGGAGCGGGCTAGTCGTAGTCGAGGGCACAGGCACAGGATCAGAGGACGGTAATCACTGGGGTAGACAAGCAGAGGATTAAGCAATTCGGGAAGTCAAACAACAAGGCACAGGTCGGATACACGGGTAATCAAAACAACAAACTCTCTCTCTCTCTCTCGGAACAAAACGCTTAGCAAGTCACAAAGGAACAATACCTCGCACCGACTGAACTTCTGATCACACCTTATATCCTACCCTAATTGCGGACAGGTGTGCTCAGAACTCAGGTGAACCAGATCGAGTCTGATGACTCCCCCTCTCTGTAGATCGGGGAAGTGTCAGACTCTGTCTAGACCCAGCCAACCCCCGATCCCTTACATTATTGTCATCTTGGATTGTATTTGTTGTAGTTTCGAGGGTCGCTACTGAGGCTCGGAGGGTTTAATTTTCTGCCCTTAGTTCCGGGATTCATTTATTGTTGAACTCCATAGATCATTTGAGGGCCTCAATTTCTGCCAAAACCCCGGAGATCAAATCGAGCTTCTTCAGTTGCTCATTCATGGTGGCCAACAGAGCACTGTCGTTCCTGGAGAATGTTGTGGGGTATTCTCCCTCGGTTTCTCCGTCCATAGTGTTTGAATGTTTGGACGGCTGCGCCTCTTCGGTTTCGCTGGATGACAGTACTGATCTTGTTCGTTTTGCTTGTTGACTAAGCATATGATGAGATAGATCAATAAAATGCTATAGTTCTGATATACCCTCCAGTTGGATCGTTGTTATGAATTAATTGATAAATTACCAATTTTAAACAATAATAATGGCCCAGGTTTAGAGCTCAGCAAGCTACCGCCACTTACCACGTTTTTTCCCGCCCCACTTTCATTGAACTTTCTTTCAAGGAACTACCCTTGCAGTTACTTTCAGAGAAAACCTTAGCATTTTACTCTGCAATGCTACCGTAGCTACTTAAATGTATTTGTTTCTGACTTGTATCTGATTTTTTTACCATGATGTAATGGAATGGGAGTTATCCATTTTGTAGCATTACAATACAATATATTACTTGCTTTAGTGGTCCATTTGCACGGATATTCAAAATGTTTTGTTGTCACAGTATCCAACCTACGCACATCACAAGCTGGGAGCAGCACTGGGGCACTTAGGGGTAATGTATTTCAGTGATGTACTCACTAGTTATCCTTATATGGTGCAAATGACCCGAAAATACTGTTGCCATCAACCATTGTTGATTATCTCTCTTTCCCCTCTCCTCTGCCCTCCTATCTTTTCCTCCCCCCTTCCTTCTCCTCCCCCCTCTACTCTCCTCTCCTCCAAGCAGGCTTGACCTCACCCTAAAGCTGGCCCAGATGAGAGAGCGATGGCAGGGGATAGTGAGTGCGGCACAGCAGCGAAGTAGCCTGGTGCAGGAACGGCTTGGCCAGTGGCGGTTCTACACCCGGGGTGTGAGGAGGCTAGGGGGGCTGCTGAGAGATGTGGAGGCCTTACTTCCTTCTGCTGCTCTGGCCTTCTGCACTCTGCAGCAGCTACCATGTTCCCTGGAGGACTTGGGGGTGAGACCATCATATAAATATAATTAAGTAAATTATCTGTGATGGATGGTCATTCCATTTTTGGAGAGACGGTGCTAATTCAGAGCTATTAGGGCAATATTTGCTATTTCTAAACATGTATATGATTTTGGAATACCGCAGCTAGTGATTGCACCACGCACAACACATTTTAGGTGCTGTTGATTTTAATTCCACACCTTGATAGACGAAAAGAGAGGCTTTTGAGATATCCTTTTGAACATAGTGTTATATATATTTGGGGTCACTTAGAAATGTCCTTGTATTTGAAAGAAAAGCATTTTTTTTGTCCATAAAAATAACATCAAATTGATCAGAAATACAGTGTACACATTGTTAATGTTGTAAATGGTTATTGTAGCTGGAAACGGCAGATTTTTTATGGAATATCTACATAGGCGTACAGATGCCCATTATCAGCAACCATCAGTCCTGTGTTCCAATGGCACGTTGTGTTTGCTAATCCAAGTTTATCATTTTAAAAGGCTAATTGATCATTAGAAAACCCTTTTGCAATTATGTTAGCACAGCTGAAAACTGTTGTGCTGATTAAAGAAGCAATAAAACTGGCCTTCTTGAGACTAGTTGAGTATCTGGAGCATCAGCAATTGTGTGTTCGATCACAGGCTCAAAATGGCCAGAAACAAATAACTTTCTTCTGAAACTCGTCAGTCTATTCTTGTTCTGAGAAATGAAGGCTATTCCATGCGAGAAATTGCCAAGAAACAGAATATCTCGTATCTGTGTACTACTCCCTTCACAGAACAGCGCAAACTGGCTCTAACCAGAATAGAAAGAGGAGTGGGAGGTCCCGGTGCACAACTGAGCAAGAGGACAAATATGTTAGAGTGTCTAGTTTGAGAAACAGATGCCTCACAGGTCCTCAACTTGCAGCTTCATGAAATAGTACCCGCAAAACACCAGTCTCAACATCAACAGTGAAGAGGCGACTCCGGGATGCTGACCTTCTAGGCAGAGTTGCAAAGAAAAATACATATCTCAGACTGGCCAATACAAAGAAAAGATTAAGATGGGCAAAAGAACACAGACACTGGACAGAGGAAGATTGGAAAAAGTGTTATGGACAGACGAATCGAAGTTTGAGGTGTTCGGATCACAAAGAAAAACATTTGTGAGACGCAGACCAAATGAAAAGATGCTGGATGTCACGCCCTGGCTCGGGGGACTCTCGTATGTTGAGCCAGGGTGTTAGTTTCTATGTTTTTGTTGTGGGTCTAGGTTACTTATTTCTATGTTGGTCTGAGTGACTCCCAATCAGAGGCAACGAGTGTCAGCTGGTTGTCTCTGATTGGGAGCCATATTTAAACAGTCGGGTTTTCATTCGTGTTTGTGGGTTTTTGTTTCGAGTCTGTTTATGGTAACCGTGAACTGTCACGTATCGTTCGTTGTTTTGTTCGTGTTGCCTTCAGTGAGAATAAATATGTTTACATTCAACGCTGCGCATTGGTCCACTCTGTTAGACGATCTTGACAGAAAAACCCACCTCAACTGGACCAAGCAGCGAGTCGAGGAGCCATCGCCAGGGAAAGCGCTGGCAGATCTCCGTGGCAGCTTCGACTGGGTCAAGCCCATTGAGGAGCTGAGTGACGAGGGTTGGAGACAGAGGAGCGAGAGGTGGGCGAGAACGATGGAGGCCTGGCCCACGGGGAGGAGAGACCCCCAGAAATTTTTTAGGGGGGGGCTCACGACGTCGGGGCAGCAGGAGGCCGCTATGGAGCGGTCCAGCGGGGTTGCAGAGGAGGCCGCCAGGTTACGGGGGCCACTGGTAGAAGAGGGGATGGAAGGTGTAGAGGCACGGCGAGAGGTACTGGCGTGTGTTGCCAGTCCGGTCCGGCCCGTTCCAGATCCCGGTGTAGGGCCAGTGGTGTGTGTCCCCAGTACGGTCCGGTCTGTTCCTGCTCCCCGCACCAGGTCAGGGGTGCGTCTCGTCAGCCCGGCTCTGCCCGTTCCTGCTCTCCGCACCAGGTCTGTGGTGCGCGTCGCCAGCCCAGTCCGGCCCATTCCTGCTCCCCGCATCAAGTCTGTGGTGCGTCTCGTCAGCCCGGCTCTGCCCGTTCCTGCTCCCCGCACCAGGTCTGTGGTGCGCGTCGCCAGCCCAGTCCGGCCCATTCCTGCTCCCCGCATCAAGCCTGTGGTGCGTCTCGTCAGCCCGGCTCTGCCCGTTCCTGCTCTCCGCACCAGGTCTGTGGTGCGCGTCGCCAGCCCAGTCCGGCCCGCTCCTGCTCCCCACACCAAGCCAGTGGTGTGCGTCGTCAGTTCAGCACGGCCCGTGCCTGTTCCCCACACCAAGCCAGTGGTGTGCGTCGTCGGTCCGGCACGGCACGTGCCTGTTCCACTGGTGCCTGGTCCGGCGCCGGTCAGATGCGTTACGCCGGAGCTAGAGCAATCCGCTCCACCAGTGGGCAGTCCAGCTCCGGTCAGCAGGACCAGACCGGACCAGGGGTACTTTGGGGGGTTTGAGAGCGAGTGGGGATCATGCCAGGAGCCGGATCCGCCGCCTAGGCGGAGTGCCCACCCGGTCCCTCCCCTGTTGTGTTTCGTTGGCGCGGTCGGAGTCCGCGCCTTTAGGGGGGGGTACTGTCACGCCCTGGCTCGGGGGACTCTCGTATGTTGAGCCAGGGTGTTAGTTTCTATGTTTTTGTTGTGGGTCTAGGTTACTTATTTCTATGTTGGTCTGAGTGACTCCCAATCAGAGGCAACGAGTGTCAGCTGGTTGTCTCTGATTGGGAGCCATATTTAAACAGTCGGGTTTTCATTCGTGTTTGTGGGTTTTTGTTTCGAGTCTGTTTATGGTAACCGTGAACTGTCACGTATCGTTCGTTGTTTTGTTCGTGTTGCCTTCAGTGAGAATAAATATGTTTACATTCAACGCTGCGCATTGGTCCACTCTGTTAGACGATCTTGACACTGGAGGAGTGCTTGATGCCATCTGTCAAGCATGGTGGAGGCAATGTGATGGTCTGGGGGTGCTTTGGTGGTAGTAAAGTGAGAGATTTTACAGGGTAAAAGGGATCTTGAAGAAGGAAGGCTATCACTCCATTTTGCAACGCCATGCCATACCCTGTGGACGGCGCTTGATTGGAACCAATTTCCTCCTACAACAGGAAATGACCCAAAGCACAGCTCCAAACTATGCAAGACCTATTTAGGGAAGAAGCAGTCAGCTGGTATTCTGTCTATAATGGAGTGGCCAGCACAGTCACCGGATCTCAACCCTATTGAGTTGTTGTGGGAGCAGCTTGACCATATGGTACGTAAGATGTGCCCATCAAGCCAATCCAACTTGTGGGAGGTGCTTCAGGAAGCATGGGGTGAAATCTCTTCAGATTACCTCAACAAATTGACAACTAGAATGCCAAAGGTTTGCAAGGCTGCAAATGGAGGATTCTTTGACAAAGCAAAGTTTGAAGGACACAATTATTATTTATATTAAAAATCATTATTTCTAACCTTGTCAATGACTACATTTCCTATGCATGTTGCTATATTTCCTATTCAAACTCATTTCATGTATGTTTTCATGGAAAACAAGGACATTTCTAAGTGACCCCAAACTTTTGAACGGTAGTGTATATATATTTTTCAGACAATTACACCTCCCACCCTTCCCACCCCTCATCCCCAACAAACCTCTGGCGGCTCCACCCCATCCCCAAACTTTGTCTAAACACAGTACTGGTATGAAGAACAAAAACATAAAAATCTAATAATAACAAACAAACAATAAAATAAAAAGTACAAACAAGAATAAACGTTGCTTCTAACACCTTCTATTCCCCTCTATTAAATAGGCTAACAAATGCTAACGCAGCATAGGTGAAACTATTCAGTAACTCAGATCGCTTTGTCTCCCCTCTTCAGCGCGTTGAAGAGACTCTCGCCCAACACAACAGCTTCTACAAACACACACTGGAGACAGGCAGGCTGCTGTCCTCCACGGCAGAGCTACAGACACAGGCCCAGCTACAGACAGAGTTACAGACCTTGCAGGAGGCCTGGGACCACGCCAGGGAGCTGCTGGGGGAAAGGAGAATCCTGCTGGAAACTGTTGTTCAGGTATATCAGTCAATCAATTAACCAATCAATCTCTTGGAAGCACTTGAACGTGAACTCTAATTTTACATTATAGTCATTTTTTACTTTTGAGTCATTTAGCAGATGCTCTTATCCAGAGCAACTTGCAATCAGTGCATTTAACGAAGCAAATAAGCAGAACAAATATCACCGTCATTGCAAGTAAAACCTTCAAAATCAGTGTGAGAAGAAAAGACAAGTAAAACTTAGAGGATACACAGAACTTTTTTCTCTGAAGTTGCTCTTGACCTCTCTCTCCACCCCAACCGTGTGTGTGTGTGCGTGCGTGCGTGTCTTTCTGTGTGTGCATGCGTGTGTGTGTGTGTGTGTGTGTGATTTGAATGTCTGTTAGCTGCTGTTGACCCACATTCCATGTACTGTATCTGTGCACTGCCCCAGTGAAAGCCCCCCAACAGCCAAGGCGATCAAAGAACAACCCTAATCTAACCCTAATCTAACCATGATCCATGAAGGGGCCAGCTGCCAGCTACGGTTAAGGCCACACAGAGATGCATAAACACGGATGAAATTGTATATTATGCATTCATGAATTGTCTGTGTATGTCTGTCAAAACTGAACTTCAACTCAAGTCAAATATTTTTCGGACGAGTTGCCTACTTGAAAAAATTGACAATTTGTGAGTTTATGTCGGGCAATCTTCTCCGTTGTCCATCTTCCACCAACGGATGACTCCTACTGAATCCTACTGGCTCAATCCATAATTTTCGGACACGAAATCTCAGCCTGGCTGCCGCCTAACACTGGGAGATACAGCACAGTAGGCACTGTATGGCCCATCACTACCACTACCACCATCATCAAAGTAAACTTTACAGTTGCCAGCTAACCCTGAGAAATACAGAATATTGGGCACAGTATGGTCCATCACTACTGCTACCACCATCTGGGTTGAGCTCAATTCCATCCATTTCAATTCAGTCAATTCAGGAAGTAAACCGACATTTCCAATCTAATTTTACTAAACATTTCATAGAGAGAAAATTAGGGCTGATTTTCCAGACACAGATTAAGCCTAGTTCTGGACTAAGAAGAGGAGATTCTCATTAAAAGCACTTTTCAGTCCAGTTCTAAGCCTAATCTGTGTCTGGGAAACCGGCCCTTAAAGTTGTCACTACGGTTTAGGATGACATTTTCCCTAGATGCTGTTGGAAAGTCCGATTTGCAGGTTTCACAGTAAAGTCTGTAGCTAGGATTTGGGAGATGGCGAGCTGATCCTAGATTTGAGCCTGAAGTCAATTTAGGAGCGGTTCCTTTACCTCAGTCATAAAGGATTAATGAAACCACACCCCACAGGCCGCTGAATCTGATTGGTTGTTGCTGTGACACAGAGGCAGCTGTGAGCCTCGAAAGGGGCTTGCTTTGAGTCGTTGCTATCTGGCCATGCTAGAAAGGGCACAAGTATCGCACCTCATAACCACAAACGCGATTTCAACCACCATAAACCTAAACCTTTACCCTAACCCTAATCCCAAACCTTGAAAACCACAATCAAACCAAAAACCTCATGCATTCGTTCAAAAGTTCAGATGATACCATTCTAGCGTGGCCATCTAGTGACTACTCAAACTTGTTGCTGTCTGTTGGAACCATTATGACCTCATCTGTGAGTGTTGTATACGACCCCCTGGGGGGTCAGGTTTGTTGTGTTAACCAATTCTATAGGATCTGCGTGAAAGCACGGATGCAAAATCAAGTGTGTCCAAAATGACACCTCATTCCCTATACAGTGCCTTCAGAAAGTATTCACAGACCTTGACTTTTTCCACATTAAATTGAGATTTTGTGTCACTGGCTTAAAAACAATACCCCATAATGTCAAAGTGGAATTATGTTTTTAGTAATTTAGAAATACATTTTTTATTAAAAATGAAAAGCTGAAATGCCTTGAGTCAATAAGTATTCAACCCCTTTGTTATGGCAAGCCTAAATAAGTTCAGGAGTAACAACTTGCTTAACATGTCACCTAATAAGTTGCATGAACTCACTCTGTGTGCAATAATAATGTTTAACATGATTTATGAATGACTACCTCATCTCTGTACCCCACACATACAATTATCGGTAAGGTCCCTCAGTTGAGCAGTGCATTTCAAGCACAGATTCAACCACAAAGACCAGGGAGGTTTTCCAATGCCTCACAGAGAAGGGCACCTATAGACGGGATGGTTGTTTAGCAACAAAACCGACGCATGCGCAACTATGGGGCAAAACAGACAGGGTTGGTTTATATTGTTTGTATTTGTATTTATTAGGGATCCCTGGGCAGCAGCTACCCTTCCTGGTGTCCAAACATATTAAAGCACTTACATTACATATAAAATAAAAGATAAAACAGTACATCATACAACATTATTACACCACTACATAGCTACAATACAAAATGTTTAATACCACCATACAACAATATCACAATGTTTCTGGGTTGCTTGATTGTTTTTAATGCTTTACTGGGAAGCTTATCAGAAGTAGACTTGCTCATATTATTTATATTGGAGCTGATCTTGCTACTAGGGCACACCGCCTCAGTGCTAACAGTGTAACTCTGGTTCATAGGCTCATGATTACTGCATACAATAGCTGTAGGATCAACAGAGGTATACAGGGAAATTAGGGGGACATAAATTAAGTTACTTAATTAAGTTACATTGTGTCTGCCAACGCCCCTAGGATAATGTACATTTGATGCAGCATGATGATGACTCATTGTTGACAACATGTAAGCCATATTTCGTCTCCAATGTTTATTGAACATATAAATATATTCGCACTTATCTCTCAAATACATCATCGCAGTTGTTGGTTAGCTAGCTAGCTAATTTTAGCCACATTAGCATTGACATTAAATCAGTCAAAACACCTCAAAACAAGACATGGTATCAAGAACAAGATGAAACGAGCTAAAACGAGACACAATTCCCTACATGGCAGTTTCCTGTCTTTCTTGCTAGCAATCTGGCCATCCAGAATCACAACAACATGCTGACTTCTGCACCATGGTAGCAAGCACATCATTTTCGTGACGTTGTCAGCTAATCCATCTATTGGTAGATGGGTAAAGATAAGAAAAAGCAGCCATTGAATATACCTTTGAGGATGGTGAAGTTATTAATTACACTTTGGATTGGTTATCAATACACCCAGTCCCTACAAAGATACAGGCGTCCTTCCTAACTCAGTTGCCAGAGAGGAAGGAAACTGCTCAGGGATTTCACCATGAGGCCAATGGTGACTTTAAAGCAGTTACAGAGTTTAATGGCTGTGATAGGAGAAAACTGAGGATCCATCAACAACATTGTAGTTACTCCACAATACTAACCTAAAAGACAGAGTGAAAAGAAGGAAGCCTGTACAGAATACAAATATTCCAAAACATGCATCCTGTTTGCAACAAGACTGCAAAAAATGTGGCAATTTTTTTAACTTTATGTGATAAATACAAAGCGTTATATTTGGGGAAAATCCAACACAGCACATCACTGAGTACCACTCTTCATATTTTCAAGCATGGTGGTGGCTACATCATGTAATGGGTATACTTTTATCAGCAAGGGAGTTTTTTAGGATAAAAAGAAACGGAGTAGAGCTAAGCACAGACAAAATCCTGGAGGAAAACCTGGTTCTGTCTGCTTTCCAACAGACACCGGAAGACAAATCCACCATTCAGCAGGACAATAACCTAAAACACAAGGTCAAATATACACTGGAGTTGCTTACCAAGATAACATTGAATGTTCCTGAGTGGCCTAGTTACAATTATTATAAAATTGTACTTTTACCCCTTTTTTCTCCCCAATTTCATGATATCTAATTGGTAGTTACAGTCTTGTCCCATCGCTGCAACTCCCGTACGGACTCAGGAGAGGTGAAGGTTGTGAGCCATGCATCCCCTGAAACACGACCCTGCCAAGCCGCACTGCTTCTTGACACACTGCTCACTTAACCCGGAAGACAGCCGCACCAATGTGTCAGAGGAAACATCGTACAACTGGCGACCGAAGTCAGCTTGCAGGCGCCCGGCCCGCCACAAGGAGTTACTAGAGCGTGATGGGACAAGGAAATCCCTGCAGGCCAAACCCTCCCCTAACTCGACACTGGGCCAATTGTGCGCCGCCTCATAGGTCTCCCGGTCACGGACTGCTGTGACATTTTAATTTTCCACAAATTAGCAAACATTTCTAAAAACATGTTTACACTTTGCATGTGTTAAAACATATATCATACATTTAATCAATTTTGACCAATGGGCCCTGGTCAAAAGTAGTGCACTAAATAGGGAATAGGGTGCCATTTGGGACGCCAGGTCAAACAGTTTATGTCAGCCCCGGTGAATAGGAAATCCCCAAGCACAACAGTGAAATCAGGCTAAGACAATAAGTCAGACATGGGGCGAGTCTGAAATGAGCTAGCTAGTTGTCATTAAAGAAAGGGAAATACACACCAGGAAAATTAGACACTTTGTTAATCTCCCACTCAAATGTGTGACCAAATCTTTGATTAGAGGTGGGGTAATGTTTGTGTCTTAGTGGTATATTCAAAAAATGTATTTTAAACTTTTGCTCGTGGATGTGGAGAGGTGTGCCATTCTATTTCTGGGAACCCTTTTTTGCCCATAGAATAATATAATTTTCCTAAATCACGTTATTCAATTTAATCTGATGTTGTTTTTTTCTGAACTGAACTGTAAACTAATATTGTTAATGAGATATCACTTGTTGGAGAATGTTACATTTACCTTCTCTATATCTTGTAGAATTGGGGCCACTGTCAGGTCAGACTAGTTGACAGCGCACACAAACTGGAGGAGATCAGGGACAGGCTGAAGCAGCCGCTGCCAGAGAGGCTGGAGGAGCTACAGGGTGAAGAGAAGCTCATAGAGGTGACTACCTTCTCAATCTGGATCTCTGTGTGTGTGTGTGTGTGTGTGTGTGTGTGTGTGTGTGTGTGAGTGTGTGTGTGTGTGTGTGGGGGGGGGGGGGGGGGGGGGTTGCATATACTGTACATGCAAGTGTGTGTCTGTGTGTGTTTACATGCAAGTGTGTGTGTGTGCATCCCACTTTGTAATATTGAGCTGTGTATATTAGTATCTCTCTGTGTGGGTGGATTTCAACCTCTCTGTGCTGTTAGAAAGAAGGTAACACTTGAGGTGAGTCAATAGGTGAGTAACACTAACTAGGTTTCCATCCAATTAGCGGCAGATTTTTATGGTAATACTGAAAAATCTGCATAAAGAAAATATGTGCATTTTCCCACCAGTGGTGTGTCTCCACCAAACGGACTTGGTGCAGATATAAATCAGCGCGTGTTGAGGTAGTGCACACAAAAATGTATTTTTCACGTCACTTTTCAAGTAGCGATTGTTTTGTCACAAAAACTGTTGCGTTAAATAGCAAATGTATGTGCCTACTCTGGTCTTGGCACATGCGCTCTAGCCAACAACAGATACAGTGCGGGTAGGTTGTGCGGGTAGGCTATACATGACGAGATTAGCCTATTATGTATAAGAGCGATAATATTTTTATTTGTCAAACAGCAGTCAAGCATCGATCATCATTTCTCCATAATAAGATCCTCAATATTTATTGGAAAGTAGCATCAAGCTCATCACCGTGCACGTTCACCACCCTGTGAAGTTCATCACAAGTTATTTAATCTGTAGCCTAATAAACTGCATGGTTTCTGAGATGTAGTGGGAGGACCACACACCATATTAGCGTGTGACTCATAAAGATCTTTCCGCCGCCATTTCTTACATAATACATTTTACCGATACAAAAAGATCCCACTATGATCGCAAATGATCTGTCGGCATTAATAAAATTGTACCGAAACTTCCTGTTTCCATCATAGCTGTCGTGATTGTTTTTATACGGTATGACTTTACTCGCATAAAAACTGTGTATGGAAATGTACTTACTGACATTAAAATTGCCATGGCATTGATAATTATAGAATCACACATCTAGATACAATATAATACTGTTTTATTTCAATTCTGCGGAATAGCAGCACCTCAGACCTGACTTAAAAGCATAGTTCATAAAAAATATATTTAGTATTTTGCTCATTAGTCTGCTGTTAATACAATCTTGATCAACAGCCACCGACACAATGAGATTAAAGGGTTAGTTCACTCAAAAATGATATTTTTGTTCATTAGTCCACTGTTAATGTAATCCCAAAACGTTGTGAATGTCAGCAGTCAAGTTTTCAAGATAGAGCACTTTCAGAACAGAGCAAAAAGGTTCATGCTGATGTGTTTCGCATCATATGAAACCTGACTGCTGACATTCACAACGTTTTGGGATTACATTAACAGTGGACTAATGAACAAAATACTAAAATATCGTTTTTGAGTGAACTAACCCTTTAATCTCATTGTGTGGGCGGCTGTTGATCAAGGTCTCATTGGAGAGGTACTTCTATTGTGAAGAATGAGGATAACAGTGGCAAAGATAGTTAAGTCAGGTGCAGTCAGGTTTATTTAAAGTGCATTGTCCATGGGTCTCAACATACTTTACATAATGAGGCAAGGAAACAAACAAACAAAAAATGATAAAGGAAAAGAAAAGGAATACAGGAAAGAAATGCCTAGTTAGGTCCCAAATTGCACACTATACCCTATAATGTACTACTTTTGACCAGGGTCCATAAGGCTCTGGTCAAAAGTACTGCATAATATAGGGAATAGGGCGCCATTTGGGACGCAGGGCGCCATTTGGGACGCACACTAAGATAAGAGGAGAGATATCATGTTATTTTTTTATTGTTTCTAATACACCTTCTTCGGCTTTCTTAGCACACACATTTGCTTATTTGGGTTTGTAATTTCATCACTGCAGCTATTGAAAATCATTGCTGTACTGTGTATCACTCCTGTCATGCCAGTAAAAGTTGTTTGAGTTTGAATTTGACTGGGGGGAAAGTGAATTGATTGAGGGGGTTTTCAGGCACTCACAGAGGGGCCAGAGTTACCAACAGGTTTTGGGGGCTCCCACTATCCCCCACCCACTGAGTCCCACTATTATGAGTTTTCTACACTCCTCCCTCTTTCCCCCTTTCCCCTCCTCTCCCTTACCCTTTCACTTCACTTCCCTCCTCTCCTTTCCCCTCCCAGTTTACCCTCTGCTCCCCTCCCCCTTCCCTTAATCCTGCGGGTTTGAGAGAAAGAGAGAGAGTCACACATACAGAGACAGAGAGAGAGAAACACACACGTACTGGACTAGTATGCACTTACTACAGCGCCGGGGTGCCTGACCGGTCAGTTGTGTGTGTTGTGTGTGTGTTATGCAGGAGAACGAGGCCTCTCTGGAGTTGTGGGCCGGTGGAGTGAAGGAGTTGTCCACCATGAAGACGGACCTGTCCCAGTACATCTTGGCCGGGGACGCTACCCTACTACAAGGACAGGTGGAGCAGCTGCACTGCCAGTGGGAGGAACTCTGTCTGAAGGTGAGAGGGGCATGGATGGAGAGAGAGAGAGAGAGAGAGAGATGTAGGGAAAGAGATAGAAAGAGAGAATTGTGTGTTAGAGAGAGAGAGGAAGACTGATTTTATTTAAGAGAGAGTGAAAGTGAGTGAGCGGGAGGGAGGGAAGGGAGAGATATAAAAATATAGTAGCCACTAGCTATGTTCTGGCCACACAAAAGGCTCCTCCGCTACTGGGGCTGATGACCAGCGAGTGGAGACACAAAACACACACACATTCACTCATTCATGGCAGCGCAACATGAGAATAGAAGCAGCATGGAATGGAGGGGAAAACGGACATGTGGGTGAATGGAATGCCACTACTGACCAGCAAAAATGCATTAGATACTTGCATTTCCCCAAAAGATTATAATTTTTTTTTATTTAATGTGTTTCTATTTCTGCTTAAGATTTAACAGTTTGACATTTCCAGTGCCCCCATTTAATATCTTCTCAATAGAAACTGTTGGGGTTATTATGCATGTACTGTGTTTCAGAGTTTGAGGCTCTGAATGCCTCTGTAAGAGACAGTAGTATTTGTGCTCTCAAGTGGTATAATATTTTACTAATGATGTACATCTTTGTCAGTGAGAGAAAGAGAGAGAAAGATTGACTGTTTTTGGGGGGGGGGATTTAGCTTGATTGTTTTGAGACCTAATTGGGTCCTGATAAAAGCGCATGGGCAGTTCGAACGCTGTTCTGTTGGGTTTTGTAACTGAATTTGTCTATTACTGATTGTAAGTCTAAGTGACCGCAGCACGTGGGAGATTTGAATGCTTCTGTTGGAGTTTGTAACTGAATTTGTCCATTACTAACTGTAAGTTAAATTAACAATGGTGAATGGAGGTGTTTAGCTCTTTAGCTGAGCAGAGGTCAGAATTCCAAGCTACAGTTAAATCTCCCTTTAAATCAAAAACAAACACAGCGTTTTTGTATAAATGCCTGTTAACGGTTTTTCTTTCTGATTACTAACTTGTTGTTGTGCATCGGGCCTTGTTGTTGGAGAAACAATGGGGCCCTCATGGTTCCACTGACTGCCCCAACTTGCAACCTGTTAGGGAAACTGTTAAAAATTGTGCACTTGTGGGGACACAGAGCTGGCGGCAGCGATGAGTTCTCCTTAAAAGAAAGTGTTGCATTGCTATTATGAATAATGTAGGCTCAATTGATAGTTCATTAATTTAACATATTTAGACATTTGTTTCCTTACCTTGAAAGCAGTCTATGGGCACTTTGGTTTTGTTTTACAAGCCACTAGAATAAGCAACATTAGCATTTTGAGATCAATTTCCGTATCTCCCCGTATAGCATGTATTACATTTCATGCCCAAATCATAAAAAAATTAATTCAACCAATTAATTGAGTAATGTAAAACATTTAAGATGATAAGATGAGAGATGATGTGGGTTTGAAATGTAATACATCCTACACGGGGGAGATTGAATTACACTAATAATAAAAAACGTGTTTTCGGAGTGAATATTTAGCTGATATGTACACTACCAGTCAATAGTTTGGACACACCTACTCATTCAAGGGTTTTTCTTTATTTTTACATTTTTTTACATTGTAGAATAATAGTGAATACATCAAAACTAGGAAATAACACATGGAATCATGTAGTAACCAAAAAAGTGTTAAACAAATAAAAATATATTTTATATTTGAGATTCTTCAAAGTAGCCACCCTTTGCCTTAATGACAGCTTTGCACACTCTTGGCATTCTCTCAACCAGCTTCATGAGGTAGTCACCTGGAATGCATTTCAATTAACAGGTGTGCCTTGTTAAAAGTTAATTTGTGGAATTTCTTTCTTTCTTAATGCATTTGAGCCAATCAGTTGTGTTGTGACAAGGTAGGGGGGGTATACAGAAGATAGCCCTATTTGGTAAAAGACCAAGTCCATATTATGGCAAGAACAGCTCAAATCAGCAAAGAGAAACGACAGTCCATCATTACTTTAAGACATGAAGGTCAGTCAATAAGGAAAATGTCAAGAACTTTGAAAGTTTCTTCAAGTGCAGTTGCAAAAACCATCAAGCACTATGATGAAACTGGCTCTCATGAGGACCACCACAGGAATGGAAGACCCAGAGTTACCTCTGCTGCAGAGGATAAGTTCATTAGAGTTACCAGCCTCAGCTCAAATAAATGCTTCACAGAGTTCAAGTAACAGACACATCTCAACGTCTATAATGTAAAAATAAAGAAAAACCCTTGAATGAGTAGGTGTGTCCAAACTGTTGACTGGTACTGAAGTTTTGGTACTGTATATCTACAGTATATTTTTGCCCATTACAGGTTTTCTGAAGTTGGGGATGTGCATATCATGCTTCTATGCTTCATAGAACAACAATGGAGCCCTTATTATGACAGTGTGTCCCACATGACAGTGTCCCCAAAACACATGGCGCTGTCCCCACAAGGCTAACAGGTTGCAGGTGGAGCCAGTCAATGGAATGGCTGAGGGACAGATGGCCAGCCAGGGCTGTGTCCTGCCTGTGCTTCAGGGGACAGCCCCTGTCCCCTATTGTTGGGGTGGCAACACAAGTCCTCACATGGCAACGACGGGTCACAATCGAAACCGCTCCTGAGGGAATATTAAGAATATTAAGCCTCAATGATAAGTTAAGTGAGAGAAAGAGCCACGCTCGTGAAAAAAAACTGTAACTGTCAACAGACAGTGAAATATTGCCGTCAAAATGAACTCATGTCTGCCAGTTAAGCTCTTTGACCTCAAAATAATCAACATCCCCTCCTTTGTGGAGCAATGGGAGTATAATCTACACATTAAGCTATCATTAGGAAAATGGACCCTATTCATTTCATGTAAAAAGCTTGACTCTCTAGGGGCCTCGCTCATTTTACTTGATTATGGAGAGTCCCCCAGGGTTCTAGCATTTGAATTGACTTGTAGTGAACTGGTAAACACAAGGGTTGGGCTCAATTCCATTTCAACTCAGTCAATTCACAAAGTACACTGAAATTCATGTTTTCCTTGTTGCTTTTCAATGCACAATGAAATGTGTCAGTGGTCCACTTTGGTGGAACAAACTTGCATTACAGTCTTATTCCAGTTAAAGCAGCCTATGTAAGAGGCTATAACCTGTACATACTGTAGGAGATTTGTACCGTGCCGTTCCACCTATGATAATAATAATAATAATAATAATAATAAGCCATTTAGCAGACGCTTTTATCCAAAGCGACTTATAGTCATGTGTGCATAAAATTTTACGTATGGGTGGTCCCGGGGATCGAACCCACTACCCTGGCGTTACAAGCGACATGCTCTACCAATTGAGCTACAGAGGACCTTCCAGTAGAACTAGATTGTTCACAGAATCGAATTGACAGCAGGGAGGTCTTATCGCCTGTCCAATTTTGCATTAGTAGGGATGGATCAAACTTTTAAGTGAAATTTAGGGACTACACAAGCCAGGTGTCATAGTGTCAAAGCACTCTTAAAGTAGCCCCCTTACTGAAAGCGGGCATCTAGCATGGGAGCTGTAGTTTTTCTGCCCATTACTATTCACTAATAGAGTACAGCTGAAAACCTTGCTCGCCCAGTGATACAAAACCAATCCACTTTGTTAAAAAAAAGCATTTTCAAAGTCCACTGGCACTTCAGGGTATTATTTTTGGGCTACATTCAATGGACCTGCATTGTATGGTGTTATCTTTTCAATTTAGACTCCACCTGACTCACAGTTACTTGACAGTGCCTGTTTTTGTGTTAAATGTGGCCAATTTCTCAGGATTTTCTGTAAAGGTCTGGGTTTAACTTGACAAAATATAGCATTTTAGACCCTAGGTCTGTTTTTTGTCAATGGGAATAACATTACTGAAGGTATTATTTAACTTAACATTTAGTTAAGTTATTAAAGTGGCTAAAAGGATTCATTCAAATTGAGGCGGTCCTATAGTTCCAGACTAGAGTGGCAAGACCTAGCTTGAGTGCCAGTCTGTTTGTGCTATCGTGTCAACTCCGTGTCACTCATTGTCATGCTATTTTTGCAAATGATTAGGCAAAAGCACAAACAGATCTGGGACCAGGTGAGGCAAGACCCCCATCACAATATTTTTTTCTGCATCTGATTGTCAATCCCTTCCCCTGGTAGTCTATCAAGCAAAATCCAGTCCTTGAGGATCGCACTGTATGAAGGTTTCCGTTCCTCCCTGGTCCCAGAAACTGGGGGCCTCCAGGAATTAGGTTTGACATCCTGTCAAGAAACCTACTACAATAACCCCCCCCCCCCCCCCCCCCCCAACCCCCACTTCTCTTCTCTTCTCAGGTATCCCTGCGCAGGCAGGAGATCGCCGACCGACTCAGCGCCTGGACCATCTTCAACGACAAGAACAAGGAGCTGTGCGACTGGCTGACCCAGATGGAGAACAAGGTGTCGGACAGCGGAGACCTCAGCCTCGAGGAGATGGTGGAGAAACTGAAGAAGGTAAGAGAAAACTGGGGTACTGTGCACATTAATTTGAGGAAACAACCTCAAGTGTGGTGAAACTGAAGGAGGTGACAGGAAACTTTGGTATGGTGCACATTTTAGGACATATCCTTAGATGTCCTAAATGTAAACTGCATATAAAATTGTCACTTACAATTGCGAAGTAGTGGTAAATTATTCGGGGACATTTTTTATGCTGGTTGAGTTGACCGGCAATGGGACAACCTAAAAAACGAATGCTAACAATGCCAATTTAGTTTTGTTAAAATGCTTTTTACCATGTAAAAAGGCACATAGATGGCGTTTATGCTCCACTACAATCCTGGTCACAATCCATTCTTTCAAGTAAAAAATAACTGTCTTCTCAAACTGAAAGAAAGCATGTTTGGAATGGATATGCAGTTTACCTTACCATGCAGAGCATGCTTGGTCTATATAATTATATAAAGATGTAGGATCTTAATTTGATCACCCTGTTGCAGGAGAACTTCCCTGCAATGCAGGAATGTAAAACGTATAGTGTATTTGAGGCTTAAAAAGGCTTCTGAAGTTTGTAATTTCCACTTTCAGACTTGATTTTCCCTTATGAAAAATGTATCAACCCCTACAAAAATTTCAATTAAAGGACAATTCCTCCATTTTATAAACAGTTATTATGCTGTTAGTATATATGTACTACTATAACATTTGATTAATTTGTTGACGTTTATTGTTTTTGTTAGTCATACTGCACATTTCCTTGATTTTGTAATTTTGAAACTTCTGTATTGCCTTCATCTACAGCATACTATGATTCCCAGGGTGCATTTAATCTCTCATGATGCAATTCTCCACGTAGTTAGTCTGCAGTTAGCTTAGCTAGCTATATCAAGCCCAGGCGAAGCTTAGTCTAAATATATAGACGTGTTGTTTGTTTAGCAACAAAACCGACACATGCTCAACTATGTGGCAAAACAAACGGGGTTGGCTTAAATTGTTGATAACATGTTAACTATATTTAATTCCCAATGTATATTGAAAACATAAATGAAGTTGCACAATGAGCACTTGTCTCTCAAATACATCGTTACAGTTGTTAGTTAGCTAGCAAATTTTAGACATATTATAATAGACGTGACATCAGTCAAAACACCTCAAAACAAGACGGTGGTATCAAGAACAAGATCAAACAAGCTGAAACGAGCCACTTACGATTCACCACATGGCAGTTTCTTGTCATTGTTGCTAGCTATCTGGCCATCCAGAACAACAACAACACACAGCCTTCTGCCCCTTTGGAGCACGCGCATCGTTTTCGTGACGTTGTCAGCTAAACTGTCTATTGCTTATGTCAAAAGTTATGAGTGCATTTCACATTACTTTGGGCCTGTAAATATATTATAATGGTTGTATGAATGTCATGCTGAATATATGTTCATGTCAATAACCAGGTTTCCATCCAATGTTTTTTAACATTTTTAATGACGGGCCTGATGGAAACAGAACATTTTTCGGTTCACTTTCCAAATGACGACTAAACAAAATACACTAGACAAGATGAGATTGTTTTGTGTCTGTAAAATTAATTATGCGATATATGTCGGTGGAAACGCTTTTATGCACAAATATTGATATAATAACCATCATATCGAAGTAAACTTGGAGACACGCGATGAAATGTTGTGTGGTCCTCCCACTTTGACTCGTCAGGAAAGCATGCAGTTTATTAAGCTGCAGATGAAATAAATTATGATGAATTTAACAGGGTGGTGGAAGTGCAAGGGGATGAGCATGATGCTCCTTTCCAATAAATATCTAGTGTCTTATTCTGGTGACATGATAATCGATGCTTGGCTGCCGTTTGAAAAATGTAAATAATATTTTGTCCATATAATCTCATCATGTAGACTATTCGAGCGCTCTAGCCAACAGCACCCTGTTACAGGAGGGGGTCGCAGTTCCGGAGCGACCCACTAGGTGTCATCCTCCGACAACCTTAGGCACCTCCTCACTCACAGTCTGGACTAATCAGTATCCTATTGGTGTCACCTGTGTCTACCTGTTCACCTTCACCTGTGTATTTATGCCCTCACTTCCCTGTGTTCCCTTGCTCAGTTTTCTCCCTGTTTCATTATTTGTTTCAGTCGTAGGTAGTATTTCGTATTTTGGCTGTCAGCCGGTTTTTGGAGACTTATTTGCGCCGCCTTTCTTTTATCGTGATAAGTCCGTTATTTTGTATTCTGGCTTCGGGACCACCAGTAAAGATCCTTGTTTCACCATCTCTGCCTACTGCCTACTGTATATCCTGCACCCCACCTGGGTCACACCTCACACCAACCCTTACAGCGCGCAGATAGCGCTGTTGGCTAGAGCGCACTTGCCATTACCAGAGTGGGCACACACGCCATATAATGCAAAACATTTTATGAGAAAACCATCAGTAGAGTTGAAAATGCGATGGACACCCATTTAACTTGTATTTTTTATTCAGTACATGGGAATTTAACTGCAAAATGTATTTTAATGTGAACTATGTCATCACGCACAGCCTTTTATCTGCAACAAATCAATTTGATGGAAACATCTCTGGTGGGAAAAATATTTAATGCAGGTTTTTGAATATTCACATGAAAATCTGTCACTAATTGGATGGAAACCTAGCTATTACATTTACGTCATTTAGCAGACGCTCTTATCCAGAGCGACTTACAGGAGAAATTAGGGTTACGTGCCTTGCTCAAGGGCACATCGACAGATTTTTTTACCTAGTCGGCTCGGGGATTAGAACCAGCGACCTTTCGGTTACTGGCACAACGCTCTTAACCACTAAGCTACCTGCCGCCCACTATTGTAACCAATCAAGTGCAATACACTAAAAATGGATTTGAATGTGGATGCTAACTAGGAGTGGTTTTGCCTAATGGAATCATGGAAGTTTGAGCCTAATATTGGAGTAAGCTGACTATAAATATCATTCTATAGGTTTTTGAGCGTCTATTTA
The DNA here is from genome assembly GCF_964263955.1 of Coregonus lavaretus. NCBI lineage: Eukaryota > Metazoa > Chordata > Actinopteri > Salmoniformes > Salmonidae > Coregonus > Coregonus lavaretus. The sequence goes on from NC_140020.1 coordinate 22,033,384, forward strand.
AAATATGTACATGTTATTAGACAAAGACAACCAGAGCAACACATAGCAGGGAGTTCCAATATGAAAAGAAAACTACAGACGGGTTATATAGATTGCTGATGATGACTGTCCATAATTTATTGTATTAATCACATATGTCAGAGTCAAGGCCCGCGGGCCACATCCGGCCCGCGAGAAGGTTTTTTACGGCCCCTGGGATGATCTTGATTTATTATTAGAACCGGCCCGCAGACCGCAGCAAGCCGGCAGCCCGCAGATCTTTTACACGCACCAATACTACATTTCCCACAATGCAACGGTGACGCACCGAGCAGTAGGCTGCTTCATTTCAATATTTATTGGCACAGCAGTCGTCAGCATCACAGTAAAATTAACTTTCAGATACCCATCAAAAATGGCAAAACGGAAGGTGGACACTGAGAACCGGGGGTTTCAAACAAGGTGGGAGTCGGAGTATATGTTCACGGAGGTAGCTGGAAAACCTGTGTGTCTTCTGTGTGGAGAAAGTGTGGCGGTACTGAAAGAGTATAATCTGAGACGACATTATGAAACGAAACACGCGGACAAAAACAAGAATATGGACATGGAACAAAGGCTACAAAAGGCAGAGGAATTAAAACGAGGCCTCAAATCTCGACAGGCTCTGTTCAAAAAAGCCAAATCACAAGGCCAGGCTGCTGTCAAGGCCAGTTTTATTTTGGCAGAAGAGATCGCTAAATCAGCCCGGCCATTTACGGAGGGGGATTTCATCAAAAACTGCATGATTAAAGTTTGTGACGAAGTTTGCCCAGAAAAAAGGCAACTCTTTTTAAATGTGAGTCTGAGCAGAAACACCATTGCCGAGAGAGTAGACCAGTTGTCCATCAATCTAAAAGAGCAGCTTGTGAAAAAGGGAAAAGATTTCATTGCATATTCCTTGGCTGTGGATGAGAGCACCGACATTTCTGACATTGCCCAGTTGTCAATTTTCATCCGCGGAGTGGACTCCAGCCTAAGCGTGACAGAGGAGTTTTTGGCTTTACGTCCTATGCATGGCACAACTACGGGGCATGATTTGTATGAAGAGGTGTCAAGATGTGTAAATGAGATGGAGCTGCCTTGGGAAAAACTCGTGGGTTTGACAACCGACGGAGCACCTGCGATGTGTGGACACAGGAGCGGACTGGTGGCGAAGATACGGGAAAAGATGCAAGAGGAAAACGCGACAGGTGAGCTGACAGCTTATCATTGTATCATACACCAGGAAGCGTTGTGCGGTAAAGCCTTGAAAATGGAGCATGTAATGAGCATCATCACGCGCACAGTTAACTTTATCAGAGCCAAAGGTTTGAATCACCGCCAGTTCAAGGCATTTCTGACGGAGTTAGAAACGGAGCATGGTGATTTGCCTTATCACACAGAGGTGCGATGGCTAAGCCAGGGAAAGGTGCTTCAAAGATGTTTCGAGCTTCGTGAGGAGATTTGTCTGTTCTTGGACAGCAAAGGGAAAGACACAACACAACTCCGAGACGAAATGTTTCTGTGTGAAATGGCTTTTCTGTGTGACATTACGAGTCATCTGAATGCAATGAACTTGCAGCTGCAGGGTCGGGATCATGTCATCTCTGATATGTACAGTACAGTGAAGGCATTTAAAACCAAACTGACTCTGTGGGAGACGCAGATGCGGAAAGAAAATTTGAGCCACTTTCCCAGCTGCCAGACCATGAAAGAGAAGCTCTCTACCAGTGCGTTCCCGAGCGCACAGTTGGCTGATAAAATAGGTATGCTTGCCGCTGACTTTCGACGCCGATTTGCTGACTTTGAAGCACAAAAAAGCAGGTTGGAACTGCTCGGTAACCCATTTGCTGTTGACGTGGAAAGCTCACCACCAAACCTCCAAATGGAGTTGATTGACCTCCAATGCAATGATGCACTGAGGGCAAAATATGCGGCAGTGGGTGCTGCGGAGTTCGCCCGTTTCCTCCCCGACACAATGCCCCAGCTGCGCATCCAGGCTGCTCAAACGTTGTCTATGTTTGGCAGCACATACCTGTGTGAACAACTGTTTTCTTTGATGAACCTGAACAAAACATCACACAGAAGTCGACTTACTGCTGAACACCTCCACTCAATTCTGAGGATTTCCTCAGCTCAGAGCCTTACCCCGAACATTGATGAACTTGTGGAAAAGATGGGACACCACCAAGTATCACCCTCAACCTCAAACAAGTGAACATTACTGTGCAATCACATATTTAGAGTTTTTACTCAGTTCAAGTTTAAAAGTTAAAGTTTAATATTTGTTTTCACTGCATGTTACTTCTCCTTAAACAAAGTGTTGTTTTTGATTAATAGATTTTTGCACTTTATTTTATTGTATTTCAATCCAATTATATTTTAAAAATATTTCAGTTGAGTGGATGATAGAAAATTGCTATTATTGTTTTTTTCTTTGAAGTAAATTTAGCCCACTTTTGCTAAAATAGAAAATATAGGCTACTGATGGTGCCTTGAATACCGGTTTCTTTCATTTAATGTTCATGTTATGGGGATTTTTATATAAAGGAAATTTGTCTTTTGTGTCTGTTGAAAATTAAAGATTACTGACAGAGCCATAAGAAAATATTGCTTTATTTATCTGATCATATTGGAATATATTTGTTAGGTTTTCAGTAGGTTCAATTAGGTTCACTAGACTATATGCGTCATTTAAAAATTTTTCAATGAACATTCGAACAGTCCGGCCCTCGGCTTGTAGCTAAATTTTTTATTTGGCCCTCCGTCCATTTGACTTTGACACCCCTGGTATTAATCATCTCAGTGAACCTACTTGAAAACTTAACAGATGCAATTTCCGGTTTTGCTCATCAATAAACAGTCAACATGAAATCATAAAATTACACTAACACTGTGTAGGACATCACTAAATACTTCATAATAACACCTCAAATGTTAAAAGTGGCAGAGTTTTCCTTTTATTATAAACCACATAATAATTCACATATCCTATTGCTGCAGGATTATTTTCCCACTGTAGCAAACTGGCTCAAATTAAGATCCTACATCTGTCTGGCTGGGTCTTTGGTGGCTATTGATCTGAATGAACTTGATTGGTATGGTAAACAGTGCAGTGAAAACCTCTGTAGATTCAGACCCATGTCTGGTTAGATAGATTAGATAACCCTTTAACCCTGGTGGTTGCATAACCACTAGAGCCCCAGCTCACACACACAGTGTAGCCCAGACGATAGAACTAATGTGGGTGTTCATCTGAGGGAGTCTGCCAGGTGTCCTCAGGTCAGGTGACTGGACTGGGGAAAGGGGTCCCCTTGGACCTCCCTCATCTTGGTACAGTCCACTCCTCTCATGAGAATCACACCCAGTCGCAATTGAAAGTTAGTGTGTCACTCTCCCACATTTCTGACCTGTGTTATGCACGTTTGTGATATTGTATATCACGTGCTTGGTTCCAGAATTAGAGCGGTAATCCTACAAAGTGTACAATTGCTGACAGAAACGTGGACAGACAAAGTAAACAACTTTACTGTATGTAGGGCAGAATGGGTACATGAGGATTTGGCCAACCCCTTTGTTCCGGTAAACAATGGTCCTCTCTATTGAATTTAGCCTACATCACGCCTCCTTTTCTTTCTCATCATCGATGTTAGTCATTTAGTACACAAGATAATGATTTGGGACACAGGGTGTGTTCATGTTTTTGATGTAGTGTGAGAAGAAATAAATAAATTAAACGTTGCAAGAGAAAGTGCTCTTTGTTTTGCAGCCCTTTCTCTTGTGGGCACCCCTTGATCAAAGCTTAAAGCAGAAGTTCAGGATTTTAGAACTTGATGTTAGCCACATAGAATTAGAATAATAATAATAATAATTTAATAGGATCTCTATGGTTAGCCACTATAAACTACGGCTCATTTTAGCCACCGCACGCTAACAATCAATGGAAGCGATAGGGGCAGTCTTTTTTTTTATGGTCTAATCACCTTTAAGTCACATCACACATATGGAGTTGATTTCAGTTGATTTCAATTTGGCCATCACATTTTTTTAATTGTACAATTGCCTGAATTGTTTGAAAGCACAAAAAAACTGATTTGGAGATACCTGAGTGAGTGGGTAGCTGAAAGAGCGGGGGATGGGCTGTGAGAAGAAGTTGTTAGCTAGGTCGTCAACCCCCCTATCTGTTGTAAATACGTATTTGAAATGCACTTGATGTAGCTTGGGAAGTATTTGAAAGTACATTATTTGAAACATGTATTTGACCCAGGTTTGGTAGTCTGCTCCCTCTCCTTGAAAGCAAAAGACAGATTTCTGTGATCTGAAAATAACATTCTTCTTCTTCTCTATAGGACTGTATGGAGGAGATCAACCTGTTCAGTGAGAACAAGAGCCACCTGAAGCAGCTGGGGGAGCAGCTGATGCTGGCCAGCGACCAGGCCAAGCAGGCCCAGCTCCACGGCACCCTGAGGGACGCAAGGGACCGCTGGCAGCACCTTTTCCACCACATAGAGGCCAGGTGAGGCTAGCACATTTAAAAACTGGGCACAGGTTGTTTTTCTTTTATTGTTTTCCAATGACAGAGACAGTATGAAATGAAGGGGAGAGAAGAGCCAGGATTCATACCCACACAGGCTACTACTACTAGCGGCAGGTAGTCTAGTGGTTAGAGTGTTGGGTCCGTAACGGAAAGGTCACTAGTTTGAATCTCCTAGCCAACAAGGTGAAAAATCTGTCTATGTGCCCTTGAGAAAGGCACCTAACGCTCCAGGGTTGCCGTTGATAATGACTCACACTGGCTGTGACCCCACTCTCAGGGAGAGTTGGGATATGCAAAAAACACATTTAGGACAAATATAAGCACCCACCAAATTATTGCTTATATTACTAGGCCTACTACTACTGCTTCTACTACAATACTACTACCACTAGTACTACTACTACTACTACCACAATCGAACTGGTACAGAAGCTGAAACAAGACAACAGGTGACTTCATATCCTGCCTTGTCTCAACTTGTTTAAAGAGTATGATTCCATATACTGATGGGATGCCACACGCTGGCATCCAAGGGGGGTGAACCTTTCTTTTATTCAACCTCAACCTCCCGTCTGTCTGCCAGGTCAGGTGCCACCGTGGCCGTGTGGTGTCGGTTGCTTTGTGCTCTTCAGGATGATTTTAAAAATCTAATTAAATGGTGTTTGTCACGTACACAGATTACAGCATTTATAAAAGGTGCAGTGAAATGCTTGCGTGGTAGCTCCCTCAATATTGCAGTACAATAATCAATATAAATAATTAAAGGCCAAATACAAAATAGAAAATATCAAGTAATTAGAAGAAGGTAGTATGTAAAGTAATAACTGATATGTATGATTATGAATGTGCTATGTCAAGTATGACTGTATTTACAAATATAAATTGAATACTGACTAGGTTGCGCAGTTAAATAAATAGTATAAATAGAGCAACAGCGTTGACAGTGTGTGAGTGTGTGTGCTTATGTGTGTGTGTGTGTGTGTGCTTGTGTGTAAGGTTTGGATGTGTGGAGAGTCAGTGTTGCAAATAGTTTCTAGCTGCAGATAGTCTTTAACATGCAAATAGTCTCTAAGCCTGTTGGTCTGAGACCCGATGCTCCGATACCACGGCGCTCAGCTTGTCTGGGTGACAGACACAACGGATGGCACATTATTCATAGGGAGTGCTGTGAGTGTTGTTCACAGTGGCAGCATCGTTTAGCACTACGGCTAGTCAGCTTTTTATGCTAACCGGATAACAGATGCTGACGGGGGGTCCAGGCTATCGTTAGCGCCAGCAGGCTATAGTGCTGTTTCCTATTGTTTAGCCCCCACCACGTCACGGCTAATGCGGGGCGACAGAACCCCCACCCCCTCCTCCCTCTCCACCTTGCTTGGGTCCCCTACACTCTGGGGCTGAAAAAGGGGGACTCGGAAGGAAGACGTAAGGCCATATGGGACAGTCCTAGACTTTTGAGGGGGCCATACAATCTAAATCCCCTCTGATTCCAAGTCTGTCCATCTATCTGTGGCTACGCATGGTGGCTGGCTATGTAGACAGTAGATGATAATGAATATACAGAAGTGATTGTACAGCAGCTGCAAAGCTGAAGGAACATTGGTGAACCACAGGGTACAGTGTGAGTTACTTTAAAATTTGTGCCATAGTGGGTCCTTGACTCTTTGGGGGCTGGCCATCACCACACTTGACACCTATATGGGAAACAAAGGCTGAGCGTTGCTAGGTTGAAACAGGTATGAATGAGTTGGAAGGGGCTCTTTGGAGGCGCTTGTGAGTTGATATTAGGGAAGAGTGTTGCCTTGGTATATACAGTACTCTTCTGTAACCTTTAAATAAGAGCATTCAGTGCTGTAGCTACATATGAGGACACCGAGACCTCTGTCAGGGTCTCAACTTACTGATGGAAGTTAGAATAGTAGAATACAAAAGGTGCAATTTCGAAACTTGGTTGGGCATATGCAGTTTTCTTCTTGGTATATATCACTCAGTGACATTTTTTTCATTGGTAAATTACTCTAGTTAGTGTAGCCTGCTATCTACAGTAAACCTGTAGTTATTGCCGAATTACCGACTGGGCACGCAGGGGCCCTGACCTCCAGGGGTCCCTCCATTGATTTTGTTAGTCACTCACTCAGATATCATATTAACATGTCATAAGTCATGTCATAAGTCATGGCAAAATGAGTAAAATTGCAGGAAATTAGCTGTAAAACTACAAAACACAATTGTTCTGTAAAGCAAACTTATTTGTTTACCTTTTGTTAATAAAATAATTTTCTGCTAACAGATCGCTCTGTAAGTGTTAAATTATAGTTTTGTGTAGCGGCTAATTTATTCCTAATAGGCTATGTGTTTGTAGATCAACTGAGGTGAATTAAACTAAAGCATCCAATGTGATATTGGCTGTGGTCATTTTTGCTTGTTTTTGCTGTTCTCCAAACAGCATTTTAGAGTTTTTAAATTGTATAGAAATGCAGTAAATGAGCTTCAACTTTCTTAAAATGTCTTGACCTCCAGACCTCTCTAAAACTCAGACCCTGACTACGGCCCTGGGAGCATTGTTTGCTAAGCTAAAGATTAAGCTTGGAGTAAGAGCGTCTGCTAAATGACGTAAATGTAAATGTGAGTAGCATGGCGCTGTTCTTGCTACCGGTCTATGGTCAGGTTTGCGTGTTGTTGTGTTTTTACTTTGATGATTACGGTTAGGGTTTGGGGAGGGTGAGCTGATCCTACATCTGTTCTTAATATATCTTGTACCCGGACCACTATAAGTTCAGGAAGTCACTCCTATCTCTCTAAAGGTGTCAGGCGAGACGTGTGTGGTGACCATTGTTACTATATAACTGTAACCTCTATAGAGCCTTGTCTCCAAGCGACTTGGACACCCCCCCCTGTAGCGACAGTCACTTTGTTCGCCTTGCTTTTTTCTCCCTTTCCCTTTCTCTCTCCCTCTCCCTTGCTCTCCCTCACTCTCTATATTTTAATCTCTCTCTCTCCATACCTCTTCACACATTCTTTGTCCCTCTATCCATCCTTCTCTTCCTATACACTGGCTCAGCAGGGAGGCTTGCCCTGGGGCTCAGTGTCTTTTGTGTGGCCCAGTGTCACTACTCTTTGTTGGGCTGTCAGATGTTACGAGAGGTGCGGGAGGGAATGTGGGTCTCGGTCAGTGCTAGGTCTCATGGTTAGTTTAGTTTGGTTTGGTATAGTTTTGATTAGTTTATTTGGTTTAGTTTAGATGGGTTTACTTTAGTTTGGTTAGGTTTAGTTTAATTTGGGCTCAGTTTGGTTTAGTTTAGTGCTTGGTTAAGTTTAGTTTGGTTTAGTTTTGTTACATGTATACTGTATAATGGCAGTTTAAAGCTGAATTGCAATACAATACATACAAGCAATACAATACATATTAGTCGTACTGGTGCGAGCTGCACATTCTTCTGGTCACCGCAATCAAAACCTCCTATTTTTTGGGTGGATAAAACCATGAATTTGTTAAACAGTATAAAGCATTATCCTCATGATTCCTGTAATTAAAGTGTCTGCCCTGATGCTGTGCCTGCCTGTTTAGCTGAGGCCAGCTGCTGTAATGAGCGAGGCGCTCACGCTCTCTCTCCCCCTCGTGTGCCCCTCGTGATTGTATAACATTTAGAAATGCAATGCAGGACAAAAACTACTTTGGAAGCAACTAGTTGTCCATATTAAAGAGAGGAGGGTCTCAGCTTTCTGTAGGTATACTTTTATTTCTCAACAGTCATTATTGCACTCAAAGCACACTGTTTTACAAACAATATATCTGGTATGTCTTTGAAATACGGAGGGCGCGAAATTGTCCATTGCAAGTGCACTCATAGCAAAGTTTTTTTTAGGACATTACATTTACTATTAGATTAAAACATTAGCAGTATTAGCAGTAGATGTTATATTTTGAGTTAGCTATCTAGCTAATGTGTTCTGAGATGGTTACTCAGGTGGTGAATTAGGTCTATATTTAAGCGATAATGCCCGAGAAGCCGGTGTTTGGAGGATATACAGTTTAAGTCGGAAGTTTACATACACTTAGGTTGGAGTCATTAAAACTTGTTTTTCAACCACTCCACAAATTTCTTTTTAACAAACTATACTTTTGGCAAGTCGGTTAGGACATCTACTTTGTGCACGACACAAGTAATTTTTCCAACAATTGTTTACAGACAGATGATTTCACTTATAATTCACTGTATCACAATTTCAGTGGGTCAGAAGTTTACATACACTAAGTTGACTGTGCCTTTAAACAGCTTGGAAAATTCCAGAAAATGATGTCATGGCTTTAGAAGCTTCTGATAGGCTAATTGACATAATTTTAGTCAATTGGAGGTGTACCTGTGAATGTATTTCAAGGCCTACCTTTAAACTCAGTGCCTCTTTGCTTGACATCATGGGAAAATCAAAAGAAATCCGCCAAGACCTCAGAAAATGTTTTGTAGACCTCCACAAGTCTGGTTCATCCTTGGGAGCAATTTCCAAATGCCTGAAGGTACCACGTTCATCTGTCCAAACAATAGTACACAAGTATAAACACCATGGGACCACGCAGCCATCATACCGCTCAGGAAGGAGATGCGTTCTGTCTCCTAGAGATGAACGTACTTTGGTGCGAAAAGTGCAAATCAATCCCAGAACAACAGCAAAGGACCTTGTGAAGATGCTGGAGGAAACAGGTACAAAAGTATCTATATCCACAGTAAAACTAGTCCTATATCGACATAACCTGAAAGGGCGCTCAGCAAGGAGGAAGGCACTGCTCCAAAAAAAAAGCCAGACTACGGTTTGCAACTGCACATGGGGACAAAGATCGTACTTTTTGGAGAAATGTAATCTGGTCTGATGAAACAAAAATAGAGCTGTTTGGCCATAATGACCATCGTTATGTTTGGAGGAAAAAGGGGACGCTTGCAAGCCGAAGAAAACCATCCCAACCGTGAAGCAATGGGGTGGCAGCATCATGCTGTGGGTGTGCTTTGCTGCAGGAGGGACTGGTGCACTTCACAAAATAGATGGCATCATTACGAAGGAAAATTATGTGGATATATTGAAGCAACATCTCAAGACATCAGTCAGGAAGTTAAAGCTTGGTCGCAAATGGGTCTTCCAAATGGACAATGACCCCAAGCAAACTTCCAAAGTTGTGGCAAAATGGATTAAGGACAACAAAGTCAAGGTATTGGAGTGGCCATCACAAAGCCCTGACCTCAATCCTATAGAACATTTGTGGGAGGAACTGAAAAAGCGTGTGCGAGCAAGGAGGCCTACAAACCTGACTCAGTTACACCAGCTCTGTCAGGAGGAATGGGCCAAAATTCACCCAACTTATTGTGGGAAGCTTGTGGAAGGCTACCCGAAACATTTTACCCAAGTTAAACAGTTTAAATGCAATGCTACCAAATACTAATTGAGTGTATGTAAACTTCTGACCCACTGGGAATGTGACGAAAGAAATAAAAGCTGAAATAAATAATTCTCTCTACTATTATTCTGACATTTCACATTCTTAAAATAAAGTGGTGATCCTAACTGACCTAAGACAGGGAATTCTTACTAGGATTAAATGTCAGGAAATGTGGAAAAACTGAGTTTAAATGTATTTGGCTAAGGTGTATGTAAACTTCCGACTTCAACTGTATTGGCACGGGTGTTGTTCGTCGAGGGCCGGCAAACCGTGCCAATATATCCTCCAAACACCGGCTTCAAGGGCATTATCACTTTTATACAACAGGTTACCAACATATTCAAATATGATTGACATATTTTCATTACAAACATTATTTTGATGAATTTATTCATACTATTTAATCCTTCCACAAGATATCGTCCCGACACAAATCTAGGGTTGCTACCCAAGCTGGCTGGTCGTTCGTTCTATCGGTTCAGTTGCCAGAGACGTGACCCAGTCGTTCAGTCTTTCGTTCGTTCTATATGTTCCATTGCCATACTGGCTGGTAACATTCTTATCCCTTGCTTGCTAGCTAGCCAACTACGGCTAACTTACAGTCACGTCAAACAGTGCAGCTAGAATAACAGAAATGTAGCTGCATTCTAGTGACATCTATTTGGATACATCCATAACAATGAACTAATGAGGCGCGATTTCGCCTGGCATAGAAAATGTGCTCTCTCGTCAGGACACTGTTGTTCAGAGGAGCTAGCAAACAACACAGCTAACACAATCACTTCAAACTGAAGCTGGAAAGACAGCAAACTAGCTGCACTTCGTTTCGTTTTACCTGTTTTCTATTGATAGTTTTTTGTAAATATCCATAAAAATTATGGTGATTCATGATTTCGACTGGCTGAGAAAAGCTGCCTGCCTGTCTGTCTCATCCCGACACGTTCATTACTATGGGACAGCTGGAAATCGAATTTGAATATTAAAACAATGTTCCAAATGTCGGAGAGACAGACAGCAAGGTTTATACAAATCTCCGCTGTTGAAAACTAATATGTTAGTCTAAAAGAAATGTGAGATAATGTCTAGATGCTTTTTATAGTGGAGATCAAGTTTATAAAATGCCTGGCTGGGTTGATGAGAGTGGATTGCACAGTCAGATGGAACAGAGTAAATAGGCATTTTAACGTCATAGATTTAGCCGGTGGTAACTTGTGGAATAGACACCGGCTGGAATGTGGTTTTAACCAATCAGCTTTCAGAATTAGACCCACCCGTTGTATAAATAATATTAGTGCACATAAAGATGAAGGCATTTATCTCTATTGAACAAAGAAATCTGAAAATTCTGGATCCCTATTTTACCAGTAAATTATAACAAAAATAGCCTAATTGTCAACGCAAAATTCATGAGTATCACTGGATTAGGTTGCATATCAAAATATTTTGAATCATGCATTCCTGCTTGGACATGTTAGATGTAACAACTTTATTTATTGAAAACCATCTCAGTAGTCTATTGCCCTTCTTAATAAAGCATTGTGAATGACTTTATAAAATGATTACAAAATATATTATATTGTGTGATGCTGCAAAAAACAAAAACAAATCTGGAGCCCTGATTTAGTATATATGTAGCATTTATGTAGTATTTAGGAGTATTAGCTGCTATATATGGAATGAGAAAGCAACATTATAGATTTAACTTTTTTGTTAGTTAATTTATGAGATACTGAGTATTGACTTTCTCTTAAAGCAAAGATAAGTGGCACACATGATGCACATACACACAAACACTTACACACATGCATGCACATACACGCATGCAGGCACACATGCACGCACACACACACACAGTCTTGTACAGCTAACCTTGTGGGGACACACAATTCAGTCCCATTCAAAATTCTATTTTCCCTAACCCCTAACCCTAAACCTGACCTTAACCCAAAAACCTAACCTTAACCCTAACCCTAACCCTAAACCTAACCCTAGCTCCTAACCCTAACCCTTAACGTAATTCTAACCCTATCACTAATTCTAACCTTAACCCTAAACCCCATAGAAATAGCATTTGACCTCATGGGGACTAACAAAATGTCCCCAGTTGGTCAAATGTTTGTTTGTTTACTATTCTTGTGGGGACTTCTGGTCCCCACAAGAATAGTTAAACACGTCCACACACACAGACAGAGAGAGACAGACGCACACAGTCCTGTACCTACCTGCTGTTCGGTTGGCCTACACCACACACACACACACACACACACACACACACACACACACACACACACAGACACAGACACAGACACAGACACAGACACAGACACAGAGACACACACACACACACACACACACACACACACACACACACACACACACACACACACACACAAACAAACACACACACACTTTCACTATAGAGAAAACTCTCCCTCTTTCCTAATGTAGAAGACAGTATGGAATGCTACCAGGGGGTTAGCAGAAGGATCCAACCTGCACACACTTAGGCTTCTTTTTCTCTAAAGAGCAGATTTTTGTAACCAAATGTAGTCATGGCAACATTTTCTATGTTTTGTGTTCTGTGTTGCCCAGTTGCCATGGTGACCTTTGAAGAGCCAGGGGACACCTGGGAAAAAAAGTGGGGGGTGCAGGGTAATAGTAGCCTGGGTACCAGTCTTTTTAACTAATCCACTCCCTGTACTCCATGTCATGTGCCAAAGAGACTGGCCTTTCTGCCATCTTCAAATATGAACATTCTGTCATTAATGATCTCGATGAGAATGGAGGATTTGATCCTGATTCGCTCACCCTCACAGCTATCCTCCAATCACATTGATTATGCAAATATTGGAACTATCATTTTTTTCTCCATAGAACACTTGGTATCCCTTTGCTAAGTAACTGCTTTTTGCTTGTCCAGATGAAACCAGTCTGTCAAAAGTTGCCAGCTCACGTCTAAATAGCTACATACTGCAATTCCAACCACAAAAAGTCTTAGTTTAGATAATAAGATGATAGTTGGAGCTGTATTGTTAGATTTCAGTGCAGCCTTTGATGTAAATTGATCATAATTTGTTATTGAAAAAACTGGCTTGTTATGGCTTTAAATCACCTTCCATCACATGGTTGGAGAGTTACTTATTCTATAGAACTCAGAGAGTTCAATGGAAGCTTCTCTAACATCAGATATGTACACAGAGGTATCCCTCAGGGCAGTTGCCTTTTTTTCACGCTCAACAGTTTCCCGTGTGAATCAAGAATGGTCCACCACCCAAAGGCAATCCAGCCAACTTGACACAACTGTGGGAAGCATTGGAGTCGACATGGGCCAGTTACCCTGTGGAATGCTTTCGACACCTTGTAGAATCAATGCCCCGACGAATTGAGGCTGTTCTGAGGGCAGTGTATGAATAGTGTGTGTAAATAGTATTTTGTTGTCTCTTGGTGTCTTTCCTATATATAACTCTTATTTTTATTTTAAAAAAAAAAGTAATGTAATATCTTCTGTTGTTCTTGTCTATTACTGTTCTGTACTTTGTCATGTATTTGTACGTTTTATGTGGACCCCAGGATGAGTAGCTGCTGCATGTGCAGTAGCTAATGAGGATCCTAATAAACTAAACTAAATAGTGGGCACTTGTGAAGAATAAACACTTCATGAACTTAAATGGTAGCTGAGGTTGAATACTGGTTGTATTCTTGATTAAAGGGCTCAATTTATCTTAGTTTAGAATGCTTGTTAATTCAACTTCTTAGTGTAGTGTGTGTATGCGTATGTGTGTCTCTGTGTGTGTGTCTCTGTGTGTTGATAATATCCAATCTAAATGGGTTCAAATAGTATTTGTTTTCTTTCAAATACTTTAGGTGCGCTTGATAGAGCTTGCCTGGCACAATAAAACAATGGAATAGTTCCAAAAGTACAAACCCTGTCCACCTGGCACTCCAGAAAGACTCAATCAAACAATCGAAAGTAGACATGTTGGGTGTAGTTCGTTTTCAGATATGTAGCATTGCTCTGACTCTCTTCCCTGTGTGTGTGTGTGTGTGGACGGGTGTAGGGTGAGGAAGCTGAAGGAGACCCTGGTTACGGTGCAGCAGCTGGACAAGAACATGAGCAACCTGCGATCATGGCTGTCCCGCATCGAGGCCCAGCTGGCCAGGCCCGTCACCTACAACGTGTGTCACCATGAGGAGATCCAGAGACGGCTCGCCCAACAGCAGGTGGGTGGGAGTAGGGTGAAGTTGCCCCTAGACGCTGATCTTGGGTCAGTTTAGCATTTTCCCCACTAATAGTTAAGGTTAGGGTTGAAGGAGGGGAAAATGAGTTTAGATCTGTACCTAGGGGAAACTTCACCCCGGAGCAGGTGGGTGCCAGGGTCCTGTTCATTAGGCACCAAATGAACAGGGAGGGAGTACCTGTTTAACGCTTTGAATCGTTTTCCAGTGAACACAACCCAGATTATCATAGCGATTATTATGAACCGACTTACCTAAATAAATACAGATTGAAAAAGGTGTGTTACACAAAGGTGTAATATGCACATCCCAGATTTCCCCACGGAAAAAAACATATATTACTCAGATATAGACTGTAATTCCCTTTGGATTTTGTCTGCTAAAATAACCATATCTGCATTGATTTCATTTTATTTTAGTTATGTGAATAGAGGGCGATAGATACAAACATATTACCCCATTGAACAAACCACCATCCAATGCATAGCCTTGTCAATAGCCTTGTCCACAATTTTTGTCCAACGTTGTCCGTCTGTCTGTCCACATTACGCTAAGGTTGTCCATGTTTCTGTCCACAGGAGCTGCAGAGGGACATTGAGCAGCACACGGAGGGCGTGGTGTCCGTCTTGACGCTGTGCGACATCCTGCTGCACGACCAGAACGCGTGTGTTGGCGGCGACGGCGAGAACGACTCCATCCAGCAGACCACCCGCAGCCTAGACCAGCGCTGGAGGGCCATCTGTGCCACGTCCCTGGAGAGGAGGCTCAGGTAAGACACACACACAATCAATCAATCCCCACCAAAAGATATAATGTATTTATAATGCATTATACAAAGTGTTACCAAAAGTGATGAATTAAGTTTGTGGGTTCATTTGGATGGTGATGGATGGTGATGGATGGTGATGTTTTGCACTCCAGAGTGAAGTTTCATTTGGGTTAGGATCAGCTTCCCCTCCCCTAATCCTAACCTTAAAGGAAATATCCACCCAAAACCACTAAGTCCTATAATTTAAAGTGTTAAATAACACTAATATGTGAGAACAATATATTTCATTTAGTCATTATAATAAGGTTGGTAGCAACGTGAAAATTGTTGTGGAAATTTGTGAAAATTTGTGGCAGCTCTGTCTGGCTAGCTAGCAAACGTAGCTACACACAATAATACTAAAGTCAATATCAGCATGTGAAGTAGCTAGTTAGCTATAAAATCGCTTAAACAAACTGCACTATCAATTTAGGAGTCTACAATCTCACCATGTTCAACCTGCAGATCGATGTGCCTCGCAGCGGCATCATGCAGTGCTCCCTGGACTGTCTCCTGAGTGGCGCAGTGGTCTAAGGCACTGCATCGCAGTGCTAACTGTGCCACTAGAGATCCTGGTTCGAATCCAGGCTCTGTCGCAGCCGGCCGCGACCGGGAGACTCATGGGCGGCGCACAATTGGCCCAGTGTCGTCCAGGGTAGGGGAGGGAATGGCCGGCAGGGATGTAGCTCAGCTGATAGAGCATGGCGTTTGCAACGCCAGGGTTGTGGGTTCGATTCCCACGGGGGGCCAGTATAAAAAAATATGTATTCACTAACTGTAAGTCGCTCTGGATAAGAGCGTCTGCTAAATGACGTAAATGTAAATGAAGAGGCAGACAAATAGGAGGAATGTGGTGGACCCTCTATTAAATTACACATTTCTCAAAGTAGGAATATCGCAAAAATATAATCAATTGCTCATTCGAGAGA
The DNA here is from genome assembly GCF_964263955.1 of Coregonus lavaretus. Lineage (NCBI taxonomy): Eukaryota > Metazoa > Chordata > Actinopteri > Salmoniformes > Salmonidae > Coregonus > Coregonus lavaretus. Next base: position 22,049,316 of record NC_140020.1, read on the forward strand.
AGACAACCTCCCGTGTTATGTCATTAGCCAGTATACACTTCCAGTGTAGCGAGAGTGACTTTATCGCAATGCTTTTCATACCTGACACATTTCTGCCAGCTCGAACGGCAATAGCTCAGATACACATGAAAACCTCAAATCACCCAGGGAATTGATAGAACATCGCTCAGAGATGCACACAAACAATATAACATTCAAAATGGGTGAATCTTTCCTTTACCCATTAGTGGGGGAAATGCAAAACTGACCCAAGATCAGCATCTAGGGGCAACTTTACCCTACACTGATGTTTCCCTATGATAGGATTGAGGAGACTTGGAGGCTGTGGTGTAAGTTCCTGGATGACTACTCGCGCTTTGAGGACTGGCTCAAGGTGGCCGAATGCACGGCAGCCAACCCCAACTCTGACAACGTTCTGTACACAGTCGCCAAGGAGGAGCTCAAGAAGTTTGAGGTCAGTTTTGGGGGTCAGGATCCTATAGGAACTGACAGTGAAGTTCACTTCTGCCTCCCAAATGGCACCCTATTCCCTACATAGTGCACTACTTTTACCCAATGCTCTGATCAAAAGCAGTGTAATATGCAGGGAATAGGGTGTCAGTGTGACACAGACACGGTCTGAGATTTTCATTTGTATTCTATTAACTAACCAATGACTCGGTTACTGAATGGTTGGTTGAATCATATCCTTTCCCCAATATTCATCAATCAATGTTATTCACCCCCCTCTCTCCCTCCTCCTTCCCTCCATCCTTCCTTTTTTCCTCCCTCATTATCTCCCTCCCTCCCTCCATCCCTCCTCCCCTCCCCACCCTACACAGGGCTTCCAGAGGCAGGTGCAGGAGCGTCTGACCCAGCTGGAGCTGGTCAACAACCAGTACCGCCGGCTGGCCCGGGAGAACCGCACTGACGGCGCCAGCCGCATCAAGGTTATGGTCCACGAGGGCAACCGCCGCTGGGATGCACTGCACAGGAGGACGGCGGCCATCTTACGCAGGCTAAAGGTGAGAAGGAAGGAATGCTGGGATAAAAAAAAAAAAAGAAGAAAATACAAATATGCACACTGCTATTGCCATTGTTACTTTAGTTAGCTTATGCATCGACCTTACTACCTGTCCGAGCTTAAGATATCATCGACTTATTGCTTTTCCTATTTTTAACGTCAATGATTCTTAACTCTTAAAAGAATGAAGGTTTTTTACATCAAGAGCCAGAGCTGTGACTGTTTTCCACCCCCCATGTGACTCTAGGTTCGCGCACTATTGAGCACTATTTTCCTACAGACAAAAACTCACTGTCTCTTTTCCCCTTTCCCCCTGCAGCATTTTACGGGTCAGAGAGAGGAGTTTGAGGGGACCAGGGAGAGCCTGCTGGTGTGGCTGACGGAGATGGACCTGCAGCTCACCAACGTGGAGCACTTTTCTGAGACGGACACGCAGCACAAGATGAAGCAGCTCAACGTAAGGGGGGCAGGGGGAATGGGTGGGATTGGGGGAAGGTGGGGTAGGCAGAGGGATACAGACGCACAAGTGCAGGAACGCATATTCACTAGTGCACACACACACATGGAGGAATGTGCATTCACAGTCACTGTCTTGCACACAAGCTCGCACATGTGAACTCAGATTCACAGATGCAGGACAGCACACACGTCACACACACATCCATGGCAAGCTTTGACACAGTCACTCATACACACAGTCAACCAAACACTCTCACACTCCCCTCTCCTTTCTAGCTCCGGGGTGAAGTTTCCCAGCCCTAGGTACAGATCTAGGATCAGCTTTCCCTCCCCCAATCCCATCCATAACTATTAGTGGGGAAAATACCAAACTGACCCTCTCCCCTCCAGGGCTTCCAGAGGGAGATCACCCTGAACACGGAGCGCATCGACGGCCTGATTGTGTTCGGTGAGGGCCTGATCCAGAGGAGCTCCCCGCTGGACGCCGCGCTCATCGAAGACGAGCTAGAGGAGCTACACTCCTACTGTCAGGAGGTTTTTGGCAGGGTGGTCCGCTTTCACCAGCGCCTCACGCAGCCACCGGTTAGTATGTGTGAACACACACACACAGATGTACAGGCACGCACACAAAAAAGAGAGAAAAACACACAAACAAAAAGAGAGAGAGACACAGACACAAGAGTTGTACTCCTACTGCCAGGAAGTGTATGGCAGGGTGATCTGCTTCCACTAGCACCTGAGACAATCTCCTCTCCTGTCCTCTCCTCCTCTCTTCTCCAGGTGTTGAAGGAGGAACCAGAGCTGTTCGGCGGGGACAAGCCCCTGGAAGGGAGCTGCGAGCTGATTGGCCGTCCCTGGCTGGGGCGGAGCCAGAGTCAGGGGAGCGCCCCTGCCACACCAACCCACCTGTTGGCCCCTCCCCTGGAGTGTTCAGGCCGGGAGACACCCGTGAGCGTGTGTGACTCCATCCCTCTGGAGTGGGACCACACGGGAGACGTAGGAGGATCTTCGTCCCACGAGGATGAGGAGGAGGTTGAGAAGGAAGAGGGGACCTACTACAGTGCCCTGTCAGGTAAAATACAGTGTTAATATTTCCTCTCTGACGACAACGAAGTGTGTGTGTGTGTCTGTCTTACAATCAGAAAATAGTATTCAACAATGCTGTGGTATTTATGGATACAGTATATTAATGTACACACAGCCACAGTGACAGTCACGCATGCACACACGCACACACACACACACACACACACACACACACACACACACACACACACACACACACACACACACACACACACACACACACACACACACACACACACACACACACTCTCAACTTGGCCCTCTTCTACTCTTCTCCAGAGGTGGAGGTTACAGAGAGTCCAGAGGCCTTTGTCAAAGCCACGGCTCTCTCACTGGGAGCTGGTCCCTCTGGTAGGCACCACTATGGTCTTCCTCTTTCATGCCGATGCCAGTGGGTGGCTATATACAAGCGGGCACTGCCAGGCTTGGGGCATGCCTCACGCAACCCCACATAACCTCACGCAAACCTCACGCAAAACTGCTAAAGTACACTGACTTAAAGCAGTCCTCACACTAAAGTGTGATCACCGCTCACAAAAGCACTAAAGCTCACTAACAATTTAACTAGGCTACATCTTAGCTCAGCGTCATTTTTTTTTACATACAGTGGCAAGAAAAAGTATGTGAACCCTTTGGAATTACCTGGATTTCTGCATAAACTGGTCATAAAATTTGATCTGATCTTCATCTAAGTCACAACAATAGACAAACACAGTGTGCTTAAACTAATAACACACACATTATGGTATTTGTCTTGTTTATATTGAATTGCACATTTCAAAGTCCATTTCATAGAAAATGTTACAAACTGGACTACATTTAGTAACTTACTTTGAAGAGATGGTGATTGGGTCTAAATAGGCTTTTGGCGTTTGGTAGTCTTAATTCAGTGTATTTGTCTTCAACTTCCATTCCCCGAAAGTCAGACTCTTCCCACACACCAATTCATTTTTCACAGTTTCAGAAGCATCTGCATTCACCAAATTTTGTGTGGTTGTCCTTAGATACATTCTCCAGACTTGCCCAGAGGGAATTGTTGATATGCTGTAAATGGTTTATTCTAGATAACATTTTATTTGGAAAAATGCCTTTAAATGTCTTTAGTATTTTACAGATAGAAAGATTCAAAAAGTATTTATCCACAATCTGCTCTGGACAAGTCCGGTCCTGGAGTGTTTTAACAAAATGAAACAAAAATATTTAGGCTGACTTAATCCAGTGTCCAGAAAGATGTATTTGCGTGGTATGCAAATATGCGCTATTTAATAAGATATCGCCTAATTTGCATATTGTAATAATATATTTCAGAAAATAGTCATACAAAAAAGTATTTTATTCAACTGATAAAAGGTGATTGTGATCTGATTAAGAGGGGAAAAAATCCCTATTAGGGTGTGGTGCCTGGCCTTAAGGAGATAGATTGGGTGTAAGGCCCTGTCCAGGGGATGTATTTGAAGTAGAGAGGTGATTCAGCAACACTTGGAGGACAATGGAATTAAATAAAAAAGCATATTTTTTGCTAAAAGTAGAAGCAATGCGTTATGGCTTTTGGACTTCGTCAGGGTTTTTACAGAAGTAAAACAGAATGAGTCTTTTATACATTTCAAGGGACCAATCACAGTTAGTATGCCAATAAAAACATGTGATTGGTTAAATCAGGGGATGTACTTGTACATCAAGCTACCTCACGCTACAGAAACAGAAGATAGGTTCCTGCCCCATGGGCCGTTCTGGCTCGGGCAAGGCTACTTACCTTTACTTACGCCTCAGTAAGAGACTTGTCTGCAATAGGCTTTAAGTGTAAAATCCACTTAGGGTTGCCAGATACAGTGAAACCACTCCCGTTTGGGTTGCCATATCCAACTACACTAGTTCACCCCACTGCTGTGCCATAACCTCCCTTTGCTACTGTCTACCACCTGAAATACTGCATGGGAATAAAGATGCACACACATAATATGCTTTTGGGTTTCTTTCACTGCTTAATTTATACTTGTATGGCATTATTATTTGGGTGGCAGAAAAGCTCCTTTGTAACCAGAGCAAGCCCACTGGGCAAAAACTGGTTGAATCAACGTTGTTTCCACATCATTTCAACGTCAAACAATCAATGTTATAATGTTGAATCAACATGGGAAACTGATTGGATTGGCAAAAAGTATTTTTTAAACTCAACTTTAAACCTAAATCCAATGACGGTGGCATTTGGTGACATTTTTTGTTGATTTCACGCAGAATTCACATTGATTGACAACTCAACCAAACATAAATCAAAACTAGTCGTTGAAATGACGTCTGTGCCCAGTGGGAGTAGAATGACCTGCAGGAAAAATGTGGTCATTATTGTGTTTTCAATGTAAACTCAGGCTCTAACGTGGTGTGTGTGTGTGTGCGCATGCGTGTGTGTGTTTGTGTGCCTGCGTATGCATGTGTCTGTGCATGTGCATGCATGCCTGTGTGTGTGTGTGTTTGTGTGTGCGGTCCTCTCAGTTCCACTCAGATCCATGGCCATACCCGAATCTCCAAGCTGGCGCTCGCCAGGCGACCTGGACAGAAAGTACCTCCACCTGGACTCTCCCGACGGCCTGGACCCCTCACCTACACACACCAGCACTCCCTTCAAACAAGGCTACGTAAGTCGCTCCGGGCTGAAGTTTCTCCTACAGATCTAGGATCAGCTTCCCCTCCCCAATCCTAACTATGCCTATTAGTGGGGAAAATGCAAAACTGACCCAAGATTAGCATTAAGGCGCAACTTCCCCTTACTCCTTTCTAAATCTGTTCTGCTGCCCTCCTCTGGCTACACCGAGTGTTTGTGTGTGTGAATAGATTCAATTCTATGTTTTTATTTAGTCACATGCACAGTGAAATTGTAGTGAGATTCTTAAGCTCCGAACTCCAACAGTGCAGGTGTGAATGAAACAATAAAAAATGTAATATCAATAATACATGTTTAGAACTGTGACAATGATAAATATAAATGTCCATTGGGGTGTGGGCAAGGTAATTGTCCGTTGAGGGGGGGAGGCAGTGTGCACCCACTGGTGCGTTCTGCTGAGCATACCACCCTTTGTAGTGCCTTGCGGTCATCAGCGGTGGAGTTGCCATACCAGGCTGTGATGCAGCCCGACAGTATGCTCTTGATGTTGCTCCTGTCGAACAAGGACACTCGGGTACAGACATCATTTCTTCAGCCTCCTGAGGTTGAAGAGTCACTGTTGTGCCTTCTTCACCATGGTTTGACCATTTCAGCTCCTCGGAGATGTGTACATCAAGGAACTTGACGTTTTTGACTGTCTCCACGGCGGCCCCGTTGATGAGGATGGGGGCGTGCCCAGCCTGGTTCCTCCAAAAGTCCACAATCAGCTCCTTTGTTTTGCTGACATTGAGGGAGAGGTTGTTTACCTGGCACCACACCATCAGAGTGCCTACCTCCTCTCTGTAGGCCGTCTCGCCGTTGTGTGCATGCGTGCGCGTCGGTGTGTGTGTTATATGCTGTAACAATGTGTGTCTGCGTTGCAGGTGCGTCTGATGTCAGAGTGCAGTGGTAGCATCAAAAGTGTCAAGAGGGTCTCCCTGATCCTGGATGATGAGGAGCAGCCCGAGGAACAGGGCCTCACTGGCCTGACGACCGCTGACAAACAATCAGGTACCGCACGCACACAAACACATTGGGGGAGGAAACGTGAACATTTTTACCTGCCGTCATACAATATTTGCGATAATCTAATAAATGTATGTTACAAATGTGTGTGTGCATGCCCGTATGTTTTCAGGGGTGATCGAGCGCTGGGAGCTGCTGCAGGCTCAGGCCAGGAGCGACCTGCTGTCTGGCCCGCGGGAGCCTTGCCAGCTGACCTCTGACCTGCATGACATCACTTCCTGGCTGGGGCGGGTAATGCCGGAGCTGGAGAGAGTGCAGGTTCCCGAGACCCCCACCAGCATCCAAGACATGGAGGCTAGGGTCAAACAACTCAAGGTAAGGCTGCTGAATATTATACTGTACTACGGTGTCCATTTTAGGACTGCTGAGACTGAAGCTTTTTGAATATGGACACCATACATTGCTTGTCTTTTCCATTCAAGGTAAGGAAATTAACTATAATACTTTTGATTTTGTACACCAGCTTCAAAGCTGAAAATACAATATTTTTGGTTTAGATGGTACAATGATTATCTACACTATACCTTGCTCTCTGTCTCTCTCCCTCTCTCTCTCACACGCACTCTCACTCTCTTACTCTAGGAGATGCAGAAGGTCTTTGCTCACTACAAGGCAGTCATGCTGTCGCTTAACATGGGCGGTCGCGAGTTGCGGGGGTGTGATGGTCCGGAGGCCCGGGAGCTAGGGGAGGGCCTGGCTAGTATGAACCAGGGCTGGATGCTGGCCTGCACTGGTCTGGAGGAGTGGCAGGACAGTCTGCGTACCACTGTCATGCGCTGTCAGGTCAGTTACTGTACAGTTACAGGACAGTGGGCAAAACTGTTTGAAATGACATCTTGTCAACCAGTTTTGCCTAGAAAATATGTAATTCAACCGGTTTTGCAAACTGGGAGTACAGTGTTTCTCAATTTCGGTTCCTGGGGGTATACCGCCTCAGGGTTGCGCATATTTGTTCTAGCCCAGCAAAAGCACACCTGATTCAACAATCCTTGCCCTTCATCAGGCGTGCTTGTGCTGGGCCAGAAGAAAAATGTCCAACCATTTTTTTTACCTGCCCAGCTGGTAAAACTGGTAGCAATGAAGTAAGTCATTCTGACGTCTTCTTTGATGTCATGGTTGGGTTGTATGCTGATTGGAAAATGATATTTTTGGGATGTCTTTTTAGCGACCAGACAAATAGATCCTTACCTGGTTGTAAGGTAATCTGACGTCTCTTGAGTGGCTCTGCAGAAAATGACATTATTATGACGTCCAATGCGCTGACCTAGCATCCTGTCCATGGGGTGTACTTGTACATCAAGCTACCTCACAATACAGAATCAAGAGATAGGCTCATGCCCCTATGGGCGGTTCTGGCTCGGACAGGATTAGTTGTCCAAGGCTTACTTACTATGCACTGACCTGAGGTCCCTGACCTTTGCCCTTTCTCCTCTGACCCACGACAGGAGTTCCACGAGACGCTGCACTCCCTGCTGCTGTGGCTGGCCCACGCTGAGAGCAGGCGTTACACCGTCGACATCCACCACCCGGACACATCGACAGGCACGCTGTGGGAACACCGCAACACACTCACTGTGAGAGAGAGGGAGGGGAAGGGGAAGGGGAAGGGGAAGGGGAAGGGGAAGGGGAAGGGGAAGGGGAAGGGGAAGGGGAAGGGGGAGGGGAAGGGGAAGGGGAAGGGGGAGGGGGAGGGGGGGAAGGGAAAGGGGGAGGGGAAGGGGAAGGGGGGAAGGGGGTTAGAGGGAGGGGAAGGGAGAGGGGAAGGGGGTTAGGGGGAGAGGGAGAGGGGAAGGGGAGAGGGAGAGGGAGAGGGGAAGGGGGAGAGGGGAAGGGGAATGGGGAGAGGGGAAGGGGGAGAGAGGGAGAGGGGGAAGGGGGAGAGGGGAAGGGGGAGAAGGGAAGGGAAAGAGGGAGTGGGAGAGGGGGAGAGGGAGAGGGGAAGGGGGAGAAGGGAAGGGGAAGAGGGAGGGGGAGAGGGGAAGATGGAGAGGGGTAGGGGAAAGGGGAGAGGGGAAGAGGGAGAGGGGAAGGGGAAGAGAAGGAGGGAGAGGGGAAGGGGAGAGGGGAAGGGGAAGAGGGGAGGAGGAAGGGGGAGAGGGAGGGAGAGGGGAAGAGGGAGAGGGAGGGAGAGGGGAAGGGAAAGAGGGAGGGAGAGGGGAAGGGGAAGGGGGAGAGGGAAAGGGGAAGGGGGAGAGGAAGGGAGAGGGGAAAGGGGAGAGGGAGGGAGTGGGGAAGTGGGAGAGGGAGGGAGAACATGGAGGATGGATAAGGGGGGAGGAGGGAGAGGGAAGAGAAAGGGGGTGTGGGGTGGTAGAGGAGAGAAAGAGGGGATGGTGATGGTTTGGGTGAGAGAGTAAGGGGAACTTAATGAGGGAGAAATTATGGAGAGAGAGGGTGAAAAAGGGAGGGAGTACACATGACTTGGGAGAGCGAAGGGGGAAATGGAAAGTTCTGACGGACAGTGCAATATACACTGAGTAGGCTAAGTAGACTGAGCAGGTGGGAGGCTTGGGCGGCAGGTAGCCTAGTGGTTAGAGCATTGGACCAGTAACTGCAAAGTTTCTGGTTTGAATCCCCGAGCCGCCAAGGCTCTGTTGATATGCCTTGAGCAAGGCACTTAACCCTAATTACTCCTGTAAGTCACTCTGAATAAGAGCATCTGCTAAATGACTAAACCAGTTGAAAGCTAGGATCCCTTATTGATGTCACTTGTTAAATCCACTGCAATCAGGGTATATGAAGGGGACGAGACAGGTTAAAGAAGGATTTTTAAGCCTTGACACATTTGAAACCTGGATTGTGTATGTGTGCCATTCAGAGGGTGAATGGGCAAGACAAAACATTTCAGTGCCTTTGAACGGGATATGGTAGTAGGTGCCAGGCGCACCGATTTGTGTCAAGAACTGCAATGCTGCTGGGTTTTTCACGCTCAACAGTTTCCCATGTGTATCAAGAATGGTCCACCACCCAAAGGACATCCAGCCAACTTGACACAACTGTGGGAAGCATTGGAGTCAACATGGGCCAGCATCGCTGTGGAGCGCTTTCAACACCTTGTAGAGTCCATGCCCCAATGAATTGAGGCTGTTCTGAGGGGAAAAAAGGGTGTGGGGTTGCAACTCAATATTAATGTTTGGTATACTCAGTGTAAATGTAGCACATTCCCTTATCATTGGTATGGCCAATTAGATTTATTTTACATTTATACTTTTCCACGGGTTCAGAAGCTCCCCTTCGACTGATGTGTGTGTCGTGTGTGTCTGTATCGCTCTCTCTGTTTGTCTGTCTGTCTTCTGTCTGCATCTGTGTGTGTGTGTGCCCTCTTTTCCAGGGCCTGCAGAAGGAGTTGCGGGCGAGACAGAGCCAGGTGAGCTCGCTCCAGGGGCTGTGGAGTCAGCTGCAGCCAGCGGAGGAGGGGGGGGGGGAGGAGAGCGTAGAGGCTCGGGAGAAGCTCCACGTGACGGCCAACAAACTGCGGACGCTGCTCCGCCAGGTGGCCCACGACCTCAGTGTCGTGCAGGAGCGCCTGGTAAGGAGACCCCACACCAAGTGATTTGAATGTAAAATTGAAAACACTTCTTAAATAAATAGCTTCTCCTTTTTGGTTTTTGAGAACATTTAATAAAATATTTTTTTTCAATGATTGAATTGGACTTTGTTTACTTCCTCAATTGACTAACTTCAATCGAATTGACCTTAAAACTGCCCCACAAACTTTGCTAGGGTTTGTGGTTGATTCCATTCCAATATAGACAGCTCAGGAAGTAAACTGAAATCATGATTCCAATTAGCCTTCTTTGTCGGTTTACGTTCCTGATTTGAATGACTTGAAATTGAATTGACCGCAACAATGCGCTCCAATGTGTCTGAAGCATTAGACCGAGAGGATTTCTCAATCGCAATCACCAGGGACCTCCACAAGGTGGTGCACATTTTTGTTCTAGCCCAACAATCACCAAGCCATTGATTTGTTGGACCGGGTGTGTTAGTGCTTGGCTAGAACAAAACTATGCCCCTTCTGGTGCCCCAGGAACGTATTGAGAAATAACATATTGACAATGTTCTAGAAATGCACAAAGAACATTGTTAACCAGACAGAACTGAAAACACATTTAGAAGAAACATAAGAAAACAGACTGAAACGGGGAGTCTACGTGGACTTGTCCAGTAAGAAACGCACATTTTCGGTTTACACTGCAGAGATGTCTTAAAACAAATTTGACACTACTTCAAGTTTTACATTACATACCACAAAACCCACGTTCCAGAGTCATGTTCATTAGGGCACACAATGGAAATAGATTTAAGGGGAATTTTGCAACGGAAAACGAAAATGAGTGTTTCCTAATAGACAAATCCAGGTAGTCCCCAGTTTCAGTCTGCTTTCTTACATTTGGTGCCTAATGAACACGGCCGTGTAGCTGGCACCATTCTCCATCCAAATGAGCCCAATGAAACCCTGATTAAGGCAGCTTAGCTGTCGAAACGTTGGTATTTATGAACTGTATTGCATCGGAGCCAGGAGTGTGAGACTTTTATTTATGTTTCTAACCATTCAAATGAACCACCTGACATGTTTACTGCCCTTGCTGCAGGACTGTGGGACTCTATCTGCGGGTCCGGCTGTGGCTCGAGCTGCAGTTGAAAATAAGGGCAGAGGGCGGGCGGAGGGCAGCCAGTCCCCGTCTAATGCCAGTCAAGAGGAGGGTACCAGTACCACACCAACCTCAGCTGGCAAAAGGTACGGACCAGAGAGTTTAAACTTCTTAAAATCACTTCAGTTAAAAATGCTTTATTACAATGGATAATCACGCAGTGAAAATAGAATATACAGTATATAACAGAAAATATGAAACATTGAAATTATTATTGTTAACGTTGAGATAATTATAGACACTTGGGCCGGTATCTAATCGAAGGCACACTGCAGAGCTGCACACTGCACTACCGACAATGTGCCTTTAAAAGGCTCTTTCCCCCGATGTTCAGAAATCCAATTAATGGATGTCGGCTCAAGCGTTATGGGCAGTGCTGCAACGCGCCTTTGAATTAATTCCTGCCTTGATGTAATGATAAAAAAAGGTTAAATCAGTTTAGCCCCACTAGTGGTCTCTCAATACTTTTTATGGTGGAGGCTGAAGTTGACCCTAGACACTGATCTTGGGTCAGATTTGCATTTCCCCTACTAATAGTTATGGTTAAGATTGGTTAAGGGGAAACTGATCCTAGATATGTACCTGGGGAAAACTTCACCCCGGAGCAGTTGTTATGGTCTATGGAAGTCTATGGAGGAGGTCTGTGGAGGATGCCTGTATGTTTTGACTGATGATTTGCCTAAGTACCATTCTTCGTCCCTTGTCTTGGACCTCCAGGGGGGAGAAGAGGGACCCAACCCCACCTCGCTCCTTCTTCTACCGCGTGCTGCGGGCTGCCTTCCCCCTACACCTCCTCCTCCTCCTGGTCCTTGTGCTGGCCTGCCTGGTGCCCCTGGCTGAGAACGACCACAGCTGCACACTGTCCAACAACTTTGCCCGCTCTTTCTACCCCATGCTGCGCTACACCAATGGCCCACCACCCACCTGATACAAACACACACACACACACTGACATGTGGCCTGCTTCCAAAACTAACCCATCGATACTCTCTGCTTAAGAGCTGGAGAGAGGATATTGTTACGGTCCCAACATTTTCTTTTAAATATCTATATTTATAGATTTGATTTTATTATTAATTTATTCCCTTAAAAAAGCCATACCGAAGTTCAGTTTCTATCAAACAGTTGATGTGATCCACCCATTTGGAACTCTTGCCCCTAATGTCACTAGCAAGTACTGTATTTCAAAGGAGACTTGTTCTTTATGGGGTTATGTTGTGTTCTGGTTGAAAAGATTTCTATCTTAATGATTTGCCCTTCAAGCCATGTATTGAAGTAGCAGTCTGTTGTTGGACCTATCCAGTCCACAACATAGCTTTATCTCATTCAGAAATGCCTTCTGTAAGCGTCTATTATTCAAATCTTGCGACCCTTTGACTTGGCTGTGCGAGTGAAATGTTTAATTGGTCGCACTGGTGCGAGCTGCACATTCTACCTGGTCGCCTCAATCAAAGCGTTCTATTTTTTGGGGCGGATAAAACCAATGAATTTGTTAAAGAGTAAAGTGCATTATCCTCATGATTCCTGTAATAAAAGTGTCTGCCCTGCCGCTGTGCCTGCCTGTTTCGCTGGGACCGGCTGCTGTAATGAGTGAGTCTCTCACTCTTTCTCCCCCCTCGTGATTGTATAACATTTCACAAACAAAACTTTGGAAGTAACTAGTCTCATCTTTCTGTAGGTATATTTTTTTATTTCTCAACGATCATTATTGAGCTCAAAGCACACTGTTTTTCTAATCAAGATATCTGATATGGCTTTGAAATACGGAGAGAGAGAAGTTTTGCATCGGCCATCGCAAGTACAGTAAACCTCATTGCAGAGTTTTTTTTAGGACATTACATTTACTGTTAGATTAATACATGGCTACTAGCAGTAGGTGTTATATTTCGAGTTAGCGATCTAGCTAACATGTTTTGGCGTTTCCACTTCCTCAGGTGGTAAAATAGCACCAATTGAATTAGGCCTATATATAATTTTAGTGCACATAATGATTAAGCCAAATTCATCTCTATTTAACAAAAAAAATCTGGAAATTCTGGAGCCCTATTTTGACAATAAAATATAACAAAAATAGCCGAATTGTCAACTCACTGGATTAGGTTGCGTATCAAAATATTTTCAATCATGCAATCCTGCTTGGACATGTTAGAAGTAACAACTTGTTTATTGAATACCATTTCAGTAGTCTATTGCACTTCTTAATAAAGCATTATGAATGACTTTATAAAATGATGACTGAAATGTATTTTATTGTGTGACCCTGCAAATTTTTGGGGGGGGAGGGGGGGGGGGGGTATCACCAGATCATGGGCTGGTGCCACCAGCTGAAGCAGTTAGGGGCACCAGTGCCACCAGGGGAAAATGTTAGTCTGGAGCTGTGGGTCAGTGTGTATGAATTATGTGCACTGTATTATTTCTAAATAATATAATTTTGATGTTCTTCACCTCTGAACCTACACAAGCAGTCGTAGCAGTTACATCATATAATATCATTGTGCACCAGCAAGTGTATATTGAGGTAGCCAAAGCGGAGGTTGAAAACCTGAATGGGCGCCATTTTGACAGCAGATTATGTTTTAAAAAAAAATATGGATGACATGTTGTTCAACTCTACATCTTTGTTATTATCCTCTCCTATACTGCGGTCTCTTGAAATATGGAGGCACTTTACTTTTCCACACATCGAGACTGTGTATCCAATCAAGAGCACATCCGTCAGACTGCATATTTTTGTAAGGGGGAGAATTTGAAGAGCGGAAGAGTATTTTTTTTAACGGTAATGAGACACTGGCACACTGTAGGGTAGATACCAGTAGTAACACTGTTATAAATTGGTGCAGAAATCCACCAGTATAAAATAATGGCAAATAATAATAGCAGTTTCCATTTCAATTTCTAAAAGTAGACATCTCCTCTTTAAAAAGTAATAATTCAGTAATCATTGGTGCGGAAATACATTTCCATGGCTGCATAGTGCACTGTTGTGTAGGACACTTAAGCCCTAAAGAGAACAGTATGTGCTAACACTAATGCTTATTTAGGCTCTCAAACAATGAACTGTATATGTATGCCCCTTTTCTCTGGCAATAAACATTGTTTGTCTTACTGAACAAAAACTCCAAGGGCATATTCTGTGGAGAGACTGTGGAAGATGGTAATTGTCTAGCTTGATGCTAAGGATGACTCACTTTAGAACAATACACAGTGGCTACTGATTCCCTGGTGCTACATACTAAAGAAAAAGAACAATAACAGGATATAATGGAGGCTGTTTAAAGGAATACACTATACTCAAAAACTATATTTTAGTATTTTGTTCATTTGTCACATGCAAAACACTGACACGCACAATTTAACAAAATACTAAATAGTGTTTTGAGTGTGGTATTCCTTGAGCACATGGACACTGAGAAAGGAAGCCACTGGCAGCAAAAGTTCATAATTGAATTTTTATTCTCCAAAGAAACATATCCCTGTGTGACGGTAGGAGAAAATCCACATGAAAATTCACATTGGGAAACCTTGACATTTAAAGCACTCACATTACAGATGAAAAAGGCTGCTGGCAATGTACAGCGTTTTCAGAGATCGTTCAAAGCAGAATGCACACCTGGGCTACAAATGGCTTAGTCATCGGGAAAGTGAAAGGACTTGTTTAATTAAAAACAGAGTTAATAACGCAAATAATTTCCTTGCCTTGAGAGGAGTCCACTGTTGGTGTTGACAAAGATCAATGGTGTTTGTTGCCTTATGGTATTAAACAGTTGATATAAGCTATGGCCTAGATTCAATCAGATCTGCATTAACCCACGATAAAAGACAACTGTATAGCATATTATTGCTTTTGTTTGGGCGAGGTCGGAGATGTAACTGCATTGGAGCTGTCAAATCTGTGGAGCTGTGGTCATTGTCACGAAACCAAACCCATCCTTAAATCCCACCCACGTTAGAAGTTCAGAACGAGAAAATGTAGGCTATGTAGAAATGACACTCAAATTGAAAATCATTAAACAAAATAAGGAATTATATCAGCCTAATTCGAGGTGTAGATTACATCACACATTCATTCCAGTGTTTGGACTTGTATCACGGCTGCATGGGATTTCTACCAATGCAACTCGAAGCATCCAATGGCAATGTCAGCAAAAGGTATAACGCCGGGAGCCGCTTGTGGATTTGACAGCTCAGTTACACCTCTGACACCGCCCAAACAAAATAAATGATATGCAATGCAGTTGTCGGTTATCGCGGGTTAACTCTGAACTGATTGAATCTAAGCCTTAGTTAACCCTAAATGACAGACTAAATGGACCCAGAGATAGAAATTAGCATCCACATACTATTTTGGATGCCATGTTAAAGAGTAGAACCTCAGCCTACAGTAGAACCTCAGTTACCGACTGACCGATTAAACTGGCAATATGGAACCGGATATGTATTATTAATTGCAAAAAAAACGTAAATGTTACTCATGTGCCGGAGTCTGTAGATTACAGAAACGTAAATGTTGCTTTTATGTGCTGAAAACACAGCCATTTACAGTATAGCTAAATGGTTAGAAAATACATGTTAATAAGCAATTAATATTTTCTACAAAGGTTTGATGCGTTTTTAAGTCCATTTCAAAGTAAAGAACGTGTCAGTATTCCAAACGACCTCCATTCCCGAAGTGTTCATATCTCATGAGGTCCTACTGTACTTTGTTATTCAGGCTAGAAATCATCCCCAAAATTAGCTATTTCAAATGAAAAGTGTGGGTTGCAGCTATGGCTGTCTGCTCATCAAAAGTAAATAAGATGCTTCCTCTACCAGAGAGAATCTAGCCTAGGTAGGTAATACAGCGCTACTGAAAGGAAATTGGCAAAATTGGCACAGGAAATTAAGCTAGCACTCTGCTTTTCCATTACTATAAGCTTGCCAAAAGCAGACAGCGACATAGTTTATTATTAAGGCTTTGAAAAGGCTTTCATTCCATTACCAATGTTTGAAATAAATCCCAAACAAAAAAACTACCTTATATGTGAGAAGTAGGCGTTCATCTGAAGCCAAAAAATATATAATTAGGCTGTATGTATTTTTGGATATAGGCCTAATGTAAATGTGCATTATTGTAGCGTCACCATCTTTATTGCAAAATGAAATACAAATACAAACATAACTTTAAGCTACATATTCATTTGGCAGAGGTAATGAACTGTCCATTGATCAGCACAGCAAGAGATAAAACAGGACCGTGTTTGCAAAACAAGTGGTTCTGAGCTCATGTCAATATTACACAGATAAACTAATGGTTACAGAAATCAGGAATACAGACAGGCTCTATATACACGGAGTATACCCAACATTAGGAACACCTTCCTAATATTGAGTTATTTTGATTGAGACCCTATTGTGTATGTATACATGTAGTTTGTTGTGTTACCACAAAGGACAAGGGAAATAAATGATACAGAGTGTGTCTTTAAGACCTCACATTAATTTCATTCTAAGGCCTGGATTCAATCAAATGCATGTTGTAGAGTGTTTACGTGACCGTGAACTTGGGAATATTGCCTTTAAAAGCTGCATTGTCGACAGCGCTAACATGCCTCGGGTTTAATTCTGGCCTAAATATGGCAGGTTTGAGGACAAATTAGCAAAACAAAGCTGATGAATGGATGGAAAGGTCCAGTTAGCAGGTGGGTTATAGGCAACACCTTACTTGAACCCGTCATAATAAGTCCAACATAATGCAAAGACATAAAATATATTATAAACAGTCAGGACAGCTGATGTATGCATTTAAGACAAGCTGGTCGGCTATGTAGAAGGCACAATCAAATACTTTCTTGGTCCCCAGTAGCAACTACACAAAGTACAACTGATCTAAAACAAAAGACACACAAATACTGCACTGTTTCTATTCTACTTCGGTTTTGCACTCCTAAGACCCTCCCCTCAAAACTGTCAAGATGGCACTGTTTTTTAACCGGGAATCGAACTTACACTATGCATTGGGCCTTATTGGGCCAGCCTTATAAATAAAGTGGTACATAAACATAACAGCTTTGCACTGTGCTCTTTGAAAGGCGTGAGTCTTATCATTACAATATTACACTTATTGTATCTCTTCATTTCACCATGCTTTCTTCCCGGGGAAATAAAACACAGAAGCAACATTGTGATCAGAATTCGATCGCATTGCCCACGCATGAAGGGCTGAATTTTAGCTAGAGACATGCGCACGTAAAACTGACATTTAAGTAAGTCACAAATTCATTTGCATGAATGTTTGAGTCACACTCCCATTGCTGAAGATAGGATTGGACCCATAGGCAGTTTTTGCGAAGGAATTAAAAATCTTCCATCTAAATTAGCATTTTTTTTGAAGAGACAAAATAGTGTCATTTAGATTTTGTTGTCGTTGATTCAAACAGGACTTTATCCCACTGTGTATGATGATATTATTATTCCGGAGTCCACCTTTAAGGGAATGTGTTCTAGAGTGGAATGACAGTAGCGTGATGTTTCACGTCCACCTTTTCACGTCTGTAGCCATGAAGTGCTTTGAAAGGCTGGTCATGGCTCACATCAACACCATTATCCCAGAAACCCTAGACCCACTCTAATTTGCATACCTCCCCAACAGATCCACAGATGATGCAATCCCTATTGCGCTCCACACTGCCCTTTCACATCTGGACAAAAGGAACACCTATGTGAGAATGCTATTCATTGACTACAGCTCAGCGTTCAACACCATAGTGCCCTCAAAGCTCATCACTAAGCTAAGGACCCTGGGACTAAATACCTCCCTCTGCAACTGGATCCTGGACTTCCTGACGGGCCGCCCCCAGGTGGTAAGGGTAGGTAACAACACATCTGCCACGCTGATCCTCAACATGGGGGCCCCTCAGGGGTGCGTGCTCAATCCCCTCCTGTACTCCCTGTTCACTAGACAGCCATTTTCAAGCCACTCAGGAACATTCACTGTCTTCTTGGTAAGCAACTCCAGTGTAGATTTGGCCTTATTCTTTTGGTTTTTGTCCTGCTGAAAGGTTAATTTGTCTCCCAGTATTTGTTGGAAAGCAGACAACCAAATTTTCCTCTAGGATTTTGCCTGTACTTAACTCTATTCTGTTTCCTTTTATCCTAAAATACTCCCTAGCCCTTGCAGATTACAAGCGTACCCATAACATCTGCCACGCTGATCCACAATACGGGGGCCCCTCAGGGGTGCGTGCTCAGTCCCCTCCTATACTCCCTGTTCACCCATGACTGCATGGCCAGGCACGACTCCAACACCATCATTAAGTTTGCCAGCGACACAACAGTGGTAGGCCTGATCACCGACAACGATGAGACAGCCTATAGGGAGGAGGTCAGAGACCTGGCCGTATGATGCCAGGATAACAACCTCTCCATCAACGTGCACAAGACAAAGGAGATTATTGTGGACTACAGGGAAAAAAAAGAGGACTGAGCACGCCCCCATTCTCATTGACGGGGGTGTAGTGGAACAGGTTGAGAGCTTCAAGTTCCTTGGTGTCCACATCACCAACAAACTATCATGGTCCAAATACACCAAGATAGTCGTGAAGAGGGCACGACAAAGCCTATTCCCCCTCAGGAGACTGAAAAGATTTGACATGGGTCCTCAGATCCTCAAAAAGTTATACAGCTGCACCATCGAGAGCATCCTGACTGGTTGCATCACCGCCTGGTATGGCAACTGCTCGGCCTCCAACCGCAAGGCACTACAGAGGCTAGTGCGTACGGCTCAGTACATCACTGGGGCCAAGCTTCCTGACATTAAGGACCTCTATAACAGGCGGTGTCAGAGGAAGACCCTATAAATTGACTCCAGCCACCATAGTCATAGACTGTTCTCTCTGCTACCGCACGGCAAGCGGTACCGGAGCACCAAGTCTAGGTCCAAAAGGCTTCTTAACAGCTTCTACCCCAAGCCATAAGACTCCTGAACAGCTAATCATGGCTAGCCGTACTATTTGCATTGCCCCCACCCCCTCTTTTACGCTGCTGCTACTCTGTTTATTATCTATGCATAGTCACTTTAACTCTACCCACATATACATATTACCTCAATCACCTCGACTAACCGGTGCCCCCGCACATTGACTCTGTACCGGTACCCCCTGTATATAGCCTCCCTACAGTTATTTTATTTTACTGCTGCTCTTTAATTATTTCCTATTTTTAGTTTATACTTATCTATTTTTTACCTAACGTTTTTTTTTCTTTTAAAACTGCATTGTTGGTTAAGGGCTTGTAAGTATTCGGCGCATTGGATTTGATTTGAAATATATTTGTTTATTAGGACAAGTGCCTGATTAGCGTAATGTATGCAAAGTTTGAAGCTATACAGATGGTGGAACAAAAAGCTTCACTTGAGGTGAAGTATTATATATATATATATATATATATATATATATATATATATATATATATATATATATATATATATATATATATATATATATATACAGTGGGGAAAAAAAGTATTTAGTCAGCCACCAATTGTGCAAGTTCTCCCACTTAAAAAGATGAGAGAGGCCTGTAATTTTCATCATAGGTACACGTCAACTATGACAGACAAAATTAGGGAAAAAAATCCAGAAAATCACATTGTAGGATTTTTAATGAATTTATTTGCAAATTATGGTGGAAAATAAGTATTTGGTCAATAACAAAAGTTTCTCAATACTTTGTTATATACCCTTTGTTGGCAATGACACAGGTCAAACGTTTTCTGTAAGTCTTCACAAGGTTTTCACACACTGTTGCTGGTATTTTGGCCCATTCCTCCATGCAGATCTCCTCTAGAGCAGTGATGTTTTGGGGCTGTCGCTGGGCAACACGGACTTTCAACTCCCTCCAAAGATTTTCTATGGGGTTGAGATCTGGAGACTGGCTAGGCCACTCCAGGACCTTGAAATGCTTCTTACGAAGCCACTCCTTCGTTGCTCGGGCGGTGTGTTTGGGATCATTGTCATGCTGAAAGACCCAGCAACGTTTCATCTTCAATGCCCTTGCTGATGGAAGGAGGTTTTCACTCAAAATCACATGATACAAGGCCCCATTCATTCTTTCCTTTACACGGATCAGTCGTCCTGGTCACTTTGCAGAAAAACCGCCCCAAAGCATGATGTTTCCACCCCCATGCTTCACAGTAGGTATGGTGTTCTTTGGATGCAACTCAGCATTCTTTGTCCTCCAAACACGACGAGTTGAGTTTTTACCAAAAAGTTATATTTTGGTTTCATCTGACCATATGACATTCTCCCAATCCTCTTCTGGATCATCCAAATGCACTCTAGCAAACTTCAGACGGGCCTGGACATGTACTGGCTTAAGCAGGGGGAAATGTCTGGCACTGCAGGATTTGAGTCCCTGGCGGCGTAGTGTGTTACTGATGGTAGGCTTTGTTACTTTGGTCCCAGCTCTCTGCAGGTCATTCACTAGGTCCCCCCGTGTGGTTCTGGGATTTTTGCTCACCGTTCTTGTGATCATTTTGACCCCACGGGGTGAGATCTTGCGTGGAGCCCCAGATCGAGGGAGATTATCAGTGGTCTTGTATGTCTTCCATTTCCTAATAATTGCTCCCACAGTTGATTTCTTCAAACCAAGCTGCTTACCTATTGCAGATTCAGTCTTCCCAGCCTGGTGCAGGTCTACAATTTTGTTTCTGGTGTCCTTTGACAGCTCTTTGGTCTTGGCCATAGTGGAGTTTGGAGTGTGACTGTTTGAGGTTGTGGACAGGTGTCTTTTATACTGATAACAAGTTCAAACAGGTGCCATTAATACAGGTAACGAGTGGAGGACAGAGGAGCCTCTTAAAGAAGAAGTTACAGGTCTGTGAGAGCCAGAAATCTTGCTTGTTTGTAGGTGACCAAATACTTATTTTCCACCATAATTTGCAAATAAATTCATTAAAAATCCTACAATGTGATTTTCTGGATTTTTTCTCCTCAATTTGTCTGTCATAGTTGACGTGTACCTATGATGAAAATTACAGGCCTCTCTCATCTTTTTAAGTGGGAGAACTTGCACAATTGGTGGCTGACTAAATACTTTTTTCCCCCACTGTATATATATATGTTTTTCTTTCTTCCATGACAGTTAAAAAATATGAACCAGTGCAAATGGCCATTTATCTTTTGATTGACACTCAAAGCTACATTTATTTATTTATTTATATATATATACAGTATCTCACAAAAGTGAGTACACCCCTCACAGTTTTTGGAAATATTTGAGTATATCTTTTCATGTGACAACACTGAAGAAATTACACTTTGCTACAATGTAAAGTAGTGAGTGCACAGCTTGTATAACAGTGTAAATTTGCTGTCCCCTCAAAATAACTCAACACACAGCCATTAATCTCTAAACCGCTGGCAACAAAAGTGAGTACACCCCTAAGTGAAAATGTCCAAATTGGGCCCAAAGTGTCAATATTTTGTGTGGCCACCATCATTTACCAGCACTGCCTTAACCCTCTTGGGCATGGAGTTCACCAGAGCTTCACAGGTTGCCACTGGAGTCCTCTTCCACTCCTCCATGACGACATCACGGAGCTGGTGGATGTTAGAGACCTTGCACTCCCCCACCTTCCGTTTGAGGATGCCCTTAGATGCTCAATAGGGTTTAGGTCTGGAGACATGCTTGGCCAGTCCATCACCTTTACCCTCAGCTTCTTTAGCAAGGCAGTGGTCGTCTTGGAGGTGTGTTTGGGGTCGTTATCATGTTGGAATACTGCCCTGCGGCCCAGTCTCCGAAGGGAGGGGATCATGCTCTGCTTCAGTATGTCACAGTAAATGTTGGCATTCATGGTTCCCTCAATGAACTGTAGCTCCCCAGTGCCGGCAGCACTCATGCAGCCCCAGACCATGACACTCCCACCACCATGCTTGACTGTAGGCAAGACACACTTGTCTTTGTACTCCTCACCTGGTTGCCGCCACACACGCTTGACACCATCTGAACCAAATAAGTTTATCTTGGTCTCATCAGACCACAGGACATGGTTCCAGTAATCCATGTCCTTAGTCTGCTTTTCTTCAGCAAACTGCTTGAGGGCTTTCTTGTGCATCAACTTTAGAAGAGGCTTCCTTCTGGGACGACTGCCATGCAGACCAATTTGATGCAGTGTGCTGCGTATGGTCTGAGCACTGACAGGCTGACCCCCCACCCCTTCAACCTCTGCAGCAATGCTGGCAGCACTCATACGTCTATTTCCCAAAGACAACCTCTGGATATGACGCTGAGCACGTGCACTCAACATCTTTGGTCGACCATGGCGAGTTCTGAGTGGAACCTGTCCTGTTAAACCGCTGTATGGTCTTGGCCATCGTGCCGCAGCGCAGTTTCAGGATCTTGGCAATCTTCTTATAGCCCAGGCCATCTTCATGTAGAGCAACAATTCTTTTTTTCAGATCCTCAGAGAGTTCTTTGCCATGAGGTGCCATGTTGAACTTCCAGTGACCAATGAGGGAGTGTGAGAGCGATAACACCAAATTTAACACACCTGCTCCCCATTCACACCTGAGACCTTGTAACACTAATGAGTCACATGACACCGGGGAGGGAAAATGGCTAATTGGGCCCAATTTGGACATTTTCACTTAGGGGTGTACTCACTTTTGTTGCCAGCGGTTTAGACATTAATCGCTGTGTGTTGAGTTATTTTGAGGGGACAGCAAATTTACATTTTTACATTTTACATTTTAGTCATTTAGCAGACGCTCTTATCCAGAGCGACTCACAGTTAGTGAGTGCATACATTTTTCATACTGTTTTACACTGTTATACAAGCTGTACACTCACTACTTTACATTGTATCAAAGTGTCATTTCTTCAGTGTTGTCACATGAAAAGATATACTCAAATATTTACAAAAATGTGAGGGGTGTACTCACTTTTGTGAGATAATGTATAATGATATTTTATTTATACAGTAAAAAAAAAAAACACTTCTCACACCAGATAGGTGTGGCGAAATAGGATGTGTTACAGGGTCAGCCATAGTAGTATGGCGCCCCTGGAACAAATTAGGTTTAAGTGCCTTGCTCAAGAGCACATCGGCCGATTTTGCACCTTGTCGGCTCAGGTAATCAGGTTATTGGCCCAACGATCTAACCGCTAGGCTACCTGCCGCCCTCAGACAGTACAGACAAAATAAGAGGTGAGAGTCCATGATGACTGTTGAAAGTGCCTTTTCACATAACAACCAAGCACTTAGCAAAGTATTGGGCTTTTCTGTGTCCCAGTAGGCTACTCCTAACTGCCTTCCTCTCCTCATCTCTTTTCCTCCATTGCCACTCATCCACTGATGTTTAATTTCAGACTTTCCCTTAGATTCTACTTTCAAACTAGTCTGGCTGATACCAAACTCGAAGGGGGCTGTGCTTTTACTGGTTGGTTCTCCTCCGTGTCTTTCTCACTCAAACACCCACAGCCCACGAGTGCCACCCCCTTCCATTACCACTGTTGGATTTTCAAATCCAAACAACGAGAGGTCTCAACCCCCCTGGGAGGGGGGGGGGGGGGTGACATTTGATAAAACGAATCGATGAGTCCGCTCAAATTCTGAGCGACTATTGCATTAACTGCCTCCTTTCCAGACCAGTGAGTCACAACTTTTCCTCGCTGTGTGGTCACGTGAGTCGCATCAGCCAGGCTACATTCAAACCTGATCATAAACCAAAAGACAGCTTTTGCAGGGACATTTAAATAGTTACATTGTTTACGTTTGCGACCTCCAAGAAACCAATCAGAACAGTGCTAATGCCTGAAAGGAGAATATGTCATTTGAAAGCATTGGGATGCAGCCCCTTCCAGGCACCATCTGAAACACCCTTTTACTCGTTCCCAGTTCCTCTATTTCAGAGTGGTTTTTAAAAGCTTTTCCAAGAAGTGTCCCAGTCACAGAGTTCCGCTTCACATCATACTCTCCATTGTCCTTTTTGCTCCTCCATGTGTGCTAGAGATCCCTTATCACCACTAATAAAGAGACAAAGAGGAAAGGACAGAGAAAGGGAGGGGATAATAGCAGGTTAGCGTCATAAAATAAGAATTGTTTATTGTCCATTATCTTTTTGATATCACTGAAATTAAGGATTTTATTTTTATTTTCATCCAACCCCTTGAAAAACACACACACACACACACACACACAGAGATTTGAAGCCAGGGTAAGCCACGGCGCAGCACCTTTGAAGTTGTTTGAGGGGTTAAGTGCCTTGCTCAAGGGCAAAACGACAGGAGATGGAATGAAATGAGACAGGAGTGTGCAAACCTGTCTTTCTACCGGGGTCCCTGCAGTCCAATGGCTCCTGTTCTTGGGGCTCGCCTCCACTGCTGGGGGTCCATGTCTGGGTGGGGCAGCTGCTGGGGTGGTGGGCTGCAGGGGGCTCACCTCTGGACAGTGGCCCCCTGAGGTGGCTTGTTGGGGCAGCTGAGGGCTGTGCATGATGTGGGCGTCCAGCATCTCCAGGAGCAGGTCGTACAGGGGCACAATGTTCTTCATCTTCATGCAGTGCAGGTGGTCCATGCCCTTGTTACTGCACAATGAGCAAACACAGAGGTCATGTATGCTCACTGCTTTTCGTGATACAGAAGAAAATAAAATACACAGAAATGGGCCTAGAAAGCATTAACCGGCGATAGCCGACACCTGCATGCTAATGTTTTAGCGGTGTCTTGGTGGAACTGCGTTAGAGCTGTCAAATCGGTGAGCAGCTGCTCTTGTTGATCATTGTCACCAAGCCACACCCGTCCCACTCGCGTTAGAAGTTCAGAACGAGAATGTGTAGCCTACAGTGCCTTCAGGAATTATTCATACTCCTTGACTTATTCCACATTTTGTTGTGTTACAGCCAGAATTCTCTCACCCATCTACACACAATACCCCATAATGACGAAGACAAAACGTTAGACATTTTAGCAAATTTGTTGAAAATGAAATCTAATTTACATAAGTATTCATACCCCTGAGTCAATACATGTTAGAATCACAGCTGTGAGTCTTTCTGGGTAAGTCTCTAAGAGCATTGCACACCTGGATTGTATAATATTTGCACATTATTATTTAAAAAATTCAAGTTGGTTGTTGATTATTGCTAGACAGCCATTTTCAAGTTTTGCCATAGACTGTCGAACCAATTTAAGTCAAAACTGTAACTAGGCCACTCAGAAACATTCAATGTAATCTTTGTAAGCAACTCCAGTGCATATTTGGCCTTATTTTCTAGGTTTTTGTCCTGCTGAAAGGTGAATTTGTCTCCCAGTGTTTGTTGGAAAGTAGACAAAAAAGTTTTCCTCTAGGATTTTGCCTGTACTTAACTCTATTCTGTTTCTTTTTATCCTAAAATACTCCCTAGCCCTTGCCGATTACAAGTGTACCCATAACATCTGCCACGCTGATCCTCAATACGGGGGCCCCTCAGGGGTGCGTGCTAAGTCCCCTCCTGTACTCCCGGTTCACCCATGACTGCATGGCCAGGCACGACTCCAACACCATCATTAAGTTTGCCGACGACACAACAGTGGTAGGCCTGATCACTGACAAGACAGCCTATAGGGAGGAGGTCAGAGACCTGGCCGTGTGGTGCCAGAATAACAACTTCTCCCTCAACGTGCTCAAGACAAAGGAGATGATTTTGGACTACAGGAAAAGAAGGACAGAGCACGTCCCTATTCTGTAGTGGAGCAGGTTGAGAGCTTCAAGTTCCTTGGTGTCCACATCACCAACAAACTATCATGGTCCAAACACACCAAGACAGTCATGAAGAGGGCATGACAAAGCCTATTCCCCCTCAGGAGACTGAAAAGATTTGGCATGGGTCCCCAGATCCTCAAAAAGTTATACAGCTGCACCATCGAGAGCATCCTGACTGGTTGTATCACTACCTGGTATGGCAACTGCTCGGCCTCCGACCACAAGGCACTACAGAGAGTAGTGCGTACGGCCCAGTACATCACTGAGGCCAAGCTTCCTGCCATCCAGGACCTCTACACCAGGCGGTGTCAGAGGAAGGCTCTAAAAATTGTCAAAGACTCCAGCCACCCTAGTCCACCATAGACTGTTCTCTCTGCTACCGCACGGCAAGCAGTACCGGAGCGCCAAGTCTAGGTCCAAAAGGCTTCTTAACAGCTTCTACCTCCAAAGATTTTCTATAGGGTTGAGATCTGGAGACTGGCTAGGCCACTCCAGGACCTTGAAATGCTTCTTACGAAGCCACTCCTTCGTTGCCCGGGCAGTGTGTTTGGGATCATTGTCATGCTGAAAGACCCAGCCATGTTTCATCTTCAATGCCCTTGCTGATGGAAGGAGGTTTTCACTCAAAATCTCACGATACATGGCCCCATTCATTCTTTCCTTTACACGGATCAGTCGTCCTGGTCGCTTTGCAGAAAAACAGCCCCAAAGCATGATGTTTCCACCCCCATGCTTCACAGTAGGTATGGTGTTCTTTGGATGCAACTCAGCATTCTTTGTCCTCCAAACACGACGAGTTGAGTTTTTACCAAAAAGTTATATTTTGGTTTCATCTGACCATATGACATTCTCCCAATCCTCTTCTGGATCATCCAAATGCACTCTAGCAAACTTCAGACGGGCCTGGACATGTACTGGCTTAAGCAGGGGGACACGTCTGGCACTGCAGGATTTGAGTCCCTGGCGGCGTAGTGTGTTACTGATGGTAGGCTTTGTTACTTTGGTCACAGCTCTCTGCAGGTCATTCACTAGGTCCCCCCGTGTGGTTCTGGGATTTTTGCTCACCGTTCTTGTGATCATTTTGACCCCACGGGGTGAGATCTTGCGTGGAGCCCCAGATCGAGGGAGATTATCAGTGGTCTTGTATGTCTTCCATTTCCTAATAATTGCTCCCACAGTTGATTTCTTCAAACCAAGCTGCTTACCTATTGCAGATTCAGTCTTCCCAGCCTGGTGCAGGTCTACAATTTTGTTTCTGGTGTCCTTTGACAGCTCTTTGGTCTTGGCCATAGTGGAGTTTGGAGTGTGACTGTTTGAGGTTGTGGACAGGTGTCTTTTATACTGATAACAAGTTCAAACAGGTGCCATTAATACAGGTAACGAGTGGAGGACAGAGGAGCCTCTTAAAGAAGAAGTTACAGGTCTGTGAGAGCCAGAAATCTTGCTTGTTTGTAGGTGACCAAATACTTATTTTCCACCATAATTTGCAAATAAATTCATTAAAAATCCTACAATGTGATTTTCTGGATTTTTTTTCCTCAATTCGTCTGTCATAGTTGACGTGTACCTATGATGAAAATTACAGGCCTCTCTCATCTTTTTAAGTGGGAGAACTTGCACAATTGGTGGCTGACTAAATACTTTTTTTCCCCACTGTACTATTATTGAGTCCATGTAATTTGTGACTTGTTAAGCACATTTTTACTCCTGAACTTAATTAGGCTTGCTATAACAAAGGGGTTGAATAGTTTACTCAAGACATTTCAGCTTTTCATTTTTAATGAATTTGTAAACATTTCTAAAAACATAATTCCATTTCGACAATATGGGGTATTGTGTGTATGCCTGTGTCACATATTCTCAATTTAATGAATTTTAAATTCAGGCAGTAACACAACAATATGTGTCACGATCGTCGGGAACAGAGGACCAATGCGCAGCGTTGAATGCAAACATATTTATTAACACTGAAGGATAACACGAACAAAAACGATAACGTGACAGTCAACGGTCTAACACAAACCAACTAGAACAAGAACACACAAACACAACGGGAAAAACAGACAGTTTAAATATGGCTCCCAATCAGAGACAACCAGCCACAGCTGACACTCGTTGCCTCTGATTGGGAGTCACTCAGGCCAACATAGAAATAAACAAACTAGAACTCCCAACATAGAAATAGAATACATAGATCTACACACCCTGGCTCAACATAACAGTGTCCCCAGAGCCAGGGCGTGACAGTACCCCCCCCTAAAGGCGCGGACTCCGACCGCGCCAACTAAATACCACAGGGGAGGGACCGGGTGGGCACTCCGCCTTGGCGGCGGATCCGGCTCCGGGCCTGATCCCCACTCCCTCTCCAACCCCCCAAAGTACCCCTGGTCCGGTCTGGCCCCGCTGGCCGGAGCTGGACTGCACACTGATGGAGCGGATTGCTCTAGCTCCGGCGTAACGCATCTGACCGGTGCCGGACCAGGCACCAGTGGAACAGGCACGGGCCGTGCCGGACTGACGACGCCCACCACTGGCTTGGTGTGGAGAACAGGCACGGGCCGTGCTGGACTGACGACGCACACCACTGGCTTGGTGTGAGGAGCAGGAGCGGGCCGAACCGGGCTGGCGACGCGCACCATTGGCTTGGTGCGGGAAGCAGGAGCGGACCGGACCGGGCTGACGATGCGCACCCCTGGCTTGGTGAGTGGAGCAGCAACGGGCCGGACCGGGCTGACAATACGCACCCCTGGCTTGGTGCGTGGAGCAGGAACGGGCTGGACCGGGCTGACGACTCGCACCCCTGGCTTGGTGCGAGTGGCAGGAACAGGCCGGACCGGGCTGGCGACGCGCACCATAGGCTTGGTGCGGGGAGCAGGAACAGGCCGGGCCGGGCTGGCGAATCGCACCATAGGCTTGGTGCGAGGAGCAGGAACAGGCCGGGCCGAGCTGGCGACGCGCACCGTAGGCTTGGTGCGAGGGGCAGGAGCAGGCCGGGCCGGGCTGGCGACGCGCACCGTAGGCTTGGTGCGAGGAGCAGGAACAGGCCGGGCCGAGCTGGCGACGCGTACCGTAGGCTTGGTGCGAGGGGCAGGAGCAGGCCGGGCCGGGCTGGCGACGCGCACCGTAGGCTTGGTGCGAGGGGCAGGAGCAGGCCGGGCCGGGCTGGCGACGCACACCGTAGGCTTGGTGCGAGGGGCAGGAACAGGCCGGGCTGGGCTGGCGACGCGCACCGTACACTTGGTGCGGGGAGCAGGAACAGACCGGACCGTACTGGGGACACACACCACTGGCCCTACACCGGGATCTGGAACGGGCCGGACCGGACTGGTAACACACCCCAGTACCTCTCGCCGTGCCTCTACACCTTCCATCCCCTCTTCGACCAGTGGCCCCCGTAACCTGGCGGCCTCCTCTGCCAACCCGCTGGACCGCTCTATCGCGGCCTCCTGCTGCCCCGACGTCGTGAGCCCCCCCCTAAAAATGTTCTGGGGTTCTCTCTTCCCCGTGGGCCAGGCCTCTATAATTCTCGCCCAACTCTCGCTCTTCTGCTTCCAACTCCCGCCATTCAGCTCCTCATTGGGCTTGACCCAGTCGAAGCTCTTCCTCCACTGTTCCCAAGTCCACCCTCTCTGCTCCTCACTAGGCTTGACCCAGTCGAGGTTGCCACGGAGATCTGCTAGCGATTCCCCTGGCGATGGCTCCTGGACACGCTGCTTGGTCCAGTTTTGGTGGGTTCTTCTGTCACGATCGTCGGGAACAGAGGACCAATGCGCAGCGTTGAATGCAAACATATTTATTAACACTGAAGGATAACACGAACAAAAACGATAACGTGACAGTCAACGGTCTAACACAAACCAACTAGAACAAGAACCCACAAACACAACGGGAAAAACAGACAGTTTAAATATGGCTCCCAATCAGAGACAACCAGCCACAGCTGACACTCGTTGCCTCTGATTGGGAGTCACTCAGGCCAACATAGAAATAAACAAACTAGAACTCCCAACATAGAAATAGAATACATAGATCTACACACCCTGGCTCAACATAACAGTGTCCCCAGAGCCAGGGCGTGACAATATGTGGAAAAAGTCAAGGGGTGTGAATACTTTCTGAAGGCAATGATAGAAATAATGACGCTCAAATGTAACATTTCAATCAGCCTAATCGAGGTGTAGATTACATCTCACATTCCAGTGTTCAAACTTGTAAACAAGGCTTCATGGGATTTCTCTTAACGCGACTCCGTGCAGCCAATGGCAATATCCGCTTTTGGTATAGCCAGGAGCCGCTTGTGCATTTGACAGCTCTAACGCAGTTGTAATAGAAAAATAGAGAGAGTGAACAAATGTGAATGATGATGAAGGCCAGTGATGAAGATGCATCTAGCGACTTGCTGGGGCCGAGGCCCAGCGTGATGACTCAATCACCATTTTTGACATTGTTTGGATGGCTGAATTGACTAAATGAATGTTACTGTTTTAATTAAATTGTCATGTTTGGATTGTTTCCAGAGTTCATAAAGAGCTATGAATTTTTATATGTTTTATTGTAACTGTTATTCTGTTCGTCGGAAGGCGGATAGTTCAAAGAGGAGCGACACAGGGGGGACGCTCTTATCATACAGTTTTGAAGTGTGGTGATTAGATTAGAGAATGCCTGTGAAGTTTTATGCATTTTGTTTTAATGTTTTGGGCCGTGCAAAGTGGTGCTCTTGGAAGAATAAAAGCTAGGTTTAAACTTTGATCATGAAGTCATTAGTAAACCGATCTCCATATGTACGTTTGAATGTCATAGTGGTGAATTTTCTATGATGTGAAGACTTATATCGTGAAGATTTCTGATTTGTACCATTTGATAATTGTATTCTTATTGCATTACTGTAATACATCTGATTAGTTTTAATTGATAAGAACTGTAGTCCTCACATTCCTGAGTAATATTCGTTGAATTATTATTTGGTGAATTGTCTAATGGTAAATGTTATTTACAATACACATAGCATATATGCTTGGCCTCTAACTGTGCAGCTCTGAGCAAAGGTTAACTCAATCATTTAATGCTACGCCATTGATATTAGCACCTTGTCCCTTAGCATCTTAATAATAATAATAATAAATAATAATAATAATATGCCATTTAGCAGACACTTTTATCCAAAGCGACTTACAGTCGTGCGTGCATACATTTTTGTGTATGGGTGGTCCCGGGGATCGAACCCACTACCTTGGCGTTACAAGCGCCGTGCTCTACCAGCTGAGCTACAGAGGACCACAATTGCGTAATGGTAAACCTAGACGCGTGCATCTTATAGTATTCCGAGTGGTGACCTTGGCTAGATCCATTGGATATTATGGGCTACACTAATTCTCTGTCATCCTCAGACAAAGTGGATTTTCACTCATCTACATAGTTCCACTTCTGACACCGCCAAAACAACCGCTATGCGGATGTCAGCTAAAGCGGATCTGATTGAGTAGAGCCAATGGTCTTCATCAGATTCAGTTTACCTTGTAAAGACCATGTTGGTCGAAAAGCTTTTTCTGTATAACGCAAGCTTTATTAAAAGATCACTTGTGGTAGCAGCAAACAGTAGTGACTGTTTTATGGTTCAGTCGTGATGGTAATGACAATATGGTGGCTCAATCTTGACGGTGGTGACCGTATTGAACATTTTACTATACCGTAGTGGCAACATGATAACTGGCAAGTGTGATAGTTTTGCTCGTATTATGCCCGAGCGGTAACTACAAAGTGTGACGGAGGTGACTGTATTGTAACTGCCAAGAGTGATGGTGGTGACTGTATTATGCCTGAGCGATAACTTGCGAGTGCGATGGTGGCGACTGTATTATGCCTGAGCGATAACTTGCGAGTACGATGGTGGTGACTATTGTGACGGAGTGGTAACTTGCGAGTGTGACAGTGGAGACCGTATTGTGGCTGCTGTACCTGACGTGGCGGATGTGTGACAGCAGCATCAGCAGGTGGGCGAGGCGCGCAGACTGCTGCTGAAAGCTGAGGCCCGTCTTTGCGATGGCCCACACCAGTGCGTCTGTTACGGCATCCAGCAAGCGCAGGAGCTTTGAGCGACTCTGCAGCTCTTCGCTCCCCTCCGAGGAGCTCAGGCACATGTCTGCAACCACAAAACACACACACAGTTGAGAAAATAAAGAAAAAACGTAATTGTAGTTGTCTCCATGACTCAAAGCCACATTAGCCCTCTGAGCTAAAGCCAAGTCTTTATCTCTGGGAGCTAGCACAAATCTTCAGGTCTCAGACAAGGTGACTTAGTGTGCAAGCACATTTTACCAAACTACCTTTGCTACACTTCATAAATAATTTCCAACATGTAGCATTATTAAATGCGATTACTTTGGTTACAGTTAAGTTAAATCAAATGTTGTTATTTTTCGTGATCCACTGACCTTGAAACAGGTTCTGACTGTTACATCTTTGAGAGTTAAACAGTAACTATGATGTGAGTGGAGAGAGACAGCGACTCAAAAAGGTACACAGTGTTCTCATTAGGCCTTGTCAGAGTGAGTTATTCCTCTGGTTGCCCTTGCCAACCCTCCCTAGACTCCCAAACAGATAGGATTACACTGAAGAAATGGTCCAACATAGCAACAGACTTGTGCTGAAAACTTAATCTTGATATGCATGCTATAAATATATAAAATATGAAGTAAAAAATAATTATAAAGATGCAGTACAGACAAACAGAAAGACAGAAGTACAGACAGAAGGCCAAACAGACAGATGCACACAAACGTTAACACACACATACTAGAGTTGAGGAGGATCATGGCCTTGAGGCAGACATACTCCTCCCTCTGCAGCTTGAGCTCTCGGAACCTGGAGGTGGCAGCTAGCAGCATGTCAAAGATATCCACGAAACCCTGCACACAGCTCCCCTCGTCCCTGAAAACACACACACACAGACAGACATACACTTCATTTGAATACTTCATTTGGATCCACTATGAAAATATTTTAGAAATCATACAGATGCTTGATCCAGGAGTAGAGAGAGGGTGGTCACCTGCTCAGGCTGAGGTCGGGGGAAAAGATGAGCCTACCGGGGTGGTCCACTGATCTCCACATGAGCCCCAGCATCAGCACCTCCAACCAGCAGCACTCCAACAGGTGCACCTGGTCGAACAGGCTCAGGTCCACAAACCCTGTAAAGACATAACGGGGTCCGTATTCATGAAGTGTCTCAGAGTGCTGATCTAGGGCTAGATTCAATCCATAGTGCTGAAGAGCTGCGCTACAGCACGATTGAAATTTAAAGGCAATGTTCCCGCATACTGCTCATGGTAAACATAGTTTGTTGTTCGCAATGTAATAATGATACTTAAAAAAGTCATATTTACGAACAGCAAACAGTGAGTGGATTATGGCCCTGTACACACTCAGGTCGTACAACTGACATATAACACATTTGACACAATGATTGTGATACATTGCAGTGTTTGCCAGCACGAAAATGTTTACACAACCATTGTGCACAACCAATTACTTGAATGCAGAAAGTCTCTCCACTATATCACAACCGTTGTGTCAAATGTGTACATGGCCATTTGCATACTACCTTTTACTTTATTTCAACCCTAGCAGCAAATGGGGTTCTACTGAATAAAGCAGGGGCAATGTTTCTCTCTAGCACAGAGAAAACTAGACATCCCAAACTACCCTGTACTTTTTGCAGCATCACTGAGGAGAGCATCACTGAGGAGTGTAGACTATAGTACATCGATGCTCATTGCTCAGTATTTGTATTTATTAATACTCTTCCTGGGGTCCGGCAAAATTAAGGCAGTTATACCATTTTAAAAACATTACAAGTGTGTGCCCTAAGGCCCCTACTCCACTAACACATATCTACAACACAATATGTGTACGTGTGTGTATGGTGCGTATGTTATCATGTGTGTATGCATGTGTCTGTGCCTGTTTGTGTTGCTTCACATTCCCCGCTGTTACATAAGGTGAATTTTAATATTTTAATTTATTTATCTGATTCTACTGCTTGCATCAGTTACCTGATGTGGAATAAAGTTCAATGTAGTCATGGCTCTATGTAGTACTGTGCGCCTCCCATAGTCTGTTCTGGACTTGGGGACTTTGAAGAGACCTCTGGTGGCATGTCTTGTGGGGTATGCATGTGTGTCTGAGCTGTGTGCTAGTTGTTTGAATAGACAGCTCAGTGCTTTCAACATGTCAATACCTCTCACAAATACAAGTAGTGATGAAGCCAATCTCTCCTCCACTTTGTGCCAGGAGAGATTGACATACATAATTAATGTTTGCTCTCTGAGTCTGGCCTAGTGGTTAGCCCCCCAAACCACATATACCCCGGGAGACATGGGTACAAATCCTGTTTCAGCGCCTTTGTCTCCTAATCTGTCTCCCTTCTACATTCTGACTACCTGACTGTCACTGTCGATAATAAAGGAGACTGCTGTTGAAAACATGGACTCTTAGGGGCAGTTTCTTTAGGAAATTAGAACAATATTACGCTATGTTATGCCAGTAAAATCTAAGATATCAAATGTATTCAATTGATATTGATTCAAGTTACTCAACAGTATGCTGTACCTAATGCTATCTCACTCTGTTTTTGTCACACCCATTGACAGAGGATACACACAGGCTTTACAAGCAAACTTAAGACTTTTCGGCCTCATGTTCATTGTGTCAGTGTTTTATACAGTTTTTCTGCTGTACTCAACGTGTGCACAAAGAATGGAATAAAATAGAACATATGATGCGAGGAAAGTATTATGTTTTTAAATCATGAATAAAGAAAATAGACAATAAATCAATCAACACCAACCTGGGATCTTCTTGGCCCAGCTGATCATGTGGACCAGCTCCTTGTCGGCCAGGTTGGTGAGTGACATCATGACGTTGGCCTCCGTCAGGGGCATCCTCATGTCCCTCTGGAGGTAGATCTCCGGTGGCTCCGCCTCCATTATCCGGCCAATCAGCTGCTCCGGGGTTAATGCTGGGGGGAGGAGTTCCTTGATTGGCTCGCCCCTCTCAGCTAGGGCCCGCTTGGGCCCACTAGCCGCGCCCCGGGAGAAGCGACCCACGCGCCTCGGTTGATGACCCCGGTAGCTGCTGCGGTCGCGACGCATGCCTGAGGGAAACAGGAGGTGACCAGAGTACCTTGATATACCTAAAATAAGGGGTTGAGATCGCTATATCAAGCCCTCAATTACACCCCATCGATTTCACCTCCACAATTCCCAGCAATTACTCCCCTTTGACCAGCTGCCTGTCAAACAACATTTGCATGGTAAGTCATGGGCCAGTTGCATATATCTCACCGATAGTCGCTCTGGATAAGAGCGTCTGCTAAATGACTAAAATGTAAAATGTAAATGTAGTAAGAGGGAATACCACCAGGCCGATGAATGGGCAAGTGCCTCTGACAAGAATAGCGGCGATTTTACGATTCTACATGTTGAATCGGCACAAACAGCCACAGTTCACCGGCACCCAGCAGGTGGTCGCTATAACACACCACGGCGAAAGCAAGCGAAAGGACGGCCACCCTCTCCTTTTGGACTTCAGTCATCTTGCCTTGTACTTGGCTATCTTGTCCAAAAGTTTGGATTTAAAATCTAAATGTTCATCTTGACAAGGAAATGTGTGATCAACGAACAATGAAATGACAACTGTACCAACCTGCGTCACTATAGCAACTGAACCTTAATTTAGCTTTGTAAAAATAGATCATTACATTGAATGGAGCAAAACATCCTAGACAACCACCTGATGCACAAGGCTCACAAAGGAGAGAAAGCAAATAGCAAAGTTTTGCAAACTATATTTCTTGTCCACTTGCAAACATGTGGGTGAGTATGTCTCTAAATCCTAACCCCAGTGCCTCTGCTCATTGTGTGAGCAAAGTCTAGCCAATGGGGAATATTCACATATCAAAAATAAATCATTTCTAAGGCACTGGACACAAACATTGGCCACACACTGGACTATACAGAAGCTGTATGTATTTAACGTAATTTTTGTCGTGGGCCATAATGAATACGATTGTATGTTAGGGTGGACTTGATCTGAGACGCTTTGTGACAACCACCACTGGCAAGATTAGGGTGAGGATGGTGTGAAGGAGATAGAAGACGAGGAGGATGAAGGGAGAGGGGGAAAGCGAGAGACACGTACCACACTTTGTCATGCCTACTTCGTAGCACTTGCGGAGGCGGCACGCCTGGCAGCTCTTGCGGCGGTTCTTATCGATAGTGCACTGGTTGGTCGCCGGGCAGATGTAGTCATTGTGACCTGAGAGAGAGAGAGATGGAGTGGGGTTTACAAAGGGTAGATAGGAGAGAAGAGATAAGAGGAAGACAAACATTTTTATGTTTTATTCCATGTGTACATTGGCAGCTAAATACAAGAAAACAAATGTAAAAGGTCAGAGAGAGAGAGAGAGAAAGTTCCTCTACTTCAGGGATGGGCAGCTTTGATGGGCGTGGGGGTCACAAAAAATTTGAACTCATCATGAGGAACGGCAGTTGCTCGCAGGTCTGCGTACCAACATGTGAACCCCCCCACTGCGAAAAAAAACAAACATTTTAACAGCCCACCTCTTGACAGTGGAGAGAAAAATTTAACATTTTACTCAAGTAAATTTCGTGCAATTCTACACATTTTGCCATGGGGCATAGAGAACATTTTTGGAGTTTCCTGCAATTCTACACATTTTTCCATAGGGCGGAGAGAAATGTTTGTAGGTTTTAATATGATATCTGAGTGAGACTGACTAAGAAAATCAATGGGGACCCCCCGGCCGGTAATTCCACCATGATTACTAAATTTAGATAGCTGGCCGCTAGACAAACTTTCCAATCTAAAAAAATTTAGTTGACACGGGCTAATTGAGTATCAGTGACTGACATATCAAGAGAAAAACTGCTGATGCATAACCAAATTTCGATATTACACCTCGTGTATTCTACTATTCTAACTTGCAACAGTAAGTTGAGACCCCTACAGTTGCCCATCCCTGCTCTACTTTAACAGGAAACATAAATATCAAGTGTACCTGAAGCATTTGTAGTTGTTGGTTTAGTTTTCTGTAACTATGTAGCAAGTACAGTCTGCATGTCTAGGCGCACATTGTGTCATGATTGCAAGGTGTCCCGATATCTTTTCCAAATCAAATCAAATCAAATTTTATTGGTCACATGCGCCGAATACAACAGGTGCAGACATTACAGTGAAATGCTTACTTACAGCCCTTAACCAACAGTGCATTTATTTTAAACAAAAAAAGTAAGAATAAAACAACAACAAAAAAAGTGTTGAGAAAAAAAGAGCAGAAGTAAAATAAAGTGACAGTAGGGAGGCTATATATACAGGGGGGTACCGTTGCAGAGTCAATGTGCGGGGGCACCGGCTAGTTGAGGTAGTTGAGGTAATATGTACATGTGGGTAGAGTTAAAGTGACTATGCATAAATACTTAACAGAGTAGCAGCAGCGTAAAAAGGGTGGGGTGGGGGGGCAGTGCAAATAGTCTGGGTAGCCATGATTAGCTGTTCAGGAGTCTTATGGCTTGGGGGTAGAAGCTGTTGAGAAGTCTTTTGGACCTAGACTTGGCACTCCGGTACCGCTTGCCGTGCGGTAGCAGAGAGAACAGTCTATGACTAGGGTGGCTGGAGTCTTTGACAATTTTGAGGGCCTTCCTCTGACACCGCCTGGTATAGAGGTCCTGGATGGCAGGAAGCTTTGCCCCAGTGATGTACTGGGCCGTACGCACTACCCTCTGTAGTGCCTTGCGGTCGGAGGCCAAGCAGTTGCCATACCAGGCGGTGATGCAACCAGTCAGGATGCTCTCGATGGTGCAGCTGCAGAATTTTTTGAGGATCTGAGGACCCATGCCAAATCTTTTTAGTCTCCTGAGGGGGAATAGGCTTTGTCGTGCCCTCTTCACGACTGTCTTGGTGTGTTTGGACCATGATAGTTCATTGGTGATGTGGACACCAAGGAACTTGAAGCTCTCAACCTGTTCCACTACAGCCCCGTCGATGAGAACAACTGTCTCGTTAACTGGTTTTAATGTCCATTCTAGAATGTCCTTCTAGCCAATTAGAAACAAGTATTCAACAATGCTGTGGTATAAAGGTTGTTATTGCTGCTTGTTATCTGCAATCTTTGGAATAGTTCCAGGAACATTCCTTGATGTGAAACCAGATTGAAATGGCAGTGGCAATGACAGTTCCAAGTTCCAATCGAAGGATGAGCCAAACACGCTGTTTTCTTCCCACAATCATCTTAGTTACAATCTTGATCAAAGGGAGGACCTCGGCAGACCATTTTTTGGCTTGTCTCCTTTTAATCCCTTTAAGATGTGAGATTCATGCACACACACACACACACACACACACACACACACACACACACACACACACACACACACACACCACAGCCGGAACCAGTAGCTCTATTCCCAGAGGGTGAACAATGTGCTCTCACCTTTGGCCCCTGAGAAAGGGATCTGGACCCAATTACGAGAGGACAAATAGAGCAGCATGTCCCAATACATTCCTGAGGGAACCCATAGTCAGTGCACAATTGTGTTCTAGCCCAGCAATTGTGTTCTAGAACAAAAATGAGCAACCCTTGGGGGTACTCCAAGACCGGAGTTGAGAAACACTACAGTACTAGAGTACATTGAATAGTCCTTGACTGAGAGAGAAAGGGCTAGATTTAATAAGTGTTTCCACCGAAGGGACAAAGGGATAAAAAATGTAAAGCATAAAACTGTGTTCATTTACATTTACCTTGATGCTTTATTCTTTTTACACACCTTTGTTTTAGGCCACAGTCATATTGTATTTGAAAATTCCCAATTGCCGGAAGATGTACAATGGAAATTATTGTCCGACAAAATTGCACAAATTGTCAGTCTTCTCATGTATGCAGCTCGTCCCAGTTGAGAACTTTGACTGACAAAAACTGACAATTGCATATACAATTTCATCCGTGCTAATAAGTCTCAATGACGTAGCCTTACCCTTTTGTTCTATCCTCAATATTTATTCCCTTTTCAGCATATTGTGGTGCTAAATGCTTAGGCTGGGATTCAATCCGATCACGTTTTGTTGCTAACGTGCCATTTAATGGTCATTTCCAACATGCAGCATTTACAGTGAATGCGGTCTCTGCGAACGCTTTAACATTACCTTTAAAAGGACACATTGTCAACAAAGTGCGATCGGATTGAATCCTGGCCTTGGTAAATCCGGCCCAAAGATAGCAGAAGAAAGATGTCCAACAGGATTGACAACACAAGCTATCTGTGATGGCTTTCACTGATGACCTTATATGATTAGTGGTAAATAAGTTGTAAAAGCGGCAGGTATTTCTGATGTGAAATTATCTATTGAAGAACCTCACTAATTCCCTCTTCATCTCGAGTAGGTGGGGGCAATCTTACCCTGTGAGGACCACTGTGGGTGCAGGTTTTTGTTCCAGCCAAGCAGTCATACATCTAACTCTACTCAGAGTCTCCGATCAAGACTTTGACTAGTTAAATCAGGTATGTTGACACTTAACTAAAGCTGCAGAGTTGTGGTTGTGGGTGTGTCCTATTCATTAATTTAAACTATCGTAGTTACTTTGGAAACTACGCTCACAGTAATCATAATACTTATGCACCCTAATAATCGCTCATTCGGATTAGAAATGCAACATTTACAGTTGATGTCGGAAGTTTACATACACTTAGGTTGGAGTCATTAAAACTAGTTTTTCAACCACTCCACACATTTCTTGTTAACAAACTATAGTTTTGGCAAGTCGGTTAGGACATCTACTTTGTGCATGACACAAGTAATTTTTCCAAGAATTGTTTACAGACAGATTACTTCACTTATAATTCAGTGTATCACAATTCTAGTGGGTCAGAAGTTTACATACACTAAGTTGACTGTGCCTTTTAAACAGCTTGGAAAATTCCAGAAAATGATGTCATGGCTTTAGAAGCTTCTGATAGGCTAATTGACATCATTTGAGTCAATTGGAGGTGTACCTGTGGATGTATTTCAAGGCCTACCTTCAAACTCAGTGCCTCTTTGCTTGACATCATGGGAAAATCAAAATAAATCAGCCAAGACCTCATAAATAAAATGGTAGACCTCCACAAGTCAGGTTCATCCTTCGGAGCAATTTCCAAACGCCTGAAGGTACCGCGTTCATCTGTACAAACAATAGTACACAAGAATAAACACCATGGGACCACGCAGCCGTCATACCGCTCAGGATGGAGACGCGTTCTGAGATGAACGTACTTTGGTGCGAAAAGTGCAAATCAATCGCAGAACAACAGCAAAGGACCTTGTGAAGATGCTGGAGGAAACAGGTACACAAGTATCTATATCCACAGTAAAACGATTCCTACATCGACATAACCTGAAAGGCCGCTCAGCAAGGAAGAAGCCACTGCTCCAAAACCACAAATAAAAAAGCCAGACTACGGTTTGCAACTGCACATGGGGACAAAGTTCGTACTTTTTGGAGAAATGTCCTCTGGTCTGATTAAACAAAAATAGAACTGTTTGGCCATAATGACCATAGTTATGTTTGGAGGAAAAAGGGGGTAGGCTTGCAAGCCGAAGAACACCATCCCAACCATGAAGCACGGGGGTGGCAGCATCATGCTGTGGGGGTGCTTTGCTACAGGAGGGACTGGTGCACTTCACAAAATAGATGGCATCATGAAGAAGGAAAATTATGTGGATATATTGAAGCAACATCTCAAGACATCAGTCAGGAAGTTAAAGCTTGGTCGCAAATGGGTCTTCCAAATGGACAATGACCCCAAGCATACTTCCAAAGTTGTGGCAAAATGGCTTAAGGACAACAAAGTCAAGGTATTGGAGTGGCCATCACAAAGCCCTGACCTCAATCCTATAGAACATTTGTGGGCAGAACTGAAAAAGCGTGTTCGAGCAAGGAGGCCTACAAACCTGACTCAGTTACACCAGCTCTGTCATGAGGAATGGGCCAGAATTCACCCAACTTATTGTGGGAAGCTTGAGGAAGGCTACGCGAAACATTTGACCCAAGTTAAACAATTTAAAGGCAATGCTACCAAATACTAATTGAGTGTATGTAAACTTCTGACCCAATGGGAATGTGATGAAATAAATAAAAGCTGAAATAAATAATTCTCTCTACTATTATTCTGACATTTCACAATCTTAAAATAAAGTGGTGATCCTAACTGACCTAAGACAGGGAATT
This sequence comes from Coregonus lavaretus, assembly GCF_964263955.1. Lineage (NCBI taxonomy): Eukaryota > Metazoa > Chordata > Actinopteri > Salmoniformes > Salmonidae > Coregonus > Coregonus lavaretus. The sequence continues at coordinate 22,090,182 of NC_140020.1, forward strand.
GTTATTAGGATTAAATGTCAGGAATTGTGAAAAACTGAGTTTAGATGTATTTGGCTAAGGTGTATGTAAACTTCCGACTTCAACTGTATTTACGTGTTGCTGTCCTCGATAGTTGAGTTGATGATGTAGGACTCTGGTTTGCCCACCATAGATCTCAATGTCCTTGGTAGAGTTTATGGTCATAGTCGTGGTTAGAATGGATACTTCAGATGTACCCGCGGTTGTTGGAGAGGGATTGTCCTTTCCAACTCGTGTCTTTAGTGAAAGTTCTCTAGACGACTATACATGCCAGCTGCAGACTGAAATGATAAGGTCTAGTGCATTGTCTTCTTCTTCACCTCGTGTAGAGGTTGAGAGTTTCAGCATTTCTCAATTTCAAATTTGTGGACTAACGTCTCACGCTTTCTGGTCTTGTAGAAATTCAACCATTTTACAACATTTAGCTCACGCTTCACGTCTGCTGGTCGGAGGTGAATTTCGTCACAAGTATTTTTATGCACTCGGGGTAAAAGGGGCATTCCATCATGTTTGTGCTCATCTGGGCGTGGCCACTGATGAGAAAAAATCTATATGGAAAACAATCTCATCTAAAATCCCATTGTTATCTTCACAAAACTATTATTATACTAAATCATTTGTTTTATACAACAAATTGATAACTGGGAAGTGTAGCCCCCCAGAGATAGTTATGTTGTTCCTCCGTCTTTAATGACATCACAACATAGTAACGAATTTGACATGATTGTTCTATAAGTCCCCACCAACCATTTCCCACATTCTTTTAAGTAGGAATATTGTTTCATTATCCACTTTTGGATGTTGGAGTCTTGGCGGGAAGACTTCCTTTGTTAACAAAGGGGTCCTTTCTCCCAATACTTCATGGCAAGGAAGAGAAAGTCTGCACGGTATTTCCGACCGGTCATAAAACTGGCCCCCAGGAAAGGGGGTGTTCAAACCTTTGCCTAGCCAGCATGTTTGATCCTCAACCCATGAGGGCAAGTCATGACACCTGTCTCGGAGCTCTACGGACAATTCCTTCAACCTCATGGCTTGGTTTTTGCTCTGACATGCACGGTCAACTGTGGGACCTTATATAGACAGGTGTGTGCCTTTCCAAATCATGTCCAATCAATTGTATTTACCACAAGTGGACTCCAATCAAGTTGTAGAAACATCTCAAGGATGATCAATGGAAACAGGATGTACCTGAGCTCAATTTCGAGTCTCATAGCAAAGGGTCAGAATACTTAATCATTATGGGGCATTGTGTGAAGATTGATAAGGAAAATGTTTTATTTAATCAATTTTAGAATAAGGCTGTAACGTAACGAAATGTGGAAAAAGGGAAGGGGTCTGAATACTTTCCGAATGCACTGTACCTACAGCACTCCAGGAACAGGGTTGCCTACCCCTGCACTAGAATATATGAAGAGAACGGTTCAGAATATTTCAGGGGTTGTGTCTCCAGACATGGACGTGGATTTTTTTCAGAATCAATAAGAGACAATAAATCCAGAAGTGGAAAGAAAGCCATCGAAAGCCATTGAAATACACAAATATTCATCTGCTTTTCAGCACCAATTGGTATTTTAAAAACTACTCTGATCTTTTATATTATTTAGTGTTAGGAAAGTATTTATGAATAACATTTTTGGGGGAAACCTTTACGCACAAAATATATTGGTGAATCAAAAATACAGTGGTTTGATTAATCCTGAAAGTTGCCATATTCAATTGTTCAATTCATGAAATATAGGAAGGTGAGAACATTTTACAACAGTACTCCTATAAATCTACTCTAATAATCCTCACTAATCATGGAACTGTGATGACAACGGTCCAGTCATCGTGAACAGTGCACCAGGCTCCAGGTTTAAACTGCCACGTATGGTCTGCGTTCCATAATGATTCAAATAGGCTACATGTCCCAAATTATTGCACAACTTGTAATACGTTAGCCTAACATGATCCACAATTGCTAGCGATCCTCAGGAACAACCACACGAACGAGACAGAGGAAAGAAAGGCTACTGATCATGGCTGATAGTTAACACGATACAAATTGTTTTAAAAAATACAGTGAAAAGTCTGGGGATACAAACAAAACATTATAGAAATCATAAATCAACTTGGTAGGTTTGGCGCTATTCTGTCATTTGCTCATGGCTACAGAAACGTATAGCTTGGGTCTCCAATTTGCATCCCTGCAAGGTTATAAGGCAAGCGTTTCATAAATGTCACTGTGGAAAATGTGATATGTATAAGTTCAAGGTCAGAATACAGGTTGAAAGAAAAGTGCATAAAAAGGGAATTGCGTTCCATTTACGCACGTTTAACTCGAGTCAGAATTCCCCCCTACAGTGCCTTCAGAAAGTATTCATACCCCTTGACTTACTCCACATTTTGTTGTGTTACAACCCGAATTCAAAATTCATTAAATAAAATTCTCACCCATTTACACATAATACCCCATAATGACAAAGTGAAAACATGTTTTTACATTTTGTAGCAATTTCTTTGAAAATGAAATACAGAAGTATCTCATTTACATAAGTATTCACACCCCTGAGTCAATACTTTGTAGAAGCACCTTTGGCGGCGATTACAGCTTTGAGTCGTCTTGGGTATGTCTGTATCAGCTTTGTACATCTGGATTTGGGGATTTTCTCCCATTTTTCCTTGCAGATTTTCTCAAGCTCTGTTAAGTTAGATGGGGAGCGGCGCTGAAAAGCAATCGTTAAGTCTTTCCACAGATTTTCAATAGGATTCAAGTCTGGGCTTTGGCTGGGCCACTCAAGGACTTTCACATTCTTGTTCTGAAGCCATTCCAGCATTGCTTTGGCTGTATGCTTGGGGTCATTGTTCTGCTGGAACGTAAATCTTTGCCCCAGTCTAAGGTCGTTTGCACTCTGAAGCAGGTTCTCATCAAGGTTTTCCCTTTATTTGGCTCCATTCATTGTTCTGTCTATCCTTACCAGTCTCCCAGTCCCTGCCACTGAAAAGCATCCCCATAGCATGATTCTGCCACCACCATGCTTCACAGCAGGGATGGTGTTAGAGGGGTGATGAGCTGTGCCTGGTTTTCTCCAGACATAGCGCTTTTCATTCAAGCCAAAGAGTTCATTTTTTGTCTCGTCAGACCACATCATCTTTTGCCTTATGATCTCAGTCTTTCACATGTCATTTTGCAAACTCCAGGCGTGCTGTCATGTGCCTTTTTCTCAGAAGTGGCCACTCCCATAAAGCCCAGACTGGTGAAGTGCTGTAGAGCCTGTTGTCCTTCTGGCAGGGTCTCCCATCTCAGCCAAGGAAATCTGTAGTTCTGCCAGAGTGGTCATTAGGTTCTTGGTCACCTCCCTGACCAAGGTCATTATTGCCTGGTTGCTCAGTTTGGTCGGACGGCCAGCTCTAGGCAGAGTCTGGGTAGTTCCATATTTTTTCAATTTCCCAATAATGGAGACAACTGTGCTCTTGGAAACGTTCAACACTTGAGAAATTGTTTTATACCCTTCCACAGATATATGCCTCATCACAATTATATCTCGGAGATCTAAGGACAGTTCTTTGGACTTCATGGTATAGTTTCTACTCTGACTTGCACTGTCAAATTTGGGACCTTATATAGACATTGTAAATTTTAGTCATTTAGCAGACACTCTTATCAAGAGCGACTTACAGTTAGTGAGTGCATACATTTTTTTTTCCATACAGGTGTGTTTCTTTCTAAATCATGTCTAAACAATCACAGGTGGACTCCAATCAAGCTGTAGTGACATCTCAAGGATGATCAAAGGAAATTGGATGCACCTGAGCTGTTATAGGAAAGGAGTATGAATACTTATGTAAATGAGATATTTCTGTACTTCATTTTCTATAAATTTGCAAAAATTCTAAAAACATGTTTTCACTTTGTCATTATGGGGTATTGTGTGTAAAAAATATATTTAATCCATTTGGAATTCAGGCTGTAACATAACAAAATGTGGGGTCAAGGGGTATGAATACTTTCTGAAGGCACTGTATGTGCATGATCTGGAACACTGAGCCCTTACTACCTTGGATGCTCCTCTTGAAGAAAGCCTTGCAGCCCTCGCAGGACCACACGCCGTAGTGGTAGCCCGATGCGTAGTCGTGACACACGGCACAGAAGTGCAGTTCAGCCTTCCCTTCCGGCGAGATGACCGTCTCCTCGCCCTCCTGCGAGCGCTTCCTCAGAGGCTTGCTGTCCATCACACAGAGAGAATACAGACAACAGTGACAACATGACTGATGATAATGTTTTGAAAACCATACAAAACAAGGGTAAAACTTTATAATAAGGCTTTCAAAGTGCCCCCCTCCCTTCTGACCTTAATCACTCACCATCACAGATCTAATAGGACTGGATAGGTTAAAGCAATATGGCGGAAACAATATGAATAGAATCTCATTCTTGTTCTGTAGCGGAAACAAGATGGAGCAATGGCTCACACCTATCTAGTCCCTTCACACCTGCAAAGAATAGGCTCTGCATGTTCTAATGAAATGCAGCAGTTGGTGGTCTGCATTGTGTGGGGGCTTTTGCCCAGTTTATAAGTAGAATCAGGTTTGTTAGTGCTGAGCTGGAGCAAAAGCCTCCAAGGAGTGAAGAAACCCAGTGTCCTTCCTACCTAAACTCAGTTTCCTTCCTACCTGCTCTCAGATAGGGCGTGGTCCCGGGGCGACAGCTCCACCCAGGGCACTCGGGTTGGCTGGCCTTGCTGGGGGCGGGACTGGGGCCGATGGTGCAGAGCCAATGAAGGCCCCACGTGAGCATGGGGGGGCCAGAAGAAGGAGGGACTGAGGGACTGGCGAGCGGACGGGCAGTCAGGGAGGGCGGGCCCACCGTAGCTCAGCAGAGTGGGGCTGTAGAAGGACAAGGGGTTGAAGTCGTGCCCGATGTCAGTGTACGGGGAGGGGATGCAGATGGGGTGGGCCTCCATGGGCAGCGGCGGGGATGGGGCACTGAAGATGGGCGAGAGGATGCGGCCACCGCGGCCCACCCGGCTGGGGTCCACTTCCTGCAGCTGCAGAAGGGGCGCAGAATCGCGCTCTGGGAGTGGAGACGCAGCCATTGGCGACTGCGGGAGCTCTGAAGTCAGGCCAGGGAGTCTTCTATATTGTGACATCAATGAGAGACACCAACGCAGGAGTCCTGGAGGAGTAGGAGGATGACAGTGTCTCTTGAAGCTGATTTAAGGTCAGTTGTGAATTTTTCCTTCATTAATGATTGAGATTATGATTGGGGGAGGAAAAGCTGATCCTAGACGTGTGCTTATGGTCACTGTTGCTGGCAACTGTAGGAGCTCTCAAAGCAGGCTTTAGCAGAGGTCTATGAGATTATTAGCAAGAGCCTCAACTATAGGATGCCTACAAGTGGGTCTGGCTCTAATGCATCATCAGCATGGGACACGGTTTCAGGGGTTGTATCACCAGACATGGACTTTTTCCAGAATCGATAAGAGACGCTAAATCCATAAGAGGAGTAGCAATCCATCCATGTATGGATCTCTGACGACATCAAAAAAGGACACAATTGCAGGGTCTCCGATATCAGGGGATTCCAACTGTAGGGAAAGAGAGAAAAGGATTGTGTCAAACAAAGATGTTATCCACGTCGGCACCAATGATGTTAGGATGAAACAGTCAGAGGTCACCAAGCGCAACATAGTTTCAAATCAAATCAACAGTGCATTTATTTTTAACAAAAAAAGTAAAAATAAAACAACAACTAAAAAAGTGTTGAGAAAAAAAGAGCAGAAGTAAAATAAAATAACATTAGGGAGGCTATATATACAGGGGGGTACCGGTGCAGAGTCAATGTGCGGGGGCACCGGCTAGTTGAGGTAGTTGAAGTAATATGTACATGTGGGTAAAGTTAAAGTGACTATGCATAAATAATTAACAGAGTAGCAGCAGCGTAAAAAGGATGGGGTGGGGGGGCAGTGCAAATAGTCCGGGTAGCCATGATTAGTTGTTCAGGAGTCTTATGGCTTGGGGGTAGAAGCTGTTGAGAAGTCTTTTGGACCTAGACTTGGCACTCCGGTACCGCTTGCCGTGCGGTAGCAGAGAGAACAGTCTATGACTAGGGTGGCTGGAGTCTTTGACAATTTTGAGGGCCTTCCTCTGACACCGCCTGGTGATTTCAGTGTGTAAATCAGCTAGAAAGATGTGTCGACATCAAGTAATTGTCTCTGACCCCCTCCCAGTTAGGGGGATTGATGAGCTCTACAGCAGAGTCTCACAACTCAATCGCTGGTTGAAAACTGTTTTCAGCCCCTCACAAAAGATTGAATTTGTAGATAATTGGCCCTCTTTATGGGACACACACAAACAGGACCAAGCCTGGCCTGCTGATGAGTGACGGACTCCATCCTAGCTGGAGGGGTGCTCTCATCTTATCTATCAACATAGACAGGGCTCTAACTCCTCTAGCTCCACAATGAGATAGGGTGCAGGCAGCAGGCTGTTAACCAGCCTGCCAGCTTAGTGGAGTCTGCCACTAGCACAGTCAGTGTAGTCAGCTCAGCTATCCCCATTGAGACCGTGTCTGTGCCTCAATCTAGGTTGAGGTTCGCTTTAGTAATCTCACTGGAATAAAGACTTCCTCCATTCCTGCCATTATTGAAAGAGATTGTGATATCTCACATCTCTAAATAGGGCTACTTAATGTTAGATCCCACACTTCAAAGGCAGTCATACTCAATGAACTAGTCACTGATCATAATCTTGATGTGATTGGCCTGACTGAAACATGGCTTAAGCCTGATGAATTTACTGTGTTAAATGAGGCCTCTCCTCCTGGTTACACTAGTGACCATATCCCCCGCGCATCCCGCAAAGGCGGAGGTATCGCTAACATTAATGACAGCAAATTTAAATGTAAAAAAACAACAACAAAAACTGCATTTTCATATTTTGAGCTTCTAGTCATGAATTCCTATCGGACCTTGTAGTCATGGCAGATAATATTCAAATTTTTGGTGACTTTAATAATCACATGGAAAAGTCCACAGACCCACTGCAAAAGGCTTTCGGCGCCATCATCGACTCAGTGGGTTTTGTCCAACATGTCTCCGGACCTACTCATTGCCACAGTCATACCCTGGATCTAGTTTTGTCCCGTGGAATAAATATTGTGGATCTAAATGTTTTTCCTCATAATCCTAGACTATCGGACCACCATCTTATTACGTTTGCAATCGCAACAAATAATCTGCTCAGACCCCAACCAAGAATCATCAAAAGCTGTGCTATAAATTCTCGGACAACCCAAAGCTTCCTAGATGCCCTTCCAGACTCCCTCCACCTACCCAAGGATGTCGAAGTGCAAAAATCGGTTAACCACCTAACTGAGGATCTAAATTTAGCCTTGCATAATACCCTAGATGCAGTCGCACCCCTAAAAACAAAAAAACTTTTGTCACAAGAAATTTGCACCCTGTTATACAGAAAATACCAGAGCCCTGAAGCAAGCTTCCAGAAAATTGGAACGGAAATGCCGCTCCACCAAACTGGTAGTCTTCCGCCTAGCTTGGAAAGACAGTACCGTGCAATATCGAAGAGCCCTCACTGCTGCTCGATCATCCTATTTTTCCAACCTAATTGAGGAGAATAAGAACAATCCAAAAATGTATTTTTGATACTGTCGCAAAGGTAACTAAAAAGCAGCATTCAACAAGAGAGGATAGCTTTCACTTCAGCAGTGATAAATTCATGAACTTCTTTGATGAAAAGATCATGATCATTAGAAAGCAAATTACGGACTCCTCTTTGAATCTGCGTTTTTCTCCAAAGCTTAGTTGTCCTGAGTCTGCACAGAACTGCCAGGTCCTAGGAACAATGGAGACACTCAAGTTGTTTAATCCTGTATCTCTTGACTCTTGAAAATAGTAATGGCCTCTAAACCGTCAAGCTGCATACTGGACACTATTCCAACTAAACTACTAAAAGAGCTACTTCCTGTGCTTGGCCCTCCTATGTTGAACATAATAAATGTCTCGCTATCCACCGGATGTGTACCAAACTCACTAAAAGTGGCAGTAATAAAGCCTCTCTTGAAAAAGCCAAACCTTGACCCGGAAAATGTTTTTAAAAAAATAAAAAAAATCGGCCTATATCGAATCTCCCATTCCTCAAAAAAAAAAAAAAAAAAAAAAAACCTGTCTCACTGCCTTCCTGAAGACAAAAAATGTATACGAAACACTTCAGTCTGGTTTTATACCCCATCATAGCACTGAGACTGCACTCGTGAAGGTTGTAAATTACCTTTTAATGGCGTCAGACTAAGGCTCTGCATCTGTCCTTGTGCTCTTAGAGGAAGTGGAAGTGGAACTGTATGGTTCTCTGTCATTCTGGGCCTGTATTCATAAAGCATCTCAGAGTAGGAGTGCTGACCAAGGATTAGGTCCCCCCGGTCCATGTGATCTTGTTCATTATGATCCAAAAGTTTAAACTGATCCTAGATCTGCACTCCTTCTCTGAGACACTTTATGAATGCAGGCCCTGGAATCAAAGTGCCACCCATGCCAGAGTCACTCATTGAGGGTCCCTTAGCAACCGCCCCAGGTAAAAGGAAGACACAGGAACTCAATTACACACCAGAGAAGCTGACATCCCCCCCACTGGCCAATCGATTGGGCTTTCTACGATAGTCAACGTCATAGAAAAAAATGTCTGTCCTAGTAAAATACTCAAAATCCAGCCCGTTAGAGAAAGGCGCTGCACAGATTCGCTAATCTTGATCACACGAGTAGTAATTTGAGATGCAAGGTGATTTGTAGATCAGTGAATCTTCGCAGCGCCTTGCTCAGGCCGATCCCTTGAATGTGTGCGTCAACTGACTGTGACACAAAATGCAGAATAAAAAAAAAATCTAATCAAATTTGATTTGTCACATACAGTTTACAGCATGTATAAAAGGTGCAGCAAAATGTTGTGTGCAAGCTCTCTCAACATTGCAGTACAATAATCAATATCAATAATACAAAGTCAAATAAAAAATGTAAAGAATTAGAAGGTAGTATGCAAAGTAATAAACTGATACAGATGTCAGATCTTAACTTGATCACTCTTTTGTTGCTGAGAATTTTCCTGCTGCATCAAAATGAGCAGTTCTTTCTCTCCATGCGGGAGCAGTCGAGTCATTGATCACGGCTTGCTATCAAAATCATCCTCTCTCTTGCTCGTTCAAATGCTAGGCCTATGTTAAAAAATGTTTCTGAAATGCAGCAATACACATCAACAACCGTTGTTTTATATAGCTAAACACAATATATATATTGCTCTCCACTAGGCTACAACATACAAGTGTCAAGCGTATCCGAAATACAGCTGTGCAGTAGGCTACACGTAAACTATAGCCTATCAAAACTAAGTGGACACATATGCCTATAATATTAGATGTAAAGACACAATGAAATTGAGAATAGTGAGGTAGCCTACGGAATGGAGCACAAAATATATTATTTAAAAAGAGGACATCTTAAGGTTTCTAACGAACCTAAGGTTACGAATCAACTGTCAAAGTTGAGTTAAAATGTGGCTTGGGGTGGTCTAGCAGTTAGGGCCACTGCCTTCAGTGCGCATATTGTACCGGCGTGGGTTCGATTGTACTGGCGTGGGTTCGATTGTACCGGCGTGGGTTCGATTGTACCAGCGTGGGTTCGATTGTACCAGCGTGGGTTTAATTCCAGCCCACACCCTTCTGGCATAAATAACTCAATCCCCCCCATTCACTTGATTTAGTTACACATTTCAAATATGGACAGTCCAGGGATATTTTACCTAGCCTTGTACAAACCATTCTGATGTTGCATTCTGTTTCGCTACACGGATACAGCCTGGCCACGACCATATTCAAACCGTTTGAACCCCTCCCTTCCGTCCACCGTATGGCCGGACCAATCAGCATCCTCTGTTAACCTGTGGGGGTGGTTTAGTTGATGACGAGAGCACCTGTACTGGGTGCTGAAGTTGAAAATCATAACATTGGCTTATCTTGAGGAGGTTGATGTTGATTCTGCTATAGCAGCAGTTATATCAGAACTGGAGGGCATAACTTAATTGAAAGAACAGCAAATAACTGCATTGAAGGCTTTTCTCGGGGGAGATGTTTTCGCTCTCCTCCCGACTGGGGTTCGCCAAAAGCTTGATTTACCAGTTAGCTCCGCTGGTAGTCAAGAAAATGGGACAGATCGAGTGTCGCCATTGGTCGCCTTCATGGAGGTTCACGTCACATACACATGGTAAATGTAACTACATAATTTGATATCAAATGAGTTCTTCCTATGTTGAACATTAATTGGACTCCTAGCTAGCAGTTAGCTAAGGAGCTAGCAAACTAGCTAGCTAGTAGTGCATAAATAACAGACCTTCTCAAAAGACACTAAGCTAGCTAACTTTAGCTAGCTATATGCCTTGCTCTAACCTAACGTTATTGGCAGTATGATAACTTCTGTTTGCAAGTCCATAACTATGGATGTTATTGTTATATTATCTGATCTAGACTCTTATGTTGGATTTTACTTTCTTTCAACCAGGGGAGATGGTGCAAAATGGGAGCCAGCCTCCAGAGAGTGCTTTGCAAAGTTGGGAGAACTCCGAACCATTGCCATAAAGGGTGCGTTAATTTCGTCACCGAATAAAACCAGTACCAGTTTATGTTCTGGGCCCATATTCATAAAGCATCTTGGAGTAGGAGTGCTGATCAAGGATCAGGTCCCCCCTGTTTAACTTCTTAAATATGGGCCCTGGTAATCTTCACTTCCTTCTCAACCCTATCCTGTAGTACTAAAATTCAAGAGGAAGCCTAACCAGCCGATTTTCTATCATTTAACAGGACAATATCTCTGTCATGCTGGGTTGAGAGCCTCTAGGTCTGTGTGAGGGAAATGAAAGAACACAGTCATGTGCACTTTTGATATGAATCGTGTTAGCTTCACACATACACCCCTGTTAAAAAAAATGACATTTGGAAAACACAGCATTGTGTCTATATGACGCAGGTTATCCTTTGAGAACTTTCCAGAATGTTAGGCTATTATAACTGATGCGTTGGTGCAAGCATTTGTCTTTCAGGTACACCTGGGTTGGCGTTGACAGCAATCAGTGCCTACGTTATCAACAACCTTCCAGTATTCAGAATACAACATGCAAGAAATTCTGCACAACATCAGTGACAGTTAGTTGAATAACTGCTCAGAAATGAGACTGTTACTATCTGTATGTTGTTACTTGTCATAACTGTTGCTCAAAACTGTCGGTGGTGTTGTTTAATTTCAACTGCTAACATTATGGATTATTTCAAATTATGAATTAATCAAGAAGCATACATCAAGTTTGATTTTTACTTTGTTACAATAGACAGAACAATGATACATGGACATTTATACTGATAAAAGCAGATACAGTGCATTTGGAAAGTATTCAGACCCCTTTACTTTTTCCACATTTTGTTACGTTACAGCCTTATTCTAAAATAACCATCAATCTACACACAATACCCCATAATGACAAAGCGAAAACAGGTTACACATTTTTGCAAATATGTACAAAATAAAAAACAGAAATACCTTATTTAATTAAGTATTCAGACCCTTTGCTATGAGACTCGAAATTGAGCTCAGGTGCATCCTGTTTCCATTGATCATCCTTGAGATGTTTCTACAACTTGACTTGAATTCAATTGATTGGACATGATTTGGAAAGGCACACACCTGTCTGTAATATGTCCCACAGTTGACAGTGCATGTCAGAGCAAAAACCAAGCCATGAGTTGGAAGGAATTGTCCATAGAGCTCCGAGACAGGATTGTGATGAGGCACAGATCTGGGGAACGGTACCAAAACATTTCTACAGCATTGAAGGTCCCCAACAACACAGTGGCCTCCATCATTCTTAAATGGAAGAAGTTTGGAACCACCAAGACTCTTCCTAGTGCTGGCCGCCCAGCCAAACTGAGCAATCGGGGGAGAAAGGCCTTGGTCAGGGAGGTGACCAAGAACCCGATGATCACTCTGACAGAGCTCTTGAGTTCCTCTGTGGAGATGGGAGAACCTTCCAGAAGGACAACTATCTCTGCAGCACTCCACCAATCAGGCCTTTATGGTTGAGTGGCCAGATGCAAGCCACTCCTCAGTGAAAGGCATTTGACAGCCCGCTTGGAGTTTCCCATAAGGCACCGAAAGACTCTCAGACCATGAGAAACAAGATTCTCTGGTCTGATGAAACCAAGATTGAACTATTTGGCCTGAATGCCAAGCATCACGTCTGGAGGAAACCTGGCACCATCCCTACGGTGAAGCATGGTGGAGGCCACAAGTCAGAGACCACTATGATGACACAGGAATAGGCTTTTTTAGACTACAGTCCAAGCTGTGTCTTCCAATGGTGCGACTGCTGTCAGCATCCAAAGATTATCCAACTTGAATAAATGCTTGGAGGTAAGGACGACAGAAGTGGTGTAGCCTACGGGCAATACGGATATCACTAGTGTTTATCTACATAGCGCATTGGTGTGAATCACACTGCTTCACTGTAATTTAACTATTTGCACCTTACAGATTTTAGTTGTTGTGGATGGCTGTTCACAAATGTAGGCTATATGTGTATTTTAACCCAATAATGGTTGAATTGAGGAAGTACAGTGGGGGAAAAAAGTATTTAGTCAGCCACCAATTGTGCAAGTTCTCCCACTTAAAAAGTACTTTTCATCATAGGTACACGTCAACTATGACAGACAAAATGAGAAAAAAATTCCTGATTTTTTATGAATTATTTGCAAATTATGGTGGAAAATAAGTATTTGGTCAATAACAAAAGTTTCTCAATACTTTGTTATATACCCTTTGTTGGCAATGACACAGGTCAAACGTTTTCTGTAAGTCTTCACAAGGTTTTCACACACTGTTGCTGGTATTTTGGCCCATTCCTCCATGCAGATCTCCTCTAGAGCAGTGATGTTTTGGGGCTGTCGCTGGGCAACACAGACTTTCAACTCCCTCCAAAGATTTTATATGGGGTTGAGATCTGGAGACTGGCTAGGCCACTCCAGGACCTTGAAATGCTTCTTACGAAGCCACTCCTTCGTTGCCCGGGCAGTGTGTTTGGGATCATTGTCATGCTGAAAGACCCAGCCACGTTTCATCTTCAATGCCCTTGCTGATGGAAGGAGGTTTTCACTCAAAATCTCACGATACACGGCCCCATTCATTCTTTCCTTTACACGGATCAGTCGTCCTGGTCCCTTTGCAGAAAAACAGCCCCAAAGCATGATGTTTCCACCCCCATGCTTCACAGTAGGTATGGTGTTCTTTGGATGCAACTCAGCATTCTTTGTCCTCCAAACACGACGAGTTGAGTTTTTACCAAAAAGTTCTATTTTGGTTTCATCTGACCATATGACATTCTCCCAATCCTCTTCTGGATCATCCAAATGCACTCTAGCAAACTTCAGACGGGACATGTACTGGCTTAAGCAGGGGGACACGTCTGGCACTGCAGGATTTGAGTCCCTGGCGGCGTAGTGTGTTACTGATGGTAGGCTTTGTTACTTTGGTCCCAGCTCTCTGCAGGTCATTCACTAGGTCCCCCCGTGTGGTTCTGGGATTTTTGCTCACCGTTCTTGTGATCATTTTGACCCCACGGGGTGAGATCTTGCGTGGAGCCCCAGATCTAGGGAGATTATCAGTGGTCTTGTATGTCTTCCATTTCCTAATAATTGCTCCCACAGTTGATTTCTTCAAACCAAGCTGCTTACCTATTGCAGATTCAGTCTTCCCAGCCTGTTGCAGGTCTACAATTTTGTTTCTGGTGTCCTTTGACAGCTCTTTGGTCTTGGCCATAGTGGAGTTTGGAGTGTGACTGTTTGAGGTTGTGGACAGGTGTCTTTTATACTGATAACAAGTTCAAACAGGTGCCATTAATACAGGTAACGAGTGCAGGACAGAGGAGCCTCTTAAAGAAGAAGTTACAGGTCTGTGAGAGCCAGAAATCTTGCTTGTTTGTAGGTGACCAAATACTTATTTTCCACCATAATTTGCAAATAAATTCATAAAAAATCCTACAATGTGATTTTTCCTCATTTTGTCTGTCATAGTTGACGTGTACCTATGATGAAAATTACAGGCCTCTCTCATCTTTTTAAGTGGGAGAACTTGCACAATTGGTGGCTGACTAAATACTTTTTTCCCCCACTGTATAAGCTGCCTATCAATAATAGTTTTTGTGATCAGTAGACAGCCAGTGAAAAATGCCTAACAGCTGCATAGTGCAGATCCCAGCCTTTGGAATGAAAGATTGATGGAGTTCCTCCCAACTCCTCTGTGGTATTGTGCTCCATACTGTCAAAAACAAGTTTCATTTAAGAAGATCACGAGTGGGGCTTTTATTGCTCAATCTTATTCGTGCGGATTCCAAAATAAATGTCCATAGGCCTAACGGACACATTCTCAAACTCACACCCTTTTGATAGACTTAAACAGCTGCAAATTAGATAAAGTGTCAACAACAACAACGTAAACAATAGGCCTATAGCAAATGCAGCATACGGCATACATTTTTCACATGCAAATAGCACTTTTCAGTAGTGCTCAAAGTATGCAATTCTATGAGAGCAGCATTTCTCAAAGCAATGAGCCCAATCAGTCCTCCATGACAACAAAATCATAACCAACAGAGTAGGCTAATAATTCCATAGTTTTTGGGTTATGCTCAGTTAGTTGAATAACTGCTCAGAAATGAGACTGTTACTATCTGTATGTTGTTACTTGTCATAACTGTTGCTCAAAACTGTCGGTGGTGTTGTTTAATTTCAACTGCTAACATTATGGATTATTTCAAATGATGAATTAATCAAGAAGCATACATCAAGTTAGATTTTTACTTTGTTACAATAGACAGAACAATGATACATGGACATTTATACTGATAAAAGCAGATACAGTGCATTTGGAAAGTATTCAGACCCCTTTACTTTTTCCACATTTTGTTACGTTACAGCCTTATTCTAAAATTGATTTTAAAAAAAAAATCCTCATCAATCTACACACAATATCCCATAATGACAAAGCGAAAACAGGTTATACATTTTTGCAAATATATACAAAATAAAAACAGAAATACCTTATTTAATTAAGTATTCAGACCCTTTGCTATGAGACTCGAAATTGAGCTCAGGTGCATCCTGTTTCCATTGATCATCCTTGAGATGTTTCTACAACTTGACTGGAATTCAATTGATTGGACATGATTTGGAAAGGCACACACCTGTCTGTAATATGTCCCACAGTTGACAGTGCATGTCAGAGCAAAAACCAAGCCATGAGTTGGAAGGAATTGTCCATAGAGCTCCGAGACAGGATTGTGATGAGGCACAGATCTGGGGAACGGTACCAAAACATTTCTACAGCATTGAAGGTCCCCAACAACACAGTGGCCTCCATCATTCTTAAATGGAAGAAGTTTGGAACCACCAAGACTCTTCCTAGTGCTGGCCGCCCAGCCAAACTGAGCAATCGGGGGAGAAAGGCCTTGGTCAGGGAGGTGACCAAGAACCCGATGATCACTCTGACAGAGCTCTTGAGTTCCTCTGTGGAGATGGAAGAACCTTCCAGAAGGACAATTATCTCTGCAGCACTCCACCAATCAGGCCTTTATGGTAGAGTGGCCAGATGCAAGCCACTCCTCAGTGAAAGGCATTTGACAGCCCACTTGGAGTTTGCCATAAGGCAACGAAAGACTCTCAGACCATGAGAAACAAGATTCTCTGGTCTGATGAAACCAAGATTGAACTATTTGGCCTGAATGCCAAGCATCACGTCTGGAGGAAACCTGGCACCATCCCTACGGTGAAGCATGTTGGAGGCCACAAGTCAGAGACCACTATGATGACACAGGAATAGGCTTTTTTAGACTACAGCCCAAGCTGTGTCTTCCAATGGTGCGCTGCTGTCAGCATCCAAAGATTATCCAACTTGAATAAACACTTGGAGGTAAGGACGACAGAAGTGGTGTAGCCTACGGGCAATACGGATATCACTAGTGTTGATATCTACATAGTGCATTGGTGTGAATCACACTGCTTCACTGTAATTTAACTATTTGCACCTTACATATTTTAGTTGTTGTGGATGGCTGTTCACAACTGTAGGCTATATGTGTATTTTAACCCAATAATGCTTGAATTGAAGAAGTATAAGCTGCCTATCAAGAATAGTTTTTGTGATCAATGGACAGCCAGTGAAAAATGCCTAACAGCTGCATAGTGCAGATCCCAGCCTTTGGAATGAAAGATTGAGGGAGTTCCTCCCAACTCCTCTGTGGTATTGTGCTCCATACTGTCAAAAACAAGTTTCATTTAAGAAGATCACGAGTGGGGCTTTTATTGCTCAATCTTATTCGTGCGGATTCCAAAATAAATGTCCATAGGCCTAACGGACACATTCTCAAACTCACACCCTTTTGATAGACTTAAACAGCTGCAAATTAGATAAAGTGTCAACAACAACAACGTAAACAATAGGCCTATAGCAAATGCAGCATACGGCATACATTTTTCACATGCAAATAGCATTTTTCAGTAGTGCTCAAAGTACGCAATTCTATGAGAGCAGCATTTCTCAAAGCAATGAGCCCAATCAGTCATCCATGACAAAAAAATCATAACCAACAGAGTAGGCTAATAATTCCATAGTTTTGGGGTTATGCTCAGGTAAAACAAGTTGGCTAATCTATATTTCCAAGTCCTATTCTTGAAGATCAAGGGGTAATAAATTAATCGGAATGACTGCAAAATACTTTGGTTTTTAATGTAAAGATATAGCCTAATCATATTGTCTGTAGTAGAAAGAGATGGGTTAGAAGAAGCCTACATAACCATCCTTTAAAGTAAAATGCAACATCCATTTATGGCCAGCTATGTAAAACTCTAACATTGATTTATCCTGAAGTAGCTGTTGTTCAATTGGTAATATTTATTTTTGTCGTCTTCTAATGCCTCTCAAGGGGAAAGTAAATTAAAGTAATTACATTACATTACTGAGTTTGTGTAATCTAAAAGTTGCGTTACTGATTTACAATTTTGGACAGTAACTGTAAACAGATTACATTTAGAAAGTAACCTACCCAACCCTGCATACAGACGCACATGCACAAACACATACACCGAGTTGATAGACATGGTTAGAGTTGTAGGGAACAGTGCTTTTAAAGTATGAAACGAGTGCTAAAACGGTCAAATGTGCAATTGATTAATACTGGGTCTTCTCGTGTATTGATTGATTGTGACACGGCAGGACTGGCTTGGTGCAGAAGTCACATTGACAGTCCAGTGCTGTGAGTGCAGTTTTTATTGGAAGCCAGCCAAAATAAACCAACTGCAGTGAACTTGAAGATTCACGTACCTTAACCCCAATGAGTGGACAGATAGAAAAAAGATAAGACAGATACATACAGGGTCGTCCCTAGCTACTAAGCGTGGCCGGTAGGGGGCCCCAGTTTTACAAAAACATATTTAGTAGAAAAATCTGGTGGGAGTGAACCAGATAGTTGCTGGTCTTACTGGTCTCCTGCACACCACAATATTGTGTTAGCATGCTGAGATAAAGGCAAGGCATTTGTTTGTGGAGCTAATGTAAGTGTTCAGGTCTCAGCTAAGATTGACTACCACCACCTTACAGTGGCAAACCAGGCAAGCTCAATCAAGCGCAGCTAGATTATGTAGTTGAAATATACTATACCCAGGGCTGGTGCCATCCCCTAGTGCCATTGTGGCCTTGAGCAAAACATGTAACCCCTAAACTGCTACAAGGGTGATGCTGTAAGGCTGACCTTGTGCTGCTACCAGCCTGTTGTGTAAATAGTGTGTCAGAAATGTAGGTACTGTGACAGAAGACATACACACATTGGTGTATACACACACACGTTTCAGGCGAGCTCAGGTAGCAGGCGTCTGTAGCCTTTTATGACCCATGTGTTGCTGGGGAACACAGTTCCAAGGAGAGGTTAATCATCCTTGTTGAGTGTTTCCCCTTAGCAAAGGCTATATGGCACACTTTCACTGCTACTTCAACAGGCTAGGAACGTGTATACATCCCAATGCCCAAAATGTAAACATAGCTGAAGCCATCCAATCACATTTTGGAAGCATGAGCCAGTTATGGCAGCTAGCGAAAGAGGGTAGGATCGGTAGAGCATGGATGTAAACAAATGTCAATAACTCTATTAGCTGGTTAGCTAGCTACTTTAATTATCTGTGATGTAAAACAAATCACTTATTCACAACAAGATAGGACTCCTAGGGCTTTATTTTAACTAACCTAACGCAATGGTAAATCTTAGCGCTGGTGGTAGCGCTATACTGTAGGTCCAGGGGTGTGTCCGAAATATTGTAGCAATTTTCACAGCAGGAATCATGGGTGCAATAGCTGGCGGTGGTGCGAAAGGGCTGGGTTCTGAAGAATGAATAAGTTGTAGGTGTAATGAGGGCTTGACCACTCAATGAAAGAAATGAAAGAGGTGAGCCAAATCAACACGTTCCATGTCTTAATACTGCATGCGGTTATCTCAAGTTGTGTAGGCTATTGACGGTCTTTGTATTGTCATCAACTCCAATTTGGCTGGGTGGCACGGAATATTCTTGTCCTAGTCAATTGTGGATTGATACGGTTTATAAAATTTCAGGGCATAAAAACATTTAAGCCCTGATGAAGGCTGACACCATGTCGAAAAGCATTGGCATTTGTTTGTCATGTTTAATGAAATGGCAAGAAAATAAAGGCTTTTTAATCTAAAAGTTTATCCCTTTGTTTTTCTTCAGAAGTGCCTTGATGGGAAAAGTATGACCCAAGGTATTTATTTCTAAACTTTTCTTTAGTAAAGTGGTGGCCTTTTATCCCCTTTGGGGTTTTTTTGCCAGCAATTTCTCCTTATTCCAACATTAAATACTTCAACCATTATGCCACCCCCATTAATGTGAAACGAATGCTTTCAGTTAGGGGCTTTTGCACTCTACCCAGTGGGAAGCCTTCCACGGTAAGTCCACATCCTCTACAAATTGAACAAGAGATTAGCGACAAGGAGGAGACGTGGTCGTGTTGGTCCATTTATGCACCGATTCATGCCACTGTTGCTGAGCAGTAGGACTCACAGGTCACCAATTTCCACCAAACAGGGTATGCTCGCTGCCCTCGGTCTCAGGGTGTTCAACAGTTGTTTTTCATTTAGTCTTGTCCGTCCCAGCTTGAGTACAGACGAGCCCGTGTATTGTCTAGCTGTGCTATTTCAACATTGAAAATTGTACTCTGTCTAGAATAATACATTGGTCTTGAATAAATCCACATGTAGTCTAGTGCTGGGACGATAAACCGAAAATGTTCAACACCAACCGTATGGTCACTTGTCCCAGGCATTTTGCTGATATTGTTCATTACGATAAGTAGCCTATACTAGAGAAATGTGAAGTTTGAAATGAAATATGTTTGCTTATATGGGTGATTGTTAATGGGACAATTGATGGCTACAACTATCGAACTAGTAGTAGTAGTTTAAAGTATATTACAAAAAAACTGGTGCACATTAAATGTTAAACTTATCATTCTATTTATCGTTATCGCATCAATTCAGGAAATGTATCGCGATATGGATTATTGTCCATATTACCCAGCTCTAATGTAGTCCCAGGCTTATTATTGTCTTTTGGAAATTCTCAGATTGCAGTGAACATATTTTGAGCACAGTTCCCCACAACTTTTGGTCTAGATTTCTCAGGTCTAGATTATCCAAATCATACACTTGAACTTGGCCCTTGCAAAACACAGGCAACAGAGGACAAACATATAGAAATCTCATACGGTCATACAAATATTAATTTTTTATTTTATTAATTCAAGTCGACTGAAGTTTCGATGGGATATTACTGACCTTGGTGTTTTTAGCCAATTTCAAGTATTCTTAAACAGAAAGCACAATTACTAGAGCATTCTGCATCCTTAATTATTATTTCAGGGCGAGAGCACATGAAGGGGGAGTTTTGGTGTTTCGTTTGAAGCAGTGACCTTGCCTTGAAAGCGGCCTCCCCACTACTCAGTCCTGAAAACAGCTGGCAATGAAGCGTGAGAGAGCAACTCCCACCTACTAAACCTACTGAGTATGGATAAGATATCGGGCCAGCACCATCTGTAGAAGACCAACCAACCAACACACTTTCTTTCCCTATTTGGAGAGCTTTGCTGCATATTAGCCCATTCTAAAGCGCAAGGCAGAGGATTCCTAACGGACAGACTCGTGCACACTGGCTATTCAACCATAAAACAGGCACCTCATCCCACATGCCTGATGGTATAACACCCCCACTCATCCAACATCCCCTTATACCATCATGCCACTACTTGGCCAATTCAACAGAGATACAAGAAACCGCAGCCTTGTGCTCCTACACATTATAGCACAATTATGAAACCCAAACGTTTGTGTTGGCTTTCCCAGCAAATGCCTAGGTTTTAGCTCAGCAGGCTAGCACAGACCCAGCAACTCCGAGCCAAATTGACATGGGGGGATAGATAGATAAAAACGTCAAATGTCACAGCAGAGCTGGCAATAAGCACTTGTGCCTTCCCACCGGAGACCAGGGTTCAATCTCCTCTTTACGAATCAACTATACGTTTGCATTTGTTGCACATCCATCCATCAAATTACAATCATCTAACTGTACCTAGAAATGAAAGAGGTGAGCCAATAGTTACTTGCCAGAGCATTCGCTACATTGAATCCATGCTTCTGAGGCTCTCATCTGCCTCATTGAGTTTTACAGTGTGTAAAACTACAGGGGAGTGGTGAAAAGGACTACTCCACTCTTATCCCTGAGATTCTTTGAGGAAGTCGAAAAATGTACAGTACTTCATTTCCCTCAGGAAAATGCCTTAAGAGGTACTTTGGATCACTGCCCTTTTAAGGTATCTTTACTTTCACTCAAGAATGACAATTGGGTACTTTTTCCACCACTGCCAAAACCTCGTCCTTTTTTTTACCAGGCATTTGCTGACTCAAAGAGACTGAAAAGTAATGATTGGAGACTTGACCTTGGGGGTATTTTTACAAAAACAGGACACCCCCACATATAGTCCAACATGCCTTCTAGAGCAAAGGCATTTGTCTAATTTACAAACTAAATGACATAAGACCAATAAATCCTATGAATTTCGACTGTTTTCCAAGATCCCCAAATAGGCTTGGCTGATTCTCAATGACATGTCAAAGATGAGAAAGTTTGCCATTAGGTTTCACTAGGTTTGCCATTGAAAGAACAGAACATGACTGATGATAAAAGATCAATGGGAGAAACAAAACGGCTATTGAAAATATTGACTTAGTGTTGATGGGGAATCAATTCAAGCCAGTTCTCATCTCAAATTACCCCAATCCTCTTAGAATAAAGAGCACATTCCCTGTCCAAGACACATTTCATACACTGAAAGATATAACATATTTTTGTTTACATGGTTTCAAACCTTGTGCAACATTGGAGTGGGGTGATTACACACACATCCTATTGCAGTATAGGCTTCATCTTGGATGCAACATTTTGAGAGAGCGTACCAATGGACGCACCACTATTGAGGTTTTATCTGAGTGAGCTTTCTCAGAAAACGGCATACTGTCAAATAAGTACATAGGATTGCATAGCAAGGCAAACTACAGTGTAAGTCAGCGTTTCCCAAACTATGTGTTGCATGTGGGGTCACCTGATTTGAAAATGGGGTCGCGAGAGAAACTCTGGAAAGAAATGTGCACTTGGTTCATAGAACCGGGGTTACGTGAGTAACCTCCTGTAGCGGTTGTAATAAACAGAGCGGTTTCTGTTTTCTTCCTAGAAATGTGGCTCTAACTTTTTAACGGTTTAAGCTACAAAATATTATGACCCCATCACTGAAAGATAAAACTCTTAGGAGCAAATACAGTATGTGTCATCTGTTTTCCTCAGAACAGAGTGGACAGGACCAGCCAGTAAATCAGACTAGTGGAAAAAGAAAATCATCAATGATGATGTTCTTTTCTACACAGAAGATCATACACAATTATTGCCTGATGTTTTCCGGAACTTCCCAATGCCTTTGTGATTCATTTCAAACCATACTTCCTTCAGATTTAAATATTATTACAAATCAGTCTAAAACTATTTGGCGTAGTAGTGCGGTCATGTATTGTGTCGTGTCCTGGTGTAAATAGCCAGTTTTTTTTGTCTTTTATTCGTATATATTTCTCTATCTCACTTTCCATCCTTTAACTAAATATACCTTCCTGCAACCCGCCTCACCCAATGTGGAACGGATTCTATTATTTCTATCAAGAACCTATGGCTGAAACTAGCCAGCTAGCCAGCTAACTAGCTACTTGCTATTAGCCACCGTTAGCGGTCTTCACCACTGTCTGTGGCCTGCACTACCTACCAGCCAGCTCTAGCCTGGACAATTATTGGCCAGTCTGCACAGCGTGCTATCGACCCAGAGCATATCGGATTTTCTGCCGGAATCACTGAATCACTGGACCTTAACACCGGACCATCGCAACTGGCTAGCTGCAACCGAATGGCTGTTGTTGTTGGCTAATATCCACTTCCTGGCGTACCAGTTAGCCTTGAGCTGGCCTCGAGCCAGGCCCATCTCCCGGCTATCTACCTCTCTGTCAACCGGACGGGACCTCCTAGTGTCGACACGGAGCCCCACCGATCCATCACGTCTGGTCTGCCGACGTAATCGTCTGATGTGGTTTCAACAGGCTTCCCGTTGCGACGACCACAAAGATCCATCTGCTAGCCTCGGCCCGCTAGCACGCGCAATCAACAGCCTCCTGCTCGCCTGTGCTTTAGCAGCCTACGATCTGCTCCCGGACTTACTTAGTGCTGTTCACTGGACCTTATGATCACTCAGCTACACAGCTAATGCCTGCTGGACTGTTCCTTTACACAGTACCCCATCCTGTTTATCTGTTTAGCCTCTGCCCAAACTTTCGTCAATATTACCAGTTGTTGTCTTAGCCCTCTCAAATAACACCTGTGATTGCGTTATGCCTCTCTCCCATGTCACTATGCCTAGCCTATTGCTGTTTGGGTTAGTTCTTATTATACAATTTCACTGTAGAGCCCCAAGTTCAGCTCAACCAGCCTCAGAGAACTCCTTTGTCCCACCCCCCATACACGCGGAGACCGGCTCAATTGTACCTCCAGTGATGCTATCTCTTTCATAGTTACCCAATGCTTAGGTGTACCTCCACTGTACTCATATCCTTCCATATCCTTGTCTGTACATAATGCCCTGAATCTATTCTACAACGCCCGGAAATCTGCACCCTTTCTCTGTACCCAATGCACTAGAAGACCAGTTCTTAAAGCCTTTAGCCGTATCCTTATTCTATTCCTCCTCTGTTCCTCTGGTGATGTAGAGGTTAACCCAGGCCCTGTAGCCCCCAGTATCACTCCTACCCCCCAGGCGCTATCATTTGTTGACTTCTGTAACCATAAAAGCCTTGGTTTCTTGCATGTTAACATCAGAAGTCTCCTCCCCAAGTTTGAGTTATTCACTGCGTTAGCACACTCTGCCAACCCTGATGTTCTAGCAATGTCTGAATCTTGGCTTAGGAAGGCCACCAAAAATTCAGAAATTTCCATTCCGAACTACAACATTTTCCGTCTAGATAGAACTGCCAAAGGGGGCGGAGTTGCAATGTACTGTAGAGATAGCCTGCAGAGCTCTATCATACTATCCAGGTTTGTGCCCAAACAGTTTGAGCTTCTACTTCTAAAAATCCACCTTTCCAGAAATAAGTCTCTCACTGTTGCTGCTTGCTACAGACCCCCCTCAGCCCCCAGTTGTGCCCTGGACACCATATGTGAATTGCTTGCCCCCCATCTATCCTCAGAGTTCGTACTGCTTGGTGACCTTAACTGGGATATGCTTAACACCCCGGCTGTCCTACAATCTAAACTAGATGCCCTCAATCTCACACAAATTATCAAGGAACCTACCAGGTACAACCCTAAATCCGTAAACATGGGCACCCTCATAGATATCATACTGACTAATTTACCCTCTAAATACACCTCCACTGTCTTCAACCAGGATCTCAGCGATCACTGCCTCATTGCCTGCGTCCGTAATGGGAATCACTACTCTCGGCGGGTCTGACTTAGAATATGTGGACAACTACAAGTACCTAGGTGTCTGGTTAGACCGTAAACTCTCCTTCCAGACTCACATTAAGCATATCCAATCCAAAGTTAAATCTAGAATCGGCTTCCTATTTCGCAACAAAGCCTCCTTCACTCATGCTGCTAAACATGCACTCGTAAAACTGACTATCCTACCGATCCTTGACTTCGGCGATGTCATTTACAAAATAACTTCCAACACTCTACTCAGCAAATTGGATGTAGTTTATCACAGTGCCATCCGTTTTGTCACCAAAGCCCCAAATACTACCCACCATTGTGACCTGTACGCTCTCGTTGGCTGGCCCTCACTACATATTGGTCGCCAAACCCACTGGCTCCAGGTCATCTATAAATCACTTCTAGGCAAATCCCTGCCTTATCTTAGATCATTGGTCACCATAGCAACACCCACCCGTAGTATGCGTTCCAGCAGGTATATCTCACTGGTCATCCCCAAAGCCAACACCTCCTTTGGCCGCCATTCCTTCCAGTTCTCTGCTGCAAATGACTGGAACGAACTGCAAAAATCTCTGAAGCTGGAGACACTTATCTCCCTCACTAACTTTAAGCATCAGTTGTCAGAGCAGCTTACCGATCACTGCACCTGTACACAGACCTGTAATTAGCCCACACAACTACCTCATCCCCATATTGTTATTTACATTGTTATTTATTTTGCTCATTTGCACCCCAGTATCTCTATTTGCACATCATCTTCTGCACATCTATCACTCCAGTGTTAATACTAAATTGTAATTATTTTGCACTATGGCCTATTTATTGCCTTACCTCCATAACGTACTACATTTGCACACACTGTATATAGATTTTCTATTGTGTTATTGACTGTACGTTTTGTTAATTCCATTTGTAACTCTGTGTTGTTGTTGTTTTTATCGCACTCCTTTGCTTTATCTTAGCCAGGTCGCAGTTGTAAATGAGAACTTGTTCTCAACAGGCTTACCTGGTTAAATAAAGGTGAAATAAAATAAAAATAATAAAAATAGCTCCAATTAAAAAAGAAAAAATTGGTTGGTGATTACATAACTTTTAACATGTTGGGGTTGAATTTTTTTTTTTAATATCAAAATGGAGTCACAGGCTAAAAAACCTTGGGAACCCCTGGTGTAAGTGGTGACGAATAAATCATATCAAGGCAATCGACTATCTGGTGGTGACAGTGTAATAATAGGCTATAGCCAAACTGACATTTTACATTTGGATGAAAGTAATTATTGTGAAAAAAAATTGTAGGCTACTGGATGAATGAAAATATTAATTGGCCTGAATAAATTCAAAACCCTACCTACATACTCAATTTGGTTGAGTCCACTGATGTTTGTCCATTAAACCTGTGCTAAAGGAAAGTGGGCTATTCTCAAAACAATGATTGACAATTTGAGAGTGAAAAGTGTGTGGCTGTGTGGTTATGACCACTGACACTGTGAATCCAACACACCTCTATTACTGTACTGACATCCTGTCGGCATATGCGTATGTTGCACGTCACTACTTCACAGGAGAGGCATTTGAACATAAACATGTATTTTTTATCGAAATATGTTTTTTGGCAGAAATGCCTTCTGGAACATGTGAACTTTCGTGTGCCTTAATAACAAACTTGTATGCCATCTGTAAATATGAATAAAATTGATAAATTACGAGCCTAGTTGGTTTAGCCACGGAAAAAGGCAGGAACCTTCCCGCTAGCCATGATTGGCTGAGATAATGGATGGGCTAGACATGCCGAGAGATAAGTTCGGACTGGTCTGCCATGTAGCTTCTTCTGTCTATAACATGAGCTGCTCAGTATGTGTAGGTAATCCTTTCTAACGCTGATTTTTTTAAAGATATCACAAAGAACTGCAAGAGTGTTGCTAATGCTCTCCACTTCCTGGAGGATGATCGTGCCATGTCGACTCTGACACTGAAAATATATCAGACGATGAGGAAATCCCTGACTTAGGTATAAACATTTTAATTGAACCAGAAATTGTAGAGTCTTCTAATAACAGTGATGGGGAATTAACAGAGATCAACAGTGTTGTTGTCACGGAAGAAGTTGAACGAGTTTTGAAATCAGTGGAATGCCCGGTGGAAGTGAAGTATGATAGCTAAGAAGATGGAGAAAATTATGGTGTTTGATTGCAAATATGCGGAGAGAGTCGAAAAGAGAACACAGAAGGCGGTTGTATAAAACATGTCTCCGGATTACATCTTCAAACTAAGGGCAACCATGGTATCCGTGACAGAGAGGGAGAAGCGTTCATGCATGTATACGGGTAATAGTCTAGCTAGCTACATTTTCAGTTATTATACGTTTCTAATTACGTTAGGCCAAAGAGACAGTGTCCAAGTTCTAAAATTCTCCGGTAGAATGAGCTGCTTTTATTTCGTCACACTCACAACCGTAAGCTATTTTCTGTAAATAGCTTGCCATTAACTTGTAAATAAGGATCTTGTTGTGAGTTTATTTTCTTGTAATAATGACAAAAAACTGGCTAAAGTTAAGGCGCTGTCAGCTATGATCATTATTTGAGCTGGCTAGCCAGCTAACTTAACGTTAGCTAACAAGCTAGAAATGAACCAAAAAATAGTTTACAACGTTTATTTTAGTTGCCTGGTTTGCTAGATTGACATATACTAAATTCATATTTAAACGGATGGGTTTATTGGTGTTAAAATACACCACTTATGCTATTTTGGATCAACAGGCTGCTGATGTCATGCAGCCTGTCGTGTTCATACTTTTTCATAACGACAATGACAAGTTTGATGTCGGACGACAATAGAATGTTCATGATGTCACTGCGACAACTGTCTACAGATATGTCGATAGCTGTAGTATAAACCAGCCTTTAGTCTTGAAATCTTTGGTTGTTTAGTACACTACCGTACTCACTCTGTTTAGCACATGGCCTCACATGTGAATCCTTAAAGAGATGGGTGGGGCTAAGGCTTAAGAGGGTGTGAACGATGCTGAATGGGTATAGACAAAGAGCTCTCCAGTAGGTTTAACAAAACATTCAAGGGCCATTCTCTCAAAAGTGGGGTTACAAGTTTATGAACTTTCAAAGCAGAATTACTTTCCCATTGTTCCTCAACTGTAGGGTAGTAACATCATGAGTTGGGATTATGGTTCATTGTTTAGCTAGCTAGCTAGCTAGCTACATGTCTTAACAAAAGACTCCACTATGCAAGTAACCATTTCAATAGAATGTTCATGATGTCAATGCGACAACTGTTGATAGACGTAGCTGGTAAATTCGCTCTGGCTATCTACTCTGATTTCAGGGCACTCTCGTCTGAGTGTGCCAGAAGGCAGAATAACTTACGAACGCTCAACACCCGTTGAATATGGCCGGTGTCAGTAAATGTTGGCAAAAAAGCGTAATTAAATTGTTGCCAGCAGCACAGTTGCAGTCACCAACACTCTGGATAACATAAAAACAGCCTAACCAACTCTGCTAGAGCAAATAAGATGGTCAGAGTGAGCTGTTCTCTCATTTGTGTCTGGAAGTAGCTAACAAGCTAGCCAACGTTAGCTTGGGTACTTGACTGCCGCTGTTATGACAGAACGCTCGGATCAACACTACTCCTTGGCCAGAGCGCCCAGTGTGCGCTCTGAACGCCCCGAGAGCGAAACAGTCTGAATTTACGAACCGACAATCTGACAACACTCTAAATTTACGGGCGGGGCTATAGCTTAAGATGGTGTGAACGATGCTGAATGGGTGTAGAAGAAGAGTTCTCCAGTGGGTGTACCAAAACATTCAAAGGCCATTTTCTCAAAAGTGAGGTTACAAGTTTATAATAATAATAATAATAATATGCCATTTAGCAGACGCTTTTATCCAAAGCGACTTACAGTCATGCGTGCATACATTTTTGTGTATGGGTGGTCAAAGCAGAATTGCATTCCCATTGTTCCTCAACTGTAGTGTATGATATGCCATTTTCTAGCTCTGAGTGTCTACTTTTATCCAATGTAAAAAAACACAATTTCAAATTTTCCTACATAGGACCGAATCGAGCTGGTCGGTCACATATGAAAGAAAATAAAACTTTAAAGCTACTCCTGTAACAAATGGTTTAAAAGGGAGGTATCTCTACGTCCCCCATAATTGGGCCTATTCATCTTATTTTGTGCGGATAATATGTTACATATGATCTTAGCCTAATATTTTCACTGAAATAATAAATATTAAACATTAATAATCATGTAATAAAATGACGCAAACCTTTGTCACATAAATGCATAGGCTATTTCAGGCTCTGGACCCTGTACGGTATGACATAGGGATTAATCAGTTGTAAAATTGTTTTATATGGGCTATGATGGGACCTGCGTCTTTCAAATCAAATCAAATTGTATTTGTCACATGTGCCGAATACAACAGGTGTAGACCTTACAGTGGAATGCTTACTTACAAGCCCTTAACCAACAATGCAGTTTATGAAAAATAAGTGTTAAGTTAAAAAAAATTGAGGCTATATACAGGGGGTACCGGTACAGTGTCAATGTGCGGGGGCACCGGTCAGTCGAGGTAACTGAGGTAATATGTACATGTAGGTATAGTTAAAGTGACTATGCATAGATAGTAAACAGAGAGTAGCAGCAGCATAAAAGAGAGGGGGGGGGGGGGGGGGGGGGGGGGGGCAATGCAAATAGTTCAGGTAGCCATTTGATTAGCTGTTCAGGAGTCTTATGGCTTGTATATGTAATATTCATATGTGTCAGCATACTGAATTGTAATTGGATGCATTATACTGTCATATCATACTGTGCTATGATTGGTTAAGACCACCCAGGTGGTGAGGTCATTCAAAAGATGATCATGGCCAGAGACACATGTACATGCACGTTATAGCTAGTTAATAAAGAGCTACGTTTATAAATATCCTGTCGTCCTGCATTTTATTATTTTGTACAAAGCGTACAAAACAAGACATGGTGTCAGAGTAAAAGGACTAAAAGATGGATTTTGCTGGAGTTCCTTCACCTCGAATGGATTGGGGGTCTACAAATCTACCCGATGCATGGCGTAAGTTCAAACAGCATGTGGAGCTGATGTTCACGGGTCCTCTGAAGGAAAGAGGAGAAGAGGAAAAGTGCAGCTACCTGCTCCTCTGGATCGGTGAAAAAGGGAGAGACATTTACAACACATGGACACTTACCGAGGCTGAATCAAAGGTACTGAAAACATACTACGATCGTTTTGAAGCATATGTTGTGCCAAAGACCAATACAATTTTCGCTAGGTACAAATTCCATGAGAAAGTACAAGGCGCTAGCGAATCGTTTGAACAGTTTGTCACTGAGCTGCGTCTGCTTGTGAAAGACTGTGATTATGCAAACAAGGATGAGATGGTCAGGGACCGTATTGTATTTGGAATACAATCACCGCGAGTGAGAGAGAAACTTTTGAATGTTGGATCAGAGTTAACGCTGGACAAAGCTATCGACATAGCCAGATCTCACGAGCTAGCACAGGTTCAGATGAAAACCATTTCAGGCGGCAGCACGAGCGCATCACGTGAACAAGCAGTGCACGCAGTCAGGCAGACATCAAAGCACACCTCCAGTGCCCAGAGAGCATGTTTCAGAACGGAGACAGACAGAACTCCAAAACAGAGCGACACAGACTCCAAACGCCCCAAAACATGTGGATATTGTGGATACAAAGTGCATGGCGAACCGGGGAATTGCCCAGCTAAAGGCAAACAGTGTACTAAATGTGGAAAATGGAATCACTTTGCAAAAGTGTGCAGAGTTTACTGTGGAAAAACAGTACATACAGTGAGTGAAGATGAAATGTCAATCAAAGAGTCAAATGCTGATGAACTGTTTATTGATTCAGTGACACAGAAAAGTCAGATATCAGAGACAGAGCAAGCCTTTGCTGACATTGAGATAGGAAGACAAGGCACAGAGCTAAAATTCAAACTAGACACTGGTGCACAAGTAAACATTATTCCTCTGAGTAAGTACAGAAGCTTGACATCTGAGTGTGAGCTACAGCCCACCACGCGCAGACTGACTGGTTATGGTGGTGAACAGCTCCCAGTAAAAGGCACATGCACTCTCAAATGCAAATACAAGGAAAGGGACATGATGTTGGACTTTTACGTTGTTGACACTCGAGCACCTGCAGTGCTAGGTCTTAAAGCATGTTTAGACATGGACCTTATCAAGCTAGTTTTATCAGTGACAGCACCAGTAGAGATAGAGAATGTCATGGAGGAGTTTGCTGATGTTTTTACAGGAATAGGACTATTCCCAGGAGAATGTACCATTCACCTTAACCCAGACGCAACCCCTGTGATCTACCCACCGAGAAAGATTCCACTTGCTCTCCGCGCCCGTCTGAAGAAAGAGTTGGAGAGCATGGAGCAATCTGACATCGTCACCAAGGTTACAGAACCGACGGATTGGGTCAACGCGTTAGTGGTGGTGGAGAAACCACGGACAGGCAAGCTCAGAGTATGTCTCGACCCAAGAGACTTGAACAAGGCTATCAAACGCCCCCATTACCCCTTACCGACGCTAGATGGCATCACACACAAGCTAGCGGGCGCACGCTACTTCAGTGTCATGGACGCCAGATCAGGCTACTGGGCTATCAAGCTCACAGAAGAGTCATCTAAGCTCACAACGTTCAACACACCGTTTGGACGCTACAGGTTCCGTCGCCTGCCTTTTGGGATTATCTCAGCCCAAGACGAGTTTCAGCGAAAGATCGACGAGGTGTACGAAGGCCTCGACGGAGTCGTGGCAATTGTGGACGACATCCTTGTCTATGGTCGAACCAAAGAGGAACACGACAGAAACCTCAACGCGATGCTGCAAAGGTCCCGCGAGAGAGGAGTCCGGCTCAACCCCGAGAAGAGCACAGTCGGCGCTACAGAGGTCAGCTACTTCGGGCATCTTCTCACAGCGAATGGAATCAAGCCAGATCCGCAGAAGATCTCAGCCATAAAGGAAATGGAGCCACCAAAGAACCGCGCAGAGCTGGAAACAGTGCTTGGCATGGTAAACTACTTAGCCAAGTTCGCACCCAGCCTCTCCAATGCTAATGCACCCCTGCGTCAGCTGCTAAAGCAGTCCAGTGAGTTCCTCTGGGACAACCAACACGACATCGCTTTCCAGAAAGTGAAAGACTTGATCACGAGAGAACCAGGACCAATCCTTGCCTACTACGACCCCAACAAAGAGCTCAGACTCCAGGTGGACGCGTCAAAGTATGGACTAGGGGCAGTGCTACTGCAAGAAGGAAAACCCATCGGCTACGCTTCCAAATCTCTCACAGACTGTGAAATCAACTACGCTCAAATCGAAAAGGAGCTGTACGCCATTCTGTTCGGATGTAAGCGTTTCCATCAGTATGTCTATGGACGACAAGTCATTGTGGAATCAGACCACAAGCCCCTCGAGTCAATCATGAGGAAACCGTTAGCCGCAGCCCCGCCAAGGCTACAGAGAATGATCCTTCAACTACAAAAATACGACTTCACAATCACTCACCGTCCAGGCAAAGACATCCCTGTCGCAGACACACTCTCCAGGAAGTTTCTTACCTACAAGGACAGCAGCCTCAGTGAAGGCATGGACATGCAGGTGCACACTGTGTACAGCAACTTACCAGTTAGTGACACAAAACTGAAGGAGATCCGAGCAGAAACAGAAAAAGACACACAACTCACACAGCTGAGGAAAGTCATACAGTCAGGATGGCCTGAGGAGAGGAGAAAATGCCCTCAGAGCGTCTCAGAGTTCTGGAACCATCGTGACGAACTGTCACAGATCAACGGAATAATTTTCAAAGGAGAGAAAATCATCATTCCTACCAGTCTCAGAGAAGAGATTTTGACAAAGATCCATGCTGGACACATGGGCATGGAAAAGTGCAAACAGAGAGCACGGGACATTTTGTTTTGGCCCGGAATGTGCAAACAAATAGAGGACATGGTTGGTAAATGCCCCACCTGTCTTGAACGACGCCCCTCAAACACCAAAGAGCCAATGTTACCTCACCGTATCCCAGACCGACCCTGGCAGGTCGTGGCAACAGATCTGTTCACGTGGAACAACGAGGACTACATTATAACAGTGGACTACTACAGCAGATACTTCGAACTCGACAAGCTTCACAGCACCACATCTGCAGCTGTGATACACAAGCTGAAAGCAGCCTTTGCCAGGCATGGCATTGTAGAGACTTTAATATCTGACAATGGCCCTGTTACAAATCAAATGAGTTTGAATCCTTCACAAAAGCATGGGAGTTCACACACGTCACCACAAGCCCACATTACCCTCAAAGTAATGGCCTTGCTGAAAAATCTGTGCAGATCGCTAAATCACTCATGGACAAAGCAAAAGCAGACAAGAGAGACCCCTACCTCAGTCTCCTTGAATACCGCAACACTCCAGTTGACAACTTCAAATCACCAGCCCAGCTGTTGATGAGCCGCAGACTTCGCTCAATCCTCCCCAGCACCAACCAGCAGCTGCAACCTGAGGTCGTCAGCTACAAGGAAGTGCATGCAAAACGTGCACAGAGACAGCAACAGCAAAAGCGATACTACGACAGGTCAGCCAGACCACTGCCACCACTGAACGACGGAGAGTCAGTTAGAATCCAGGAGCATGGCTACTGGAAGC